>NC_091765.1:32297158-33547158 GCF_029378745.1 Bos indicus
AAGGAATCCATATTGGAAAAGAAGAAGTAAAACTCTCACTGTTTGCAGATGACATGATCCTCTACATAGAAAACCTTAAAGACTCCACCAGAAAGTTACTAGAGTTATCAATGAATATAGTAAAGTTGCAGGACATAAAATTAATATACAGAAATCCCTTGCATTCCTATACACTAACAATGAGAAAACAAAAAGAGAAATTAAGGAAAATCCAATTCACCATTGTGATGAAAAGAATTAAGTACTTAGGAATGAATCTACCTAAAGAAACAAAGGACTTATATATAGAAAACTATAAAACACTGATGAAAGAAATCAAAGATGACACAAATAGATGGAAATATACAATGTTCATGAATTACAAGAATCAATATAGTGAAAAAGGGTATACTACCCAAAACAATCTACAGATTCAATGCTACCCCTTTCAAGCTACCTACAATATTTTTTGCAGAACTAGAACATATAAGTTCACAATTTGTAAAGAAATACAAAAAACATCGAAGATCAAAGCAATCTTGAGAAAGAAGAATGGAACTGGATGTATCAACCTTCCAGACTTCAGACTATACTACAAAGCTACAGTCATCAAGACAGTATGGCACTGGCACAGAGACAGAAATATAGGTCAATGGAAGAAAACAGAAAATAGATAAATTTTCTATTTATAAAAACATTTAAAAAATAGATAATTTATATATTAACCAAATAGATAAATCCACAACCTACGTGTCAGGAAGCATTTAACAGGAGGCTTCCTGGGTTCTGTTTTGGTCCTGTCATGAATCCTCTGTTCCTTATTAATTCTCAAATATTCAGGAATTAAGAGGAGTGGCAAACCACTCCTGGGGCTGAGGAATGCTTGCATGTCCTTTGTTAGTTTTTCCATATGGTGATAAGCAACTATTTATGACCCTCTTCCTTTTTATGAACCATAAGGTAAAAGTGATTATTTACAACCCTCTCTCTTTGATACGGATTGCCTTATGTTTCCTTGATAATTTGCAATTTGATCTTTATCTTTGCTGAACAAAGCTACCTTGTAAGACAGTATATATACCCACACTATGTTGAATAAAACACCCTTGTTCCATCAGAGCTTGAGTCCCCATGTCTTTCTTTCTTTTTCTCTCTCTTTCTTTCTCTCTCCCTCTCAGGCTAATTCTTTGGAGTGCAGGAGCCCACTGGCTCACTTTCTTGCCCAGGCTTGCAAGACCCTCGTGAGAGGGCGCCCTGTGCCTATGTGAAGCACTGCAAGCCTCTTTGTCTCTCTCTTTTATTTTCTTATCATCGACTCCAGACCACCACATTCTCGTCCATTAAAGGACCTCAACACCTATGGACACCTTTTATTTGACAAAAGAGGCAAAAATGTACAATGGAGAAAAGACAATCTCTTCAACAAGTGGTGCTGGGAAAACTGGTCAATCACTTGTAAAAGAATGAAACTAGAACACTTTCTAACACCATACACAAAAATAAACTCAAAATGGATTAAAGATCTAAATGTAAGACCAGAAACTATAAAACTCCTAGAGGAAAACACAGGCAAAACACTCTCTGAGATAAATCACAACAGGATCCTCTATGACCAACTGTCAGTTCAGTTCAGTCTCCTCAGTCATGTCTGACTCTTTGCGACCACATGAATCACAGCACGCCAGGCCTCCCTGTCCATCACCAACTCCCGGAGTTCACTCAGACTCATGTCCATCGAGTCAGTGATGCCCTCCAGCCATCTCATCCTCTGTCGTTCCCTTTTCCTCCTGCCCCCAATCCCTCCCAGCATCAGAGTCTTTTCCAATGAGTCAACTCTTCACATGAGGTGGCCAAAGTATTGGAGTTTCAGCTTTAGCATCAGTCCTTCCAATGAACACCCAGGACTAATCTCCTTTAGAATGGACTGGTTGGATCTCCTTGCAGTCAAGGGACTCTCAAGAGTCTTCTCCAGCACCACAGTCCAAAAGCATCAATTCTTCAGCACTCAGCTTTCTTCACAGTCCAACTCTCATATCCATACATGACCACTGGAAAAACCATAGCCTTGACTAGATGGACCTTTCTTGGCAAAGTAATGTCTTTGCTTTTTAATATGCTATCTAGGTTGGTCATAACTTTCCTTCCAAGGAGTAAGTGTAGCCTGCAAGTATGGCACCCCACTTCAGTACTCTTGCCTGGAAAATCCCATGGATGGAGGAGCCTGGTAGGCTGCAGTCCATGGGGTAGCGAATAGTCCGATACGACTGAGTAACTTCACTTTCACTTTTCACTTTCCTGCATTGGAGAAGGAAATGGCAACCCACTCCAGTGTTCTTGCCTAGATAATCCCAGGGATGGGGGCGCCTGGTGGGCTGCCATCTATGGGGTCACACAGAGTCGGACATGACTGAAGTGACTTAGCAGTGGCAGCAGCAAGTAATAGACATGCATCCCTCTTCTATTGCCCCCAGGCTTTGATGGTTTACACTTGTCAAGGACACAAACACTCACCCTAAAAAAAGAGATGCAAGTCTCTAACTCATTGTTCAATATCCTTTCCATCACACCAAGCAAAGTATATTTACAAACTTAACATTTTCCATGGCAAAGAAAATACAGATAGCACTGTCCATCAGGGAACCCTTTACTGGAGAGTGTCTGCTGTCAGATTTGTAAAAGCAGTAGTCCCACTATAGAGAAGAAAAAAAAAAAAAAAGAGCTCTCACATTTAAAATGAATTGCGACTCACTGACCCAAAGCACAGCCCCAGGTGGAAACGTAGAATAGGTATGCAAGGCAACCTGTAGGGCTATATGAGATGCCCATTTTGCCCCATTTTACTGATAGGATACCCTTGTCTAACTCAATGAAACTATGAGTCATGCCGTGTAGGACCACCCAAGATGGATGGGACAAGATGGAGAGTTCAGACAAAACGTTTTCCACCAGAGAAGGGAGTGGTAAACCACTTCAGGATTCTTACCTTGAGAACCCTGTGAACAGTTGAAAAGGCAAAAAGATATGACACTAAAGGATGAATTCCCCAGGTTGGTAGGTGTCCAGTATGTTACTGGAGATCAGTGGAGAAATAACTCCAGAAAGAATGAAGAGAGAGAGCCTAAGCAAAAATAACACCCAGTTGTGGATGTGACTTGTGATAGAATTAGTGTCTGATGCTGTAAAGAGCAATATTGCATAGGAACCTGGAATGTTAGATCCATTAATTAAGGCAAATTGGAAGTGGTCAAACAGGAGATGGCAAGAGTGAATATTGACATTTTAGGAATCAGTGAACTAAAATGGACTGGAATGGGTGAATTTAACTCAGATGACCATTATCTACTACTGTGGGCAAGAATCCCTTAGAAGAAACGGAGTAACCATCATAGTCAACAAAAGACTCCAAAATGCAGTACTTGGATGCAATCTCAAAAACGACAGAATGATCTCTGTTCATTTCCAAGGCAAACCATTCAATAGCACAGTAATCCAAGTCTATGCCCTGACCAGCAATGCAAAAGAAGCAGAAGTTGAATGGTTCTATGAAGACCTATGAGACCTTCTAGAACTAACACCCACAAAAGATGTCGTTTCCATTATAGGAGAATGGAATGTAAAAGTAGGAAGTCAACAATACCTGGAGCAACAGCCAAATTTGGCCTTGGAGTAGAAAACAAAGCAGGTCAAAGGCTAACAAAGTTTTGCCAAGACAATGCAATAGTCATAGCAAACACTCTCTTCCAAAAACACAAGAAAAGACTCTACACATAGACATCACCAGATGGTCAATACCGAAATCACATTGATTTTATTCATTACAGCCAAAGATGGAGAAGCTCTATACACTCAGCAAAACAAGACCAGGAACTGACTGTAGCTCAGATCATGAGCTCCGTATTGCCAAATTCAGACTTAAATTGAAGAAAGAAGGGGAAACCACTAGACTATTCAGGTATGACCAAAATCAAATGCCTTACAATTATACAATGGAAGTGAAAAATAGATTCAAGGGATAAGATCTGATAGAAAGAGTGCCTGAAGAACTATGGATGGAGGTTTATGACATTGTACAGGAGGCAGTGACGAATACCATCCCCAAGAAAAAGAAATGCAAAAAGGCAAAATGGTTGTCTGAGGAGGCCTTATAAATACCTGAGAAGAGAAGAAAAGCTAAAGGCAAAGGAGAAAAGGGAAAGATATACCCATCTGAATGCACAATGCCAAAGAAAGCAACAAGACATAAGAAAGCCTTCCTCAGTGATCAATGCAAAGAAATAGAGGAAAACATTAGAATGGGAAAGACTAGAGATCACTTTAAGAAAATTAAAGATAACAAGGGAACATTTCATGCAAACATGGGCATGATAAAGGACAGAAATGGTATGGACCCAAAAGAAGCAGAAGATATTAAGAAAAGATGTCAAGAATACACAGAAGAAATACACAAAAAAGATCTTCATGACCCAGATAATCACAATGGTGTGATTACTCACTAGAGCCAGACATCTGGAATGCCAAGGCAAGTAGGCCTTAGGAAGCATCATTGTGAACAAAGGTAGTAGACGTGATGGAATTCCAGTTGAGCTATTTTAAATCCTAAAAGATGATGCTATGAAAGTGCTGCACTCAATATGCCAGCAAATGTGGAAAATCAACAGTGGCCACAGGACTATAAAAGGTCAGTTTTCATTGTAATCTCAAAGAAAGGCAATGCCAAAGAAGGTTCAAACTACTGCACAATTGCACTCATTTCACATGCTATCAAAGTAATGCTCAAAATTCTCCAAGCCAGACTTCGACAGTACATGAACTGTGAACTTCCAGATGTTCAAGCTGTATTTAGAAAAGGCAGAGGAACCAGAGATGAAATTGCCAATATCCATTGGAGCATCAAATAAGCCAGAGAGTTCCAGAAAAACATCTACTGTTCATAGCAGAATTATTAAACTGACATTAAAAAGGGAAGAGACTAATGTGAATTGTTATATCATAAGATAGGAGGCTATGAAAATACATAATTGAAAGGTTATAAAGTACATATCATAATATTGAGGTTCCAGCCATGTCTCCACTATTTAATGAAAATGTAAGAATAAAACACAATTTGGTGTTCAATAAATGAGGAGAGGAATTTTTTCAATCTAATCATGTTGATAGAATGATAAAATGAATATGAAAACATTTTGTAAATTAGAATCCCATATAAAAATGTAAAGAAATATCAGCCATTGTTTTACATTTTTATCACATCACTGTTGGTAGAACCACTGTAGTACTCGCTTGACTGAAAGTATACTTAATATATCATTATTTCTTCTCAGTAGCTTTTCTTAGGTTTTTGAAAGTTTTTGTATGTAGTATTAATATTTGGAGCTGAAATTTTATAGAGGTAATGCCAAGTGAAAGACGAGAGTGAAAAATGTAGCTTAAAACTTAACATTCAAAAAACTAAGATCATGGCATCTGGTCCCATCACTTCATGGCCAATAGATGGGATAACAATGGAAACAGTAACAGACTTTATTTTCTTGGGCTCCAAAATCACTGCAGATGGTGACTGCAGCCATGAAATTAAAAGACCTTGCTCCTTGGAAGAAAAGCTATGACTAACCTAGACAGCATATTAAAAAGCAGAGACATTACTTTGCTGATAAAGGTCCATCTAGTCAAAGTTATGATTTTTCCAATAGTCATGTATGGATGTGAGAGTTGGAGTATAAAGAAAGCTGAGTGCTGAAAAATTGATAATTTTGAACTGTGCTGTTGGAGAAGACCCTTGAGAATCCCTTTGACAGCAAGGAGATCCAACCAGTCAATCCTAAAATAAATCAGTCCTGAGTATTCATTGGTAGGACTGATGGTGAAGTTGAAACTACAATATCTTAGCCACCTAATGCAAAGAACTGCCTCATTGCAAAAGACACTGATGCTGTGGAAGATTGAAAGTGGGAGGAGAAGGGGACAACAGAGGATGAGATGATTGGATGGCATCACACTGACTTGACAGACATAAGTTTGATTAAGCTCTGGGAGTTGGTGATGGACAGGGAAGCCTGGTGTTGCATTCCCTGGGGTCACAAAGAGTCAGACACGACTGAGCGACTGAACTGAACTGAACCTATATGAAATGTTGGCTGCTGGTGCTGCTGCTGCTAAGTCGCTTCAGTCGTGTCCGACTCTGTGTGACCCCATAGACTGCAGCCTACCAGGCTCCCCCGTCCCTGGGATTCTCCAGGCAAGAACACTGGAGTGGGTTGCCATTTCCTTCTCCAATGCATGAAAGTGAAAAGTGAAAGTGAAGTCACTCAGTCGTGTCCGACTCTTCTCGATCCCATGGACTGCAGCCTACCAGGCTCCTCCGCCCATGGGATTTTCCAGGCAAGAGTACTGGAGTGGGGTGGCATTGCCTGCTCTGAATGTTGGCTGAAGCAGAGAATAAAACTGATTTCTTCTGGACATCGACCCTTCATAGGGCCCTTTACAAAATTGAGTATAAGAAAGAGATTCATGACAGCCTAAGAGAGATTTGAGAAAATAAAGTGCTACACAAAGAAGGAGTGAAACAGTGTACCTTCTGCTATAAGAATTCCATGTCTTGACTGTTAGAAGACTGCTTTGTTTAGAGTTTTAGTTCCATACAATGCATACTTTAGTCCACTGAATACAATGTTAGAACAGAATTTGAAATATCAGCATGTTTATGTGTGCATCTACCACTTTTTTATCATAAGAATACAAGCCAAGGACTTCTCAATGGCATATTGTTTTCCCACTAATTTCTTCAAGCCTTGTGATTTATTTATATTATGCATGCATGTACTCACACACCTTCAAACATATAGAGGATGCTGCACAGCTAGCTTGTTTTGTGACTCCAGCTGTTTGAAACTGTAACACTATCAAAGATGTTTGAAGCCTGCCTTAATTGCTGAAAGCACACCTTTTTCTTGCTTTTTATTTCTTTCCTTCCTCCCTTCTACCCTCCTTTCCTTCCTTCCTTCCTTTCATCCTTCTGTTTCCCCTTCCTTCTTTCTTTTTTTGCTTTTTTTCGTTTTCTTTCTTCTTTTTTTCAAATAGCAATTGACAATATTTTCACCCTTTTTGGTCATTTAGCAGTTAATTCTCTGTATAAATTTAAATTAAATGATGTTCGTGTACACTAACTTCATTTCTGAAAGTAATCAGTTTGAGTCTTCTTTTCATTAAGTAAAATGTGATTAAAATAATATCTATAAAGAATTTAAAACTGATTCTCTGTTACTGAATATTCAATGAGATCTCAGTAAAATATTTTTGGACAGCAATATCCTTCTTGAATATACTTATTCCCTGTGATATTTTTTGACTTATTTATATTTTCCTGATATAAACTCTTCTAATAATTTTAAGTCACATGAAGACTTTTGCATGTTCAACTCACACACTTATTCTTCGACACATATTTATCAACTTTCAACCAATGCCAGGGACATATTTGGAGACTAGATAATGTATATGTCAGGTTCTATTCTCAAAAAGCTCCCAATCTATTCACCATAGTGTTTCCAAAATCTCCCTTGCATCAGTATTAAAGTAGAGGTTTAACACAGATGACTAAGTTCACACCCAGAGGTTCTACTGGTAGGCATGTATTGCATTATGTTATCTGAGTACTTCTGGTATGTAACCCTTTCTCGAATGTTTAAGTTTGGTGGGTTGTAAATGCAACATTCTTTGATGTAATTGTTACAGAACATCTAATATTTGCTGACTTTACTTTTTCCCAACAATATTGTTGAAAATATAACCATAACTGGGGAATAGAACCTCCTTATTCTTCCAGTTCTCTTAGTTTTTGAGTGGGGATGAAGAATAGGGAAAGACGACATACAGAGTTAACAAGAATAAAAATTCCCCCCCAAACGACATTTATCTTCCTTTTATTTACAATAACAAACTAAGACTTCATTATTTCATGTTTCTCCAGCTCAGATGCAACATATAATATTTCCACAGTTCTAAAATGTATGCAGTTTCTATGTTTTAACATATTTGAAATCAGGACATATTTCAAAGTTACATTAGTTTTCTTGAGAAATCATTAATCAATATTGAATTTTATAATCAGTGAGTGCTTACAGATGAGAAAATAAGGTAAGCTTCCATGGCACATAGAAAGATTTGTATTCTTTCTATAGCACTTCAGTTTAACTTCTTTTTTTTTTTTCCTATTTCATTCATTAATGAACCATAAGCATAGTATTTATAATTGTTTATTTCTTTTTTCATCTATCAAAATGCATCTAATCTTTTTTTTTTATAGTTTTAAGTATACAGGAACACAAACCAGCTTCCATCTGTCCAGATATTTAGCATTCTTTGTCAGCATGATTTTAAGTAACTATCAGAGTGGTAGCATATTAAAGATGGCATTAATTTGACATATTATTAATGTAGTTTGCCAAAAATACAACCATTTGGAACAAATTCCTCCAAATAAAGAAGGTATATATAAATAGAAGCAATATATATAGATAAATAGTGCTATAAAGTCCAATTTAATAAAAATTATCTACTTAAAAAATAATATGAGAAAATTCATTTAATCATAATTAAAAAGCATTAAGACAATTTTGTCTAATGAAAAACATAAATGAATAAAATGGTTGATTACCAGTCATCAAAGGAACTCAATAATTTTCAGTCACCTACTTTTTCAGTCATCTGTTGCCATCACAAGCCTTTAGCTATAATTCATAATCTAAGCCTGAAATGGACTAAAAATTTAACCTGGCACCTCTTATAAGTCATTTGATTTTCCTATATAGTTATAGTCTATAACAAGCCTGTATACTCTCACATCCATAAATGACTATTGGAAAAACCATAGCTTTGACTAGATGGAACTTTGTTAGCAAAGTAATGTCTCTGGTTTTTAATATGCTATCTATGAAATATGGATGGAGGTTTCTGAGGTTGTAAAGGAGGCAGGGATCAAGACCATCCCCAAGAAACAGAACCTTGTGCGCACTAGGACCCAGAAAAAGGAGCAGTGACCCCACAAGAGACTGATGCAGACTTGCCCGTGAGGGTCCAGGAGTCTCTGGCGTAGGCTTTGGTTGGTGAAGGCCTGCTGCAGGGTTGGGGACATTGAGTGTGGCAGTGTGTGCAGGGGACCTTTTTGAAGGAGGTTGCCATTATCTTCATTACCTCCACCATAGTTTGAGCCTGGTGAACTGCCATCTATGGGGTTGCACAGAGTCGGACACGACTGAAGTGACTTAGCATTAGCAGTAGCCATTACCTTCATTATCTCCACCATAGTTTGAGCTCAGGTCAAATAATAGGGAGGGAAAACAGCCCCCACCTTTAACAGAAAATTGGATTAACGATATACTGAGCATGGCTCCGCCTATCAGAACAAGACCCAGTTTTCCCCTCCTTCAGTCTCTCCCATCAGGAAGCTTCCATAAGCCCCTTATCTTTCTCCATCAGAGGGCAGACAGAATGAAAACCGTAATCATAGAAAACTAATCAATCTGATCACATGGGCCACAGACTTGTCTAACTCAATGAAACTATGAGTCATGCCAGGCAGGGCCACCCAAGACGGATGGGTCATGGTGGAGAGTTCTGACAAAATGTGGTCCACTGGAGAGGGAATGGCAAACCACTTCAGTATTCTTGCCTTGAGAACCCCATGAATAGTATGAAAAGACTGTGAGTTAGGAAAACCTTTTAATGGAGAAGTGAATTTGAAGGTGCAATATGAAAAATAAATAAGGAACCAATTCAGTAAAAAGGAGTTTCTTTAATGAAAAAGGGTGAAGAAAATATTTCCAACTAGAAGAAACAATATACAAAAATGCTATGATAGAAAGATCATGTATTATCTGAGAGGCAGAAGAAATGTCAGGTAGCTAGAGTAGAGAGAACGTGGCAGAGAGTTGTGTAAAATGAGGACAGAAGGCTAGGCAAGAAATATGACCTTTGAATGGGTTGGCTTTTTGTCATTAATTTGTAAGAGAGATTCACATATTTTCAGGATCACCCCTTAATCTGTTATTTTTATGTTAAAATCTCTCCCTTCACTTTCCTATGTTTTAAATTTATGAACAATTTAGAAGATGTAAGATGGGCTATGGTCATTCCATTAGTCATGTATGGATGTGAGAGCTGGACCATAAAGACAGCACTGAAGAATTGATAGTTTTGAACTGTGGTGCTGGAAAAGACTTTTGAGCGTCCCTTGGATACAAGGAGATCAAACCAGTCAATCCTAAAGGAAATCAGCCCTGAATACACATTGGAATGACTGATGCTGAAGCTGAAGCTCCAATACTTTGGCCATCTGATGTGAACAGCCAATGCACTGGAAAAGACCACGATACTGGGAGAGACTGAAAGGAGAAGAGAGTGACAGAATGAGATCGATGCATTACTCATTCAATGGACATGAACTTGCAAACTTCTAAAGATGGTGAAGGACAGAGAGGCCTGGCATGTTGCAGTCCATGGGACTGCAAGGAGTTGGACATGACTCGTTAACTGAACAACAACAAGATTATTATATAATCACATTTGTCAGTCTTTTGACTTTTGGGACTATTTTGCCTTCTCACAGCCTACGGGCTTCCTGGTGGCTCAGTTGGTAAAGAATTCTCCTGAAATACGGGAGACCTCGGTTCGAACGTTGGGTCAAGAAGATACCCTGGAGAAGGGAACAAGTACCCACTCCAGTATTCTGGCCTGGAGAATTCCACAGACTGTATAGTTCATGGGGTCGCAAAGAGTCGGACATGACTTAGTGACTTTCACTCACTCAGTTTGGGGTAAGAGATGCAGCCTATAGACTTATGAAGTGACAAGTTTATCTTTACCATCTGATACCCTATGACTGATCACCAGCTGATAGAAGTTAGGACTCCAGGAAAGATAGCAATGGAATTTAAAGAAACTAGATGAGTGCATAATGTTATATTTAGTTGATGCAGGTAAAATTTGATGTTTATATGCATTATCCCAGCTAACAAAGAGTAAAGTAAACACAATTGTGACAAGAACAATAATCCATATTATATTATGGATTATAAATCTGTCTTCAAAACTTTTCCATGATTTTTCAGAAATTCTAGCTATTAAAATTATTATTCTTTCATAATATGGCACATCCTGGATTTAGAACTGATTCTTTCAAGACAAGTGACAGAATATTCAATATTCTGTAATATTTTGTATTACAAAAATATGAAGATCTTGGTAAAAGATATGATGAACTCTATGTTTATGTTTGTGTGAGGGGAAGACAATGGATAATGAATAAATAATATTTTACTTTGCTCTCTCAGTTATTGCCATTTTTCCAGAATAGCAATGCCAAAACTCAGAAGTCACTTTCAGTTTTCAATATTTACTTTCAATTTTTCAATATTTTTTCTCTTAATCCTGATACTCCTTTATATCAATTCTTGCTAACCATTACTGCTAATTATACATCTTAAATATTTCTCAGAATGATTCTCTTCTTTGAAATATTTGATTCCAATCCCTTGAAAAAAGAAGTGAAAGTGTTAGTCTCTCAGTCGTGTCTAACTCTTTGCAGCCCTATGGACTGTAATCCACCAGGTTCCTCTGTCCATGGAATTCTCCAAGCAAGACTACCGGAGTGGGTAGTCATTCTCTCTTCCAGGCATTCTTCCTGACCCAGCTGAAGGCTGAGAAGACCTCTAGTCCCTTAGTTTAATCTATATCGCACTTCAGTTACTAAAACTGTCTCCAAGTTGGTATGAATGATTTCACAGCCTTCAACTTAACTTTTCTCCAATCATCCACAATGTAAACAAGTATATCTATTTATTAAATCTTACCATGTCATTTCTGTGTTTTAAAGGCCATCAATAAAAGACTGAGGAACTATTAAAAACTGGAGGAACTAAAGAGAAATGACAACTAAACACCATATGGGATCCTAAATAAAATTCTAGAAAAGAAAAATATTATTAAAGAAACTGATGAATTTTGAGTAAGGTCTGTGGTTCATTCAATAATATTGTATTAATAAATATTGACTGCCTGTTGTTTATAATCACACTATGGCTATGTAAGACATTGATATCAGTGGAAGGGAATGAGAAATATAATAAATTATTTACCCTATTTATGCAAATTTTTCTGCATTTTCTATAAATCTAAAACTACTTGAAAATTAAAAGCTGAAAGCAGATAAAACAGTCAATGACTTCCAGCTTCTGCAGGAAAAGCTTAAACTCTTAGCATGGCATACAAAGCCCTTCGTGAACTGGCCCTGGTCTATATTTTCATGGTTACTTTCAGCTCCTATTCCTTGCCATCACATTTTCCTTCCATTTCATAATTCTATTTCCTACTGCCATGCTATGCTATTTACACTATGGTTTATATTATTTTTTCAGCAGTCTAGGAGCTTATAAAAGAATTATTTTTGACATCTTAAGAACACTGAGTCTTCTGATTTATGACCATGATATATATCTTCATTTAATTCAGTCTTAAATTTTTTCTAAGCAGTATTTTGTAGTACTCAGTGAATAAGTCTTACTCTCCTTTGTTAAATTTATTGCTGAATTAAAAAAATTATCAAATTATTATTAAATTATTTATTTTATATTTATATACTATTGCAAATGAAACTATACTTCAACAAAAAATACATATTTGCTAGATATAAAAAATACACACTTTTACATTTAATTTAATTTTCCATGGCTAGAATATCAAAATATATCAGATTATTGTATACTGATTTTGCATTACAAAATCTTATTAAACTCATTTACTAGTCTTTCTTTTTCTGTAAGTAATAGAGCAATTTTTACATAGTTATGTAATTTTCAATTAAAGACATATATGTATTTCTTCCTTTTATTTTTTAAAAAAAATTTATTTATTTATAGTACTTTCTTTCTAATATATAAACCTTTTTATTACCTTTTCATGTCTTATTGTACTAGCTAGCACCAGTACAATATTGAAAACACATGCTAAAAGCAGTTATCTTTGCCTTTTCCTAATCTTAGGAGAAAAAGATTCAGTCTTTGATAATTAAATATGAGGTAACATGTAAGATTATTTTTTTCTTTGACCATGATCTCACTGAAGTTGATGAAGTTTGCTTTTATTACTAGCTTGCTGAGAGTTTTTTTTTATCAACAATCGATGTTAGATTTTGGTTAAAGCTTTTTTTTTGCATCCATTGAAATAATAGTTTTTCCTCCAGTCTCTTAATATGGGTGAAAGTGAAAGTGTTAGTCACTTAGTCATGCCTGACTCTTTGTGACCCCATGGACTTCAGTTCATTAGCCTCCTCTGTCCAGGGGATTTTCCAGGTAAGGATACTGGAGTGGTTTGCCATTTCCTTCTCCAGGGGATCTTCCTGATCCAGGGATCCCAGATCTGCACTGCAGGCAGATTTTTTACTGACTAAGCTACCAAGTACATTGATAGATTTCTGAATGTTAAATCATCTTTGCAAGGATAATGGCAGCCTTGGTAATGAGCTGGAGTAGAATAACACCTATTTAGCTTTTTGGAAGAATTTGGGTTTAATTAGTGTTATTTCTTCCTTAATGTTTAGTAGAACTCAGTAGTAGAACTTTCTAAAAGTGAAGTTTTATTTTTGAGAAAGTTTTTAACTGTAAAATCTATTTTTAAAACAGATATGGGCATAGTCAGCTTATTTATTGCCTTTTGAGTGTGCTTTGGTAATCTGTGTCTTTCAAGGAATTTGCTGTTTTCACCTAACTTGTCAAATTTATTAGCATAAAGATGCTCATAATATCATCAGGTAGTTATTTTAATATCTATAGAATCTGTAGTAATACTGACTCTTTCACTTATAATATTGGTAATCTGTATCATCTCTCTTTTGTTTCTGGTCAGTCTGGCTAGAGGTTGTTACTTTTATTATTTTTTCTTCAAGAAACAGTTTTTGGTTTTGTTAATTTTTCTCTATTGCTTTTTTATTTTCTATATTATTTATTTCCACTCCGATGTTTATCATTTCCTTTTTTCTCTGCTTAATTTGAGTTTAATTTGCTCTTCTTTTTAAGGTAGAAGCTGTGATCATAAATTTTAGACTTTTTTCCTAGTATAGGTATTTAGTCCTTTACATTTATTTTACGTACTGCTGCAGTCTAAATTTTTTCTGCTACATTTCCCCTACAATTCATTTATGTTATTCACCTTTCCTGCTAACACAATAACTATAGTTATTTTTGATGCTTCTGACAGTTCCAACATCTGTGTTAATCACCTATTAGAATGCCAGTCTTCTGGATTAGACACTGTCTTCTCCAGTGTTTGCTTGAAACTCAGTACCCTGCATCTTGTAAATTCAGTTTGTTAATTACATTTAGACAGACTTTAAGCACTTTTGATTAGAAGGAGTGCACTGCTTCTGATTATCAATATGAATAATTTGATTTCTTTTACTAATATTTTATTCCTTGACAGCAATGACATTCAGACACATCAACAGCATGAATTAAAAAATCACTCCTCTTATAGGAACTTTCTTATCAGGGCCCATCAGTTCAGTTCAGTTGCCCAGTTGTGTCCGACTCTTTGCGACTCCATGAATCACAGCACCAGGCCTCTCTGTCCATCACCAACTCCCAGAGTTCACTCAAACTCATGTCCGTCGAGTCGGTGATGCCATCCAGCCATCTCATCCTCTGTTGTCCCCTTCTCCTCCTGCCCTCAATCCCTCCCAGCATCAGAGTCTTTTCCAATGAGTCAACTCTTCGCATGAGGTGGCCAAAGTATTGGAGTTTCAGCTTTAGCATGAGTCCTTCCAATGAACACCCAGGACTAATCTCCTTTTCAATGGACTGGTTGGATCTCCTTGCAGTCCACGGGACTTTCAAGAGTCTTCTCCAACAACACAGTTCAAAAGTACCAATTCTTTGACACTCAGCTTTCTTCACAGTCCAACTCTCACATCCATACATGACCACTGGAAAAACCATAGCCTTGACAAGACGGACCTTTGTTGGCAAAGTAATGTCTTTGCTTTTTAATATGCTATCTAGGTTGGTCATAACTGTCCTTCCAAGGAGTAAGTGTCTTTTAATTTCATGGCTGCAATCACCATCTGCAGTAATTTGGGAGCCCCCTAAAATAAAATCTGACACTGTTTCCACTGTTAACAATACTTCCCATGAAGTGATGAGACCAGATGCCATGTCTTCGTTTTCTGAATGTTGAGCTTTAAGCCAACGTTTTTACTCTCCTCTTTCACTTCCATCAAAAGGCTTTTTAGTTCCTTTTCACTTTCTGCCATAAGAGTGGTGTTATTTGTGTATCTGAGGTTATTGATATTTCTCCCAGCAATCTTGATTCCAGCTTGTGCTTCTTCCAGCCCAGCGTTTCTCATGTTGTACTCTGCATATAGGTTAAATAAGCACGGTGACAATGTACAGCCTCAATGTACTCCTTTTCCTATTTGGAACCAGTCTGTTGTTCCATGTCCATAGGCCCTCTATAATCTCACATCTGGACATAACTCTGAATCTAAACTATTACATTCAGCTGTACTCATTCTACTTCACCAACAAAGAGTTTGTTTCTGCTCAGTTCAGCTTCTTTTCTCTCTGTTCCTTTTGCCGGGATGCTTTTTACCCATATACTCTTTCAGCTTATGCCCTCATGCTAAGTCTATGCTTTTGAAACCTCTCTTTCTATAACATCCCTGCTATTCTCTATCTCATGACCTTAATTTTTTCTTAACATTTATCAACATCTTACTACATACCTGTTTGTTTCTATATTTTCACTCTTTCTTCTCCAAGAAAATATAAGCTACATCAGAGCAGGAGCTTTGTCTGCTCAGAGGGGGAGCTTTATCTTCTTAGCACAAAACCTGGAACAAAGATTGGTCTATTGTAGGCACTGAATGAATTAAATGAATTGAACGAATGAATGAATTAACCGAGTGAATAACTGAGTGAATGGCATAGTTGCAGTACGACCTCCAAAGTGTATACAATACAAGATAGCTTACTTACATTACAAATTACACTACTACTTTCAGCTTTAATTTCAGTACATTAATGTTACTCAAAAAACCTGCCTGTTTTACAAAAACATTCTACTCTTACTGATATAAAGAATTCTAAATGGAATTGACAAAAGTGAGAGTGAGAAGAATCTGTCCTTCATACTGAAAGTGTTGCTTAGCATTCCTTACATGCACTATTTAGAAATATCCCTTGTAATAGGACTAGCATAAGAACGTTCCATAAAAATAGAGATGAAAGAAGAAACACTTTGCTTTTATTTATAGAAACTCAGATGTCCTTGCTATACAGAGGAGCTCAGTAAATATTTCTTCAAAGCATGAATACAATAGAATATGTAATAGATTAGAACATTTAACTTGTCTTTAAAAACAATATTCTCCATGGATCTTTTTGTAGCAATAATACATCAAATACAGTCTGTTACCTCTTTAATCTATAAACATTCATTAAAAATTTTAATTTGGTTAAACTAATCTTTTAAAAATGTGTATTTTTTAGATAGTTTTAAACTAAGTAGAACTTTTAATTTTTAAGTGAACTAAAATGGCTACTTGTTTGATTTATTATAGCAAGTATGAAAACTCATGATTTTCTAATATAATATAGTCCAATTAATTGTAAAATTATTTTAATTTCTTCTCGGTCTTTAATCAGGGATTTTATCTTGATCTGATTAAGACATACAGTTGGCAGCAGTAGCCAGATCACAGCATTCTGTTTGTGAATCGATCACCAGTATTACAATTTATGGATCATCACATGTCACTTAGCATAAAATGCATTGGATTTATTCTCTTCCAGGAAGTAATCTTTTACCATCTGCAGTTTGTTATCATATTCTAATCTCACTAATAATGCCTTTCAACATAGTATCAGAAGCACTTCTATTTCAGGGGGGAAAAGTGTGTATGTACTTTACAGAGCTATGAAACAGTTCATAAGGTCAGAAACACTATTTAATATTGTGGCCACTACTAGCAGGAATTATGAAGTGAAAGGAGATAATTCCTGAAAAGCCTGGCATAAAATATGTGGCAACTCTTATCAAAAGAGAGGTTTTCACTAAGTCACATGGCCTCTTTTCTCTTATATGTTTTTTGTGTGTGTTTGTTTTTTTAGCAGCACTATACAAGTTGTTGAAAAGGCCTGTATTTAAATCTTTCAAACTAATTTTTGTGTGCAATTCACTTAAACATACAAAGATAATGTTTCTTCCAAGGGAAGATACGATACCAAAACACTAAGGCTGACATGACAATCTTCCTAGCCACTGATATAAGCATGAAAAAATAACAAAGCAACCAAATAAGCCTCCTGTACTTCTGCTATTGCCTAGAAACTGCTGCTTTCAGAGACGTAAGTATGTTGGTTCTATAATCTAGAGACCTAGGGTGTATGTGAGGAATCTTGATTTTTAGTTGTTCAAATGTGAATCAGTGATGGCCTTGGACAGACTCACTTTTGCTTTTGGGGTTTCAGCTTCTTTGTGCATTAAAGGTGGTGATTAGACTAGATGGTTTCCCAGGAGACACAGTACCAACATTTCTCTCTCTCTTGTTCCCTTGTTTCTTTCACTGATCAATCTTTCCTCCAGTTGGCACATTCTAACTTAATTGGTTGCATTTTGACCTAGAAATAGAAAACAGTTTTCTGTTTCTTTAATTTGGCTTTACATACCTCCATTTTGATTGATTCTAATGACATTTCTGGCTTCCCTGATAGCTCCGTTGGTAAAGAATCTGCCTGCGACATAGGAGACCCTGGTTCGATTCCTGGGTTGGGAAGATCTCCTGGAGAAGGGATAGGCTACCCACTCCAGTATTGTTGGGCTTCCCTTGTGGCTCAGCTGGTAAAGAATCTGCCTGCAATGCCAGAGACCTGGATTTGATTCCTGGGTTGGGAAGATCCTCTGGAAAAGGAAAAGGCTACCCACTCCAGTATTCTGGCCTGGAGAACTGGTCATGGAGTCAGACATGACTGAGCTACTTTCACTCACTCACTCAAGGACATTTCTGCTAATGTTTTCTTGTTTCCATGTTGGGGCTGGGTGATACTGGCAAAACAGAATATTCCTGCATGCTTAAAATGAAAAGCGTATGAAGGATTTTATTTATAATATGCCTGTTTAAAATGTCCTGGCATTAAAAAGTTTTTTTCCCCCCACTGTGTAAGAGTTTATGACCCTTTCAAAGAAAGTTTTTTTTATCTATTTGTAACAAAATCATTTTCTTCTAAATGTATAATATATATATTATTATATGTTATAACATATTATGTGTATATATATATATACACACACACACACACACACACACACACACACACACACACACACACACATGACCCCCATGGACAGTAGCCAGCTAGGCTCCTTTATCCATGGGCTTTCCCTGGCAAGAATACTGGAATGGGTTGCCATTTCTGTCTCCAGAGGATCTTCCCAGCCCAGGGATGGAATCTGGGTCTCCTACATTGCAGGTGGACTATTTACCATCTGAGCCACCTGGGAATCCTATATGTGTAATGAGAGAGAGAGAGTACTAAATTCAATACATGTATCTATATAAAGAGAGAGCACTAAATTCAATGCATGTATATATATAAAGAGAGAGCACTAAATTCAATGCATTCTCTTTACTCTCCCCACCTTGTTCCCTCACAAAAAAAGAGAAAAGCAAAAGCTTTAACATAGTATTGAGATTAATAACGAGTTTCCTTTTTTTAGAGATAGAATCAACAAAGAAATTAGTATACATTTGGATTTATATCAATGAAAGTCTCTAGAAATTAAATTTATTAGGATGACAGTGTCTTCCTTATGTCCTTCTATGAAACACTGCAAAGTTTTTATACTTTGTAGTACCTTCTCTGTCACACCACCCTGAACTCCTTCCAAAAATGAAATCCAGGGAGATTGTTTTAATGAGAGTTAAATGCTCCAGTTGCAAGGAAATGCTTTATCCACAGTAGTAATAACATAATAATGCTTCCCATGATGTTAGAGATTTCATTTCAAAGGCTTTTTTTATTTCTTTTTACCATCACAAATACCTATGAAGCAAATGGTGATCATTACAACCAATTTGCCTCATAGAGCTTTTGCTAATCACAAATGAAAACATGTATGTGAAAGTCCTTTCCTAACAGCAAAGTAATACTTTACTGTAATTTGTATCACTCTTAATCACACCACTCTACTCTTTTACTTGAAGGATACTGAAGTATATTTTTGAGGTAACTGATTACTAAAGGTTGTAATCACTTAAGAGTTGAAGGTCTATAATCATTGATTCAATCAACTATTAAGTACATGTCCAAAACAATACAAAAACAGGACACCACAAGGTATCCACAACTCTTTAGAAGCTTACACTTAAATAGCTACTTGATACTAATTAAATATAAGCAAGATATTTATTTAAAAGAAACCAAAGAACTAAGAATGCAAATATTATTCAAATAGGCCTTACATTTTAATGTAAGCTGGATCAATTTGGCCTCAACTTGTTGGAGAATATTTTGTTAAAGAAACACAGTAACTCTTAAGTCTCAAAAAATGATATATTTTTCTTATTTATTTATTTTATTGGCACAGAGTTCATGCTTAAGAAATATATCTTGGTATTAGTTTATTTTCTGTGGAATATATAGTATATAGTACAAAGTATATATATATGGATTATATAGCATATAGTAAATTTTCTATGGAATATATAGTACAAAGACAAATAACATTTCAAAGATGTTTAAGACAGAAGAAAATCTAAACTCAAATTTACTCATTATGTGTGTGCTCTGAAACTAATGTTCCTGAGTTTACATTCCAGGACCTTTGCTTTTCATCTGTAAGACTTCAGGAAAATTATTTAACCGATTTCCTCACCACTAAAGTGGAAGAAAGTGAAAAAGAGATAAAGAGCCTCTTGATGAAAGTGAAAGAGGACAGTGAAAAAGTTGGCTTAAAGCTCAACATTCAGAAAGCTAAGATCATGGTATCCGGTCCTATCACTTCATGGCAAATAGATGGGGAAACAGTGGGAACAGTGGCTGTCTTTATTTTGAGGGGCTCCAAAATCACTGCAATTGTGATTGCAGCCATGAAATTAAAAGATGCTTACTCCTTGAAAGGAAAGTTATGACCAACCTAGACAGCAGATTAAAAAGCAGAGACGTTACTTTGTCAACAAAGGTCCGTCTAGTCAAGGCTTGGTTTTTCCAGTAGTTCATGTATGGATGTGAGAGTTGGACTATAAAGACAGCTGAGGACTGAAGAATTGATGCTTTTGAACTGTGGTGTTGGAGAAGACTCTTGAGAGTCCCTTGGACTGCAAGGAGATCCAACCAGTCCATCCTAAAGGAAATCAGTCCTTTATATTCATTGGAAAGACTGATGTTGAAGCTGAAACTCCAATACTTTGGCCACCTCATGTGAAAGAGTTGACTCATTGGAAAAGACTCTGATGCTGGGAGGGATTGGGGGCAGGAGGAGAAGGGGACAACAGAGGATGAGATGGCTGGATGGCATCACTAACTGGATGGACATGAGTTTGAGTGAACTCTGGGAGTTGGTGATGGACAGGGAGGCCTGGTGTGCTGCGGTTCATGGGGTCGCAAAGAGTCGGACACGACTGAATGACTGAACTGAACTGAACTGAACTGAGAGGAAATTTCATGTCACTATTCATGCAACAAATGACTACCAGATTTCTGTTATGTGTAAATCTGTGTTTGATGCTGTAATTCAAGAATATTATAAATTTCATGAAAATTCCTTTTTGCATTCTGAGTTTTAGTTTTTAATTAGTCTGGAAATGTCCATATCCAATATTTCTTACATGTTTTCTTCACTAGTATTTTCTGAAGGAGATCAAAATAGTTTTCCAAGCTGGGGATACCTCAAAGCTACACATAAGTTATGACTGGGAGTGGTTATCCACAGACAGTCACCTCTTTTTGGCCCTTTATGAATGCAATCACAGGAATCAGCTAAAATAATTAAAGCTATCAGCTTGAAATGTTCTCTCACTGTGAGTAAATAAACTTGTGCAAAATGCATATATCTCTGAAACATCTTGCAAAGACAGTATAATTGTGCTGAAAAGAAACCAATGTCAATGGCCCACAGTGACAAGTTTTTTTTTTTAATCAGAATTTAAATGAGATCTTCCTTTAAATATAATCTCTTGGTTTACATCATTTTAAAACTAGTTCAGATGCTCTCATGATTCTTAGAACTCCCTGGGTTCTTTCCCTATCCATAAATTAAGTGAAAAATGCAATAAAGATTACTATTATCTAAAATCTTCTAAAAGTTTAACACATTTTTCTTTCCTGTATTTTCTCTTTTTTAACTTTGTATTGGAATAAAGAAAATATATGATAATCTATGTCATATTCAATTACCATTCTTAAAAACATTAAATCAGCTTAGGGAATTACTGCCATTTATAAAACAAGAAACATAATGATTTGCAAAATCTATAACAGAAATAAATAGCAAGTCAACTTAGAACAAGCTTATTCTTCCATTGATTCATCACAGAACATTTAAGAACACTGATCACTAGACTAAAAACAAACTTAGCTAAACCATTAAAGCAAAATGTGTGTAAATGTATGATAATGTATTTAGAAGGCTGACACCAAAGATTTGGAATGCAGTAGAAAATGATACATACATATATACTATTATTTAACCTTTTGGTATTATGGGACTCTGAGAAATGACAACCCAAATTAGTGTATTCAAGTCAAGAAGCAATGGCTAGAACCAGACATGAAAGAAGGGACTGGTTCAAAATTGGGAAAAGAGTACGTCAAGGCTTTATATTGTCACCCTGATTATTTAACTTACATGCAGACTACATTATGTGAAATCCTGGGCTAAATGAATCACAAGCTGCAATCAAGACTGCCAGGGGAAATATCAACAACCTCTGATATGCAGATGATGCCACTTTAATGGCAGGAAGTGAAGAGGAACTAAGAACCTCTTCATGAAGGTGGAAGAGGAGTGAAAAAGCTGGTTTAAAGCTCAACATTCAAAACAACTAAGATGATGCCATCCAGTCCTATCACTTCATGGCAAACAGATGGGGAAAATGTGGAAACGGTGTCAGATTTCATTTTCTTCGGCTCCAATATCACCTGATGTGAAGAGCTGACTCACTGGAAAAACTGAGGTCAGGAGGAGAAGGGAGACAGAGGATGAGATGGTTGGCTGGCATCACTGATACAGTGGATATGAGTTTGAGGAAACCCAAGGAGATAGTGATGGATAAAGAAGCCTGGTGTGCTGTAGTTCATGGGGTCACAAAGAGTCAGACACGACTCAGCAGCTGAACAACAACAATAGTAATGGAAAGAAACCAGGAATCATGACATTAATTTTAAATACAGTAGGTTTAAAAGTAAGGAAAGTCTTAGGGATAAAGAAGGGCTTTACATAATGATAAAGGGGTCAATTCTCCAAGAAGTCATAACAACACTTTCTGTATATTGACCTAGTAACAGAGCACCAAACTAAATGTGGCAAAAATTGCCAGAACTACCAGAAGAAATAGATGAATACTTTACCATGATAGTAGACTTCAAGACTCTCTCTCAGAAATGAACAAATTTAGCAGATAGAAAGACATTAAGAATACAGTTGAACTCAACAATACTATCAATCAACCGCATTTGATTGACATCTATAGACTACTTCATCCAACATCAGTAGAATATACACATTCTGCTCAAGCCCCCAGTGGAACATTCACCAAGATAAACCATATTATGGACTATAAAACATATCTTAACAAATTTAAAAAGACAGAAATCAGACCAATTAACCTAGAAATCGTAACAGGGACATAACTGGAAAATCCCCAAATACATGGTGATTAAAGAATACATTCTTCAAGAACACCTGGGTCAAAAAGGAAGTCTCAAAAGAATTTAAAAATATTTGGAGCTAAATGAAAATGAAAACACAGCTTACCAAAATGTGTGAGATGGAGTGAAAGCAGCGCTTACAGAAACTTATAGCATTGAATGTATATATTAGAAAAGAGATATAAAATCAACAAAACATATAGTCTCTCTACCTCAGTGTAATATCTAAGTATCTAAGAAGTCATACAAATTGTGAGTATTTAGCTATTACTTTGAAACCAAGCTGTCCCAGTGTAGAAAAAGGTATTTTCAGAAAGTGCATCTGACCTGTTGGGAAACCGTTCCAGAGAGGACTCCTGTGTCTGTGCTTAACTTATGTTTGGATTCTTTCCCAATCATAAGTAAGGGTAGGTATTGAATAATACTTGTGAGTTGGTTAAGTCTATTTTGATAACTCAGTCTTTGTAGTACAAGCAGTTCCCAGTTCTTCACTCTTCTACTACAGAAGATACTCAGTGCTTATCACTGAATCGCCAGAGTTTATTCCCCTGACTATTGTGACTATGTGACTTTGCATTGCCAATGGAATGCTAGTTAGTAGTCATGATTTGATTCTGGTTTGTGGTGCTTTCTGTCTCTGTCATAAAAAAGAGTTTGACATTCAGCCTGAATCAGAATCCCTCCAGTCCACACCCAGACCTGAGTAATAAAAATGTTTTTGTTGTAAGGCCCTTAAAGTGTTGAGATATTTGCTAGTTATCCCCCAAAACAGAAAAAAAAAAAAAATTGACAAATAAATAGCATTAAAAGCGATATTTCTAAACTGGCATTTCACTCTATCTGTATCATAGCATTAAATTCAAACTTGCATTCAATTAACTAGCCAACTGGCTTCTGTAAATTCTTGAAATTTATTTATGAAAAAACAAATAACAAACAAAGACATTTTAAAAAAGATAGCCTGGGTAAAAACACGTTTGTTGAACACAAATATACTGGAGAATTTACAACAATCTAATTCTTCCTGCCTTCTCTGGCCCATCATATCAGCACTTCTGATCTCATGCAATTATAAATGTCATCAAGTTAACATAAATGTTGCTCCATTTCATTACATAATAATGTTTATGGTGAGAAGTTGATACTAGCACTGAAAATATTTGACTTTTGGAAAGAAATATATCTACTGAAATATCTAGATCATTCAAAAGGAAAAACTGATTAATATTTTCATCTATTCAACACATTACTTTGTAGTGATGTAGCAAGTAGTCAGAAATCTACTATCTGTAAGGGTGGGAGAAATCAGAGGAAGATTAGCAAGACATTTTCTTTCTCTACAATTTGAAAATTCTGATTTTTATTTTCTCAATACAGCAATTTTAGTCAACATAGCTATGACAACCTACATGGGGCCTGTATCAAATTGACTGGGTCCAGAGGATAGAGGCTGCTGCTAGCCTCATTAACTGGGGAGTCTAAAATGCTGTCAAATTACAGACACAGAGAGGTTTACAAGTAAACAGCAGCATTTCATGCCAAAGCAAACTCTCTCCATCAAAATATCTAGCTGTGCTCTGACTAAACATAGATTCCCTATGGGTCTTAATTTAAATGATAAGAATACAAAGAAACAGATCTCTGAGGAAAAAGCAAATTAAAAAAAAAAAAAGTGCGTGGGCACTTTGAATTCTATGTGAAAACAATAAAAATGGCAGTTGTCTCAATGATTTGAAAAAGATGAGGTATCAGTATAATAGGTAGAAATAACAGGATTATGGGCTTCCCATGTGAAATTTTGTGGTAAAGGAACTTCCTGCCAGTGCAGGAGACATAAGAGATACAGCTTTGATCCCTGGGTTGGGAAAATCACCTGAAGAAGGGCATGGCAACCACTCCAGTATTCTTGCCTGGAGAATCCCATGGACAGAGGAGTCTGGCAGGCTATAGTCCACAGTATCAAAAGAGTCCAACATGACTAAGTGACTTAGCACACATGCATCAAGTTTATATATTAGTGATCTTGATTTTTGATAATGATAATGAGATAGCTCAGACGGTAAATTGTCTGTCTACAATGCGAGAGGCCCAGGTTCGATCCCTGGGTTGGGAAGATCCCCTGGAGAAGGAAGTGGCAACCCACTCCAGTACTCTTGCCTTTAAAATCCCATGGACAGAGGAGCTTGGTGCTGGTGACTGTCCATGAGGTCGCAGAGTCTGGCACGACTGAGTGACTTCACTTTCACTTCCACTTATTTGTAAAACGGACTGGGGAGAAGTTTAAGAACTTTGTGAATAATAAAACTATCTCCCTCACTTATCTTTCCATGTGGCATAGAACATATATTTACATTTTCCTTGAAAGACAAATGTTAAGTGAACTAGTATTTGCCATATCCATAGTATCAAAAGTGTATTATTCTTCATATATTCCATAACATTCAAATGTCCAAATTGGGCAATGTAAAATTGAAATAATTTGATTCAACCATTAGTCTAGCGGTTCTTAACGGGGGCTTCCCAGGTAGTGCTAAGTGGTAAGAATCCAATGCAGGAGATGTAAGAGATGCCGTTTCAATCCCTGGGTCGGGAAGATCCGCTGGAGGAAGAAATGGCGCCCCACTCCAGTAATCTTGCTGGAAGAATACCATGGACAGAGGACCTTGGGGAGCTACAGTTCATGGGGTCACACAGAGTCAGACATGACTGAGCATCTGAGCATTATTAGTTCAGCGGTTCTTAACTAGGGGCAGTTCTGAACGCTCAGGTGACATTTGGCGATGTTTGCAGATTTTTTTTTTTAAACATTAGGACTTAGGGGAGGCTACTGGCAGCAAGAGAATATGCTAAAGACGCTGTTAAACATCCTACAATGCACCCTCCTCCAATACAAACACAACAAGCAAGCCTCCAGTTCAAATCTCAGTTGTGATGAATTTAAGCAAGCTCATCTTACTCTGAAACACACAACTAAATTGTCCTGGTACTCTGACTTTCATTTCAATCACTAGTAAAAGTTGGAGAAATCTGCAAAACATTTCCTATTCTAGGTAGGAATATTAACATGCCATACTCATTTGCCTTAATTACGCTTCTACATTTTGAATGTTATCAAATGGAAGTATGCTCCTTTCATTAACCTGGTTGATGTATTTACATTATACGTACTTGTCTCTTAGCAAGCTCAAATCACAGAGAGCTCCTGGTGTTTCTACAGAAAGAATGTATTTTTTTTGGTGAAATTTTGCAAGTGGATTGTCTATCTACAATGTGATTAAGCACAATACAAATGATTATATGGTGTCAGAACAGATTGAATACACTGCCTTTTTGGCTGCAATGAGTACTGCTAACATTCTGATACAAAAGTGAAATGAGCAATAGCAATCTCTCTTATAAGAGAATAATTTTAGTATTTTATCCTTGCATTACATTCATAGAGTAAAGAAAAACATATTTGACATGAGCCAAATGAAAGATACTTTAAACTAGGATATTTAAAAACAATCTTAGATGTTAATATGTACATTCCCTGGTGACTCAATGGTAAGGAATCTGCCTGTCAATCCAGGAGATGCAGGAGATGCAGAGTCAATCCCTGGGTCGGGAAGATCCCTTAGAGGAAGAAATGGCAACTCACACTCCAGTATTCTTGTCTGGAAAATCCCATGGACAGAGAAGCCTGACAGGCTATGGTACATGAGTCAGACATGATTTACCAAGTAAAAGAACAACATGATGAACTTTAAGAAAATTCAGTATATACTATCAAGGAAAATTTGTACAATACAGAAATTGAGAGATTCTGATAACGTTCTTATTTTTTTTAAACTAGAGATTCTGCCTTAGATCATGCTTTAAGCAATATGATCAGTATCTTCATGTTGGTTCTAGGATCCCAACAGTTACCAAATACATCAATGTTCAAGTCCCTTATATAACATGGTGTAGTATTCGCATGTAACCGATCTGCTGTACATCCTACCAGATACTTAAAATCATCTCTAGATTACTTATAACACCTAATACAACATCAGTGTTATGTAAACACTAATAAATATGATATAAATGATGTGCAAATAGTTATAAATATAATGCAAATGCTGTGTAAATGTTATCAGCTACAGCAAATTCAAGTTTTGTTTTTCAGAACTTTCTAGAGACTTTTTACCCACAAAATATTTTTGATGCATAAGTGGTTGAATTCTTGGGGCCAACCATAATGGCACATGAAGAAGAGAGTTTGCTGGTTACCAAATCCAACAGATATGTAAAACTGCTCTTCAAAAAAAGAGGCAATATTTTATTGGTAAATCTTGGTAGTTAAATTATTCTAAGTTCAAATAAAAACAAATATTGACAAATATAGACACGTCTCACTGTTAAAATTGGATGAGTAGGAAAATAGTGAAGGAAAAAAATAATGTAAAATATTCCCATGAAGGTTATTGCTGAGAAAATTGTAAAAAAGTATTCACTTTTCTTTGAAGTGAAATATATTTCTTAGTAATTTATTTATAGAAGAAGGAAATGGCCACCCACTCCAGTATTCTTGCCTGGGAAATCCTATGGCCAGAGGAGCCTGGTGAGCTATAGAGTCAGACATAAATGAGTGACTAAACAGCAACAGTTTATTCAGAAAGATGGTCAACAGCTTAAAAAATGACTTCTGATTATGAAAACACATGACTGAGAAGAGACCAAGTTAAACCTAGTTTATTTTTTAGCTTATTACTCTTATTCATATTATTAAATTTACAATTTCACATAGGATTTCGGGCAATATTTATTTGAGAGCACACTGTCTGGCAGTTCAATGCACTAGCTTCACTGCAACACACTAATAACCCTCTTTCTTTGGGGAGAAAATACTCTAAAGAATAAAACAGAAGGTGTAACATGCAAAATTAAAGTGAAAGAAAAAATTCAGCAAAATCGGAATTTTACAACATGGCTATATACATCAACTTTCAGTGTAATTTTATTTTCTAAAAATAGAGGAGAAAGTGAATTGAATGAAACTCAAGACTGAACATGCCTATCTGACAAAAAATAAACTTTAATGGCTTTGCCTAGCAATCCTTTGTGAGTTGTCTGCATATGTGAAATATAAAATTAATATTAAATGCAGATAAGATTTAGGGCAGATCGTACTCATTGGATACTAATATGCCCTCCCTACAACTCTTCTTCTTTACGTATCTTCCACATCTGAGATATAAAACAGATACTCTTCTTCCCAGACTACTTTGAAGCTAGGGGAATTCACTGACACAATTCTAGTCAATGAGCCTTAAGGAAGCCTTCTAGAAGGTTAGTGGCCTGATAAAAGAAAGCATGCACAGAGATCTCTCTCTCACACACACACACAAACACAAGTGCACACTCACACACATACAAACTTCTTTCTGGATGGATTTACTTTCCTGGTAGCCTTTGGTATTTTTCCCATGGTTCTCTTGAGTTATATAGAACTACATACACCTCCTTTAATTTCTTCTTCTTTTTATTTACATTCTTAATCTTGCTACCATTCTTTCACAAAACTAAAATATCTTTTTTCATAGGATTTAACAAATCATGCCTAATATGTTAACCCCAGAACAACTTTCTATCACAATAACCAATCCTGGTAAAAAATACGTATGTTTTATCTCACAGAATTAAAAAAAAAAGAGAAATGTTATGATTCTCACGTTTATACTATAGAATACTTGAATTTAAGGTATTATAAACACAAGATACAGTAGGTAGGCAACAGATGGGAATTTGAGGGCAATAAATTCTGTCCTTTGGGAAATTTGAGGGCAATAAATTCTGTGCTGCCTTTTTACTATGTCCTTATTTGACCCTAGAAAAGTAACTTACCCAGAAAGTTAGACACTGATAACAAATAGACATACACAAATATAATTTTTGTAACACTGAACATTTCTTCTGACTGGACTCTTCTGCAGACCTATTGTTTTTTGCTTGCTGTACTATGTCTGTTTAAAATGGATGCGTCACTGATAATGTTCTATTATTGACTTTATTATTAACATTGACTAAAGTTCTATTATTAACTGATGAACTTAGTACCAGAACTACTAGTATGGAGTCATGAAACTCAATCTTCTTTCATTCTGGCCATTTCTTTCCTTTATATAGTTGAGTCTTCATACTCCACTCTATACAATATACTAGTCATGGGTAACATTTCTACTTTTCAGTTCCCAATTCAGTTATCCTGTAAGTTTGAACTTCTGAAAATAAACTATTCCTAATGAAAAATATACTAAGAATAAAAAATATAGTTACAGTTGGAAAGAGTATGTAGAAATTGAGAGCTGTGGAATATAGGTAGCTTTTCTTATTGCTTACTTTGAAATCAGATTATTCCATTTAGAAGATCATGATTCAGGGTAACTGGAATATTTGGATAGGCTATTCTTTCATCTGATGGATTGTTTTCCAGTATGCTCAGCATTACAATTATCCATTTTCCCTCATTTGTATTCCTATTTCAATCAAGCATTGGCTGATTCTAATCTCTATGTTATCTCCTTTGAGAATAGAAGCTCTCTAATCAAGTAAATTACCCACATGGTTCTTTCAGGCCTCTTACAGTCATACATAAGTCTTTATGGTCATCCACCTCTAAGTTGCTAATAGAAAACAATCAGTGCGTAGATCTGACCTCCACTAAATAACATCTACGGCTGCAACATATGTCTCTTTTACATCCCAGAATACTTTCCCCTTTCAGTTTTGGGAGTCTTGATATACTTAGTTTTGCATAACAGTCCATCTGTGGTAATTCCACACCCCTGCAGGTTTCCAAACTGCTCTGAAAGATAAAGATGTCTTTGCAACACATATAATCCTGTGTGGGACCTTTATGAGCTCAGAAGATGATGGCATCATTATAGCATCAAAGGATTTTTTAAAAAAAAAAGGAGCATGTCATAAATTAAGAACGTGAATTCAAAAGGTGACTATTGGAGATGAGAGAAGCATAAAGGGGGCTCTTTTAGGATGCTATCTGAAAAGAGTGTATACTGCAAATGAGTTAAAAGGGCAGCCTGTAGCTAACACAAGCAAGACATTTCAGTGAATTTGTATGATGTTTGTCTTCTTCAGTAAATGAAATTAAAGTATTAAAACCATATTACCCTAAAAATGTAAGTCTTTGATGTTTATTAATTCCTTGAGACAAACATAACACTTAGAATTCAATTCATTTAGTAAAATCATTTGAAATTTAGAATGAATCATTCAAGGCTGTTTTAAGATAAATGCATTATATTTTTCTATGTGGGGGGAAAAGTATGAGAAATACTAAGCTTTAAATTGGGTAAAGTATCAAATTTATTATAAGTTTTTCCAAGTTTTTCTTACCTTTCTGAGGGTAAGCAAAGGAACCATGAGTAGAAAATCATAGTGTGGAAAATCCAGAATTGTTTTATCAAAACTAATAATGTCAGCAATGCAAGACCATGGAGAGAGGGTAGAATCTTATGGGATAAAGGTATATAATAATAATACCTTTATTATTCCATGTAACTTGATATGAAAAGTTTAAAAAAGACATAATACTTGTTTGCTGCTGCTGCTAAGTCACTTCAGTCGTGTCCGACTCTGTGTGACCCCGTAGATGGCAGCCCACTAGGCTTCCCCGTCCCTGGGATTCTCCAGGCAAGAACACTGGAGTGGGTTGCCATTTCCTTCTCCAATGCATGAAAGTGAAAAGTGAAAGTGAAGTCACTCAGTCGTGTCCGACCCTCAGTGACCCCATGGACTGCAGCCTACCAGGCTCCTCCATCCATGGGATTTTCCAGGCAAGAGTACTGGTTTAAATCTGTGTAAAAGAGGCTAAGAAATGAGAGAATGAAGAAAATGCAACATCATTTTCTCGAAAAGCTTTTAGAAATTTCTATTTTCAAGATTAAAACAAAGTTTATTTTTCTTCTAACTCTAATTTGGTATTTTAAACTTTTTATTTTCTTTTGACTTTTTAAAGCAATTTCATTTCTTACTAGACTTCTTTCTAGATTTCATTAGATTACGATAAATTATATTTGTATGTTCAATGCATTTTCTTTTAACACTCTTAATGATAATATTGAATAATACTCAACTAAAGCATAAAAGAGATTATTACACAATAAAAGAGATATGATATGTCTTAAAATTTAAATATAGAGTGCCATTTTTTAATCTGCTCTATGAGGTAACTTGAAATCTGTTGTTCTTGTAGGAATGCCTGCTATATTTACTAAATTTCTCAACAAATCAAAAATTAGAAGTCAGGCAGAACAGAAGTGATATATAAACAGAAAAGGACTTTCTTAAATGTCAAGTTTATTATTCTACCCTACATGTTAAGCTGGACAAGATTAGCATACTTGTTGCTTTATTAATTTTTTCTTTAAACAATATACAGTAATTCAGTAATATTATGGAAAATATTGGAACAAAAGAAAATTGTCTATAATCCCATTGCTACCACATATTTAATCTTAATTTTGTGAATATTTATAAATCAGGTTTTTTAATTTCTTTTTTCATAGATGTGATAAATATCTATACATGATTTTTGTTTGTTTCAGATATCTGCCTCCTTCAGGTAAAGATTTGAGGTCATTTACAGAAATTCATTCTGTACAATATAAAAGAGGAAAAATATTAACAGAAAAATATGGCTGTGGTTAGCTTTGAGGACCTGTTGGAAATTGGTAAAAAATCCTACTCAACAGGCTTACTGCTGTGGATTCTGCCTTCAGTGAACAGTTCAATGGGTGAAGCTTGTGATGCTACCTACAGAGATTTGGTAAGGAAGACCCATTACTCCATGAAAGGCAGCTGATTCTACCTCCTCAGAACCAAAAAGGAGAGACACTGACTGCTGTGAGGGAGTGAAAGAGTAAAGCTTATGCACCATTTTTCCACACTGCTAAGATAGCCCTGGATTTTGTGAGTGACCCTATGCAATGCTGATTAACTACAGCAACAACAGAGAATAACGGAATCCTCAGGATGACTGACAGAACATTCCAGGATTGAAACTGAGACTACTTTCCTTGGAATGAAGAAACAGCCCAGGAGTTCCTTTGAAACGTCTGATGAGAAGCAGCCCAAGAGAACTGAATTTTGTAATTCAGAGAATTGGTTCAGATTCATATTAACTTGAATGTTAAAAAATTTGTCATTCTATATTGAATCAAGTATGCACTACCAACTGTCATCCTCTTCATGAAGGAGATACAGTGATAAATAGAATTTTAAATATTTAAAAAATATTTTAGTATAATGCAATTCCAAAGAAATTTAACTATCCTACATACAATAAGATATAAAAAATAACCATAAACTGTTCAAAAACTCTGATAAGACGTACTGCCTATTTTCTAGGTAAAAATGATTCTTTGACATCTTTAATACCATTGCCAATTAAAAGAAAACCAGTTTGCAATGATTGCCTGAGCAGATCAGGGAAAGTGACGGATGGGACAATAAAGTACATGGCAAAATGACAGTATAAGAAAAACTGGAAAAGTAAATGAAAGCTCACGAAGAAAGGGTAAATGCTAACCACAGCCTTTGTCTTCCTTTGTTACTCGAGGCAGAATACATGGTATTAATGAAGCTTTTTAGGTTACAATCAATAGTAATGATTTTTCCATATTCTACCAACTTCAATTGGTAGTCTTCTTGCCACTTTTGACACTAATTCCAAAAAAAGTAATACCTTCTTTGAAAGTCATTAAGTTGCTCCATTCAAAAATAAATTCTAATTTCTACCCTGTCAATAACTTGTTCAGCCACCTTAGACAAGTCACTAAACCTTCTATGCTTATGTTTCCTGAGCTGTAAAAGTTGAGAGAATCACAATGACCCAACTTGAGGGTCACCGAAGAGCACCTTCCAGGCAGGAGGTGTTATGTACAGAAAAGAATGGCAGTATCTTTGCCTCTTGGCAAAGAGGATTGACATATGAAACAGCCTCCACAATCACTTGGCAAGTGGTATATGGTCTGTCCAAGTGTCCTAAACTTCAATTCAGATTCTCCAGCAAAGACAACTGTTTTCATTTATTACTCAGAAATATGTTTCTCGCCCTCAGAGTCTTAACAATGTAGAACAAATCGAAAGCCACAGAATTCAACTGTCTTTATTCTACACAGATTTATTAATGTGTTTTAATAAAGTCCTTCTAACATTTGGAGTCCGGTGACATTATCAAGAGCAATGACCATTACTCATGCGAAATTAAGATACTCGAACATTGTGGCAGTCAGTTTAAAATTACATTTGCTGCATTAAGAGTGACTTGGAACACTTATTTTCTCTGAATATGCTTACTCATGGCTGAAAATCCCTCAGTGATATGACCTTTATATTCAACATTTAGAAAGCTTAACAATACTTTCCCACAGCAGCTTAGAGTAGGAGATAATTCTTTCCCAAGAGAAAAAAAATGCTGCAACGCCTGTTGGAGAAATGAAGGCAAGGATAATGACAGCAATAATAGGCCAAATAATTATGTTAATTGTTTATTTGTTTGCAAATGAAGGCATTCAATATTTACTGCATTTAGTTCTTGTCTAATAGTGTCATTTTCATACCTGTAGCTTCATCCAGGATAAGACTAACCAGTCTCAAATGCAAAATAACCTCTAATTTAATGCAACAGTTGAATTCATTCACCTTTAAACTAAATATTAAAAATGCACAATTTAATTGGGGGGGGGAAACCTTGACATATTTTCAGTTGTTTTTTGTAAATTGTTGTTTAGCATCTGCACCACACATACACCATACACACACACCAGGTATTATTCTTTGTCTGGTCAAGGACTGACTTCATGGTTACCATGGCAACCCAGTTTGCTCAGGGCTCTCTTTCAGCAGCTGCTGATTACACTTTGAATTTTATTTGCATTCATGATTAAGGAGGAATATAAAAGACTATGGTAAAAAAAATTCTTAAAGCAATAAGAGGATAAAAGACATTTCAATCAGTGATTCTTTGCAGCTTTAATTAAAAATAAAAGAATAAGAAGAGATAACGGGATTTCAGAAACTTTAATGGCTGACTGGCTGTTGCAACAAAATTAAGTGAAGACGCTACTACCATCTTGAACTCTTACAATTTGCAAGGTTGTACACTATTAGCTACAAAGACCATATAGGCAGTTTTTGTTTTCTAGTAATGATCTCTACTTTCAAAAAATAATAAATGCATATTTCTGTTCCAGGGTTGGAATAAGATAAAAGAACAAAAATATTTAGGACCATATTTGTTGAAATCATGCAATGTATTTTCAAGAAGGATGCTCTTTAATACTAAATGTCACTTATCCTTGGCCTTTTTATGTTCACAGGGATTTATTCTACCAATTGTAATACAGAAAGAGAGAGTACAATAATTACCAGTGATTACCAGAGCATAAATAGAAAGACAAGAACTCTGTAGAAACATGGAACTTTACCAGGTAAGACTGTACAATTTTGACTAACTTTGGGCACATGTGTTGTACTATTACTTTAGAAAATGTAAAACAACTAAGAGACGAATATGTCTTTATATTTGGAGCAAAGAAATATTGGAAGAAAATATTTTAGTTATATCACTTATAAGTCATACTATTTTTCATTTCCCTCAGTCCCCTTGATATAACTCTAAAAAGATAAATATTTTATTTTCTGTGTAATAGTAATAAACACATATTTAATTAATTTATTCTGTTAGAGGCTTTTGTCTGGACAAATTCTGTGCTCTAAAGGTTATATTAATGCTTCAATTCTTTAGAGACTATTTTCAGATCTGTTAATTTGATACTAACAATATAGAAATCAATAAAATCATGTTTTGAATTGCAATTAACAAAACACAAGGAAAACAGTGAATCAAAATGAAGTATACAAAATTATAATCCTTTGTTAGTTTTGACGCAACTGAATTATGTAAGTACTTTCATGATAGTTTTCTATCAGGTTATATAACTGGTTATATAACCAGATGAGAATGCTATTGGAGGCAAAACCAAGCTACTCATATATTATTCTGAAACTCCCTGTATTTTTAAGTTTTCCACTTTAAGAAAAATATAATTCAATTTAAGACAGAATAATAACTTTATACACTATATTAATTTAATATGAAATGTAAAGAAAATGTCAGTTCACGATTACTTTGTAGAGCTTTTGGCTCCCACTGTTTTAGTGCTATAATAAATTTGTATTATTAGAGAGTTGCTCTGTTTAACTTGTCCTTCTAATACAGAAATCTCCACCCAGATGTTGTAATCTGCTTTAGCCAGCAGCCACCCAGGAAATCAAGGCCTTTTAAGAACCCCAAAGGCCATATTTAACATTTCTCTCAATAAGTTTAAGTTTTTCCATCATAGCAGATTCTAGTGGATCAAAATTTTCTTCCTATTTTTTTCTTAATTGTATTCAGATAAAACTATGCTCCAGAAAAGGAAATGTCAAGCCTGCCTGTACCTTAGGCCCGTAACTGTCTCTTTCCACAACAAAGACTGCAGACTCTAAGTCTCCTTCAAGAAAAATAAGGAATTTGCTTTCTTTTCCTTTAACTACTTTGCAGTAGACTTTCTTGTCTCACCTATAGTCCTCACAGCTGGAAATGTTTATAAGTAGTGGCCAAGAAACTTTTCTACAGATTTTCATTCACATACAGTCACAAATACACACACATGTTCTGGGGGTGCAGGAGGCATTTCTAAAAGGGGTCACCTTTCACTTTTAGTGTCAAACAACTGTGCTTTCCAGAAGCCAACTGCTTGCCACAGATAGGAGTTTGTTCACAAAGTCCCATAAGGAAGGACCGGATACCTGAGATACCTACCCTCCAGGCAGACTAGAGACTCACTGAAAGGCAGAGGAACATCTTTCCAAACTTAAGTGACACAGGTACACTAGAAAGCAGAAAAGTGCTGGATACTGAAAAGAGGGATTGGAACATCTCTCCTGCTTGTGAAATGATGGTAAGCACTTCGTGTATGAGCCAAAAATTCAGAATAGCGACTGGCGGGCACACAGATATTGAATCTTGACATGGGCTTCCAGCCAGTTGGGAGCAGTACACAGGTGACTTACTGAAAATGACAAGGGGCATCATCATCATCTAAGTGGGTCACCTAACATATTCAGTAAAGACCCTTTACTGGAAAACCCACATTGTTTAACCTATTAGCCTGTGTCAGCATATATTTGCAGACTTTGATTTCCAGTTTAAAAAAATTTTACTCATTTCTTTCCCAGAACTTCACTGCTGAGTTCAACTGGAGAAGTGTTTTGGTCCCAGAGTCATTTTCTCCTAAGACATATGATTTTATTTAAATTTTTTTTAAGGTACATCTGAATGTTCAAGGGAAGAAATTAGAATAGCCAACTGGGGTCATCCATAAGATTTGTCTGGCATTAGAAATCATTGGAAAAGATGTTTTTTCAGTCGTCTAGATGATTGGGCCATCTAGGAAAATGGATTGGGCCATCTGGGAAAAAGTGAATTTGCTTGTTTCCTGTAATGACACTGAACTAATATTGTTAAATATTATTTTGTATTGATTAAAATTTTACTATATCTCTGGTAAGCATAAAAAGTCTGACCATTTCTGAGCCGAGGGTGAAGAATTTAGTGAATAATTGTCAGTAATGGTACAAAACTACTGCAGTTCAAATATGGTATCATGGTACATAACAACTACAACTTTTCTTTTTAAAATACTATTTTTAGAACCAACCTAAATTTACAGCTATTTTAAGCAGGTAGTATATGGAGAGTTCCTATATATCCCACATTCAGTTTCTCCTATTATGATCATCTTATGTTAACATAATACCTTTGTTATAATAACTAATGAACAAATACTGATCCATTTTATTAACTAAAGCTTATAGTTAATTTAAATTTCCTTAGTTTCTGCTTAATGTCCTTTTTCTGTATTGGGATTCCAACCAGGATACCACATTACATTCAGTTGCCATTTCTCTTTCAGTTTCTCTTGGTTGTGGCAATTTTCCAGAGATGTCTTATTTTTCATAACCTTGACAGTTTTGAGGGTAGTGGTTAGATATTTTGTGGGATGCATCATTACTAGAATTTGGTGTTTTATTTTTTTTTCATGGTAAGACATTGATGATGGGTTTTTGATTATTGGTTATGAAGGGAGATAAGGGGTAAAGTGTCATTTCTATCACATCATATTATCATATCAAGTTTACATACTATTAACAAGGTTTATGGCTGCTGATATTGGCCTTGAGCACCAGACTGAGGCAATGTCTGTCGAGTTTGTCTGTAGTAGTTACTCTTCTCCATATTTTAGACTTCGGAAAGAAGACACTGTGTACCACACACCTCAGGAACAGGGAATTACAGACCTTCTGCTTGGAGGGCGAGTAGCTACAAAATTAACTGGATCCTTCCATCTGGAAAATTTGTCTTTTCTCTCTCAATCAATTTATTCAATAATTTAGTTAACAGAGTGGGCTCACAGGTATTTATTTTCTACTCGGGCAACAAAATTTTACAGATTCCATTATAAAACTTAAGGCAAACAGACAAAGCTAAGACTTTGTTTGATATAAAAATGCTTGTATGGTGCATTCTAAATGAATCTGACTCAGAAATATCATGTGTGTTTCCTCATAGAAAGGATGAGAAAAATCAGTGGATTGCTCTTATTGAAAAATAATTAAAATATTACATAGAGTAATGCCTCAGAATACTCTTTCAGAAACAAAAAGAAATCCTGAACACGATTTATAAATATTTAAAAATAAATATTTAAATCAGTTTCTATAAACTTTTAAATCTTTTAAACATATATAAAGGAAGGTGGCTAAAATGGTTATGAGAGTCTCAAACGCTGAAATTCCTTCAGTATTCATTTATCTTGGAATCTTTTACTATGTTGCTCTTTGGGTAAAGAAAAATGTGAACTTTAAAAAAAATTCAGTAGAGAATCCTGGCTTTTTTAAATACAAAAGCCAGATATCAAAAAAAGCTAGATATCTGACTGACAGAGATTGTAATTGGTCATCATTGGCCATGACTTAAATGTGCAAATTATGTAATATTGTGAGGGAAAGAAAGAGAAAAACATGTGCGAAACACAAATATTAGAAGAGCATTTGACAACTGTGATTTACTTATATAAAGTTCATAACAGGGATTGTTTATTACATGGATTCAAATATACAACAAATGTCAATGCTTGTTCTATTGCCCATCTTATAAACTATAAGACTTTCAAGGATTCTTCATGTGTTTGTATCTCTGATTGCCATTTTTTATCAATTAAAGCATTTTTTCTAAGACACTGGGGAATTAAGCCTGCTCTATTCCAACAATTTTCTTTTCTTTTTCTTTTTTTTAACTGCTGTCACACTAAATTCTAAAATTCTGTGGGATTATGCAGTACCAGAACTTCTTGGCTTACAAAATAACTACTTGTAACATGAAGTTCATCACATAGTATTAATTTCTTCATAATGTCTAGGTAAATACATATACATATACACACATACACACACATACATACATATATATAAAGTGGAAAATCAATATACCAACCTATAAAAGAATAACATTTCAGATAAACATTCACAAAATTGTCTCCTGATCTGTATAGTTAGGAGTGAAAAATGAAAAAGACCCAAGAAAGTGCATAATAAAATATTCTAAGTACAAATTTAGTAAACAGAAGTTTTGAATCTCTGTAATATGATGGTGGAGTCAAGCCATGGACTTGGGTTAACCAAGACAGACCACAGAGGCAGATTCAACAGGATGTCAAAACTAGAGGCACTGGGAGGAACAAGATGAAGACAGAGGCAAAGAGGAATACGGACAAGGCTAATTAGATACAAAGCTGGGGCATGGCAGTCACCCTTGCTAGTTTATTGTATTATTATTGGGCTGAGTATGAGATCTTAGCACTATGACAGATGCCTATAAACATGCAGGGTTTCCTAGGTGGCGTAGTGGTAAAGAACCCACCTGCCAAAGCAGGAGACATAAGAGAGTTGGGTTTGATCCCTGGGGTGGGAAGATCCCCTGGAGGAGGGCATGGCAACCCACTCCAGTATTCTTGCCTGGAGAATCCCATGGATAGAGGATCCTGGTGGGCTACAGGCCATGGGGTCACAAAGAGTTGGACATGAATGAGTGACTAACACTTTCACTTCACTTTCATACACATGCAGAAGAATTAAACACAGCAAAAATCTGCAGTTTCTCAGATTTTCTTTTACCTTGTATATACTGCCTTATGAATAACAGCAGCACAGAAATATGATTACTGTACCATATACATGGCCTACAGAAAAGTTCAATGCATGAAACTTGAAGTCACAAACATAGTCTTTCAATAACTATAAAATGCAAAAGTGTAGTTGCTTAAATTATTACTTATTTTCTCTCAATCTTCATTAGCATTTTTTTAATTAAAATTATTTTCTTAGTGTCCTTAAGACATAACATAATTGGCACCCAGAAAGCTACTAATGTAAGTCTTTAGGATATATGCCACACATTCTAACTTCCTGTGACACTAATGATACCTTGCAGTGATCAGAAATGCCCTGGAGTACACACGAGCTTGATGTAAGCTCTTTTAGGCCACAAGGTTATCATCTACATGATTATGGTTTGAATACATTTAAATGATCACTAACGCACCTTGTAAAAATGCCCAGGTTATCTAAGAAACTAAGGTTTATATAAGAAATAATGAGTTAATTAACCAGGATGCTTAAGTAGCAAAACAACAACAAACCTCCAATTTTCTTTGATTTTCAACATTAATATGATAATGCAAAACCAAATATCATTTTAGCTTCACTGCAAAAGAATCTGAACATCTACTCCCTATAATGCTTATTGTACATGCTTTTTAAACAATTTCTTCATCCTTATATTTGAAAGAGGTTCTGAAGGGTCTCTTTTTAAGTCCAAGAACAATAGTGACCTTAACCTAAGTGTTTTTGGTATGAAAAGTAATGATTTCTTATATGATTTTACCTCATCTACAGTTCTTTCTTTTCAAATTTGACATCCAGTTGCCAGATATCATCTACAGATAAACCAATATTTATTTCTAAGTTCCTGTTCTTGAAAATTGTGCAATGCTTAGCAGTAGATAAACTGAAGAGGCAGAGTTCAGACACTTTATCGAACTCAACAAAGCTTTCTTTTTTTTTTTTCCTATGTCAAAATAAAGGATCATTTGGGTAGAAAAATCATGAGAATGGAAGTGTAAGAAGAAAAATGAACCATTGGTTTTCTAGACTTATCTAAATAACTCTGGAAAGTAAAAAATACTCTTCTCATGTTATCATATTTTCATCCCTTTTTCATGTAATATTTTCTTTTCTTCTAAAATAAGTTATCTAAGAGCAGTGACAGCAGTCCTTTTATCATTCACACACCTACCATGAGCAGATTCCAATTACTCATCTGATGGTTTTTCACATCATTCCTCATATTAAACTTCATATCTCAAGAAAACACACATTGCTCTTTTACTTGAGTCTTTTAAATGTTCTTTGAACATTTGTTATGCTTCATGGAATAAACACTTTTCCACCCCTTACTTGAGCAGTAAATTTGTATTTCTTTTTTAAGAGGGGGCTGAAATATGGCCTGTGAAGCTCTCAGCTTCTTACAGTTTCTTATGTGCTCCCAACTCTTTGTTACCTTTTCACCTTTTGTATAATGAATTTGTACTATGTATTAGACCATCTGTCTTTCTCTCCAATGAACTGTAAGTTTATTGAGGACACAGATTGTCACTTTTAATCTGTATAATTTTAACTAGCACATGGTAGAAGTTTAATAAATACTGAATTCTAAACATCATTTTACTCTGGACTACAGGAGAAGGAAATGGCAACGCACTCCAGTATTCTTGCCTGGAGAATCCCATGGACGGAGGAGCTTGGTGGGCTACAGTCCACGGGTTGCAAAGAGTTCGAACACGGCTGAGCAACTTCATTTTCACTTTCACAGAAGCTGCAGTTTGATTTTTGAATGATTTTGAATGTTACCAGACACATAGTTGTCAAATCCATAATCACTTTTAATAAACAGGTGTAAAATACTTAGTCATACTTCAATCTATTACACCAGCTAACCTGTTCATTAACAGACTATGACATCCTAGCCAGGAAAGAGAAAGGAAGTGTATATGGGATGGATACTTATTACCTTTGTAATTAGACAATAAGAAGCATTATTCATGTTCTTGCTTGTCCAAAATACGTTAAAAGACGATAGCAAGGCACTCATAATGCCGTAATTGTATTACTGCAACAATAAGTAAGAAGGGCCTCTTTCTTGCATATTTGTTTTTCCTCCAAGAGTGGCTGCAGGCCTGATGTCCACCATAGTTTTAGGATATATGTGAAAAGTTATGCCATGTTCTCTTTCATTGGGAAAAAAGAATCAATGGTTTGTTTACAAAAGGACTTTACAGGCTAAGGGCTTCCCAGATGGCTCAGTGGTAAAAAAAAATCCACTTGCCAATGCAGAAGATGCAAGAGATGCAGGTTTGATCCCTGATTCTGGAAGATCTCCTGGAGTAGGAAATGGCAACCCGCTATGGTATTCTTGCCAGGAAAATTCTGTGGACAGATAAGCCTGGTGGGCTACAGTCCATGGAGCCATGGAGTCAGACAGGACAGAGCGACTGAGCACATTACGGGCTAAAATAGTTTCTTGAGATGTTATTTTTCCTACTTTACATATGTGTTCCTTTTCCTTGTAACAACGGATGTATATGTATAATGTATATTTCTGTACAGCAGAAACTAACACAACATTGTAAATCAACTATAGTTCCAATAAGATTAATTTAAAAACCATATGAGCCATTACAAACAACTTGTTGGCCAAAAAGACATCATGTTTTCCCTAATAAATTAATAACATATATTTCTATAACCATAACATTTTATAAAGTTGTATGCCCAACTATGGACTGAGATTCGTGACATTGTAGAGGAGACAGGGATCAAGACCATCCCAATGGAAAATAAATGCAAAAAAGCAAAATGGCTGTCTGGGGAGGCCTTACAAATAGCTGTGAAAAGAAGAGAAGCAAAAAGCAAAGGAGAAAAGGAAAGATATAAGCATCTGAATGCAGAGTTCCAAAGAATATCTAGAAGAGATAAGAAAGCCTTCCTCAGTGATCAATGCAAAGAAATAGAGGAAAACAACAGAATGGGAAAGACTAGAGATCTCTTCAAGAAAATTTGAGATACCAAGGGAAGTTTTCATGCAAAGATGGGCTCGATAAAGGACAGAAATGGTATGTACCTAACAGAAGCAAAAGATATTAGGAAGAGGTGGCAAGAATACACAGAAGAACTGTACAAAAAAATCTTCACGACCTAGATAATCACGATGGTGTGATCACTCACCTAGAGCCAGATATCCTGGAATGTGAAGTCAAGTGGGCCTTAGAAAGCATCACTATGAACAAAGCTAGTGGAGGGGATGGAATTCCAGTTGAGCTATTCCAAATCCTGAAAGATGATGCTGTGAAGTGCTGCACTCAATATGCCAGGAAATTTGGAAAACTCAGCAGTGGCCACAGGACTGGAAAAGGTCAGTTTTCATTCCAATCCCAAAGAAAGGCAATTCCAAAGAATGCTCAAACTACCGCGCAATTGTACTCATCTCACACGCTAGTAAAGTAATGCTCAGAATTCTCCAAGCTAGGCTTCAGCAATACGTGAACCATGAACTTCCAGATGTTCAAGCTGGTTTTAGAAAAGGCAGAGGAACCAGAGACCAAATTGCCAACATCCGCTGGATCATCGAAAAAGCAAAAGAGTTCCAGAAAAACATCTATTTCTGCTTTATTGACCATGTCAAGCCTTTGACTGTGTGGATCACAATCAACTGTGGAATATTCTGAAAGAGATGGGAATACCAGACCACCTGATCTGCCTCTTGAAAAACCTATATGCAGGTCAGGAAACAACAGTTAGAACTGGACATGGAACAACAGACTGGTTCCAAATAGGAAAAGGAGTACGTCCAGGCTGTATATTGTCACCCTGTTTATTTAACTTATATGCAGAGCACATCATGAGAAACACTGGGCTGGAAGAAGCACAAGCCGGAATCAAGATTTCTGGGAGAAATATCAATAACCTCAGATATGCAGATGACACCACCCTTATGGCAGAAAGTGAAGAAGAACTAAAAAGCCTCTTGATGAAGGTGAAAGAGGAGAGTGAAAAAGTTGGCTTAAAACTCAACATTCAGAAAACGAAGATCATGGCATCTGGTCCCATCACTTCATGGGAAATAGATGGGGAAACAGTGGAAACAGTGTCAGACTTTATTTTTGGGGGGCTCTAAAATCACCGTAGATGGTGACTGCAGCCATGAAATTAAAACAGGATTAGTGAGAAGGTTTAATCCAGAGACTGTCCTCAGGCAGGATACATTATCATTATATAATCCTAAGGAATGTAGAGGAAAAAAAGTTTGTCCTTTCTTCCTCCTTGAGAATTCTAGACCCCTCTCTCCTTGGGGACCCCTGGACTTCTTATTAACCTGCCTAGGAAATGACTCTCTCAGTAAGAATATCAAGCCAGTCAATCCCAAAGGAAATCAACCCTTAATATTCATTGGAAGGACTGATGGTGAAGCTGAAGCTCCAATACTTTGGCCACCTGATGCGAAGAGCCGACTCATTGGAAAAAACCCTGATGCTGGGAAAGACTGAGGGCAGGAGGAGAAAGGAGCAACAGAGAATGAGATTGTTGGATGGCACCCCTGACTGAAGGGACATGAATTTGAACAAACTCAAGGAGTTAGTGAAGGATGGGGAAGCCTGGTGTGCTGCAGTCCATAGGGTCACAAAGAGTAGGACACGACTTAGAGACTGAAAAACCACCACCATTCAAAACCCCTCATGTTTCTTAGTTACTGCTTTCATTGTTAGTAATCTTTTCTTTAAAGCCATTATAACTCATATGGAGAGGGTTCACGAATGTACTCCTTTTGTTCTATCTCCTTTCCCAAGCAGAACTTTTAATATAATTATAGGATTCTAGATATAATAGGGACTTTGGCAATCATCAAATTCTATCTTTCCCTTAAATAAATATGGAAGTTAAGTTGCAGACATTTGATATTTTGCAGATGCTCAAATACAGATTTTGTAATTAAAATAAAATGATAGTATTTATCTACATTCTGTTTATCAACTGTTCTGAAAAACTAAGGAATGCTCAAGTTACACAATAACTAGAAGAGCTACATATACTCAGACACAACAATCTATAGTCATAGTTCTTGTGCCTTTCCTACTGTGAATTCCTTACTAACTTTAGTTAATTAAATTGGAAATTTTTATCCTATGTTATCAAGTGTTTAGGTAAAACAAATGTGAAATTGCTTATTTTTTCCAGAATAAAAGCTAAGTCCTTTTCATTTTTTCACTATTAATTAGTATGAATTCATGCCATACTGTTAAGTTAAAACACCACTCCACAACAATTAGAGCCTAGTGGAATGCAAAAATTCCCCAACAGTGTGAGGCCAGACAGAAATATGAAAGAAGTATTGCTAATAAAAAATAAAGTAAATTATATTGGTTGCCCAAAAAGTTTGTTCAGTTTTTTTTTTTCATAACGTTTAACAGAAAAACCTGAACAAACCTTTTGGACAACCCAATACTTGATTTTTGTGATAACTAAGGGTGGGCTACATACAGTCCATGGGGTCACAAAGAGTTGGACATGACTGAGTGAATGACAACCTCAACAACAACAAAGGGTATCTAAAAAGGGGCTTCCCAGTTGGCACCAGTGGTAAAGAACACACCTGTCAATGCAGGAGCTGCAGAAGACACAGGTTCAGTCCCTAGGTTGGGAAGATCCCCTGAGGGAGAGCATGGTAACCCACTCCACTGTTCTTGCCTGGAGAGTCCCCATGAACAGAGGAGCCTGGTGGGCTACAGTATAAGAGTCACAAAGAGTTGGACACAACCGAAGCAACTTAGCACACAGGCATGCAAGAGTATCTAAAGCTATGTGTGCTACATATTTTGGCTAATATTGGCTTTATTGGTTAAATTCTTTATCCCTTATGACTATTGGGAAAATAATAAAGAAAGACATTTTTCCCAGAAGACAGTGATTGTATTTTAAATGATTTTGATTTCCATTACTGAAGTATAATATATAACTGAATTTTCCTAGGGTATTTGTTTCTATGGGACTTCCCTGGTGGCTTTTCTATAGTAAAACACATTAGTATTTTTTGTTTGTTTGTTTGTTTTAAATAAAGATTGTTTTACCAAGAGACATAAGAGTAGAAAGGGCACAAGTAGGTGCCAGAACAGTAGGAGACTGAATTTTGTGGCCCTGTATGCAAATTTGTATCACCTGCACTCCTAACATGTGTAAAGACACAGATTTGTTGGTGTATTGGATATACATTATAGGAGGAGAGAAGGGATTTCAGATCCTCAGAAGGCTTATGAGGCCATCTTGGCTGAGAGGCTAAAAGAACATGTCAGGACTACTTGAAATAGAGACGTGTTGCTGGATGAAAGCAAACAGGGGTGAAAGGTCTCCCATGACAGGAATCTCCCCAAAGCCCATAAAAACCCTCAAAAAGGCAAAGAATCATCCTTTAAAATCTTCCTGGCTCTGAGAGACTATGGTGGGTACCTCTAATAAGGCCCCCAATTATCCTCATCTCCAAGTACTCAGGCTCTTGTGTTATCCCTTTCCCATGAGAAATTGCTGGACCTAATTATTTGTTTCTGATAAAAAGAATACTCATTGCTGGATGTCACTCTTGAGACTAATTTACAAAGAGAGAATGACTTCTGTTTTAGATTCCCCTCTCATGTCCTTTTGCTGTGAGAGAAGCCAGAAGGCCACTTTGTGAGTTGCTCTATAGAGTGGCCCACGTGGCAAGAACTGATTTTGTTTTCATCCAGAATCTCAAGTGTATCAACAGCCATGGTAGTGAGCATGGAAGTAAATTCTCCCGATGTTGTGCCTTGAGATGGCAGTAGCCCCACCAATAGATACCTTAATTGCAGACTTGTGGAAGATCCTGAGCAGGAGGACCAAGGGAAGCCAGGCCCAAGTTGCTAAGCCACAGGGACTATGGAACTATGAGATGGTTAATTAACCTGCTAATTATTTGGAGGTAACACGTTACATAAAAATAGACAACTAATACAGGGACAAAAACAAATTATGGGAAACCAGTTCCAGTAACTTCTGTCCCCCACTGTTTCCAACCCCAAGCCCAGGACACTTAAAGATACAGGATGAGAAGAAGGGGGGAAACTTAGACTTCCTTTCACACCTAGATCTGAGCTGGGGAGAGGAAAAATATTGTATACTATATGATACTTTACTAGTTTTGTTTGGGAATTTTTTAATGAATGGTGTCTCTTAGTTCTTAAAATGACTGCAAGAGGGTTTACTATCTAAGGATAAACTGAGAAGTATGGAGCTTGCCATATTTTCATAGAAGGATAAGGAAGATAAACGTGACTGAATAAATTTTATAGATAGACTCAGATACCAGAATACAGATACATTTTCATTATGTTCTTAGTTGAGTTTGTTTAATGTACTCTGTGTGCACTCCTCTGGTGATCTTTTTTGTTGAAACATTGAACTGAGTGAGTTATATGCCTTGGTATACAGTGGGATAGAGTTTACCCAGAAAAGAAATAAGAAATGTAATGTAATGTCAAGCTTGAACTAAATAAAGGTCACACAGCTACTAGGACATGTTTGGTGAGTATATAAGGAAGCACTGTTAGAACGGAAAGCAGCTCAAGCCCAAAGCCACGCAGTACAGAAGTTGTGCTCAATGAGCAATACAACTGTGAGAGCCTTCCCAGGCAGAGTGAAATATCGCCACACTCTATGCCAAGGACTGGGTTATTACTATCGCTGGCTTGTTTATCCTGAACTTTTAATCCCTCAAGTTTGTAGCGCCAAAGCTTGGTTTTAGAAAAACACAGTGTTGACACACGGTTTAAGTACAAACCACTTTGAAACAACACAGGACAGAATGACTGCCTGGCCTAGTATTACTGCCTTCTATTATTTGAAAACTGCCTTTTTTTTTTTTTTGGCCTTACAGTTTTTTCTTTATCTGTCTAAATTTGCTCTGTTGTTAAATGTTTAAAAATGTGTCATGCTGCTTCATTCTTCTTTTCCTATGCTGTTCTGCCTGGGTGTCTCTGTACACCTTCCCACACAACATCAACCCAGCAGATTGCTGGACAGTTTTCAAAACTGCTCAAATGCAGCACAACATTTTCTTCTCTGTGAAGCTAAACCCTCAAGGCAGAACTGATCATCTATTTTGCACAGGTACTTTGTCCATTGCCATTATAGTGCTTATTGTCTTCTATGACTGTGTTTGTCTATGCCTGGCCTCAATCACAACAAGCAGAGGGCTTGGCACATAGTAATTTTCTGCCAATATATTTGCTGAATCAATGTCAAATGAATGAATAAATACATGATGTAAAATCTCTATACACTCTTCTTCAATTCCTTTGTTTCTCTGTCCCTCATATGTGGCCACAACTCTAGATAGGCTCTTATCAATCATAATAGAGTGAACAATACTTCAGTTAATGCAGTCTAATTTTTGTGTGTGTGTGTGAACCTATTTAAACTAGAAGTCAAAGTACTTACTCTGTTGACTCAAATAGATATTTGGGGCCTTTAAAATAAAGAATTGATTCTTTCCTAAAGTGAAATCTGGCCTTTGCCTTCACTTAGTGGAGGTGATCACTAGACCTTGGGAATGTGATAACTGACTGGAATGTCTTTGATTTCCTGGCAAACCGTGGGTCATGCTGGGTAGACTGACAATATGATTTAGAGTGAGGTTGGCCACATCAGAGAGTACTATATTTAGGGTGGGTAGTGAGCATGCCATATGATTTAGGGCTAGAGCATTGGTTCATGGGACTAGACCTCCTGTGATCAACCACAGGGACAATCAATCATGCCTAAATAATAAAACCCTAATATATATTCCAGACATTAAGGCTGCAGTGAGCTTTTCTGGATGACAATTCTCAGAATACATTACCTCACATCAATGCCAAAAATGCAAGGCTGCCCAGACTCCACAGAGACAGGAAAACAGAAGGTCCATGTCTAGTACTTTCTTAGATGCTGCCCTGAAAGTTTCTTCCTTTGGAGGATTTTATCTGAATCATGTCCCTGTTAAAAATCATAACCATGAGTATAATCACTTTCTGGGAATGCTTAAAGTAAATTAACAGAACTGAGGTGGTGATTGCAGCCATGAAATTAAAAGACGCTTACTCCTTGGAAGGAAAGTTATGACCAGCCTAGACAGCATATTGAAAAGCAGAGACATTACTTTGTCAACAAAGGTCCGTTTAGTCAAGGCTATGATTTTTCCAGTGGTCATATATGGATGTGAGAGTTGGACTATAAAGAAAACTGAGTGCTGAAGAACTGATGCTTTTGAGCTGTGGTGTTGGAGAAGACTCTTGAGAGTCCCTTGGACTGCAAGGAGATCCAACCAGTCCATCCTAAAGGAGATCAGTCCTGGGTGTTCATTGGAAGGACTGATGTTGAAGCTGAAACTCCAATACTTTGGCCACTGATGCGAAGAGCTGCTCATTTGAGAAGACCCTGATGCTGGGAAAGATTGAGGGCAGGAGGAGAAGGGGACGACAGAGGATGAGATGGTTGGATGGCAACACCAAATCAATGGACTTGGGTTTGGGTGAACTCTGGGAGTTGGTGATGGACAGGGAGGCCTGGCATGTTATGGTTCATGGGGTTGCAAAGAGTTGGTCACGACTGAGTGACTGAACTGAACTGAACTGAGCTGGTTTGGGGAATATCCTGCATTTGAAGGTGTTGTCGGAAGAGAGGGTGGTCTCATGTGGACCTAGCTCCCTTTAACTTTACAGTTGGCTACAGCTCTCCACAAGGGTGAATTAGTATGTGTGTGATATTGGGTAGAGATATTTGGGTGAAAACATTTCAGTGCCACATAACTAATTTTTTTCTCTTGACACAGGTCCTAAAAACTTGGTGATTAATATCAATGTCATAGTTTATAACAAAAATAAGACTTGTAGTGCCCTTCAGGATAGAATGACCCAAAAGAACTGCTGAACTATGGCAGATACTGTCCTTTAATAGAAAGTGTGGTTGTAGTAGCGATGCCTCAATCCATGGGTGCTAGCCTATTTTTACTGCTTAAGTTTCTGGTAATTTCCAAGAAATGGGATTCTATTTTCAAACTGCATGAAGTATCTATTCTTTTAGCTTACATATTATAAAACTTGTTCCTTCTCTGAATATCTCCTTAATGAGAGAAAACAAAACTATTAATATATCTACAACAAAGCAAACATCAAATGTATTGCTACACTGGATTCTTTCACAGAAACATTGTTCCCAAGGGAAGTTAGCTTATTTGCATTCTGACAGAAAACATTGTTTCCAATAAGATTAATAGTTAAGAAATATCTATTTTTCTATTAGAATACTGAGAAGCAAGAGATAATTACTTAAGAGCAATGTATAAAAATGCATCTGGGTTGCTCTGCAAACATTTGTTTCAATGTCATGTTTTCCAGTCTTTAAAAATCTGCTGTTAATATGTCTACAGAAAAGTACCCTTACATTCAGTTCAGTTCAGTTGCTCAGTCGTGTCCGACTCTTTGCGACCCCATGAATTGCAGCACGCCAGGCCTCCCTGTCCATTACAAGCTCCTGGAGTTCACCCAAACTCATGTCCATCGAGTCGGTGATGCCATGCAGCCATCTCATCCTCTGTCGTCCCCGTCTCCTTCTGCCCCCAATCCCTCCCAGCATCAGAGTCTTTTCCAATGAGTCAACTCTTCGCATGAGGTGGCCAAAGTACTGGAGTTTCAGCTTTAGTATCATTCCTTCCAAAGAAATCCCAAGGCTGATCTCCTTCGGAATGGACTGGTGTATTAATATTCATGCCTGTGATCCTGTCCAAGATAAATCTGCAAGCTGGTTTAGCTCTCTCTTCTCTCTTTCGCAAAGACTCCTGTAAACTAATTCAAAATCATCCTCTGGTTTTGGTCCTGACCTCTGAATCTTCCTATTTTAATGTTCCAAGATATAAATGAGCTGAAATGATCAGAGCTACTCTGAAGCTAAAAATAGCCCCACATTTATAATCATAAGCTACAGTATGACAGGACTTCTGAGGTAGGTTGAATTTTATCGAGGTGTTTTAAGAAGTTCTCCTGTCTCTATGAAATTGTACTTTCTTTACATCCTTACTGAATTACAGACTACCGGAACTCTTGGAATTCCTTACACTGCTTTAGGTTAATCTTTCTATAAAACTTATTACTCCAGAATTATGCCTGGATTGAAACACACAGAATCTGCTGGCAAATTTTATATCACAACTATAAAAATGGTACAGAAATGTGTACAGTTAGTCGAGATCAGTACTTTTCTCCCTAAAGTGAATACAACGTTAGCCCACTTAGAACCAGGATGTCCATGGTGTATGGTACTGACTACAACTACAAAGGGAAGAAGTGATGGTCACTGAAGTTCTCAGATTGTAGATCCTAAACTATATCCATAGGAGAGAGAATCACATAAAATACTTTTTAACAGAATTTTTATTGTCATTAAAATTCCATGATGACAGGCAATCATAATGGGGAATGCCGCATCCCATCCTCCCTTTCACCTTTCCATCTCCTCTAAATGTCCAAGATGTAAAATAAATTAGTTCTCTCCCTCTCTCCTCTTCTTTCCTCTCTTATCTCTCTTTTATCTTCTTTCTCTCTCCTCTCTCATCTCATGTTGCAGATTTTTTCATCTTACAAATTTTCATATGTCTACCGTTAAAAGTTCAGTATGTAGATGTATTATGACCTTGAAAAATAAACCTTTAGGCCACTGAACTGTCAGCTCCATTGATTACCACATTGTCTCTAAAACCTAGAACAGGGCCCAAAACTTGCTAAGAGCAAAAGAAACACTCTCAGGAACAAAAGAAGAGAAGGAGGAAGGAAAGTAGTAAAACAAGAAAGGAAACAAAAATTTGTGTTACAAAAATTCAGGATTAAATGCCACAAAATATTTGTGTATTTTATGTTCTCATTTAAAGAACCATTGAGCCATAGCTTAAAATGGGTGCCAGAAATATAACAGAAACTCCCTTTTGTCAATAGTAATGGTATTATATATGTATCACTAAAAGCCTTTCTATTTTGTGTTTGATTTAAAGATGACAATTCTCTACACATTTCTCCAGCTGTGTACCCTTAGTAGAGCAGGACATGCAGTGCTTTAAGAGCAGATGTTAATTCACATGCAATTTTATTTGCATCTCTAAGAAACAGCAGCCTTGCACATGAATAAAACATATTTCTCCTTTACCATATCCTCCCAGTTATAGTTAATTATTTTTCTAAGAGTGGGCAGAAGAAGTGAACTAATTTTATTAAAACAACTTTTCCAAGAATTCACTTTTTCTCATTATAAATAATCTGATAAGTTCCACTAAACATTTGAAAAATTGATAAACAGTGGTCTCTTTTGTAAAATAATTATCTATAGTTTGTATTTCTCTTTTACTCTTTTTCTTGTCTAATAGAACAGTTTTAACTAATCCTACTTCTTCATCTTGAAATATAAACACTGCATCTTTTAAAAGATGACTTATTTTAAAAAGAAACACTGCTTAATACTACCACGATCACAATATAATAATTACACATAGTATTAAAATATAGGATTATTATATGGAACTGATAAAAACTAGTAATATTCATATTATCTAAGAAGTCATGTTTTAAAATGTTCAGTATACCTTCAAATTCAAAATCTATACATATTAATGAGTCAATTATATTAAAATATTAGCAAAATGTATTTATAAAATATATGATTAATAGACAGAAGGGTAGGTTTTAATCCAAGAAAAAAACTGAAGGTAGTAAATCTTGAATTGTACCTTGAAGTTTAAAAAACAATGAAATTTCTCTGTATTTCTATTCACCATTAGTTAGTGTAAAACTAAGAGTTGGTGCTTCCTTGGAAAGTTCATAATTTATTTGTTCTATGCCTCATTTTAATCATCTGTAAATGCTTCCTTCTGTACCTAATGGGAACTCAGGATGGATATTTATGAAGATTAATAACACAATGTTAATCTAAATTTTTGAGAAATTCCACTCATCTCAATCTCTTCATCAAATAAAGTCACTGTATTAGTTCATTATTGTCCTGCTCTAATTATATTTACATGCATGAAATTTTTCCTTACATAAGGGCTTCATAATTTTTCTGGGCTTTAGAAACTGCAAGTCATTCTTTTTTAAATGTATCATTTACATGTGTTACTGTTGCTAGAGATTCTCCAAGTGGGAGCTGAGAGCAGGACCAACTACATAATTTTAAGGCCTACTTACAAAAATAAAAATGAGGACCTCTAGAGCAAAGGCTATTAAGAAATTCAAGACAGAAACAGTAGAGCACCAAATCAAACACGAGGCCTCCTAACTGTGGGATTTGGTGAGACAGCACAGGTCACGCACACCTGAAACCAGTCATGGCAGAGAGCAAAGTAGGAAAGAAACAGATAGCTAGGAGACAGAGAATCATATGATACAGCTGTCCCATGGACCGCAAGATGTTATTTAATATCAATAGTTGATATGATTATATGATTGGGTGTTTTACTCACAAATCACATGATGGAACTATGAAATTTTAAATGGATTTAGGAGTTTTCCCTTATTACTTGTAAATGACTTACTAATAAGGACTTTGTGTTTATTTGACAGTTGCCTAGTATATATTCTTTAGTTGGTGATTCATAGTGAAACATTTTGGGGATCCAAGAGAATATACTATATCACTCTTAAAATGGAAATGAAGAACATTAGAGCTAGGGTTGTGATAAAATTCCATATAGAAGGAAGAAACAAAGATAATGACAGACAATAATAAAGGTAACAAAGTCTGATTATGCATTGACCTTAAGCTCAGCTTCTATGTATGCTCTTCAGTCTACAAGTACTTTCAAGCATCCACTAAATACTAGTCCCCCCTTTTCCAAGTGCTCTGCATACTACAGTGAGCAAAAGAGATTCATATAGTTGCCTAAAGATATGAGATTAAGAAAAGATTTGAAAGATACCTATAATTCAAAATTCAACTGATGAAAAATTTTCTTTCTTTGAATTTTGTAGATTTTTCCTTTTTCTTTTAACTGGATGGGCCAAACCAAAGCAAAACACCCCCAAATTGTCATAATATGGTATAGTCATAAGTTTGGGATGAACAAGTGTGCTAAACTAAAGTTTTAGAGAGGTTTCTTCCTGACCATAGCCCTGGATCTCTCTCTCTTTAGCTAAGTATTTACATTAGGACACTTGTAAATTCTTCTTAGCATCACTGAGATGCAAATCTTTCCCCAGTCTCTCGTTGGTTTTACAACTCAGGCCTGTCTTTCCCAAAGACCTGGAAACCATCCCTTTAAATTGTCATCATCAGAAAATAGAAGGCCCCTATCTTCCAGTCTCTTCAGGAAGACAGGAGATTAACTTCCATAAGCACCAAGTAGCAAACACAAATGACCTAATCACACTGACCAACCTCTCAGCTAATGTCCTCCAGTACTTTTAGTACTTTTTTACTATTCATTCCAGTGCTTAAAAATTCTTCACCCTTTTATTTCAATGGAATTTAGTGCAGTTTCTCTTCCCTTTTGCAATGGTCTTGATCCCAATTGTAAATGACTTGAATAAAGTCTCTTTTGCCTGCTTGACTCTGTCTGGTATACTTTTTCTTTTAAAAATATCTTCCTGACTTCCACATCAAATTGCCTTCTTAGTCTATTACAATTATATTTCTTTAAAAAAAAAAAATCAACAGATAAGCAACAACAACAAAAATTAGGACTCTTGGTTTCCTACTCCTCCCCAAACCAAATCTTATACTTCCATTTACCCTAAGGGTTGTGCAAATCCTAAACCTTAGAAACCATCAGAGAAAATTATCTTTATCTCATAGCCACGTTTAGTTCATCAGCAAATGTGGCTGGTCTGCTTTCAGTGAACCCCAAATAGGATTCTCTTTGCATATCCACTATTATCACAGTACTCCAAGATTCCATGGTCTGCCTTATAAAACATGATCCACCATGTCACTCCTCCTTAAAAAGGCCTTATGCAATCCAGCATTTGCAACCCTATCCAGTCTCTTTTCTTACTACCCTACCACTCACTCAGTCTCTTCCAGCAGAGCCAGTGGGGCTGTTCCACGTCCATCTAAGCACCTGACCGCTTCCAGTGTCATCCCAATGCTTCTGGAGAAACGCACTTTCACTTCTTTCAAGATTCTGCTCCAAATGCCTTCTGTAAAGACTATATGGAAACCAGCACTGTCTGTCACTACCCGCCACTATCTTTGATAAACTTGTGTGTCTATTGGTGTCTTCCTCACCACGTCATAAGCATTATGAGTCTGTGGGCTTTGTCAAATTTATTCAGTGTTCTCATGCTCAAAATAGTACTTGGTAAACTATAGGTATTAAATGAATATTTGTTGGGTGAATAAATTAAGGAAGAACCTGAATCTCTTCTTCTAGATTCTAAGCTTTAATTAGGCATTACATTGTCTTTGTGTTCTTCTCATTTCTTAGTTGCCAAATGAGGAAGAGAGATAACAAACTTAAAAAACATTTATCATTATTATTATTTCAATGTTACCAATAAAACAGCAACTTAGGTTACTTAGATCAAGATTTGAATTTTCCATTCTTGTGAATAAGTATGTGTTGTGCTCCTGGAGTTTCTGCATTAACAATTTGCTATGGAAAAAATAAAAACTGTGTCCTAAGTTTTAAAATGCATTCTTTAGTTCTCTATTTTAACAAAATAATACAAGGTAACATGTATATTTCAGTATATTGCTATCTAATCTCAAAAAAAGAATTTGGAGATAGAAAAAATGTTTATTAAGCTCTGAATTTCATTGTAAAAAACTGCACATTTTAGCATGAATCTAACCTTTCCCTCATCTCTAGAATTAAGATAATAATATATGAATGTGTTTTGAATTGCTAAGAATTCTCACTGTGAAAATACAATACTAGTAGGAACAAGCAATAAAATGTACCTGTGGACATCCTATGCAAAGTCCAGGAAGATGCCAGCAGTTCAGTATGTATACAACCATTGGTATACACATCTTTTGTCCAGTGAAACATAGTACTTACTTGGATTTTTATTTTCTAAGCATGCTATGAAATTGTACTATCTCACTTATTTTCTCTTCAGTGCTTTCTTTGTTAATGTTAGAATTAGTAATAAAATGTGAAAAATAGAGTGTCTTACTGCTGCGCCTTAGTGAATCAAACTAAGACATTGGGCACATGGACCCAAAGAATTTTTACAACTGTTTTAACCACTGAAAAATACCTATTAATGCCATCTGAAATAAATAGCAGCCAAGGGAAAAGAGATACATCACCACTACCACAAAAGCACTGCTGTCATACATGTAATTCCAGAAGAACAGAAAAAATGATTTTTGCGTGTAAGAAAAAGGAAAACGTTGGTTGCATTCTTCGGTTGATTTGCCAATGTACATTCAAGAGGCAATTTTCTTACTCTCTCCTTTTTTTATTCTCCTTTCAATTATGAAAAACTTCTGTACTTCACACCTGTACAAACATCCTTTCCATTGCCGTGGCCCGCCTATTCTTGGTGTTACCTGGTAAAAATGGCATCGTTTCAGGTCACTGTATTTTCTCTGTATTTTCAAATAATAGGCAAGTTAAAACGTGCACAGTGCAAGTATAAAATTATAAATGAAAGGAAATGTTTGATCTTGGCAACTAGTACCAGATACAAAATGTTGAATACAATGTCCTATATTCTTTCAAAAATATAGAAAACCCATTTATCTGGCATCAAAAATTCAAAATGCCTATCACACAAGAACAAGTGACGGCTGGAGGTTAAATTTCAAAGGATTATAATGCTGGAAAACAAACACCCACACAACCACTGCAACTCTCTTCTCAAAACTCTTTTTGTACAACATTTCTACTAATATACTACCAAAGTAAATCTCAAAGTGCTTGTGGACTAGAATACAATGAAACTGATTTTCAAACTTTTAAATATACATAGCCACGTCGCCCATACCTTATGAGGTGGCAAATATTCATGGGTTAAGAAATAAAGCCAACCCTGGATACAGGGATGCTTCATGTGTAAAGCATCTGTTCTTGACTCTGTGCAGATGAGACATGTTTACCTTCAAATAGAACAGTTATTTCCCGATGATCCATATGTTGTCCCATGCTTCAAGTAGACTATGAGGACAAATGTGCCCTATAAATCATTTTATAATGAGCCTACTGTGTAAAAGAGTAACATTAAGTTACAAAGCAAATCTCAGAAAGCATTTGAATAAAGCAGAAGGAGATTATAACTAAGATCAATAAATCCCTGTTAAATCCTAATGATTGTAACTGATGAAAGGGAAGATAGTGATTATGGAAAAAGAGGAAGAAAAGCCACTTTCTTTTTCAATTCGTTAATCAAAAATACATGTATTTTCTTGCTATTACACTGCTTCTATTAGTGAAAGGAAGTAAGATTTCAGAAAGGATTTTTTAAATGAATTTTATTTATTTTCTTTACATTTCATTCTACTCTGAGTAATGAATATGCTTTCAAACACAATTACTGATTGTCTTTTTCAAAATTAACATGGGTCCATATCTATAATTCAAATTGGACCATCTTCTTAAATCTGTAATATTTTAATGTGGAGAGGTGAGAGTTAACACAGGAATACACATGAAAAAATAAATGTAGAATAACTTGATAAAGATCATGTTTCATATTTCAGTACATATTTGCTTATGGAAAGCAATTATGTTAGGACCATGTTGCTTAGCTAAAATGCTTATATTTAAAGTCTATTTCTGACTGTTTTTTAAACCTACTTCACTAACAGTAAATCTAGTACTAATCTTAGAAACTTTAAAAATTAAACTATTTTAATATTATAAATGGTAAATGGTACATATTGAACCACCTAAAAGAACGATCTCTCAGTGTGTGTGTGTGTGTGTGTGTGTGTGTGTGTGTGTGTGTGTTTGTGTGTGTGTGCTCAGCTGCGCCGACTCTTTGCAACCCCACAGACTATAACTCACCAGCAATAAAAAAAATGATCTACTTACATATTTAAATCCTACCTGATACTGGCAGGTTTATATTACATAAAGCCGTATGCCATCCCTAGCTGACAACTAGGGAACCTGATTTTGTAGTAAGAATGTAAATGAGACAAGCCAAAAAATATCTACAGGTTGAAGGGACTACTCTCTATGGACCTATATTTCTAGTTCATCTTACTAATTCCTGAATAGGGAATGGGTCCTATAGTATATCAAGGAATTAATAAATATTTTAAAAGTTTATATTAAATCCTAAAGAATATATACTTGGAACATCTTCCTAAAATTGTGTTCAGCATAAACTTACAGAGAAGTTTTTCTTTCTTTGTTTTTTTTTTTTTACAGAGATGTAAACTGAAATGTTTCCAAATGCTTTTGTAGTCTTAGGTTAAAATTTTCTCCTTCTTTCTTCCTTTACTTCCACTCTCCTTCCCTCCCTCCCTCCCTCTTTTCCTATCTCCCCTCTTTGTTCCATCAACAAATATTTATAGAGAGCATGTGAAAGTGAAAGTGAAGTTGCTCAGTCATGTCCGACTCTTTGGGACCCCGTGGACTGTAGCCCACCAGGCTCCTCTGTCCATGGGATTCTCCAGGCAAGAATACTGGAGTGGGTTGCCATTTCCTTCTCCAGGGGATCTTCCCAACCCAGGGATTGAACCCAGGTCTCCCGCATTGGAGGCAGATGCTTTAACCTCTGAGCCACCAGGGAAGCCATCTCTATGGAGAGCATACCATCTGCTAAATTTGTGCTGAATAGTACATTATCATTAAGCAATATACTCTAAATACATTTATTGGATAAGAATCAAATAGAGCCAAATGCCATTAGAGTTATCTCTCTGCATCACAGAGAAAGCCTCATCCTCCTTCTTTTCCTCTTTCTTCATCTTTTTGTTTCACTGTAACCTAGGATATTTAATCTCCACTGACAAACAAACAATGCTATATTAAAGTAATCCTTATATTACTACAACAATGTGGCAGTAGATGGATGAAAGGTTGGCTATCAGGAGTAGAAGAAAGAATCAATGGTAACTAAAATACTCTTTAAAATTGAGATTTAATTTCCATACAACAAGAGACTTCCCTGGTGGCTCAGACAGTAAAGTGTCTGCCTACAATGTGGGAGACCCAGGTTCAATCCCTGGGTTGGGAAGATCTCCTGGAGAAGGAAATAGCAATCCACTCCAGTATTCTTGCCTGGAAAATCCCATGGATGGAGAAGCCTAGTGGGCTACAGTCCAAGGGGTTGCAAAGAGTCGGACAAGACTGAGTGAATTCACTTTCACTTTTCATATACACAGCTCTTAAGCGTTCAGTTCATTAATACTGACAATTGCATCTGCCAGTGAAGTCACCACTCAAATCAAACTGTAGAATTAAGGAACATTAAAAAACATAGAATAGTGTGAAATACATGAGTTTTGCCATGTTTAAAACCTGTTTTATAAACATCTTCATGTATTATGTTAAACTATACAATTTTTAATTTGAAATAAATTATATAGGCAAATTTTCATAACTTCAGGAGAGAATTTTAAATCCCCAGAAGTCAAGAAATTATAACTAAGTTAATATGTATTTTTTAAGTTCTCATAATAAGGTCTATGATATACATATGTAACTAGTGTCCTAAACGGCTATGTCCTAAGACTCTAAAGAAAGAATCAAGATCATTCCTTAACATTAAAATCTCTGAAAATTTATTGCAGATTAGTGAAGAATCTGGTTTAAAACTCAAAATTTAAAAAAAAAAAAAAAAGTTCATGCATACAGTCCCATGACTTCATGGCAAACAGAAGGGGAAAAAGTGGACACAGTGACACATTTTATTTTCTTGGGCTCTAAAATCACTGTTGACAGTAACTGAAGCCATTAAATTAAAAGACATTTGCTCCTTGGAAGAAAAGCTATGACTAACCTAGACAGCACATTAAAAATCAGACAGACATCACTTTGCCGACAAAGATACATACAATCATAGCTATGGTTTTTCCAGTAGTCATATATGGATGTGAGAGTTGGACCATAAAGAAGGCTGAGAGCCAAAGAATTGATGCTTTCAAACTGTTGTACTGGAGAAGACTCTTGAAAGTCCTCTGGACCGAAGAAGGTCAAACAAGTCAATTCTAAACAAAATCAACCTTGAATATTCATTGGAAGGATGGATGCTGAAACTCCAATAATTTGGCCCGTGAAGAGCTGACTCACTGGAAAATACCCTGATGTTGGGAAAGATTGAAGACAAAAGGAGAAGAGACAGCAGAGAATGAGATTAGATGGTATCACCAACTCAACGGACGTGAATCTGACAAACTCTGGGAGATAGTGAAGGACAGATGAGCTGGCATGCTTCAGTCATGGCGTCCTGAAGAGTCAAATATGACTTAGTAAGTGAACAACAACAACTATTGAATACTCATAAATACAAACTGATAGACTCAGAGAATGAGATGATTAGATAGCATCATCAACTCAATGCACAAAAGTTTGAGCAAATGCCCGTAGTTGGTGATGGACAGGGAAGCCCGGCATGCTGCAATCCATGGGGTCGCAACGAGTCGGACATGACTGAGTGACTGGACTGAATTGAAATACAAACTGGTATATATTTGTCTCCTAGAAAGATTCAGGTCTCATTTGATTAGACTATGTTTGCTTAACATGTTTTGGAGTATTACTAATGATGACTTAGGGAACTAAAATGATCTTAGTAGGTCTTGAAATAATGGTATTTAAAACAAGAAGTAACAAAATTTGAATTAATAAGGCAAAGAATACAATTCTTAGTCAGGCTTTTTATTGTGTTTTGTGCCAATAGGAGACTTAATTGAAATGGTTCGTAAATTGTTTCTGATATAAAGGCTTTCCTTTTTCTTTTTCCCACTAGAAAATGAGCTAGTGGAAGAAATTCAGAGAAAAAAAGAATAAAGTAATGCTTCTTAGCGTTTTATTATGTTTCAGTGAACTATAGAAAGTTTTATATAGTTAAAGACTTCTGAGTGCTATAGAAGCACAACAGTAGAATATTCTTCCTTTTTTAAGAATAAGGTAAATATGTTTTTTCAAAATTTATTTTACCCTGACTTCTCTACATCCAAGAAGGAAAAGTACCACACTTCATATTCTCATATACTTCCAGCTTATATGATTTAAGGAAGAGTAAAAGCGTCTCAGTGCAAGATATTCGGGCTGTTAAATCACTGTCTTAATCCCCATTTAAAGGCATATATCACTGCTTTTTAAGCGATAGGATAAGCTATTAAAATTATAGCTCATATCTGGAATGCTATCAACTCCTCTTTTTAAAATTTCAGACTTTAAACACCTTTGTCAGAAAAGACTGCACTATTAACTCAGCTAGAATCTCCACTCAGAGAATTGTTAAAAGTGTTCTACCAGGAAATGACATGTGGGTGAATGACTTGAGAAACACTGAAATTAAACACATTTCCTCATGATTGGCCTTCTTCAAATATTCGATGCCCAACTGTAAACGTCCAGGAAATGAATATCTTATGCAGTTTTTTCGCAAATATTTCACTACTGATTTTTCTTTTTCTTGGAATATTTATTAACATTTGGAGAAATTCTTTCATATAAGGTATCATTCAAGAAACTATAAGCAACAGTATACCAATAGATGCTAAAACAGCTGTTTCTACCCACTAATTTTTGCTCTCCAAAGATACAATACACACATATGTAAAACTGTAGGCCATATAATTTAATCTCTTAACTACATGTTCTTAAAAAGAAGCACAAATTCATTATCTATGCCTAAATAGTACCAGCATATTGTTAGCTTTTGTATTTGATTGTAGTTGTGTAATGACATGATACTGAGTATTAATAATATGTTTTAAAAATGTTAAACTCCCAATTGAAAGTCATACCAGAAATGAAAAAATGAAATTAAGTGACCCACTGGAGGGGACATTTGCAAAACACATAGCAAGCAGAGCAAAAAGTCATTACTGTATAAATAGTTTTTGAAATCAATTTAAGTAGAGATGAACAAAATAAGAAAAATGAAAGACTCCACTTGCCAATGCAGGAGACACAGGTACAAACCCTTATCCAAGAAGACCCCACATACCACAGAGCAACTAAGACATGTGGCACAACTACTGAGCCTGTGCTTGGTTGGGAGACAGCAACTGTTGCTGTTGGGGGCACAGATATTGAAACCCATGGGCCCTACAGCCCATGCTCTGCAACAAGAGAGGCCACTGCAATGAGTAGCCTCTACTCTCCGCATCTGGAGAAAAGCCCGTGCCGCAACAAAGATGCAGACAGCCATATAAATAAATAAACAAATATTTGAAAAAAGGAAATAATAATTGTTTATAGATAGATATTGAATTAAACAAGGAAGAGTAAGACAAGTTATAATATTTGAAATTATCATGTTGGAAAAAAGTAAGTTTCAACACAATGTTGTAACAGCATTTTGAAACAAAAATTTTAGAGGATAACTGGGCAAAATATGTCTAATTATAAAGGCACAATTTATTTAACTAGGAACTTCTTAACTAAAAATTCATCATTGGAAAATTTTGCAAATGTTTTTGGTCTAACACATTCAATAAACCATTGCTCATAATAGCAAGAATGCAAGTCAAGACAATCCCCCCCACCCCAGAAAAAAAAACCCTAATTATTCAGAAATGGATGAGTGGTAAAATAAATTATGGAGCACCTATACAAAAGGTTGAATTTATAGGAGGATAAAGATATATGCAAAAAACAGAAGGATGAGGATATATGCAAAGAATAGAGGAAAACAATGGAATGGGAAAGACTAGAGATCTCTTCAAGAAAATTAGAGATGCCAAGGGAATATTTCATGCAAAGATGGGCACAATAAATCATAAATGGCATGGACCTAAAAGGAGCAGAAGAGATTAAGAAGAGGTGGCAAGAATACACAGATGAACTATGCAAAAAGTATCTTAATGACCCAGATAACCACAATTGTGTGATCACTCACCTAGAGCCAAACATTCTGGAGTGTGAGGTCAAGAATCACTATGGAAGCAACACTATGAACAAAGGTAGTGGAGGTGATGGAATTCCGGCTGAACTATTTCTGATCCTAAAAGATTATGCTGTGAAAGTGCTGCAGTCAATTTGCTGCCAGCAAATTTGGAAAACTCAGCAGTGGCCACAGGACTGGAAAAGGTCAGTTTTCATCATATCCCAAAGAATGCTCAAACTACCACACAATTGCACTCATCTCACATGCTAGCAAAGTAATGCTCAAAATTACCCAAGCTAGGCTTCAACAGAACGTGTACCAAGAATTCTGAGGTTCAAGCTGGATTTAGAAAAGGCAGAGGAACCAGAGATCAAATTGCCAACATTTGTTAAATCATTGAAAAAGCAAAAGAATTCCATAAAAAAATCTACTTCTGCTTTACTGACTAAGCTAAAGCCTTTTTAAAAAATTAATTATTAATTAATTTTTAGTTTGTTTATTTTAATTGGAGTCTAATTACTTTATAATATTGTGGTGGTTTTTGCCACACATTGACATGAATCAGCCATGGGTGTACACGTGTTCCCGATCCTGAACACCCCTCCCACCTCCCTCCCCATCCCATCCCTCAGGGTTGTCCCATGCACCGGCTTTGAGTGCCCTGTTTTGTTAATCTAACTTGGCTTGGTGATCTATTTCACATGTGGTAATATACATGTTTCAGTGCAATTCTCTCAAATCATCCTACCCTTGCTTTATCCCACAGAGACTTTGACTATGTGGATCAGAACAAACTGTGGAAAATTCTTAAAGATGGGAATACCAGACCATCTTACCTGACTCCTGAGAAATCTGTATGAAGGTCAAGAAGCAACAGTTAGAACTGGACATGGAACAACAGACTGGTTTCAAATCAGGAAAGGAGTACGTCAAGGCTGTATATTGTCACCCTGTTTATTTAACTTATATGCAGACTACATCATGTGAAATGCTAGACTGGATGAAGTGCAAGCTGGAGTCAAGATTTCCAGGAGAAATATCAATAACTTTAGATATGCAGATGACACCACAGTGATGGCAGAAAGTGAAGAACCTCGTGATGAAGTCAAAAGAGGATAGTGAAAAAGCTGGCTTAAAACTCAGCATTTAAAAAACGAAGATCATGGCATCTGTTCCCATCACTTCCTGGTAAATAGAAGGGGAAACAATGGAAACAGTGACAGACTTTATTTTCCTGGGCTCCAACATCACTGCAGTCATGAAATTAAAAGATACCTTGAACAAAAGCTGTGACAAACTTAGGCAGTGTATTAAAAATCAGAGATATTACTTTGCCAACAAAGGTCCTTATAGTCAAAGCTATGGTTTTTCCAACAGTCATGTATAGATGTGAGAGGAGGACCACAGAGAAGGCTGAGCACTGAAGAATTGATGCTTTTGAACTGTGGTGTTGGAGAAGACTCTTGAGAGTCCATTGGACTACAAGGAGATTAAACCAGTCAATCCTAAAGGAAATCAGCCCTGAATATTTATTGGAAGTACAGATGCTGAAGCTGAAGCTCCAATACTTTGGCCAACTGATGCGAGGATCCAACTCATTAGAAAAGACCCTGATGCTGGGAAAGATTGAAGGTAGGAGGATAAGGGGATGACAGAGGATGAGATGGTTAAATGGCATGAGTTTGAGCAAGCTCCAGGAGATTAAGGACAGGGAAGCCTGGAGTGCTACAGTCCAAGAGGTCGCAAAGAGTTAGACACTACTGAGCAACTAAAGATATATTAGAATTTTATAAAAGAAAAGTTTCAAATCATATGTTCAATGTATTATAAAGAACTGACTCTCCTCTCTATATATCCATATGTAAATATTTAAGCAAACATATAAGCATACATATTTAGGACTTCCCTGGTGGCTCAGACGGTAAAGTGTCTGTCTACAATGCGGGAGACCCAGGTTCGATCCCTGGATCAGGAAGATCCCCTGGAGAAGGAAATGGCAATCCACTCCAGTACTATTGCCTGGAAAATCCCATGGACAGAGGAGCCTGGTAGGCTACAGTCCATGGGGTCGCAAAGAGTTGGACATGACTGAGCGACTTCACTTTACTTCATAAGCATCCATATGAATTCACATATACATCAACAAGCATATATTTAAGCAAACATATGCATCTATATCTATATATATTTACACATATACACATGCCCACATACATATATACACATACACTTTTTATATTTGCTTCAGTTTTCACAAATGTTATGTGAAGATACATAAACTTCTGCAGAGAGGGAATGACGATGCTACAGTAAAGGATTGCTCTCTATATTTCTGTACTGCTCTTAATTTTTAAATATAAGTATGTATTATTATATCATTATAACAACGTAAAGCAAATAAAAGATCAAATATCTTGGATGTAACGCTTAAGATAAAGAAGTTTACATAACCTTCCCATAGCAAACAATGTAAAAGCAGATGTCATGATTTCAAAACACTGCACTAAGAAGTGATGGGTTAAGAAAATATAAGAACGATATAATTAAATAAATTAAATTTTCATTACAGCCAGTTGAAATACACCATGAGCTAATTTCATTAAGATAAATCATGTGAACTTTCCTAAAAGCTAAATGATCCATTTACAAGTCTGAAACGGAACATTTTATGAAAAGCTCACTTATCTTCTGATGTAAAAATCACTTTTAATTTTTTTTTAAGTCATAATTGGTGTTTTAGCCACAGAACTGTCATTAGAGCCGATTTGGAAATTTTATTCATCTATGTCCAGATCAGATCAGTCACTCAGTCCTGTCCGACTCTTTGCGACCCCATGAATGGCAGCACCCCAGGCCTCCCTGTCCATCACCAACTCCCGGAGCTCACTGAGACTCACGTCCATCGAGTCAGTGATGCCATCCAGCCATCTCATCCTCTGTCGTCCCCTTCTCCTCCTGCCCCCAATCCCTCCCAGCATCAGAGTCTTTTCCAATGAGTCAACTCTTTGCATGAGGTGGCCAAAGTACTGGACTTTCAGCTTTAGCATCATTCCTTCCAAAGAAATCCCAGGGTTGATCTCCTTCAGAATGGACTGGTTGGATCTCCTTGCAGCCCAAGGGACTCTCAAGAGTCTTCTCCAACACCACAGTTCAAAAGCATCAATTCTTTGGTGCTCAGCCTTCTTCACAGTCCAACTCTCACATCCATACTTGACCACAGGAAAAATCATAGCCTTGACTAGATGAACCTTTGTTGGCAAAGTAATGTCTCTGCTTTTGAATATGCTATCTAGGTTGGTCATAACTTTCCTTCCAAGGAGTAAGCGTCTTTTAATTTCATGGCTGCAGTCACCATCTGTAGGGATTTTGGAGCCCAGAAAAATAAAGTCGGACACTGTTTCCACTGTTTCCCCATCTATTTCCCATGAAGTGGTGGGACCGGATGCATCTATATATCTCTTCTTATTACAAGTAAATATAACTTATTTAAATCATTTCAGATTGTGTCTATTTATACACACACACACACTCACACATGCACACACACATGCTTGTGTGCTAAGTCGCTTCAGTGGTAACTGACTCTTTGCGACCCAAGGGACTGTGGCCCACCAGGCTTCTCTGTTCATGGGGTTCTCCAGCCAAGAATACCAGAGTGGTTGCCATGCTCTCCTCCAGGGGATCTTCCCAACTCAGGGCTCAAACCTGAGTCTCACATGCCTCTTGCATTGGCAAGCAGATTCTTTACCACTAGCACCACCTAGGAAGTATTGACTTAAATCATTTTTAGATGGTGTCAATTTACACACACACATCTGAGGTAATTCACCCTTTCCAGTCCATTTTACTTCACTGATTCCTAAAATGTCAATGTTCACTTCCACCACATCCTCTTTGACCACTTCCAATTTTCCTTGATTCACAGACCTAACATTCCAGGTTCCTATGCAATATTGCTCTTACAGCATTGGACTTTACTTCCATCACTGGCCACATTCACAATTTGGTGTTATTTTTGCTTTGGCTCTATCTCTTCATTCTTTCTGGAGTTATTTCTCCACTAATCTCCAGTTGCATATTGGGTACCTACCAACCTGGGGAGTTCATCTTTCAGTGCCCTATCTTTTTGCCTTTTCATACTGTTCATGGGATTCTCAAGGCAAGAATACTGAAGTAGTTTGCCATTCCCTTCTCCAGTGGACCATATTTTGTCAGAACTCTCCACCATGACCCATCCGTCTTGGGTAGCCCTACACGGCATGGCTCATAGTTTCACTGGGTTAGACAAGGCTGTGGTTCATGTCATCAGTCTCATTAGTTTTTCTGTGATTGTGGTTTTCATTCTGTCTGCCCTCTGAAGGATAAGGCTAAGAGGCTTATGGAAGCTTCCTGATGGGAGAGACTGACTTAGTGGGAAACTGGGTCTTGTTCTGATGGGCAGGGCCATGTTCAGTAAATCTTTAATGGAATTTTCTGTTGATGGGCGGGGCTGTGTTCCCTCCCTGTTGTTAGATCTGAGGTCAAACTATGGTGGAAGTAATGAAGAAAATGGTGACCACCTTCAAAAGGTCCCACACACACATTGTCCCATTCAGTGCCCCAGACCCTGTAGCAGGCCACCGCAGACCCATGCCTCTGCCAGAGACTCCAGGACATTCATGAGCAAGTCTGAGTTAGTCTCTTGTGGGTCACTGCTCCTTTCTCCTGGGTCTTGGTGTGCACAAGGTTTTTTCTGTGTCCTCCAAGAGTCTGTTTCCCCAGTCCTGTGTATGTTCTGACAGCTCTATGGCGGGGTTAATGGCAACCTCCTCCAAGAGGGCTTAGGCCATACCTATGACCAACATAGACACCATATTAAAAAAGCAGAGATATTAATTTTCTAACAAAGGTCCTTATAGTCAAAGCTATGCTTTTTCCAGTACTCATGTATGGATGTGAGAGTTGGAGTATAAAGAAAGCTGAGCGCTGAAGAATTGATGCTTTTGAACTGTGGTGTTTGAGAAGACTCTTGAGAGGCCCTTGGATAGCAAGGAGATCCAACCAGTCCTTCCTGAAGGAAATCAGTCCTGAATATCCATTGGAAAGACTGATACTCCAATACTTTGGCCACCTGATGTGAAGAACTGACTCACTGGAAAAGACCCTGATGCTGGGAAAGATTGAACGCAGGCGGAAAGGGGACGACAGAGGATGAGATGGTTGGATGGCATCACCAACTCGATGGACATGATTTTGAATAAGGTCCGAAAGTTGGTGATGGACAGGGAAGCATGATGTGCTGCAGTCCATAGGATCTCAAAGAGTCGGACGCGACGGAACGACTGAACTGAACTGAACTGAACACACACACACAAACACACACACACTCCCCTAGTATTTTCTGCAAAAAGTTCAGCTCTTACTCTTCCATTTATCTCTCAAACCATAGGTATTTTTCTTTTATCATAATATTAGAAAATACTGGCAGTTAATTTTCATTTATCTCTTTTAAAAAACAGTTTTAATAGTAAACTCTAAAGATGGTGCTTCATTCAAAATAAAGTGATGTACTCATCTAAGTCTGATATGGACACGACTGAATGACTAAGAACAACACAACGACAACTAGTGTCTTACTTTATAATTAATTGTCATTCAACTCTCAATTAAAAATTATTTATGGGGAAGACCTAAACACTGCTGACTGATAAACTTTCAAAAGACAACCTATTAAGAGAAAAATCATCCACAAGAGTTCCTATAATTTTTGATAATAAATTAATTGCACTTTTTATGTCACTGCATTAATTTAATTAACTACTTGACACAGTCTAAGCCCATATTCCTAACTTTGGGTCCTTACTCTTATCTTTATGGCCTTCACGTTTTCTGAAAAAACTCATCTTTCAGAAGAAAATAGAAGGAGACAAAACAATGCTATGTATATTGTCAGTCAGATAAGATCAGATCAGTTGCTCAGTTGTGTCTGACTCTTTGCGACTGCATGAATCGCAGCACGCCAGGCCTCCCTGTCCATCACCAACTCCTGGAGTTCATTCAGACTCATGTCCATCAAGTCAGTGATGCCATCCAGCCATCTCATCCTCTGTCGTCCCCTTCTCCTCTTGCCCCCAATCCCTCCCAGCATCAGAGTCTTTTCCAATGAGTCAACTCTTCACATGAGGTGGCCAAAGTACTGGAGTTTCAGCTTTAGCATCATTCCTTCCAAAGAAATGTCAGTAGAATGACTCTTATTTTGTATAAAAACCTTATAGCCAAAGAGAATAATTAGGATGTAATCCATTTAATATATCTTATATATTTATGGTTTGTAAATTTAAATTCTGAAGTATATAATTTATATAAACAAAATACATTCTTACAGAGCTGAAAACACAGAAACTTTTTAAAGTTTCCTATTTTATATGAAAAAAAAAGAATCAAGTTTCCTAATTTTTCTTCCATTTTGCAAATGGTTATCAAAAGTAAATATTAGTTTTTTCATAGATACTTTTATTATGTATCTATCCATCCATCTGGAGAAGGCAATGGCACCCCACTCCAGTACTCTTGCCTGGAAAATCCCATGGATGGAGGAGCCTGGTAGACTGTAGTCCATGGGGTCGCTTAGAGTCGAACACGACTGAGAGACTTCACTTTCACTTTTCACTTTCATGCATTGGAGAAGGAAATGGCAACCCCCTCCAGTGTTCTTGCCTGGAGAATCCCAGGGACGGGGGAGCCTGGTGGGCTCCAGTTCATGGGGTCACAAAGAGTTGGACATGACTGAGCAACTAACACTTTCATCTTCTTTATAAGAGTTGACTCATTGGAAAAGACTCTGATGCTGGGAGGGATTGGGGGCAGGAGGAGAGGGAATGACAGAGGATGAGATCGCTGGATGGCATCACTGACTCGATGGACGTGAGTCTGAGTGAACTCCGGGAGTTGGTGATGGACAGGGAGGCCTGGCGTGCTGCGATTCACGGGGTCGCAAAGAGTCGGACACAACTGAGAGACTGAACTGAACAGAACTGAACTGAATATTGTTGACATTTTTGATGATTTAAATTACTTAACCTGTTGTTTGAATTTTCTTTTAAGACATTAATTTTCCCATTGTTTAGTGAAAAACTTTAGATAAGCATCTGTGAAATTTCAAATTTGACTGTTAATATTACATAGTAAGCTTTTAAAATAATGTTCTAGTTATTGTCACAAATAAAAATGTAAATCTTATTTTTCAGAATCTCATGTTAGGTGTAAAAATATAAAAACTACAAAAGTACTTCAAATATTAATTGTTATTACACTTAATACAATTAACTAATTGCTAATTTTAACAATTAACACAATTGCCTGTATTTAAATTAGGATTACTAACAATTTATTTTCTTTTAAAAATACAAACAATACAAATAAATATACTGCATAATAAAAAGTTGTCAGGAATCTGACGTTTTATGAGTTTTTCCCTGAATATAAAAACTAGTTGAATATCGTTTTTAGATTTCTTTTGGTATGAATATGTATGATTCCATTTGAAACCCACATTTGACAGTGCAGTCTTTGTTGATCATGATCAGCAATGTTATACAAAACCAAATTCTTGATCTTTTTTTTTAATAATGAGAATCCATAATATACAGTAGCTTATTACTTGAGAATTTTTACTGATTTTGAGATAAAATGATGTTAATTAATATCTCTAAGCAAACAGGAGGATTCCTTCATATTTTAAATAAAACTTTAAGATTTCCTTTTATACCTAATAAAATTAAAATGAAAGTCATCTGTTGGCTTAAAAAAAAGTCATGGGGATATCAGATGAGACCATCTATTTAGCCTAGGTAGCCTCATACCATTATTTTAATCATGAGGACATTGTCATAATTGTAATACTACATTTCACTCATATTACACCTTAAGAAAATTTTAATTTTGGTTTCACATTAAATTACCTGTAAATATTAAATATGATTAATATTTAACAATGTAAATTATCCAGTAATACAGTTTGTAAATTTAATGTGGCAGAGCAAAGAATGTGGACATAGCAAGCTGGCTCCAGAATTCATTCTCTTAATTATAAACCTATACTGTTTATAATCTTCTACCCTTCTTGAAACATTTACTAAGCTTTGGACTTTATATAAGAAAATACGCCATCTGGAGCTTGTAAGAGCAAACAGAGCTAAAGGCAAGGGGACCATTCAAGAGAATTCTCTCAGGCTTTGGATTTGTATTCCTAGCCATTTGGGAAGAGGTATTTGCAGTGCCAACGAGGCTAGGAAAGTCAGGTCAAGTCCAGGTTGGCTGGCTGTATTCTGCCTTTATAGGCTATTTTAAGACAAAATCTTATGGAAGGAGAAGGATATGAACATGGAGATTATGATGATAAGCTAAATGCCAGTCATTTTCCTGCTGCTTTATGATCAGCAGTTCACCCAGTATTTTACTACCGGCATACAAATGACGGCAGCAATCGGCTTATTTCTTGAAGTTAAAAACTTTCAGGTCCCAAGAATACGTTCTTGGATGCCAGACTGAGAAACTCAAGCCAACATATAATCAAAACTCTTATTCACTTGATGCCAACATAAAAGCAAATGTAGACTAAAAATGTCTTGAAGGTACTTGGCTAAAAAATTGTGTTCTTGTTTTTCTGGTATAAATATGGATATATATGAGGATATATAGATGTCTATGTACACATTGAAATAAGTTAAAAGTAAAACCTAATGGAGACTTGTATATCTCTGAGAATATACATGGGAACTCAGTCTGGAAATCACTGATCAATATAAAGAATTTTATAATGTACACCATAAAGCTTTCTCCAGATTCTCTGATACTAATTGACATATGCTTAACTCCTTCTTGAGTTTCATATATGGTAAAACAAAATAAAATTCAATCTGCATTTTCTAATTTGGGGATAAGAACATATAGGAATGTAGTCAAGATTTTTGACCTTTCATGTAAGTTTTGTATAGAGTTGAAGTCTGTCTTCCTTTACTTGAGCTTATGTCAATGCTCTGCTACAGTTTACTTGGATGTTTAGCTTTCCGTTGATAGACCACCATGCTAGACACAGTAGAGGAAAGCGAAACGATCAGAAAGGCAAGAACCTACTGCAACAATAAAAAAAGGATCTGGGAAATCTTAACTTACTTTCTTTTTGGGCCAATGGTAAAATTAGATTTTGATTAGTTAATTTTGGTTGTCCATTGTTAAGACCTGATGAATTGTATTATTTAAAATTCATGGCTGTCTCCAAGCTTTATAAATTGCTCTTAAAGTGGAATTTATCTCTTGGTGGGTAAATCACAGCTAATTTCTCCTTAGTGAAACTAGTGATGGATGCATAACAACTCAAAATAAATAACAGCTTTACTATAATCCAGTGTCAACCTTTTCTCTCACCAAATACAGAGTCAAACAACCTGATATGAACCAGTTTCACATTTCTTTATATTTCTTCTCAGGATAAAAAGATAGAGACCAATGATACCACTATAGTGAAAGCTAAAGGCAAATCTAGAATTAAGTATTATCTAGACAAATGACCTGCTAACAATTAGTCCCCGAACAACTGAAACTTTACTGTAGATCTTTTCTCTTTTTTATTTTTAAACAAAGGACATTGGTATTTTAAATTAAAAGCAGTTATTCACAATAAACTGATGAAATGTCCTTGTTTGGTATTCTCCAATATTTCATAGCCTAATGATTATATGTCTTTGTTCAAGAAAAAAATAACTTATACTGAACAGTGAAATTTGTAGGATATTTAATATAATCAAATTCTATAAGTGTTCTTCACCTGTAATGCAGTTAGATTATAATCCCTAAAGAAGACCTATGCCACTCAACTTCTATAACCCATTTGCTTACTAACTATCAAGGAAATTATCTATAAAACTGCTAAGAGACTGCCGTGGTAGGGGAAAAAAGGCTTATTGTCTTATCTGGGTGCATATAGGATGAGCCTCTTTTCTAATAACTACCTGGTTTTAGTTTCAATTTCCATATTAACAGTAAATATTATATATTTTCTTTTCAATATATGGGATAAATAGCAAGGAATTCTCAGTAGGAAGTAAGCAAGGAAAACCCACCTTGACTGGTGCTTACCATAGTGATATGTAACTATGGCGGCATAGACAGTATGCTACGAGAAGCCTCAAAGAATGACCCCAAGCTATTCATTGTGAAGTCCTGGAACATTTTCTGTAATAATTTCATTTACTAACATAAAACCCTCTTCATTAGGTTTACAGTCCCCTTCACACTAAATGTATCAAGGTTTAGCCTGAAGCTTTAGATGGCATAGGTGTTTTAATTGTTGATCTTCAAAAACTCTGTCTCAGACCCTGATCAGAAATGTACACTTTGTAGAAGTCTCCATTGGTTTACTTAGTAAGCTAAAGTCACAGGAAGTACCAAGCTGAAATAAAAACCTCTTGATGTAAATAATGGTTTTTATCTTCCCATTGATTGAAATTTAGATGTTCTGTTTTTCAATTACATTTTATTAAAAACAAGAAGAAAATGGTGAATACTTATTACTTTCTTCTTTTTATTAACCATAATAATAGAAATTTCAAAATGAAATTTCATTCATTTTGCTGCATATTAACCAAAGAAAATAAACCTGTTACTAAAGGGGAAAAAACCAGAATATAATGAAGAAAATAATCTTTTTTTTTTTTTTTACATTCAAAACAATATAACCATTGGAATCCTTATAGTCAGTTAAAGTAGTGAAGAATTACATTTTAAAACTCTTCCCCCTTTCCAGTAATGAATGAAAACTGTAAAGCTCAGTCTTTAATAAGAGGGAGTAGAAAATAAAAACTATTTACATTTGATCAGCATTATCTTTGTACACAACTTTTTCTTGAATATGGCAAAACCAAAAGCTAATTTTTCATGTTCCAGTGAATTTCATACTATATATGCATGTGTGCTAGGTCACTTCAGTCATGTCCGATTCTTTGCAACCCCTCCGACAGCCCGCTGGGATCCTCTGCCCGTGGGATTCTCGAGGAAAGAATACTGGATTGGGTTGCCATTTCCTCCTCCAGGGGATCTTCCCAGTTGAGGGACTGAACCTGTAGTTCCTATAGCTCCTGCATTGCAGGCAGATTCTTTACCACTGAGTACTTCATACATGAAACTACAAATTTGAAATCTTTAAATTTTAAAAAAAATCTAAAACTGTCTTTCATTTTTCTATAGGGAAAGAAATGTAACCTAAGTTGCTAAGTTGTTAATTTTTGTGAACAAAATTCTTATTAATTTATATTATAATAATCATATTCTTATTTTTTCCCAAATATCTTTAGAAATCCCCAACAAAAAGCACAATATTACATTTGAAATATATCAGTAATTTTAAAAAGATAAAAAATATTTGATGCATGTTCAAATTTAATAGTTCATCATTTTCACTCAGTCTGTATCCTTACAAATAGGTATTTCCAGACAGATCTTTCTCAGCATAATTTCATCTTTAGCATGCAACTGCTCCATAAGGTGACAAAAGCATTGCAAAGGAGAGGACAATTCTTTTTTAAAGATAGTTAAACCTACTCATGCAAGTTAACTTTTAAAGAAATAGACTAAATTTCAAACCTAATAATGTGATAACTTATTCTAAAAATAAATGAACTAGATATGATTAAAGTAGTTTAATTTTAATAACACACTTAACTTAGCATCTAAGGTAGTTTGCATTTGTCTTCATTTCTTTCTTCCTTTCTCTAAGCCGATTTCTTTCTAGAATCTTCTGCTAACATTCTATCTCCTGTTTTGGCTCCTGTTCTTCCTCATTTTTCACTTGCTTCTATCTTTATGTTTCAGTTCCTTTTCATTTTCATTTCTCTTTTTTCAGACACCTCCATATTCTAAAACATTCAAAAATACTGAAACAGCCTCCCATTTACTACTGCCCACCCAGGGGTTTAGCCAGAAAGGCAATACACTGGGGTCAGTAAATACAGCGATTGTAAAGTTAAACTATAAAAGTTTAAGTCCCAGCACTTCCACTATACTTCACATATCCTCTTTGTAACAACAGCTGCCTCAAAAGCTTGTTATAAGAATTGCATGAATTGATCCACATAAAGTGCTTACAATAGTGCACAGTGCATTGCAAGCACTTAGAAAATGTTACTGATTCATGTTACCAAGTCACTGAGTTAAAGGAGGCCATTATATTCCTTAAATTCCCTCCTGGTTTAGGAGACAGGCATCTCTTCCTATTTCTGGAAATGTCTTTGAAGATACTTTTACCCCAAATTTTGATACATCAGGTCTTCCTTTTTTCCCCGCTATCATTTTTCATTACATTAGTTTCTTTTCCTGAACATATTAGAATGCCCAAGCCCCACTTATCTTTCAAATATAAAGAAGAATAGAAATGTTTAACACACACCCACACACACATTGTATGCTCACACACAAATTCCACAGGAAAGTTTCTTAACTCTTCACATGCATGCTAAGTCTCTTCAGTTGTGTCTGACTCTTTGCGACACTATGGACTGTAGCCTGCCAGGATCCTCTGTCCGTTAAATTCTCCAGGTGAGAATACTGGAGTGGGTTGCCATGTCTTCTCCAGGGGACGTTCCTCACCCTGGGATCGAACCCATGTCTCTTATGTCTCCTGCGCTGGCGGGCAGTTTCTCTACCACTAGTGCACTTACCCTATTTTCTTCCTCCCCTTTTGATGTGAAAAATTCTGAGTTTAATTTGTATGTATTGCTTCTATATGCTTACCTTCTGGTATAATCTGTCATCAACCAAGTCCATTCTTTTGAAATTGTTATTTTGTGATCTCATACCCTCCAATAAGAAAATCTGATCTAATAGCTTCCCAGGTTTCACTCTTCTATAGAGTTTAGTGAACCTATGCATGTTCAAAGTCCTCTCTTTTTTAACATTGTCAAGACATATAGTATGGTTGAAGGAGCTTGGGTTTAGGAGCCAAAGAGAATTGTGGATACATGTACTTTTAACGATAGGGACTTTTATATAAAGGGACTAATATTATCTAACTGATGGGCTGCTGCAAGGTTTAAATAGCATATATAAATCCCCAGGGAAGACTTTTGTTTAGAGTTTACATTGAAACAACATTCTCCCTGTATCAGGCCTTTTTCTAAGTAATTAAATTGTATAAAACTATTTCATATTAATTACTAACCTATGAAGTAGGTTATTATCTTTATTTACATTAAAAATGTGGAGATTTTTCATTGTTAAATACCCTAATCAAAATCTTAACTACTGGTAAGAGAGGATTTATGCCCATGTAGTCTGGCTCCAATATCAGTGATGAGAATTTCTCAGCTACATTTGACCACAAATTGTTTTTCATGATAAGCTAGTTGAGAGTATACTGGCTATCACATATACTGGGGACATAAGAGTATACTGGATAATACGTATTCACCTTGCTAGTCTCTCAGCATATCATCTACACTATCTACAGAACTGACCTTTCTAAAACACAAGTTTCTCACGTGACTGTTGTTGTTGTTCAGTTTCTAAGTAGTGTCCGACTCTTTGTGACCCCATGGGCTGCAGCATGCCAAGGTTCCAGATTCCCAGACTTCCCAGCATGCCAGGACAGAAACTCTCCTTCAGTTTCTCCAGGAGTTTGCTCAAATTCTTGTCCATTGAGTCAGTGATGCTATCTAACCATCTCTTCCTCTGCCACCCTCTTCTTCTTTTCCTTCAACCTTCGCCAGCATCAGGATCTTTTTCAATGAATTGGCTCTTCACATCATGTAACCAAAGAATTTGAGCTTCAGCTTCAGCATCAGTCCTTCCAATGAATAGACAGGGTGATTTCCTTTACCACTGACTGGTTTGATCTTCTTGCAGTTCAAGAGACTCTTCAGAGTCTTGTATAGCAACACAGTTCAAATAATTGATGCTTTTGAATTGTGGTGCTGGTACTACTCTAGTTGGAATTCTGTAAGGGGCCTTTATTGTCCTGATTTAACAATTAATCAAGAAATAGCCTCAGTATACCATCCTGCTTTTTTTTAAGTTCTACCCCTGTCCCCACAAACTATTTGCTTTTACCTTCAAATAACTTTGTGTTATTTGTATTATTTTTGTACATATCCCTCTGTTTAGAATCCCCAGTTACCTATTGTAGGTAGAAAACCCATATCGCATTCAACTGACACACAGAAGGATTAATTTATCTCATTTCTTTTCTCAAAGTGTTCAAACATTTTACTTATGCATGTTTCTAGTACGATATACATTGGTTTATGATTATTTATGTTAGATCAAGTCTTTACCATGGAATGTGATCTTCTGGAGAGCTCTATCAAAATTTGTCAATATTTTAACATCTTTAGACTTTCTCTTCCACTTCATCCCCCTAGTCTTAGTGTAACTTATACACTTTATAAATTCCTGGTTCATAATTAGTCCACATTTTTAATGTAAATAAAAATAATAACCTACTTCATAGGGTAGCAATGAATATGAAATGGTTTTATACAATTTAATTACTTAGAAAAGGGCCTGATACAGATGGCAGAGTAGAAGGACATGCACTTATCTTCTCCTGCGAGAACTCCAAAATTGCAACTCGCTGATGAACAAGCATCAACAGAAGAAGGTTGGAGCCCATAAAAAAAGATATCAAACATCCAAGGGCAAAGGAGAAGCCACAAGAAGACAGAGGAGGGGCGAAATCCCATTTAGAATCACATCCCATACCTGCCAGAGAGGAGGGCTCAAACAAAACCTTTTGTGAACCAGGACCCAAAGGCCCCATAGAGACTGAGCCAGACCTGCCTTTGAGTGTCTGAGTGTCTCCTGCGGAGGAACAGGTCAGCCAGAGGGACAGTGGGTCTGACTGTAGCAGACCTGGGTCATGCAGCATGTGGCATAATCCCTCTTGGAGGAGATCACAATTAGCCCCATAATAGAGCCCCAGAGCAGATGACAACCCCAAGGAATTTGACTTTGGATGCCAGTGGGACTTGATTACAGAATTTCCACAAGACCAGGGAAACAAATTCTTTGAGGGCACAAACAAAACCTTGTGCAGAACAGGAGCCAGGGGAACAGAGCAGTGTCCCCACAAGCGACTGAGTTAGAGTTGCCTATGAGTGCCCAGGTGTCTCTTGTAGAGGCATGTTTGACCTCAGGCCAAACAACAGGGAGGGAACATAGCCCTGCCTATCAACAAAAAATTGCATTAAAGATTTACTGAGCATGGCTCTGCCTATCAGAAAAAGACCCAGTTTCCCCCATAGTCAGTCTCTTCCCACCAGGAAGCTTCCATAAGTCTCTTAACCTTATTCATCAGAGGGCAGACAGAATGAAAACCACAATCACAGAAAACTAACCACACTGATCACATGGACCACAGCCTTGTCTAACTTATGAAACTATGAGATATGCCATGTAGGGCCACCCAAGATGGACAGGTCATGGTGGAGAGTTCTGACAGAATGTGGTCCACTGGAGAAGGGAATGACAAACCACCTCAGTATTCTTGCCTTGAGAACCCCATGAATAGTATGAAAAGGCAAAAAGATATGGCACTGAAAGATGAACTCCCCAGGTTGGTAGGTGCTCAATATGCTACTGGAGAAGAGTGGAGAAATAACTCCAGAAAGACTGAAGAGACAGAAGCAAAGTGAAAACCATGCCCAGGTGTAGATGTGTTATGGAAGTAAAGTCTGATGCTGTAAGAACAATATTGCATAGGAACTTGGAATATTAGGTCCATGAATCAAGGTAAATTGCAAGTGGTCAAAGAGGAGATGCCAAGAGTGAACACTGGCAAAATCAGTGAACTAAAATGGACTGGAATGGGTGAATTTAATTCAGATGACCACTATATCTACTATTGTGGGCAAGAATCCCTTAGAAGAAATGGAATAGACCTCATAGTAAAAAAAAAGAGTCTGAAATGCTCTTAGGTGCTAAGAATTGCATTCTGTCAAAACTCACATTCTGATCTCTGTTTGTTTCCAAGGCAAACCATTCAATATCATCTTAATCAAAGTGCAGGTCCCAATAACTAATGCCAAAGAAGCTGAAGGTGAATGGTTCTATGATGACCTACAAGACCTTCTAGAACTTTTCATCATAGGGGAATGGAATGCAAAAGTAGGAAGTCAAGAGATACCTGGAGTAATAGGCAAGTTTGGCCTTGGAATACAAAATGAATCAGGGCAAAGGCTAACAGAATTTTGCCAAGAGAACACACTGGTCATAGCAAACACCTTCTTCCAACAACACAAGAGAAGACTCTACACATGGGCATCACCAGATAATCAATACTGAAATCAGATTAATTATATTCTTTGCAGCCAAAGATGGAGAATCTCTATACAGTCAGCAAAAACAAGACCAGGAGCTGACTGTGGCTCTGATCATGAACTCCTTATCGCAAAACTCAGACATATTAAAGAAAGTAGGGAAAACCACTAGACCATTCAGGTATGACCTAAATCAAATCCCTTATGATTATACAGTGAAAGGGACAAATAGATTCAAGGGATTAGATCTGATAGACAGACAGGGCTTGAGGTTCATCCATCCATTAACCTCATGGATGGAGGTTCATGACATTGTACAGGAGGCATTGGTAAAGACTAAAGACCAGCCCCAAGGAAAAAAAAATTCAAAAAGGCAAAATGGTTGTCTGAAGAGGCCTTATAAATAGCTGAGAAAAGAAAAGTCAAAGGCAAAGAAGAAAAGGAAAGCTACATCCATCTGAATGCACAGTTCCAAAGAATAGCAAGGAGAGATAAGAAAGCCTTTCTAAGTGAACAATGCAAAGAAATAGAGGAAAACAGTAGAATGGGAAAGACTAAAGATCTCTTCAAGAAAATTAGATACCAAGGGAACATTTCATGCAAAATAGGCACAATAAAGGACAGAAATGGTATGGACCTAACAGAAGCAGAAGATATTAAGACAAGGTGCCAAGAATATGTGGAAGAACAATACAAAAAAGACCTTAATGATCCAGATAACCATGATGGTATGATCACTCACCTAGAACCAGACATCCTGGAATGTGAAGTTAAGTGAGCCTTAGGAAGCATCAGTAGAAACAAAGCTAGTGGAGGTGATGGAATTCTAGCTGAGCTATTTCAAGTCCTAAACCATAAAGTTGTTAAAGTGCTGGACTCAATACGCCAGCAAATTTGGAAAACTCAGCAGTGGCCACAGGACTGCAAAAGGTCAGTTTTCATCCCAATCCCAAAGAAAGGCAATGCCAAAGAATGATCAAACTACTGCACAATTGCACTCATCTCAAATGCTAGCAATGTAATGGTCAAATTTTTCCAAGCTAGGCTTCAACAGTACATGAACTGAGAACTTCCAGATGTTCAAGCTGGATTTAGAAAAGGCAGAAGAACCAGAGCAAGAAGAACCAAGCAAATCATCTCTTGCTTTTTTGGATCAAGAAAAAAAGCAAGAGAGTTCCAGAAAAACATCCACTTCTGCTGTATTGACTATGCTAAACCCTTTGACTGTGTGGATCACAACAAATTGTGGAAAATTCTTCAAGAGATGGGAATACCAGATCACATGACCTACCTCCTGAGAAATCTGTATACAGATCAAGAAGCAATAGTTAGAACTGGTCATGGGACAATAGACTGGTTCCAAACTGGAAAAGGAGTACGTCAAGGCTGTATATTGTCACCCTGCTTATTTAACTTATATACAGAGTACATCATGCAAAATGCCAGGCTGGATAAAGCACAAGCTGAAATCAAGATGGCTGGGAGAATTATCAATAACTTCAGATATGCAGATGACACCACCCTTATGGCAGAAAGCGAAGAGGAACTGATTAGCCCCTTGATGAAAGTGAAAGAGGAGAGTGAAAAATCTGGCTTAAAACCCAACATTCAAAAAACTAAGATCATGGCATCTGGTCACATTAGTTCATTGCAAATACATGGGGAAACATTGGAAACAGTGACTTCCTGGGCTCCAAAATCACTGCATATGGTGATTGCAGCCATGAAATTAAGACACTTGCTCCTTGGAGGAAATGCTATGACCAACCTAGACAGCATATTAAGAAGCAGAGACATTACTTTTCCGACAGAGGTCCATATAGTCAAAACTATGGTTTTTTCAGTAGTCATGTACAGATGTGAATTGTTGGACTATAAAGAAAGCTGAGTGCCAAAGAATTGATGATTTTGAACTGTGGTGTTGGAGAAGACTCTTGAAAGTTCCTTGGACTGCAAGGAAATTAAATCAGTGAACGCTAAAGGAAATAGGTCCTGAATAATCACTGATGATGCTGGTCTGATGATGAAGCTGAAACTCCAATAGTTTGGCCACCTGATGCAGAGAATCATTGAAGGCAGAAGAAGGGATGACAAAGGATAAGATGACTGGATGGCATCACTGACTCGATGGATATGAGTTTTAGCAGGCTCCGAGAATTGGTGATGGACATGAAGCCTGGTATGCTGCAGTCCCTAGTGTCACAGTTGGACAGGACTGAGAGTCTGAACTGAACTGAACTACCTTTCAAATATTGGATAGACCTGGTGGGTATCATGCTAAGTGAAAAAATACACACAGAGAAAAACAAATACCATATGATTTCACTAATATAGAGAATCTAAAAAAATAATTGTGTTTGATTCTATGCATCCCCATGGCAGCCCAGCAGGCTCCTCTGTCCATTGGAGTCTCCAGACAAGAATACTGGAATATGTTGCCATTTCTGTCTCCAGGGGATTTCCTAACCCGGGGATTGAACCTGCATCTCTTATGTGTCCTGCATTGGTAGGCAAGATCTTTACTACCAGAGCCACTTGGAAGCCCCTGTAAAAAGATACAATGAACAAAACAAAACAGAAAAGGACTACAGATACAGAGAACAAACTGGTGGTTATCAGAGAGGAGAAGGGTGGAAGGATGGGAAACATAATTGAAAGGGATTAACCTATAAAATAAATGAGGTTGTAATATACATCACAGGAAATACAGTCAATAACATTGTAATTACTGTGTCTTATGTAATTGTACTTATTGTGGGGATCATTTTATAATGTATACAAACATTGAATCAGTATGTTACAGAACTGAAACTAATACAATATTGTATGTCACATAATTTAAAAAAAAATAAATTATTGCATGGTATTTATCCCTCACTTTTAAATACTTAAGTTCATGAATTAAATAATTTATGATTAAGAATAACTAAGAAGTAATCAAAATATCTAGTAACCTTTTTTGCCTATGAAGATTTTTAATGATATCTTCTAAAAATATTTATTTATTTATTCTGGGGAAGGAAATGGCAACCTACTCCAGTATTCTTGCCTGGAAAATCACATGGATGGTGGAATCTGGTAGGCTACAGTCCATGGGGTCACAATGAGTCGGACACAACTGAGCACCTTCACTTCACTTCATTTATGTATTTGAGTGTGCCAGATTTGCAGGAGCTTTAGTAGCTGCAGCATGAGGCATTTTTAACTGCAGAGTACGAACTCCTGACTGTGGCATGCAGGATCTTGTTCCCTGACCAGGGATTGAATTCAGGGCCCCTTCACTGGGAGTGTAGAGTCTTAGCCACTGGACAACCTTGGAACTCCCACAATGCAGCTTTAACAGGAAGGATATACAACTCCTACCTATAGGCAGTCACAAAGTATGAATTTCTAGTGATAGTAAAGGGAATACATACTATACAATATATACTAAAAATATTGGCTGAAAACAAGCAAAGATTTCCAATATAGAAAGTCATTCACACACACACACACACAAGTATATATATATATATATATAACAAAATATATAAATGTATATATTTCTTCACATGGAAATTCCAAACCTTACATTTTTTAGCACCTTTGCTGAAAATCTCATATATGAGCAATATATGGATGATGGATGATGGCTTACTTTAAATCTTTAAACTCACTGAGAAGTTCAATGCATTCAATATTAACTAAAAGTGGAGACATTCTGTGTTTATATAGTATTAGCATATGGTGCCAATAAACATAAAGTTATCCACAATAAATACAGATTAAAAAAAAAATCTCAACAAATCAAGGAAGGCTGTAAAACTCTTCTCATGATCACCCATACCATCTCTCAAGACCATCTGCTTACTTGTTAGAATCCATTTAATTATACAGACTTCTTCTATCCCTGTGAAAGGTGATCTGATTTCAGACTGGGGTTAAAAAGAAAGCAGATGTTATTCTCTAATCACTACTGTAACCTTTCTTTGAGAAGGTCAGATGGTTTACAAATGTTTCTGTCACATAAATAGCAATCCTCATATCAATACTGCCAAAGTAAGCAATTATATATAAAATTTTCATTTCAATTCAGCAAAGTTGTCAAAATAGTAACACTTAAAGGTGCTTTATTTTTAACTTATAATTATTTCAATCTCATGCTTAACAATAATATATAAATTTATGTGTGTGTGTGTGTGCATAAACCACATATGCACACATACATATTTCAGGTCTGGCTCAACTACAACTTTCTCATTTCTTCAGAAAAAGGTTTTTATTTCTCCATAGTAAGTATAATCTTGGATAAGCAAACTAAAAAAAAAACATATTTTAAGGCAGTCTCAAATCATTTTTCATGTCTGAACACAACTATAGTTTAAGAAATTTCAAAATCAAAGTTTTAATCATCACTACAGTATCCTCTTCAGTTTTTAATAATAAGTATATTTTATCAAAGACCCAGCCATCTTGCCTTACTAGTGAAATTGATACAGAGACGATTATAAATTTCAAGCCCTGGATGATAATATATACAGACCATGATGTGGCAGTGAGCTATTGTACTTACCAAATGTAGGTGGATTTGAACCAGGTTGCCCTAGAGTTAAGTAGATTAATCATGGTTGTTTTTTTTTTTTTTTTCAGATATTTTCATTTATCTGTCTTACTTTTGTGTAGATGATCAAAGTATGAATAGAGACCTTAAGTATACAGTACAAGAATGATGCTAAGTAATATATGTATATGTGTCTGCATAAGAGGATGTATGTGAATCTATAGTTTTGATTAAAAGAACATCTCTGCCTCTCTTGGCGTTGAAAGGACAGATGAAGAGAAAGACAAACAGGAAAAAGCAAAAAAGTGATGTTCTAACTGGCTTCAGTTCAGTTCAGTTCAGTCGCTCAGTCGTGTCCGACTCTTCGCGACCCCGTGAATCTCAGCACGCCAGACCTCCCTGTCCATCAGCAACTCCCAGAATTCACCCAAACTCATGTGCATGGAGTCGGTGATGTCTTCCAGCCATCTCATCCTCTGTCGTCCCCTTCTCCCCCTGCCCTCAATCCCTCCCAGTATCAGGGTCTTTTCCAATGAGTGAACTCTTCCCATGAGGTGGCCAAAGTATTGGAGTTTCAGCCTCATCATCAGTCCTTTCAAAGAATACCCAGGACTGGTATCCTTTAGGATGGACTGGTTGGATCTCCGTGCAGTCCAAGGGACTCGCAAGAGTCTTCTCCAACACCACAGTTGAAAAGCATCAATTCTTTGGCGCTCAGCTTTCTTCACAGTCCAATTCTCACATCCATACATGACCACTGGAAAAACCATAGCCTTGACTAGACAGACTTTGGTTGACAAAGTAATGTCTCTGCTTTTGAATATGCTATCTAGGTTGGTCATAACTTTCCTTCCAAGGAGTAAGTGTCTTTTAATTTCATGGCTGCAATCACCATCTGCAGTGATTTTGGAACCTAAAAAAATAAAGTCTGACACTGTTTCCACTGTTCCCCCTCTATTTGCAATGAAGTGACGGGACCATAAGCCATGATCTGAGTTTTCTGCATGTTGAGCTTTAAGCCAACTTTTTCACTCTCCTCTTTCACTTTCATCAAGAGGGTTTTTAGTTCCTCTTCACTTTCTGCCATAAGGGTTGTGTCATTTGCATATCTGAGGTGTTTGATATTTCTCCCAGCAATCTTGATTCCACTTTGTGCTTCTTCCAGCCCAGCGTTTCTCATGATGTACTCTGCATTGAAGTTAAATAAGCAGGGTGACAATATACAGCCTTGACGTACTCCTTTTCCTATTTGGAACCAGTCTGTTGTTCCATGTCCAGTTCTAACTGTTGCTTCCTGACCTGCATACAAATTTCTCAAGAGGCAGGTCAGGTGGTCTGGTATTCCCATCTCTTTCAGAATTTTCCACAGTTTCTTGTGATCCACACAGTCAAAGGCTTTGGCATAGTCAATAAAGCAGAAATAGATGTTTTTTCTGTAACACTCTTGCTTTTTCCATAATCTAGCGCATGTTGGCAATTTGATCTCTGGTTCCTCTGCCCTTTCTAAATCCAGCTTGAACATCTGGAAGTTCACAGTTCACGTATTGCTGAAGCCTGGCTTGGAGAATTTTGAGCATTACTTTACTAGTGTGTGAGATGAGTGCAATTGTGCGGTAGTTTGAGGATTCTTTGGCATTGCCTTCCTTTGAGATTGGAATGAAAACTGAGTTTTCCAGTCCTGTGGCCACTGATGCGTTTTCCAAATTTGCTGACATATTGAGTGCAGCACTTTTACAGCATCATCTTTCAGGATTTGAAATAGCTCAACTGGAATTCCATCACCTCCACTAGTCTTGTTCCTAGTGATGCTTCCTAAGGCCCACTTGACTTCACATTACAGGATGTCTGGCTCTAGGTGAGTGATCACACCATTGTGATTATCTGGGTCATGAAGATCTTTTTGTACAGTTCTTCTGTGTATTCTTGCCACCTCTTCTTAATATCTTGTACTTCTGTTAGGTCCATACCATTTCTGTCCTTTATCGAGCCCATCTTTGCATGAAATGTTCCCTTGGTATCTCTAATTTTCTTGAAGAGATCTCTGCTGCTGCTGCTGCTGCTAAGTCGTTTCAGTCGTGTCCAACACTGTGTGACCCCATAGACGGCAGCCCACCAGGCTCCTCCATCCCTGGGATTCTCCAGGCAAGAAAACTGGAGTGGGTTGCCATTCCCTTCTCCAATGCAGGAAAGTGAAAAGTGAAAGGGAAATCGCTCAGTCGTGTCCGACTTTTCGTGACCCGATGGACTGCAGCCCACCAGTCTCCTCCATCTGTGGGGTTTTCCAGGCAAGAGTACTGGAGTGGGGTGCCATTGCCTTCTCCAAGAGATCTCTAGTCTTTTCCATTTGTTGTTTTCCTCTATTTCTTTGCAAAAAAAAAAAAAAAAAACTGGAATTAACCGAAATTATATGTTTCACTAGGGAACTATTAAAACTCCCTTTTCTCCTCAAAAAAGTGGAAAGTAGGTTAACTGATAGGATTGATAATTCTTATTAATATTGTCTAAACTAGAAAGAAGGCGTTCAGAGGAATGAACAAGGAGAACCAGCCAAAACTAGAGGTATAATAGTTGGAATGAGAGATTGTAGCAATGAAGGAGAGTCTCACAGATTTCCAAGGCACCATGTTGAATGCAGGGAAGGACTACACAGACTTTGTTTGTCCCATCACAAGAGTAAATTCTAGTACAAGACAATTAACAGTATTTCAGAAGTGAGAGTGCTTCTCTGGTGGCTAAGCTGTTAAAAAATCCGTCTGCAAAGCAGGAGACCACGGTTCGATCCCTAGGTTGGGAAGATCTGCTGGAGAAGGGAACAGCTACCCACTCCAGTATTCTGGCCTGGAGAATTCCGTGGACTCATGGGGTTGCAAAGAGTCAGACATGATGGAGTAACTTTCACTTTTCAGAAGTGAGAACAGAGTATCTATTTTCCAGAAATAATTGTAAAGAGAAGCACAGAAACCAAGTTCTCCAACTCATGATGGTAAGAATAAAATAACCAAATGCAGATAACTGTGAGAGAGGAGGACAAACAGAATTCACTTCCTTATATTACAAAAATTAAAAGATATAATACAAACTACTGATTTCTTCCTGACAAAGAAGAATGAAATAGCCAAACAATTATACAAACATTATGTATTAAAGAGAAAAAGACAGACTTTTCTCCTGGAAGAGCGTTTTCCTTCTATCCAGGCATGGCTTTATGCTTTCATACAAGAAACATTATAAGAGGAAGGCCTGTACCCTACTTATTGAAGATCAGTCCTTAGTACTGAAGTCCTTGGTTTTAACATGCTTCTGTCTAGCCTCTCACCAGTTCCTGATTATTTTTCCTCCCCATGCAAAGCAGCCCTTAAATTAGGGTGACTGTGGTAAACTAAGACATCATCCTGCCTACCAGGTACATATTGTTTTCTCCTGGAGTAGAAAAGGTCATTTAGTTCATTCAAAACATTCCTTCAGTTCACTCACATCCATTCATTCTTCTATTCATCTATTGCCAATTCTACTAGGTGTTGTACAAAGAATTAAAAACATTTCCATTTTTATGCCATCAAATCACAGAAGTACTTGATTTAGGAAATGGAATTATCTGAGTTGCCTTAGTGGTATTTTCTCAACTTCCTAAAAAACACAGAGGATCATTTCTCTATGGACCTGATATTTTGTGATGGCAGCATATGATGATCTGAAGGACATTAAGGTCCATGAACCTCTTTGCAAAATATTACCGAAATGAAAATTAATGTGTAGTCTTTCCTGAGAGCTCTTTCATAGTTTAATGCAGCTGGATGAGATTCATTTGCAAGGATGAGATTCATTTGCAAGGAGAAATTTCATTTATATTGTTTTTTACTTCATTAAGCAAAAAATTGAAAAACAGCCAGCTATAGCCGATGCAAAGGAACACAAAAGGAAAATTACTACACACTGTGTTTCAAAATGCATTTGGAAGTAGAAGATTTACATGAAATCTCAACACCACTGCTATCATGATCAACACCACCAAAACATACAAACAAGGACAAAAACAGAAAAAAATAAAATTCAAAAATTAAAACCAACACACACATACAATTTGCAAAAATGATTTTAAAAATATTCATTTTCAGAAGAAAAGGAAGGAAGGAAGGGAGATAGGGAGGAAGGAAGGGAAAGAAAACTATTTTGGCTTATTACAAATAGAATAAGAATTTAACTAAGGATATTTCAAAGGCCACTACTTCATTTGCAAAGACATATTTATATTTCTGTAAAATTTAACCAACAAACAGTAGACTTATAAATACAGTATATGATTTCTTGCCCAGAATTTCAACATATTTCTAAATTCAAAATAGAATTTTCATTATTTTTTTACGCAAAAACTCCTTTCTGGCATCTAGACATTCCCTTTTTTTAAATGTTGCTTTAAAAAACTTTTTCAGAGATCAGCTATAACAGAAATCATGAATTTATATGCAATAACTTTCCTAGAAAACAATGTGAGCTCTTTGAGAGGGTTAAGCACTAATGAAGCTCTTAGTCCACTTTTTTCTTTATTTAGGTAACTATTTAAGACTAGTTAGTTAGTTAATTAGATGGACAGGGAAGCCTGGCGTGCTGCAGTCCATGGGTCACAAAGAGTTGGACAAAATTGAGCGGCTGAACTGAATTGAACTGAATTAAGATTTGAAAATTATCATTTGACTCATATCTATCAGATTTATGAAAATTAATATCTTCTTTTCCATTTTCCTCTTCTTTATCCTACATTTATTTGCAGTTGCAAAATTCCTAATTAGGTAGACCATATTTACCTACTATTATTCTATCCTTTTTCATATCTTTGTTTTAAGTCTTAAATCTACAATTAAATATATTCAATGTTTACCATCTATCATTTTGTCAAAGTTTAACTAATAACCACTAAGTTGGTAAAAGCTCAGCCCCTAGTGAGTACAGAATTCTCTAAGTTCTTTTAAGTTTAATATTATTTTTTAATAACCTTGACATGTGAAAGAAAGCTTGGTTCACACAGTCTTTCCTTTGTATTTTTTTTGAAAGCAGAGTTCCATTGTAATCGTATTGAAAATTGTTGTGGAGAATTCTGATGCCAACATGGTTTCTCTTTCTTTTGGAAAGAACTGGGTCTTTTCACTTGGAAACCCAGAGGACTTTTAAAACATATCTGTAAAGGCTAAACGTTTTTCTATTGTGTATTTAACAGTTAATGAAATGTGCCCTTTCAACATATAACTGAATATATTTATTTCTGAAAACTCTCTTAAGTTAAGCCTTTATTTTTATTTCTGTTCCTATGTTTGAGTTCTCTTCTTTAAGGATTCCAACTTTAAGAAATCTGTATCTTCTTATATATCTATCATGTTTTTCTCTAATCATTTTTAGCTTTTCACTTTGTTTGTGCTTTTTGGGGCTCTCATTGCTTCATCAATTCCACTTGTTAAAAAAATGCCTGTGAGAATCTATTCTTTCTTTGGCACCTCTCAGTTGAATCATTATTACTGAGGTTTTATTTCTCCTTCTCTTTCATTTCTGCTCTACTCAACTCTCACTTCACAACCTTTCATATTTTGTCCATTTATATTTTTGAGAGTCACTTATTCAAAACTTATGTTTTCGTATGTGGAAGTGGTTTTTTAAAGACATTTAATAAAATTTGTGGTGTTTTGTATCAGTTTTCCTCTGGTTCTTGGTTTCTCTTCTGTGTGAGAGTTTGAGGGGTAGAATTTTCATCAGTTAAATTATTTTCATACTCATTATCTCTGTTCCTTTTACAATCTACTGATTGATATAAATGTTGTCAATAATTTTCTGTTCATTTTGAAATAACATTTTTTCCTGAGCAAACAATAGCTGGGGAGAGACAAAAGAGAACTTTGGGGTTTTACACATTTCTATGTTCATGAACAGCATGTTGTACAGTTAAAGTGAGAAGAAATTTCTTTATTGAGGGTTATCTGTTAATACAGTAGGGTTCTTTCTGAAATAGTGATACACTTTTGTTTCTGTAGGTTTTTTTCTTAAATTCAACTCTTTGATTCCTTTTTCTTGTTAAGTACAGAGCCTCCAAGGAATGTTCCACACCCCTCTAATATGCCCCTTCTTGCTCAGAAATGGTTTCTTCCTAAGAGTCTTACATTTACTTCTACATAATTTCAAGTATCTTTATTTCTCCTCACCTACTCTTAGAACTGTTCTCAGAATTTCCTTGGACTTATTTTCAGTATCTTCTTTGTAGGAGTTATTTTATCTGTTGTCAGCCACTGCTTGGCCTCCACTGCCTCTCTCTTGGTTCACAGTCTCTGTCTGTCTCCCTGATTCAGTGTGAGAGCCAACTCTGATATTGATAGGAATTTATTTCCTTACCCTCAGGTAATTTAAAGCTTCTTATACTTCCTGAATATTAGTTACATCAGAGATTTCTTTTGTGTGGGTACTTATGCTGCTTACAATCTACATTGGTTTTGGAAGATGTTTTGGAGATTTGGATTTAGAAATCTGTTATCCTATGGAAATTATTATCCTATGGATATTATTATCCTATGGAAATATAGAGGCTATATTCTGTAAGGAAGTGATATTTTAAGAAGATTCCCAAACAAGCCATTTCAAGATTTAATTAAGAGATGTTCAACTAGAGAAAAAAAAAGTAGTCACAAATAAACCAAATAAGAATATGCTAAGAAACTAGGAATAATCACCAATGTGACTAAAAGAGGGGATATAAATGGAGTGGTAGGGATGAGGTTGAAGAGCTAACTAGGAGCCTTATTATCCATAACTGTGGATTTATATATTCAGGATATTTCATATAAACAGAATCATACAACATGTGGGCTTTTGTGACGGTTTCTTTCACTTGGCATAACGTTTTCCAGGATCACTGACGTTGTAGCATCAATCAACACTTTGTTTTTAATGATTGAATAATAATCTATTGTATGTACATATCATGATTTGCTAATCATTCATTTGTTGATGGACATTTGAGTTCCTTTCCCTTTTGGTTTTTGAGACTCATGCTGCTATGAATATGCACATACACATATTTGAATACATGTTTTGAATTCTATTTGGTGTAAGAATTTTCTTTTTACTTGAATGTGATGAGAAGGTATTTGAAGGTTTTGATAAAGGAGGTATGAACTAATTTGCATTTTGAAAAGTTCATGTTTGATATGGCTAAAAAAGACAAACGATGGAAAGTAAATAGATAGGGGCTTTGGGCATAATATAAGGGAGATACCACAGTAACTTCGACTAGGACAGTAGCAAGAATCATGGTGAAAAGTGAGAGAATTGGAAAGAACTGTTTTGAAGATGGCATCAACAACATTTACTGATTGAGTGAGAATATAAGAAAAATTATCTTTCAAGAATGACCCTTAAGGTTAAGGATTAAGCATTTTGATGAATGATGTAATTTACTGATGTTAACAATTATTTTAAACATAGGAAAGGAACATGTTTGTAAAGGAAAATAAACAGTTCTTGTTTTGGAAATATTGAGTTTGGAATTCTTGTTGAAGTCAGACAACAAATAAGACAGTCTGGGGCACAGCAAAGACACTGTGGCAAATTTACAAATTTGGAAGCCATGGGATAGATAGAATCACGTGCAATTAGTGCAGAGAAGAGACAAACTACTCAAACACTGGGCTACTACATCCTTTAGAGGTCTGAAAGAGATACAGGCGAAAGGGCCTTGAGGTAGGCAGAAATTTAAAAAAAAAAAGAAGGTACTGAAACTGGAAGAAAAATAGAAAAATACTTTCAAAACTGAGCAACAAATTCATTGGATCAAATTATAATGTAATATGGGGACAGAGAATTGACTACTGAATTGTCATAATAGAGATTAAAGCAATCCTGGTAACAGAAATTTCAGTGGATAGGAGAAGGTTGAATAGAGAAAAGCAAATGGAGGAGAGTGTGAGTTTGGACAACTTACTTGGCAGCTTTGCTCTAAAGGGGAGAAAATAGAAGGGGACACATGGTATTTAGAGAGGTGAGAGTGTCCTATGTAGTAGAAGAGGTAGTACAGCAGTTTGCCTCATGCTAGAAAGGAAGACATAGAAAGGGAGAAACAGGATTCCCAAGTGTGTGCATATGCACATTCTTGCTTGCTGGTGGGAGAGGGAAAGACAGCAGAAGCAGTGTGTGATGAGATCAGAGAGTGGCCTTAAGTAAGCATGAAGACAGTTCAAATTCTGCTCCAGAAATTCATCAGACTCCAAGTTCTCATGTAGCGAGTTCTCATGTAGCAAGGGTACCAGTATCAGCGATGAGAAAATGGAGTACCCTCTACAAATTGCTTCTATTTCCAAACAAAGAACTCTAAGAAACTATAGTATCACTCTCACATAGGGATACAGATGCACTTGTGATCTGAGGTCACAAACTTAAAGAAAAAGAGAATTTTTTGCCATCTATGAAAGAATGCAGTTTATTTTTATTTTTTTTTAATACAGGTCCATAAATATTTATCAGCAATCCCTTAATGTGCTATATCTAAATATTCAGAATATTTAGGGATTTAGAAAGGTAATATTGTCCATATAACATGATTTTATAAAAAATTACAAGATGTCAAAGGAATAGAACACTTTCTCCCCCACAAATTCATTGAAAGATCATTTGAACGCTGAACAAATTCCACAAAACAACTTCTGAATGCTGGCAGAGGACACCAGCCACCCAGAAAGGCAGTGCATTCTTTTCAAAAGGAGCTAGGGCAAAATATAAAAGACAAAAAGAGAGCCAAAAGAGTTAGGGACAGAAACCTGTCCTAAGGGAGGAAGTCGTAAAGGAGGAGAAGTTTCCAAATAGCAAGAAACCCTCTCACCAGCCAGTCTGCGGGGAGTTTTGGAATCTCAGAGGGCAACATAATGTGAGGGAAAACAAAAACAAAAACCCACAGACTATGCGTCTAACTGCAACTCCCAGTGGAAAAGTAGCCCCGACGCTCACATCTGCCAGCAGTGAGCAGGGTCTGAACAGGGGGATGCGGGCTGCATGCTTAGGATAAAGAAAGGGCCTGAATGCCATGAAGACAATCTGAGAGAGCTAAGATGAGATAGCAACCCAAACTGTGGGACAGCTAGAGAGCAAAAAAAAAAGAGAGAGAGAGAACTTTTGAAAGAAAAACTATAAGGCACAACCTGGCCCGCTCACACAGCAAACGACTGAGCAAATACCAGAGGAGAGCTAGGGGGCTACGGACCAGGCCTTCCCCTCACTGGAGGCAGAGAGGCAGGCGGGCGACAGCCTGAGCTGGAAGGTGAGGGGCGATCTCGGCCCAGAGATGGCAGCCTCCACCAAACTGTGAGCAGGCTCCCAGTTGCTAACCAAGTCTTCCTGGAATCCTATGAAGTTGACATCTACCAGGAGGGTCGTGGTCTGAGATCAGCTTCTCAGAGGAGACGCATGGCACACCTGAGATGGCGCTCTTGCTGCGCACCCAGGAAACAGAGTGGCTGGGACTGGGGAGGTGATATGATGCATTGCCCACCTGGGGAGAGTGCACTTACCAAGCACCTGGTCACCTGTTCTGCTGGGACCTGGGAAGGACACAAAACGCACACCCAACTGAGTCTGTGCCTTTGTGGAGTACCCAAGAACCTGAACCTGAGCAGCTCAGACCTGGGAAGTGCATGCAAACCAGAGCCTGCTTTAGACAGTTTGCCTGCAGAGCAACCTGGAGCCTGAACAGTGCAGACAAGGAAAGCACACACGCCGTGAGTGGGGGCAAATCCAGTGTTGCCCAGACACTGTGAGCACTCCCCACACATGCCAGTGATATCTGTTTGCAGTGTTCTTCCCTCCCCACAGCACAATTGAACAAGTGAGCCTAATAAGTGACCACCTTCACCCCCTTGTGTCAGGGCAGAAATTAGACACTGAAGAGACTTGCAAACAGAGGAAGCCAAAACAAACAAAGAAGAGGAAATTGCTCCGGAAGTGACAGGGGCACCAGATTAAAACCCTGCAGTTAGCATTTACTACATTGGAATAGGCCTATAGACCTTGAGAAGAAGTATAAGCTGGAACAAGGAACTATCTGAAACTGAATTGACCCCACACTGCCCTCAACAGCTCCAGAGAAATTCCTAGATATATTTTACTATTATCATGTTTTATTTTTAAAGTTTTTCTTATTTTTAAGTTCTTTATTACTTCTTTAATTTTCATTTTTAAAACATACTATTACTTTGCCCCCCAAAAGACCCTATTTTAAAGCAAATTTTATATATATATATATTTTTTTTAAAATAATTTTTGTGATTTTGTTTTGTTTTTTTAATATTGTAGTTTTGAGAGTCTAACCTCTACTCTAGATTTTTAATCTTTGCTTTTTGGTATTTGTTATCAATTTTGTACCCTTAAGAATCCAATCTTCAGTACCCATTTTTACTTAGGAGTGTGATTACTGGCTTGATCGCTCTCTCTCCTTTTGATGCTCCCTTTTCTCCCCCAGGTCACCTCTATCTCCTCCCTCCTGCTTCTCTTCTCTACTAACTCTGTGAATCTCTTTGAGTGTTCCAGGTTGTGGAGAACACTTAAGGGAACTGATTACTGTCTAGATTGGTCTCTTTCCTTTTGACTCCCCATTCTCTCCTCCTGGTCACCTCTATCTCTTTCCTCCTTCTTCTCTTCTCTATGGAACTCCATGAACCTCTCTGAGGGATCCAGACTACGGAGAGCAAATAGGGAATTGATTACTGGCTAGATTGCTCTCTCCCCTTTTGACTCCCCCTCTTCTCCTCATGGTCACCTCTATCTCCCACCTCCCTCTTCTCTTCTCCTTGTAACTCTGTGAACTTCTCTGGGTCCCCCTCACTCTGGAGAATCTTTTCATTATTAACCTAGATGTTTTATCATCAGTGCTGTATGGATGGAGAAGTCTTGAGGCTACTGTAAGAATAAGACTGAAAGCCAGAAGGAGGCGGCTTAAATCCAAAATTTGAGAACACCAGAAAACTCCTGACTCCAGGGAACATTAATTGACAAGAGCTCATCCAAAAGCCTCCATACTTACACTGAAACCAAGCTCCACACAAGAGCCAACAAGTTTCAGAGCCAGACATACCAAGCTAATTCTTCACTGCAGGAACATAATCCTGAGCATTAAAATACAGGTGGCCAAAAGTCACACCAAACCCACAGACACCTCAAAACTCACTATCAGACACTTCATTGCACTCCGGAGAGAAGAGATCCAGCTCCACCCACCAGTACACTGATGCAAGCTTCCCTAACCAGGAAACCTTGACAAACCACTGTCCAACTCCACCCACAGGGAGCAACCCCACAATAAAGAGGAACCACAAACTTCTAGTATACAGAAAGACCACCCCAAACACAGCAATCTAAACAGGATTTAAAGGGAAAGAAATATTCAGTGGGTAAAGGAACATGATAAATGCCCACCAAACCAAAGAAAAGAGGAGGAGATAGGGAATCTACCTGAAAAAGAATTCAGAATAATGATAGTAAAAATGATCCAAAATCTTGAAAACAAAATGGAGTTACAGATAAATAGTCTGGAGACACGGATTGAGAAGATGCAAGAAAAGTTTAAAAAGGACCTAGAAGAAATAAAAAAGAGTCAATCAATAATGAATAACATAATAACTGAGATCAAAAGCACTCTGGAGGGAACCAACAGTAGAATAACTGAGGCAGAAGATATGATAAGTGAGGTGGAAGATAGAATGGTGGAAATAAATGAAGCAGAGAGGAAAAAGGAAAAAAAGAATTAAAAGAAATGAGGACAACCTCAGAGACCTCTGGGACAATGTTAAATGCCCCAACATTCAAATAATAGGACTCCCAGAAAAAGACAAAAAGAAAGGCCATGAGAAAATACTTGAGGAGATAATAGTTAAAAACTTCCCTAAAATGAGGAAGAAATAGCCACCCAAGTCCAAGAAACCCAGAGAGTCCCAAACAGGATAAGCCCAAGGTGAAACACCCCAAGACACATATTAATCAAATGAACAAAGATCAAACACAAAGAACAAATATTAAGAGCAGCAAGGGAACAACAAATAACACACAAGCAGATTACCATAAGGATAACAGCTGATCTTTCAATAGAAACTCTTCAGGCCAGGAGGGAATGGCAGGACATACTTAAGGTGATGAGAGAAAAAAAACCTACAATCCAGATTGCTGTACCCAGCAAGGATCTCATTCAAATACGAAGGAGAAATCAAAAGCTTTACAGACAAGTAAAAGCTGAGAGAATTCAGCACCATCAAACCAGCTCTTCAACAAATGCTAAAGGATCTTCTCTAGACAGGAAACACAAAAGGTTTATAAACTCGAACCCAAAACAACAAAGTAAATGGCAATGGGATCATATTTATCAATAATTACCTTAAGTGTAAATGGGTTTAATTCCCCAACCAAAAGACAAAGACTGGTTGAATGGATACAAAAACAAGGCCTCTATATATACTGTTTACAAGAGACCCATCTCAAAGCAAGGGACATATACAGACTGAAAGTGAAGGGCTGGAAAAAGATATTTCACACAAACGGAGACCAAAAGAAAGCAGGAGTAGCAATATTCATATCAGATAAAATAGGCTTTGAAATAAAGGCCATGAAAAGAGATAAAAAAGGACACTACATAATGATCAAAGGATCAACCCAAGAAGAAGATATAACAATTATAAATATATATGCACCCAACATAGGAGCACTGCAATATGTAAGGCAAATGCTAACAAGTATGAAAGGGGAAATTAATAGTAACACAATAATAGTGGGAGACTTTAATACCCCACTCACACATACGGATAGATCAGCTTAACAGAAAATTAGCAAGGAAACACAAACTTTAAATAATACAAGGGACCAGTTAGACCTAATTGATATTTATAGGACATTTCATCCCAAAACAATGAATTTCACCTTTTTTTCAGTGCACAAAGAACCTTATCCAGGATATATCACATCCTGGGCCATAGATCTAGTCTTGATAAATTCAAAAAAATTGAAATCATTTCAAGCATCTTTTCTGGTCACAATGTGGTAAGATTATATGTCAACTACAGGAAAAATAAACTATTAACAATACAAACATATGGAGGCTAAACAACATGCTTCTGAATAACCAACAAATCACAGAAGAAATAAAAAAAGAAATAAATATATGCATAGAAATGAATGAAAATGAAAACACAAGAACCCAAAACCTATGGGATTCAGTAAAAGCAGTGCTAAAGGGAAGGTTCACAGCAATACAAGCTTCCCTCAAGAAACAGGAGAGAAATCAAATAAATAACCTAATTCTACATGTAAAGCAACTAGAAAAAGAAGAAATGAAGAACCCCAGTGTTAGTAGAAGGAAAGAAATCACAAAAATTAGGTGAGAAATAAATGAAAAAGAAACAAAGGAGACCATAGCAAAAATCAACAAAGCTAAAAGCTGGTTCTTTGAGAAGATAAATAAAATAGACAAACCATTAGCCAGACTCATGAATAAAAAAAGGGAGAAGAGTCAAATCAACAAAATTAGAAATGAAAATGGAGAAATCACAACAGACAACACAGAAATACAAAGGATGATACGAGACTACTATCAGCAACAATATGCCAATAAAATGGACAACTTGGGAGATATGGACAAATTCTTAGAAAAGTATAACTTTCCAAAACTGAACCAGGAAGAAAGAAAATCTTAACAGACCCTCTTACCCTGTTGATGGGAATGCAAACTAGTACTAGTACAGCCACTATGGAAAACAGTGTGGAGATTCCTTAAAAAACTGGAAATAGAACTGACATACAACTCAGTAATCCCACTGCTGGGCATACACACTGAGGAAACCAGAAGTGAAAGAGACATGTTTACCCCAATGTTCATCGCAGCACTGTTTACAATAGCCAGGACACGGAAGCAACCTAGATGTCCATCAGCAGACAAATGGATAAGAAAGCTGTGGTACATATACACAATGGAATATTACTCAGCTATTAAAAAGAATGCATTTGAATCAGTTCTAATGAGGTGGATGAAACTGGAGCCTATTACACAGAATGAAGTAAGTCAGAAAGAACACCACCGATACAGTATATTAACACATATATATGGAATTCAGAAAGATGGTAACAATGACTCTATATGTGAGACAGCAAAAGAGACACAGATGTAAAGAATAGACTTTTGGACTTGGTGGGAGAAGGCGAGGGTGGGATGATTTGAGAGAATAGCATTGAAACATGTATACTATCATATGTGAAATAGATCGCCAGTCCAGGTCGATGCATGAGACAGGGTGCCCAGGACTGGTGCACTGGGAAGACCCTGAGGGATGGGATGAGGAGGGAGGTGGGAGGAGGGTTCAGGATGGGGAACACATGCTCATTCATGTGAATGTATGTCAAAAACCACCACAATATTGTAAAGCAATTAGCCTCCAAGTAAAATAAATAAACTAATTTAAAAAATACCATGAGGGTTTTCATCAGAATACAAAAATGAAGCATATTCATACTTCTATAGGAAAGGTGTCAATAGCCACAATATATGTGATGAAAAGTCATAAGAAAAAAACAAACAAAAAGACACTTCATCGTTCACATTTAGTTTTCATTCTGAATGGTTCTAAGTAAGTTAAGAATTATCTTTTAGTTTTTAGAGCTTTTCAGATTTCATAATTGTAAAAAGCCTGGCAAATTAAACTTGTAGTATTTCTTTCATTCACTAGTTGCTGAAGGTATCAATTGAGGCTCCAAGTACAAAAAATGTCTATGATTAACTTTATAGTTATGGAAATATCACATACTAAATTGGAGATTACTAATGTATATTAGCATAATTGCTTTGAGAAGACACAACTATTTATCTTTAACTCTTAAAAATGTTTCCTAAGTTATTTTTTTTTCTCTCTTAACACTACTATAAATCACGTCCAGATAAATCTTTCCACACATAAAGGTTGATGAGCATGATGGTACTGGTCATAATAGGGAAGAGAGATTAGAAAAAAGGGTAATTTCACAAATGTATGCAAGATTTCCCCAGATAAAATGATTTCAGTAATTGTGACCAGAGCCATGGAAACTGAATGTATAAAACTTAACCATACTTTGTATATTTCTTAAATTTAGACCAGTTCAGTTAGTTCAGTTGCTCAGTCATGTCTGACTCTTTGCAACCCCGTGCACAGCAGCACAGCAGGCTTCCCTGTCCATCACCAACTGCAGGAGCTTGCTCAAACTCATGTCCATAGATGATGCCATCCAACCATCTTATCCCCTGTTGTCCCCTTTTCCTCCTGCCTTCAATCTTCCCCAGCATCAGGGTCTTTTCCAATGAGTCAGTTCTTCCATTCAGGTGGCCAAAGTATTGGAGCTTCAGCTTCAATATCAGTCTTTCCAATGAAAATTTAGGACTGATTTCCTTTAGGATGGATTGATTGGATCCCCTTGCTGTCCAAGGGACTCTCAAAAGTCTTCTCTAAGACCACAGTTCAAAAGCATCAATCCTTTGGCACTCACCTTTCTTTATTTTCCAACTCTCACATCCATACATGACTACTGGAAAAACCATAGCTTTGCCTAGACGGATCTTTGTTGGCAAAGTAATGTCTCTGCTTTTCAATATGCTGTCTAGGTTGGTCATTTTTTTCTTCCTAGAGGCAAGCCTATTTAATCACCATCTGCAGTGATTTTGGAGCCCCCAAAATAAAGTCTGTTACTGTTTCCATTGTTTCCCCATCTATTTGCCATGAAATGATGGGACTGGATGCCATTATCTTCGTTTTCTGAATGTTGAGCTTAGAGCCAACTTTTTCACTCTTCTCTTTCACTTTCATCAAGAGGCTCTTTAGTTCTTCACTTTCTGCCCTAAGTGTGGTGTCATCTCCATATTTGAAGTTATTGATATTTCTCCTGGCAATCTTGATTCCAGCTTGTGCTTCATCCAGCCTGGCATTTCGCATGATGTACTCTGCATATAAGTTAAATAAGCAGGGTGACAATATACAGCCTTGATGTAGTCCTTTCCCAATTTGGAACCAGCCTGTTTTTCCATATCAACTTCTACCTGTTGTTTCTTGACCTGCATACAGATTTCTCAGGAGGTGGGTAAGGTGGTCTGGTATTCCCATCTCTTTAAGAATTTTCCACTTTTTTTTTTTTTTTTTTTTGGATCCACACAGTAAAAGGCTTTGGCGCAGTCAATAAAGCAGAAGTAGATGTTTTTCTGGAACTCTCTTGCTTTTTCGGTGATCCAACGGATGTTGGCAATTTGATCTCTGGTTCCTCTGCCCTTTCTAAATCCAGGTTGAACATCTGGAATTTCATGGTTCATGTACTGTTGAAGCCTGGTTTGGAGAATTTAGTAAATTTAATCCTGCCTTGGAGAAATAAACTTAGACAGAAGTAGGCAAAAAAGAGAACTCAGTGAGATCATTTGTGTTAGACTGCTATTTAGTCATATAATACTATACTACATTAAAGACATTTAAAGTTTCAAAAGATTATGGGTCTCTGAGTAATGGCTGATAATATTAATGAATTAATTTGGGAACTCACAAGTTTTACTCTTTTTGAAGGAATTGTCTTGTAAAGTGTTCACTTTAGTTAACATTAAAAACAATGAACACAAATATATAGTGATGATACTAATGATTATTGATTTGTATCTTTTTGATAGGCTGTCATTTCCTCCCAAAGACATCTAGGTTCTATTCCCTGGAACCTGAGAATGTTATATGACAAAGGAGACTCTAGAAATGTGATTAAACTAAGCTGCTTGAGATGGAGAGATTTTCTTGAATAATCTCCATCTGCTTAACTGAACATTTTCACTTTTGACTAAACTTACTTTATTATTTTACTTCATAGAATTTTTGAGTAAATTTACTGACCAAGCAGATACTAGAACATGGCAGAGTCTCAAAAAGTTTCCTCTTTTCTTCAGTATGTCTTTCATTCATTTGGAGATTTGATATTTTCAAAAACTTTGAATGCTTAATAAATATAACTATATTTATTACCAAGTAAATCAGGAAACTTCTAATGTATTTATGCAATTTCAACAACTGACATGTTCACTATTATGCAAAGGCTTTTTATATCCTATTTATTTGTATAGGTGCTACTCAGAAGATAGTACAACTCTGATACCTACATTGCAATTCATTTTAAATATGAATATAATCTATATTTCTTTAGTTCTATTGCATCTTTAGGTTCCCCTTCACTTACTTTATCATATGCTCCTACTTCAGCCATTATGAGAAAGGAGAGCTTGTGTTGAAATAAGGTATATTGTGGTTCTATTTTATGAAAGAATAAAGGCAATACACTTGTATGTTTAACCGATGAAATTTTTATTTTTTAGTACAACTTTTTTCCTGGTCTCACATTCTCATGAGTCAATTTTAACTTAAAGTGTATTCTGAATATTAGAGGCAAAAAGTTGTGATAGTTATGTAATATTAAACACCTACTTGCTAGCATAAAATTATTAAGCCAAAGTAAATATGTCCTTATCCTGTGCTAAGTGTTTAAATACTGGTAAAAGTGTTTTGGTTCTGCATTTTCAAGTTTGATTAAATATTTGATTTATGAAAATTAAAAGCTAGTTGGCAATATTTATCATGGTTCAATAAGAGATGAAACATATATATGTATAAATAGGAAAATATTATAGGCAAATTGCTAATAAGTCTAAAATTTAATTATATCTATAATATAGCTAAAAGTTTATTCTTCTGTGCTAAAGAACTGTGTTAAAGAACATCTTAATGAATTATTTTTTCTAGGCTACTTTTAGCCAAAGGATAATACCTGTATTTGATCACATCAGAGTTAATTAGACTGTATGTATTTTTCATTAAGCTAGAGTTTTCTCTCTCCTGGGAAAATGAAAGCTCTATCAGAATCTTCATCCTACAGTTTAACTCATAGTATTAAATAATCCTCAGCCAAGTTTTAAACTTTTTTTGAAAATCTGGTATCAGAAGCTTTTAAAAAGGAGTTTCTATGTGAAGACCTTGACTAACAAAGCCTCCAGTTACAAAGGAAACAAGTTACTACTGTCATTCATTCATGTATCATCTCCTGAAGTAAGATAAAGAGTTTCTAAATCCTAATAATGTTATCAGCTCTTCTAACTGAGAATTTTTCTAATACAACTACCTGTTAAAATTCCAAATGGAAATCCATTTTTAGAGCCTAAGGAGACAAAGATTTTGAAGTCTCAACAAAATTGTTACATTTAATTAAAACACTCATTTGGCAATGAAAGCATGGTTCCTTTTATTGTCCATCCCTTGGACAGCAAGGACATCCAACCAGTCCTTCCTAAAGGAACTCAGTCCTGAATGTTTATTGGAAGGACTGATGCTGAAGCCGAAACTCCAATACTCTGGCCACCTGGTGCAAAGAACTGACTCATAGGAAAAGACTTCGGGAAAGATAGAAGGCGGGAGGAGAAAGGGATGACAGAGGATGAGATGGTTGGATGGCATCACCAACTCAATGCACATGAGTCTGAGTAAGCTCCAGGAGTTGGTGATGGACAGGGAAGCCTGGCGTGCTGCAGGGCTAGAGAGTCGCAGCATGGGGTCGCAGAGAGTCGGACACGACTGAGCTACTGAACTGAAGAGTTATTTTTCAGGAAACCAGGGTGAATATTGTTTGATCCATAAACTATAGGAAAATTATTCCAGATGAACAAATTTAGTGTTTAACTGAGAAATATAAATGGAAATATAAAGTGTTAACATATTTTTGGAAAACAACTTAGCAGCATGTATCTGAGATCTAACAGATTTATAGTCTTTATCTTATCAATATCGTATCATATGATTCTATATTGAGATCATAAACATCAAAAAGAGTTGTAGTCAGATACATTCTCATCACTGTTGTCTACAACCGTAAAAGTGAGACATGATTCAAAAGTCTAAGTTAAAGAAATAGATTTATAAACTTCTTTTACATTGACACTACAAAAGTTTATTGTTACAAAAATACAACTGAAAAATTATGCAGTGTCACAAAAATAGTAATAAATGAAGATTTTAAAATATGGAAACCTTAGAATATATCCTATCATTCCCACACTAAACTCGAAGTTATTTTAGTATATTGGTTTTCATTTCTCTCTTCCTAGTAGGGTGACCAATGATCCTAGTTTGCTAGGGACTATCAGAAGATATAAAGGACAGGGAAGCCTGGTGTGCTGCAATTCATGGGGTCACAAAGAGTCGGACATGACTTAGTTACTGAACAACAACATTAGGTTTCCCAGCATTTGAGATCTTCATTGAGGAAGACAGGAAGATTACAGGTAAACTGGAATCTTCAGTCACCCTACTTTGTAGGAACTTGAGAAATATTTGACAATAAATGAAGACCATTTTGTAAACATGGTGAAGTTAAAATATCATACATGATTTGTTGCATAGAAATATGCATGAGTAATATACACAAATTTTGAAAGCTTGAAAGAGGTTGTGTTAAAAATAAGGAAGTTTGTTTTTTACTTTTTTAAAATTTTCTATATATTAAAAAATCATACAATGAACTTTCATTTCATCTGGGGAAAAATACATTAAAAAGAAACTGGAATTTCGAGCAAGAATTAAGACACCAATAATTGATCAGCTAAGTAACTTGTTACAAAGAACAATTAAAATAAGGATGTCAAGCTATATTATAATTTTCTTTAAATAATTACCATATAAGAGTCTGATAATTAAATTCTAAGAGGGAAGTTCTAAATGTAGGCACTGCTCTACAATAAAATACTTGTGATTACAATTAAAACCTATATAAAATAATTAGCTATTTAAAAAATGTTATTTTTTAATATACATACAATGCACATAAATATTTTCTAAGATGAGTTCATAAATTGTCAGAAGAAAAAAATTATCTCAAGAGTGGGGGAAATAGGATAAAAAGGTTTAAACTTTCAGTTATGACTAAGATCTGAAGATCGAAGTTCAACATGTTGGCTATAGTTGATAAAGCTTTATTATTATTAACTTAAATATTCTCTTGGCCCCCCAAAAAGATAAATATCTGAGGTAGTGGATGTGTTAACTAACTCAATGAAGGGAATTCTCTCACAATGTATACCTACATCAAATCACCATGACATACACTTTAAGTATCTTACAGTTTTATTTACCAATTACACTCAATAAATTTAAATTTTAAAAGAAAGAAATCAATTCACACATTGACTCTTAATCATTTTAATATTATTGAGTACATGTTGTTATATTATATCTTAATAAATATAAATCTGTAAATAATTTAAGCTTATTTTAACAATAATACTAAAAATGTTTGCTAGAAACATGGCAAAGAAAATTAAATTTCTCTCTCCTGAATTTTTCATCACACATATTTCATACTACACTGCAATTAACTTAAACTGCACACATGTGGAAACCTAACTTTCTTAATGCAAAGACCCTCTGGTCCCAGTGGTCTCAATTAAATTTCAAAGCACTCATGCTTTAATTTGAAAAGCAAGGGAAATACAGAAATAATATGTTCAGACTTTTTACTTCACTATGATATAGAGAATATGGCTCTTTTTCCCATAAAATGGATGGAAACAGTTCAAAATATGATTAAGCAATATTGTTTACCAATGACATAAAATCAAGGCATGATTGTTATAATTAGTAAATGTTTTAATGCAACAATTCATCCTAGATAATTGATTTCATTTCAGGAAATTAAAAAGTAACTTCAAGTGTTGCACAACTCCATTAATTTCAAGGGAGTAAGAGCTAGAGTATTAGACTGTGGTATGATCTGTCAGCCCAAAGAATCCACCTAACTACAGGGATAGATTCAGGATGTGACTCAAGTTGATCTAATTTTTTCCAAATATATGAACTTGAGGGCAGGTAAAGCCATAGCTGCTCTAAGTCATCAGAACAAAGGAAGCGAGGTCTAGTGATATGGTTTCACAAATGTTTCCTAGAGATTACCATACTATGTGAGCAATAAATAATTCCATTATTCTGTTCTTCTGCTTTGCTTTTCTTTCTCTCTCTCTCTCTCCCTTTTTTTTTTTTTTTTTTTTTTTGAGCCAAAGTTAGATTTCCTGATATCTGTCAACAGAAAAGAGTCTTAGCTGCTCTGCTAGTATCACATGACTAGTAAGTTACAGAGCTGAAATTCTGAGCAAACGTCTTTTGATTTTGGAGCCTATAAGATTATTTCAAACCCATAATGTTATGGAAAAAGAAACTGACAGCCAGAGTGACAAAATGTTTCCCCAAACCATGGAGCCTGCAAAGAGAGGTTAGACCACTGCCTTCATTCTGACAGCTGAATCACAATTCATAATCTCTCCAACTTCCCTCAACCACCTGAGGTTTAAAAGTGTGTTACATATAACAACTTCTCCCATAAAGCTGTTTCTTCTCAATAATATCAGGATAAAATAATATGTCTCTTTGCTTTTTATGAGTGAATATTTTATAATTTTAAGGATCTCTTCACTAAGGTTTAGGACCTCACTGGAAGCCCCTTCTAACTCCCAACTCATCACAAGTAATTTTGTCATAGGGTTACACAGTCATAGGGGGAGTCTTTGGATCAGAGCCCAGATCTTCCTGCTCCTGTATTTTACTCTTCTGACAATACCAAACTTTCACCTAACACATAGATTTTTATTAACCCTCTTACTTGGGGGACAATGATTCTTAACACACGAACTCTTTCACTGCTTTGACACACAATGGTTTTGCTGTGATACTGTTAAGTCTAACTGTTGCTGCACAACTTGTGCTGTGTCATACAGCACATCCCATTATTCAAGGTATAGCATCTAAAAGAACATAGTAATATCATTTCAAAGGGATACAATATCAAACACAATGTGGCTACTTTATAATTATCAAGACAGTAGTACTAGCTAAGATATGATGGATACTGCTACTGCTACTGCTAAGTCACGTCAGTCATGTCCGACTCTGTGCGACCCCATAGACGGCAGCCCACCAGGCTCCCCTGTCCCTGGGATTCTCCAGGCAAGAACACTGGAGTGGGTTGCCATTTCCTTCTCCAATGCATGAAAGTGAAAAGTGAAAGTGAAGTTGCTCAGTCGTGTCCAACTTTTAGCGACCCCATGGACTGCAGCCTACCAGGCTCCTCCATCCATGGGATTTTCCAGGCAAGAGTACTGGAGTGGGGTGCCATGGCCTTCTCTGTATGATGGATAAGCATGTTTTAAAACTTTCAGATGTTTAGCAGTATGGCTCTCTGTTAAACAGTTATCTGTTGTAAGAAAATCCTCTGGAGAGAATAATCTGTTCACTGACTGTCTTTCTGGTAAGAATGCGAGGGACAGGAGCAGAAATTGTCAACTAGAGAAGGAAAATGAATTTGCTGCCATCTTGACACTCATAGAGATGCATTTAGACTTTCATATTGGCTGATTTACATTAGACCTACTCTGATGAGTGGACAAAAGTCATAGTGGCCTTTTGTAAGTACATTATCATTTCTAGCCTTGAAAATATCTTAGAGAAAGGTAATTTACTAGATGGAATCAGAGTGATCTAAAAGACTCTAGGACTTCCTGGCTTCTCATTCCCCATATCCAACTTGTAGGATGAGGAGCTTTATTTCATCAATCTCCAGACAACTTAGAGGATGTACAATGCAGTGGAAATGTACACTGCAATGTAAGGTTAACTTTCTTCTCCAGGTGTCAGAACCAGACTCAGATTTGAGCTTCATGGTTTTCTGTGATATTATGGCATGATAGATTACATGAAAGAAATGACTGAATATATCTTTTGATAGCAAACATTGAAGTAAGATGAATGTTTCTGAGTGAAAAAGTCAATGCTATTACAGTTTAGTATAATTAAACTTTTAAGAACAATAAAGATGTTATTACATAGAACATCAAAGATATCAGTGGGCCATTAAGTTGTCCAAACCAAGAAATCTAACAGACAGAAGAAATGCCAGAATCATTCATTATCCAGATATTTTTGCATATTGTAGCACTGTGCCCAGAAATCCAAAAGAGGAAAAAAGCTAGAATTGTTCATTATATAGAAGTATCTTTGCATATTGTAGCATGTAGCTGAATAATTTTCAAGTGATACAAAATTATACCAAATAGCATATATCATTGCGAGTAACAAGCAATTTAATATATTAAACTTATACTAGTATTACACATAACTGCACATTGTTATGTGCATGTGTGCTCAGTTGCTTCAGTCGTTTCTGACTTTTTGTGACCCTGTGGACTATTGCCCACCAGGCTCTTCTCTCTCCATGGGATTCTCCAAGCAAGAATACTGGAGTGGATCAAAATCAAGTCTCCTGCGTCTCCTGCTTTGCAGGCAGCTTCTTTACTGCTGAGCTACCGGGGAAGCCCGTATATTATTATACTATATAAATTTTGGTATTATATAAATCTTGCTTACACAAGACCCTGCCTTTTTACTTCTGTTAAAATCACTTCTCCGACTTTAAATAAATACAATAAAATCAAAGTCTCTTTTTCTTGGAAGTCAGCTATTCTCACAATGATGTGGTCTGAATTTCAAAAAATAAGTAAAAACACACATAGGTATTTTGTTTGTACACATATGAAAGGAGAGAGGTGGAAAAGGGAAACAGATAGGAGGAAGAGTTTTCTCTCCCTATGACGAAGAGTCAACAGTTTTCTCACCTCTATTGATATAAAGAGTTTGCTCACATTAGGCAGAACAAGAGTTCTCTGGTCCACAGAAGTGGTGCCCAGACCTGAGTGCTGAGATGCTATGCTTGACTCCAATTTCTATGAGGAAACTATGGAGGAGGCAAAAGGGCCATTGCTGGGTTTTTCATTCCACCAGAACCGGTTGTGTCTGGATAATGTTTTATGACTGACTTTCTGGGAGAAAAAAACTTGTCTGTGGCATGTGCCAATTTCTATGATGTAAATACTCCCACCATGGCTGGCTGAACTCAGCAACAGTAGAGCTGGGAGAATGCACTCCCAAGTCTTCATGAACTGCTTGCTCCAGCACACGTTGCCAGGGCCTATTTGGTGGATTCTCACCATAGAACTTGGCGGCAACCAGGAGACATACCAAAATGCCTTTGTTGGCACAAATGTGAAAGATTATGTGCCATTTGGCCTTACAACACAGTCTTTAATCATCTTGAGTCATTAATCAATTTTGGGTCCCAGTCCCATATGTTATACTTTTTGAAGATCAAATGAGAGCTGGCACTTCCAACAAAATATCAAAATTACTAACAATGATAATTTAAAGTGTGAAACATAATTTGCATTCTTCTCAAGCATTATTATGTAATAATAACATCACTGAATTTATTAAACAAAGTGGATTTAAGATTAAAAATCCATTTATCTAGCTAGCTATACCTTCCTTCGTGATTCATTACTGGCCAGGTTTCAGTTTGATTTCTTTTCATTCTCTTTGTGCATCTACTCTAATTTCCATATTTTAAATACAATTCTAAATTGTTTTCATGGTCTTTAAACTGAAAACAGTATGTCTTCAACTATATTCAAGTTTTAAGTACAAACTCATTGTATCCTCAGACATTAGAGAAAGAGCAGAGATTTCCTTCTACAAGCCCCTAAAGTTACATGCTGATTGGACAATCAAATCAGTTAAATTCCCTAATGTTTATAGCTTAAACCTTAGGAAAATTAGAAGTGTATCTTCCTTTTGAAAGAAGAAAACCTACATTTACTTCACAGCATACTTAAATCATAACAAAAATATGATTGCAAGTTCTTGCATATTTTATAAACTCTTTATATCTAGGATCTAGCAGAAAGTCTACCTAGCTTACAGTGGATGGTCAACAAATATTTGTTGAATAAATGAATTAATTCTGGGTTCTATGGTCTTGGGGTTGTCAAAATTTCACAGAATAATCAATGAACTGAGACCCATGGGCCAAAAATAAGACAATCATTTTCTGAAAAGCCTAATCATTCTTTTCCAAATTGCCAATGTGAAGAATGTACTCTAGAGACTATATATGATTCAGACTGAAATGGGATATTTGAGAAGTATTTTTCTCAATCTATAAGAGCTCAGGAGAAATGTGGGCCAGAGATGGAGCTCAGTGGTGACTTTGATATTGGGTACGAAAAAATAAAGACATGGACATTATATTAAAAATACATAGGTGGTAGGATAAATAGGGAGACTTGGATTGACATACATACACTGTTATTCATAAACCAGATAACTGAGAACCTGCGGTATAGCACACGGGGAAAACAGAAGGTACAGTCTGTTTGTGGGAACTACATTAGGTTAACCTTAAAAATGCACTCCAATATACATTGTGTGGGTGCTTAGTTACTAATTCAAGTCCAGCTCTTTGTGACCCCATGGACAATAGCCTACCAGGCTGCTCAGGGTGTGACAAATGGTGTTTGATTCCACTTATACAAGAATAGTCAAATTCATAGATTAGAAAGTACATTGTTAGATGCCAGAGGCTGGAGGGGTAGAGGAAGTGAGGAAGGGGAATGGGAAGTTAGTGTTTAAAATGGGGACAGAGTTTCAGTTTATGAAGCTGAAAATTTGGGAGATGGATGATTGTGAGAGTTATACAATAGTGTGAATACACTTAGTGCCACTGAATTATACAGTTAAACATGGCTCAAATAGTATGTTTTATATTATGTGAATTTTACCATAATAAAAAAATTAAAATGCATTGCATTCTCAATAGGCAATGTAGTTTTGTAATAGAAATATTTTAATATAAATTTATTTTAATTGGAGGTTAATTACTTTACAATATTGTATTGGTTTTGCCACACATCAACATGAATCCGCCACAGGTATACACGTGTTCCCCATCCTGAACCACCGTCCCACCTCCTTCCCCGTACCATCCCTCTGGTTCATCCCAGTGCACCAGCCCCAAGCATCCAGTATCCTGCATCGAACCTGGACTGGCGATTCATTTCATATATGATGTTATACATGTTTCAATGCCATTCTCCCAAATCATCCCAAACCATGGAGTAAGTCCATACAGACTAAGAAGCAGAGATGAGTAGGGGTGAGCACATACACAAATGTCACAACTATAAACACAACTGTAGTTACAATGCTCTGTTTTTTGAGAAAAGCCAAATGAACTTTGTATCAATTGTCTCAGGTAATTCTTTCCAAGATGCAAAATCAAGTAGATTCAAAGATAAAAAAAAGATAAAAAACAAAAAACAGTTACTCTCAAGATATCTAGACAATCGCCTAAAAAAACATCTATTCCAAGCTTAAAGCACCATAACTCAATGGCTACACCAATGTTGCGTTCAATGTTTCAAACTGAGCATATTGAATATTCTATCTAATATGCTACAGATTGAATCCAGTAGGCCTTACTTGAAAGGCAGGTGCAATGGAAAGTGACAAGAGTTTTATTATTTCTAGAAGGTACCTAGTGAAGCTCTGGAAAAAATTGCAGATTTCCAACGCCAAAAGGTCATAAAAATTTATGAGCCACAACAAAGAGGAGAAAAGGCACACAGCAACAGGAAAGGTGATCCATTTTGAAAAGGATCTCAAAATAAGTTTAATGATCTTCAAGTCTGTGACATTTCATTATTAGCTACTGGTGAATACAGGAGAGAGGTAGAAAGCATTTATTGCTCACTATCACCATTTTGCAGGTCAAATCAGAAGCAGTCATGTATAAGCATGTATGATCCAGGCTTAAATACAAAATTTGACAATAAATATTAGTTTCACTAATGTGCATTAATTACTCATTATACAGAAATCACAAAATATAGTTATAAAATACAATACTAAAAATGAGAAAAAATAGAAGAGATAGATAATTTCATTTTATGACTCTAATACCACAAAGGAAATAAAATAAATTCTAGACACTACTATTAAGTCATAAAAAATTAAAAAAAATACTTTAAGTGTTTAGTTGTTATATGAAGAATCAACATATTTGGGCCCCAAGTGGCACAGTAGGACTGTCACATTAGTTGTGCATCCAGAAATGATGAGAAGGTATGGCAAGCGATTATGAAGCTGTCATGAAGCAATGTTTATCATTTACTCTCAGAGGTATCACTGGAATATTGTTAAGTCATCTTGTAGCTAACAGTTGTACCATTCACAAAAGTGGCTCAGAAAAGTGCCATATTTACCATAGGAGAGAGGCTCATCCTTTGATAAATAATACAAGTGTAAAAATACTTGGTCTGATGAATAATTAGTTCTTTAAGCTTGGTTTATTCTCTTCTCCCTAATACAAGTTCGTACAGGAAGGTAGTCATTCTAACTGGGCATTCCAGCTGACTCTTCCTTATTCTTATAAATGCATAGGACTAGGAGACTAGAGAACAACTTACTATTGCTGATATAACCTCTGTTACCTTCACAGAAGGGTTTGGTATAGAATATTGGAAGAGTACATTTTTATATTTTAACAAAGACTCTCAAAGACATAATAGTCTACTACTACTACTACTACTACTACTACTACTACTACTACTACTAAGTCGCTTCAGTCGTGTCTGACTCTGTGCGACCCCATAGACGGCAGCCCACCAGGCTCCCCTGTCCCTGGGATTCTCCAGGCAAGAACACTGGAGTGGGTTGCCATTTTCTTCTCCAATGCATGAAAGTGAAAAGTGAAAGTAAAGTCTCTCAGTAGTGTCCGACCCTCAGCGACCCCATGGACTGCAGCCTTCCAAGCTCTTCTGTCCATGGGATTTGCCAGGCAAGAGTACTAGAGTGGGGTGCCATTGCCTTCTCCAATAGTCTACATACCCTCTAATATAAAGGTTTTTGTTTAAGAATGAGTTTTTAAATGTCATATAGATTTGATTTCTAACTTTTGTGTGTTTTTACTCAGACCTAGGAGAAGGCAATCGGAGAAGGCTGTGGCACCCCACTCCAGTACTCTTGCCTGGAAAATCCCATGGGCGGAGGAGCCTGGTAGGCTGCAGTCCATGGGGTCGCTAAGTCGGACATGACTGAGTAACTTCACTTGCACTTTTCACTTCCATGCATTGGAGAAGGAAATGGCAACCCACTCCAGTGTTCTCGCCTGGAGAATCCCAGGGACAGGGGAGCCTGGTGGGCTGCCGTCTATGGGGTCACACAGAGTCGGACAGGACTGAAGTGGCTTAGCAGCCGTAGCAGCAACTCAGACCTAAATTACTTGCAGGTGCATCTCTCATTTTCCTGATACATTTTGGCAGTTTTTAATTAAGTTTTATTCATTAATTATACTGTTGCCAAGCTCTAAAATTCCTTTCAAGAATCCCAGATCCACAAATGTAATGCACATCTAAGAAAAGCATTCCTTCTACTTTATAACTGTTGCATGCCCTATACTTTGCAACGTTCTTTAATTGTGTTTACTGCTCGTAAATAAAACCAACCTGAGCAATTAGTACGTTATTATATTTAGCCTTTGGGTGGTTAAACAGCATTAATTATTTGCACGGAGATGATTTTCTTAATTTCCATAGTGTAGATTCATAAGTTAATGATATCTAAGTTACACCACATTTATTCCACTTTTTGATTTCATGTTTTTTGTTAGATCAACAGCTGACTATATTGGTTTATCTATGATTCGCAAATATAGCATGTAGCAATTTTTCGTTTTTTCTTTTGCCTATAGAGTCTTGATAACTTGTATATTTCTGGGAAAAAAAAAAAAAAAAAACTTTCTCATCTTTTCAAATGTATCAGTTAACTCAGTTGTGTTCAACTCTTTGCGACCCCATGGACTGCAGCGTGCCAGGCTTCCCTGTCCATCACCAACTCCCGGAGCTTGCTCAAACTTACATTCATCGAGTTGGTGATGCAATCCAATCATCTCATCCTCTCTTGTCCTTTTCTCCTCCTGCCTTCAATCTTTCCCAGCATCAGGGTCTTTTCCAATAAGTCAGTTCTTCACATCAGATGACCAAAGTATTGGAGCTTTAGCTTCATAATTAGTCGTTCCAATGAATATTTAGGACTGATTTCTTCTAAGATGGACTGGTTTGATCTCCTTGTAGTCCAAGAGACTCTCAAGAGTCTTCAACACCACAGTTCAAAAGCATCGATTCTTCAGCACTCAGCTTTCTTAATGGTCCAACTCTCACATCCATACACGAATACTGGAAAAATCATAGCTTTAACTAGATGGATCTTTGTCAGCTAAGTAATGTCCCTGCTTCTTAATATGCTGTCTAAGCTGGTCATAGCTTTTCTTTCAAGGAGCAAGCATCTTTTAATTTCATGGCCTCATTCACCATCTGCAGTGATTTTGGAGCCCAAGAAAATTAAGCCTGTCATTGTTTCCATTGTTTCCCCATCTATTTGCCATGAAGTGATGGGACTAGATGCCATGAGCTTAGTTTTTTGAATGTTGAGTTTTAAGTCAGCTTTTTCACTCTCTTTCATGATTCTAAAAGTATTGAAAGATTCTGACCTTTAAAGTTACAGCTGTGGTTTTTCCCCCACTCTTTGTGTGACATAGGCTCATTGCTTAATATTTATGAGTCTTAGATATTTTTAAATTATAAAAAATAAGATAACAAATACTCAAATTTTAAAGTTATCAATAATAGAAAAATATTTAAAATCTTAGCATAATTCTGGCACAGAATAAGACAGTCAATATGGTTTTCATTATCATTATTATTACCTTTTTCTTCATGATAGTCATTTTATTTCAGTATTCCTTAATTTTTGCTGCAATAATTTGGATTGAAATGTACTGAGACTTGTATTTTTGGAAGTTGTTGCTCTCTTTTTTTTTGGTATATCTACAAAAAGTGATGAAAACAATGTGCAATTTCAGTATTCATAATCAAACCCATTTCTAGGACTGTCATCTATTATTATTTCAATTGAGTCACAGACATTTACATACACTCTGAGTCTGTACTACAATTGGCCATCATTCACTTTAGTTTTATTTTGTCATTTCAAATTATCATAATTTGGAGTTCAATATTTGCAATGTGAGTCTATTAGCTCTTGAGATTTACTATTTCTGACACGTTGATAATATAACAGATCAAATTTGAACATCATTTCTACTTAAGTTTTGGATATACATATCTTTGCTAAGCATCATTAACAAGGTTACTTTTGAAAAGATTAAAGTATAAACTTAGCCTATTTCTACTTTCAAGTGTTTCCTATCAAGTATCTATTTTGGTTGGTCACTGTGCAAGTATTTTTCCAAAGCTGAAAAAGTACTACATTCTCTCTTTACAGGGAGATTTCAGTAAATTTCTGTCATCTAGGCTATTGTCTTTCAATTACTGATGCCTATTTTTTAATAAAGTAAAACTTTTTCATAAACACAGCTGTAATCTTGAAACGTGTATGTTCTACATTTCTTCAAAATTAGCTGAATAAAACATACACAGATGGCTTATTTTTAGTTTAATTGATAAAACATAATATTATTCAGTACAAAGATGTAGCACCTGCAAGTCATAAGTGTATGTCACCAAAATAAATTATGATGAATTGTGTGAAAGACTCGGGCTCAAAAATGATCAGGTTCATATTATGGTACTCGTGCAGCAGATGCTGACACTGGTGTGTAAATTATTCGGGATCAGAAAATGGTCACCTTCTATTAAAATTAGCTCTGATGTGAGATCAAAAATTCAGACCAAAGCAGCTGTGTTGATAATATTAAAAAGGCATTACATACCAAATACATAAACTTCTACAGCTTAACATCCATCCAATATTTTAAATTGGAATTTGAAAGCCATGAGATAGTCTAATTTATGTGTTAGGCCATCACAGTGAAGTTGTCACAATATGATTCATAAAGACTGCATTATCCTCATGTCCCTCTCATTCTCCTTTGTATGATACTTTACATGTATATACACATATACAAATGCTCATATATCAATATATACATACATTTCACAGATATACATATTTACTTTTATACACATAAAATAGCTATGGGAATTTGATATGTACTTCAAGCTAATTGTTTACGAATTGATGTAGGGCTAAATGTTATATCTAATAATGTTATTATTCAGGTAAATGTAAAATTGTGCATGTATGCATAATAGGTGTTAATTATGAAGCTATTCCTTTTCTTATATTGGTTACAGCTTTTCTCTATAAACATTTTTACAGCTTTCAAGTAGAGTGAATGCCTATAGGCTCTTTGTAACATTTTGCTCATTACACCACTATTCAATTTATCATATTATTGCTACAATTTATCATTTTACTTTTCTATACCTTCCAGAGATTTTGACTACATCTAGAATAAGGAGCATGAATAAACCATTATATAAGACAATTATTTGATTTCTGGTGTTATTTAAAATTGGATTATTTAAAAGAGGAAGGTCAGGTGGTCTGGTATTCCCATCTCTTTAAGAATTATCCACAGTTTGTTGTGATCCACACAGTCAAAGGCTTTGGCATAATCTTAAGCAGAAATAGATGTTTTTCTGGAACTCTCTTGCTTTTTTGATGGTCCAACGGATGTTGGCAATTTGATTTCTGTTTCTTCTGCCCTTTCTAAATACAGCTTGAACATCTGGAAGTTCACGGTTCACATAATGTTGAAGCCTGGCTTGGAGAATTTTGAGCATTACTTTACTAGCATGTAAGATGAATGCACTTCTGCAGTAGTTTGAACATTCTTTGGCATTACTTTTCTTTGGGATTGGAATGAAAACTTACCTTTTCCAGTCCTGAGGCCACTTTTGATTTTTCCAAATTTGGTGGCATACTGAGTGCAGCACTTTCACAGCATCATCTTATAGGCTTTGAAATAGCTCAACTGAATAGCACAACAAAGCTGATCCAACCAGCTTTGTTTGTAGTGATGCTTCCTAAGGCCCACTTGACTTCATATTTCAGGATGTCTGGTTTTAGGTGAGTGATCACACCATCATAATTATCTGCATCTTAAAGATCTTTTAAATATAATTCTTCTGCTTATTCTTGCTACCTCTTCTTAATATCTTCTGCTTCTGTTAGATCTATAACATTTCTGTCCTTTATTGTGCTCATCTTTGCATGAAATGTTCCCTTGGGGTATCTCTAATTTTCTTGGAGAGATCTCTAGTCTTTCCCATTCTATTGTTTTCCTCTATTTCTTTGCATTGATTACTGAGGAAGGCTTACTTAACTCTCCTTGCAATTCTTTGGAACTCTGCATTCAAATGGGTATAACTTTCCTTTTCTCCTTTGCCTTTTGCTTCTCTTCTTTTCACAGCTATTTATAAGGCCTCCTCAGACAACCATATGCCTTTTTGAATTTCTTTATATGAGGATGGTCTTGATCAATGCCTCCTGTACAATGTCATGAGTGTCTGTCCACAGTTCTTCAGGCACTCTGTCTATGAGATCTAATTCCTTGAATCTATTTGTCACTTCTACTGTATAATCATAAGGGATTTTATTTAGGTTACACCTAAATGGTCTAGTGGTTTCCTCTACTTTCTTCAATTTAAGTCTGCATTTGGCAATAAAGAGTTCATGATCTGAGCCACAGTCAGCCCCCAGTCTTTTTTTTTTTTTTGCTGACTGTATAGAGCTTCTCCATCTTTGGCTGCAAAGAATATAATCAATCTGATTTCAGTATTGACCATCTGGTGATGTCCATGTGTAGAGTCTTCTCTTGTGTTGTTGGAAGCGGGTGTTTGCTATGACCAGTGCATTCTCTTGGAAAAACTCTGTTAGCCTTTGACCTGCTTTGTTTTAAACTCCAAGGACAAACTTGCCTATTGCTCCAGATATCTGCTGACTTCCTTATTTTACATTCCATTCCCCTATAATGAAAAGGACATCTTTTTGGGTGTTAGTTCTTGAAGGTCTTATAGGTCTTCATAGAACCATTCAACTTCAGCTTCTTCAGCATTACTGGTAGAGGCACACAGACTTGGATTACTCTGCTATTGAATGGTTTGCCTTGGACACGAACAGAGATCATTCTGTCATTTTTGAGATTGCACCCAAGTACTGACTTTCCGACTCTTTTGTTGACCATGATGGCTACTCCATTTCTTCTAAGGAATTCTTGCCCACAGTAGTAGACATAATGGTCACCTGAGTTAAATTCACCCATTCCAGTCCATTTTAGTTCACTGATTCCTAAAATATCGACATTCACTCTTACCATCTCCTGTTCAATCACTTCCAATTTGCCTTGATTAATGGATCTAACATTCCAGGTTCCTATGCAATATTGCTCTTTACAGCACTAGACTTTACTTCCATCACCAGTCACATCCACAACCGGGGGTTGCTTTTGCTTTGGCTCCATCTCTTCATCCTTTCTGGAGTTATTTCTCCACTGATCTCCAGTAGCATATTGGGCACCTACCGACCTGTGGGGTTCATTTTTCAGTGTCTTATCTTTTTGCCTTTTCATTCTGTTCATAGGGTTCTCAAGGTGAGAATACTGAAGTGGTTTGCCATTCCCTTCTCCAGTGGACAAAGTTTTGTCTTCTCTACCATGACCTGTCCTTCTTGGGTGGCCCTATGAGTATGGCTCATAGTTTCACTGAGTTAGACAAGACTGTGGTCCATATGATCAGATTGGTTGGTTTTTTGTGATTGTGGTTTTCAGTTTGTCTGCCTTCTGATCAAGATGGATAAGAGGCTTATGGAAGCTTCCTGATGGTGAGAGACTGACTACTGACTGGGAAACTGGGTCTTTTTCTGATGGGCGGGGCCATGCTCAGTAAATCTTTAATCCAATTTTCTGTTGAGCAGGGCAATGTTCCCTCTCTGTGGTTGACCTAAGGCCAAACTATGGTGGAGGTAATGAAGATAATAGCTACCTCCTTCAAAATGTCCTGTGCACACACTGCTGCATTCAATGCCCCTGTCCCTGTTGCAGGCCATCTCTGACCCACACCTCTGCTGCAGACTCCTGGACACTCACGTGCAAGTCTGGGTCAGTCTCCTGTGGGGTCAGTGCTCCTTTCTCCTGTGTCCTGGTGCATACAGTGTTCTGTATGTGCCCTCCAAGAGTCTGTTTCCCAGTCCTGTGTAGGCTCTGGTGGCACTATGGTGGGGTTAATGGCGACTCCTCCAAGATGGCTTATGCCATACCCAACTCTGCTGCACCCAGAGCCCTGGCCCCTGTGGCAGTCCACTGCTGACCTGTATCCCCACAAGAGATACTCAAACACAGTTCTGTCTCAGTCTCTGTGTCCTGGTGTGCACAAGGTATATTTGGCCCCTCTGAGTGTCTCTGGCCAGTATGGGGTTTGATTCTAAACATGATTTCACCCCTCCTACCATCTTTCTGGGGCTTCTCCTTTGCCCTTGGACGTGGGTTGTCTCCTCAAAGTCACTCCAGTGCCACACAGCCACTGCTCCAGCACCTACTGTCTTGCTAGGGCTTCTCTGCCCTTGGACATGGGATATTTTGTAGGTGAAAAAACTAAGACTCAAAAAGATTATATCTTGTCAAATGTCACATATTGAATTAGAAGATAACTCCAGTTTACCTCATTCCCAGTCCTTGCTGCCTTGTTCATCCAGTTTTGATTTCTGAAAGGCCATAAAACCTCTCTTATCCTTGACACAAACAGAAGTCCAGTGAAAAAGCCTTCCTACACTGCCTACTAAATTAAGATAAATTACAATATCTCAGAGATTCAGATCCCTCATTTATAATATATAAAAATACTCTCTTTTCAGAACCAGGAGATCTGGGACACAATCAGTGATTAATGTTCACTAAATGAGTCATTTTTAAATAGACATGAAAAGATCTTTGCAAAGGTTCCATTCTTTGTAGAGTCTATTTTGAAACTTTCTTTAATTAGCTCGTTTAAGGGCACACATTATTTTATGATTAACTCCTGGAAAATCTCAGGTTCAAGGGCTTGATTCATGACAAAGCAAACACACACACACACACAAGGAAGAGGAGGAAGGTAGTAAAAATTAGAATCCAATCCCACTCAAAGTTTCTGTCAATTCACCAAGTGCCTCAAATCTAAAAATTTGTACTTACTCAGATTCAAGCTTGTAAGCCTCACAGAACTTAAAGAGTTTTAAATTGCACTTACACTCTTGAATGGAGATGGAATGGCAACCCAATCCATTATACTTGCCTGGAGAATCCCATGGACAGAGGAGTATGGCGGGCTATAGTCCATGGGGCCGCAAAGAGTCAGATACGACTGAGTGACTAACACTAATGTTAATTTATATAATCTTAGCACAATTATGAAAACCAGGAACTTAACATTGGCACACCACTATTAACCAGTGATGTGCTGCTAAAGCAGTCTTCCAGGAACTGGAGGAGGGAAGTCCTAATTTTTACCACTTGCCAATGTCTTTGTGTTCCTATCCACCATGACTTATTTAAACCTACCAACAGAATTTTCCTATACATGAAGTTACACAGTTTTCCTGTTGGGTGGTTCAAGTCAGTCTCAGCATACCACTGCTATTAGCTAAACTACAGAACTTTTTGAATTTCTTCTATTTTTCACCAACTATCCTTTCTCTATTCCAGGATCCATGACAACCCTTCAGTCTCCCCTTTACTTTTATGATCCCGATACTTGATAAGTAGTGGTCAGCTGTTTCTTGGAGTCTATCTCAATTTTATTTTCTCACAATTATGTTGATGTTATATAGTTTTTGGTAAGAAAATACCAGAGAAATGATGCTGTGTTACCAAGCTAAATAATATGAGCATGTTTTATTACTAACGGTATTGACCTTGACAAACTGCTTGACAGGTTTCTTCACTGCTATTCTCCTTTTCTACCTGATAACTATGAGAAGGGTGGATATTTTGAGATTCTACTAATTATTTTTCTATCCTCTTTCTCCTCAAATGTTTGACCACTAACATTAGCATCCATTAGTAGATCTTTCCTGCAACAATTATTACAGTGGTATATGCTATAATACTAGTTCATTTTTATACTTTCTTTTACATTTATGTCAATTATGCCTTTTTAACACTAAAATCTTTTCTGGTTATTGTCTATATAGATAAATTAAGTAGAAATGAGATAAGTCTTGCTCTCTATTGAAACTCACACTGGCCAATTAGTCTCTGTGTTTTAGAAGAGCGCACTAAAACTAGAGTAGGAAGAGCAGGAAGACTCTTTCCCTAGACCTCTGTTTGTGTCAAGGATAAGAGGTTTTGTGGCCTTTCAGAAGTTAAAACTGGATGAACAAAGGAGCAAGGACTGGGGATGAGGTAGACTCGAGTTACCTTCTAATTCAATGTGTGACTTTTGACAAGATATAATCTTGTTGAGCCTCAGTTTTTTCACCTACAAAATATGAAACTTTAATTAGATGCTCTATAAGGTCTCTTCCCAGTCAATAAAAAAGTTGTGAATATTTTTTTCAAAATGGGCCAAAATTTCATGTGATAACTTACTCTCACAATAAGCCAGTTTAAATCATATATACAAGCATAATCCATTTCTCTCATATGCACATGTTTTTCTTTCTGAATCATTGGAAACTCATATTGCTCTTCTACTATGTTGTCTGTCTGCCATCATAACACCATTGATAATTGAGTACTAACTGTCTATCTGCTTAACTGCTGTATCTCAATACCCAGAAAGACAGGCATAAAGTAATAGCCTCAACACATATCTTTAACTCCTTGAATTACTGACTGAATTAATTCAAACATACACCTCTGTGAGAATCTCCCCTGAAAGTATTTGATGTCTTTGTAAATAGTATTCTCCCTAGGGTTTCTTACTTTGCAGTGTGTCAAACTGCATATTGATATTGGGATGGCTTATAAATATAGTTTTTTCTTCTTGAGATACTTTCCCCCTGAGGATAAAGATTTGAAAATTGGGACTTAGATATGAAATTCAATCCATAGTCCATTAACATAATTAATGCAAACCAGATTCAGGGAAGTGATCCACATCCCCAGGCAAATATAAAAATCAATCTTACCTGTTTCATCAATGCATACCTTGGCTGTAGTACATTTTTATGTTCCTCTCTTTCTTTGAAAACTGTTCATAAGTCATTTGCATGAGGATGTAAGGATTAAGCAGATTGTTATTTGAGCCTTTAATGAAAATGCATTATGGATGCTTTCCTTCTCAGATGTAGAAATTATCACATACATGATATATGGTAATATTTTTGTCAACTTCTATAATTGATATATAACTTCAGTAGGATGTTCAAACTCTACAAGATGACATGGTTGACTGACAACAATTGACTCACTCATGAGTGGAATATTTTATCATATATGTTGGAATGTTGCAATTCAGCTTTGGATATTGAACATCACCTTTACTTTTCACAGGTGGAAGATTTCTCTTTCTATCTATGAGGAGATGCTTTGCTTCCCATTTCCAGAAGTGAACCAGGCCTCCATTCCTAGAACTGAGAATACATGCTTCTTGTCTGCTCTGAAACGTTCAGAAGAGGATTATATTGTTACCTTTTATATTCCTGAAAGGTTAATGAGTCTTTCTAAAGAGTCCTAATTAAAGAGTCTTTGTTAAATTGAAAACTGAAAGCATTTTTTCTTTGATTATCTGTAACCTCATGCGAAGAGTTGACTCATTGGAAAAGACTCTTATGCTGGGAGGGATTGGAGGCAGGAGGAAAAGGGGCCGACAGAGGATGAGATGGCTGGCTGGTATCACCGACTCGATGGACGTGAGTTTGAGTGAGCTCTGGGAGTGGGTGATGGACAGGGAGGCCTGGTGTGCTGTGATTCATGGGGTCACAAAGAGTTGGACACGACTGAGCAACTGAACTGAATTGAACTGAACTGAACCCTGATACATGGCATTCCTTAACACCTATTATTACTTTATTTCTCTACACAAGACTGTAGTCATAGAACTATGATACAGCAAACTTTACAAAAAAAAAAAAAAAAAAGGAATAGAAATAACCAAGAAGGAATGTAGAAAATGGAATGAGAAAAGAAAAATGTAAGAGCAGAAAAAAGGATATTGCAAAACGTCAAGTGACAGAGGATAAACTAAAATAAGGCAAGGACGATGAGGATAAGAGGAAAGCAGAAGAATCTGGATTTGGGGACAAATCTGATGTGAACAATAATAAAACGGGAGTGTCGAGAATGATTCTGATGCTTTTAGCCCTCAGGTTATTCAACTGAATGCAAGTAATTTTCTATCACTCACATAATATTAGGTAGCTGCTAAAATTACATATTCATAGATTAATTTGAACTCACCTCAAATTTTTCAGCCTAAAACCACTGTAAGAAATGGACATGTAATCTCTATATTACTATATTTCTAGAAAGGGAGTATTATATATTTGGCAATATGACATCCATCACTAATGTTAACAGCTGATGTTACTCTAGAAAATTTGAATTTGACACTATCCAGTTTGGGAATTAGCTACATTCTTTTTTCTCCCTCCATTTTGACCATTTCACAGTTCATTATCATATCCAACAGAGGAAAGGGAGGATAGGAGAGTAAAAATGAGACTCCTACTTATCACCTAGAGGTGTTGATTCCTGTGTCACTTTTTTTTTTTAACATTACTTTACACGGTGAAGATACTTTTCTGTAAAAAATGAAATAAGCTAAGTTTTCCCAACATCAGCATTGTCTGGGCTAGGCAAAGTCAGCATGCTTACTTTTATCTGCACAATTTAAACCATTTACAGTTATTGATCTACATATATATAAGTTTTCACAGTTTAACAAAGAGTTAAAGTGAGAATAATGAAAAAAGTATTCATTTTATTACTCTATACATTGTATTGATTAGTTGTATTTTTTAGAGAATATATTCCCAAGAATTTGCTGAATTATTATGACCATGACTCTCCAGAATACTTGGCAATCATCATATGTATTTATATACCAAATATAAGCAACTTTAATTGTTTCTATAAATCCAGCTTCAGTTCATTTTATATTATTTGTTGCTCATGTAGACAGTGAGAAACTGCATTAAGTTTTAATCCATAAAGATACTAGATAAAGAGAAAAAGCCTCTGGGAATGAAGGTTAGTTGTACATTTAATATTTCTAATCTTTCTTGCCCTTGATTAAAACTTTTGAACTATAGATTTGTTCTGTATTTATAAACAGAATACATCTAATTATAAGAATTATTCAAATGAACAATATGTCTTAGTGTTACAATTAAATAATTACCAATGACAGATAGATATTAACTTGGATGTATGTGGGATTCAGTAGTTATGATATTACAAGGAGCTTATATCAATCAATGACTTAGGGTATGGTTTTCACATTTTATGAAAAATGAACTAAATCATTATTATGCCAGTGGTATTCTCTGTAACTTAAGACATGTATATGCAGACATGCTCAGAAAGAACTACCAAAAAAAGTTGTTGATATATAACTGTTTACCTTAAAGGTTAAGAAAATCATGTTAAAGCTAAAGAAATACTGTATCTTGGGACTTCCCTGGTGGCCCTGTGGTTGGGAGTCAGCCTGCCAGTGTGGCATACACGGGTTCGATTCCTGCTCTGGGAAGATACAACATGCTCCTGGAAAACTGAGCATGTGCACCACAACTCCTGAGCCCATGTGCTGCAATACTGAAGCCTGCATGCCTAGAGCCCATGTTATGCAACAAGAGAAGCCACTGCAATGAGAAGCCAGTGCACCTCAACTAGAGAGGAGCCCCTGCTCACCACAGCTAGAGAAAGCCCAGAAAAGCAGCAACAAAGATCCAGTGCAACCAAAAATAAATAAATAAAATAAAGGTTTTTAAAAAGGAAATACTGAGTCAAATATCACTGAAAGATTGTTAATGGACCAATCATAAATCCTGTAACCAAGCTTTCAGTTGCCTGTAATTTACTTGACTTCTCTGAAATTCAGCTTTAATAAAGAGATAAAGATACTTATCATGGAGACATTATGAAAATTAAGTGAAGTAAGGTGGGAATAGTGTCTTGCTTATTTGGAAGCAAAGAACAGAAACTCAATGACCACTTACATATTTTGAGATAATTGGCCTCATTTTCAAATACAGTATTATCTGTCCTTCATTAACAGTGCTTTGATTAAATGTATATTATGTTTGAAATAATGGTAATAATTTTTTAATTGCACAAATTCTGATACTTTGAGTGTTTATATCATTGAAATAATATCAATGAAAGGTAAGATTTTATTTTTCTAGGAGTTTGAATTTGTTTTGCACAATGTGCTATTGTGAAAAACAAAGTAAATTAAAAAATCTCACTCTTAAAAACTAGTTCTAACTTTTAAAGAGGGTGTTTCATGAATGTAAATCTCCTGTATGATAACAAATAAATAATCAGTGCATATTTTAGGAGCTGTATTTAAAGTTAACTTTTTTCATTTATTTCAATACAATTTGAAATGAAGAAGTTATATAAATGCTACTCTGTTGCTTAAGTACTGCATGATTTTAAAGGTAAAAATATGTCCTATGTAATGAAAAATTGCCATCATGCTTTTCTAGAGACAGAGCATCATACCAATTAATTAACTCTATGATTTTAAACTATTTACTAAATAAAGATTTTCTGATCTTCTCCAAGTGCAAATACTTAAATGACATATGTCCACACACAGTTCAAAATTTTTTTAAAACTACTACTCTGTCAACTCTATCTAAATATATCAAAAGCCTACAAAAAAATACTAAATAAAATGTAAAGATCAAATAGTCAAAAAATTGGGCTCTAGATGTTATCACAACAGTACTGTAATTAACATGCTGAGAAAATCATATTTTTTTAAATCAAAGTCAGTATAATATGTTTAAGGTAAAAAGTGGTATGAGAGTAACATACAACCTGGAAAAATCACAACCTCAACATACAGAAACAGATTTCTGCTAGACCAAGCTCTTTTTTAACTTACACTGTTGTGATGAAGCAGATTAACTCTAGACATGGGATGTTGCCTGCTAACATTCCTGCTGACCACTCTAAGTATTGTATAAGGGACTAAATTTCTTAGGCATTCTGGCAATGGCTTTTTATAAGCACCAGCTGAGCTAAGCTTGCTAAATGCAAATCTCTCTAGGTAACAAAACGCATAAGCACTGTGAGCTGGCTTTTGCTTGCACTAATTTCAAAGTGTGGCACATGAACCATTGCAGTGTAAAATGCAGAACTATAGTTTGCAAGCTGGGTTCACACTTGATATTAACCTTTCTGTGCATCCCTATAGAACTTGCAGTTTTTAGACTTCAGTCTGCATTACACAGGAAATGAGGTTGGATGTATCACTATTCAATGGCACAATCATACCTTGCTCTTTGGATACAGCAACAATCGATAGAGTGGCATTTTTCAAATTTCAGTATACATAGAAATTACCTGGGGATCTTGTTAAAAAGCAAATTTAGATTCACAGGTCTGGAAAAGGGCTTGAGATTTTGCATGTCTAATATTATCTTTAGTGATATCTATGCCATGGTCTAAGGTCCCTGCTTTGTGTATCAAAATTATAGAACAGCACTGCCCAAGGAAATATAATGGTAGCCACATATATGATTTTTCACTTTCTAATATGCACTTAAACAATCTTCTTCAAAGATAGAATTCATTTTAGTAATTTATTTTATTAAAATGGACATATCCACAATGTTACTATTTCAGCCATATAAGCAGTATACCACTGAAAATGATGTATTTTACACTCTCTGGTTAATACTATCTTCAAATCTGGTATATTTTATATTTATGGCACATCACAATTTGTTAGCCACATTTCAAATACTCAATAGCTACATGTGGCTAGCAACTATCATGTTGGACAACACAGGTAGAGATTAATTCACATGATAAAGAAAGATGCAAAATGCTTAACATTTTAGAGGTGCAATGAGATAGGTTGTATTATTTTCTAAATCCCTCTGTTCTTTTTAAAAATGGGCTCTACGTGCTTCTGTTGAAGTGTAGTCTTCTAATAACAGCAGCCATGATTTATTTTGTCCCTGCTAAGGAAATGAGATAATCCAGAGGGGTCCCCAGAAAGCTAGTCCGCTGGAGATCACAAAACAGGATAATCAGAGAAAACAGCAAAGTAGGAGTAAAAACAAGTAAGCTCCCTCACCAAATATTTGTTTGAGTGACAACTATATTCCAAATATTGGCTGGCAGGGCAGTGAACAAGAATAATGTTCTTCCTGCTATCAGGGTGCTTGCAGAGACTGAACAGACATGGATGGAGGGTTAGAAATAAAACTGTGATAGAAGTTTATGCACATATGACTGTTCTAGGCCAGTGTGGTTGTTGTTGCTCAGTCACTCAGGTGTGTCTGACTCTTTGTGACTCCATGGACTGCACTATGCCAGGCTTTCCTGTCCATCACCATCTCCAGGAGTTTGCTCAAACTCACGCTCATTGAATCGGTGATACCATCCAACCCATCTCATCCTCTGTCATCCATTTCTCCTCCTTCCTTCAATCTTTCCCAGCATCAGGGTCTCTTCCAATGAGTCAGCTCTTCACATCAGCTGGCCAAAGTATTGGAACTTCAGCTTCAGCATCAGTACTTTCAATGAATATTCAGGGTTGATTTCCTTTAGGATAGATTGGTTGGATCTCCTTGTTGTCCAAGGGACTTTTAAGAGTCTTCGCCAACACCACAGCTCGAAAACATCAGTTCTCGGTGCTCAGCATTCTTTACACTCCAATGCTCACATCTGTACATGACCACTGGAAAAACAATAGCTTTGACTTGACAAAAGTTTTGCCTTTGTTAGCAAAGTAAAGTCTCTGGTTTTTAATACACTGTCTAGGTTTGTCTTAGCTTTTCTTCCAAGTAGCAAGTGTCTTTTAATTTCATGGCAGGAGTCACCATCTGCAGTGATTTTGGAGGCCAAGAAAATAAAGTCTGTTACTGTTTCCATTGTTTACCCATTTATTTGCCATGAAGTGATGGGAGCAGATGCAATGATCTTTGTTCTTTGAATGTTGAGCTTTAAGCCAGCTTTTTCACTCTCCTCTTTTAGATTCATGAAGAGGCTCTTCAGTTCCTCTTTGCTTTCTGTCCTAAGGGTGGTATCATCTGCATATCTGAGGTTATTGGCCAATGTGGGGAAAGCTTAAAAAAAAAAAAAAAAAACCAATATACAGAGCATCTGGCAATCTAAAATGAGCATGTCAGGGTTCAGTTACATAGCAGTTTAATGATAGTCTTCAAACTGAGCACATCAAAGATTTTGATGATCATAGCTTTAAAAAAAAAAAAAAGGTTTGACTTAAAAATTAATGGAGTATAGTCAATTTACAATATTGTGTTAAGGTTTAACTTTTGCACAGAGGTATTGAGAAGGAATTCAGTTGTTATAAGCTTTCATTTTATAAAGAAAACATCCTATGTCTCTCACTGTTGAGATAAATAGCAGCTGTTGAGTTTGAATACTTTAGAACATATATTAGTCCCTTCAAATTACTAGATCCCACTTACTTATAATAGAGGCTTTCTAAGCAGTAGCAGTGGTCTACATCACTGTCCTTTCCTCTTTTATTAACTGTTCTCTCTCGGTTACCATGAAAGTCATGCTTCTTGGTTTCCTCCTACACCTCTAGATATTCCTTCTTACTTCCCTCTCCTGTGTTCTCTTTCCCATGGATTGGTTCTGAATCTTCTCTTCTCTACATAGATTCTTCTTTGGCGATCTTGCTGATACCTATGTCCAGTAATACTACAAAATTTATTACTTATGCCAAGATTTCACTCTCTCTGATCTCCCTGGTGAAATTCCCTCTTGACTGTATATCTAACATCTCAAACTTCACATACTGTGAAAAGAATTATTTATCTGGGGGTGGGGGCAGGGGTGGTCCTCAGATGGCGGAGGAATAGGACAGGGAGACCACTTTCTCCCTGACAAATTCATTGACAGAACATTTGAACGCTGAGCAAATTACACAAAACAACTTCTGAATGCTGGCGGAGGACACCAGGCAACCAGAAAGGCAGCCCATTGTCTTCGAAAGGAGGTAGGACAAAATATAAAAGATAAAAAGAGAGACAAAAGAGGTAGGGATGGAGATCAGTCCCAGGAAGGGAGTCTTAAAAAAGAGAAAAGTTTCCAAACACCAGGAAACAGTCTCACCAGTGGGTCTGTGGTGAGCCTTGGAATCTCAGAGGGAAACATAACTGGGAGGAAAAATAAATAAATAAATAAAACCCACAGATTATGTGCCTAACAGCAACCCCCAGTGGAGAAGCAGCCCAGATGCTCGCATCTGCCACTAGCAAGCGGGGACTGGACAGGGAGGTGCGGGCTGCATTGCTTAGGGTAAGGACAGGGCCTGAATGCCCCGAGGGCAATCTGAAAGAATTAACTTCAGATAGCAACCCAGATGGTGGGATAGCTATCTTGTGAAAAGCCCTAACCTAAGATACCGCCTGGAGAAGGCAATGGCAACCCACTCCAGCACTCTTGCCTAGAAAATCCCATGGACAGAGGAGCCTGGTAGGCTGCAGTCCATGGGGTCGCTAACAGTGAGACATGACTGAGTGACTTCACTTTCACTTTTCACTTTCATGCATTGGAGAAGGAAATGGCAACCCACTCCAGTGTTCTTGCCTGGAGAATCCCAGGGACGGGGCAGCCTGGTGGGCTGCCGTCTATGCGGTCGCACAGAGTCGGAGACGGCTGAAGTGACTTAGCAGCAGCAAGATACCGCCAGGCCCACTAACAGAACAAAGGACTGAGCAGAGATAGCTGGCTGTGGACCAGCCCATCCCCCACCGGAGACAGGCAGGCAAGGGCAGCCAGAGCCTGAAAGGGGCAATCACAGCCCCAGAGAGGCATCCTCTACCAAACTGCAAGCAGGCTTCATTGCTAACCAAGACTTCTTGGGGTTCTGGATGGTTGACATCTGCCAGGAGGGTCACAGCCAGAGATCAGCTCCCTAGAAGAGACACATGGCACACCTGAGAAGGAGTGCCCCTTGTAGCCCATATAACTGAGTGGCTGGGATGGGGAAGGGGATAAGATGCAGCCTCCAACTGGGTGCAACTGTGCTCGCCAAGCACCTGGTCACCTGAGCTGCTCGGACCTGGGAAGGGCACAAAACGCAGGCCCAACCAAGTCTGTGCCTTTGTGGAGTACCCGAGAAGCTGAACCTGAGCAGCTTAGACCTGGGAAGTGCATGCAACCCAAGGCCCGCCTCAGATAGTTCCCCGCAGACCAACCTAGAGCCTGAGCAATGTAGACTGGGAAAGCACACACGCCGTGAGCAGGGCAAATCAGTGTGGCCGAGACACTGCGAGCACTCCCTACACATGTGAGTGATATTTGTTTGCAGTGTTCCTCCCTCCCCACAGCACGACTGAACAAGTGAGTTTAAAAAAAGTGACCACCACCGCCCCCTTGTGTCAGGGCAGATTTTAGACACTGAAGAGACCAGTAAACGGAAGCTAAAATAAATAGAGGGAACCACTTTGGAAGTGACAGGAGCAATAGATTAAAACCCTGTAGTTAGCACTGACTACATAGGAAGGGGCCTATAGATCTTGAGAAGTATAAGCCAGATCAAGGAACTATCTGAAAATGAACTAACCCCACACTGTCCGCAATAGCTCCAGAGAAAGTCCTAGATACATTTTTACTATTATAATTTTTTAAATTTAATTAAAAAAATTTTTTTAAATCCTCTATTACTCTTTTAATTTTCATTTTTATAAACTACTATTACCTTACAAAAAAAGACCCTATTTTTAAAGCAAACTTCATATATATATATATATATATATATATATAATAATTTTTGTGACTTTGTTTTGTTTTTTAATATTGTATTTTTGAGAATCTAACCTCTACTCTAGATTTTTAATCTTCACTTTTTGGTATTTGTTATTAATCTTGTACTTTAAGAACCCAATCTTCAGTACTTATTTTTATTTGGGAGCAAGATTACTGGCTTGATTGCTCTCTTCCCCTTTTGACTCTCCTTTTTCTCTACCAGGTTGCCTCTATCTCCTCCCTCCCCCTTCTCTTCTCTACCCAACTCTGTGAATCTTTTTGGTTTTCTGAGCTGTGAAGAACACTTAGCGAACTGATTACTGGCTGAATCTGTCTCTCTCGTTTTGATTCCCCCTCTTCTCCTCCTGGCCACCACTGTCTCCTTTCTCCCTCCTCTCTGTGTAACTCTGTGAACATCTCTGAGGGATCCAGACTTTGGAGAGCACATAGGGAAGTGATTACTAGCTAGCTTGCTCTCTCCCCTTTTGATTCCCCCTCTTCTCCTCCTGGTCACCTCTATGTCCCTCCTCCCTCTTCTCTTTTCCATGTAACTCTGTGTACCTCTCTGGGTGTCCCACACTGTGGAGAAACTTTTCATCATTAACCTAGATGTTTTATCATCAGTGCTGTATAGTAGGAAAAGTCTTGAGGCTACTGTAAGAATACGACTGAAAACCAGAGGCAGGAGGCTTAAGTCCAAATCCTGAGAACACCTGAGAACGCCTGAATCCAGGGAACATTAATTGATAGGAGATCATCAAACGTCTCCATACCTACACTGACACCAAGCACTACCCAAGGGCCAACAAGTTCCAGAGCAAGACATACCATGCAAATTCTCTAGCAACACAGGAACATAGCTCTGAGCTTCAATATACAGGCTGCCCAAAGTCACACAAAACCCACTGATATCTCAAAACTCACTACTGGATACTTCATTGCACTCCAGAGAGAAGAAATCCAGCTCCACCCACTAGAACACCAACACAAGCTTACCTAACCAGGACACCTTGACAAGCCACCTGTACAACCCCACCCATAGTGAGGAACCTCCACAATAAAGAGAAACCACAAATTTCAAGAATACAGAAAGGTCACCCCAAACACAGCAATATAAACAAGATGAAAAGGCAGAGGAATACTCAGCAGGTAAAGGAGCAGGATATGCTCACCAAACCAAACAAAAGAGAAAGAGATAGGGAATCTACCTGATAAAGAATTCCAAATAATGATAGTGAAAATGATCCAAAATCTTGAAAACAAAATGGAGTTACAGATAAATAGCCTGGAGACAAGGATTGAGAAGATGCAAGAAATGCATTATTTATTTCTAGAAGAAATAAAAAAAGAGTCAATATATAATGAATAATGCAATAAATGAGATCAAAAACACTCTGGAGGGAACCAACAGTAGAATGAAGGAGGCAGAAGATAGAATGGTAGAAATAAATGAAACAGAGAGGAAAAAAGAAAAAAGAAATAAAAACAATGAGGACAACCTCAGAGACCTCTGGGACAATGTTAAATGTCCCAACATTCGAATTATAGGAGTCCCAGAAGAAGAAGACAAAAAGAAAGACCATGAGAAAATACTTGAGGAGATAACAGTTGAAAACTTCCCTAAAATGGGGAAGGAAATAGTCATCCAAGTCCAAGAAACTCAGAGTCCCAAACAGGATAAACCCAAGGTGAAACACCCAAGACACATAATAATCAAATTAACAAAGATCAAACACAAAGAACAAATATTCGAGAAGAGCTAACACCTATCCTACTCAAACTCTTCCAGAAAATTGCAGAGGAAGGTAAACTTCCAAGTTCATTCTATGAGGCCACCATCACCCTAATACCAAAACCTGACAAAGATGCCACAAAAAAAGAAAACTACAGGCCAATATCACTGATGAACATAGATGCAAAAATCCTTAACAAAATTCAAGCAAACATAATCCAACAACATATTGAAAAGATCATACATCATGACCAAGTGGGCTTTATCCCAGGGATGCAAGGATTCTTCAATATCTACAAATTAATCAATGTAATACACCACATTAACAAACTGAAAGGGAAAAAAAATATGATTATCTCAATAGATGCAGAGAAAGCCTTTGACAAAATTCAACATCCATTTATGATTAAAAAAAACCCTCCAGAAAGCAGGAATAGAAGGAACACACCTTCACATAATAAAAGCTATATATGACAAACCCACGGCAAACATTATCTTCAATGGTGAAAAATTGAAAGCATTTCCCCTAAAGTCAGGAACAAGACAGGGGTGCCCACTCTCACCACTACTATTCAACACAGTTTTGGAAGTTTGGCCACAGCAATCAGAGCAGAAAAAGAAATAAAAGGCATCCAGATTGGAAAAGAAGAAGGAAAACTCTCACTGTTTGCAGATGGCATGATCCTTTACATAGAAAACCTTAAAGACTCCACCAGAAAATTACTAGAGCTAATTAATGAATATAGTAAAGTTGGAAGATATAAAATTAACACACAGTTATCCCTTGCATTCCTATACATTAACCATGAGAAAACAGAAAGAGAAATTAAGGAAACAATTCCATTCACCATTGCAACGAAAAGAATAAAATACATAGGGATATATCTACCTAAAGAAACAAAAGACCTATATATAGAAAACTATAAAACACTGGTGAAAGAAATCAAAGAGGACACAAATAGATGGAGAAATATACCATGTTCGTGGATTGGAAGAATCAATATAGTGAAAATGAGTAGACTACCCAAAGCAATCTATAGATTCAATGCAATCCCTATCAAGCTACCAAGGGTATTTTTCACAGAAATAGAACAAATAATTTCACAATTGGTATGGAAATACAAAAAACCTCGAATAGCCAAAGCAATCTTGAGAAATAAGAATGGAATGGGAGGAATCAACCTGCCTGACTTCAGGCTCTACTACAAAGCCACAGTCATCAAGACAGTACGGTACAGGCACAAGGACAGAAATATAGATCAATGGAACAAAATAGAAAGCCTAGAGACAAATCCACGCAATTATGGACACCTTATCTTCGAAAAAGGAGGCAAGAATATACAGTGGAGAAAAGACAATCTCTTTAACAAGTGGTGCTGGGAAAACTGGTCAAGCACTTGTAAAAGAATGAAACTAGAACACTTTCTAACACCATACACAAAAATAAACTCAAAATGGATTAAAGATCTAAACATAAGACCAGAAACTATAAAACTCCTGGAGGAAAACATAGGCAAAACACTCTTCAACATAAATCACAGCAGGATCCTCTATGACTCACTCACCTCCCAGAATATTGGAAATAAAAGCAAAAATAAACAAATGGGACCTAATTAAACTTATAAGCTTTTGCACAATGAAGGAAACTATAAGCAAGGTGAAAAGACAGAATGGGAGAAAATAATAGCAAACGAAGCAACTGACAAAGAATTAATCTAAAAAATATACAAGCAACTCCTGCAGCTCAATTCCAGAAAAATAAACAACCCAATCAAAAAATGGGCCAAAGAACTAAACAGACATTTCTCCAAAGAAGACATAAAGGTGGCTAACAAACACATGAAAAGATACTCAACATAACTCATTATCAGAGAAATGCAAATCAAAACCACAATGAGGTACCATTCACACCAGTCAGAATGGCTGTGAACCAAAAGTCTCCAAGCAATAAATGCTGGAGAGGGTGTGGAGAAAAGGGAACCCTCTTACACTGTTGGTGGGAATGCAAACTAGTACAGCCACTATATAGAACAGTGTGGAGATTCCTTTAAAAACTGGAAATAGAACTGTCATGTGACCCAGCAATCCCACTACTGGGAATACATACCGAGGAAACTAGAATTGAAAGAGACACGTGTACCCCAATATTCATTGCAGCACTGTTTATAATAGCCAAGACATGGAAGCAACCTAGATGTCCATCAGCAGACGAATGGATAAGAAAGCTGTGGTACATATACACAGTGGAGTATTACTCAGCCATTAAAAAGAATACATTTGAATCAGTTCTAATGAGGTGGATGAAACTGGAGCCTATTATACAGAGTGAAGTAAGCCAGAAAGAAAAACACCAATGCAGTATACTAATGCATATATATGGAATTTAGAAAGATGGTAACAATAACCCTATATGTGAGACAGCAAAACACACAGATGTATAGAACAGTCTTTTGGACTCTGTGGGAGAGGGAGAGGGTGTGATGATTTGGGAGAATGACATTGAAACATGTATATTATCATATATGAAATGAATCGCCTGTCCAGATTCGATGCATGAGACAGGGTGCTGGGGGCTGGTGCACTGGGAGGACCCAGAGGGATGGGATGGGGAGGGAGATGGGAGGGGTGTTCAGGATGGGGAACACATGTACACCCGTGGCAGATGCATGTCAATGTATGGCAAAACCACTACAATATTGTAAAGTAATTAGCCTGCAATTAAAATAAATATATTTATATTAAAACAAACAAAAAATTATTTATCAATTACTCTTCCTTTTATTTCTAGCCTTCCTTTTATATCCCAATAAATAGCATCCTAGTTTATAAAACTACTTGGACTAGAAATGTGGGCATCATTCTTGATTTCTACCTTTCTTTTTCTATTCCTATCCAACCCATCAACTAATTCTATTGATTTTAAAACAGAAACAAATATTTTGAATGTTTCCACTTCTCTTTGATTCCATTACAAACACTTCAGTCCAAATTATAATAGTTTCACACCTAAACTATAGTAATGGATTTCATTCCTGCTTCCCTATAGGGGATTCTTCTTCTTTCTCTATGAAAGGCAAATTGGATAATGTATGCTTAAGGCTCTTCAGAAGGTTCCCAACTTCACTTAGAATGAAATCTATTTTTATTCCTGAAGTATAAAGAGCTATATAAACAGTATATAAAGCAATCCCACTGCTGGGCATACACAGTGAGGAAACCAGAATTGAAACAGACATGTGTACCCCAATGTTCATTGCAGCACTGTTTATAATAGCCAGGACATGGAAGCAACCTAAATGTCCATCAGCAGATGAATGGATAAGAAAGCTGTGGTACATATACACAATGGAGTATTACTCAGCCATTAAAAAGAATACATTTGAATCAGTTCTAATGAGGTGGATGAAACTGGAGCCTATTATACAGAGTGAAGTAAGCCAGAAAGAAAAACACCAATACAGTATACTAACGCATATATATGGAATTTAGAAAGATGGTAACAATAACCCTGTATATGAGACAGCAAAAGAGACACTGATGTCTAGAACAGTCTTTTGGACTCTGTGGGAGAAGGAGAGGGTGGGATGATTTGGGAGAATGGCATTGAAACATGTATAATATCATATATGAAACGAGTCGCCAGTCCAGGTTCGATGCATGATACTGGATGCTTGGGGCTGGTGCACTGGGACGACCCAGAGGGATGGTATGGGGAGGGAGGAGGGAGGAGGGTTAAGGATGGGGAACACATGTATACCTGTGGCAGATTTATTTTGATATATGGCAAAACCAATACAATATTGTAAAGTTAAAAAATAAAATTAAATTAAAAAAAATAAAGTATATATATATATATACTCTATATAAAGAGTATAAAGTATAAACACCTGGTCCCTTCCTACCTCTGAATTTCATCTCCTACTATGCTCCCATTACATTACTTTATTTTCTGCTTCTGGAAATCACAGTTCTTTCTTAACTCTGAGTTCTTACATTCCATGTTACTTTTCTGTAGAATGCTTCTCTCCAAGTTCTTTTCATGGCTGACTCCTTTCTGTGAATCAGATTTCACATCAAAGGTCATCTCTATAGAGACAACTCCTGTCATTATACCTTAGATTAGCATTACCACTACGTCACCTGTCAATTATACTTTCACAGATCACCTTGTTTGTTTCCTTCATAGTTCTTGGCTCAGTATGTAATTATCTACTTTATTAATTTGCTTACTTTTTAGTTATCTGACTCTCATAATAGCAAATAAATTTCCCAGAGCTTGGTACATATTAGACTTGCATTGGGTATTGATTGTTTTTTTTAAATTATGAATTTTTGTGGGATTTATCTTTTTAAATTTTTACTTAATATTGTGTTAGAGTTATTAACAATGTTGTGCTAGTTTTGGGTGTACAGCAAAGTGATTCACTTATATATACACATATATCTATTCTTTTTCAAATTATTTTCCCATTTAGGTTATTACAGAATAATGGACAGAATAACTTGTGCTATTCAGTAGGTCCTTGTTGATTATCTATTTTAAATATAGCAGTGTTGAATGAATTACAGGAGTGTGGGAAGAACTGAGTTCTATTCTTAGATCTGTAACTTACAAGTTTTACTTTAGTCAGTCATGGATGCTAGCCTGTGAACTTCAGTTTTTTCATGAAGCAAATTTGCACCATATCAGGGGTTCCCACTCTCATATAAGAGTTTATGATTTTATTAGGTAAAAGGGTGGATAATGACAAAATAATTGATAGTGACACTATTTATTTACTATAAAACGTTCATGCCAACTGGCTAATATAACCATGAAATCACTTGGTCATGCCGAAACCACAATTCTGGAAGGGTCAGCAATATGCATCAATTCAATGTTTCTGCAAATGTAGGGGAAAGTATAGAGATAATACCGAATGGCAGATTTTGCACTTTTGTAATTGTGCTTTGCTTTGGTAATACCAAATTGCTTTGTAGTTTCTAAGCCTAGGCAAGTCAGGAAATGGGGATTGGCATGCCAGAAATGTATTCCATGTTTAGAGCAAAATATCCCAGGACTAAATTTAAAATTGACCATGAAAAAGGTATATGTATATAATCGAGGGTTAACTACACTCATATAATACAATATTGTTATAGACACAACAATAATCTGTTATACTGAAGTTTAACTCCAAGCCAGGCTTCAGCAATACATGAACCGTGAATTCCAGACGTTCAAGTTGGTTGTAGAAAAGGCAGAGGAACCAGAGATCAAATTGTCAACATCCACTGGATCATCAAAAATGCAAGAGTTCCAGAAAAACATCTATTTCTGCTTTATTGACTATGCCAAAGCCTTTGACTGTGTGGATCACAACAAACTGTTGAAACTTCTGAAAGAGATGGGAATACCAGATCACCTGACCTGCCTCTTGAGAAACCTGTATGCAGGTCAGAAAGCAACATTTAGAACTGGACATGGAACAACATACTGGTTCCAAATAAGTAAGAAGTACGTCAAGGGTGTATCTTGTCACCCTGCTTATTTAACTTATATGCAGAATACATCATGAGAAACGCTGGGCTGGAAGAAGCACAAGCTGGAATCAAGACTGCTGGGAGAAATATCAAACACCTCAGATATGCAGATGACACCACCCTTATGGCAGAAAGTGAAGAAGAACTAAAAAGCCTCTTGATGAAAGTGAAAGAGGAGAGTGAAAAAGTTGGCTTAAAGCTCAATATTCAGAAAATTAAGATCATGGCGTCTGGTCCCATCAATTCATGGCAAATAGATGGGGAAACAGTGGAAACAGTGGCTGACTTTATTTTTCTGGGCTCCAAGATTGCTACAGATGGTGATTGCAGTCATGAAATTAAAAGACGCTTACTCCTTGGAAGGAAAGTTATGGCCAGGCTAGACAGCATATTCAAAAGCAGAGACATTGCTTTGCCAACAAAGGTCCGTTCAGTCAAGGCTATCGTTTTCCAGTGGTCATGTATGGATATGAGAGTTGGACTATAAAGAAAGCTGAGCACTGTAGAATTGATGCTTTTGAACTGTGGTGTTGGAGAAGACTCTTGAGAGTCCCTTGGACTGTAAGGAGATCCAACCAGTCCATCCTAAAGATCAGTCCTGGGTGTTCATTGGAAAGACTGATGTTGAAGCTGAAACTAATACTTTGGCCACCTGATGTGAAGAGCTGACTCATTTGAAAAGACAGTGATGCTTGGAAAGATTGATGGCAGGAGGAGAAGGGGACAACAGAGGATAAGATAGTTGGACGTCATCACCGACTTGATGGACATGGGTTTGGGTGAACTCCGGGAGTTGGTGATGGACAGGGAGGCCTGGCATGCTGCGGTTCATGGGGTCACAAAGAGTCAGACACGACTGAGCGACTGAACTGAACTGAACTCAATACTGAAGTTTATGTGTACATCTGTAACTCACCATCTCTGAAATGATAGGAAAAGGCATAAACACCGTACATTACTATATCCTCTGTTACTATAAAAGAGCATTTAAATTTGCAGTGTGCATTCCATTATTTAAAAATGCCATCTTCTGTTTATGCTCATGCTTTGCAAATCTATATTTTAATCTATGTCTATTCTTTATGTTTATAGAGAGGTTTGCTATCAATTAAATTTTTATTTTCATGCTATCATATCCTTACTTATTAAGATCAAATTCAAAGTCTTAGAATCCTCTAAGTGATAATAATTGAGAGAACAAACTGGTTGGTAAGGAAACGCTGTATTGGATTATGATATTTCACATTACAGAAATGCTTTATTCCATTCACTCAATACATTAGATTGTATACATATTATGAACCAGTTATTAAGATGTGTAAAAATCAAATGTCTACAGTGTATCTTATAGCTTCCAGAGGTTTTAAAATAAGATTTAGTGTTTTAAACATTTACCAGTAAGCACTGTTTACTATTCAGTAAATGTAAAGAGTCTACTATTCTAAAATTATGACAATTTACTTTGAAATTATCTACCTTCAAATCTCACATTGGTATAGTTATTTTCATTTTAGTTTTTTAGGTTCTAGTGCTTTTAATCTTCTTATACTTGATCCAGTCAAAACATAATTCACTGCCATATAAGCTAATTCCTTCTTCTTTATGAATTAATAAACAATATAGTTAGAATAGCATGAATCCTTCTATTAGGAAATTGGATTCTCTTCAGTGAAGCTGATTTTTGATTTAAGGTATATAAAGCAATGAGCATAATGCTTTGTATATAGTTGTCATTCTAAAAACATTAATCATATTTCTCCCATCTTATAAGTGCCTGGGATCCAAATCCAACTGTTTCCCTATACATTCTTGTTTCTCTTCTACCCAAACATCATGGGGAAACCTAGAGAAGCATACCCCTCTCTCTCTAGGAGACAGAATAACTATTATTTTTCTGAGAGAACTAGAAAACTAATCCGAAGTATATCCCTATACGATATTCCTTACCACTAGTGTAATAGGCATATTCATATTTAAATTACTCTTGGAAACAGACATATTTCCATTGACAAGAGACAAATTTATTTTATAATATGTATTATCCATGCTATTCACAAACAATGTTTTATATATTTAATTTGTATTTCCCAGATTAATAAAATATTTTACTTGGTTTCCATATTTCTCTAAATATGTTATTAAATTGTGTATTTTCCTTACCAATTGAAAAAACTAGTAATTTCAAGGTACTTAACCACATTGTTCTATGCTACTATCTAGGATTTGTTGGTGAAGCAACTGAACTGATATGTCACTATTTTTGCAGAAAGTGCCTACTTCCAAGCATTCTAGCATTAGCTACTCATTTAAAAATTCCCCAATGACTAATAAAGAGAAAACACATTATGAGAATGATGCCTACAAAAGTTTATTTTTAAAATATCACTTCTGTGATGCTTATTTAAAGGCTTTACTAATACACAAAACTTACACTTATATACACACATACATAATATATGAATTGGAAATTGATATTTTATGTAAGTTATATGTCATTAGAAATACATATAAAGAGAAATAAATACTTTATCAATATCACATACTTTACAACATTATGAAATGGAATCCTTTGGTGAATATTTTCTCATTACCAATAATTCCTTGTACCTTATTGAATTATAGTTCAGATTCTTGTTAAAAAGAAATATTTGGAAATAATTCTTTCAGCTAGCTACATACCATTGCTCCAATAGAATTTAACAAAATTTTTCTAACTATTCTCTCTCACTAATTGCTAATTTTATAATATCAAAGTAATTTTCAAAATTTAGGTCATTATGACATTATATTCTAAAGATATGCTCTCTGTACTTATGTGTTAAACAGACATAGTGTTGATTTGGCTAATTAGCTTAAATTTAGTTTCAAGTGTTCTATTTTTACAGATATCATGAAATGTATGATTTATTAAACTATCTACCATATTATATATAAATTAATATCTACATAGCAAATCATATATTTACTAAAATATACCTGCATTCTTCTATTCTATTTTAGTAATATAAAAAGTGAATAAGGATATACTGAATGTGAGCACTTGTCTCTGTTAAGGTTGAAAATCTAACTGAGATACGTACAATTTGTGTTAGGTGATCCATAATTTTGTAGATTAGTGGAATCTCAGCTGCAATCACATCTTTGTACTCCATGGATTTCTTACTCAAGGTTAACTATATTTCTTAGTCATACATTTTTTTAATTTGATTGAGCAATATTGAGCCATTAAAAAAAATATTTCAAACCAACCCCACCTCTGCTAAAATGAAAGCATTTGACTAGCATTTTAAGAAGAAAAAAATTTTTGCTAGCTCAGACAATCTAAGATTAATGGAATCAAGGTTAAAAATATGTGACTAAGAAATTTCCCTCGTGGTCCAGTGGTTAAAACTCCAGGCTTCCCTTGCAGAGGGTGTGGGTATGATCCTTAGGGAACTACGAAGATACCATGTGCCCTACCCAGTCCAAAAAAAAAAAAAAAAGCACTGAGATATCATTTTCTTTATTAAGAGAGGTTTTAAAGTATTTTATATTTCAATAAGGGTCTTATTGGATTAGGACTGTCCACTCCTGATCTCCTCACGAAATCCATGTTTCTTTCAATAGGAAATAGACTTTTTTGAACGTGAAAGTGAAAATCGTTTAGTCTTGTCTGACTCTTTCTGACCCCACGGACTAAACAGTCCATGGAATCTTCCAGGCCAGATTACTGGAGTGGGTAGCCACTCTCTCCAGGGAATCCTCCAAACCCGGGGATTGAACCCAGGTCTCCTGCATTGCAGGCAGATTCTTTACCATAGGAGCCACCAGAATTTTACGGATGCAAGGAAAAGTAGCTTTTTTCACTGGTGAAAATAATAGTTAATAATTCAATTTTCCTATGTCAAAAACACACTGAGAGCCAAAGTATAAAATTAAAATAAGAAAAATGGATGGTACATCTACTAATGTCTGCAAGGTTTCATAGGCAATAAACTTTCTCCTCTTTGAGCCACATGGTGTTGTGGTAAGCAAAATATTAATGAATGTATATGAATCCCTTAGAACTGTTACTAGGACAAGTAAGCATTCAATAAATGTTAGCTGTATCATTACTATTATAATTATTAATTCCATCTAGGAGAATTAATTTTACCATATTTCCACAAAGACCTCATTATATAAATGGATCCCCCAAAAGAATATTCTCTTGGTTATAAAATAACCATAAAAATAATTAATTATACTGTCTGTGCTCTTCTATGTATAATAAAACAGTCCAATTATTTATCTATTTTGGATTGTTCACATTATGGATTAGAGTGAGGCTTTAATCTCAGACTGACTTTTGTTTGACATGATACTTATATCCATCTCTATCTGCTTCTAGTTGTTATATACTAGGGGAATTCAAGTAATTTTGATATTACTCTAATTGAACACTGTTAGTCAAGCAAACAGGCTGCTGAAACAGCATATGGTACATCCCAAAGGTAGATGTACATGACCTGAACATTAGCTATGCTGCAGTTAACTTCTATTAGTCTGAATAATCAAGTGTTCAGTGTAGCAAAACTATTATAGTCAATAGAGTTTATACTTATAACACATGGAAAATGATCAAAATATGATATGGCCAGAAAATAAGTGCTTCCTTAGGATAGTGGAGTTTGATTGTGTGTGTGTATGTGTATGTGTGTGTATATAAATGAACATGTTTTTCCTTTATAAGAACAATTTTTTAATCCCAAAGGTTTTTATCTTACTAAGTTAAAAAAAAGTGGCCAAAAAGACCACATATTGTATGAGTCCACTGATACGACTTACATGAAAATGTAAAAGAAAATCTATAAAGATAGAAAGTAGCTTAGTGGCTCCCTGGGGCTGTGGAACTAGGCTGGGGGGAGATGAAGAATGACTGTTAATCACATGTCCTGGGGGTGTTCAGAGTGGTCTAAAATGAGAATGAGGCAATGGTTGCACACCTTGTGAATCTATGAAAACCATTAAATTATGTACTTCAAACAAGTGAATTTTGTATTATGTAAGTTTTATATTGATAAAGAGGTAAAGGAAATAATTTTCCTAAGAAAAATTAAATTTCAATGTTATAGAAAATAAATTCCTATCATGAAGAGAGTCTAAAAACTGTCTCTAAGACTGTTTCATTAGTCGAGCATTATAAGAAGATGAAATCCATTATCATCATAATTGTCAACAATATATTGTAATTACTCTGTACTATTTCATGGATTTAAAAAATTGAAATTGCGATACCACCAATAACACTTATTATGCAAGTTAAACATTTGGCAATATTTTGTTTCATTAATGGTTTGTTCTAACTAAAAATTTCTGTCCTCAGTTCTAATCTTTCCTGTGAATGCAGAAAAGCACAAATTATATGTGCCATTTTTATGTACAAATGAAGTAGGAGTAACTGTTAATCATTATGTATTGTGGTTGTTCAGTTTTTCCTTTTGAAACTTCCTTTGCCAAAGCCAGGATAAGGTAGATGGCATGAAGTAAAGAATTGAGAGGCACAGAAATTGAGAAACTGACAGGCATAAGGGACAACACAGACTATACATGGATATATATGTATAAAACCTACACACACGAGCTATACCCAGGATACACCAACATCTTTGCTAAACCCTACTAATCCATTTAGTGTTAAGCCATTAACAAGTGCCATGCCTTGCTACTGACAGTTTTCAAACCAAGCAAAAAACCATGGGCCCAGAATCTGGTGCTCAGCTCTGTCCCTACACATAGAATGATTGTAACAAGTATGCACATAGTGCTTACTACATGTCAGGCACTGTTGTTTATGTTTTACATACAATAAACTATTCACATTATATTTTATGATAGAATCTATGCCTATGCATGTTTTACATATAGAAAACTGATGCTATAAAAAGTTAAAATGACTTGTCAAGGCAAGCAGCAGAGTCAGTTCCCAAACACTGCACTGCTCCTCCAGCAGTGTTCCAGGTTGGTCTGAGGCAACTTTGCTTGAATGTGATGATGTACAGTTCTTGAGCTCAGGAAGTTACTAGTCTACTTCCATATATATTACGTATTCAGAAATAGTTTAAGACATATTATTTACACTTTAAGTTAATATTACAAATATAGTATCTTTTTAACTGCATAAAAACTTGCAAAAATATTACAATAAACCACTAGAATGCAAATGCCTTATGAATAGTGATTCTATTTTATTTTCTGTATGTTAGAGGTGCCTAGAATAAATTAATTGGCACATATTGAGTGATTAAAAACATTTTATATATAAATGAAACAAATTTGCAATTTTGTATTAAAAACAACTCCCTGTCATATAATACTTTAAAATGTCATTATCATTCCTAGGTAAGCATCTTAGTATTTGTATACATGCATAGTTTCTTTTTTTTTTAATTGTTGAATTTGTGGAGCAATAATACATTTTTATCATTCTAACATTTTTTGGGGGGACTACTATCAAATAAAAACCATTCTGAAGCAAGCAACAGGCATCTTCACTGTAGTACATCATGTTTGATGTACTCAGGGGGAAAAAAAAAAAAAAACTACATGATATAAAAAAAGGCATAAAATGCAATTTGAAGAGACCAAGCAGGCATCAGAACCAGACATAGCAGGATGCTGAAACTATTACACTGGATTTTAAAACTATTATGACTAATATGCTAAAGGGTCTAAGGGAAAGTAGACAACATGTAAGAACAGATGAGCAATGTAAGCAAAGTAAAGGAAAACCTAAGAAAGAATCAAAATGAAATGCTAGAGGGAAAAAAAAAACACTGTAACAGAAATGAAGCATGCCTTTGATGGGCTTTTTAGTGAAGTCGACACAGCTGAAAAATTTTTCTGAACTGGAGGATCTATCAATAGAATTGTCAAAAACCAAAAGCAAAGTGAACAAAAACTGAAAGCAAAAAAAAAAGAACAGAATATTCTCAGATTGTAAAACAAATTACAAAAGGTATAATACACATAAAATGAGAGTACTAGAAGAAGAAAAAAGAAAGGATCAGAAGAAATATTTGAAACAATGATAACTGATAATTTCCCCCAAATTAACGTCAGACACAAATGAAGAGGTCCAGGAAACTCAGATCCCAGACTACAGAAAAGATGATGTCAAATACACTACACCTAGGCACGGTACTTTCAAACTGTAGAATATCAAATATAAAGAAAAAAGCCTGAAAGAAGCTAGAGAAAAAAAAAAAAAAAAAACACCTATAGAATGATATTAGCTGTATGTCTGTCATATACGGCCTTTATTATGTTGAGGTAGGTTCCCTCTGACTTCCCTGGAGGCTCAGATGGTAAAGCATCTACCTACAATGCAGGAGACCCAGGTTCAATCCCTGGGTTGGGAAGATCCCCTGGAGAAGGAAATGGCAACCCACTCCAGTATTCTTGTCTGGAAAATCCCATGGATGGAAGAGCCTGGTAGGCTACAGTCAATGGGGTCGCAAAGAGTCGGACATGACTGAGCGACTTTCTTCCTTTCTTTCTTTTTTTAGGTTTCCTCTATACCCATTTTCTGGAGAGTTTTTATCATAAACTGATATTGATTTTATCAAAAGCTTTTTCTGCGTCTATTGAGATGACCACATGGTTTTTATTCTTCAATTTGTTAATTCGGGGTTTCCAAAGGACAGTGGTTAAGAATCTGCCTGCCAAGTTGGGAAAAACAAGAAATGGGGGGGTTCAGTCCCTGGCTTGTGAAGATCCCCTGGAGGAGGAAGTGGCAACCCACTCCAGTATTCTTGCCTATAAAATCCCATGGACAGAGGAGCCTGGCAGGCGACAGTCCATGCGGACACAGACATGACTGAGCAACTAAGCACATAGAGGCAAAAAGATAAGAATGATATCCTACTTTTCCTCAGAAAATTTACAAATGAATAAAAATGGGAGTAAAATATTTAGTGTTGAGAGAAGAAAAAAATGACATAGAATTTGTACCTTGAGAAATTATCCTTCAAAAGTAAAGGAAAAATAAACACTTGTTAGATAATAAAACAGGACATTTGTCACCAATAAACCTGCCATGCAAAAAAGGTTAAAAAAGTCTTCACAGAAAAGGAAAATAAAATAGGTCAGAAAGTGAATCTACATAAAGAAAGAATGATGAAGAAGGGTTAAGCAAAGCTAAAATAAAACTCAGCACTCATTTACTTTTCTTATTCATAGTTGATTTAACAGGTTAACAGTACAAGATAATAATAGCAGCTACAAGGTATTCGTATATATGTGCACATGTGTGGATGTATATAAAAGGACTAACAGTAATGATACTAGAGATCGAAGGAAGAAATTGGATTGTTTGGTTATTATATAATATTTACATTACTGTGAAGTGGTATAGTGTTATTTGAAGTGGACTTAGATTAGCTGCAAATGTATACAGCAAACTATAGGGCAACTACTAAAAAAATATATATATAAATGATATGCTAATAAACAAGGAGAGAAATTGAATTGTATAAAATATTAAAATAAAACCACAAATGGTAGAAAAAGTATGGAGATAAAATTAAGAACAAAGAACAAGGGTACAAACAAAACAGTAATGAATGTAGCAGATATGAATCAACTATATCAAAAGCTAATTTAAATATTGATGAAAAGATTCATCAATTGAAAGATAGGTAAAAACCATGACATAACACTATGCTATCCACAAGTAACACAATTAAAATATAAAGACACATATAGAGGAAGAGTCAACGGATGGAGAAAGAACTACAAACAGTAACACTAATTAAAGGAAAATACAGAAGCCATGTTCCTTTTACACAGAGCCAACTTAAAATCAAGGAAAGTAAAAAAAAAAAAAAAATCAAGGAAAGTTATAGGGGATAAAGAAAGGCATTCATAATAATAAAGTGGACAACTGTCAAAGAAGACATAAGAATTCTTAGTACATATAAATCTAACAATAGAGTATTAACCTATGTGAGGAAAAATCTAAGAATTTAATGCAGGAAAAATGAATTAACTATCATAAGTTGGAGACTTCATCATCCCTCCCTCAGAAATAAACAAATCCAGCAAACAGAAAATCAGTAAGGACAAAGTTAAACTCAGCAGCAACATCAATTAACTGCATATAATTCACCTCTATGAACTTCTTCATCCAATAAAATAGCAAGATATGCCTTTTTTCAAGCTCACATGAAATACTCCAAGAAAGATCAAATTCTGAGTCAAAAAGTATATTTCAGTAAATTTAAAAGAAAACATACAGTATCTTTTTTCAGAGCACAATAAAATTATACTAGAAACCAATAACAGATAAAATAACAAAATCTCAAACTATACAGAGATTAAATAACATACCTCTAAATACCACCAAAGAAGACATTTCAAGAAAAAATTTAAAATATTTTGAAATAAATGAAAATAAGAATACAACTTTTTTTGTAGGAAAAAAAGCAATTTTTCCCAGAGGGAAATTTATAAAATTGATATGTATGTTAGAAAAGAGGATCTAAAACCAATAATCTAAGTTTCCACCATAGGAAAGTAGAAAAAAAAAAAAAAAAGAAGAGTAAATTAAGTTCAAAGTAAAGGGAAGAAAAATAATAAGACAGCAGAACTCAACAAAGTTTAAAATGAAAAATTAGTAGGAAAAAGTCAACAAAACCGAAAGTTTCTTCTATGAAAATATCAATAAAATCGATACCTCTATATACGATAAGTAAAAAAATGAAAGGACATAAATGACTTATGTCAGAAATGAAAGCAGAGAGGGATATAACTATAGATTCCATAGATGTTAAAATGATAAAAAAAAGGCGTACTATATCACCTCTATGTCAACAAATGGATGATTAGATAATGGTTCAATTCCTTGAAAAATAAAATTTGCCAAAATTTACAGAAGAAAGAGACAATCTGAATAGGCCTCTAACTTTTAAATAAGCTGACTACCCCTCAGCTGAATTGACAGGACTTATTATCACACCACTTATATGGCATATAAGGCAACTAATCCTTTATATTGTACTTTTGTCTTCTACCTGAACTTGACACCTCATCTTCAGGTCTTCTTTTCCTATTTAAATGGTAAACTCTTGAAGGCAGAGACCTCATGCTCTACACTTCTGATTATCTTCAGTAGCACCTGGAAGAATTCTTTGCATACAGTAGGAGTTCATGACTTGTTCTTCATGTATAGATTTATATCCATTGTAATTAGAGTATCTTATTGAATTTTTCACATGGTATAATAACTTTCTTATACTGTTAGTCATTGAGGGCAGTCTATACTCTCTGTTTCCACATTTTAGTTTAGTTTCTGATGTAAGGTAGGTACTTTAAAAAAACTTAAATTAATGAACAACAACTTGGTCAAGAGGACAAATTCTCCTGTCTACCTATGGAGGAGGGACTGATTATCTGTATAGATAATATAAAGGATTAACTCATAGAATCACAATAAAAGAAAATATGGAAAATTTAATCATGTAAGAATTTAAGTATTTTAAGTTCTAGATTGGTTATTGCTCATTCTTCCAGAGAAAGTAAGTTCTACCACCACTAGAAAATGTACACTCCATCCATCCCAACATCCCACTGTTGACTTGTGTTATTTCTAAGAATGAAATAGTAGATAAGAGCAGATATGCAGGGGTCATGACAGTATAACTGGAGAGATTTCAAATTAGACTGGATGCCATATAAACAATAATTTATCTGAATTCTCTTTCAGCGTGCTTTAGAATTTGTGTTCTGCATGTGTGTGTGAGAGTCAGAGAAAGAGAGAGGCGGAGAGAATATGGACCTATGTGCATGTGCGCACTGCATTTGAATTGTTGACGAAACTTTAAAAATACAGTTTGAACATTATATTATAAAATACATAATTGAACATTATATTCAAGTGAGACATTTTAGGAATAGTTGTTTTAAAAGATCCTAAGCATCAGTCAGATATGATCTTTAATAAATTTTTTAAAATGCATTTCAAAACAAATAATAAGAGGAACAACAAACAATAGTAATCAGTTTCAATAATTTTAAAACCTTTAAAGCCCTGACATAAATACAGAATATAGTCCTGTATCAGTTTTCATAGCTAATTTTATTATTATTATCTGGTTCATTTAAATAATACGGTGTGACATCTTTAGCCATTAGGGGCTCCTGGTAAAAGCTCATTGCTAATGAGTCATCATATTGATTTTTCTTGGATTCGTTTACTGTGATTTGTTCCTTGGTGACAGACTTGAACAATAATTCTGGTTAGTAATTTCTATTAAATGCAGAAAAATGAATCACATCAACTACAATAATCGCTGCTCGCCTGTGCCCATTATGAGTAAAAAGAAAACATAATAATAATGTATTTCTTTTCCATTTTGATGTAATGGGAAAAAATAGTGTGAATACACATAAATTCAGCACAATTTAAATGAAATTTTAAAATACTTCTTACTGAATTTTCCTAATTAATGCAAAAAAAAAAATCAATATTTATAGTAAGCCACAATCTAAGTGTATGTTCATTCATTACATTGAGTTTTAGGCAAATGTTATATGCAATTAAACTCTACAAAACAGAAGTTACATTGAATGGACATAAGTTTTACAAAATTACTAAAGCACTGGGGTTACTTTCTATTACTTAAATTTATGGCTATAATTGTGGCCTTCGTCTAAAAATATTGAAATCAAAATTCCCATCACCTGTGATGTGACCTTAATGTAAATAAAAACTTTGCAGATGTGGTCAAGTTAAACAAGATCATTATGCTGGGTCCTGTTCCATTAGGACTGGTATCCCTTATGACAAAAGAGGTAGGGATTGGAGTGAGACAGTTGAAAGCCAAGGAATGCTAAGGATTGACGGCTACCATCAGAAACTAGGATGAGGAAAATGATTCTCCCTGACATGCGTCAGAAGGAGCATAGTCCTGCTGACATCTTGATTGTTTACTTTTGGCCTCCAAGAATTATAAGAAAATCAATTTTGGTTGTTTTAAGCTATTCAGTGTATGGTACTTTGTTACAGCCATCTTAGAAAAATTAATATATTCAAGTATAAGATTTATTGAATTACAAAATTAAACACAATAGTAAGAATAGCCTGAAACATGAGAAGTCAAAAATGGGAAAGAGAATTCTGCTTGGCTTGAAAGATGGTACTAAATTCAGAGTATGACACAGCTATTCTTGGCTGCTGCTGCTGCTGCTGCTGCTAAGTCGCTTCAGTCGTGTCCGACTCTGTGGGACAACATAGACGGCAGCCCAGCAAGGCTCCCCGTCCCTGGGATTCTCCAGGCAAGAACACTCGAGTGGGTTGCCATTTCCATCTCCAATGCATGAAAGTGGAAAGTGAAAAGTGCAAGTGAAGTCGCTCAGTCGTGTCCGACTCTAGCGACCCCATGGACTGCAGCCTACCAGGCTCCTCTGTCCATGGGATTTTCCAGGCAAAAGTGCTGGAGTGGGGTGCCATTGCCTTCTCTAGTCTTTGCCATTGCTGATTTCATAATTATCCAAAACACTCTTCAAACATATCTTAGTAAAACTGTACAAGACTACAGACAGACCTTTTCTTGCAGATGCAGAAAAAAAGAGAAAATCACAGTCAAGAAACACAAACACACTATAATATGTTTATCTGTTAACAATACGAGTTAGTGCAATAATCTAAAATCATTCAGGTTTGGATTATAATTTCTGAACATGTTTAAGAAAGCAGAATCATGTAATTAAGAAACATACATTAACTGTCCTGAAAAAATCCTAAAATCATAAACCTAAGGAATAATTCTGAAATCAATAATGTGGCATTTCCAGAAGTGTATCTGCCTCATAAATAAATGTAAATTGGTAATTTACTATTAAAGAAAAAACCTCAGACTCACAAAGTAAAACTAAAGTCTATGATATATAAAAAGTCTACTGCAAAAACAAAACTATTAGGAAACTTTTAAAATAAATGAATGGACAAAGGCAAATAGAAGAGAAAGGATTTATAATATCAGTTGCAAATGATTTTCAATTTATACCAAACAGTAGTAAATGAAGCAAAAAATATGCTTTTAATGTAAAAATGTGTAAAACACAATAAAGCTTTAAAAGCATAAATTTCAGGAGATTAAGGAAGAATATGTAATAGTAATTTTATGATATACTGTCACCAATGAATGAAGAAGTACATGGAAGAGGAAGTATTTGACAGATGAAATTGATAAAAGTAAGGATGCAAAATAGAAGCCAGTGCATATACTTAAGTAAATGAGACTATAAAGGATATAAAAGTAGGAATATAAATTAAAATGTAATTATATGACATACATAAAAAGAAAAAATGTTTTCTTGTTAAGAAAGTCACAGAAATTACAATATATTAGGCTACAAAAACTCCAATGAATTACTATTTTTTTAAATTATCTAAGCACAATTTAATATAATTAGAATGAACAAAACTGGAAAATAGAGTGCTCCTACATTCTGGGCATTAAGAAATACAGTTTTCTTAGGAGAACAGACATGTGCTGGCCAGGTCTCCTGCACTGCAGGCAGATTCTTTACTATCTGAGCAACCTCTGGTAATAGATGTTCACTAGTCTTACTGCCAGAGTAGGCAATGGCACCCCACTCCAGTACTCTTGCCTGGAAAATTCCATAGGCGGAGGAGCCTGGTGGGCTGCAGTCCATGGGGTCGCTAAGAGTCGGACACAACTGAGCGACTTCACTTCCACTTTTCACTTTCATGCATTGGAGAACGAAACGGCAACCCACTCCAGTATCTTGCCTGGAGAATCCCAGGGATGGGGGAGCCTGGTGGGCTGCCGTCTATGGGGTCGCACAGAGTCGGACACGACTGAAGCGACTTAGTAGTAGTAGTAGTAGTCTTATTGTAATTCCCTGGTGGATCAGACGGTAAAGAATCTGCCTGAAGTGCAGGAGACCCAGGGTTTCAATCACTGGGTTGAGAAGATTCCCTGGAGAAGAATATGGCTACCCACTCTGGTATTCTTGCCTAGGAAATTCCATAGACAGAGGTTAAATACCCATACAATGGAATAGTATGCAGCCATAAAAGAATGTGGAACTCTTCAAGAATAAATGAATATTATCCAAAACATGCTAAGTACTTGAAGCGAGGTGAAAAATAATGCATGTAGTATGAAGCAAAATAATGCATGAAGTATGAAGCAATACTTTGCCGACAAAGGTCTGTCTAGTTAAAGCTATGGTTTTTCCAGTAGTTATGTATGGATGTGAGAGTTGGGAAATAAAGAAAGCTGAGCACCAAAGAATCAATGCTTTTGGACTATGGTGTTGGAGAAGACTCTTGAGAATCCCTTGGGCAGCAAGGAGAGCAAACCAGTCAATCCTAAAGGAAACTAGTCCTGAATATTCATTGGAAGGACTGATGCTGAAGCTGAAACTCCAGTACTTTGGCTGCCTGATGCGAAGAACTGACTCCTTGGAAAAGACCCTGATGCTGGGAAAGACTGAAGGCAGGAGGAGAAGGGGACAAGAGAGGACGAGATGGTTGGATGGCATCACTGACTCGATGGACATGAGTTTGAGCAAGCTCTGGATGTTGGTGATGGACAGGGAAGCCTGGCATCACAGAGTCAGACACAAGTGAGCAACTGAACTGAACTGATGAAGCAATTTGAATAAAAGGATATGAGATTAGGATTTTCTTGTCTTTATATAACATAACTCTACAAAAAGAAATATATGATTTGGTTGCAGAAAACAAATTACTGGACTTCATGCATTTTAAAACATGAATATGTGAATATACTATATATTTATAAAACACATTTTTCTGTTTCTGTTTTTTTGGAAAAGTACTCTATATTGTACACCATAAAATCTATAGTTATAAATTTCTATTCACTCAATAAGCTTATATGTCCATCAATTTAAAAATGTAACAATAATTCTGTTCCAAAGATGAAAACCATGGGGATAATCAAAAGAGTACTGATAACACTGGAAAATATAAACCTATATCCATATTGATGAAATCCATACAATATATATGCTTCTAATAGTGTGGTTCTATTTTTTATCTGCAAAAAGATGTCAGAAAACTAGAGAACATCCAAAGAAAACTGATTAAAGTGTAAAATACTTCTGAAGAACAGAGAAAAATACTTAGGTTTTATACTGGGAAATGAAAATACTGAAAGTGAACAGGAGCAAAATCTATTAAAAAAAAAAAACAAACAAACCAGGATCAGTATAAAAGATGTCAATATGAATTGCTAAGTAATTCTCAAAACAGTAGAATGGGTGCATTCCTTAACTGAAATATAAATATGTACCAGTATTTTAAAAAAAGTCTAATTTACCCCAGGAGGTAATTTTTACTACATTGCTTTACAAATGATGTCAAAAGTATAAAACTTAATAATCAAGAGTTTACTTAAATAAGGGAAACTAGAGCCAGAATCATGGACTACCATTTGAGGACAATGATTAGGAAGATGAACACATCCTGCTGCTATGCTTTCTTGGTGCCACTTACAGAGGAACCACGCTAGGAAAAATTATCTGTGATTAACCCTGTTTCTCTTGGGACCAGAGAAAGAAGACTGCTCGTGTTCTAACTGTACAACTAATGAAGCATCAGGAGAGTGAAGAAATACTAAAACTGGACTGAAATAATCATGTGTCTAAGTCAACATGCCCTGATATTTAGATATTTCTATTCAAACAAAAGCACTCATAGGATGCTAATATATCACCTTAGTACTTAAGTCCTCCATAATTCACACTGACCTTGCTAGTAGAAACGTATTCTTTGTTGTTTTTGTCCAAGATTTACTTTGCTCTGTCAGTTGGAGAATTGATTCAGGTCAGGGAGAAAACCTACAAACACCTATTGTGAGCCAACAGGCAAAAATTAGACCACCTGGTGTGTGAATGCCAGAGGACAAAATACCTTTTTCGCTTTTTCAGAAAACTCAGTAGAAGGTGTGATGCAGAGTAAGTCTGTCAAAGTAAATGCTTAGTTTCCCAAACATGTGCAGCTGGTCAGAAGAGCAAAATAGAACAAATCCAAAAGCCAGACTTCTCTACATCTTTATTGAGGTGTTTTGTTTCCTTTTTTCAAACAGTCATAGAAAAACAGGCATTTCTTTTGCTCTACATACACTGCCTTTCCCTCTGTAAGAATGACTCAAACAAACGAGTTAGCAGAAGATGACAAATGCAGATTCAGTATCAGGATGTTTATGTAAAGCTGACTGATCTCATTAGATCCTGAAGAGAATCGAGTAGAAAAATCCTTAAGAGATAGCTGCTTTTCACCTCATGTTCAATGACAGAAAAAATAACATACCTTAGTGTACAACTGTACCAACAGTTCAGTTGCAATATTTTGGATAGTAGCAGATTTCTAAACAGTTTCCACCTCCCTAGACAGAAATATTTGACCTCAATAGAGTGTTCAGATGAGTGTGCCAGGGACAGAAAGGTTACTGAATGCTACCTGAAAGAATCCATCACTTCCAAACTAGATCATTGCTAAAGCAATTACTTTTTCTATTTTTTTTTTTTTCCCATTTCTTATCACAGCAGAGTTGCATTTAGGTCCCTATCAGAACTCTGCCAATTCTACTGCTGGAAAAGAGCCAATCATAAACTAAAGTTCAGGCACTTCTGAAGTTATAAAGCCTACTGTACTGTCTCACTCAGTAATTATTTTTCTAAAATTTTATGCTGTATTATCATATTTAAATTTGACTTTAATAGATATTCAATAATTATAATTTCAACAATTAGTTTTATACAATTGATCCCATTAAAATATTCAAGTTACTCCACAAACCCCCTCCTCCTCTGACACACACACCATTTTCTTCGTCTAAACGGTACAAAAACGGTACCTCCAGATTCTCTCCAGTGGTCCTTTCTTATTGTCATATGCTCACAGGACTGATACTGTTATCTGAGGAAAAGCATATCAAACTCTCTCTCTCTCTCACACACACACACACAAACACACACAGCATGCTTAACGTGTTGATTGGAATGAATGTGTTTCTTCCTAGAAAAATATTTGTAAGTATATATAAAATCTCCTATCGGTCCCAGATTAGAAAATCAAGTCATTTACTTTATAGCTGATTCATATACATTGAGAATAAGTGACAAAATAAATCTGAAGGCTAAATTCTGAAGATTTCATTCTCATGTGATATCCTCCCTTTGTGTTCTTACAGGTTTTATTAATGAATCATACTTCAATTTGCAAATGAAATTATTTTGATTTGGATAACTGTCAAGGAAAGAAACATGCTCATACAGTTTATAATGTTTTCTATTACCTAAAAAAAAAGTGTTAATTCTAAGAAATATATCATTCATATACCACATTTTGGACCACATATGAACTGCAACTCTTTTTAGCCATTAAAACTATACACTAATTCTGAGTTTCATAAATGAGTGTAAATAAAACTTTCTTAGGCACATAAAAGTAGAGGGGAAACAAGGAAAAAAAAGAAAAAGAAACTTCTATTATTCTTATATACTAAAATCAGCTACAGCAATCATGTATACATTTACTTTAGACTTCCAAGATTTAAATAAGGAAAATTGTATAAAAGTAATCTTTCCAAAATCTTAGTAATCTTTTCCCTGCATTTACATAATATGAAATATGGCTGTATTTTAAGCTGAGGAAGACAATTAGCTTAAAATTATACCCTAAACTATCTATTAGAAAGTTACAAAAAGGCAAATTAAAACTACACTGACATATGAATTCACCTACCAAATTGGCAAAAACATAAATAAAATGATAAAATACAATACTTATATATAAGGGTGCTGTGAAACATATATTCTTAATGCAGGAAGGCATATTAGTCACTGCATTTTTTTGTGCAAAAAATTTTACTAAGAGTCATGAATGTATTTATACACTAATTCAGCAATTTCACTCTCAGTAAACAATTTTAAAGAAATTTTGAGCAATAGAGAAATATGCTTGATTTATGTCATTTATATGGTATAATGCTATTTGTACATTTAAAAATCATGCTTCAGAAGCATGTTTGATGGCATAGAAAAATACTGACATCATGCTAAATGATTTTTTTATAAAAGGTAATTAAACTGAACAAAGAACATAAGCTTTACTTCATTATCACACTAGAGGTAACCAATCAAAACCACTGCTCATTAGATAAAATTGCAAAAGCTTGTTGATAAATACGATGTGGATGGCAGTCTTTCTAACGCATCCTTTTTAGTGTTAATTGTCTTGAAAATATTCTGTACTGACTTCATCACACACACACACACACAAACCCTAAAGAATATCTGAAGCCTACATATGTTCATGAAGCAGTTTTTTAATAATTCACATACCATCTCAGAAAGTAGACATTTGTTCATACTATCTAACTTATCTTAAAGCTAAATCATGAGATATACTCGGTGTTGAAAAATATGGATCTGTGACTTTGGAAGTTCACTTTTTAATAATACAATTCCTTTCATAATGTAGCTTTACTATTCCACTGGGAACATTCACATTATTGCTCTACAAAATGGGAAACTGGCAATTCTGATTTTATTTTAGCCATTATTACACACTCCGTGATTTCCAGGGAAGGACCAGCAGTTCATACATTGTTAAAGGTCCTATCTTTAATAAATATTTCTTTCATATTAGTACACAAAAATCTCATAAATATTGGGCTTACATGTAGAAAATGCTGACAAGAGGATGAGATCCGTTTTTAATATTTGTGGGTTTTGATTAGTTCCCATAATACTTGCAACCATAAACTTGCTGGAATTTAATGCATATGTGCACTTTGACTCATTTTACAAGAGTGTGATACTATTAATCACAGAAAATACTTGATTTTCTGCTATGTCCTCCTCAGACATTTTTATCTGCTATTGAATACCTACTGAAAATACTAAAATGTCACATTTATATAAAGTAATACTTTAAAAAGTCTGTTAACATATTTGGATGTTTTTAAATCCTTTCAACTCTGACATTCAGGAGGTTTGAGCTATGCTATTTTTCAAGGGATAATGATTCTCTAGGCAAGGTTTCTCATGTTACAGTCCCCAGATAAGCAGTACTGGTAACTTAATAGAAATGAAAGTTACTGGGCTCTATACACATAAATTGTTTTAAAAATCATGGGATGTGACCCAGAAATTTGTCCTTCAGATGATTCTGATGAGTGCTCAGTTTGGAGAACCTTAGCTGTAAATATAGAAAGTTGTGGGATTTTCTATGTCCATCTCATGCGTGATCTTTCCTTTGCAGATAGCAGTTTATGTGTTGGAATTGAGAGTATTCAGTGTTGGATATAACTAGTTGAAGTCAATATTATTGAGTCCTATATAGTAGAACTTACATAGTAGTACAAAGTGTCAGAATTTATATTAAATAAGGTTAAAAAGAAAACACTTTAACACAGGTGTCATTAGAATTCCCTTTTTTGAAAACAAAAAAGGATCTGGGGGGAATCAGAAAAGCTACTTGAGAAGATGGAATTCTGAGAATATATTTTAAAACAGACAAGATTAAATAATCTATATGAAAATATAACCCTGGAGGAAGGCATGGCAACCCACTCCAGTATTCTTGCCTGGAGAATCCCCAAGGACCGAGGAGCCTGGCGGGCTACAGTCCATGGGGTCACAAAGAGTCGGACATGACTGAGTGACTAAGCACATGTGAAAATATAAAGAAATTTTAAGCCTATACAATAGGGAAAAGAGGAGTATGTAGTGAGAACACGGGCTAAGTAATAGGAAGAATAGTCAAATGATCACATAATAGGAAAAATAGTCAAATGTATTTTGGATCTTCCCTGGTGGCTCAAATGGTAAAGAGTCTGCCTGCAATGCAGAAGGGAGAAGGCAATGGCACCCCACTCCAGTACTCGTGCCTGGCAAATCCCATGGATGGAGGAGCCTGGTAGGCTGCAGTCCATGGGGTCCCTAAGAGTCAGACATGACTGAATGACTTCACTTTCACTTTCCACTTTCCACTTTCATGCATTGGAGAAGGAAATGGCAACCCACTCCAGTGTTCTTGCCTGGAGAATCCCAGGGATGGAGAAGCCTGGTAGGCTGCAATCCGTGGGGTCGCACAGAGTCGGACACGACTGAAGCGACTTGGCGGCGGCAGCGGCGGTGGCAATGCAGAAGACTTGAGCTCAATTTCTAGGTGTGGAAGAACAGCTACCCCTCCAGTATTCTTGCCTGAAGAATTTCATGGACAGAGGAGCTGGCCAGGTTACAGTCCATGGGGTCACAGTCAGATATGACTGAGCGACTAACACTTTCACTACTTTTTCACATATGTTAAAATAAATTGCTAGTGGGACTTCCCATTTTACAAAGCATCAATAAAATATCTTCATACACCCAAATGTGATGTGTCAGTGCATTGTGTCAAGTCTTCATTGAAGAAGATAGACTTGGAAAATGTAATTATTTTTCTCCCCTCTGAGAGACCTAAACAGTGATAGTAAAGGCATTTTTAAAAGCTATAAGGCATAAAAATGAAGAGAAAAAGTGGTAGGTCATCAGCAAACTAGACATTTCTAGAGGCGGGTTGAAAGGAATTGACTCATAAAGCACAGCTCAGGTAGTTGAAGCCAAAAAATATTTATGGAGAGGACTGAAGGTAAGGAGGCACAAATCTTTCCCAAAACACTCTTCAGAGGGTTGGGATGCAGACTTGATGAATCAAAGATGGCAAGCAGTTAAAAGGCTGAAAACAATATGATCAACTGAAAAATATTCTCATCAACTGCACTCCTCCACCATCCTTGCTAGAATTGATGGCAACCAGTTCAGACCCTCTTTTTCAAAACAGAAAAATAAAACAATGGATTCTTTATTTTAAAATGATCTGGAAAAGTTTTCATATATTGTTCATACATGTAAAGACTCAAAATTATATTTCACATGCATAATCACATGGGAAATTTACTTGAGGATGTACCCCAGCAATAGAATTAATATTAGAAGACATGTTTAATGAATTATTGATTTAATGGAAGTTAAGCTCTAATATCAAGTTAATTAGAAAGATTTTCAAATATTCCATACTGATAAGTGAAACTGAAGAATCAATCTAAACAAAAGCAATTATTCAGTTTTAATATAGGCCATGAACATAGAGGCAAATATTACAACTTTCAAAGGAAAATTTAACTCCTTGACTCCCATGTATAAGTGTTTTAAATAAATGCATTGCTATCTGCAAATTGATAATAACCTCCTAAGAATTAAGTATGGTATGTTCTACATTCTGATTTAAAGTGAAAGTGAAAGTTGCTCAGTCATGTCCAACTCTTTGCCACCCCATGGACTACACAGTTTATGGAATTCTCCAGGCCAGAATACTGTTCCCTTCTCCAGGAGAGATTCCTGACCCAGGAATCGAACTGGGGTCTCCTGGTTTGCAGGCAGATTCTTTACCAGCTGAGCTACTGGGGATTAGGTCATGATTTACAGATAAAACATACTAATTTATATTAAAAAAAAAAAACTTTTAAAGTCCATGCACTGCTATAGATAAAAATTCAAATGGATTATATTAGAAAGTTTGTCTCTTTGTTGTTGAGTTGCAAGTGTTCTTTATATATTATGCATGGGATACCCTTATCAGATACATGATTCAGAAATATCTTCTTTAATTCTGTGAATTGCTTTCACATTCTTGAACATGTGCTTGATACATAAAATATTTTAAATTTGATCTAATCCAAACATAGCCGTTTTTCTTCTGTTGGTTGTGCTTTTGGTATCATATCTAAGAAAACTTCACCAAATCAAAGCCATAAAGATCTTCCTGTGTTTTCTTCTAAACGTTATAGTTTTAGTGCTTATATAGTATAGTGTTTGGAGAAGGCAATGGCAGCCCACTCCAGTACGCTTGCCTGGACAGTCCCAGGGAAGGGGCAGCCTAGTAGGCTGCCGTCTAAGGGATCGCACAGAGTTGGACACGACTGAAGTGACTTAGCAGCAGCAGCAGCAGTATAGTGCTTATATAGTTTAGTGCTTAGATTTTCTATCCATTATAAGTTAACTTTTAAAATGGTGTGAAATAGGGATCCAACTTCATTTTTTCACATGTGGGTGTCAGTAGTCCCAGCACAATTTGGTGAAGAGACTATTCTTGCACTATTGAATGGTCTTGGTGCCATTTTGAGAATCAGTTGATCATAGGAACTTTGGTTTATTTTTAGGCTTTCAGTTGTATTCTATGGATTCCTGTGTTATTCTTAATGCCAATATCACATTTTTTAACTTTTTATTTTATATCAGAGTATAGTTTATTAACAGTATTATGTTAGTTTCAGGTATATAGCAAAGCAATTCAGTTATACATATGCATTATTTATTTTTTTTCAGATTCTTTTCCCCTTTAGATTGTTACATAATATTCGGCAGAGTTCCTTGTGCAATACAATATCACATTGCTTTGATTACTAGTGGTTTTTAATAAATTTCAAAATCAGGAAGTGTGGATCTTTTTTTCAAGATGATTTTGCTATGAGGTCTCTTGAACTCCATGTAAAGTTTGTGAATAGCTTTTACATTTTTGCTAAATAGTACACCAAGGCTGTATATTGTCACCCTGCTTATTTAACTTATATGTAGAGTACATCATGAGAAATGATGGGCTGGATGAGTTACAAGCTGGAATCAAGATAAGTGTGAGAAACATGGACAACCTCAGATATGCGGATGATACCACTCTAATGGCAGAAAGCAAAAAGGAACACAAGAGTCTCTTGATAAGAGTCAAGAGGGAGAGTGAAAGAGCTGGCTTAAGACTAAATACTAAAAAAAACTAAGATCATGGCATCCGGCCCCATGACTGCTTGGAAAATAGAAGGGGAAAGGTGGAAGTAGTGACACATTTTTTCTTCTTGGGCTCCAAAATCACTGCAGACAGTGGCTGCAGCCATGAAATCAGAAAACGATTGCGTCTTGGCAGGAAAGCAATGACAAACCTAGACCGTGTGTTGAAAAGCAGAGACATTACTCTGCTGACAAAGGTCCATATAGTCAAGGCTTCCCAGTGGTCATGTATGGTTGTGACAGGTGGGACCGCAAAGAAGACAGAACACCAAAGAACCGATGCCTTTTAACTGTTGTGCTGGAGAAGACTCCTGAAAGGCCCTTGGGAAGCAAGGAGATCAAACTAGTCAATCTTACGGGCGATCAACCCTGAATACTCACTGGAAGGACAGATGCTGAAGCTGAAGCTCCAGTATTTTGGTCATTTGATGCGAACAGACAACTCATTGGAAAAATCCCTGATGCTGGGAAAAATTGAGGGCAGAAGTGCGTATCAGAAGATGAGATGGCTGGACCACATCACTGATGCAATGATCCTGTACTCTGACAAACTCTGGGAGATGGTGAGGGACAGGGAGGGGAACTAGGGGACTGAATAACAACAACAACAACAACAATATGTACGAATATATATATATAACTATGAAATTAAGAAAGAATTATAATCTTGAATGAATTGACCTTTCAAATGGCAAACAAACAATTTATAAAGTCAATTCTGAAGTTTGTGAGAAAAAGAGGAAGTAATTTTCTCAAAAATATTAGAAGTCACAACCTACTAATTTTACATGATCAAGTATTAGAAGTTTCATATACACTTTTTCAAAATGAGTATATCTGTTGCTGGTTTTTCTTCTGGGCTTTTTTTTCCCCCATATTACAAATACCTAATAATAATACAGATAGAAAATGACCCTTAGGTCTATTATCATGAAATAGGCAGCGTAATTAATGGCATAATTTATATTTGTAAACAAATCTCAGATGATGCCTTTGGTGTAAAACACTTCTATTTTTAAATTATACAAATGTTTAATCAATTTGTAAGTCAATGAGGCCTCACTTAGTTATTAATTATTTGAACATTTTTGAAAACAGAACACACTAGTATCAAAAGTGTTTCATAATGATTCATTTGTGAGGATCTCAAAGTAGAAGTTACAATTGGAAGAAAACAGAAAATGCATTTTATAATTTCAAAAGCACATCATTTCTTTTCCGTAACATATTTCAATACAAATATATTTTTCCAGTAAATCTCATTTAAGTTTCTTATGTAAGAAAATGTATTTCAGACTTCAAGATTAAAAAAAAAAAACTCTATCTATTCATTCTTTACAATACTAAAATAAAATTCTCAGAGTTATGTTAAACAAGAACACAAAAGTTGATTTCAAATTTAAGATACTTTGTGCAAAATGGTAACTGGTATATATCAAATACTTTTATACGGTAATCTTATTTAAAAATAAAACCTATGAATTGTGTATTGGTAATACAATTTTATTTTTAGAAAACTTAGGTAATGACACTTCAATAATTTCACACAGTAAGTGGCAATGGTAAGATTTTGACCTAGGTTTTGGACTCAAAGTCCATATTTTCGTTAAATAAGAAACCATCTCAATTTTAAATTGTGAATTGCATATGTACTCTAAAGGCTTCAATAATATTTTATCAAATAGATACATGTTAACATGATATTTGCACACTAATTTAGTCCATAAATTACATTATAGAACACAACCTATTCTATCACTGTTATTTTGTCAACTCTGTGGCATAAAAATATGTAGCCTGATCATACAAGTATTACAGGTAAAATATTATAACTGAAAAGACAGAAAACTTATTTGTTCTTGTTGTGAATTTGTGGTTTTATTTTTTTAAGTAGCATGCATTAAGTAAGAATTTCTTTTCAAACCAAAAGTTCAGCGTTACGTAAAAGGAACAAATTGGAAGAAAATAATGAAATGAATATTTTAAAATATTTGAAAACATATGAAAAAAGGAAGTAAGAAAATAGGTATCCAAAGAATCTTTATCACTGTTCATTCAAATCAAAAACATTTTAGACAAGGAGTATGAAGTGATAGTTATATTAATTCTAAAATAATAATTACTACTTTATTAAAATAAAAATATTCTTTAAAGCTGATACTACTATAGCTTTTTTAAAGATGAAGGCTTTATACAGAAAGTTTCTTCTGTGTTTCTACTGAGTAAAAAATAGAAAGATATATTGATCATATTGATTTAATATTCAAATTAAGACTAAGCAAAACAGAGTACAGTGGCCTATGTAGAAGAAATGATTATTGTGAGCTGTATTTATGGGGGCAGTGGACTGGAGTTGATTGTTATTTCTAGATGGTAAAAGTGAAACATTAACATATGCTGCCAAAGATGTTTCTCATGAACTAACTGCCTCAAGTACTTTACACTTTGAACATCCACACAAACCTTAGGAAAATTTTGTAAATCACAAAATCATTAGAAACTTTACTAGCCTGAAATGGTAATAGTCTTTTCCTATTATTTTTTTTTTTGTTCAGTATTTTAATTTTAGTGTGAAATCAAGCTAAATATTGTTTTTCAATTCTCTGCCACAAACACCATTCCTTTAATTAAATATTAAGAATCTATCTCAAGTAAATGTTTCTCTGCCAGGCTTCTCTGCTTATGAAATTCTCCAGGCCAGAATACTTGAATGGGTAACCATTCCCTTCTTCAGGGTATTTCCCCAATCCAGGGATTGAACCCAGGTCTCCTGCATTGCAGGCAGGTTCTTTACAGACTGAGACACCAGGGAAACCCAAGTAAATGTTAGACAGAATTTACATAAATTCAATAAAGTCAAGAAATTTAGAAATATATGAAAGTGAAGATTGTTGACTCAGCATATTTTCTGCAAACTTTGTACTCACTTTTTATTCTTTTGTGTTTAATTCTTCATGTATGAGAACCTAAAATATGCTTGGGAAACTTAATTAGTATATCTATCAGGTTATTTCTGAGTTGACCAAATCCTCTTACACATTCACCTCTAAACATCAAAAATTGACTTCAGTTCAGTTCAGTTCAGTCACTCAGTCATGTCCGACTCTTTACGACCCCATGAATCACAGCACACCAGGCCTCCCTGTCCATCACCAACTCCCGGAGTTCACTCAAACTCATGCCCATCGAGTCGGTGATGCCATCCAGCCATCTCATCCTCTGTCGTCTCCTTCTCCTCCTGCCCCCAACCCCTCCCAGCATCAGAGTCTTTTCCAATGAGTCAACTCTTCACATGAGGTGACCAAAGTACTGGAGTTTCAGCTTTAGCATCATTCCTTCCAAAGAAATCCCAGGGCTGATCTCCTTTAGAATGGACTGGTTGGATCTCCTTGCAGTCCAAGGGACTCTCAAGAGTCTTCTCCAACACCACAGTTCAAAAGCATCAATTCTTCAGCGCTCAGCTTTCTTTTTTTTTTTTTTTCTTAATTTTTCAGCACTTTATTTATTTATTTATTTGATAAATTTAACGCCTTTTATTGCCATACCTCATTTTACTGTGCTTTGCTTTAGTGAACTTTATAGATACATGTTTTTTTTTTTTTTTTTCCCCTTGTTAATTTTCTGTTTAGTTGATCTATCCATAAGTGTGAGTGGGGTATTAAAGTCTCCCACTATTATTGTGTTATTGTTAATTTCTCCTTTCATACTTGTTAGGATTTGTCTTACATACTGCGGTGCTCCCATGTTGGGTGGATATATATTTATAATTGTTATATCTTCTTCTTGGATTGATCCTTTGATCATTATGTAGTGACCATCTTTGTCTCTTTTCACAGCCTTTGTTTTAAAGTCTATTTTATCTGATATGAGTATTGCTACTCTTGCTTTCTTTTGGTCCCTATTTGCATGGAAAATCTTTTTCCAGCCCTTCACTTTCAGTCTGTATGTGTCCCCTGTTTTGAGGTGGGTCTCTTGTAGACAACATATGTAGGGGTCTTGTTTTTGTATCCATTCAGCCAGTCTTTGTCTTTTGGTTGGGGCATTCAACCCATTTACGTTTAAGGTAATTACTAATAAGTATGATCCCATTGCCATTTACTTTATTGTTTTGGGTTCGAGTTTATACACCATTTTTGTGTTTCCTGTCTAGAGAATATCCTTTAGTATTTGTTGGAGAGCTGGTTTGGTGGTGCAGAATTCTCTCAGCTTTTGCTTGTCTGAAAAGCTTTTGATTTCTCCTTCATACTTGTATGAGATCCTTGCTGGGTACAATAATCTGGGCTGTAGGTTATTTTCTTTCATCATTTTAAGTATGTCTTGCCATTCCATCCTGGCTTGAAGAGTTTCTATTGAAAGATCAGCTGTTATCCTTATGGGAATTCCCTTGTGTGTTATTTGTTGTTTTTCCCTTGCTGCTTTTAATATTTATTCTTTGTGTTTGATCTTTGTTAATTTGATTAATATGTGTCTTGGGGTGTTTCTCCTTGGGTTTATCCTGTTTGGGACTCTCTGGGTTTCTTGGACTTGGGTGATTATTTCCTTCCCCATTTTAGGGAAGTTTTCAACTATTATCTCCTCAAGTATTTTCTCATGGTCTTTCTTTTTGTCTTCTTCTTCTGGAACCCCTATGATTCGAATGTTGTAGTGTTTAATATTGTCCTGGAGGTCTCTGAGATTGTCCTCATTTCTTTTAATTCGTTTTTATTTTATCCTCTCTGATTCATTTATTTCTACCATTCTATCTTCTAATTCACTAATCCTATCTTCTGCCTCTGTTATTCTACTATTTGTTGCCTCCAGAGTGTTTTTAATTTCATTTATTGCATTATTCATTATATATTGACTCTTTTTTATTTCTTCTAGGTCCTTGTTAAACCTTTCTTGCATCTTCTCAATCCTTGTCTCCAGGCTATTTATCTGTGATTCCATTTTAATTTCAAGATTTTGGATCAATTTCACTATCATTATTTGGAATTCTTTATCAGGTAGATTCCCTATCTCTTCCTCTTTTGTTTGGTTTGGTGGGCATTTATCCTGTTCCTTTATCTGCTGGGTATTCCTCTGTCTCTTCATCTTGTTTAAATTGCTGAGTTTGGGAGTCCTTTCTGTATTCTGGCAGTTTGTGGAGTTCTCTTTATTGTGGCGTTTCCTCGCTGTGTGTGGGTATGTAGAGGTGGCTTGTCAAGGTTTCCTGGTTAGGGAAGCTTGTGTCGGTGTTCTGGTGGGTGGAGCTGTATTTCTTCTCTTTGTTCAGTCGCGCTGTGGGGAGGGAGGGAGGGATGCTGCAAACAAATGACACTGGCGTGCGCTCGCAGTGCCTCAGCCACACTGGGTCTGCCCCCGCTCACGGCGCGTGTAGCCTCCCTGCCCACACTGCTCAGGCTCTAGGTTGTTCCGCCGGGAACAATCCGAGGCTGGCCCTGGGTTGCATGCACCTCCCAGGTCCAAGCCGCTCAGGTTCAGGCACTCAGGTAGTCCTCAGAGGCGCAGACTCAGTTGGGGCTGAGTTTTGTGCTCTTCCCAGGTCCGAGCAGCTCAGGTGATGAGGTGTTTGGCGAGCGCCAATGCTGCGACTTATCGCCTCCCCGCCACTTGGTTATCTGGGTGTAAAACCGGCGCACCTTCTCAGGCAGATGTTGACCGTCCAGACCCCCAATAAGTTTTAGTTAGCAAAGAAGCCAGTTTTATAGATAATGTCTCTCTGGGGCTGCGATTGCCCCCTTCCGGCTCTGGCTGCCTGTCACCGGAGGGGGAAGGTTTGCAGCCGGCTACCTCTGTTTAGTCCTTTGTTCCGTGCGCGGGCTGGCGGTGTCTTAGGTTAGGGCTGGCTTTTCGCATGGTAGATATCCCACAGTCTGGTTTGCTAGCCCAAATTATTTCGCTCAGATAGTGCTCAGGGTATTCAGGCCAGATTCTTACTCTCAGCGATGCAGCCCGCGCCGCGCCTCCCTGCCCAGCCCCCGCTTGCTAATGGCGGATGCAGGCGTCTGTGCTGCTTCTCCGCTGGAGGAGTTACCGTAGGGCTCGCAATCTGCAAGTTTTAATTGTTTATTTATTTTTTCTCCCTGTTATGTTGTCCTCTGTGCTTCCAAAGCTCGGCACGGATTCGGCAGTGAGAAGGTTTCCTGGTGTTTGGAAACTTCTCTCTTTTTAAGACTCCCTTCCCGGGACGGAACTCCGTCCCTCCCTCTTTTGTCTCTTTTATTGTCTTTAATATTTTTTCCTACCTCCTTTCGAGGAGTTGGGTTGCTTTTCTGGGTGCCTGATGTCCTCTGCCGGCATTCAGAAGTTGTTTTGTGGAATTTACTCGACGTTTAAATGCTCTTTTGATGAATTTGTGGGGGAGAAAGTGTTTTCCCCGTCCTACTCCTCCGCCATCTTGGCGCCTTCCCCTCAGCTTTCTTTATAGTCCAATTCTCACATCCATACATGACTACTGGAAAAACCATAGCCTTGACTAGATTGACCTTTGTTGGCAAAGTAATGTCTCTGCTTTTCAATATGCTACATAGGTTGGTCATAACTTTCCTTCTAAGGAGTAAGCGTCTTTGAATTTCATGGGTACAGTCACCATCTGCAGTGATTTTGGAGCCCCCAAAAATAAAGTCTGACACTGTTTCCACTGTTTCCCCATCTATTTCCCATGAAGCTTTCTAAATCAAAGATTATATGATTATAATAATACATGCACATATTTCAATATTCCATTATTTTATTCCTTAGGTAAGTTTCAATTTTTCATTCCCTTTTGCCAAAGTGATTGGCTCAAATGCCTGAGGTTGGTTTGAATTGATGGGAAGAGTAAAATAAGTGGTCGTCATATTGGACTCACATGGCTTCTACTGAGAGACAATTCTCTTGTGGATCTGAAGTATCTTTTCAAATGAATAACAACACTGGAAGATAGAAACATTGTCTCCCTGTAGAACAAGTGGCCGACATGCTTACTGCCCAGAACATTAAAGATAATGTCTCTCTTCAGAGCCAAAGGTAGGCATATTTCCTGACATTAAGAGACTTATGTCTCTACAGCCAAAGTTCCTCTTCTGAAACACAATCCAGTTGTGTACAGGTATCACCTGACTCATTTTGTGCCACCTTTTGAGAAGTGGAGTTTGGGAACTTATACATGAAAATGCTTATACTCTGACTCTGATTCATATTCATAATAAAGTGCTTTGTCTCTGTTTCAGGAGACTCCTATCTTCTGCTAGCATCCATGAAGCTGGCAGGGGAAGTTGTAAGCCAGCAAGTAGGATAAAACCTCAGATTCTTCACAATTCCTGACAGGCTCCCCCAAAAGCTAAGATATGGGTATGGGTAGTATTCTTTATATTTATTTTTTGATATGAAATTTCTCTTAAATTGTATTAAAAACAACAACAACAACAAAAAAAACCTCTTGCCTTAATGCAAGGCACAGGATGGTTCCTTAAGCTCTCATCAACTTGAATTGTTGATATATTTCCAAGTGAAATGAGTAAGATGTTTTAAATACATTATCTCATTTTATTATTTCAAATGTCTCATAAGGTAGGAATTAGATTTTGGTGGGTGGGTGAGATGGGGGCGATGGGGGGATTTAGTCACAACACCAAACCACTGAAATTCATCATATAAACAACCTTGTTGCAGAAAAAGTCTTGCTTTTTAACATACTCATCCATTTACTATTTTATTCAATAAACTCTTCAAAGCACTGATATGGAATGTCCTTAGAAATGTGACATGTTATGTTGCAAATCTACAGGCCTTGTTTAGAAATCATTAGCAATCAAGGGATATGTGAAGTCTCTTCCAGCAATGGATAACCGTCATGATGAACTACAACTAACCATTCTATTGTCTAGTAACTACTACTGTTACTCAGCCAAAGATTAACACTATAAAACAGTAGCTTTCACAAGAATAAAACATGTTACTTAATCTCCAGGTACTGAGAATACCTATATTTCTAGTCATAAATTAACCTTCTTAAAAATATTCATTAACAAAAGAAAAGAAATCACTGCATTTTCCTTAGTTACTTTGTTTAGTGGGAACATCAGTCACTTTTAAATTACTTGCACAAAAATACCTGAGGGGCACAATTAATCTACATCATTGAAAATTGTTTTGGAAATGTCACTTAATAAAGCCTTTTAATATCACCATAACAATCTGAAATATTAAAAACTTATGCTGTTATTTTCCTTGTTCATAATTAAACATACTCTCAGACAATAGTTGATGTTGCAACTCTAAGCAAGAAAAATGTCTAGACTGTTTACAGATGTCATAAAGACACAAATAATGTGGCTTTTATATAGTTTATATCTAAACTGACTCTTGACTCTTTGAACCTGTGTTAGTAAAATTAATGAAATAAAAACAATGTCATAATTCGAATGAATAAAATTTGAGCGTGTTCATGGAGTGATACAGAGATAAATAAGCCTAAATAGAAAGCAGAACTTCACAAATTGAAATAAAAAAACTAGTTCCTAATATGTTACTATCAAGTATAAATCTGAACACTTTTCAAGTTGATGCACAGGTAAGAATTTTAAGTTAATATGTTGTGTTTTTTTTTTTTTTATTTATTTAATTGGAGGTTAATTACTTTACAATATTGTATTGGTTTTGCCATACATCAACATGAATCTGCCACAGGTATACACGTTGTGTTTTTTTTTTAAGTTTCTCAGTCGTGTCTGACTTTTTGCGATCCCATGGACTGTAGCCCACCAGGCTCTTCTGTCCATGGGATTTTCCAAGCAAGAATACTGGAGTAGGTTGCCGTTCCCTTCTCCATAGGGGTCTTTCTGACCCAGGGATTGAAACTGGGTTTCCTGCATTGCAAACAGATTTTTTACAGTTTGAGCCATAGATATCAATACCTGGTTTCCAGTCACAAAACAAAGAAAATGCTACACAATATTTGCAAAGAATTTACTCAAAGGTTAGTTTTTAGTCATTTGATCTAGTTTGGATTGCACAAACTATGTGGAAATATCATAAAGAAGGTAACATATTGTTACACACCCAGTTTTCACCGTCTATTTATTTCTAGTTAAAGGAAATTATGTTCTTTTAAAAATGGCAGTTGCTTGGAAGACATAGTCAGGCTTCATCACTTCAGGGCTTTTTCTTTTTCCATTTATTTTTCCATGTACTAATCTAATATATTGGTGCATGCCTCCAGAGATCTCTTACAAAGTTTCTCAACATGAGTGACACCTCCAATTTTTAAAGTGATTCTCTTTAACCTTGACACAGAAATCCCAGCATTACAGTTTACTTTTATAAAATTCCTTGGTGAGGGTAGGAAGACGGAGAGAGATAGAGGTAGAAGAGACAGGGAGGTGAAAGAGAGAGTATGGAAGCAAGAGAAAATGGAGATAGAGAGACAGCAACAGGGAAGACAGGGATTATGAATCATGTGCCTGTATTAAACAATAAATGAAATTTCACTGAAAATAACTTTTAAATTATGATGGTAGTTCTTTATGTGTGTATGAATTCTGACAATGCTTTAACAATGTGTAGAAAGCTTTAATTTGAATATTGACAATTGTGTTTATTGCTTACTCTGTATCTTTGGTAATTAATTTTGCATCTTTTATAAAATGAATTCATATGTTAAAAGTGTAGAAAGACTCAAGCCTAAAAGAAGGAGCTTCTTAAATTTGGGAAGAAGTTATTCTACATGATCTATCTCAGACAAAAGAAAGGGGAAATCAGTAAAGCAGCTAAGGAACAACACAGAATGTGGAATGCCTAAGATTTTACACTAATACGATGAAGCCACAACAAAGAACAAACCTTATTTCAGAGCTGTGATAATTAGCAGGCAAATACGTGTTGTAATAAGCCATGCTAAGTATCTTAGTGTTAAAAAGAAAGACAAGGAAGGAGGGTGCGTGAAGAACCTCTTCAATTCTTCAGAATCTCAGAGATACATGTTTTAGAGAGATGGTACGCTTCGTCTCACGTGTTTGTGTTTTATTTCCTCCCTCCAGGCTGTATGCAATGAGTGTAGCTAGGAAAGAATAACTTCATGCAACAGCATGGCATGAACATATCTATCTTCAAAATCTAGTGCTCTAAGCCTTGCCCATGTGGCAGTGTTTTGGAAGATGAATTTTTAGATGTCTAAAAAAGTGAGTTACTTTCCTTTCCACACACACAACTTAGGTTTTAGAAATTGTGACAATTTATTCCATATCCACAGTAAAATCAGCACACTGTCATTCTAGTGGATTGGATAAGTTCATTTAGGTGTTTCAGTCTCCTTAACACTACTGCAGAAGTTTTCATTAACTGCTTCACTGGTAAATATCTAGCTGAATATCCATAATTACAGATCACTGACTATTTTATATTGCCAAAATAGGAGGTATAGAATGTATTTAACTATGCTATATTTGTATCTTTCCTAATATAATTTGCCATTTTGACTTTTAAAACTGAAAAAATGGCAGAAGTCAGCATTCTAAATAATTTCTAAGGAATAAAGCAATGATCTTTTTACTGAGTTCTAACAAAATGTGGTATTTGCAGTATTTACTTGAATTTTCGTCTTTATTAAAAAAAATCTGATGCATGAGGCAGGGCACTCAAAGTTGGTGCTCTGGGACAACCCAGAGGGATGGGGGGGGGGAGGGAGGTTCAGGATGGGGTGGTACACATGTACACCAGTGGCTGATTCATGTTGATGTATGGCAGAAACCATCCAATATTGTAAAGTAATTATCCTCCAATTAAAATAAATTAATGTAAAAAATTTGATATTATTTTGCAACCTCAAAAAAATAGCAACAAGGAAAACAGTATTTTAAAAATTCTGATAGAATATCCACTTACATAATTTTATGAACATAAATTTGACTTTGGAAAAGTTTATTAAACTATCAGAATAAACCTGTTAGTTCTTCATTAACAGAAAAAGACCAAAAACAGAAACAACATTGATAAACTATTCTATAATTTCATGATATATCAAATATACTTCCCTTTTTTTTTTTAATGAGAAGAGCAATAGTAATATTTAATGAGGGCAATAGTCATTAAACATTGAGAGTGTTCCATTGGAGAGAGTAAAAATAAACTATATAAACATATATAAATGTAACTGAACATACATTAAGATTAATATATAGTAATTATATAAGACTATTATATTGCATTAATATTAGGCTTAAATGCAAAAGGTTAAAATGGTGACATAGTCCTTTTTAATAAAACTTTTAAAGAAAGTATTATATACATGCAAAAGAAGTACGAAATTCATATTGCAAAGTTCAATGATACTTTGACAAAGTAAGTACCCACATAAATAATACCTAAAGACAGAACATCACCACTATCCCAGAGCCTCCTTCATACCCAGTTCTAGTCATTGTGCTACTTCCAGAAAAACCTCTATTCTGTTCTAACTCTACAGATTAATTTGTCATTTAATTTTTTTTTCAAATGGAATCATAAAATATGCATCATCTGGTATCTGGCTTCTTCCACGTATTATATGAGAGATTCATCCATGTTTGTAGTGGTGAATCATTTTCACTGATTTGTGGTATTCCACTATAATATGTTTATTCTCCTATTAAGGTACGCTTGTGCTGTTGTTAGACTTTTGGCTATCAAATAGTTTCTGAGACTATTCTTATAATGTTTCTATGAAAAGTATATTTGATTTTTAAATAGAAAATCAGGGGAGAGCAGTCAATTTTGCATTACAGGTGCCTAAAAAGTGGTGTATTCTCAAAATTATCAGCTGAGTATAAAACGAGAAATTATATTTCCAAAGAATAAAGGTGATATATGAGGAACATAGAAGAATGTTTATTTTCCAAGTGTTAAGATAAAGACATGGTATAAAAAGTGAAACTTGCACTTTTACGAATTTTGCACACAGCAAGGGAATTGATTACTATTTTTCCAGTAGACTATTTAGTAAAAATTTCCATATATAATCTATCATAACTCATGGAAGTTTCATATAGGGGAAATACTGTTGATTGTTTTAACTCTGTAAGTACATATTATTAAATATCCAGAATTATATTATTTAATACATAGTGGAGTGGAAAGAAAACTCAACACATATTTAGAATCTAACAGACTGTAAGGATAAAATCTGTAATATGTCCTTATTATATTTTAAGGAAAACTACTTCAATCCACATGTAAAATATTAACTATAATATATTTTGGATAAAAATTTTTCACCTTCTAAAATGTCAAGTTCAGTATGCTATGGATGATAAACAGATTTACTAATGATATTTTTTAAATAATTCTGCTATTTTAAGCATAACACACCATCAATTTCTATTGAAAGCATGGTTAAATAGTGATAATTATAGTTTTGGAGGGAGGAAATCTCCTCTTACAGACTTTATTTTATTTATTAGATCTGGGATATGGTGTGACATTTTAACGAAATAATTATTCATTCTGCTTTTGCTTTCATTTTTTTTTTTTAATTCAGAGAATTATTTCTCTCAGTCTGTATGTGATTCACTATTGGCTAAATATCTACTATGGGTCCAAAGCTATGTCAAACATGATCCTGTTTTCAAGTATTTCAGTTTTGCTAGAGACACATATGAAGTAATAGGAAACTACACAACCTGAGCCCCGATAAAAAGAACACAGATGAGAATGGTTATAATCTAGCACAAATTAATGGAGTCCTTAGAAATATGAAAGCAAAATAAAAGGCAAGGGAGTTCAGATAAAACCAGCATTGGTGACTGTCTTTTAGATGCCTGTCCCATATGGGTGAATATATTAAGACCTTGAAATTGTGAGTTAAAATAAAGCCCCCCCCCAAAAAAAAGGATGATACTAATAACAGCAATAATACAAAGAAACAGAAAGAGAAGAGGAAGAAAAAGAACTCAAGGTAGTACGAAAACACAAGGGGTCTAATCGTCATATTTTATTATTTCCTTTTAAAAGAGGCAGGTCAGATTTCCATTTTCTTGATGATTCTCTTCATAGAACCAAAGTAATGGGCAAGTAGTAAATATCTATGATTTGTTTCAAACTTGATTTTTATAAAATGTATTCAGAAGACATAAAGCATTTTCTTTTTTTAAAAAAATCTTTTTATTTTATATTGTAGTATAGTCAATTAACAATGTTGTGAGTTTCACATGGACAGCAAAGGGACTCAGCCATACAGATTTATGTATCCATTCTCCCCCTTACTCCCCTCCCATACACGCTGCCACATTAACACAGAGCAGAGTCCCCTGTGCTATACAGTAGGTCCTTGTTGGTTATCCATTTTAAATATAGCAGTGTGTACATGTCAATCCCAACCTCCCTTACTGCCCCTTCCTTTTTGGATTTTCTTTCCCTCTCTCAACAATCTCATGATTCCCATCTGTATGATGGTAACCACCGCAATACCTTTTTAGCACAGACCTCTCTCTATCCAGGCTGCCGTATGTTCCTTTGGACGTGGGTGTCCTACAAATAGTTGAAACAACAGACTGGTTCCAAATAGGAAAAGGAGTACGTCAAGGCTGTATATTGTCACCCTGCTGATTTAACTTATATGCAGAGTACATCATGAGAAACGCTGGGCTGGAAGAAGCACAGCTGGAATCAAGATTGCCAGGAGAAATATCAATAACCTCAGATATGCAGATGACACCACCCTTATGGCAGAAAGTGAAGAAGAACTAAAAAGCCTCTTGATGAAATTGAAAGAGGAGAGTTAAAAAGTTGGCTTAAAGCTCAACATTCAGAAAACTAAGATCATGGCATCTGGTCCCATCACTTCATGGCAAATAGATGGGGAAACAGTGGAAACAGTGGCTGACTTTATTTTTTGGGGCTCCAAAATCACGCAGATGGTGATTTCAGCCATGAAATTAAAAGATGCTTACTCCTTGGAAGGACAGTTATGACCAACCTAGACAGCATATTAAAAAGCAGAGACATTACTTTGCCAACAAAGGTCCCTCTAGTTAAGGCTATGGTTTTTCCAGTAGTCATGTATGGATGTGACAGTTGGACTGTAAAGAAAGCTGAGCGCCGAAGAATTGATGCTTTTGAACTGTGGTGTTGGAGAAGACTTTGAGAGTCCCTTGGACTGCAAGGAGATCCAACCAGTCCATCCTAAAGTCCATCCTTTATCTGATGTTGAAGCTGAAACTCCAATCCTTTGGCCATCTGATGGGAAGAACTGACTCATTTGAAAAGACCCTGACGCAGGGAAAGATTGAGAGCAGGAGGAGAAGGGGACGACAGAGGATGAGATGTTTGGATGGCATCACCGACTTGATGGACATGGGTTTGGGCGGACTCCGGGAGTTGGTGATGGACAGGGAGGCCTGGTGTGCTGTGGTTCATGGGGTCACAAAGAGTCAGACACAACTGAGCAACCTAACTGAACTGAATATGATCATATTTGGATTTAGACAAAGTATTTTCATATACACGTTGGGGCTTCCCTGGTGTTTCACACAATAAAGAATCCACCTGCAATGTGGGAGACCTGGGTTTAATTCCTGGGTTGGGAAGAACTCCTGGAGGAGGGCATGGCAACCCACTCCAGTATTCTTGCCTACAGAATCCCCATGAATAGAGGAGCCTGGTGGGCTACAAGTTCATGGGGCTGCAAAGAGTTGGACACGACTGAGCGACTAAGCACACACAACATACATTTCAAGTGGAGTATAATTTTTCCTGTGTTGTGAATAAAGAAATCAATAGAAATGTTAAAGTTAGGATGGGATTTTCATAAATTTTATTAATGTTGATAATTACTATCAATCTATAGTCTTAAGTGATGAAGTCATTCTCTTCAATGAATAAAAGTTAGAATCAGTATTCTGTTTGCACATGAGGAAGCAAAACAAATCTCCTGTACTTCCATAGGAGTTTCTATTCTTGGTTGGAAAAATAAATACAGATATTGTGGGTAGGTGAAACCAGTCTATAATTCTCACTAAATTATCTGCTAATTTTTATGTGAATGTGAGGATATATGTGTAGATTGCCATTTCCTCCTTCAGGGGATCTTCCTGATGCAGGGATCCAACCCACATCTATTATGTCCCTGCATTGGTAGGTGAGTTCTTTTAAACCTAGCTCCACCTGGGAAGCTCGAATATATACAGCTTTCTGGAGGAAAGAGTCATTATTTTTCTTAAAGTTTAAGAAATCATAGTTAAATACTTTTGTAATTTTTAACGCATCTGTATTCAATGTTTCTACAATTCAATGGCATCACAATTAAAGAAATAATATTGTCTAATTTAAACATCACTCAGTGAAACCAGGGTTTCCCTGGTGGCTCAGATGATAAAGACTGCGTGCAATGTAGGAGACCCACATCTGATCCCTGGGTGGGGAAGATCCCCTGGAGAAGGAATTGGCAACCCACTCCAGTATCCTTGTCTGGAGAATCCCATGGAGAGAGGAACCTGGGGGACTAGTCAATGGGGTCACAGAGGCAGACATGACTCAACGATTCACACTTTTACCTTCAATGAAATCATTGAGTTTAAAAAAAAAAAAAAACAGAAATAATGTGAATATATTTCCTATTCAGTGATTAGTTTATTATCTCTACTGAAATAAACATCTGGTTGTTTCTTTATACCTAAATAATGACAGTAGTGCCTCATTTTATTTTCTAGACTAAGGTCCTGGTAAAATAATATACATGCTTCCTGTACTCATCAATTCACTATGTGACTGAAATGCATAAAAATTACCAACAGACCATATGGGAAATGTATTTTACAAACGGTATGTTGCAGCTGAGGTTCCGCAGCTCTACCTGTTTCCAATTTAATATCTTATTGTCTCTCTTGCTTATAAGATCTATTTTTCACTTGTAGACTTGAAGGCATATTCATTTAGCTTCTTGACCTTTTTGCTGCTGAGCAGCTGGACACCATGTGTAGTAAACTCTTCTCTTCTATGAACTTAAGACTATATATCCCTTTAGAAATGTAAAATGATTTCAGATTTTATTGTGAAAAAAGTTAAGCAGATTAAAATAGAACATCCTATAAACTCTAAATGAAACTTGTTCAGGAAAGCATTTTCCTTTCAGTAATGTGCATAAGAAACAAGAAAAATATACTGTCTTTTTTCATGTATGATGAAAGTTCATTATCACCATTTCATTTATATAAAATATGGGCCAGTAATATGTTGGTAAAATTAGACATCTCTATACTCTAATTAGTATCCATTCATAAATAGGAATAATAAGAAATCTGTGTAATTTGATTATTTTAATACTGTTTGTTATAATCCTAAGTTCAGTATCAAAAGAGGTTTATTGTTGCCATGCATTTTTATACTAACTGCACATAAACTAAAAAGAATTGCTTTTTGTAAAAAAAAAAAAAAAGAAAGAAAAGTATTCTTTGCCAAAACTTACAGAAGCAGGCCTGTATTTATGGACCAAAGTTATTTGATGTAGATATACAGTTGTGTATAAAGGTAGTGAGTTTGATAAAGGAACCTTAGATGGAACATATTAGTTGCACAATATATTTCTGCCATGACATACCAGCAGTTATTCTGCAGTCTAAGAATATCTGTATAAATTTGTTCTACTGATAAAAGAGATTCAGCATTGCTATAGCATTTTTCTTTCTAAGTGTTATTTATCTAACAAAGCAAAATACACAAGGTAAGAATACTATTTCAGCAACCATAGCAATGCCTGGAGAAGGAAATGGCAACCCACTCCAGTGTTCTTGCCTGGAGAATCCCAGGGACGGCGGAGCCTGGTGGGCTGCCGTCTATGGAGTCGCAAAGAGTCTGACACGACTGAAGTGACTTAGCAGCAGCAGAAGCAGCAGCAGCAATGCCTAACTACTTGTAGAAATAAATAACCAATGTGGTGCACACTTTAAATGTTTTTTATATCTCGTTAAGTTGTCCTCCAGAAAGGTGGTGCTACTTTATAAATGCCTTTCTAAATTCTTAGCAATGAGGACAGGAAAAGCAATTTAATTAAAACATCTTTATAAAATGTATGATCCTTTCAAAAATATATCATTTTTATAACAAATGGACACTTCATCTAGTTATCCCCACTTGGCATGTTGTGGCCATTCAAAATTGTTTTGTTAAGTGAATGAATAAATATAGTGATGAAAGAGAAAAATAAACTTACACTTAAAATACCAGGAGAAAGAACAGCCTCATTATTTGGCATGTTACAGATTAACAGGGGATGTGTTTGTACTTTATTTGTATGGTACTGACTATATCAGAAACTAGTATAAATTGAACTAGTTAAACAGGTATTCACAAAACACATACTTGAAGCATCTGATGGAGTAGACTGTCCTCTATTTCTGAAATTTCTCTTACCTGCCCATTTCTATCCTGACAAAGCCTTAGCACAGTCCTTTTTCTCTTACCCACACCCTTCAAAGAAATCCTTGTTGCAGAAAACTTCCAGAATTATTTTTAAGAATTTAAATAAAATCATATAATTCAAATATACGACTCAAAACTAGTACCACAAAGTCATATGCGATGGGCTAAGAAACAGTTTCTCTGTGGACTCTAAGATAACTCAATGAGATTAATGCAAAATTACCTTAATATAACCAATGTCAGGTACACTGTTTCTGAAAGCTAAATTCCTATTTCATATTCTTTTTTTCTGAGCCCATCATGTAGGACAAGAGTCAGGTCTTTCATAAGTTGTACTAAAACATAATAAGTTAATCTAAATTGACTAATCAATTGTCAATTGCCAGATATAATTAGTATATTACAAAATAACATGTGCTTGCATACATGCTAAGTCACCCCAGCTGTGTCTGACTCTGTGCGACCCTATTGACTGTAGCCTGCCAGGCTCTTCTAAGCATGGAATTCTCTAGACAAGAATACTTTCCATGCCCTCTTCCAAGGGATCTTTCGAACCCAGGGATCAAACCTCTAATGTCTCCTACACTGGCAAGCAGGTTCTTTACTACTAGCACCGCCTGAGAAGCCCAGAATATAACACATTTGAGCTTATTAGAAGCATACTTACACATACAATTACACAGTGCTTAGAGTATTTCTTTGGTGAATATTATAATAAGAAAAGAAATATAATAGTAGCTGTGTTCTATTTTTTACTTTCTTGTCTACTTTATCTTATTTTGGGATTCAATATATACTTTTAGATAGAATAATAATCAGAGTTAAAATCTATTCAGCAAACCATTTTCTAAACAAAATTCAACCAAAATTATATTTATCAGAAATATCACCTAAAACAAACAACAAATAAAATCACTGTTATTATCAAAAAATTTAAATGTACTCTGTATCTTCCTACATGCTGCATTTTCAGAAATCTATTTCAGACATATTAGAGAAACTTTTGGAAATACAAGAAAAGATCAACTACTAAGGCTAAAAAGCAATTATTAATCAAAATAGAAATGATATTATGGAGGCAGAGAACATTAAGTGGGAAAATAAATTTTAAATTTATCATTTATTTACTGTTTTATTCTTTAATTTTAAAAATTATCATTTAAATATAACCATTGCTAAACTATGATGACAATTGTTTTTGAGATAGATAAGTCAAAATGAGAAATATGAGAAAAGGGCTTTTCTTTAAGACAGATTTTGACTAAAAGACTTTTGTTATTCAATTATTCACATTAGTCCACAAAAGACAGCAGTAAACCAAAAAGGCTTAAACTATAATATGAGGTATTCAAGTTGCATAAAACAAGGTTTGTATCAATGAGCATGGCTAAAAATAGAATAGAATATTTATCTAATAGAATATAAATGCTTTATTTTTATGCATTTTAACTTAATTAATTTTAGACAAACCTAGACAGCATATTAAAAAGCAGAGACATTACCTTGCCCACAAAGATCTGTTTAGTCAAAGCTATGGTTTTTCCTGTAGTCATGTATGGATGTGAGGGTTGGACCAAAAAGCAGGCTGTGCGCCAAAGAATTGATGCTTTTGAACTGTGGTTTTGGAGAAGACTCTTGAGTCCCTTCCTAAAAGAAATCAACCCTGAATATTCATGGGCAAGACTGATGCTGAAGCTGAAGCAACAATACTTTGGCCATCTGATGCGAAGAACTGACTCACTGGAAAACACCCTGACGGTGGGAAAGACTGAAGGCAGGAGGAGAAGGGGACGAAAGAGGATGAGACGGTTGGATGGCATCACCGACTCGATAACCACAAGTTTGAGCAAGCTCCAGGAGATGGTGAAGGACAGGGAAATCTGGCATGCTGCAGTTCATGGGACTGCAAAGAGTCAGACATGACTGAGTGATTGAACAACAACAAAAGAGAATTAGGATTCCAACAAAACAAAAAATAATCTATCCTTTACCCTGTGATTTTTGCTTGAAGTTAAGGTAAATATAGGGGATATACATGGAAATACGGAGCTTAGGTCAGCTGAGGATAATGAAATTTGTCTCACTAAAAGAAGTGGTATAAACCCAAGTTCAGTTAATAAATCATTCTCCTGTTTTTTCAGAACTAACAAGAGGCAGTGTGTTATTACTATGAAAGAATACTTCTTATTCTTTATGTACCAACTGGTGAAATACTGAGGAATCATAACATGCAGATACTGATTGAGTAGATCTGGTGGGTCTGACATGCTGTATTTCTAACAAGCTCCAAGAGGAAGCTATGCTGCTGTTTCAAGGCCAACACTTTTTTATATAGTAAAGCTATAAAAATAAGGTTAATCTAAGTTATAAAGAAGACATATGAAAATGCCAGGAAATTTTATATAGGGGAAGATTTAGTCTCAGAAACCTCTTTTCTGAAATTGGAAGCAGTAAGTTTCTATATAGTTTAGAAAGTCAAAGGACACACAGACCAAGATAGATTTATCAAGTCACCCAGAATTAAGAAGGATTTTTTAAAAGTTTAATTTAACTATTATTTTATATTGGAGTATAGTTAATTTACAATGTTATGTTAATTTAAACTGTATAGCAATTGTATACCAGAGTGATTCTGTTATTCACATACATATATCCATTCTTTTGCAGATTCTTTCCCCATATAGGTTATTAGAGAATACTGCTTAGAGTTCCCTGGGATCTACAGTGCTATATTGGTCTTTGTTGACTACCAATTTTATATATAGTAGTTCACATATGTTAATACCAAACTCCTAATTAATCCCTCCCTCCACCTTTCCTCAATGCTACTGGTGACTCAGATGGTAAAGAATCCAGCTGCACTGTAAGAGACCTGGTTCAATCGCTGTGTCAGGAATACCCCCTGAAGAAGGGAATGGCTACCCATTCCAGTATTCTTGCCTGTTAAATTCCATGGACAAAGGAGCCTGGCAGGCTGAGTTGGACACGACTGAGTGACTGTGACTGACCAAGCACACAATCAGACTGTCTTTCCTCTTTGATAATCTTAAATTCGTTTTTAAAGTCTGTAAGTCTGTTTCTTTTTGTGAGTATGTTCATTTGTATCTCTTTTTTTTGACTATGCTGCATGGCACATGGGGTCTTAGATCCTCAACCAGAGATTAAACCCACACCCCCACCTCCTATGTTGGGAGCATGGAATCTTAACTACTAGACAACCAGGAAAAGTGTTTATTTGTATCATTTTTAAGATTCCATATATAAGTGTACCATATAATATTTGTCTTTGTCTGATTACTTCACTTAGTATGAGAATTTCTATGTCAGTTAGTATTGTTGCAAATAGCATTATTTCATTATTTTAATGGCTAAACAATATTCTACTGTATATATGTACCATATTTTCTTTACCTATTCCTCTGATAATGGACATTTAGGTTGCTTCCATGTCTTAGCTATTTTAAATACTGCTGCAACAAACATTGGGGTTCATGTATCTTTTCAAATTATGATTTTCTCTGGATATATGCCCAGGTGTGGGATTGATGAATCATATGGTAGCTCTATTTTTATTTTTTAAGGAACCTCCACTCTGTTCTCCATAGTGGGTATACCAATTTACATTCCTACCAGTGATGTAGGCAGTTCCCTTTTTTTCCACACCCACCACAGCATTTACTATTCATAAATCTTTTGATGATGGTCATTCTGACACTGCAGTTTTGATTTGTATTTCTCTAATAATTAGTAATGTTGAGCATCTTTTCATGTGCGTTTTGGCCAGCTGTATGTTTTTTTTTTTGAGAAATGTCACCAAATTTGCAAATATTTTCTCCCATTCTGTGGGCTGTCTTTTCACTTTTTTTATGGTTCCCTTTGCTATGCAAAATCTTTTAAGTTTAACTAGGTTTCATTTGTTTATTTTTGTTTTTGTTTTCATTGATTTATGTCAAATAGTATACTAACCTATGTTTTCCTCTAAGAGTTATAAAGTATTTAGTCTTACACTTAGGTCTTTAAAAATAATAAAATACCTAAGAATAAGTCTATCTAAGGAGGCAAGAGACCTGTGCTCTGAAAACCATAAGATGCTGATGAAAGAAATCAAAGATAACACAGATAGATGGAAAGTTATACCATGTTCTTGCATTGGAAGAATCAATATTATATATCAGGGAATGTTTAACAGGAGGATTCCTACCTGCTGTTTCTCATAAATCTTCTGTTTCTTATCAGTTTCTGTTGCCAGAAACCAGTGGAACAGCAAGTCGCTACTGAGGTCACAGGATGAGACAGGCTTGAATCTCCTTCAGTAAACACTCTCCTTACCACAAACTGCTTAGTCTCAATCCTCTTTCTTGAGATATGGATTGTCTCCTGACCTTGTGACCATTATTAATCCCTTGTTCCCTTGGTAACGGTTGCTGTACGTTTGGTTTTCTGATCTTTATCATTGGCAAAAGAAATTTCTTGTACAACAGCCTATATATACTCACAGAAAGATCATTAAAGCACCTTTGCTCCATCAGAGCTTGGGTCCCCATGTCTGTGTGTCTTTCTTTCTTTCTCCCTCTCTCTTTCACTTTCTTATCATTGACTCTGGACCACCAGGTTCTGGTCCATTAAAGGACCCAAACAATTATCAAAATGACTCTACTATCCAGGATGATCTAAATATACAAAGCAGTCCCTATCAGATTACCAATGGCATTTTTCAGAAAACTAGAACAAAACTTTAAAAATCTGTATGGAAATACAGAAGATTTTAAAAGGCCAAATCAATCCTGAGAAAGAAATATGGAGTTGGAAAAGTCAGCTTCTCTGGACTCAGTCTGTACTCCAAAGCTCAGTCTATACTACAGTAGGCAAAGGTGCAAAAACAGAAATATAGATCAACAGAACAGGATAGACAGGCCAGACATAAAACCAGGCACTTATCATCAATTATCCAGGACAAAGGAGGCAAGAATATAGAATGGAGAAATGATTGTGTCTTCAATAAGTGCTATTGGGAAAACTGTACAGCTACATGTAAAAGAATGAAACTAAAATATTCTCTAACACCACACAGAGTTAAGGAAATCTAAGTGTCAGTCTAAGAGGCATGAAAGGTTCTTTCAAGCAAGATGGCTAAGACCCAGCTTCTCTCCTGGCCTTGAGGTCAACTCAGCAATGGCAGCATTTTGGGAAGGCTTAAAAATTATCTTAGGGAAAGTACAGCAAGCACACTAGGACTGGATTAACCCCAACTCAAGGGAAGCATAGCTCTATATATTGCCCAAACCTTAAGAAATTAAAAGACACTTACTCCTTAGAAGGAAAGTTATGAACAACCTAGACAGCATTTTAGAAAGCAGAGACATTAGTTTGTCAACAAAGGTCCATCTAGTCAACGCTACAATTTTTCCAGTAGTCATGTATGGATATGAAAGTTGGACTATGAAGAAAGCTGAGCATTGAAGAATTGATGCTTTTGAACTGTGGTGTTGGAGAAGACTCTTGAGAGTCCCTTGGACTGCAAGGAGATCCAACCAGTCCATCCTAAAGGAGATCAGTCCTGGTTGCTCATTGGAAGGACTGATGTTGAAGCTGAAGCTCCAATACTTTGGCCACCTCATGCGAAGATCTGACTCATTTGAAAAGACCCTGATGCTGAGAAAGATTGAGGACAAGAGGAGAAGGGGACGACAGAGGATGAGATGGTTGGATGGCATCACTGACTCAATGGACATGAGTTTGGGTGAATTCCGTGAGTTGGTGATGGACAGGGAGGCCTGGCATGCTGGGATTCATGGGGTCGGAAAGAGTTGGACATGACTAAGCCACTGAACTGAAGTATCAATATAATCAACTCGATCCTTTTTCATTCAGAATAGTGTCTATGTTTATTTTTTCTTCAGTGTTTGTTTTGATTAAAAGTAGCTAATATGTAAGAACACATACTATTCATCAGTCATTGTAAGACTTGTAGATTAACTTTTTACATTTCTATCCACCTATTCTAACCAATTAAATTAATTGAGACAACAAGTAGTATTTATGATTTAATTACAGTAACACAAATACTAAAACTTAGTTGCAGACTAGGTGGATAGCCAAAGCTATATGTTAATTAATAATTTATGATCAAAAAAGATTGGCTCATAGCTTATCCAAAATCTCCACTGTAAACCCTGGGGGAATTTCTGACTGCCTAAGCTGTAAAATCTTGCAACAGCTACATGAATTACAAACTTCATCTATTAAATGATTAAATGGATTTAAAAGTTCATTCTCTATCTGTATTGTGCAACACTGTAGTCACTAACTCCATCTATGTATTTTAATTTATGTTAATAAAGTTAAAATTAAATACAAGAAAAATTCATTTCCTTAAATATGCAAGCCACATTTCAAGTGTTAAGTAGCCATATGTGGCTTGTAGTTACCACATTGGACAATGTACTATTATATATTAACATTTCCAAAGTCATACAAAATTCTGTTGACAAATTCAATTCTATCTTAATGTTGACAGGTCATCTAGCTTTTGCTAATTTTTATACCATTCAATTTTTTGTTGTTGATTAGACATGAAGTCATGTCTGACTCCTTTGCAACCCCATGGATTTTGGCCCTCCAGGCTCTCCTCTTCATGGGATTTCCCAGACAAGGATAATGCGGTGGGTTGTCATCTCTTCCTCCAGGAGATCTTCCCAAACCAGAGACTGAACTTGTAGCTCCTGCTTGGCAGGTGGATTCTTTACCACTGAGCCACCTGGGAAGCCTAATTATTCAAAATATTACCTAATTTTATTCTCACAACTATTATTTGAAAAATACTGAAGTTAATACTTCTGCTGTTTAATCACTAACTCATGTCTGACTCTTCCAAGACCCCATGGACTGTAGCTTAAGCAGGCTCCTCTATCCATGGGATTTCCCATGGCAAAAACATAGGAATGGGTTGCCATTTCCTTCTACATGGGATCTTCCCGACCCAGGGATTGAACTCACATCTCCTGTATTGGCAAGGGTATTCTTATGACTGAGACACCAGGGACTATGTTTTATAAAGAAGGGCAATACTGGATATTTTAGCTTTTTTCAGAGCTAAAATGAAGTTAAAGTTTTGGATTTAAAATCTGTGCAACTTGTAGAATCAATTTACACAGTGGGATTTGAAATTCAGGACCCATCTTTGTCATGGGTGGAGATGGATTAAGTTTTGAATTTCAGTGGTATTACCATTCAGTAGTCCATGTCATTATCTAATATAAGATCTACTACACCATGGGAAAACTGTATCTTTAGATAAAATATAGTTTCTAACTAAGCTGAAAAATTAGCAAACAGCTCTATATCGTATTTGTTTTTCAAATAAGAATTGCTAGCATTTAGCTCAATATTCAGAAATGATCACAACAGAATGCTTATGTTGATTAAAAAAATCAATTGGAATTGTTCAGTCAATAAGTTTAAAAGCCATTACATGTTTACACAGTAAATTTAAATTAATACGATCTACTATAGTATATCTTTCTACCAGAGTCCACGCTAAACTCATAAAGCTTTACCGACCACTCCACTGAGACAACTGATAGGTTTACGAGATAAAGCCTGTCTACCTTCATCAATAAAATTTATTATTCTGCAATGCATAAATATACTCTTCCACTGTCCATTTTCACTTCTCCCCTGAGCATATTGTTTTTACCTACAGTTTTTCTTTCCTAATTCATTAGCCTCCTGATATTTCATTACCTGTTACTTTGTTATGACTAAACTACACTGAGCATTATTTTCAAGATCTTGCCTAATTATAATTTTTCCCAATTGCTTTCTCCTTTTTACCTGCATGCTTTCACATCTACTTTATATAAGAAAGGCTTATCAGGTTGGTCAGATGGTAAAGAATCTGCCTACAGTATGAGCAACCTGGGTTTGATCCCTGGGTTGGGAAGATACTCTGGAGAAGGGAACAGCACCCCACTTCAGTATTCTTGCCTGGAGAATCTCATGGACAGAGGAATCTGGCAGGCTACAGTCCATGGGGCATAAAGAATTGGACATGACTGAGTGATCCAAACTTGAGAAAAAGACTTATTAGAAGATAGACTGCAGCAGTCATTCCAGGTGATGCATGATCCAGTTGGTAAATGCATATGTATTCTTTTGAGGCAAAAAAAGCACTATTATCCAAACTCACAGTATGCTACTAAAAACAAGGATGCTCTACATTAAGTTATTAAATCAATAATAATGAACGCATGCAGTTCAGTTCAGTCGCTCAGTCATGTCCAACTCTTTGTGACTCCATGAATCCCAGCATGCCAGGCCTCCCTGTCCATCACCAACTCCCGGAGTTCACTCAGACTAATATCCATCGAGTCAGTGATGCCATCCAGGCATCTCATCCTCTGTCGTCCCTTCTCCTCCTGCCCCCAATCCCTCCCAGCATCAGAGTCTTTTCCAATGAGTCAACTCTTTGCATAAGGTGGCCAAAGTACTGGAGTTTCAGCTTTAGCATCATTCCTTCCAAAGAATGGCTGATTTCCTTCAGAATGGACTGGCTGGATTTCCTTGCAGTCCAAGGGACTCTCAAGAGTCTTCTCCAACACCACAGTTCAAAAGCATCAATTCTTTGGTGCTCAGCTTTCTTCACAGTCCAACTCTCACATCCATACATGACCACAGGAAAAACCATAGCCTTGACTAGACGGACCTTTGTTGGCAAAGTAAAGTCTCTGCTTTTCAATATGCTATCTAGGTCGGTCATAATTTTTCTTCCAAGGAGTACAAAATAAATACTATGGCAATATTTCATTTAGTGAAAAAAAGGTATTAAAATTATGTCCTTTTTTGGGTATAACACCTGTACAAAATGACAAAGTGATACACTGAAACTTAACATGAACATGCTGCTGCTGCTGCTGCTGCGTCACTTCAGTCGTGTCCAACTCTGTGAGACCCCAAGACAGCAGCCCACCAGGCTCCCCGGTCCCCAGGATTCTCCAGGCAAGAACACTGGAGTGGGTTGCCATTTCCTTCTCCAATGCATGAAAGTGAAAAGTGAAAGTGAAGTTGCTCAGTCGTGTCCGACTCTTAGTGACCCCGTGGACTGAAGCCCACCAGGCTCCTCCATCCATGGGATTTTCCAGGCAAGAGTACTGGAGTGGGGTGCCATTGCCTTCTCCATAACATGAACATAAAGTTGGCTTAAAGCTCAACATTCAGAAAACGAAGATCATGGCATCTGGTCCCATCACTTCATGGCAAATAGATGCGGAAACAGTGGAAACAGTGTCAGACTTTATTTTTGGGGGCTCCAAAATCACTGCAGATGGTGATTGCAGCCAGGAAATTAAAAGATGCTTACTCCTTGGAAGAAAAGTTGTTACCAACCTAGATAGCATATTGAAAAGCAGAGACGTTACATTGCCTACAAATGTCCATCTAGTCAAGGCTATGGTTTGTCTAGTGGTAAGGTATGGATATGAGAGTTGGACTGTGAAGAAAGCTGAGTGCCGAAGAATTGAACTGTGGTGTTTGAGAAGACTCTTGAGAGTCCCTTGGACTGCAAGGAGATCCAACCAGTCCATTCTAAAGGAAATCAGCCCTGGGTGTTCTTTAGAAGGACTGACGCTAAAGCTGAAGCTCCAGTATTTTGGCCACCTCATGCGAAGAGTTGACTCATTGGAAAAGACCCTGATGCTGGGAGGGATTGGGGGCAGGAGGAGAAGGGGACAACAGAGGATGAGATGGCTGGATGGCATCACTGACTTGATGGACGTGTCTGACTGAACTCTGGGAGTTGGTGATGGACAGGGAGGCCTGGGGTGCTGCCATTCATGGGGTCGCAAAGAGTCAGACACGACTGAGCGACTGAACTGAACTGAAAGAAGTAACTAGATTAATATGTCAGAAATTTTTGGAGACAGTAACACTATAACATTAATGTTATATTCAATTTAGTTGAATATATATTTACTCAAGTCCAAGAAATAATTTTAAATTCAAAAACTGATGAAGCCATAGTTGCTGTCATCATGGAGTTGGTGAGACAATGATACACATTCAGAAAAATTGAGGAAGATGATTCTGAAGGATGGGAGAGATTTTGCAGACGAAGGAGAAACCAAATTCATTTCAGAGGGAGCATTAGAAAAAGACACAACAGTGCAAAGGGCAACAGTCAATGGGCTGATCTAGACAGCTCATATGGATATGTGAGAAAATAATAAATCACGTGGCTTAAAGGAGTATGTTAGGGTCAGTCACAGAAGATCATAAATGTCAAACACAGTGGGTTGTATCTAACAGTATTATAAACAAAATTTCTATTGTTATTATTATATTAATTATTAATTTAACATGAGAGTGGATGATCACAGATATGCTATAAGCTTTATCTGAACATAATGGAACAGGTAGATACTGAAGAGATGGAGTCCAGTTCATAATAAATTAAACAGTCTGCGAGGAGGGACCATCAGGGATGCAAATAGAGCCTGGAAGTTTGAAAGGATGTTAGAGACATTGTAGATTCACAATGGACCTGTGTAGGACACAGGTCCTATGTGAAAGAATTTTAAAGGTGAAGAAGATGAAAAATGAGTGACAACTCCAAGTTTAAGAACCTATGTGATTGAGAGAATATGGGGCCATTCATGGAGATAAGAAAATAAATTAGACTGAGATATATTGTGGTGAGCACTGAAGAGAGGTAGCAGAGGAGAAGAATTCTTGTATAAGCTGCCATAGACAAAGGCACCTTCCTCTGCAGCAGCTATTCACCACCACCTGGAATTGTTTACACTCCAATACTTTGCCCACCTGATGTGAAGCGCTGACTCATTGGAAAAGAATCTGATGCTGGGAAAAATTGAAGGCAAAAAGAGAAAGGGGTGGCAGAGGATGAGATGGTTAGATAGCATCACCGACTTAATGAACAGGAATTTGAGCAAACTCTAGGAGATAGTGGAGGACAAAGGAGCCAGCATGCTACAGTCCATGGGGTGGCAAAAGTCAGACACAACTTAAGGTGGAACAACAACAACTTTTGAAGGCTTGAAATTTAACCATTTGAAATTTGCTCCCAGAGGTTACTCCTGTTTAAAAGGTAGGTAATTCACTGAATTTTCTGTTATTATGGTTTCAGTGTGTCTGCCCTCTGATGCCCTCTTGCAACACCTATCGTCTTACTTGAGTTTCTCTTACCTTGGGGGTATCTGTTCACGGCTGCTCCAGCAAAGCACAGTCACTGCTCCTTACCTTGGACAAGGGGGATCTCTTCACCGCTGCCCTTCCGTAATGAATCTAAGCCATGCCTGTGGGGCCACCCAAGATGGGCGGGTCATGGTGGAGAGGTCTGACAGAATGTAGTCCACTGGAGAAGGGAATGGCAAACCACTTCAGTATTCTTGCCTTGAGAACCCCATGAACAGTATGAAAAGGCAAAATGATAGGATACTGAAAGAGAAACTCCCCAGGTCAGTACGTGCCCAAAATGCTACTGGAGATCAGTTGAGAAATAACTCCAGAAAGAATGAAGGGATGGAGCCAAAGCAAAAAGAATACCCAGTTGTGGATGTGACTGGTGATAGAAGCAAGGTCCAATGCTGTAAAGAGCAATATTGCATAGGAACCTGGAATGTCAGGTCCATGAATCAAGGCAAGGCAAGGCAAATTGGAAGTGGTCAAATAGGAGATGGCATGAGTGAATGTCGACATTCTAGGAATCAGTGAACTAAAATGAACTGGAATGGGTGAATTTAACTCAGATGACCATTATATCTACTAGTGTGGGCAGGAATCCCTCAGAAGAAATGGAGTAGCTATCATGGTCAACAAAAGAGTCCAAAATGCAGTACTTGGATGCAATCTCAAAAACGACAGAATGATCTCTGTTCGTTTCCAAGGCAAACCATTCAATATAACAGTAATCCAAGTCTATGCCCCAACCTGTAACGCTGAAGAAGCTGAAGCTGAATGGTTCTATGAAGACCTACAAGACTTTTTAGAACTAACACCCAAAAAGATGTCTTTTTCATTATAGGGGACTGGAATGCAAAAGTAGGAAATCAAGAAACACCTGGAGTAACAGGCAAATTTGGCCTTGGAATATGGAATGAAGCAAGGCAAAGACTAATACAGTTTTGCCAAGAAAATGCACTGGTCATAGCAAACACCCTCTTCCAACAACACAAGAGAAGACTCTACACATGGACATCACCAGATGGTCAACACCAAAATCAGATTGATTATATTCTTTGTAGCTAAAAATGGAGAAGCTCTATACAGTCAGCAAAAATAAGACCGGGAGCCGACTGTGGTTAAGATCATGAGCTCCTTATTGCCAAATTCAGACTGAAATTGAAGAAAGTGGGGAAAACCACTAGACCATTCAGGTATGACCTAAATCAAATCCCTTATGATTATTCAGTGGAATTGAGAAATAGATTTAAGAGCCTAGATCTGACAGATAGAGTGCCTGATGAACTATGGAATGAGGTTTGTGACACTGTACAGGAGACAGGGATCAAGACCATCCCCATGGAAAAGAAATGCAAAAAAGCAAAATGGCTGTCTGGGGAGGCCTTACAAATAGCTGTGAAGAGAAGAGAAGCGAAAAGCAAAGGAGAAAAGGAAAGACATAAGCATCTGAATGCAGAGTTCCAAAGAATAGCAAGAAGAGATAAGAAAGCCTTCTTCAGAGATCAATGCAAAGAAATAGAGGAAAACAACAGAATGGGAAAGACAAGAGATCCCTTCCAGAAAGTTAGAGATATGCCAAGATGGGCTTGATAAAGGACAGAAATGGTATGGACCTAACAGAAGCAGAAGATATTAAGAAGAGGTGGCAAGAATACACAGAAGAACTGTACAAAAAAGTTCTTCAAGACCAAGATAATCACGATGGTATGATCACTCACCTAGAGCCAGACATCCTGGAATGTGAAGTCAAGTGGGCCTTAGAAAGCATCACTATGAACAAAGCTAGTGGAGGTGATGGAATTCCAGTTGAGCTCTTTGAAATCCTGAAAGATGATGCTGTGAAAGTGCTGCACTCAATATGCCAGCAAATTTGGAAAACTCAGCAGTGGCTACAGGACTGGAAAAGGTCAGTTTTGAATGCTCAAAGTACTGCAAAATTGCACTCATCTCACACGCTAGTAAAGTAATGCTCAAAATTCTCCAAGCCAGGCTTCAGCAATACGTGAACCATGAACTTCCAGATGTTCAAGCTGGTTTTAGAAAAGGCAGAGGAACCAGAGATCATATTGCCAATATCTGCTGGATCATCAAAAAAGCAAGAGAGTTCCAGAAAAATATCTATTTCTGCTTTATTGACTATGCCAAAGCCTTTGACTGTGTGGATCACAATAAACTGTGGAACGTTCTGAAAGAGATGGGAATACCAGACCACCTGACCTGCCTCTTGAGAAACCTGTATGCACGTCAGGAAGCAACAGTTAGAACTGGACATGGAACAACAGATTGGTTCCAAATAGGAAAAGGAGTACGTCCAGGCTATATATTGTCACCCTGTTTATTTAACTTATATGCAGAGTACATCATGAGAAATGCTGGGTTGGAATAAACACAAGCTGGAATCTAGATTGCCGGGAGAAATATCAATAACCTCAGATATGCAGATGACACCACCCTTGTGGCAGAAAGTGAAGAGGAACTAAAAAGCCTCTTGATGAAAGTGAAAGAGGAGAGTGAAAAAGTTGGCTTAAAGCTCAACATTCAGAAAACGAAGATCATGGCACCTGGTCCCATCACTTCATGGGAAATAGATGGGGAAACAGTGTCAGACTTTATTTTTTGGGGCTTCAAAATCACTTCAGATGGTGACTGTACCCATGAAATTAAAAGACACTTACTCCTTGGAAGGAAAGTTATGCCCAATCTAGATAGCATATTCAAAAGCAGAGACATTACTTTGTCAACAAAGGTCCGTCTAGTCAAGGCTATGGTTTTTCCAGTGGTCATGTATGGATGTGAGAGTTGGACTGTGAAGAAGGCTGAGCGCTGAAGAATTGATGCTTTTGAACTGTGGTGTTGGAGAAGACTCTTGAGAGTCCCTTGGACTGCAAAGAGATCCAACCAGTCCATTCTGAAGGAGATCAGCCCTGGGATTTCTTTGGAAGGACTGATGTTGAAGCTAAAACTCTAGTACTTTGGTCACCTCATGCAAGAGTTGACTCATTTGAAAAGACTCTGATGCTGGGAGGAGTTGGGGGCAGGAGAAGACCGGGACGACAGAGGATGAGATGGCTGGATGGCATCATTGACTCGATGGACGTGAGTCTGAGTGAACTCTGGGAGTTGGTTTTGGACAGGGAGGCCTGGCGTGCTGCGTTTCGTGGGGTCTCAAAGAGTCAGACACGACTGAGCGACTAAACTGAACTGAACTGAATTCACTGAAGGGGCAAACAGAAATCCTTACCTGAATGTATGGTCATAGGATCTTTTGCTGATATCAAGTTTTACAAAGAAAACGGGGCAAAGGAGAAGTAAGAAAAAGGAAATAAAATCTAGGAATATCATAGATTAATTAATGTATTTGATAATTTTAAATAAAGCTAAGAAATAAAGCATATCCCTGTGCATGCTTCTATTTCAGTCTTCCTTTTGTTCTTTTAAAATGTTAAGTAATTGCCCCTGCATTTGGTTGCTAGTCTCAACAAGGGCAACCAGAGTAATTCTGTTAAAATGGGTAATTTTATATGACTCCTTTGTTCAAAACTTGTTAGAGTTTCTCATCTAAAGCAGAGTTAACGTTGCCAATGACCAATAATCCCCTATTCCTGTCCTTCTTTTTCTGACTTCACTTCCTTCTACATTCTTCCTGGTTTACTCTTCCTGAAAATCATCAGGCATATTCCCAAATTTAGGTCCCTTGTGCTGAATATCTGAAACACTCCTCTTCTAGATAGCTTCTTGTCTGATTTTCTCACTTTCTTCAAATTTTAAATATATTTGCCTCATTAGGAATAACTGTAACCCCCATTCCCATACATTTCTGACCTGTCTGATCTTGTTTTTCTCCATAGTATTTACCATCTTCCAACAAGCCGTAACATTTACCTATTCATTGTTTCGTTATTATCATTCTCTCTTCCACTGTCCTCCACAAAGGTAGGTGTCATTCTGTTTTGCTGTTGTTTTTGTACTTATATACTCTCAGCACCGAGCACTATCTTAGATACAATAGTATGAGTTCAATGAATATTTTGCTGAATAGAAGAATGAGTGAAATCCCTTTTCCAAATAATCTATTGACAGCTTACATTTTGCATAACAGCATCCAATTCTGTTCATCCACTTTGTTTTTTTGATTTGATGATCACAAGATCTGCCCTTTGTAAAAAATAAATACATTAAATAAATAAATTAAATAACAAATGTGTAGTGGACGCTATTAAATTAATAAATGTATTCTTACAGAACCTTTAGGGAATGCAAGTCTTGCTTAGTAGCTAGAAAGCATGAGAGTTAGTCTAGCTTGCATGGTAGAAAAAGCTCAAGACTGATATTAATTCTCAGAAAGTCAACCACTCATGACAGCAACTCAGGATACCTCCTCAGACTACCCTGTGTTTAAAGCCTGTATCATGGTGAATACTTTCCAAGAGAATGAATCAGAAAATGAAAACAAAACTAAATAAACCTAAAAATGAGGCCGGCAAAAAAGATTTATAAGTGTGAAGAGTAGGGAGTTAAAAGTAAATTACAATTATAAAAGTGTCTATAGATTATAGAGAATAAATAACTCCTGTAATTAGTATTAGCCTGTTAGACAATTTGACATAATTGAATTCACAATTTTAGTTTTCCCAACATGCTACTGTTTTCAACATAAATCTAAGCACTGATTTTTCTCTGAAACTCTGATATTAAATTTTGATTATAAAGACTCTCTAAACATTTCTACATATAAAATTGTATTTCTTTCATTATACAGATATAATGAAATGATATTTGGTATAAATCTTTGCAACTGGCAAAGTGCTATACAAATTAAAGAGATTATTACTAATAAAATTTTTACATGCATTTCTTCCCTTTGCCTTCATAGTATCAGATTCAGTGAAAAAAAAAAAAAATAAGGGAAAGTCATTTACAACTAACCATCCACCTGTCCCACTGAAACCGATTAAGGTTACACATGAGTTTGAAAGGATAGTATTTGGCCTATATTGTGTTCAAGATCTAATTTGCTGTACACTGAAAGCATTACATTAGTAATAATAGTCAAAGCTGAATCTCAGAGGACTGGCAATTTTGCTGAAGCATCCAGAATTTTTTTTATCTGAACTACCCAAACATTTAAAAGCTCTCTCCTTTTTCTCTCCCTCTCTGCAATCATCCAAATAAAAGAATTATCTCCCACCCCCACTGCAGAGCAGTGGAATTTCACAGTTTTATGCTACATTTAAGAGCTCAGGGTTTTAAGCTAAGTAAACAGACTTTGAAAACACTAGCATATACAGTGTATGTTTGGTGGTAACATGCAATATCCTCTATTGTCATTAGAGCAAAATGAAATTGTATTCCATGGTTTGCTGCTAGAAAACATTGAAAAAAAATAGTGTTTTCTGTTTCAAGTCTCTCACATGACTAGATCCCATACGTGGTTTAAAAAAATAAAAGGATATATAACTTTATTCCTTTATTTTTCTCATAATTTCAAACATACAGGAACTAAGTGTTTGTATTCTCATTTTTCATTGTATGGGGAATGGAAGATGAATATTCATCTTTTTTATTTATTCTTGATCTGAATTTTTTTATGTCACCAGAGCACTAATTCATCCCCTGTATACTCAACATATATAATCAATGGATAATAATAAAAGCATACAAAATAAATATATGGACTTGAATTATTTTTGGCTTTGATATATATGTCATATAAATTTTATTCTTCTAATCGACAAAAATTTAAAGTGCAGTAGATACCAAAATCAAGAGAAAATGTAGCTCTCTATTTGTAAAGACAGCTCTTCCTTACCAAGCTAGAAAAGTATATATACTTGCTTAGCAAAAATTTTGGCATTCAAAACATTCTCAGGTCCTGCTCATGATCGTTTCACTTTATCTGTGTGTGATCTTAGGAGAATATTCACTTAATTTCTTTATGGACTTGCTCCAACTTTCCCATTTAAAGGAAACTGGTATCTGATTACAAAACATTTAGGGTCTGAGCTAATGAAGTTTGATTTAATTGCCTTTTTTTCCTTGTTTTCCAGTGACAGCTCCAAGGCTCCCTATACCTAGAAGGTAATATGTTTCCTGCAGAGTTATGCACCTGAGTGACTTTTCCAAATTAGAGAAGACTGAATATTCCCAGTTCAAATTTGGTAGAGAAAAACACTGTATATAAAATTACTCCTCTGTAATACAACTAGGAAAAGCTGTGGCACCCAGGTAATATGGCTCCTCTGAAAGGATCATGAAGATTCTGAAATAAAGTGAGATGATCAAAAGGAGAAATAGAAGTTGATTTTAAAATGAACTCCCATTTATTCTAAAACTATTTATAAAGCAACCTCTGCCTTTTCCCCAGAAATATAGTCTCCCTATGATTGAAAATAGCTTGTACACCAAAACAGTCTCAGAATTTGACTTGTGTTAAGGATTTAACTGTTTTTCATTAATTTTGAGATTACTGAAGGGAAGTTAGAGAAACAAGGGCTTTGGAGTGAAATAGCAGTGAAGGCAGGTACTGTCCATCCAGCACCTTTTTAAGCAGGCAGGGAAGTTTAAAATATCATTACATAATTCCAGAAATAATCTCTTAAGTAGGTAAACAGCATCCCCATCATCAGATGAAAAATGGAGACTTGCAAAGGTTAAGCAATTCACCCAGCAGATAGCAGTATCATAATTAAAAGTTGGGTCTCTTTGGCTACAAATCAAGTTGGGTCTGTTTGGCTACAAGATTTGATCTAATAAACTATGTAATAAATCTGCTTTTAACCCTCTGTTTTTAAAGAACCGAGACATTGTTATGTTGAAAATGAATCAAGTTAAGCAGTTATATCAGGCAAAGTGCTTTCTTGACTTTCTATACCAGTCTAATAATCTATAGTATATATTTCTCACATTATAAGATACAATGACTTCAAACAAAAGAGGTCTTAGAATAAGATTTACATAATCTTGCTACCAAATTACCTGCACTAATAAAAGGAAGAAAAAAAAAAAAGACTACCTGCACTAGTAAAAATTTCTGAATTACTCTGTAATCATATGGGCTTCCCTTGTGGCTGTAAAGAATCCGCCTGCAATGCAGGAGACCCAGGTTCGATCCCTGGGTTGGGAAGATCCCCTGGAGAAGGAAAGGCTACCCAATCCAGTATTCTGGCCTGGAGAATTCCATGGATTATATATAGTCCATGGGGTTGTGAAGAGTCTGACACAAATGAGCAACTTTCACTTTCACTATAATTACATATATGTGCGTGTGTGTGTGTATTTATTTTTAGAGATGTAGTGACAAGAAATAAATTAGAAATGTAATTATCAACCAAAATTTCTTTGTACACTTTCTATCAGGGTCTAATTTAGAGCAGAAAGTTCTTCCTCTGTAGCTTCACTATCTTAATTCTTAAAAAATTAGTGCTGAGTGCAATCCTTGGTAGAATATGTGGCTCTTTAGCCCTTGATTACATATTGCCTGAGCTCTGTTAGACTCGTTCAGAAATTATTACACATTTGCTTTTACATTTTTATAACTAAGTGTGTTTTGACTTGTTTCTTTTAGCATTTATACATTTATCTAAGCCTCACAGTCCAATTACATTTACATAGGTATGGCAGCTTTTAGTCATCATGGAATTTACATACTAAAGTGCTTTTAGTGTATTTTTAGAACATCCATAAAACCTATTGTCCATCAGTCAAAGATAATTCATTTTCAAACTGCATTAGTACATTTTTCTTTTTAAGTACACCATTGCTAAAATATTTGCAAAATACAGGATTTTATAATTGCTTTGAATCTATAAAAATCTGGGCACTGTTAGAAGGTTAGTGGAGAGGCAACAGTTTTAAAGTCAGTCAGATACATTGGGTTTCCTTCCCATTATCACTACTTTCTAGGTTTCTTTCCTTGTGAAAGGCATTCAACTTCATTGTCCCTTAGGTTCTTCATTTAATTACAGTACAGACTTTGCAGGCAATTTGTTAACATGCCTGATAGAATGTCCAGCAGAGTCAATTATTCAATAGGTTTTAAAGATTTTAGTAAGAGCTAGTGGGTCCTTTAGCTAAATATAATGTCCGTTATGATCCACACTCCATTTTAGTCCTTATTATTACAGGCAACAGCTTATTTCATTTTGGATAACTCATATTATGAAGAAGTCCTTATTTTATTGATGCCAAATCTGTCGATACAGAACTTGTATCTCTGTACCCTCTGATACTCTCTAAGTAATGAAGAGATATCTAACAACAGATCAAGCATATATAAACAACTTTTTTTTTCCCTTTCTCTCTTTTAAGGCAAACATCTTCAGGTTTCAGTTTGTGTTCCTTTCCTACATGATGAATCATTAGGATCCTTTTGACTCTAGATGAAACAAAACTTGACTAATTTTTGACCCAGATACTGAAGTAGTTCCTAGTTTAGATATAATATGACACAAGGACTGAAATTATGTCATTAGAACCTTGTTTTTTCATCTTCACAACTTGCCTCACCTATATCCCATATTGGTTTCACAGATTTTCCCACTTTAATGTTAAAATAGTTCCTTGATGGTCCGTGGTTAAGAATCCACCACTGATGCAGGGGACACAGGTTTGACCTTTGGCCTGGGAACTAAGATCCCACGTGCTACTGGGCACCCAAGCCCATGTGCCATAACTACTGAAGCCTGTGCACTGTAAAGCCTGTGCTCCACAACAAGACAAGCCACTGTCATGAGAAGCCTGCACATCGCAACGGGAGAGTACCTCCACTTGCTGCAATATTAAAGACAGCCCCCGTGCAGCAATGAAGACCTAGTGCAGCCAAAAGTAAACAAAAAATAGTTCCACATTTAGTATTTCACAAGTTGAATCTAGTGGAAAAGAGAAAATAACCTCAGGAAAAGTTACAACAAACAACACAGAAATACAAAAGGATCATAAGAGACCATTACAAGAAACTATATTCCAATAAAATGGACAACCTGGAAGAAATGCACAGATTCTTAGAGAAGTCTGACCTTCCAAGACTGAACGAGGAAGAAAATAGAGATTTTGAACAAGCCAATTACAAGCGCTAAAATCAGATCAGATCAGATCAGTCGCTCAGTCGTGTCCGACTCTTTGCGACCCCATGAATCGCAGCACGCCAGGCCTCCCTGTCCTTCACCAACTCCTGGAGTTCACTGAGACTCACGTCCATCGAGTCAGTGATGCCATCCAGCCATCTCATCCTCTGTTGTCCCCTTCTCCTCTTGCCCCCAATCCCTCCCAGCATCAGAGTCTCTTCCAATGAGTCAACTCTTCACAAAAATTACAAGCACTGGAATAAAACTGTAATAAAAAAAAAATCTCCCCAAAAACAAGAGCCCAGGGCAGATGGATTCACAGGTGAATTTTATCAAACATTTAGAGAAGAGCTAATGTCTATCCTTTTAAAACTCTTTCCAAAAAGCTGCAGAGGAAGGAACTCTTCCAAATTCATTCTATGAGGCCACCCTCGCCCTGATACCAAAACCAGACAAAGACAACACACAAAAAAGAAAACTACAGGCCAATATCACTGATGAACATAGATGCAAAAATCCTCAACAAAATTTTAGCAAACAGAATTCAGCAACACATTAAAAAGCTCATACACTGTGATCAAGTTGTGTTTATCCCAGGGATGTAATATATGCAAATCAACCAATGTGATACACCATATTAACAAATTGAAAGATAAAAATCATAAATCATATGATAATCTCAATAGATGCAGAAGAAGCCTTCAAAAAAAATTCAGAACTCATTTATGATAAAAAAAACTCTTCAAAAAATGGGCACAGAAGGAACCTACGTCAACATAACAAAGGCCATATATGATAAACACACAGCAAACATTATTCTCAAGGATGAAAAACTGAAAGTATTCCCTCTAAGATCAGGAATAAGACAAGGGTGCCCACACTGACCACTATTATTCAATATAATATATTCTCAAATTCCTGGCTATGGCTATTAGAGAACAAAAAGAAAGAAAAGAGATCCAGATTGGAAAAGAAGTAAAACTCTCATGGTTTGCAGACAACAAAATTCTCATAATCATGAAATTGATGTGAGCTGAGCAAACAGATTAACTTAAATATGGGGGATCCATATGTATATTTGCCGGATATAAGCTAATCAGAATGAAAACTACCAATAATCAGTCAGAATAGACACAGACCATAAACAACAAGTATGTCCGCAAAGCGCATTTGTACTGACCGTAACTCTGTATCAGGTATTTTTCCTGACCTGCCCTCAAAGCAGACTATAGAGTTAACTTCACTCTAAAAATTAAGGAATGAGAATGGAAGGAGTCTTGATTCCCAGGAGGAAAACAGAATTATGGTTACCAATAGAAAACTGAGGAATGTCGGGCAGTAAAAATAACCATGGACCACTACATACGGTTTTGAGAACTTTCAACAATATAATTACTGTCCTGGATTAATTTCAGTTAAACAATTGTTCTACGAAACATACTCTCTATAAGAAATGTTTGACATGAAAAGTCTGACCAATAGTGTAGAACAGGAATCTTACCTGATTTTGTCTAAAATCTATATTTCTATTAATGAAACCCAAGATTTTTTTGGTAATCTTCTAGATTTGGTAATCTTCATATGAAGTACTAGTGAGTTAAATTTTTAAGCCTTCCCATTTAGTTTGTTTTCTAATGTTAAAACTCAAATGTAAAACTCTGGGCTTTACAAAATTTATTCTTAGTTTAGGGTGTCCTTCAGTACAGATAATACTAAACATTTTATATAAATTTGAGCAGTAAGTCATCATCTAGAAATTTGAAGACATCATATCCAGACAGAAACTATTTAATCATTGAAAACTACATTTTAAAAAGGTCACACTTAGTAAAGGAATCCCTCCCTTTAGATTTATATTAATATATTAATTATATTGATAGATCTGATTGACCAGTTACAAATGTACTTTAGTCCATATTCTTTAGCATATGTAAAAGAATATAATATATGTGTATATAAAGTCCATTATTTTTACACAGTCCTTTGAGCTGGGATCAGTTGTTTAAAAAAAAAGAAGCTCATGTTAGCTCTAGTAATTTATTTTCCCAGTGTACAGTTTGGTAATTAATTAAATTTAGAACTTTAATTGGCTTAACATCAAACTCATTGGCCTAGAGACCAAAGGATCCCTTTCCCTTTTAGACTTATGATACTATCCTTCTTCATATATGCAGAACTTGAAAATTTAAGATTCCAAAATAACATATCATCAATCCTGTATATCCTGAAAAATATTATCTACATTTCAACTTATCTTCATAAATCTAATTTTCAAGTTCTGACTTCTATAATTAAGCAGAGTAGGTGATGAAGTCTTACAGTGCTACTGTGCTCTTACTTAATTTCTTTCACCTGCACCAGCTGTTGCACAGTAGGGAGTGTTTTAACAGTAATAATGAATTATCTTCCTAAACCCAAGAAAAGCATAAAGCTGAAATTTGTTAAACTTTAAAGATTAAGAGAAAGAAAAGTTCCACATGGGCCAGTATACTGTTACATAATCCAAGAACCATAAATTTGGGGGCCATTCTATTCCAACTCTTTCATTTTGCAGATAAAGAAATAGGCTTAGGGAAGTAGAGTGATTTGTCAAATGGACAATAGCTAAGAAGTTTCAGAGGGAGCACATGTGCTCAGCATGTCTGTCAATTCAGATTCCTTTCTACCTTGCCACAGCACTCTGTGATTGAAAAATTACATCCCAATAAATACAGAATAAAGAGTTCTGAGGAAGGGAATAGGAAAAAGGAGATAGTTAACTTTATTTATCCATTCAACCATATATAGATTTCCAATCATTGAGCCTTCACTTCTGCTAGTTACTACTTTAAACTCTATGGCATTTAGAGATGAGTAATATAGGGATTAAATGCAGAAAGAGATCTACATTCAGAATTTACTGTAACTTCATTTTATTCAATTGAAACTTTATTTTTTAATGGAAGTAGTTCAAAGTCCAAGAAGGAACACACATTCATATTTAATTGTATGGTTTTCTTCATTATCGGAAATGGTTAGGACCTAACAGAAGCAGAAGATATTAAGCAGAGGTGGCAAGAATACACAGAAAAACTAAACAAAAAAGATTTTCATGACCTAGATAACCACGATGGTGTGATCACTCACCTAGAGCGAGGCATCCTGGAATGTGAAGGCAAGTGGGCCTTATGAAGGATCACTAGGAACAAAGCTAATGGAGGTGATGGAATTCCAGTTAAGCTACTTCAAATACTAAAGATGATGCTGTGAAAGTGCTGCACTCAATATGCCAGCAAATTTGGAAAACTCAGCAGTGGCCATAGGACTGGAAAAGGTCAGTTTTCATTCCAATACCAAAGAAAGGCAATGCCAAAGAATCGTGTGAATTCAAACTACCACACAATTTCACTTATCTAGCACTTATTTTATGCTAGCAAAGAAATGCTCAAAATTCTTCAAGCCAGGCTTCAACAGTATGTTAACTGTGAACTTTCAGGTGTATTATAAGCTGGATTTAGAAAACACAGAGGAACCAGTGAACAAATTGCCAACATCCATTGGATCATCAAAAAAGCAAGAGAGTTCCAGAAAAACATCTACTTCTGCTTTAATGACTATGCCAAAGCCTTTGACTGTGAGGATCACAATAAACTGTGGAAAATTCTGAAAGAGATGGGAATACCAGACCACCTGACCTGCCTCCTGAGAAATCTGTATGCAGGCCAATAAGCAACAGTTAGAATTACACATGAACAAGAGATTGGTTCCAAATCGGGAAAGGAGCACGTCAAGGCTGTATATTGTCACCCTGCTTATCTAACTTATATGCAGAGTATATCATGTGAAATGCCAAGCTGGATGAAGCACAAGCTGGAATCAAGATTGCTGGGAGAAATATCAATAACCTCAGATATGCAGAAGACACCACCCTTATGGCAGAAAGGGAAGAAGAACTAAATACCCTCTTGATGAAAGTGAAAGAGAGGAGTGAAAAAATTGCCTTAAAACTCAACATGCAGAAAACTAAGATAATGGCAACAGGTCCCATCAATTCATGGAAAATAGATGGGGAAGAAATGGAAAGAGTAACATACTTAATCTTTTGGGGCTCCAAAATCATTGCAGATGGTGACTGAAGCCATGAAATTAAAGGATGCTTGCTCCTTGGAAGGAAAGGTGTGACCAACCTGGACAGCATATTAAAAAGCAGAGACATTACTTTGCTGACAAAGGTCCATCTAGTTAAAGCTATGGTTTTTCCAGTAGTCATGTATGGATGTGAGACTTGGACTATAAAGAAAGCTGAGGGCCAAAGAATTGATGCTTTTGAACTGTGGTGTTGGAGAAGACTCTTGAGAGTTCCTTGGACAGCAAGGAGATCCAACCAGTTCATCCTAAAGGAAATCAGTCCTGAATATTCATTGGAAGGACTGATGCTGAAGCTGAAGCTCCACTACTTTGGCCACCTGATGCAAAGCACTGACTCATTGGAAAAGACCCTGATGCTGGGAAATATTGAAGGCAGGAAAAGAAGAGGGTGACAGAGGATGAGATAGCTGTTTGCCATCACCAACTTGATGGACATGAGTCTGAGTAAGCTCTGAAGTTGGTGATGGTCAGGGAAGCCTGGTGTGCTGCAGTCCGTGGGGTTGCAAAGTCGGACACGACTGAGAAACTGAACTGACTGACTCCTTCATTACTTCCAAACTATTGCTACTGCTACTGCTAAGTTGCTTCAGTGGTGTCCGACTCTGTGCGACCCCATAGACGGCAGCCCACCAGGCTCCCCTATCCCTGGGATTCTCCAGGCAAGAACACTGGATTGCCATTTCCTTCTTTAATGCATGAAAGTGAAAAGTGAAAGTGAATTCGCTCTGTCGTGTCTGACTCTTAGCGACCCCATGGACTGCAGCCTACCAGGCTCCTCTGTCCATGGGATTTTACAGGCAAGAGTACTGGAGTGGGGTGCCATTGCCTTCTCCATTTCCCTCCTAAGGCCAGCTATTTTCTGGCTGTCTCTTCAGAAGATTGTAGAGGTAACCTTGTGGGTCTGGGTGGGGTTCAGAAAAGACCATGAAACAGGAGGGAAGGGGGCAGAGCACAACCTTTGAAAGAATGACATAGCACAAGGGTATAACGTAAACCAATTAAAATCAATTGGGTCCAAGATGACAAGTCAGATTCAAGTAAACCTTAATCCCCAATCTATAAGCCAACAGACACACCCAGAGGTAGCAGGACAGCTCCAAACTATAAGGATTATTTTAAATAATATGCCCTTTCAGGCAACAGATGCAATACATTTTTTCTCATATTTTCTTCTTTTGTAATTTATTTCTTGTCTGCTGTAAATGAAATGCTATAGATACTGTTTACCTTTGAGTAAATAATTTATATCAGTTAGTAAAGTTTTGTTCTCCTTAAATTAACTTTAAATTGTCGGTTCAACAAATTTATAAATCCACAGTTTTACAGTAAAAGATCATTTTGCAAGTTCTTATTCTTGAATTTGTTGGTTAAGTGATTTGATGATTAAGTAATGATCTTTGTGACCCCATGGACTATACAGTCCATGGAATTCTCCCGGCCAGAATACTGGATTGGGTTGTCATGTCCTCCTCCAGGGGATCTTCCGCATTGCAGGCAGGTTCTTTACCAACTGAGTCATCAGGGAAGCCCAAGCATACTGAATTGGGTAGCCTATCCTTTTTCCAGCGAATCTTCCCACTCCAGGTATCAAACTGGGGTCTCCTGCATTGCAGGACCAGGGAAACCCTACAAATCTGTAATAATCCACTGTTTTTACAGTAAAAGAATAGATAATCTGGCAAGTCCTTATCCTTGAATCTGTTGATTAAGTGATGTTAGAACTTAAAATGGTAGCTGTTCCAAAAAACAGTCTTCTTATCAATTATTTTAAAAATAATTTACGTCTTTATTAATTTCTCCAGTTGCAGGGTCATGCACTGGCAATTTTATTGTATTAATAAATGCGGTATATAATATTTGTGACCTAACATTTCTAACAGCACTGTGAATGAAGAACGAGCTGCCGCATTTTTAGAGAAAATACATTTCTTATTACCACAACATAATCATAAAGCTTGTATGATGAATAAGTAAAACATGTCTTTAAGAAAATATTTTTAAAGAATCTATCTTAAAATAACATGATTTGCCGTTTTGAACAAACTGGCCAAGTTTTTTAACAGAATAGTTTGTAACTAACATGAAATTGTTATGATTATGTTCTCTTGATCAAATATAATTGGAGTGAGTGTGTGTGTGTTTGTCTGTGGTGCTACTTTTAGCATGCGAAACATAATGTAAGAGGTATACTTTGAAAGGCAAATTAATAGCAATCTTTAGATATTTTATACAGTATTCAAAAGACAGGAGAGAACTGTCCTTGGAAATCTAAGTTTAGTATCCATTTTTGTATTACATACATCAGAAATGGAGAATCATTGTGTCTGCAAGTGGGACTTAAGGAGTGGTCTCAGTACTCTGCACCCTTGATTACTGTGATTCTTACAACCCCAGTGTAACAATCTCCCCTCACGTAAGCATGTCTGTTCCAGGTTCAGGATGTAAAAACTTCAGTTAATACTGAATCTACTTTAGGAAAATTTTACATCCTTTCTGTGTACTAGCTTATTGAAATAGAAAATAGGCTGTTTTTACCTAGTACATTTACTAACATAAAATTTTCTGCTGCTCAGTCCCAGATAACAGGAAGATGCCTGGTGAAAAAGATGGCACTTTCCCCTTTCTTTCCCCAAAGGCTTCACATTTCTTATCCAGATAATAGATTAAACAGCCTTTGTTCACACAGGACTTTTCTCTGTGCTTTGCTTAGCCTGCTATTTGAGTCTGGAGATCAAGTCAACTTTAACTCATTCTGTATCATTAGTTATTTAATACAGTCCCTGGAAGATAAAAGATGCTTACACTTTTTTTGAACTGAAAATGAATTGCAATACTATTAATTACTTCTGCTTCTTTATGATGAGGAACATATTTACTTAGATTCATGTAAACAGAACTGGTAAAGTTTACCACTTAAATGGTCAAAACGACTTTCTTTAGAACCCTTTTCTGTATTTAAAAGTTAATTTCAATGAGATCAGCAATACAGTTTCCCTAAGGGAGTGATAAAGAATCTTTTCAAGTCATCTGCAAATACACTGGTTTGCCCGCACTGCATTAATATGCAATAAAGCAATCCAGGTTTGATTCTAAAGTGATAAATAAAAGGCTAAGATAGAGAAAGAATGAAAAAAAAATCAGCATTTTCAAAATACAGTAAATATACAATGAAATTGACATTTTAAATGTATGTATCAGCATATGTATGATGCATCAGTCGTGCCCAACATACACAGATAATACATATTATGGAATATAAATTTTTATTCTTTTCAAGTGATGTGATAAGTAAGAAGTATTTATTAATTTGCAGTACAAAAAACTGATATATGGATGACTATAAGGCTGGTAAAATCTAGATAAAGTATAAGAAAAATATGTTATAAAAATGTTTAAAGCATAAAATTTCAAATGGAAATACTTCATCAAACTGCTGTCAAAAATACTATATTTTGGATTTAGTTCTATTACACTAAATATACACATTCTATTTTTCTACATAATTTCCATGTACCTGGAATACAAGTGATTGAATGCTGTGTAAAATTAAACATGTGTCTACTGAAAGAGAGGTTTATTTGTCTTTCCCCTGGAAATATCACCACATACCATCGATAGCATCATACACTCATCCTCAATTATACTTCTAAGCAAATCATTGTTTAGCATATATGATTGTCAGAAAAAATATGTTTATTTGAGCATCAGCCTTATTTCGCTAGTAAAACCCAGAAGATAATTAACCTCAAGAATAGACAAATAACTTGATTAAAAAGATATCCTTACTAGATCTTCAATTCAGTAATCCCCAGAAATCTCAAGAAATCCCCATAAAACCCCCAGAAATCTCAACTCTTCATTCTTCTCTGAGATGTTGAATCTATAATAAGTAAATTCAGTATGTGTTCTTGAGTCAATAATTTGAAAAAGTGGCAGTTTTAAACTAGATTACCTTGACTGTTTGAGTATCAGAAAGCTGAGTAATATATAACATTAAGATACCTTTCCTGTATTTTTCTAGAACTGTTAATTCTATAAAAGAACAATTTCATTTCAAACTAAATCTCAATTACAATATAAAAGACAATATATTCTGTGTATTTAAAATTACTATTTCCACTTTCCTATTTCCTGTTTTTTAATATATAAAGCTGTAACTAAAGTCAATATAAGAATCTTATAAAAATAAATTTTAATAAATATATCTTTTTTATGACTAGTAGAGTCATGTATTTAAGATTCTAAAAAAAGTAGAGATGTATTTAAGATCCTAAAAATGCCATACATCTACAAATGCAAACACATTATGGAAACTATCTTTTGAAATGTGAAAAAGTGCCTTGAGGAGAGTATCCTTTTACCCAATTCATTTCATTAGCATTGAGGCAATATATAGGGGCACAGGGTAGTTATCAAGTTAACAAATTATTTCCCAGAGCTCATATAGTCACTGTTTCTCTCTGTTACCATACAGGAGTATTTTGGAAAAGCAGGGACAGTGTGCATGATACGATGTAGATTGAGCATATAATGGAGACTTGAAGTGCAAAGGCTATGAACGCACAGAGCTTCTCTATAAAATCTTAAAACATGAACAACCCTCTCTAACTCTTTAACTCTTTAGATAAAAGTTAAGTAAAATGAAAACAAAATTTAAAAGAGTTTTCTACTTAAAGTGTATGAAGACACATAATTTTGTAGATAAGATAAAAAATGAGAGCTAGTCATTATTTCTTTCCTAACACCAAACTTAAAAAAATTTTTTTTCCAGTATGTCTTTTACTTTGTTTCATTTTCAAATTACATTTCAGCTCTTTAAAACCTGAACATCCGAAATAGGGGTTTTCAAAGACTATAAATTCATCTTAAGATGGATTAGCTATTAGATGCTTGACACTCATCAATCAATACTTACACTATACTAATTCAGTAGCACTTTGTACAGTTGGCTAGGATTAACTCACATAAAAAGGTTTTATCAGCAACTTTTATATGGCCAAACAATCACAAAATTAATGAGAATTTTCTACAAGATTCCAATTCCAAAATATATCTTATAGAAAATCTCCACAAAACAACTATACAATGTATGTGATATATAACTTACAGATGATTATCTTAGTAAAATTAGTACAGAAAGCTTATGAAACCACAAAATATAAGTGATTATTAGTATCGAAATGCATTCAAAGGTATAACTATGTCAATTAAAATAATTACCTTTGATTATAGTTAAAATTGAAATTATAATTCTTTATATGAAAAGTTATCCTGGATGGTTCATCATACATGTATAAGCTGCAAAGCATTCCTTAAAACCCTAGGCTCCATAGATGCTATCACAGCCATTCATTTACTCATTGATTTGTTTATTCATTCAACCAACATGTAAAAATAGTGTATGCATCAAGTGGGAAGTAATGATCAATGGGAGAATGTGGTATTTAGGAAGACAGATAGGTGCTATCTGGGCTTCCCTGGTGGCTCAGATGGTCAAGAGTCTGCCTGCAATGCAGGAGATTTGGGTTCAATCCCTGGGTCAGGAAGATTCCCTCAGAGATGGGAATGGCAACCCATTCCAGTATTCTTGCCTGGAGTATTCCATGGACAGAGGAACCTGGTGGGCTACAGTCCATGGGGTCACATAGAGTCAGACATGACTGAGTGACTAACACACACACACACACACACACACACACAGAGGAAGACAGAAGGAATAAAGATAAGTTAGAAAATTTGAAAATGTCTACGTTAGCCAGATCTTGAGGATACAGTCAGATCTTAGGGGGTGAAAGACAGACAAAATAAAGCAAGGAATACTATGGAAAGTTGTATTTCATATTTTCCTTTCATTTGCTATGCTATGCTAAGTCACTTCAGCCATGTCCGACTCTGTGCGACCCCATAGACGGCAGCCCACCAGGCTCCCCCATCCCTGGGATTCTCCAGGCAAGAACACTGGAGTGGGCTGCCATTTCCTTCTCCAATGCATAAAAGTGAAAAGTGAAAATGAAGTCTCTCAGTCGTGTCCAACTCTTAGCGACCCCATGGATTGCAGCCTAACAGGCTCCTCCGTCCATGGGATTTTCCAAGCAAGAGTACTGGAGTGGGGTGCCATTGCCTTCTCCGTCCTTTCATTTAAGAGTAGCCAAAAACACAGGAGAAATCTAAATAAGTAGAGTTGAAGATATTAGCTCAAAATGCACAGCTTCTGTCTCACTCACAGTGGCCTTAGCTTTGGAAACCACACTTTTTGATGGCACTGTAACAGGAAAATCATCATGAAATTTGAGGCAGAGTCCATTAGAACTTATTTGATTTCAACTAGGGAGGGGGGGGTTTGAAGAGTTTGCGAGGGGTTTGAGCCACTGAAAATGAATGACATGATGAAGAGGAAGAATATGACTTCCACATGTTTGTGTTAGAGACTGAACTGTCAAGAGAACCCCAGCCTGCTGCTTCCTCTACCATCTTTCATCAATCTAGAAAAAGTAAAAACTAAACAAAATACTCGGACATGTAAAGCTCTGTTGTTATGCTTGTGCTATTCATAAGGCACATAGCTCTGTGGAAAGAAACTCCAGAAATTAGGCACCTTGAGCTGGGAAAAAGAGGAAACTTGCTTTCAAGTCTGTTATGTGAGAATTCAGAGCAATCCAGATTCAGATTGTGTAGCCAGGGTTTTTCTCTTTACCACTACTCAGGAGATATTAGACCTCCAGCATCTATCAGGGAAATAGCACTAGATACCAGCTGGTAACAGTGATAATGATAAGGGGGAAAAAAAAAAGTCAATCATAATAGCACCAAAATACTATATTGCTCTTATTGTTCTTTATAGTTATCATATATGCACATATTTACTTTAAATACAGCAAAGGAGTGAAAATATGAAAATTGTCAACTGGGAAGTAGTAATCCAGAATTAATAACTCCTATGGATTTTAACCTCCGAATAATAGTGAGTGAATTATTTACAATTTAAAGATTCTCTGATCAAATCCAGATTTTTTTTCTTGGTAATCCTTAGATACAGGTGTATTAGTGTGGTGAAGTTTCCCAGATGTCTCACTTTAAATCAAATGGTTCATTTTTATTTAACAAGGCATTTCTCTAATTTAAGACTCTTATTACAGTTCTAGGCATTTGAAATAAGATGTAAGAGCTAAAGATTACCCAATATTCCCTCATTTCTAAGTGAGTTATTACTAATGTTTCTTTAATAAAAAAATTTTACCAAAATAATTTACAATGATGTATTGTTTAATATTTTTTTGCTGTCTAAGACCCTTATCATATGCTTTCTGTGCAAAATGAATTATCTTAAATTTTGAATAAAATATTTTTTATTCACCATATGCATAAACCACACCTGGCTAAATGGTATTTTTGTCTGTGTTGCTTGATATTTAGCACTATAATCAAACCATACTGCAGTGTTCATGGTTTCTGATGAGCTCTAAATGAGGCTCCATCAATCTGGCAGACTATTTCAAGAGTAGAACTAAAGATGAAAAATCTCACCTTGCTTCTAAAATAAAGCTCTATCCTTCCAAATATATCATAACTAGATCATTTAAGTAAGAATAGTTGAATTTGGGCACTTATTTAGAGGCATCCCCTGCCTCCGCAGACATTAATCCTTAATAAATAATATGTCTCCTAAGACTATTTCCAGGTCAGAAATAAAAGTTGAAAATATAATAGACATATGGACATTTTAAAAGACTAGTATATAATATATAAATAATACTAATTATACTAATGCCTGTTTTCAAAAACTGTATGTGAAACTGATTATTCACACACTATTTTGTCATGTAATTTACATCACCTCTTCAATTTTATTTTTAAAGAATATTTTGAAAGTACTTTAAAAAGATGATTGCTTATGATCCTACACCTTTTAACACATCACATCGAATCTTTTATTTCACAAAACATTTCAACAATCATGGTTTCTGTCACTCCATCTTACTATTTGAGATGGCAAGTTTGTCCCCAGCATGCTTTTCCCATTTAAAAACAAAACATCACAAAAAGAAGTGTTATTTGCATAACAATTGTAACAAATATCTAATAGGTATTTCAGACTGCTTAAGCAGTCAACCTTTTATTCTTATAATCAAGATCTTGTTCTATTATCTATTTACAGGGATAGAAACAGAAATGCAGAAAGTGCTTCAATTGGCAACATGGGAGGCCTCTAAATTCTCCTATCCATGTCCATTCAGCCATGTTCAACTCTTTGTGTATGTTAGTCATTCAGCCATGTTCAACTCTTTGTGATCCCATGAACTGTAGTCTGCCAGGCTCCTCAGTCCATGGCAATTCTACAGGCAAGAATACTAGAGTGGGTTGCTATGCCCACCTCCAAGGGATATTCCAACCTAGGGTTTGAACCAAGGTCTCCCACATTGCAGGTGGATTCTCTACTGTCTAAGCCACAGAGAAGCCCAAGAATATTGGAGTGGGTAGCCTACCCCTTCTCCAGGGGTACTTCCTGACCCAAGAATTGAACTATCGTCTCCTGCCTTGCAGGCAGATTCTTTACAAGCTGAGCTAACCAGGAAGCAAGCAGAATAACTCCCTCTGAAAGAAATCCAGAAGCTTGGCTGAGTGATATCCTGCATATCTGGCTATTGAGGGGAAAAACCCACATCAAAAGGGAGGAGGAGCGGCTGAGATACAATCTTACCATAAATCCAGCCCTGGCACAAGAAACAATTAAGAAGGCACTCACGACTAATACCTTCTCCTCAAGCAGTGAAGGGCTTGGACCTAAGTTCTAGTACTCCAACTTTTAAGTCTTCCACCTGGGAGACAAAACCCCAGAAACCTAACTCTCAAAGCCGACAGGGCTTGCATCCATTTATAATATTATAGTAAATATATAAACACACACACACACACGTATATATAGCAATGCCAAAGCATGTTCAAACTACTGCACAAATGTACTCATTTCACACACTAGCAGATTAATGCTCAAACTCCAAGCCAGGCTTCAACAGTATGTAAACCGTGAACTTCCAGATGTTCAAGCTGAATTTAGAAAATGGAGATGAACCAGAGATCAAGTTGCCAATATCTGTTGGATCATCGAAAAAGCAAGAGTTACAGAAAAACATCTACTTCTGCTTTATTTACCACGCCAAAGCCCTTTACTGTGTGGATCACAATAAACTGTGGAAAATTCTTCAAGAGATGGGAATACCAGACCGCCTGACCTGCCTCCTGAGAAATCTGTATGCAGGTCAAGAAGCAACAGTTAGAAGCAGACATGAAACAGACTGGTTCCAAATTGGGAAAGGAGTACATCAATGCTGTATATTGTCACCCTGCTTATCTAACTTATATGCAGAGTACATCAGGTGAAATGCCAAGCTGGATGAAGCACAAGCTGGAATCAAGATTGCCTGGAGAAATATCAATAATCTCAGATATATAGATGATACCACTCTTTTGGCAGAAAGGGAAGAAGAACTTAAAAAGCCTCTTGATGAATAGGAAAGAGAAGTGAAAAAGTTGGCTTAAAACTCAACATGCAGAAAACTAAGATCATGGCATCTGGTCCCATCACTGAATGGCAAACAGATGTGGAAACAATGGAAACAGTGACAGGCTTTATTTTCTTGGGCTCCAAAATCACTGCAGATAGTGACTGAAACCATGAAATTAAAAGATGCTTGCTCCTTGGAAGAAAAGCTATGACCACCTAGACAGCATATTAAAAAGGACAGACATTACTTTGCTGACAAAGGTTCATCTAGTCAAAGCTATGGTTTTTCCAGTAGTCATGTATGGATGTGAGAGTTGGACTATAAAGAAAGCTGAGCACCGAAGAATACATGCTTGTGAACCATGGTGTTGGAGAAGACTCTTGAGAGTCCCTTGGACAGCAAGGAGATCCAACCAGTTCATCTTAAAGGAAATCAGTCCTGAATATTCACTGGAAGGACTGATGCTGAAGCTGAATGAAGCTCCACTACTTCGGCCACCTGATGCAAAGAACTGACTCATTGGAAAAGACCCTGATGCTGGGAAAGATTGAAGGCGGGAGGAGAAAGGGACGACAGAGGATGAGATGGTTGGATGGCTTCACCAAATAGATGGACATGAGTTTGAGCAAGTTCCGGGAGTTGGTGATAGAAAGGGAAGCCTGGTATGCTGCAGTCCGTGGGGTCACAAAGAGTTGGACAGGACTGAGCAACTGAACTGACTGAACTGAAAAAAAAAAAAAACAACACCTAGATCTTAACTCAAGGCTATCCTCTCAGTCTCAGTTGAACAGTCAGCTGATTAAAAAAAAAGTCTTGAAAGAGGTCAATTTGCATCTGTTAATAGCTGAAGCCTGAGGGTAGGGCTTCTGATCTTACATTCATCTGGGAAGCATTATTCTTAAGAAAGCTGGTGAAGGGAATGGAATTCCAGCTGAACTATCTAAAATCCTAAAAGACAGTGCTGTTAAAGTGCTAAACTCAATATGCCAGCAAATTTGGAAAACTCAGAAGTGGCCACAAGACTGAAAAAGATCATTATTCATTCCAATCTCAAAGAAAGGCAATGCCAAAGAATGTTCAAACTACCACACAATTGCACTCATTTCACTTGCTAGCAAGGTAATGCTGCAAATCCTTCAAGCTAGGTCTCAACAGTTTGTGCACCAAGAACTTCCAGATGTACAAGCTGGATTTAGAAAAGGCAGAAGAACCAGAGATCAAATTGCCAACAGTAGCTGGATCATAGAAAAAGCAAGGGAATTCCAAAAAAAAAAAAAAAATCTACTTCTGCTTCATTGACTATGATGAAGCCTTTCAGTGTGGATCACAAAAAAATGGAAAATTCTTTAAGAGATGGGAATACCAGACAACTTACCTGTGTCCTGATAAACCTGTATGCAGGTCAAGGAGCAACAGAACTGGACAAGGAACATTGCACTGGTTTAAAATTGGAAAAGGAGTCCTACAAGGCTTTATATTATCATTCTGCTTATTAAAGTTCTATGCAATGTATATCATGTGAAATGTCGGGCTAGAAGATTCACAAGCTGGAATCAAGTTTGCCAGGAGAAATATCAACAACCTCAGAGATGCAAACGATACCACTCTAATCGCAGAAAGTGAAAAGGAAACAAAGAGCCTCTTGACAGAGGGGAAAGAGGAGAGTGGAAGAGCTAGCTTAAAAATCAACATTCTAAAAACTAAGATCATGGCATCTGGTCCTATCATTTCATGGCAAATAGATGGGGAAAAAGTGGTAACAGTGACAGATTTTATTTTCTTGGGCTCTAAAATCATTGCAGATGGTGACTGCAGCCATGAAATTAAAAAATGCTTGATCCTTGGAGGGCTTCCTTGGTGCCTCAGCTGGTAAAGAATCTGCCTGAAATGCGGGAGACCTGGGTTAAATCCCTGGGTTGGAAAGCTCCTTTGGAGAATGGAATGGCCACCCACTCCAGTATTCTGGCTGGAGAATACTATGGATTAATCCATGGGGTCGCAAAGAGCTGGACATGGCTGAGCATTCCTTGGAAGAAAAGATATGACAAACCTAGACAGTGTATTCAAAAGCAGAGACATGACTTTGCCAACAAGTCTGTATGGTTTTTCCAGTAGTCACGTATGGATGTGAGAGTTGGACCATAAAGAAGGCTGAATGCCAAAGAATTGATGCTTTTGAAATACTGTGCTGGAGAAGACTCTTGAGAGTCTCTTGGATAGCAAGGAGATCAAACCAGTCAATCCTAAAGGAAATGAACCCTGAATATTCATTGGAAGCACTAATGCTGAAGCTGAAGCATCAATACTCTGGTCACCTGATGCGAAAAGCCAACTCATTGGAGAAACTCTGATGCTGGGAATGATTTAGGGCAAGAGGAGAAGGGAGTAACAGAGGATGACATGGTTGGATGGCACTGCTGACTCAATGGACATTAGTTTGAGCAAACTCCAGGAGATAGTGAAGGACAGGGAAGCCTGGCATGATGCAGGCTTGTAAAGGTGTTGTAAAGGGTCAAACATGACTTAGTGACTGAACACAAGAGGTTCACTACTCTCCAGAGACCAAGGAGGTTGCCAAGTGTTATCTTTGTAATCTCTGCCTGCTATACTCTAGGCCATTGGTAGCTCCCTGGAAAGAGCTTGGCCACTCACCTGGTACTTTGGCTTTTGCAGCTATTTCGCTTGAGTCACATCTCCCCCTGTAAAAAGGTTACTTGCATGTCTTAAGAAATGGGGCCTGACAGTCAGGTTTCTAATTTAAGGTACTTCTAAGAGCTGATTACAATCCTCTCCAAAGACTAGGAAGACAGGCAGACATCATTTTCCTTCTCTTCCTCTGTCACCTAAAGGAAAACAAATTACTATCTCAAAAAAATACCTACACCCCCAGTGTTTACTGAAGCATTATGTACAATAGCCAAGGCATGGAAACAATCTAAGTATTAATCGCAGGATAAATGGATAAAGACAATGTGGAACATTATTCAGTCACTAAAAAAAGGAAATCTTGCCATCTGAGGCTGCACTGAGTTTGAGGGCATTCTGCTAAGTGAAATAAGTCAGACAGAGAAAGATAAAACACTGCATTATCTCACTTATAAGTGGAATTAAAAAAAAAATCAAACTTAACAGTTTGGCAATTGGCAGTAGCTCAGTCGTAAAGAATCTGCCTGCAATGCAGAAGACACAGGAGAAACGGGTTCGATCCCTGGGTCAAGAAGATCCTCTGGAGAAGGAAATGGAACTCACTCCAGTATTGTTGCCTGGGAAATCCCATGGACAGAGAAGACTGATGGGCTATACTACATGTGGTTGCAAAGAGTCAGATATGACTGAGTGACTAAACAACAACAAAGAGGGAGTGAAGTGGATGAGGGTGACCAAAAGGTATAAACCTCCAATTATAAGATACATAAGTTCTGGGGATGTAACGTACAGCAAGGTGACTATGGTGATCAATACCAAACTCCTCCTCAGGAGAAATTAAGTGTAACTGTGTATGGGGATGAATGCTAACTAGACCTATTATTGTCAACATTTGTAATATATACAAATATCAAACCATTATGTTGTGTACCGGAAACTAATACACTATTATGTTAATCATCAATAAAAATGATTAAAATAAGTTTGAAAACCAATAGTGTATTTTATGTTTTAAAGTTACTAAGAGAGTAGATCTTAAAAATTTTAATCACAAGAAAAATCTATGGGAGGTGATGGATGTTGACTGAATTCATTTTGTTAATCAGTTTACAATATATACATATATCAAATCAAAGTATTATATACCTACAACCAATCCAATGTTATATGTCAATTATATCTCAATGATATAGGAGGGTAAAGGGATGAGAAATAAATAATTCACACTTTGACCTATGCTGTAAATGAAATCAGCTACAAGTTCAGATAAAATTTTTGCTCAGTTTTATAGGTTGCACTAATTTTCCCTATACATGGGTACTTTCAGAGCCTTCCAGGATCTCAGTGTATAATTTTATTGACAAATAGATAGCTTCTAGATTTGAAAGTGAAAACTAAAAGGAATATACACATTATCAAGAGGGAACCAAAATATCATGAAAGAAAAGGACCTAGGAAAACCATAATTTGCTTATCGTTTAGTGGCACACAGGAAGAGAATTCTGAAGATTATTTCATCATAATGGTGACTGAGTGAGTGAGTGAGTTTTCACTATTGAAAAAAAAAAAAGGGAAAGAAGGGAATAAAGTAGAGAGCAACTTAAAGATCTTCATGGCTACAGAAGTCTAAACAGACATATTAATAACCTAAAATATATTTTTATTAATTGTTAACTTTAGAAGTGAATTTTAAATAACTGAAATGGCAAATGTATTTTTCATAAGATATATTTAAATGGCAAAATTTCAAAATCCAGCTGCCTTAAGCTGCATCAACACAGAAAAATCAGATAATTATAATCACTCATTATTCATCCTTTGTGATAATAACAGGGGAAATTAGGATGTAGTATTTGTAACCAAAACTAGTCAGGAGGTTAGAGGAAGTTACTCCTTGAGAAAATTATTATTATCTGGAATGTTCATGGTTTAAATTGTTTCCTGAAGATACTTAAAGTGAAACAGATTAAGTATGTGCATGGCCTTCATAGGAAAGCAAATCTAAGCTCCTTAAAGAGCAGTTAAGAGGTAACAAGTCCAAGAGGTTTTTAATGGTATTATAACCAAGCAAGACTCTGAGGGGCCTTCCTGGGCAAGACCACTCCCCCCAACCAATGTGTCCCCCACCTGCTTTTTGTTTGTAAGAGAATTTTAACCTCCTAGGCCTTCCTCAATTCTAAACATTAAATTTAATTATAGAAATGAGAAAATGCAGAAGCAAAAGAAAACAATCAAACAAGAGAAAATAGTAGTTTATCCATAAAACAGAATCAAAGACATTTAGTTTCTCTTCAAGGGCTATAGATGGCACCCCACTCCATTACTCTTGCCTGGAAAATCCCATGGGCAGAGGAGCCTGGTAGGCTGCAGTCCATGGGGTCGCTAAGAGTCGGACACGGCTGAGCGACTTCACTTTCACGTTTTACTTTCACGCATTGGAGAAGGAAATGGCAACCCACTCCAGTTTTCTTGCCTGGAGAATCCGAGGGATGGCGGAGCCTGGTGGGCTGCCGTCTATGGGGTCGCACAGAGTCGGACACGACTGAAGTGACTTAGCAGCAAGGGCTATAGATGATATTTTGAGCCACATCCTTTGAGCCATAGTGAAGATACTTAAACTCCCACCATGTGGAAGATGTCAGCTGTATGCTGACCTCAAGTATGACAACCCCAGACTGTCTGGAGCCAGAAGCACTAGCTGACCAGAGATTTATGGCTCAGATAACATTCCAATCATATAAGAGACAAGATGGCTATTTGAAACTACATGATGAAGGCAATCATCTTGGAAGATAGAAGTTTACCCCCTCACACACACAGCCCTTTCTTCTTTTCCCTACAGTATCTCCTAGCAAAAACTGGGAAGTGGGGAATTAGTTCTTTGGTACAGGAATCCACTGTCTCCCCATAACTGTTGGCTTCCTCAGTAAAACTATATTTCCTTTTGCCCAACATGAGTCTCTCAGTATTGGATCCTTGAGCAAAAAGCAGTCAAACCTGAGTTCAGTAACACTATTACAAATGTTCCACCAAAAACATTTTGCTTTCATCCTGATCTATCCACTTAATCCTGAGTTGCTTTGGGAAGGGGGCAGTATCACAGAATGGGGGTAATCACAGCTTAGGGATATGGCCTGACCTTAGATCCTAATTCACTGACTACAGTCTGGAATTATGAGTTCTTCAAGCAATTTCTGGACCAGTAGACTAAATATAAAAATTTTAAAAATCAGCCTTCAGATTTTCTTACATGCAAAACTGTTTCAAAGGTTTATTAAAAAATAAAGGTTATAAAATTTTATTTTATTATTACACTTAAGCTAAGTTACCTGAAGGTTTCCTATTTGGATTCCTTAGTCCACTGTGTTGTGAGATTCAGAAGTAATGGCTGAAGGTCAGTCGTATGCTTCATTCTCTGTAAAGAGGATTTCAGGACTGACCCATGTAAAAAAGAATGACACTGAGAAACAGGCACAATGATTACTTCATTCTTCTTTCATATTGAATCTATACATTTAGATATAATTGAAGGTTTTTTTTTTTAATTTTTATGACTGAGGTTTTAAAATTAACAATTAAGTGGTTGATCTGACAATGATTGAAGCTTTCTTTGTGCCAAATACAGAGTCAGACTCCGGGAATACATACAGAGTCAGACTCCAGGAATACCATTGTAAATAAGACTGATATTGTTCCTTATCCTTAAAAGCTAGCATATGATAGATTCCTGGCAGGAGATAACACTTCCAACACAAAAGCAGCTTTGAAAATCTCTGGGTTCAACTGTATGAGCAGGCACGACTACTAGTCTACCTGTCTGTACACTGAAAAAGTTGCTTAACACCTTGAAGACCAAGTGAGTACTGATTTGTGAGCATGCAGGCAAAGAAATTAGATAAAATTATAACTATAAGGACACAGGTATAAGGACACAGTTTCATGAAAATGATCCAGCTTAGATTCCAAAGCTTTATGATTAGGGAGAATATTCTAGGATCTCCAGGATCTTAGAGAGTGAGGTAGTACATGCTAGCAACTATGGATTAATGTTTATATGGAGAAATGAACAGGAAGAAACGGTCAGGCTTTCTATTACCATCAAGACTCAGAGGATCTATACTGAGTGTAGCTGCATTTCCCCTCCTTACAATGGTGCAGCTAATTTTTAATATGCACATTTAACTGTTATAGTTGAGATTTGTCCCACTATTTTTCATGGCAGAAAACAAAACAGAGAACAGTCTGAACTCTGCCCTTTCACTTAGTCTGTAGGATGCTATGGACCAAATAAAATCAGCAATAATTATTAGGAGTAAGATTTATTATGAGTTTACACTATGCTAGGCATGGTGTTATTTACTTTACTGCACCTTTTTCCTTTAATTCTCAGTACTATGAAAAAGTACTGCTATGGATGCCATTTTATTTGTGTCAAGTAACCACAAAATGGGTCATGTCAGTAATCATCTTCTTCCATGTTTATAAAGTCAAGATAGCAAACCTATACATTATTTACTTAAATGTATGTGTGTGTATATATATACATATCTATATATATAGATAGATAATATTTTTGACAATTTTTAATTAAAATTGTCATATTTTATAGCCTTCCTTCCAGCCTGTCCATATGCTGCTGCTAAGTCGCTTCAGTCATGTCCGACTCCGTGCAACCCCTTAGACGAGCCTGTCCATATGCTGCTGCTAAGTCGCTTCAGTCATGTCCGACTCCGTGCAACCCCTTAGACGGCAGCCTACCAGGCTCCTCCGTCCATGGGATTCTCCAGGCAAGAACACTGAAGTGGGGTGCTATTTCCTTCTCCAATGCATGAAAGTGAAAAGTGAAAGTGAAGTCGCTCAGTCGTGCCCTACTCTTAGCTACCCCATGGACTGCAGCCTACCAGGCTCCTCCATCCATGGGACTTTCCAGGCAAGAGTACTGGAGTGGGGTGCCATTGCCTTCTCCGAGTCTGTCCATATATATTTACATTACATTAAACAAAATTGCAAATAGAATGTACACATACACAGTTCTGTATTATTTTCATAATTTGATGTCAAAATAAGATAAAGCCCTAGAAAGGTGGAGAAACATTATACTAATCAAGGGTTATTAATTTAATATAATGCCATTTTCCCCAGAGCTTGGTGAAAAGCACCAAATAACATTAAGTATGCCAACAGAATTAGGATAGCCCCACAGGCTTATAATAACGAGATTTTGCCTGACACAAGCTTATCTTCATTTGAACCCTTCATAGAGCATTTTCCCATCCCTCTATGACAGTAGATCTATGTTATCTTCTGCTTTATTTGTATGTGTGTCATCTCTCTCATTAGACTATAAAAAGTTGAAAATGTTAATCACTTAGTCGTCTCTGACTCCTTGAGACCCCATGGACTATTGCCCACCAGACTCCTCTGTCCACTGGATTCTCCAGGCAAGAATACTGGAGTGAGTTGACATTCCCTTCTCTAGGGTATCTACCCAACCCAGGGATTGAACCCAGGTCTCCCGAATTGCTGGCAGATTCTTGACATCTGAGTCACCAGGGAAGCCCTAGGCTACAAAGTTGAGTTTAAAAAAGTATCTCTTATATCATTATATCATATACAACTTAAGAATTTAATAAATATCTGTTAAATGAATACATGAATATTAAAAGTAGAAAAACAATTGCAACTCTGTATAAGAGATTTAATAATGTGCAGACATTATAAATGTGCCAGCTTTGCTTTGAAAACACAAAGCCAGGAAATATTAGACAAACACCACATTCTACAGAAGTAAAAACATCCTAGACCTCATCTTAATAATAAAGAATGTTAAAGTTCAAGCCAGTGTCCAGGTATTCTCTCTTTTCCCCTACCCCTAGCCAAAGTATAAACAAATAATGGACACCAATATTACTTAAACAAACAACAAAACTAAGCTTACTGAAGTAAATGGAATGTACTGCAGAACTATAATTAAATGATTCCAAAATACTTGCTTTTTTGTATTGTTCTAACTTACCATCACCATCCTTTGAGGAAGACTTGTGATGCAGATATTTGAAAGATGACTAAGTAAAACAACCTCTTAATACCAAACTAATAAACCCTTTTAATGGAAAATTAATGTCTTGCAGAAAAGGTAGGAAGAAAATTTTCTTTGTTAGCGTGACAATCCAGTTAAAATTGACTTGTGCAAGCAGGTATCTAACTGCTTCTTGACAACCTCTTCCCTGTGGAGGAATCTAACCCAGTTATGTCAGTCAAGACTGCCACGCTGTGTCTATCTTACTCCTCCATTTTCCAAATGTTAAGTCTTTACTTTGTATAATACAAATAAAGTATTTGTACTCAAACTATTGAACCGTTTAGAAATATCTGGGGAGCATGAAGCACCAGATGGTTTTGTTTTTTGTTCTCCAAGTCTATGAAATTCATCTGAAAAGAAGTAACTATATTGAGTGAAGGATTACAAGCTTAAGGAGAATAAAAGATAGAATGCTTTTCCAATCTTGAAATCTTAAGTCATCCTCCAAATTATGAGGTAGCTAAGGATGTCCAACTCTTGTCCCTGAAGATATGGCATAAATCTGTCAACATGAACTTTGACCCACTTTACAGGTCTAGGAGGTGATCAGAGTGACGGGACACACTAACGGCCTTCTTCTCCTTTTTTTTTTTTTTTTTTTTAACTAATGGCCTTCTTAGTGAGCTTCTGATAAGGATGGGAGGTAGCTGACAAAATAAGAATAAACTGTGTACATTTGGCCTGATGCTGAACTGGGTAACAATCCTCTTTACCTTTTTCTGCATAAGAATGTGTGTGAAGTAAGACAAGACTTTGTAAAAAATATTATTATATATATATTTTTTGGATAAACAGTGCTTTGGTCACCCTCATTATTCAACTGGTATACATCTTTCACTCACTCTGCATAGTTACAAAGTTACTTCAAGGCTACATTTTCTTCTCCACATACAATAAAGGAGATAGAAAATACTGAGATTTTCTGTTTTTAGAGAAAATAGAATAGTGAATATTTTTGCTCTTGGCTAAATATATTCCTTTCAAATACAAAAGCATCACCTGGGAGCAGAATGAACCTTTGAAAACTGCATGTGCAACTCCCTACCTTTGAATGCACTAACCTTGAACTGTGTAACATCATTCAATAAGGAATAAGAAGATAAAATTGTTTCTCTTTTCCTCCTCATTTAAACTTCCTGTTAAGACTCTACACTTAGACTATGCTGCTGGAGTTTAACATAGAGATCTTTTAATGGAGAAATTTTTTTTTTTATTGCTTTGCTTTGTTTTTCATAAAAGCACATGCAAGATAATCTCAAATACCAAAAAAAAAAAATTCGTTCTTGAAATGGATGTTAAAATAACATGTTCTCTTTTACCTGGAAAATGCATTAAAATTAACATTGGATGAAGCTCACAAACATGATTTCAAGGGATTAGTTCCACTCAAAAGTGCCCACTTTTGCCTCTATACTTAATAATTTATAATCAGTATTTTTCAAAGCAGTACACTAACATTGGAATAAGATTACTATAGATTCCCCATTCCCACTTGAAAAAATAAAACAATGAAACATAATCTCTGGTGATAAAGATACTGGAATATGAATTTTCTACTAGATTTTCCTTGCAGATATAGGGTGCATTGATATGGTTGATTTGTGAACAGTAACCAAGAAAAAAAAATTGTTTTGATAATTTGTAAAGTGCCCAAAACAGAGAATCCATATCTTGCCAAAATGCATAATTTTAACATGATGCAATAAGCGTTAAACATTCCAACGTGATCCCTCTGCAAGTTGACAGGGTTAAATGACTCTAAAGTAACGAGCCATACATATCAGAATTGCAGTTTTACACCGTTAGATGCACAGAAGGATGAATGAAGAGAACACTGTATATCTGTAGATGCAATTTCAGTCTACCAAATAGTTCCCTACCCCAGTAGAGGTACTCTCTGCTTGTTGTCTCAAAAGCCTTTAAGAAAAGAACTGTCTGTTACAGGACTGGACTGTTGGAACCTAATTTTTTTTTTTTTTTTGTATCCATCATAATATCTCACAAGACATGTAAGTCCTAAATAAATGCTTAATTGGAAAATCCCATGGACGGAGGAGCCTGGTAGGCTGCTAAGAGTCGGGCATGGCTGAGCGACTTCATTTTCACTTTTCACTTTCATGCACTGGAGAGGAAATGGCAACCCACTCCAGTGTTCTTGCCTGGAGAATCCCAGGGACAGTGGAGCATAGTGGGCTGCCCATCTATGGGGTCGCACAGAGTCAGAGTCAGACACGACTGAATCGACTTAGCAGCAGCAGCAAAAAATGTCATTTATTCTAGCTAGATATGGTCTTTGCTTTTAATATTATTTGAATATCTATCCTAAACTATTTGATTTGGGGTAATTCACTGAACTTCTCTGGATCTCAGTTTCCTCATCTATAAAATAAATGTACTCAAAACATGTTTCCTAAAATTCAGCCTACCTACCGATATTGTGACATATATATATGCCATTTTTATTATGAACAGTTTTTCAAAATAATTTCAAAGTGCTGACTATATTTTTAAAATGCAATAAAATTAACACATATTTATTAAAGCTTTTCAAATCTTCACTTTTGTACTACCAAATATCATATTATATTCAATCTTGTTTTACAACCTTGACTGAGAAAAAATATGCTTTTGGAGGAATGTTTAGTTTTATGAATTTTCCTTTTCTTTGTATACTTAGTTTCTTGTTACATACAAAATTTTACCATAATTTTTAACATTTTTATATCTCATATTCTAATTATTTTCCAGTTAAAAATGTTGCCAATTTTATGGATATACATTTGAATTCTGCCTAAAATCAAACATTTTAAAAATCATTTACATGTTTATAAACATAAATTTTTAAAAAAAAAACCTTAAATCATACCAGAAAGTTTTTGAAAATAGAAGGTAAAAAGGTTTGAGATATATAAATCAGTGTTTTTAGAACAAAAATCTTTAGAGTTATGAAATTTTCTGAGTAACACTGTAACTCAATTAACTGCAATTCTAATTAGATTTTTCTGCATCTACGAGTAAAGTTCCCCAAATGCTCGTGACATGCGGATCAGTTTGGAGACTTTTCATGTAGGACAAAAGAGACACATTATCTGTAGCTTCTGTACTTAAATTCTAGTCATTATTCATACATACAGATGCTGCATTATTACAAATAAATAAAATAATGAAAATAATCCAGGACATATGACCCAAAAAACAGAAGTAAACCAAATAAAATTTCATTTTATGAAATCTGAGCTCTATCATGGCCCATCTTCTTTTCTCTATAGTACATCCATTATCTTTCTTGTACATCCAATACCATTCTAATATTATAGTCACTCTTTTTGTTGACATATTACAATTTTTTCAAATCTTAAATATATTTCTTTTTAAACTTTGACTAATTAATTATGAGTTTCTATTATGTAATTCCACAATTCTAAATAAATTTTAGATGAAATTTTAAAAACATTTTTCATCACACATAAACTATGAAATCATGGATTTCTTCCTCCTTTGTGGAAAGCCACATGAAAAAATTTACTTTTTGTTGCTTTCATGTTACTAGTTTCTTAAAAAATGAGATAGAACAGTTTCGTTGATTTACTAAACTGCTTTTTATATGTCTTGTGAGTATTACATTTAAACAAACAGTTCTATACCTTTCTCTTTCCTTTTAAACATATTCTTGTTAAAAATATTAACAATTAATATTAATAAAGAGAAAGCAATATCAGAATTTCACATATATTTTCATTTCATCCTAATAAATTATTCAATATAATTATGGTAAGCAATCATATGTAATTTCTCCATTGAAAAATAAGTTAAGGCAAATGAAAATTCCTTTGAGATCCATTTTCAGAATCTGGTTTTCTTAAGAAACAAAATGCAAAATTTAACATTCACGCACACACAGAGCAAAATTCCATTGACCATGGATCTCTTGGAGAGTTTTTTTCTTGTGACACACAAATACCACCACAGATTTTTACTTAATAGTACATATCTTCTCTCCCCCAAACAACAGAGAAAACCAAAGCAAAAAGAGCCCCTCAAGGTAGTCAAATGCATTCTGAATTTCAACTAGGCAAACCTTTTATTCCATAGAAAATTTTAGACAATATTATTCTCCCCGTGTATTTTACAAAATGAAACCAGAACCACTTTTTGCATATTTTGTTGCATTGTTTATATAAACCAATAGAGTCTGGAATCTTAAAATTGTTTCATTGGAGAGTTAAATTAAAAAAACAAAATAAAACTTTAATGTCTGCCACTATCTAAATAAGAGTATAAATAATTAAATTCTCTAGAACACTGGCCTCTTACAGGTTATATAAAGCTTGCTCCTCTGATTCACTGGTGGTCAGTACTCCACACTTACAAAACAGTGAAAAATCAAGCACAAGAATACCATTGGCATAAATTAAATACTAAAACATGGTTTTGAAACTTCTGAAAATGAATGGAAATAAATTTTAATCAATGAACCCAACTATATTTAATAGAACCATATGATTTTGTCATGGTAGAGGTCATCTAAGTCTAGCTTCTTATATTACATGTGAAAAAAAAAAACTGATGTCTGAAGGTTAATTAACAAATTAATGATTAATACAGAATGAGAAGTCAAACATAAAAATTCCAGGCAGAATGATGTTTATTTCTATTTTTTCTTATCTAAACATTGTCTATTCACCTACTACTGCAAGAGTGATAAACGTTTAAAAGGATTGTTTATATAGTACTTCTAAATTGTCAAAAGACACTAAGGATTAATTGCGGCTGATGTTATCAGAAGTTTGTCCTATGGTTTTGTTTTGTTTTCTGTCACAGTTCAAAGTGATAAACTGAGCACAAGTGCATGTGTACACCTTTCAAGACGCATGTTTAGGCTTCCTGTAATAAACTGCAAAATCTACTGCAGATTACCTGCTCCTTTCCTTGGTGGTGCTGTCATTTTCTCTTCCATCACAAGTATGCACTACAATTCTGAAGCATTAAAAGACTTCATTTATTTCCTCACTATTAAAAATGAAGTATTATTTTACAAGGGAATGCCCTCTGTTAATTCTTTTTTGAACTATTCCTGCTAACTTTCTTCCTTATTAATAGCAATAAACTAAAATAAATCTATATCTAACTCATAATGTTTAATTTTTCCTTGTAAGAGTAATCTATCAGAAGCACTCAAGAAAGAATTTATGAAACACTTTGGAAACATTTATTTTTTCACTACATTTTTATAAAGCACCAACATACATAAGTCAAGCCCTGTTCTACATATAGAATAAGTATAATAGAAGTTTCCTACTCTCAAGGACCTTGGGCATGGGTGGAAGAGGAAGTGAGTGTGTGTGTGTGTATGTGTGTGTTGTGTGTATGTATAGCATATGTTCAATATATACAAACTATAAATATACAATATATAGTCAATATATAATTCATGCACATTTCAGATGATTGTTAAACTTAGGGTGTCTTTCTAAATAGGAGAGAATTAATGATGAAAACCAACAATGTTCATAATATCTGGGGAGTGAAAATTGGACATATAAAAGATGAGAAGGAACTTGGCATATCCATGGAATGGAAAGGTGACTGATGTGGCTAGAGTTCGGTTGAGAAAATCACAAATTATCAGGGTGAGATAATACTGAAACTTGTAAGTTAAGGCAGATCAATCATCATTCATTCATTCTTCCATGTATTTGTTTAATAATAAACATTGTAGACCTTTCATGTTTTGGATGAGAGGGACGCAAAGATGGGCTAGACCTCTCTCCTTTTCAGACTGAAGGCATACAGAAGCCCTCAGACTTTTAGCTTCTTTGGTCATTTCTGATAGAGAACTTCAGTTAGCTTACTTAGCATTTGCTTAAATCACAATCTGCTGAGGCTTTTTACTAAAACTATTTAAATTGTTTTAGGTACAACCTAATGTTTAACGGCTGCCAAAAGGTTCTATCATGAACACCAACCCACATCATTACTACACTCGATGATCAAATTCATCTTGAATTAATTGTTCACGACATTGCTATAAATTAGGCACTAGTATTACTCTGCTAATGAGTGTCACCAGTAAGCTGTAATTACTGTAACCAGGGTGTAATCTAATGTTTTTAATCTGTCAGATGAAAAATTTTCCTCTACAGAAAAAGAGAGAGAGAGGATGAAAAGAAAACCTACACATATTGCTCTCACGCTTACATGAAAGTTAAAAATAATTTCTTTTCTTCAGAGGCCACAGAAAAGTACATACCTATCATCCTGATCAAACCAGTCAATCCTAAAGGAAATCAGTCCTGAATATTCTTTAGCAGGACTGATGCTGAAGTTGAAACTCCAATACTTTGGCCACCCAATGCGAAGAACTGGCTCCTTGGAAAAGACCCTGATGCTGGGAAAGATTGAAGAAAGGAGGAGAAGAGTAAAACAGAGAATAAGATGGTTGGATGCCATCTCCTACTCCACGGACATGAGTTTGAGCAAGCTCCGGGAGTTGGTGATGGACAGGGAAGCCTGGAGTGCTGCAGTCCATGGGGTCGCAAAGAGTCAGACATGACTTAGCAACTGAACTTAACTGAATTGAGTGGAACTAATAGATTGTAAGTGTATTATATTCACAATTTATGGAGTAGCAGAATTATATTTAACAAAGAAATAGTTGAATTACATTTTTCACATTTAAAATATACCTTCAAATATCATATCTTCCTAGCACCTAAATCAAAATGATCTGTCCCAACTTCCAATCAGCCTTCTCAACCAATGTGAGAATAAAGTTCAGGAATCTGATGACATTAAACTTTGAGAATCACCATATTTGGGGCCACGATTTCCTTATCCTGTAAATCATTCTAAGATTAACACTATGGCTTGTCAATTTTATATGAAAATTATTCTAAACATTTTTGAGTACTTCCTGCATATTTAGCAAGACATCTAGTTAGTTTTGTACACATGGAATTTCAACAAACCAAAAGATAACAAATGGAGTAGGACAGAAATCCCAGATTCCTGACCATGGGGATTTTGGAAGTTCTATTCAGTCATAAAGCATTAAGAACCCATTTTACTGATAGCATTTTACCAATATATTAACTACTATCCTTCTCTAAAGCCGTAGGATTCAAAAACAATTCAATTAAAGTTCTTTCCACTTCAGGAGTTCCAGATCATTTACTCAAATATATTTTCATGATTCCCATTTTTGACCGACAGGAATACTAGGGCTAAATTTGCATTGGCAAACTTTTCTACTACCATTCAGCAAGATTATTGTTCTGAAGGACTATAAGACACAGTTGGTGAGACCACTGGAGCTCAAACTTCAACCTCTCATTAATCAAAATTTTAACTACCCTTGCTGCTTTTCCTATTTAAAGAAATACGATATTAAATGTTTATTTTTTTAAATTGTAGGATATGTTTATTATTTTTTAATTGTAGGATAACTGCTCTACAATGGTGTGCTGTTTTCTGCCGTACATAATGTGAATCAGCCATAAGTATACGTATATCTCCTCCCTCTTGAGCCTTCCTCCCACCCCTCTAACCCACCCCTCTAACCCAGACCTCTAGGTTGTCACAGAGCATGGAGTTGGGCTCTCTGTGTTATATAGCAAGTCCCCACTATCTATGTATTTTACATATGGTAATGTATATGTATACATTTCAACAGAGGCTATTTGCATTACTTCACTATGGTATCAAGAAATATCTATAGGAACACTGAGGGAACTCATGGTAATACAACATACATCAAAGGTTAATTGAGTAAGCCATTAATTACAGCTTTTTTAAAAAAGAATCTCTATATGTTGATATGGTACAGTAACATGCAAAAGAGTATGTCAATTGTCTGTCAGAGAAGGTATCAGGAATTCCTAATTTAGGAATCAATTTTTGTTCTTAAAATTGCCTTTATAAAAAAAAAACAAGTACTTAGTTTACTTAAACATTTTGGGCACTTATTTCCTAGGCAAGGCAATAAAAACACACAACAAAATTCTCACCTTCAGATAGATAGATTCCAATAGAAGGGAAGAGGCTTACATGTAAACAGATAAACTAAATGTAATAAAAAATATCTAAAATTTACAGGAAGTGATATGGGAATGGTAGTAGAAAAAGGAATAGTTTTATGGGTAAGAGTGTGTCAGACAGACAAAAAGTAAGGCTATCCATGTCTGTATCAGCAGCTCAAGTGATGTCTGTCTGTGTGTGTGTGTGCATGTGTGTGCTCGGCCTCCACTGGGTCCGATCCTTTGAGACACAATGAACTGTGGCCCGCCAGGCTCCTCTATGCGTGGAATTTTCCAGGCAAGAATACCGGAGTGGGATGCCATTTCCTCCTCTAGGGGGAACTGGAGGGATTGAACTCACATGTCTCCTGCACTGGCAGGCGGATTCTTTACCACTGCACCACCACTGCTCAAGTATTGATGGACTCTAAAACCCCACTGAAGCTCTGTCAGTGCTTCCTCAGGATATGTCACTACCCCATCCCCAACCCCCTCAACACAAGTGCACTATTCCTCAAAGTTTGGGGACCAAGAGAGTCCTTCAAGCATATATAGTCTTTGATTCTATGGAAGAAAAACAACTTATATTTACAATCATTTTAAATCAGTTTACCATTATGGCAGAAAGTGAAGAGGAACTAAAAAGCCTCTTGATGAAAGTGAAAGAGGAGAGTGAAAAAGTTGGCTTAAAGCTCAACATTCAGAAAACTAAGAGCATGGCATCTGGTCCCATCACTTCATGGGAAATAGATGGGCAAACAGTGTCAGACTTTATTTTGGGGGGCTCCAAAATCACTGCAGATGGTGATTGCAGCCATGAAATTAAAAGACACTTACTCCTGGAAGTTGGATGTTATGACCAACTTAGATAGCATATTCAGAGAAGGCAATGGCAACCCACTCCAGTACTCTTGCCTGGAAAATCCCATGGGCAGAGGAGCCTGGTAGGCTGCCATCTATGGGGTTGTTAAGAGTCGGACACGACTGAGTGACTTCACTTTCACTTTTCACTTTCATGCATTGGAGAAGGAACTGGCAACCCATTCCAATGTTCTTGCCTGGAGAATCCCAGGGACGCGGGAGCCTGGTGGGCTGCCATCTATGGGGTCGCACAGAGTCGGACACGACTGAAGTGACTTAGCAGCAGCAGCAGCAGCAGCAGATAGCATATTAAAAAGCAGAGACATTACTTTGCCAGCCAAGGTCTGTCTACTCAAGGCTATGGTTTTTCCAGGGGTCATGTATGGATGTGAGTGTTGGACTGTGAAGAAAGCTGAGCGCCAAAGAAGTGACACTTTTGAACCGTGGTGTTGGAGAAGACTCTTGAGAGTCCCTTGGACTGCAAGGAGATCCAACCAGTCCATCCTAAAGGTGAAGGACTGATGCTGAAGCTGAAATTCCAATACTTTGGCCACCTCATGTGAAGAGTTGACTCATTGGAAAAGACCCTGATGCTGGGAGGGATTGGGGGCAGGATGAGAAGGGGACGACAGAGGATGAGATGGCTGGATGGCATCACCAACTCGATGCACATGAGTTTGGGTAAACTCCAGGAATCGGTGATGGACAGGGAGGCCTGGCGTGCTGTGATTCATGGGGTCGCAAAGAGTCAGACACGACTGAGCGCCTGAACTGAACTGGACTGAACGGTTCATTAATGCTGTTTGGAACTTACAATGTTTAATTTTTGTTTTGTTAATTTTAAGTAATCAAGTAACATTAGTGCAAGATAGTATTTGTTTTATTTTGTTTTTTGCAGATTGTCTTGCTAGACTCATAATGTGTTTTGTATATTTTCAAGTAAGGATGTTTTTGGCCTGTCATTTTTTGATAATCACACTTAAAAAAGCAAATGTCTTAGAGGCCCAAATATGTTTTATTCCTTCAGTTGTTCACTAAATTATTCAATCAAATATACTGAATGTCTTCTCCTTATCAAATGATATTCTTGGCATAAGGAGATACATATATATATATATGTGTGTGTAGTTGTATAAGATATATAAGGTCCTTGCATTTATGCACATTACAGTCTGGGGGAAGGAAAAAGACAATAAATAAGAAAATATATAAATAACTAATAATTACAAAACATAACAAAAACATAAGATTGGGATATAAATGAGTTCTAGGAAAGGAATATTACAGGTATTTTTTTTCAGTGAAGACCAAATGGCAACGGTAAATTTAATTTGAGACCTACTATGTGGAGATCTGTTATATCTATAGAGAGGGAAACATCAAGTTTTACTTGCCCAAGAAATGTAAAGATAGCTAGGATGGCTTAAAGCCTGGGAAATAAATGAGAAAAATATGAGGTGAAATCAGAGTGTGAGAAGCCAGATCACGTAAGACTTACAATCCATGATAATGAGCTTGTATTTTCTATGAAATTCAATGACTCCAAAGCCATTTCCCTAATACTAAAGCAGATATGTACATAACTCCTTCAGAATTTGTTTAATACAATGACATTTTATTTGTCATGTGCTTTCCACATCCTGCATTAATTGAAACTTGGCAGCCCAACTATTAAATAAATACTTGTTACATATTATTAAAGTAAATATAACAAATTACTATTACATTAGGACTATTTATAATGTATAATCATATGTATAATTCATATTATTGTATCAAATAACTACTTACTGAAATAAAAATCTAGTATATTGTTTATTGTTAATAAGTAGAAATGTATCATTCTTTCATTACTTATATTTTCTTTATATGCTAATGCACAATGTTTTCCTTATAAATTGAATGCTGTTTAGAACTTTTCATAACTTTATTTAGATAAAATTCCTCATTAACGGTGAGAACTTTAGCAATGGGAAGAGGGATAGTAGGTTGAGTATTCAGCAAATAAATGCTCTCAAGGTAAGTTTCTATCAGCCAGAAAAACATAGAACATCCTATTTTTTTTCTGGTACATCAAGTAAGGCCAAAGAATGAAACTGTGTACTAAGAGAGTCACAACATATTTAATCTAGACACAACACTACAGACCAATCTGCGAAAGGGAGTATGACAGTAAGGTTCAGACATAGAGGTCTAAAGGCAAGATTTCACACATGTAGTTATAAACTGGACAAGGTACAACCAAAGATCCTTGTTTACAACTTATAGAATATTGTTAAACTTCACATTTTCCCTTCATGTAGCCTTCTGTACATTTTCTTTCATCCAATTTTTGTTTAATTTTAATTGATTATAAATAGGAAACAACCTTTGAATTCTATTATTTCAATAGCCTAGTTTCAAAACATCCATGTTAGATACTGTCTCTGAACATCGGCTAATGAATTAAATCTTATGGCAAGATTCCTTTCACACTAGAGAAACAGAAGTGACTCAATAAATATCATTGCAGCAAAGGCAGAGGTTCTTGAAGACGGCCACTTGGAGCTCTAAGGGTGCTATGGAAATAAGTTCAGGAATGATAAGAAGAAGTATTCCAACCTGTTAGAGCACCACGCAACTCACTCCTGATTTAAGCAAGCAGATATCATATATATTTTGATCTTTTAGCATTTATAATAATTGAATATAAAGAAAGCATGTTAATTTAGTGAAATGCTTGAAAACCACTAAGTAATTAATTAATAAAGAAAATGTGAAAGAAAAATTGGGGGATATAAAATAAACTTAGTTCCAAACAGAGAGGTGAAATAGTTATGAGACAATAAAATAATGCTATTGGTAAGGGAAATTAATTCGGGATTTGTGTTGAACTAACTGCTGTATTCATGTTTTGTGACACAGTTTGAGGAAATATTTCTTAGTTTCTCCAGATTATTACCATTGTCTTCTTTGTAGTCTGTGTTGTCTCAATATTGGTGAACTTTCTCTTTTTCCACATTAAAAAAACAATGTTATTTCTTCATATTCAATGGAAAAAGTGAATACCTCTTTCTAAATACCAGTGGATGCTGTACCCTTCCTAATACCAGTAAATATAAATAGGCAATGGAGTGTGATGTATGTTAGTTCTTATCTGAAATGTTCTGTTGCTATAAATGTACTTCTGCTTGTGACTGCAGTCCAGCAGGGAAATGTCTGAAGAAATCAAGCCCTTGACACATGATCTGCATGAGTTATCTGTCCATAAAAGATGTCTGTTTTCAGGAAATTTTTTTATTATTCCAGATGGCAGTACTGTCATCTTGGCCACACCACATGTAGCACATTCAGGAATTATTCACTGTGTCTGGTGGCCTGGAAATGATTCTGCTATTGAAAAGACTGTAACAAAGTGTCAGCATATGCCAAGGTTTTCAGCACTGTCCTCCAAAAAAACGTCTTTTCCCATGGGAAGTTACCAAGAAGTTTTGGTCAACAACCCAAATTTCTTTCACCAGACTTAAAAAGATCTTCATGTTGATCTTTTGCTGGGCTCAGAGTCAACCTAGATTTATATCGAATGGCAGCTATGCCTGATGGTAACATATTTTAATTTTCAATTTGATAATTTGTGAATAGAATTGTTATGCAGCTGGTCAACAATATGTGTCTCATTAATCAGAAACATCTCGAGGCTCATCTCAATAGTCTCCATTTAGAAAAAAAGTATTTTCTAGTCTCAGTACCAACCATCTTATGTACGTTCTTTGATCATTTAAACTGAAAGACTGAGACTTTGTGCTAAGCTTGTGAAATTGAGAGAAGATGGGTCATTTCTACCATAATTGTATTCACAGATCTTTATTATATTATACAGGGGCTTCCCTTGTGGTTCAGATGGAAAAGAATATACCTGCAATGAGGGAGACAAGGGTTTGATCCCTGGGTCAGGAAGATCCCCTGGAGAAGGGAATGGCAACCCCCTCCAGTATTTTTGCTGGAGAATCCCATGGACAGAGGAGCCTGGTGAGCTACAGTCCATGGGGTCACAAAGAGTTGGACATGACTGAGCGACTTAAATTTTATACTCTTACTATATAGCACCCAGAGTGCAGTGACCTCAGGGTACCACAGCTACATTGGCCAGCTTCAAAAGTCTTCCTTCCATGGTGACTTTGCAATAGCAAAACCGTTAGAAACATAATGCTCTTAGACATTATATTTCCACCACCTACCCTTTGCAACATATGTCAGAGCCATAAAATGAAGACATATATTTTTCATAGCATAGTTACAACGGTGAAAGTGAAGACATCCACTATATATTATTATAGAGAGAGCCTCTCTAAAATGTGCTTACTCTATTGGTTAAAGGCTAATATGGAATTCAGAATAAGGGTTAAAAAGTATCTGGATATTAGAAGAGAAGACTGCTGTGATTTAATCTTAGCTGACCAATTTTCCTTTATTAGTTTTTGAAGTCTAGTGTGGTCACTCTAGTATCAGAGCTTATAAACTTATGAGGAGAAGGATAGGCTGTGTTAGACATGTTAGGAAGTGATTATTCTACAACTTCATAAGAACTATCATAGAAGGTAAAACAGTATAGAGAAGAGGCACAAAGAGGACCATACAAGATCATTCTTGAGACAGTGGAGTTTAAAAATCATCTCACATTGGGCAAATGAAGAGGATGAAGGAAAGATGTAGAAGTGTATATGTCAGAAGAAAGCAAAGGCCTAAATCAAAAGATAAACAAAAATTTAGCCATTTTTCATAAGACAGAAAAACTCCAAGATTCTGAATAACATATCTTTCCATGGTAGTATCTAAGAATTACTATTTTAAGCAAAAGCCTTAGAAAATTATTTAGCATTAATCAGTTAATTTGATAGACTAAATGGGTAAGTGTTGACAGAGAGCCAGTAGAAGATAATTACTGGTAAATAATGAATGGAGATTTTTTTTTAAGTTGTTGTGCATTTATCAATCTGTCTCAAGTGGCAGTAGTCTGCAGCTGTCAATGATTTTCCTACCAAAGCAGTATTTAGGGCACTGAACTTTCAGGATTTAAAATAAAATGAATCAAGGATTTATTTACTTGCTGTTCCTATGTAAGTTATTACATTTTAGGATAACTATAATTACATCAAGACATATAGCTTATAAAAATGAACCTGCAGCAACCTAAATTTATGCTGATTAAGATATTTTCTAGGAGATAGTTTATCAAGCTGCAAAGTACCAGAAACTGTCACTTTCCATTTGATGACGGAAACAGGAGAACATACTTGGAATTGTAATTGGTGATGGCACAGGAAGCTCTGGAAAGCTCAAATGCTTTTCAAGTAGTGATACATGTCATATTCTTTTTACTTGGATTTCTAGCACGACACAAAGAATAACATAAGATGATGACTAATCTAAGTTTAAAAACAAAACACAAACAGATATTAGAGGCCAAACACAAGGACCAATGAACTTTGTGAAAAATGATTATGTCCAAATGAATGCAGTTTACATTGAAGTATGTTCAGATGAAGTAAATTTACATATAAATTAGCATTTAAAAATCATTTATTTTTTTGCTTTGTTTTTATTTTTGGCTGCGCTGGGTGTTTGTCGCTTTGCAGTGGCTTTCTCTAGTTGTGGTAACTGGGGGTTACTATTCATTGCGTTGCACGGGCTTCTCATCATGGTGGCTTCTCTTGTTGCAGAGACCAGGCTCTAGGGCACGCAGGCTTCAGTAGCTGCAGAACACAGGCTAAATAGTTGTGGCACTTAGGCTTAGCTGCTCCAAGGTATGTGGAATTTTCCTAGACCAGACATTGAACTTGTCTCCCTTGCATTGGCAGGTGAATTTTTATCTACTGTGCCACCAGGGAAGTCCCATAAATTAGTATTTTGATTATATGAAATTCTTGGTATAACTATATTAGCTTCTTCCACTTTTGAGGATAGCTATTATTGGAACAAATTTTTTTAAATCTCTAATTAATTTTTACCCATAGTCACCATGAACTGGTAAGTTAACTTGCATAAGACATTCCTGATTTGAGGGGTGACAAAGTGCAAAATGTAAATGTACTGTGTAATTGGAGTGAAGACTATAGATTGTAGTTTGCCTAAGACTAAAAATCCTTGTCAAAAAATGTTGGAAAACTTCTGCAATGCACTTTGAGTTTTAAATGTTAAAGTCACCATTTGGGCTATGAGAAATTACATCCAAGTCCTGTAGGACAGTTCAGCTGGGCCAGAATCCATTCTTCCAGTATTTATTGAGCACCCACTATGAACTAGTTGGGCTTCCCTGGTGGCTCAGATGGTAAAGAATCTGCCTGCAATGCCAGAGACCTGGTTCAATCCCTCGGTGGGGAAGACCCCATAGAGAAGGGAATGGCAACCCATTCCAGTATTCTTCCTGGAGAAGGCCATGGACAGAGAAGCCTGGTGGGATACAGTCCATAGGGTCACAAAGAGTGGGACACAACTGAGCAACTAACAATTTCACTTTCACTTATGAACCAGGTGGGCTTCCCTTGTGGCTCAGCTGGTAAAGAATCTGCCTCAGATGCAGGAGACCTGGGTTTGATCCATGGGTTGGGAAGATTCCCTGGAGAAGGGAAAGGCTACCCACTCCAGTATTCTGGCCTGGAGAATTCCATGAACTGCATAGTCCATGGGGTCACAAAGAGTTGGACACGACTGAGCAACTTTTACTTCATTTTATGAACCAGGTACTAGTTTAGACCTAAAGATATAGTGATGAATGTAAGATAAAGTATTCACATACTGGAATCTTCTGTTCCAATGGGACAATAAACAATAAACAGGTAAACAAAAAAGTAAAAAACAAAACCAGATATTTATAGAATGATAAGATGGGAAGTAAATAAAGAGCTTACTGATAGAGGAGGTCATAGGGGAGGTCACCTGTAATGAGGCGATAAACTGGAATGTAACATCTGATCTGACACTTGAATGAGAATAAGGATCAGTGTAGGCTGGCTGGAAGATAATATCATTTAATATAATATCATTTTTCTAGTGTTTGCTTTCATTTCCTCCTTCAACTCACATTTACTGAGCACCTATTTTGTGTCATCAGGAAAGGATTAGGTTCCAGGAATATGGTCAACATGCAGTTGCAATGAAGTCAGCCCAGGCCTTGCCATTACCGTGATTAAAAAGTAAGCCATTACCATACTTCAAAAGTAGAGCAGAAAATGTAAAAAAAACAATAGCAATAAAGATAGTGATTATTAAAATAAAGGGTATATTAGGTATTATGACAACACTAACTAACCTAGTCTAGCGGCCAACAAGCATGATATAAGAAACAAACATAAAAAAGGAAGGTTGTTTGATAGAATCCCAAAATGTCTCCCCATATTTCCTTCCCCCACATATTCCTTACATAATCCATGGGACTTTACACTTAAAGATTTAACTCCTGAGCTTAAGTTATGCATATGGCAGAGCTGGCTTTAAAACAAGGAGGTTACCTGGATGGGCCTGATGTCATAACATCACCCAGTTAAAAGCAGAAAGCTTTTTTTTTTTCCTAGCTGGTAGCAAAAGAAGTCTGAGCTTGAATGGATGAGAGGATTTGACACCTTACTGCTTGCTTCAAAATGAAGGGAGCCAGGAACCAAACACTGTGGATGGCTTCTAAGAGCTGGATGGCTTCCAGGAGACCGCCAGCCAGCAAGCAGAGACTTCAGTTCTATAATAACAAGGAACTAAATTCTGACAGCAACACAAATGAGTTAGGTAGTGCAGTTACTCTCTAAGTTCTGACCTACAGAAATGCGAGCTAATATCAATATATAGGTATTGTTTTAAGCTGCTAAATGTGTGATAATTTCTTACCAGAAACAGAAAACCAATACATCTGTGGACACTAGTGATAAATCCTGCTCAATTAAATTTGGGTAGGGTCATATTTTAATAATCTAGACTATTTTGGGCTTGAAATTGGTAGAAGTTTTAAGTAAAATTTACTTAATAGGATTTAAAATGCTTGGTACTCTCATAAATCCATAACTACAAACAACACATAGATTATTTGTTATATGTGCATGCCTTCCTCATCTACTCTTTGTCTCAAACACCTTCCTAGACTAACAGTTTTTTAAAGAAGTCATTTTACTTAGATCATTTTCTGATACATATATTAAACATAAGAAAAATTATATTCATTGCTATCATTTTCCATGTGATAAATATTTCATATTGTCAACCATCTTCCAGGTATGTTTCAAGAAAACAGCCATCAAAATAGAAACTGAGACCAAATCTAGCCTCATGAAGATTACATATTTGTTGACAGAATAAATGAATATATGAATGGGTTATTGGACCAATCACTTTTACACTCTTTAGTCCCCAACTGAATTTTTTTAGAAGTTAGGACTTTATAGATAAATTTTGGAAGTAAAGGTGAAAACAATGCTGACAGTTTAATAGCTGATCTCCCAGGGTTTTCACACTCTTACTCTCTTTATAGGCAATGTTTACTTGGAAATGCCATCAAATCTATCATTGTAACAGTAAAACTCTGCCTTTTTTCTGGCTTCCAAGCACTTTTACAAATCATAATCTAATAACCATAATCCAAGCTCTGAGCACAAAGTAGGAAATAAAGTTAAATCACTTTTAAAATTCCTTGGACAAATAACTTGAATAAGCAGTGTATCCTAAAAATTGACAGTAAGGAGGAAAAAACTGACCAGTGCTAGTGAAGGCACAATTGTTAGGTGGGCACATTTATTTGTTGCTTTCTACCCTTCCATTCAACCTTCATAGCTGCTGAATGTAAATTTTCAGGTTAACTTCTGGTTTCTGTCGCTTGTTAGGTCTGTAAACCTACAATTTTTAAAAACCTTACCGAGATCCTAGCTCAGCAAACAGAGTCACCTCTTTGGTTTGTTCCAGGAACTAAATGAGTTGTTATTTATAAAATATTTGATATGATTATTACTCCATCTGTATTTGCCAGTCATTCTCAACAGGGCAAATTTTACCTTATCCCAAGGTAGGACACGTTTTGGTAGTCATGAATTGCAAGGTGCTACTGGCATCTCGTGGGTAGAATCCAGGGATGCTACTACAAATGTGATAAAGCAGAGAGGAGATCCCAGAAGAAATAATTTTCTGGGCAAAAATGTCAATGGAATCAAGCTTGAGAAATCTTGGTCTAGGCAGGCATGTGTCTGCTAACTCCAGAAATACCTATTTTAAATACTGAGAACCGTTTCTCATGAAACTATTTGTTCCCTTTTCAGGTGGAGGGGTGGTAAAGGATCTGCCTGCCAACGCAGTAGATGCAAGAGACATGGGAAGATCCCCTGGAGGAGGAAATGAAAACCCATTCCGGTATTCTTGCCTGGGAAATTCCATGGTGGACTACAGTCCACAGGGTTGCAGAGTAGGACACAACTGAGCAACTGAGCACCCACACAGGCAAAGATTATATAATAACCAATTAGTGTGTCACTCAATTTTATTTGTGTGTAGCTGTCTCCAAGAATTGTTTATATTTTTATAAAGTGAACCTGGAAATGCAGGCCTAAGAAATGAATCTCAGGTTGTAATTTTTAGTTCTAGGGGATGACTAGAAAGAAGGAAGGAGGTGCATTTTGGAACTTTGGGTTAATTCTTTAAAATAAAAGAATACAAGAAGTTAATAATTTCCATACATAAACCTGGCTCCATACTCTATAAAATACAGAAGAAGAAAAGTTGATATTTTTAGATAACTACTCCACTTCATCTGTAAGGACATTTATGGGAAGAAAACATCTGCTTATTAATGAGGACATCCTTTAAATCCAGTAGAAAAACCTTCACTGCAATTCAATGGTACAAATTATATAAGTAAATTAGTAGTCTGATTGTTATTGATTGACTTTATTAACTAGGGACCTCAGAACTAATCCTTCTAGAAAGAAATAGTATTCAAAAGTGCAAGAGTAACACACACAGCTTTACTTTATTTTTCTCCCTATAATTCTTCTATAAAGTGCATTTACCATTAAAGCTATGGCCTCAGACACATAGTTATTTACACTTTACACTCTCAGCAAAGCATTTACCTTTGGATATAATGTTTATTAAGGACTGAAAAATCAAACACAGTGGTCAAAGAAGGGTCTGGGAAGAAAGGAGGTGGTTATGGGGGGGGAAAAATGGCCTAATATGAAATAGAAGATAAAGAATTCAGAGCATGATAAGGATAGGAATGACAATATGACCTAGAAAAATATTACAGTTAGATATTTGATGAAAAAATCAAGGAAGAAGAGAGAATCAAATCTAGTGCTTAGTTCTGAGCCTAGAACTCTCTGAGGCTCTAATGCCAGCAAAAGAAACAGACAATGTAGCAATGGAGGTATAGGTTACCAGCTGTAGATAAGTGGAGGAAATGCAACTTGAAAAAAGACTCCTCTACTTTTTTCCAGTAATAATTTTAAAATATCACTTTGATTTAAGGTTTTCCCTAGTGATATTTAAATATATTTCAAATGGAATAAGTTTGAACCATCATGAAACAAGATATGAGCTTAAAAATGTAGACTGCCAATATATAATGGATAAAAATAATCATTTTATATTTTCTAGAATTTAGTAAAACATATCACATGATAATTCACAAAGTAAAATGGGACCATAGAAACCATGGTCAAGAAAAATGAATGAACATACTAGCATATAATATACAGCTATATGGCATACATAAATACTTATAATTTTAATAATGAAACAGTAACTTTGAACAATCAATATTTTAAAATCTAATGTGCAGGTAGGACTTTTCTCCTTGAAGGCAAAGATAGGGACCATATATTTCTTTATCTTCTCTGTAACTGTGGTTTCAAGAAACTGTTTTATCTGTAAAGAGACATACAGAGGAAAAAAAACCTAATTGACAAGTAAGGCATAGCTCATTAAGGCAGTCATCTTTCACTCCCATGAAGAGGAAATTCATTTTTCATTCTGTCACTAAGTAGCTATAAGAAGTAATTTTACAATGCTAAGATTTAGGACATATAAAACTCTTATAGTTAATTCTGTATGGTTATAGTTTTGAAATGGCTTCTTATAAAGAATGGCTTAAAAGTGGAAATAATAGACATGCCAGAACTTTCACTGAATGAAACTAGTTTGATCAGTGTAATTTATATTTGAATTTTTATCTTTTAAGCCAGATGTAGCATACACACACACACACACACACACACAAATTTGCTTTTTCATAATGGTATTCCAAGTAAGTGCTAAGCCAAAAATTCAGTTTTTTATGCCATACAAACCATCAAATAGGAAGATACGCCATGAAGTACAATGTTTCAATATTTGGCTTTAGTTGTTTTTTCCCATTTATTGTATTATTGGTATTACTTTTCAAAACTCATATACATAGGAAAATACTTTGCATGTGTGCATGTTCAGTCGCTCAGTTGTGTCTGCAAAGAACATGTTAGAAGCCTATTTTCACTTCTTTTTCTATAAATATTTGCTCTTTTGAGATTAGTTTTTAAAGATTTATTTCATTTTATGTATCTGAATTCTATATCATTTTGTTTACTTTCTAAGTTGATAAAAAGTATTTTATCACATACACACACACACACACACACTCACACAAAACTTCTCACCAGAAATTAAAGTGCTCTAAACATTTATCATTAAATTAGCTGTTTTTGTTGAGGAATAAGAATATCAATCTATGGTTCTTAGGCATAAACAAGAAAATTTTTTGATGGCTTTCTCTGTAGATGTCTCTGCCCTTAGTGTTATCTTACCATAATACTAACTTCTGTATGATAAAATTCAGAGAAAGGCAGCAGACAGTTATACAGTCTGTTATAAATATAAAGAAGTAGTGATAGTTCCTCCATTGGGTTAACTGTCCTTGTGGGACAGTATGTTGCACCTGGGAAATGCAGCATGATAGTGAAATTATTTTGCTATTTAAATGGTGACAAGTACTACTAGTTTTTTACCCCTGCATCTGTTTCCCTGCATGTTTCAGTAATGACCGCTCAAAATAAAGTCTATGTCCTAAACCTTTCCTTGTAGTTAGGTATGACCATAATAATAATCCTCTCCCCCCATCCACTGAAATATGTATGCAACTTCCAGGTAAGTATTGTGTGTGACTTTAAAAGGCAAGCCAACCCTTCTTGCTCCTCCATATTTTTCACTGGCTGGAATGAAGATTTGATGTCTAGTGCTCCAACAGATCTCACACCATGAGGTGAAGTCACATCATGAGAAAAGAATAAAAAGAATCTTGACCCCTGACACCACTGAACCATCACATGACTTCAGATCTGCCCACTTATAGTCTTACATGTCATTTAAGTCACTGTTTATATTTTATTTGTGTGGTAGGGGTGGGAATTATAGGCACTCAACCTTAATTTTAACTGACTCAATATCATGCTACAGATGAAATATATAAGTAGCTTCTATGCACCAGGTCAGTCTCTGCTTTTAAAAAGGGGAGAGGGTTTAATATCATGTAGTTTATTTCATAGAAAAATGATACCAAAAAACCATGAAGAAAATAAGAACAGAAATGAATAAATGATAAGAAAATATTTTAACAGAGTGAAAGGAGGAATTTAAAATTCCTCTAGTTGATGCTTTTGAACTGTGGTGTTGGAGAAGACTCTTGAGAGTCCCTTGGACTGCAAGGAGATCAAACCAGTCCATCCTAAAGGAGATCAGTCCTGGGTGTTCATTGGAAAGACTGATGTTGAAGCTGAAGCTCCAATACTTTGGCCACCTGATGCGAAGAGCTGACTCATTTGAAAAGACCCTGATGCTGGGAAAGATTGAGGGCAGGAGAAGGGGACGACAGAGGATGAGACGGTTGGATGGCATCACCAACTCAACAGACATGGATCTGGGTGGACTCCAGGAGCTGGTGATGGACAGGGAGGCCTGGCGTGCTGTGGTTCATGGGGTCACAAAGAGTCAGACACAACTGAGCTACTGAACTGAAATGAACTGAGATTGGAGAAGTGAGTGAAGAATATGAAGGTAAATAATTTTCAAACAAATGCAATAGCTCTTATTCATTCATTTATCTATCTAATTATTCAGGAGGAATTTATCAAGTGTTTATTGTGTCCATAGCCATGTTAATCAGAGTTTTCCTACAGTGACTGAACTGAACTGAACTGAATGATTCATTTATTTGACATTCCTTGATAGTTCACTTTGTCACTTCATATATACATTAAGTCTTTTAATTCTTATAGTACTTCTGTGAGAATGATTTTACTGTTTAGGAACCTGCAAGTTCATGAACTTAAGCAGCTTTTCCAAAATCACTCAGCTAAAATTGGACAAACAAGGTTTGAGCCATGATCTGTGTGATTCTAAGGTCTGTGCTATGTATCAAGGATTTGTCCCTCCTTCTAAGGAGTTCTCATTCTGGTACAGGAGACTGAGCACCTACACATTAATAGAATGTAAACACTGACGTAATAAAGAGCAAACTATTTACTGCTGGACAGAATGATTGATTCTCCCTAATGGGAGAATGCCTTCATGAAGGGAAGGCATAAGTGAGGTTCACAAAAGAATTAACAATGAAGCTAAAACTTTAAGAAATGTAAGAATTCACCAGGCATAAAATGAGAGACTGAAAGTTCTGAGCAAAAGGAAGAGAATGTGCAGAGGTAATGAGGTATGAAAGAGTATGACTCTTCAGACTACCTCCATGGGTTTCCAGCAAAAGGTTTCCTGTGAGAAGCAATAAGGGGAAGTGGTGCAGAAATTCGGGGATGGGAGGTTCAAGGAAGGAGAGGCTGATGACATCTGTGACCAGGAAAAGATTAGTCAGGATGAAGGCAGAGGAAAGGTCATTACATTGATGATAAAGAAACCTTATTAAAGAGCTTCAGAAGTGGGAGACTGAAGCAGAAATAGGTGAAAGTAGAGACTGAACCACTCCAGTACTCTTGCCTGGAAAATCCCATGGATGGAGGAGCCTGGTGGGCTGCAGTCCATGGGGTCGCTGGGAGTCGGACATGACTGAGCGACTTCACTTTCATTTTTCACTTTCATGCATCAGAGAAGGAAATGGCAACCCACTCCAGTGTTCTTGCCTGGAGAATCCCAGGGACAGGGGAGCCTGGTGGGCTGCCGTCCATGGGATCGCACAGAGTTGGACACGACTAAAGCGACTTAGCAGCAGCAGCAGCAGCAAAGGGAATAGATGAGTATCTATACTCTATAGATAACACTGTAATAGTGTTCAGTAGGTAGAAACTGCTAGATAATTTTTATACATGAATATTAGAGTACTGTAATTTCAAAAAAGAAAATAGTTCTTTATTTCACCGTTTGGCTATCCTCTTTCTTACAACAGATCATTCCATTCAATTCTATTCTTTAAAACAATTATTCTGTGGGAAATCATGAGATGGGATGTATCTTATAAAGTTCATATGAATAAACTTATCAATATAGCAATGTTGAAAAGAACATAGTTATATTTAAAATTACAGAGATCTAAAGTATAAGACATTACTTTATGTTAATGAAAACAGGCATTTAAATATTTCAAAGTAATGCTTTTGTATTATTTAAAGTTACAAATGCAGCTTAGGAAGATTAGCAAGGAAAGGAAAAGGTACTGGAAGGGCAGGAAGATATGACTGAAATCAAACAGCAGCTCTTGAAATGTGGCATGGGGGACTGACCCAGGAGTTGGGTGGCAGAGATCTGCCATTCTACAAGCGTATGTGAATGATGGAGCCATGGAGAAATGCCAGGAGCAGAACGGCTGGATTTGCAGAATTTGACCCAGTTGTGTCTACCTGATGCTTCAGTAAAAATTTAGGCTAGGCGCCAGGGGGAGTAGCAGCAGTAGCATCACTAGGAAAAGAAGAGGTTGCCTATTTGAGATCCTGAGAGTGGCTAAAATCTTAGTTCGGAGACAAGTAGTAATAGTTTACATATATTTAGCAAAATATTTTATTCCTTAAAATGGCCATTCGTTGGTAGATAACAGAAAAGTTAAGATACTAATGAGAGAAAATGGAAAAGTGGTGTCCAGACATTTTAATGTTGAAACATGGAGAGTTCTCAGATGGGTGGGAAGTAGTATTGTGTACTATGGAGTGCTGGCACTGAGATAAAGTATCTGCTTGGGACTTAGGCCTCATTGTTGTGAACATAGGAAACATTCTATGACTCAGTTTCTTCCTCTTTAAACAGCACTGGTAATAATGCTATATCTTGGGTTATTGCAATAATTAAATACATGTAAGGCACAAAATAAATTTAGTTATTTTTTACTTCAGGTATTTTTGTGTGGATAGCTGAGTAAAATATTTTAAACTAGAAATGAACCTAAGCCAGAAGGATAAATACGGAACTCATGTCACTTCATCTATCCAAGTGGAAGAATTATGAATAAATAGGATAGAGAATGGGATGTGGGCAGTTAGAAAAATATAGGAGTGTAGAAATTCAAGATGATACTAATATAAACCAGAGAAGAGGCCAGATGTGCACCCAAAAATAAGTTCTAAAGAAAAATCAAACTGTAAGAAAAGAACACTAGAGGCAACCCCCCCACAACCTATCAAGGGAATGAAGGGCAAGTTGGTAAAGGTGATGGCCTTGCAGTCAGTAATTTTAACTGGATATTAAAAAGGTATGGATTTAACACTCTTAGAAGGGACAGATTTCTCTAGTACTTAAAAGGCAGTAAAGAATATTAACAGTTCTGGGGTTGAGAAGTAGAAATGGGAGTTTTAGGTGAAAGAATGGATCTAAGTTCAGAAGGCCCCATAAAATGGAAAATATTGTCCAAAGGATTAGCTTTAAAGAAAAATAAAATCTACAATCAAAAGACTCCTTTTTACTTTGGTGGCTACTGCCAAGTGTGAACCTGATATTCAATGGGATTATACAGAGGAGATGGAGAGACAAAACAGGGAGGAGAGGCAGTGAGTACAGAACCAACTGGGCAATATGTTTACCACACTTTGCCTACATGTCCAAAACTGGTGGAGACAATAAAAGTAACTTCTGCCCTCATGTCATGTTTATAAAAGGGGTTTGTCTAGTTTCTAATAGAATGCTCAGGACAGATTAAACCCTTAATAAATATTTGTTGAATGATTAAACAACTTAACATTTGCCATATGCCCCATCTCAGTTAAGTAGAGAAGAAAAGACAGGAGATTATTGCAGGGCTGCTGTTTTTTCTCTAAAGGACAATGAAGAAGAAAAACAAAACGGAAAAAAAAAAGTTCAGAAAATAAAAAGAAGTTCAAGACATGACATTTTTAAAAAGCAATCAAACTGCCTCTAAACCAGCAGTTATCTAAGTGCAGTATGAAATTCTTGGGAGTCCCCAAGACCTTTTTAGGGAGTCACTGAAAAACATCTCAAAACAATGTTCGTAATATTATCAAAGATATTATTTTCCTTTTTTATTGCATAGACATTTTCAGTGATGCTGTTAAACAGTGGTGGATAAAACTGTTAGTACCCTAGACTTAATTAACTCAGTGACATCATACTGTACTAGTTAGTGGAAAATAGCTACAAACTCACTGTTAATGAGTTTGTCCATTATATAAATTGATAGACAGATAGATAGGTACTTAGGGCAAATGAATGAATGAGCAAACAAAGGTAAAAAATCCAGTTTCACTTAAATATATCCTGATAGAGCAGTGTGTATGTGAGTCACTCAGTCGTGTCCAACTCTCTGTAACCCCAAAGACTATAGCCCACCAGACTGCTCTGTCCATGGAATTTCTCAGGCAAGAATACTGGAGTGGGTTTTCATTTCCTTTTCCAGGGGATCTTCCCGACCCTGGGATTGAACCTCCTGCATTACAAACAGATCTTTACTGTCTGAGCCACTATGAAGCAGTAAAAAAATACGAATGCTATTGCATAAAGCACCTGTGTTATGGTTTAAGATACAAGCTGAACTAGCTTGTGTTTTCATCACACATGTTTACTTGGAAGAATGACTGACCAAAAAAAGAAAAAAAAAACGGTAATTCAGATTTCAGTATCTGACAAACATTTTCTCAAAATCAAATGACATAAATTTGTCACTTCAAGGAAAACAAATCATGTCATTTGTTAACTTACATAAAATTCAGAATTTTGAAGCAAAATTAGAACTTCGAAAAACTTCTGCTATGCTAAACTTGACAGGTGCCGATACTTTAATGGCTTTTGGATGAAATCAATGGTAATGTTAATTAACATGATGTTTTGATATTATATAATGAAATATATCAACATTTGGGAAATCTGTATAACTCAGTGAGCCAGTATTTTCCAAATAGCAAGTACATTTTATAAAATAATTAATGGGTAAGTGTGTATTCAAAGGGAACACTAGACCTACAGATTTTAATTTGAAAGAGCAAAAAGTTCATTGATATATTTCAAGATTCCACATTACAACTAGCATTTGAGAAATTCCCATTTGTTAAGGACAGAGTAGAATCAAAGAAAAATATCCACAAGTATCTGGAAAAGCTACTGAAATACTCCTTCCTTTTCTGATTCTATATCTGTGTGAGGCTAGATTTTCCTCAAATATTTCAACATAAAATACTAAAACCAGTTGAATGCTTACTCTTCCAATTAGGTAAACATAAAATAGACTTTATAAGTATAAAACAGTATCTTCTTAAGAAAGAAGATGTCAACAGATATAACTCATGCAGACAATAGCTTTGTGGGACCATTGCAAAATTTTTAAGTGCAAAGGATCCCTAATTCAAACAAGTTTGAGAACCACTTCTCTAATCTATGTAACTGCCAACCAAGAAGAATCTGTAACTGTACCTGTTCTTTTGATGGTTGGCTTTATGAAGCTTTGCTTTATCTGATGTCATAGTCAGTTTCTGATTTGTTTATAATCTCTTCAGATTTGGATTTCTTATACAGACTTTACCTTTCCTAAACATATGCCCTAGATGTCTCCCTCTACTAGATTTCTCGCTGCCCTTACACATGCTATTAGCTCTCAAAAGTAGTTTTTTGACTCTTGGCCTTGTCTTCAGTTTGCCCTTTATCCATAAATCAAAACTGCTTCTAGGTGCTCCTCTAGCATAGCACAGAAGTTAATACTTCTCAACACCTACCCACATGTCTGTTACCTACAAGATGATGTGTAACTTGACTTAGATAGCTGAGTAGGACTTGCAATTTAATGATATTTTATTGTCTTCCCAAATTTTAGCATCATTTCTAAATTATGACCAATATGAGTACATAGAGTTTTCCTTATTAAGCATAGGGAGCTTCCTCATATACAATTAAGATATCTGAGATCAGCATCCAGCAAATACAAATTGTTCATATGAATGATCCAAGTAACTTCTATATTATGTAAAATGCTACTTCCTGGGATTTTTGGACCCTTTTATTCAACCATAAGAATTGCAGGTGTGCCACCTTCTCTCTGTGATCAATATGCCTCAAATCTTTTATGGTCACAAGTACTATAAGCCCTTTTAAGTAAAACAAATAACCTGTGGGCAAGCAGGGTAAGATCATTTGTCTAGCAGGGTCAACCTGCTAAAGCCTGTTATTAATAATCCCTAGAAAAATTCTGGGCTTCATCATTATAATGAGTTTACAAGCATAACGTGATACAGCCTTCTTAACAATGCAAGCATGATATTTAGTGAAAGGACCCCTAGGTTTTCCTTAGGAGTTTCTGTAAAGTTACAAACATAGCAATTGCTTCTCCAGAAGCATTTCATTAGTGCCAGCTAAGGAGCTTTATTCATATTACTGCAGCCCTGCCTACTTGCACTTTGACTTCTTTCTTTACAGTCCTTAGCTTGTATAAAGAAAAGAAGATAAAAGGAAAACAAAATTAAAGATGACATTCTTATGCATTTCCTCAAGAGGAAAACTCATAGCTGTCAAACTTGCTAAAGGAAAAATTTTAAGCTATATATATGTGTGTGTGTTTGTTTGAGTACCATATTATGTAACTGATAAAGTACAAAAATGAAGTGAGAACTACAAATGTTTCCCTTTGGGCTAACTTCTGGTTTCACTTGACCTATACTGCCATAGAGAAAATCTTAGGAAATGAGGCATCCAAATGCAGCTTATTTACAATGCTGCACCTATTTATACAGGAAAATGGTGCATCTGGAATGCTACCTTTTTTTGTAGATAAACATATTATTTAATACTTAAGTGCTTATAAACTAATACTCATCTTAAATGTAGAGTATATTGTGATGAGTCCTGTGATCTGAAAATAAAACAATCTAATAATATCAGATACAAACTGAAAAACCTAAATAGCTCACCAAATGAGCTCCTATTCTCTTCTTCTGCATGTGTGAGATTATAGCTGTAGCAAGATAACACAGGTCATCAGCTATCTCATTATTTCTGAAAAATACATGTTGCTTGTTGAAAAAATATATATTTGACACTATCTTAAAATGCACAATTTATGCATTTTAAAATACAGGTGAGTACATTTCTGATGGGAAATTTTCAGTTGGCTTTAATTCAGCAAAGTTTACCTGACAATTCTAGTGGAACTGCTGCTGCTGCTGCTGCTGCTGCTGCTGCTGCTGCTGTGTCGCTTTAGTCGTGTCCGACTCTGTGCGACCCCATAGATGGCAACCCACCAGGCTTCCCGTCCCTGGGATTCTCCAGGCAAGAACACTGGAGTGGGTTGCCATTTCCTTCTCCAATGCATAAAAGTGAAAAGTGCAAGTGAAGTCGCTCAGTCGTGTCCAACTCTAGCGACCCCATGGACTGCAGCCTACCAGGCTCCTCCATCCATGGGATTTTCTAGGCAAAAGTACTGGAGTGGGGTGCCATTGCTTTCTCCGTCTAGTGGGGCAGAATTTTGCAATTAACTCATTCCATTATGTGGGAAAAGCAATTATTAAGTAGAGCCCAGATTAATGAGGAGAGGAATTGGTAAGAAGATTACAAGCTGACCATATGTCAACCCATATAAAGCATCCATACTCTACTTGATTATATATGAACAGACCTTGGAAAATCAGGCTGAGTTGGGAAACCAGTTGTATTGAAGCTTCAGTTTTGTTTCCTATTTGGATTGGTTATGAAGGAAAAAATTTGAGGACCTATAGTGAATAAAAGTAACCCATTTATATCACTCAATTAGAGAAGCAAAGAGAAACAAAAATATTACTTTGTTTTTCAAATACAGGAATGATACAGTGGGAGAAGCAGATTTTTCAAACATTTATTTAAACTACTTCCTTAATTTTCATTAGAAGAGATACTACTTATGAGGTTGCATACGGTTTTCACATCCATTATTTTGCTTTGTAGAATGAAATAAGCAATGACATAACTCAAAGGAGTTGCTCACTGAAGGCTTTTAGTGTATACAACCCCTTAAGAAAAAAAAATTAAACATATCAAAATAGTTTCTCTCTAAATAACATTTTTGTCTCTATTACTTTTAGGAAGAATTAGTATCACTCACTTTCATAAAGACTGTTCCAGCTGAAATCTGGGAATAAGTGAGGACTTAGCCAACCCCCTTAGGGTAGCACAAAAATGTGCCCCACCATATGTATCACATGTGGCATGCATACACTGCCATGGGGTACAAATAAGGTCAAATTCCTGGAAACTCCCCAAGACTTACTGCCTTAGTATCTCTGAAATAGCAGCTGGGAATCTAAATTATTTGCAACCACATAGACTATTATTTGCATAGTAAAATTTGAAAACACTGTATTTTTCAGGAAATAATTTGCATCAATATAGAAGATCAGGAATTAATTATTGTCACAGGCAGCAACAGATTGATGGCACAAAAGCAATAATTTATAAAAGATAATTGAGTTTATTAAGGATTAAAGTGAAATAAAATCTATTCTTGCCTCCTTTGTCGAAGATAAGGTGTCCATAGGTGTGTGAATTTATCTCTGGGCTTTCTATTTTGTTCCATTGATCTATATTTCTGTCCCGGTGTCAGTACCATATTGTCTTGATGACTGTGGCTTTGTAGTAGAGCCTGAAGTCAGGCAGGTTGATTCCTCCAGTTATATTCTTCTTTCTCAAGATTACTTTGGCTATTCGAGGTTTTTTGTATTTCCATACAAATTTTGAAATTATTTGTTCTAGCTCTGTGAAAAATACCGTTGGTAGCTTGATAGGGACTGCACTGAATCTATAGATTGCTTTGGGTAGTCTACTCATTTTCACTATATTGATTCTTCCGATCCATGAACATGGTATATTTCTCCATCTATTAGTGTCCTCTTTGGTTTCTTTCACCAGTGTTTTATAGTTTTCTATATATAAGTCTTTTGTTTCTTTAGGTAGATATATTCCTAAGTATTTTATTCTTTTCGTTGCAATGGTAAATGGAATTTTTCCTTAATTTCTCTTTCTATTTTCTCATTATTAGTGTATAGGAATGCAAGGGATTTCTGTGTGTTGATTTTATATCCTGCAACTTTACTATATTCATTGATTAGCTCTAGTAATTTTCTGGTGGAGTCTTTAGGGTTTTCTAGGTAGAGGATCATGTCATCTGCAAACAGTGAGAGTTTTACTTCTTCTTTTCCAATTTGGATTCCTTTTATTTCTTTTTCTGCTCTGATTGCTATGGCCAAAACTTCCAAAACTATGTTGAATAATAGTGGTGAAAGTGGGCACCCTTGTCTTGTTCCTGATTTTAGGGGAAATGCTTTCAATTTTTCACCATTGAGGATAATGTTGGCTGTGGGTTTGTCATACTGCTGGGCATACACACCAAGGAAACCAGAATTGAAAGAGACACATGTACCCCAATGTTCATTGCAGCACTGTTTATAATAGTCAGGACATGGAAGCAACCTAGATGTCCATCAGCAGACAAATGGATAAGAAAGCTGTGGTACATATACACAAATGGAGTATTACTCAGCCATTAAAAAGAATACATTTGAATCCGTTCTAATAGGTGTACAAAACTGGAGCCTATTACACAGAGTGAAGTAAGCCAGAAAGAAAAACACCAATACGGTATACTAACACATATGTATGGAATTTAGAAAGATGGTAATGATAACCCTGTATGCGAGACAGCAAAAGAGGCACAGATGTATAGAACAGTCTTATGGACTCTGTGGGAGAGGGTGAGGATGGGATGATTTGGGAGAATGGCATCGAAACATGTATAATATCATATGTGAAATGAATCACCAGTCCAGGTTTGATGCATCATACAGGATGCTCAGGGCTGGTGCACTGGGATGACCCAGAGGTATGGTATGGGGAGGGAGGTGGGAGGGGGGTTCAGGATGGGGAACTTATGTACACCCGTGGCGGATTCATGTTGATGTATGGCAAAACCAATACAATATTGTAAAGTAAAAAAAAAAAAAAAAAGTGATGAAAACCCAAATAAACTCAAAGATGGGATTGAAATAAATAAATAAAATCTAGGTGTCCTGATTTTAAATCATTATTAACTAATTATACCTTCCTGACCCTATGCAGCATTCTCACAGCCTTCCTCCAGAGAGAGCTCCTTCAGATCTAATGCCAAGAATAACAGAACCTAATAGTAACTGAGTATTTATAATCTATTCCCTACACCTTTCTAGTTTAGGCAAATGGCCACCTAGAAAAGGGAGAGAAGCTATTAGTTCCAAATACCTTAAGCTCCCCCCATTGCAGTCTAGGAAAGATGCTGAGCTACCTGATTATGTCATGGCTGTATTCCTGTCTGTAACATTTTCTTTAATGTATTCCTATTTGTAACATTTTCATTTTAGACTCTCAAAAAGTGGCATGAACACATTTCATGCATTAGGAGAAATATTAAACTGTAACAACCAAGAGAAAAATGTAAATCACAGTTTCCTAAGGATTTTTACAGACTACAAATCTAATTCCCATTTATAAAGTGGATGCCAGCAATTTATGTATGAAATAATATATCCTTTTAAATTTTGTGCCTTTAATTTAGCTTCTTTTGCAAGTGTTCATAGCACTTAAATTCCATCACATTACTCAAAGATATATGTTTCCCTGGGACATTTTAAAACGGAAAAATCTCATGTAGAGCTTCAAATGATCTAAATGCTAGAAGACTACTTTCTTGACTCTCAAATTAAACCATAATCTTGTTAACAATTGGTAAAAAAAAAAAAATGTTATTTGGTTTCAGAGTTGTGTGTTTGTGGTCTGTGTGTATGTGTGCATACCTTGCTACAATCAATACTCTATCCTAAGAGACTTGAAACCTTTTAATCTTGTTTGATACTCCAAAAGTCATTTCTAATTCTACTTTATCTCCTTTTCTGTTTTGTTTGTGGATACCGTAGGAGGGTGAGAGATGAAGTTTCTTTATTCTTCCATGGCATCAAGGACTCTCAAAGCACACATTATGAAATAAGAACCAAAGTCTAAACATAACAACACAAGTTATGTTTGCCAAATTTGTAAATCAAGCTAAGATACCTCATTAAAATTATTGAAAGCATCAAAAAGCAACTCTTCAAGCACGCATCAGGAAATGCTAATACTACACATGCTTGCTTGAAAGGCTCACAATCTTACTGCCATCGCCTTCCTAGACACACCAATTTAGATGCAGGGTGCCAGCCAAGATAGACCATCCAGTCAATCAGTAGGAAAGAGTGACAATACAATGTCTCATTTCTGCTGCTGCTACCGGTACCTACAGACCTCATACCAAGCCTAGTCTATGTGGCTTTAAAAAATGTCCACAGTACTTTAAAGGGTAATAACAGAAGAAGCAGAAGTCTGAGGGTACAGAAAAAGAACCAAAAAAGAGAAAGAAAAATAGAGGAGGGAAAGGTTCTTTCATAGAAACTGAAATCTCTAGCAGACACTTCTTCCAATTACAAAATACCAGTGAAGGAGAATGACATTAATTTACCACCTGAAAATGGGCAAAAACAATTTTAATGTTTTGGAATAATGCTTTATGTCTAATAGAATGTGGACTTTAATGTGATTTCCTCCATGTTGAAATATCATCTTTAGAGTTATTTTTCCAAGGTTATGTGTGATGAGCAAAAATGCACATGGGGAATTTGTTCAGCCCTTTTATTTCAAGTTATAGCACATATGGGGAGAAAACATTTCAATTTAACATTCATTAGTCAAATGAATTGTTACCATTCTTCTTGACATGTATTCATGTTTAGGATTGTTTGATCTGCTAAAAGCTTAGAATACAACATACAGTACAGAGAACCTGTATCCATATTTCAAGGACAGAAGAAATTACCTCAAATGTGGACTATTATCATAAAAAAGATGTTTCAGATTTGCAAAAACATGCAGTACCTCCATCTGGTAAATGGTAACTACTAAAATATTTATAAATACCACAGCATAATTCACATGTCACACATGGTAGTGATATTCACTTTTCATGTCTCCCAATTAAAAGCTATTGTTTATGGTAAAACACACTGTAACACATTTGTGTATCTAACAGAAAAATAAATGATTTCCTTAATATCTCCTCAGGGATTACTCTCTCATCCTGCTGTGCAAATAATGTAAATATAATACTGAAGGAGGTAAAACACTATAGCTTACTGACATTCATTTATGTTTGTTTTCAATAACATAATACAACAAATTGTTTCTAGATGAGCTTAGGCTCATAATTGCTGATCTTTATTTTTCTTTTAAACATTCTCTCACTAGAATGGCTGAATACTATGCAGAATTTAGATATCTTTCCTAGGAATAAAGTGTATAGATAAGCAATATACACAAAACAAACCATTGCCCATAAACAACTTGAATAAAGATTCTAATAATTTATGTGACTCAAACATATACCACACATTGTATAACCACAACTGGATTGCTGTTCATTTATAATGGAAAGTACATTTGAGTGTAGCTAAAGAGATCATGAGGCTAACTAGATACCCAGTCCAAGCCCCACTACTTTCACAGAATAGAGCATGTAAAGGCAAACCCATGGCATATTGGTGTACCAGATATCAGGAGTAACTCTTAACTTACTTTCAGATTAAAAAACAGGTGTTGAAACTTTCTTTGGTCATTTCTGACTCCACTGAAAATAAATTTAAATTTCTACTTGAATTTTTTTGTTTTTAACTTTTTTTACAAAGAAGGTCAAAGAAAAAATGTTTTTTAAAATGTACCTGAAGGGTACAGATATAGGGTAAGTTATGAAAGACTCTGACACTGAGAACAATCTTCTCTAAATCTTTTGAAGGCAGTCTAGTCTGTCGTCCATTGTAAAATTTCCTCAAGCAACCCTCCTTTGAAGATTTTCTTTTGAAGATGATTTTTCTTTGCTCTTCCTAAGATTTCTCATCTATTCCCCCCACATATTACATTATTATATCATATTCTTTGTTTTCACTGTAGGATTATATCGTACTACTTTCTGCACCATATAAAAATTCAACTAAGTCATTTAAGTTCCTTCATATGGCCTATTTTAAATTAATTCTTTCTGTCTGTTATTCAGTTCAGTTTAGTCGCTCAGTAGTGTCTGACTCTTTTCTGTCTGTTTATATACATCCTTAATCATGCCCAGGCTGCATGGACCTCTTTCTCCTCAGCTTGCAAACATGCTCTAACATCTCCTATATTAAAACCCTTTTCTTTGATACTTTTGCCATAAAAGTTCTCTCTAAATTTTAAGAAACTATGGAAATATTTACTCTCTTTTGTTGCTATTGCATATCTATCCATGCAATATTGAGTAGCTACTATTTGCCATATACCATTCCAGCAGCTTTCAAATATGGTCTGAGGATCTCTCACATTCCTTATATACATCCAGGGTCTCATAGGAGGTTAAAACTACTTTCAAGATAATACTAAGATGTTATTCGCCTTTTTCATTCTCATTTTCCCATGAATGCACAGCAGTTTCCCAAAGGCTGCATGTCTTTTAGCTCTGGTGGCTAATGAAAAGTGTGCTTATATATTTCTCAATTTTAAAATTTTTGAAGCTTAACTTTTCATATGGTTAAAAATCACTAGTTATCATCCACATACAACAGAGGCTGGCAAACATTTTCTTAAAAGGACAAGACAGTAAATAGTTTATACTCAGCAGGCCATATGACATCTGTCACATTACTCAACTCCGCCACTACAGAGAGAAAATAACCATGAACAATACAAATATAAATAGGGTAGCTCTATTCAAATAATAACTTATTCACAAAAGCAGGAGATGGGCTGGATTTGGCCTGCAGGCCAAACTTTGTCAATCTCTTTGGTCTTTGGGTTCTCACTGTTTTTATTTTTATTTTTTTAATGTAAAAGGAGTTCTGAGATTTAAGAATGTAAAAACCACTGGAAAGCTCCTAAGGTCAAATTAACCCTTATGATGCCACACTTCAGGAGCTGCCTGAAGAGAAAGCTAGACACAGTGACATTTGGATCCCTGTTATACTGGTGACCAGTGAAGGACAGTATGAGGTCAGAAGAGGAACTACTGCATTCAATCCAGGAGTTGGGGTCTGGGTATTATCAAAGAATACATTATAAAGAAATAGTATCTATATTTTCCAGTATACAGTCAAGATGAAGACTGCCATTTTGGGTTATAGAGTTCTCTTTTCCTTACTACACATAAATCAAGGCATAAGGTTATATTTAGAAAACGTGTGTGTATTTGTGTTTTAAGTAAAATAATCTGCCAAACCCAACCTCTTCTAGCTGAATTGTATATTATGCTAATTGTTAATTTTTAAGAATCTCAGATTGAGTGAAGTGCTTTTTTTATTTTACCATTTACCTGTTATTTTTTAAAGAAGCAATTTGCTAGTCCATTGTAAATTCTATTATGTTCTCTTCATTTATTACCTTAGAGATTCTAAAGGTGGACTATATCTTACTAGGTGGAATGTTTTACTTGGATTGATTAACTTGGCCTGAGTAGTCTCTGGACAGTTAGGATCTTTGATGTTAAATTCCAGTTCCTGACTTCTGTAAAAGGGTTAAAAACACTAAGAAGACTGAATTAGAGCTATTTTGTATCTGTATATACTCTTATCTTCACATATGAACACAGACATTTTTATGGATACAAATCCTATTTGAACAGGAAGGACTTTAATATTACCATAGTTTTATTAACTCTTGCTGGACTTTGATAGTAACATCCTTCAGAATGTTACCCTTAAGAATGCCAAGCTCTGTAATGCACAGTTACCATCATGCTCTTATTATTTATTCATAATATTTATGCATTCTGTTTGAATTTTTAATCATCACCAATGTATCAATGCTTATTGTTTGCCTTGTTACCTTAATGTTAGTTTTCAGTTTATTCATGACATGAAAGATTCAAATATATTTTTCATTTTTTCTTTCAAAAACTATTTTTAGCAAACACTATTTATATTTTGAAACTGGATTATGTGACCCTAGTAGCCCTGTGGTTATAATGTGTCAGTTACAAAAATAATGACCATTTTTGTAATATGTGGCTGTGCTGTGCTCAGTCCTGTCTGACTCTGCAACTCCCTGGACTGTGGCCCACCAGGCTCCTCTGTCCATGGAATATCCCAGGCAAGAATACTGGAGTGGGTTGCCATTCCCTCCTGCAGGGCATCTTCCAGTCCTAGGCATCAAACTTGTGTCACTTGCATCTCCTACCTTGGCAGGTGGATTCTTTACCAACTGTGCCACCTAGCAAGCCCTTTGGTAATATAATGCAATCACCACAGTTTAGTAACCCATCTAACGACCAAAAAGTTCAATTTCTACCTATCTGCATTTCAGAAATACAAGTACATATTCCAAAGATATGTGCTTAAGAATAACTACAGCAGCTCCTTCCCGGCTGGAACCATGGAGGGTGCAGAAGAGAAGGAAAAGAAGGTTCCTGCTGTGCCAGAAACCCTTAAGAAAAAGCAGAAGAATTTCGCAGAGCTTAAGATCAAGCGACTGAGAAAGAAGTTTGCCCAAAAGATGCTTTGAAAGGCAAAGAGGAAGCTTATCTATGAAAAAGCTAAGCATTACCACAAGGGATACAGGCAGATGTATAGAACTGAAATTCGAATGGCTAGGATGGCACAAAAAAAGGGGAACTTCTATGTACCCGCGGAATCCAAATTGGCGTTTGTCATCAGGATCAGAGGTATCAACGGTGTGAGCCCAAAGGTTCGAAAGGTGCTGCAGCTCCTTCGCCTCCAGCAGATCTTCAACGGCACATTTGTGAAGCTCAACAAGGCATCAATTAACATGCTGAGAATTGTGGAGCCATACATTGCATGGGGGTACCCAAATCTGAAGTCTGTAAATGAATTGATCTACAAGCGTGGTTATGGCAAAATCAACAAAAAGTGAATTGCCTTGACAGACAACGCATTGATTGCTTGATCTCTTGGGAAATATGGAATCATCTGCATGGAGGATCTGATTCATGAGATCTATACCATTGGAAAATGTTTCAAAGAAGCAAACAACTTCCTGTGGCCCTTTAAATTGTCTTCTCCACGAGGTGGAATGAAGAAAAAGACCACCCATTTTGTAGAAGGTGGAGATGCTGGCAACAGGGAAGACCAGGTCAACAGGCTTATTAGAAGGATGAACTAAGGTATCTACCAGGATTATTTTTGTAATCTGGTTAATAAACAATTGAAACAAACAAACAAAAAAGAATAACTACAGCAATACTGTTTGCAATTACACAAATTAGACAAAGAAATGTAAACGTTAATGAATGCAGGAGCAATTAAATTACTAATGGGACAGCCATTTTATGGAAAACCACATAGTCATTTCAAAGACTGAGGCTGAACAACAAATTATTATGGAAACTCCGGAGAAGGCAATGGCACCCCACTCCAGTACTCTTGCCTGGAAAATCCCATGGAAGGAGGAGCCTGGTAGGCTGTAGTCCATGGGGTCGCTAAGAGTTGGACATGACTGAATGACTTCCCTTAGTTTTCACTTCATGCATTGGAGAAGGAAATGGCAACCCATTCCAGTGTTCTTGCCTGGAGAATCCTAGGGACGGGGGAGCCTGGTGGGCTGCCGTCTATGGGGTCGCACAGAGTCGGACACGACTGAAACGACTTAGCAGCAGCAGCAGCAGCATGGAAACTCTCCCCAGATTGTACAAGGCTATGTACATGTAATCCATTGTTTTTTTTTTTCATATGTATTTGTACGCATACATCTATGTATGCTAATTTTAAGAAATGTACTGAAAGAAAATCATCACTGCCTTTCATCCAATTATTCTGAAATTTTAGTCAGTCTCAGAGTCATTTGAAGGCTGGGGAAGGGGAAATGGTCTCACTTTAAAAAGTTTTCCTGTTTGACAGTAGCCCTTGAAATCTGCCTTGTCAGTAGGGTCTCATACAATTCTAATGCAGAAGGCAGTGGTTAAAACTAATGTACAGTCAGTATGAGAAGCAGCAGTCTAAGAATTACCTGCAGAATCTCCTGAACAAGCATTTCTTCTGTAATAAATACATACGTAGCTCCAAGCCTATTTCTCCAGGCATCTTCACTTATCCCTGAATATAAGGTTTCCTACAGGCAGGCCTGCTTATCTTTTGCTTATCTCACCTTACTTTATTTTCCCAATTTCTTTACTCTCTTATGTAAGCCTGAAAAAACTATTAACCTATCTTTAAAATGTTTAGATTATCTCTCAAATTCCTACCTTTGTTTTTATACTTCCTTTTACCCTCAACCTCATCTTCATGCATTAAATTTTATCCTTTTGAGCCACCTCTTCTATAAATTTTTTATTATTCTCAATCACTCTTCTTTCTCTTCACAGTCAATGTAATTGTTATCGAGCACTGCCTTTCCCTTTTAGCATACTATAATTATGTGACTTTTCAACTTATCTCTCCATTAAAGCAAGCTCTATGTAGGGTAGGGTCTTCACGTCTTTGTATTACAAAGTTTCTGATACTCTGTAGATTCTCAACCCAAGCCAACCAAATTGAGTAAAGTGATTTCATTGCATATTTCCTATGCAAAGTGACAGGACAATTTTGTTTAATACACTCTCAAGTGCTATGCTTTATCATACATACCTCAGTCCCAGAACATTCTGCATATGTCCTTCCATGCCCTCTTACCCATTTTTTCTCCATTTCATCACTAAGACCCCACAGACCTCAGCAGGAATTGCAGGCCTACTGAAGAGAAATGCAGTGTCCAGAAAGCATACAAAGATGTATTAGTACTCACTAACCTGTCTCTATCCAAGTAGGTCTCTAAAGCTCTTTGTATATTTGAAATAATATATTCAGTTATTGGAAATGATTTGCTTAATGTCATTCTTCTCTGATGCAACCTTCTTCTTGAGGGTCTGTTTTATTCATTACCATATCCAAGTAATATAGTGGTTGGCTCATGAAAGATATTTATATATTGCCTGATTAAATGACCAAAGCAACCCATTCCTTCAATTCTCCATCTCATAAAATGGTTAGTCTTTATGCCAGAATGTGAAAATCACCTATAGACAATGCTCTATTTTTCCAGTGCCAAATAATGGCAATATATATGGTGCAAATAAATATAAAATAAAAACAGAAACATTTAAAATATTTATGCTACAAAAAAAAGACTTTATCTTTGCCTTGGACATTAAAGAAAATTCCTACTACAAAGCAGTACAAAACAAAATGAAAACCCCAAACCTTTAGATGTGTGAACGAAATATTGATAACATTCACTTCACTTTGCCAATAGCTTTGTACCTTGTACTAATATTGTTTTTTTTTTAATAGCAATATAAAATTTATGGGTGAAATTCTTCAACTGGGGAAATTATTTTCTTAGACAATTTTAGCAAGCTATTACTCTACCACAACTGATATTTTTCAACTCAATGCTGCAAAAAATAGACTTTAAGCCCTGACTATTTTACATGGTCTATCTGAGTTCAGCAAATATCTATAAAAACACTTTTAAAAGCATTGGTTCCCTTGGGTAGTATGGTCATTTTTAGCAATACTGAATCGTGCAAACCAAGAACACAGTATATCTTTCCATCTGCTTGTGTCATCTACACTTTCTATTTTTAGTGTCTTATAGTTTTCTGAGTAATCAAACTTTTACCTCCTTAACTAGGCTTGCTCCAAGGTATTTTATTCTTTTTTATGCAAAGGTAAATGTGTTTTTTTCTATCATTTATCTTTCTACTAGTTCATTATTAGAACATAGAAATACAACAGATTTTTGTCTATTAATTTGTATCCTGAAACTTCACCAAAGTCATTGATGAATTCTAGTAGTTTTTTGGTCGTGTTTTCAGCATTTTCTGTATACAGTATCATGTCATCTGCAAATAGTGACAGTTTTACTTTTTCCTTTCCAGTTAGTATTCCTTTCATTTCTTCTTTTTTTCTGATTATTGTGCCTAGAATTTCCAAATCCATGTTGAGTGAAAGTGAGAGTGGGCCTCCATGTCTTCTTTCTGATCTTTGAAGAAATGCTTTCAGTTTTTCACCATTGAGTATAACGTTAGCTGTGGGTTTGTCACATATGGTTTTATTATGTTGCGGGATGCTCTTCCTATGTTTGCTTTCTGGGCAGGTTTTTACTTTTTTCCCCCATAAATGACCATACAAACAAGGACATGTATAGACTTGATGCAATCCCTATCAAAATGTCAATGGAATTTTTCAGAAACCTAGAAAAACTGATTTTAAAATTAGTATGTAAACACCCAGTCCATTTTAAAGGAGGTCAGTCTTGGGTGTTCTTTGGAAGGACTGATGCTAAAGCTGAAACTCCAATACTTTGGCCACCTCATGCGAAGAAGTGACTCACTGGAAAAGACTCTGATGCTGGGAGGGATTGGGGGCAGGAGGAAAAGGGGACAACAGAGGATGAGATGGCTGGACGGCATCACCGACTCGATGGACATGAGTTTGGGTGAACTCCGGGAGTTGGTGATGGACAGGGAGGCCTGGCGTGCTGCGATTCATGGGGTCGCAAAGAGTCGACACAACTGAGCGACTGAACTGAACTGAAATGAACTGATGTAAACACAAAAGACTCCAAACAGCCAAAACAATCTTGAAAAAGAAGAACAGTGCTGGACGCATCATGCCCCCTGACTTCACACTATACACCAAAGCAACTATAATTAAAACAATATGGCAGTGGCACAAAAAAAGACACTTGAATCTATGGAACAACATAGAGAGCCCAGAAATAAACCAAAGAACTGTGATCAATTAATCTGTGACAAATGAGCGAAGAACAGAAAATGGAGAAAAGACAGTCTCTTCAATAAGTGGCACTGCAAAAATTGGACAGGTACATAAAACAATTAAATTAGAACATTCTCTAATACCAAATACACTCAAAATGAGTTAAAGACCTAAATAAAAGATTGGATAGTATAAAAATCCTAGAGGAAAACACAGAAGAATAGTTTTTGACATAAATCACAGTAATACATTTTTGGATCCCTCACCTAAAACAAAGAGAACAAAAACAAACAAACAAGTTATACCCAACTAAACTTAAAAGCTTTTCATAGCAAAGGAAATCATCAACAAAATGAAAATACAATGTATTAAATGGGAGCAAATATTTGCAAATGATATGACCAATAAAAGATTAATATATAACATATATAAACAGTTTATAAAACTCAGTATTGATAAAACCTAACAACTCAATTAAAAAATAGGTAGGAAAACTGAATAAACTCCCCCCGCCCCCGCTCCCCCCGCCACGCCAAAGGGGAAATGCAGATGGTCAAGAGGAACATGAAAAGATGCTCAACATCACAGACCATCAGGGAAATGTAAGGAAGGAGAGGGTTAGATTAACTGAGAGAGTAGCGTTGAAACACATAAACGATCATACGTAAAACAGGTAGCTAATGGAAGTGGCTGTATCACACGGAGCTCAACCCAGTGCTCTGTGACAACCTCAAGCAGTGGGATAGGCTGGGGAGTGGGAGGGAGGAAAAAAAAGGAGGGGCATATGTATACTGATGCCTGATTCACATTGTTGCATGGCAGAAACCGAGGAAATATCGTAAAGCAATTATCCTCCAATTTTTTTTTTTAAAAAAGCAATGAGATATGATCTCACACTTTTCAGAATGGCTATCATCAAAAAGGACACAACAAATTTTGGTGAGGAGGTGGAGAAAGGATACCTGTACCCAGTAGTGGCAATGTGAACTGATGCGGCCACTACAGAAAACAGTACAGAGGTATCTTTATAAAAATTAAAAACAGAACTACCATGCAACCCATTTAAAATTCAAAAGGATGATGCTATTAAAGCATTGCACTCAATATCTCACCAAATTTGGAAAACCCAGCAGTGGCTACAGCACTGGAAAAGGTCAATCTTTCTCCCAATTCCCAAGAAGGGCAGTACTAAAGAATCTTCCAACTACCAGATAATTGCATTCATTTCCTATGCTAGTAAGGTTATGCTCAAAATCCTTTAAGCTAGGCTTCAGCAGTACTTCCAGATGTACAAGCTGGGTTTAGAAAAGGTTGAGAAACCATAGATTGAACTGCCAACATTCACTGTATCATAGAGAAAGCAAGGGATTTCAAGAAAAACATCTACTTCTTTTTTATTGACTATACCAAAGCCTTTAACTGTGTGGATCTTAACAAATTGTGGAAGATCTTATAGAGATGGGAATACCAGACCATCTTATCTGTCTCCTAGAAACCTGTATGTGGGTGAATACACAACAGATAGAACTTTATATGGAACGACTAACTGGTTCAAAATTGGGAAAGAAATATGACAAGGCTATATAGTATCATGCACAGAGAATATCATGCAAAAATGCCAAGCTGGATCAGTTACAAGTTGGAATCAAGATTTCTGGGAGAAATATCAACAACCTCAAATATGTGGATGATACCATTCTAATGGCAGAAAGCAAAGAGGAACTAAAGAGCCTCTTGATGAGGGTGAAAGAGGAGAGTGAAAAACCAGCTTAAAACTAAGTATCAAAAACAAATCAAAACTAAGATCATGGCATCTGTTCCCATCACTTCATGGTGAATAGAAGGGGAAAAGGTGGAAGCAGTGACAGATTTCCTCTTCTTGGGCTCTAAAATCACTGAGGATGATGACTGCAGCCATGAAATCAGAAGATGATTGCTTCTTGGAAGGAATACTATGACAAACCTAGAGAGTGTATTAAAAAGCAAAGTCTCACTGTGCTGCCTAAGGTCTGTATAGTCAAGGCCATGGTCTTTCCAGTAGTCATGTACAGCTATAAGAGTTGGACCATAAAGAAGACAGAGTGTCAAAGAATTGATGCTTTCAAACTGTGGTGCTGGAGAAGACTCTTGAGAGTCCCTTGGACTGCAAGAAGGTCAAACCTGTCAATCCTAAAGGAAATCAGTCCTGAATATTCATTGGAAGGACTGATGCCGATTCTGAAGTCCAATACTTTGGCCATCTGATGCAAAGAGCCTGCTCACTGGAAGAGACCCTGATGCTGGGAAAGACTGAAGGCAGAAAGAGAAGATGGTGACAGAGGATGAGATGGTTGGATGGAATCACCGATTCAGTGCATATGAACTTGGGCAAACTTTTGAAAACAGTGAGGGATAGGGAGGCTTGGCATACTGCAGTCCATGGGGTCGCAAGTGTCAGAAATGAATTGGTGACTGAACAACAACATCATTAGAGAAAAGCAAAAATCTCCCTGGGCTCTGGGTGCCAGTAAGCAAAGGTAAACTTGCTTACTGATAATATTACTGCCACTAATATGACTGAAAAAAAGAACAAATATTCATTCCTGATAGGCCTTCAGTAGGGTTTATGATTGAATCACATGTGTAAATACATCCTAGTTTTGTATAACCATAATTCTGGTTTTTAATCAAAATTTGACTTCTAATAAGCAATATTTAAGCTTAATAAATACTTGATATTATGATTTAGTATGGGTATCTCCTAGTGTCTGAAAATATTTTTTATAGTTTCAGAGATATCACTAGATATTATAGAAGAAAACTTGTTCTAGACCCAATACGCCTGGAGAAGTCTAAAATACTAAACTGACTTTTTTTCTATAATTCTGTTTCTCAGAACTATAAATATGTTAAAGCTTATTTGGAAAAACAGAAAGGGCATAATATGAAGTGTTTCTCAAAAAGTCTCACTGTAAACCTTTTTACCCTGGATGTTCCTTGATATTCTAAATATTGCCCTTGATTTACACAAATTCCTAAGAAACCACAAAATATCCTGAATGTCCAAAGCAACCTTGAACAAAAAAGCAAAGTCTCAGACATCAGGCTCTCTAATTTTAATCTATATTACAAAGCTGTAATAATCAACAAAGTATGGTATTGGTATAAAAAGAGACACATCGATCAGTTGAAGAAAATGGAAAGCCCAGAAATAAATCCACACATACATAGTCAATTAATTTCTAGCAAAGGTGCCAGAGTATACCACAGGGAAAGGGTAGTCTCTTCCATAGATTGTGTTTTTGGGAAACAGGATTGCCACATGCAAAAAGAATAAAACTAGACCTCTAATACTATAATAAAATCAACTCAAAATGGATTAAAGCCTTGAACATAAGACCTGAAACCATAAAGCTCTTAAACAAAACTCTTTGATGGCTTTCTTCACAGTGATTTTTGGGATTTGACACCAAAAGTAAAGTCAACAAAAGCAAAAATAAACAAGTAAAAGGGATTTTGCAGGTGTGATTAAAGTTAAGGGCCTTGAGATGGAGAGATTATTCTGGACTACCTAGGTGGATCCAATCTAAAAACAAGGTCCTTACAACCATCTTTCTAATAGCGTAGAGAAGAAAGTGGAGAACCTTTCAGACTGCAGCAAACCAGAGAGACAATAGCAAGGAAATGATGTGACCTGCTATTGATGGGCTGGAAGATAGAGACAGGAACTCCATGAGACAAATAATATACAGACAGGTAGCTTCTAGAAGCGGGGAAATGATTTGACCTGCTATTGATGGGCTGGAAGATAGAGACAGGAACTCCATGAGACAAATAATATACAGACAGGTAGCTTCTAGAAGCGGGGAAATGATTTGACCTGCTATTGATGGGCTGGAAGATAGAGACAGGAACTCCATGAGACAAATAATATACAGACAGGTAGCTTCTAGAAGCGGGGAAATGATTTGACCTGCTATTGATGGGCTGGAAGATAGAGACAGGAACTCCATGAGACAAATAATATACAGACAGGTAGCTTCTAGAAGCGGGGAAATGATTTGACCTGCTATTGATGGGCTGGAAGATAGAGACAGGAACTCCATGAGACAAATAATATACAGACAGGTAGCTTCTAGAAGCGGGGAAATGATTTGACCTGCTATTGATGGGCTGGAAGATAGAGACAGGAACTCCATGAGACAAATAATATACAGACAGGTAGCTTCTAGAAGCGGGGAAATGATTTGACCTGCTATTGATGGGCTGGAAGATAGAGACAGGAACTCCATGAGACAAATAATATACAGACAGGTAGCTTCTAGAAGCGGGGAAATGATCTGACCTGCTATTGATGGGCTGGAAGATAGAGACAGGAACTCCATGAGACAAATAATATACAGACAGGTAGCTTCTAGAAGCGGGGAAATGAAAAGGATTTTCCCCTAGAGCTTCCAGAAATGAACATAGTCCTGTCAACACTTCTAGTTTACCTCAGTGGGGTCCATGTCAGAATTTTGCCCTACAGACCTGCTTTGTTTCATTCACCTAGTCAGTGGTGATTTGAAATACAAAACGAATGCATCATTATATGGACATCAATGTGATGCTGGAGGAAGAGTAGCAAGCAGGTCACTGGAACTTAAGATAACATAGAAATAGATTCCAGTTTATATAACAGTTGAACATTTCTCGAAGGTAGTCATGAGGCACCAATAATCCAATGAAAATGAGCAAATGAGTACAATAGGTATTTTTCCAAAGAAGATATACTAATGTCAACAGATACATAAAAACATACTCAACATTACCAATCATCACTGAAATGCAAATCAAAGACACAATGTGGTTTCTGGTATCACTTCACATCTGTTATGCTAGCTACTGTCAAAAAGACAGAAGATAACCAATATTGGTGAGGCTGTGAAGAAAAGAGGGCCTTTGTTCACTGTTGGCATGAATGTAAACTGGTACATCCATTATGGAAAACAGTACAGAAGTTCTTCAAAGATTAAAAACAGAACTACCATATAAGCCAGCAATCTCACTTCTGGATATACATCCAAAGTAACAAAATCACTATCTCAAAGAAATTTCTGTATCCCTATGTTCACTGCAGCATTATTCACAATAGCCAAGCTATGGAAACAATTGTCAATAGATGGATGCATAAAAAAAAAATATATATATGTATATATATATATGTTTATGTATATATATATGCTGCTGCTACTGCTGCTAAGTCGCTTCAGTCGTGTCCGACTCTGTGCGACCCCATAGACAGCAGCCCACCAGGCTCCCCCGTCCCTGGGATTCTCCAGGCAAGAACACTGGAGTGGGTTGCCATTTCCTTCTCCAATGCATGAAAGTGAAAAGTTAAAGTGAAATCGCTCAGTGGTGTCCGACTCTTAGTGACCTGATGGACTGCAGCCTATCAGGGTCCTCCATCCTTTGGATTTTCCAGGCAAGAGTACTGGAGTGGGGTGCCATTGCCTTCTCCGTATATATATATACATATATATATATATATATATATATATATATATATAAAATATTCCATATATATAATATGTATATAAGAGATTTTATATATATATATATATAAAATATCCCATATGTACCTTCATATACAGATAAAGATACACATGAAATATTATTCAGCTTTTAAAAAGAAGGGCTTCTTGGGTAGGTCAAATGGTAAAGAATCTGCCTGCAATGCAGGAGACCCGTGTTTGATCCCTGGGTCGGAAGGATCCCCTGGAGAAGGGCATGACAATCCACTCCAGTATTCTTGCCTGGGGAATCCCATGGACAGAGGACCCTGGTGGGCTACAGTCCATGGGGTTGCAAAGAGTCAGACACGACTGAACGACGAACACCCACACAGAAAGAAGGAAATCCTGCCATTTACAATAAGATGAGTGAAGCCAGAGAGGATCATGCTAAGTGAAAAAGCCAGGCAAATAGAGACAAATGCTGCAAGCATTCTTTATATGTGGAATCGAGAGAGAGAGAGAAGGAGAAAAGAAAATGGGAAAGAAAAAAAAAATGTATCTCAAGGTATGAGTTTAAATGTCAGGTCATACAGCACTGAAACTCATGTCCTTTCAGTGACACTAGGAGATAATGACAGCTTAATCATTCCCTCTCCTCCTGAGAAAGACAGAGACTGTCTCAAATGGTTTACTGAAAGAAGGGTCAGATGATTTCTGTATAATATGTTCTGTAACTACACAATGAACCATTGCAGTCCATACTAAAATTGAATAACCCTGTTCTCTTTTTAAAGTGAAGGAGATTGCAGATCTAGGAAGAAAGATTTTTTGCTCTGTTTCAAATGAGTGTAATAAAAACAATTATAAAGAATACAAATCACAAGAAAATCTATGAAGAATCTTTCAGTAATTCAGTACAAGGTACTCCCAGGATCTTCCCATAATCAGTCTGTGTTGCAAACACATACTTAACTTATGGTTAATACAAGATATATTTTAAATTAGAAAGAAAAATACTTTTGATAAATAAAGTTTGGTTAGTAATACTAAAGTTTTATACTTTATTTATTAATACTAAAAGTATCCAAAGAGTACATTAGAAAGTGTTAGTCATTCAGTTGTGTCTGACACTACGGACTGTAGCCCACAAGCCTCCTCTGTCCATGGAATTCTCCAGGGAAGAATACTGTAGTGGGTATCCATTTCATTCTCCAGGGGATCTTCCTGACCCAGGGATCGAACCTGGGTCTCCTGCATTACAGGCAGATTCCTTATCATCTCAGTCACCAGGGAATAAGAAGAATTCTTTTTTTTAATTTTTATTTTATATTGAAGCATAGTTGATTAACAAGGTTGTGTTTCAGGTGTACCACAAAGTTATTCATTTGCACATATACATGTATCTTTTCTTTTTCAAATTATTTTCCCATTTAGATTATTATAGACTATTGAGCAGCAATCCCTGTGCTATACAGTAGATCCTTGTTGGTTATCTAATAATAATGCATAAAAAGTCTTCAAGACACTGAATACATTGGACTATAAAACAAAGTGGTATCATACTGAGTGATATAAATCTTAATTATGTAATTTAGATTACACATTGCAAAATGTAGACTTAGCTCTCTTAGTTCATTGGGAATAAATATTTAAAAACAGAATTAAAAATAAAGATTTTTGGAACTAGACAAAGAATGGAAATCCCACAGTTGTCCTATTTACTGCATGATCTTGGACAAATAGCCTCAGTTTGCTATTCTTGGAACTAAATGCTATTATGAGCATTACATTAGAAAATATAGAAGTGTTTCCCATTTCAGCATGCTCTACTTGAAGTATAGCACAGAAACAGGCTAACAAATCATGGAAAACAATGTTCATTTATGTTGTTTATCTATTACCAAAAACAAAGAATAGAGGAAAGTAGAACAAATAATGTAAAATGTCGTTAATTAGGAGTTAATTATGGTGAGAAGGTCATCATCCTTAATTAGTTAAAATTCTGAAATGTAGAATATTCATAAATGTGAAATTATTCCCTTCAGGGCCATAAAGTAACACAAACAAATTGTTAAACAAACATTAAATAAGAGTTCAGACAGACTCACTTTAATGAACAGATAAATGACACTTTTTACTCTGTGCAAATGCCATGGTAGAATACTTAACTCAAGTGTGTTTTCTTAAGTATAATATTTCTTTTACATGTTCTCACTCAACCCAAGTGAAGCTATTGATTTACTTATCAAATTCTAATAAGTAAAATTGCATCTATATATCTACCTGTAAATAGAGTCCACAAAATTTTATAGTTAAATCATTATGAATTCTGCATAAACTTAACTCAAAATTTATAATATCTGGTTATCAGTGACTTTGGAGGCAGAATAAAATGGTGTAGAAACTGAAAAATAAGAATATCCTATTTTGATTTAGAACTTCAAATATAATAAATGTGGGTTTCATCTAAATTACAGTTCTTGACAACATTACCACTACCTGATGGGGGATATAGTTACTTTAGGTCACTTAGTTGGAGATCCAAGCTAAGTAAGCTATCATTAGGTTCCTAAATATTAATATTTAAGAGGAATTTCTAGATATTTGTTATTCTGATAACTTGGGGAAATATTTCTAGATACTGTCACCATTCAAAATTTGCTGTCAAATTTGGCTACTTAGATATAGGTCCATACTGAATACATGACTTAATAGCATACTTTTTAAAGTTTTACAAGGAATGAAGACTGTGTGTAACATAAAAAACTTTTTGTTGAATGGTTTGATAATGAAATGAAAAATTAATACACCGTTCATACACACAATTAATTCACTCAGTTTTCACTCGCTGAGCATAGACATTATTTTGCATTCCCTTAAAGAGCATCAGATACAAAATTCAAATGAGGGTCATTGAATAAAATAATAAACGACCCTCCTCAGAACTTTATGTTAATAATGAGCTTATTCTTTTCAGAATATAAAATCCTTGCCATAACATTAACACCCAAGATAGACAAGATAGAAGATTTTACCAGACAAGAGATGCTCAGGTATTAAACAATCCTCGGCAAAAGAATTATTAGAAACAAACAAGCAAAATCCAGAAAAGAAAACCATAGCTGTTTCACAACAGAGGCTTTAACATTTGTATATAATAAAGAAGATCAAATATTTTGCACAAAAGAATATGTTTTAATAACTTTCACCAAATTTGAGGACTTTAAAATAGATTATTCATTATAGTTGAAAAGAAAGATTACTTGTTGTCTATGAAGACTGTCTCCATTGTATGTCTTCCTTAGTCTACATGTCACACTCCTCAAATTCCTATTCACACAGTCTACCCCTGATCATCTAGCTCAGACCTTTCAGAGATGTTTCTCTTTATGCAATGTTTCATTAATTACCATAAGACCAATAAATCCCTCTTATTAGTATTGTCCATAATATTGGTTATTAGCCACCATCATAGCTATAGTCCCTGTGATTACCAACATGAATGGTTAATGTCACTTTCATGGTCAATGTCAGAAGGAATCACAGTTCTATCTCTGGAGTCATCACATAAAGTATGGCCTGTGGGACACCACTACATACATTTGATATAACATGCTTGTACGCCAAGGATTTTTGTTGTTGTATCCATTGGGAGGTAAATAAATAAAATATTTAGAAGGACTATCAAGAGTTTATCAGACTCATACCCTTTAATATATAATAAATTTATCTTATTCATATGATAGGGGAAGGGTGTCACTGGGGGGATAACATTGGAAGTTTTCAGCAGAACAGCAGCACGATCAGATTATAATTTTCAATTTACTTTTTATTTTATATTGAGGTACTGTTGATTTACAATGGTGTTAGTTTCAGTAAAGCAAAGTGGTTTTATTACACAGACACATATATATCCATTCTTTTTCAGATTATTTTCCCATATTGGTTATTAGAGAATATTGAGTAGAGTTCCCTGTGCTATCTAGTAGGTTCTTGTTGATAATCTATATTTAACATACAGTAATGTACATTAATCGAAAACTCCTAATTTACCCCAAATCCCAACTGTAAAGAATCTGCCTGCAATGTAGAACAACCAGATTCGATCCCTGGGTTGGGAATATCGCCTGGAGAAGGGAATGGCAACTCACTCCAGTATTGTTACCTGGAAAATCCCAGGGACAGAGGGTCCTGGGGGCTATAGTCCATGGGATAGCAAAGAGTTGGACTAAGCACACACACACACACACACACACACACACAAGCAACTAACACTACTGCCACTAACCTATCCCCTTTGGTATCCAAGTTTGTTTTCCAAGTCTGTGAGTTATTTCTATTTTGTTAATAAGTTCATTTGTATCATCTTTTTAGATTCCACACATAAATGATATCATAAATTTGTCCTTCTCCAGGTGGCACTAGTGGTAAAGAACCCCTCTGGCAATGCAGGAGACATAAGAGATGTGAATTCAATCCCATGGTCAGGAAGATCCTCTGGAGCAAGAAATGGCAACCCACTCCTGTCTTCTTGCCTGGAGAATCCCATGGAGAGAGGAGCCTGGTGGGCTACAGTCCACAGGGTCACAAAGAGTTGGGTACAACTGAAGCAATTTAGCACGCACACCCACAATGTTCAACTTACTAAATTCTGGTATTTATTTTGCCTGGCCCGGTTTTGTACAGTCACTATATAAGCCTACAAACTGACAAGGAGCCACGCTTTAATGTTTTAGTAGTAGTCAATTTTTAATGCCACTAGAGTCTGGAGAAGGCAATGGCACCCCTCTCCAGTACTCTTGCCTGGAAAATCCCATGGACGGAGGAGCCTGGTAGGCTGCAGTCCATGGGGTCGCTAAGAGTCGGACATGACTGAGTGACTTCACTGTCACTTTTCACTTTCATGCATTGGAGAAGGAAATGGCAACCCACTCCAGTGTTCTTGCCTGAAGAATCCCAGGGACGGGGGAGTCTGATGGGCTGCCGTCTATGGGGTTGCACAGAGTCGGACACCACTGAAGCGACTTAGCAGCAGTAGCAGCAGAGACAATTCAATCTTTAACAAAACTGACTTTAAAATTATTAATTTGCTATAAGATTTTGATATTTCAGGCATCATGTATTGATAAAATACTAGTACATTTTTATAGGGATCAAATACAAAGATATTAAAATATTATCCTGTACTTACCTTTATCTAAATTAATAGAAAATCAATGTGTAAAATTTTCTTTGGAGGTTAGAAACTTATATTTTTATTTAGCAGATATCAAGACTTGTAATTTGTCTCTGTGAAGTTTAAAATAGCTTTCCTCTAACTTCCAGGAAGCTCATTTGATTAATTTAGATATTGGTCAGACTTGTTAGTCACATATTAACTTTATATACCCATACATGTACACACATGCTTCCATACATACTAAGAAAAATTAATGCACTCATGTAAGACTTTGACAGCGATGAGATATATTTTTGTACATAAAATTTCAGAGACAGAAATTGTATTTATAAAAATGTAGTGGTTAACAGAGATAAAATTTAGTTGAGATGTTTTTGATTACCATTTGTACAGAAAACACTACTCCTGGGCATAAAAGAAATGATAAAAAACAATTTCTGTCTTCTAAGAAATTCCCATTTGTTGAAAGGGTCACTAAATACGGCTACTGTGCCAATGTCAAATAGACTGCTTGGCAAATCCGAATCCACCCTCTATTGCCTGCGCTGCAATAATGGAGACAGGCTTTAAAAGTATTTTTCCTTTGCCAACTTGCACGTTTCTAAGCGTTGTCAGCAGATGGTGCTAGAGGGACACTGGAGGAAGAAGGGTTTGGTCCCAGTATGTTCCTCTCACAAGGCTTCTACAGTGCAGTTTCTCCCGTGCATGGCTCTGATATTACATGGTGGCCCATTGCCCCCAGCAACCAGCAGCTCCTTCTGGTTGGTCTTCTGATAGATTAAAAATCAGTTCCAAGGACTTCCTTGTATGTCCAGTGGTTAAGTCTCCATACTACCACTGTAGGGGGTGCAGGTTCAATTGCTGGATGGGAACTAACATGTCATGTGGTGCAGCCAAAAAATTCCCAAGGCCTGGCAACTCCCTGTAGATGGCTTTCTTGAAAACCTTCTAAGGTAACTTTGTAATCTAATGGTAATTAACGGTGACACATTTTCCTGTGAACAGCAGCCTCCAGCACCCCCTGGTTGGTTTTACCAGGAATGCCAACATGCAACATCTTATGGATGTTTTCTCTCATTACTCCCTAGGATGGCATAGCAGTGGAAAACTGACATTTCCTTGGCTTTGCAGAGAAATGATGCTGGTAATAAGGCTCCTCCAAACGGATGGCTTCTTCACTACTGAAAAGGAAGATTTCTAACAGACTCTGCTGCCACCACGCCTCAGTAACTTGTCCTCTATCCAGTGAGCCATGGATGTGTCTTCTCAGAGTCTGGATCTCAGCCCTACAAGAGGTGTGCAAGTTCCTTCTTGGGTGCAACACCTCAGCTCTAGAAGTGGTGGTTGCTCTTTATATCTAAATACTCCTATATTCTATGCTGCTGCTGCTGCTGCTAAGTCACTTTAGTCGTGTCCAACTCTGTGCGACCCCACAGACGGCAGCCCACCAGGCTCCCCCGTCCCTGGGATTCTTCAGGCAAGAACACTGGAGTGGGTTGCCATTTCCTTCTCCAATGCATGAAAGTGAAAAGTGACAGTGAAGTCGCTCAGTCATGTCCGACTCTTAGCAACCCCATGGACTGAAGCCCACCAGGCTCCTCCGTCCATGGGATTTTCCAGGCAAGAGTACTGGAGTGTGGTGCCATTGCCTTCTCCAAGCCCTATTTAATTATTGTTAGTCAATCCTTTATTACTCCAAAATTCCATCTATTTATTCTGTATATTAAACTTGCCCTATTTAAATTACTGTGTGATTTCTGCCTCCCAGTGGGCCTCTATTACATACATCAAAAGCAACAAAACACTTAATCTAAAAGTCAAGTAGCAATAATACGAGATAATAATACAAAATGTGTCCCAAGACATAGGAAGGATAACAAGCATTGCACCAAAGCGTGAAACTATCAATAAAACATTTCATGGACTTTGGGTTAAATCTCCAAGGACAGAGAAAATTTTTTTTAGATAGAAAACAATGAGGGTGAATTTCTGAGAATGGCGTTAGCTAAGGGACTCTCATATTGTTAGAAAATCGAAGAGTCTCAACAGAGGATCGGCAGGGTAAGTTAAGAGATTAATTAGGCTGGGAATATATGGTAGGATCAGTTACAGATAATCTTTCAATGTGATACCTAGGATTTTGTACATATCATATGGATACTGGTGAGCTAAACAGATTTTCACCAAAGAATGTCTGTTTCCTTTAGAAATCCACTTTGATATCAGTTACTTTATCTCAGGAGCCCTGACAGATAATACACTTTTGCCTGCTCCTTAAACAAAATCATATGCTCCTGTCCTTAAAAGTGTGTGTATATATCCATCATAATGAATAACTATGAGGAGAAATCTGAGAAGGCTGCATGGATATAAATATGCATTCAAACCAAGAACAACATTCAAAAGCATTTATCAAAAATGCAAGATGCTAAGAGCACTATTTGTATTGTGAATATTAAAATTTTTGCATCTTGCTAAAATATATAAATGGTGGGGAACCAGGAGATCCATTTTTATTTAATTCCTTTCACATGTCCACATTTAAATCATTAGTTATAGTTTGAGAACTGTAGGGCACAGCATTCACACTTCAGGAAAAATTCCAATTGAAAGCTAGATGTATATACCCGCATGTCTTTAAAGACAAAAGAAAAAAAAAAGTGCACCTTCATCAATATCTAAAGGGATTGAGTTTAGTCTACAACATTATCAAAGTCATAAAATGGATATCCCGCAGGGGTCTAGATAATGCATTCTTTTCCCATTTTGTTAGGCTCTGAGAGAGACTCAACTGTCAGGCACCTGTCAAGTAGAAGGGAACGTCAAGCAACACCTTCAAGAAATAGCAAATTAAGTATATGTCAATGAGTTGCTGGACTGAATGGGAATGTCAAACATGCCAGAATAATAGACACTTTCTGTATCAGATTGCAAGATTATTTATAGGGAGTTGTGTACCTGCACAGCATAAATCAAATTTTCATTCATCTGCTGCTAGTGATCTTATCATCACTATATACAATTCCACTTGGCTAAGAAAAAAAAAAAAAACGCTACTTGAAGTTGCCTCATTTAAATAGGGGCATTATGCTATGTTGAGGATTGCTACTGAAATATTACATATAAAATCACAGTAGTAATGCTATAATTAAAATAAATGACTTTCCATTTCTATATTTATGTTTATATCATTTTGTTACTTTAATTTTTGAGTCCAAATACTTTCTTTTCTCAGGAAGCTAAGTTTCTATTACCATATCACATTTCTCTCATAAAAAGATTTTTCTTATTAAATCTCTTACACTGCTTTTATCTGCTTTGGCATATCATTTTCACTGGGTAAGGATGTTTTTGTAATATACATTACAATCATCAAACAAATGGACATTTTATAATGTCTAAACCAACTTGTTTTTCCCTCATTGGTAATGAATAATTACCTTTCTTTCATAAAAAATGCTGATATTCATATGATAAAGATACATTCATTCAAAGAAGGCTTTTTTCCTTCTAATAATAATTAGCTATTATTACAAATAATTTGTATTAGAGTACACATAGAGATTATACGGCTCAGATGGTGAAGTATCTGCCTGCAATGCTGGAGACCAGGGTTTGATCCCTGGGTCAGGAAGATCCCCTGGAGAAGGGAATGGCAACCCACTCCAGTATTCTTGCCTGGAGAATCCCATGGACAGAGGAACCTGTATAGCCCAGAGGTGGGCTACAGTGTATGGGGGCCGCAAAGGACACGACTGAGTGACTTACACTTCTTTCACTTTCCAAGGGGAAGATTTGCTGAAATATATCATTTTTTTTAAATATAAATTTACTTATTTTAATTGGAGGCTAATTACTTTACAATATTGTATTGGTTTTGCCATACATCAACATGAAATATATCATTTTTAATATACAGAACATTCTAGCCAGCAAACAACTTTCTATTTAAATGATTGTTCTTTACTGTCAACAGTTTATGTCTTACTTAAAAGTATAATGATATTCTAAAATTAATTAATCTAATTGGTGTAGGGTCAAAGCAGAAATCTTATTTGTCAAAGATTTCCTGAATTCTTTAGCTATGTCAATATAATCCTGGACATCTAGAAAAAATTAAAAACTAAGTCAATTTGCTTTTTATAAATATTTGGTATTTGATAAATTTTAGGCTTCCCAGGTGGTCCTAGTGGTAAAGAACCCACTTGCCCATGCAGGAGATTGAGAGACTGGGGTTTGATCCCTTGGTTGGGAAGATACCCTGGAGGAGGTATGGTAACCCACTCCAGTATTCTTGCCTGGAGAATCACATGGCCATGGAAGCCTACTTGGGCTACAGTCCATAGAGTTGCAAACAATCAGACATGACTGACGTGATGTGGCATGCATGCATTTGGTAAATTTGGGACTTAATGATTCCATGTATGGCAACCCACTCCAGTACTCTTGCCTGGAAAATCCCATGGACGGAGGAGCCTGGTAGGCTGCAGTCCATGGGGTCGCTAAGAGTCTGAAACGACTGAGCGATTTCACTTTCACTTTTCACTTTCATGCATTGGAGAAGGCAATGGCAACCCACTCCAGGGTTCTTGCCTGGAGAATCCCAGGGACAGCAGAGCCTGGTGGGCTGCCGTCTATGGGGTCGCACAGAGTCAGACATGACTGAAGCGACTTAGCAGTAGCGGCAATGATTCCATGTAAGTTTCAGTTTACCTCAGTATTTTGGTATAGACTGAAACCTTCCATTACATGTTAAGTACATGAAAAACATACAAAATGCAAGACAACAGCAGTGAAAGTAATTATTTTATTGATAATAATGGAAAAATTTAAACACATGGTAATTTGGTTATGAAATATACAGAACCACAGAAATATCATTTTCCAATTCATTATATTAGGAATAAATATGGTAAAAATATGAAATGCTTATTTTCTTTATTATTTAAATATACCTACATGACAAATAAACATTTCTAATTTTAATACGATACTTTTCAGAAGTTGTACAGAGATATTCAGGAGCAGTTAAACACTACAAAAATATAGGTACTATTGATTAAGTAACTAAGTATACCTACATCTTAATTTATTCTAGATATTGTATCAGGTGGACAAAAAAGATTTGATTTCTGCCCTAGAGAAGTTTATGATATGAAATTATATAAATAGAATGTTTCAGCCAGAAATATAAACTGTTATTATTATAAATCCAACTGCCCATTTTCCTTACTGTGTTAAGAATGCACAAGCTTGTCTGTGAATCTGATTTAGAGATAGCCTTGTGTATTTAGAATTGTCTTGCAACTTTTATAATCTATAGGGTACCAATAATACTGTCAATGTGAAAAATGATAAAAGGTCATTTGCAGAATGACATTTAAAAAATTCTTTCTGTGATATAATTCTTGAAAATCAAAATACCTAACTGTAGTTAAAAAACAGGACTCATAAATTTAAAGGATAGCTTCCTTTATATTTGCAAAATACCTCAAAGCTCTAATTCTATCAAATTAGAAGACTGTAACATAAATTAATGCATTTCCCAAAAATTATGAACTCTTTTAGAGACAAGTGGCATTCAAATTTCTATTGTTAAAGCAAACATTAAAATTGATATGAAATATTTTATGCAATTATTTACAATTATAGGAAACATGAAGTTGCATCGTAATTGATTAAAATTATGTTCAATGTTGAGGAACTGTCAACAGAACTTTCAGTTTCCACTAGATGAATATTGTGTATGTGTATTTACAAAGGAAAAAAGAACAGAATCACCATCTGCTGAATGTCTACTCCGTGTCAGGTGAGGAATTTATAGCTATTATTAAGTTTATTCTTCATCACACCTTGTGATATAAGCATTATTATATATCTATAACATAAACTACACAACATGTTTGTAGACGCAAGAAAGAATGAAACTGAAAACATAAATGAGACTAGGTTGACAATATCCATAATTGCAAGCTGATGTGACTCTGTGGACCAGTGGACCAAAAAAATGCCAGGATTTGAAGGAAAGGAAGAGAGAGTATGAAACTGTCAATATAGAAGTTTGTTTGTTTTTCATAGTTGATTTTCAAACATAAATATAAAAGGCAATATAAACATAAAGGCAAACACAAATACACATACATTGCTTTATTATACTTGGTTTTAACTACTCGAGTTTAGTTAAAGTTTCTTTCGTTGGGTAGAGTGGAACTGCCATTAGTCCATCACTAATAGCAAAGAATTTTCTGTAGAAGAGCCATCAGGTTTGTTTCATCACATTACTAGAAAAACAGACTTGCTTCTTTTTAGTTAGTATCTTTCTGATGAAAAATAAAAATTGATGCTTGCTTAATATAGACAATGGAAAAACAGTAAAATGTGAATAAGAAGATAAAAGACTACACACAATTCTGTCACCCAAATAAACATTATTTCTTTTGTTATTAGTTTAATTTCCTTCATGATGCTTTCATTATATCTTTACAACTGTGTTATATAGTCCTATGCTGGTATGTACCAACAAGAATATATGCTATTTTGGCTACATTTTATTGTTTCATGTTATCAACATGAAACAATATTTTAGCATTTTAAATCTATTTTATCATAAACTTACTCCCATTTTGTTACATATTTTCTGAAAAATTAAATATGTATACATAGCTTCCCAAGTAGAGATAAGCCCTAATTGATTTAATCACTCTCTATTGTTCAATATTTATGTTTTCTAATTTTTAATTACCAAAAGGTCTGTGATGAGCATCTTCATATATTAATATCTGTGAGTATCTCTATCTCATTAATGATATACATTTCTAGGACTTCTGTATAATTACAATATTATAGAATAAAAATATTATATTTTAATTATATTAATTATAGATATTAGCTAAATTTAAAAGTTTTCCTGTTACCTTCCTTTGATCTCTCTTTTGAAATAAAGTTCAAGATAATATCTTATTTTATTTTATTTCTGGATAGTGAGATAAAGAAAGAGATTATTCACAAAATGGCTCAAACTGGGGCTGGATGGGCATTTATCAGGGACATAATCAAAGAAAATGCTGCTATTTAGACCATAAGTTAATTTGGGCAGGGTCTCCTTCAAATCTAAGAATCTAAGATTCTTCTTAATAATTAAGAAGGCTAATCTAGTTCTTTTGAAAAGTAGCCCCTCAAAGTGAAATGCGTCTATGATAATGATATCTCACAAATTACCATATGTATTATACAAATATGCACTACACTGATATTTGGATTAGAGAAGATTTTAACAAATTTTATACCATACTCCTTTATAGGTTATTTTGCATTATTTAGTTGAGACTATATTACCTTGGAATTATTTATACAGCTTTAATTAATTGCTGATTATTTTTACACTTCTAAGGTTCAATGAATACTTATTTTAATTTGCACACTGGCTCAAAGTTTTAGCCATGGAAAATGAGACTTCTTAAATCTAAGTGCTACAAAAATGCTGTCTCTCAAAATATGTATCCTAAAGGGTATGAATGAGAAAATGTTAATATAACATCATATTTTGGAAGAAATAATTTAGCAATAACCTCTACTAATATTTTGGCAGAATATGTTTTCTTACTGAAATGATGGAGTCATTTATGCAACTCAACTACTTGGGATATATTTCCAGAATATTGCTGAAATGAAGAAAAATTTACTTTGGCATTCTATTTGATTTACAAGTGTATTTGATTAAAATGCTCTCAACTAGGAAATCTTTGACTAACTTTTTTATCATCTGTTTCAGAATAAATTATTATCTCAACATATTAAATTCTATCTTGCACGTCCTCTGATAATAAGGAAATAAAACAAGTCATCTATATGCAGCTTAAAAATAATGCATAAAAATTAGATAAGAAACTCCCATTGTAAGCCAAACATATAATAATCAAATCGGATCCTTCAGAATCAATTGAAATGAAAGTAAATCTGACCTCTTACAGAAACTGGGAGGTTATCTATAACCCAAAACTTAGAACTATATTTGGTGTATATATAGGAAAAATGAGTTCTTGTAACTACAAGATAAAAAAAGATGATTGGTTTATAGGTAATAGCTGACAATTTGCTTTGAAACACCATATTATATCCAAACTGCACTCCTTTACATCTCACAATGTGTGTCATACTTATTTACATCCCTGGACCTTTACCCATGTTTATTTACTTTCTTTCCTGAAACTACTCTGTCTTTGCTCTCGATCTCAATATTATACATATTTCAATTTCAGTTATGATAGTGACTTCCTCCATTTGAGTTCATCATTTAATGTCCCATAGATCTTTGTTATTTTTTTCTGTTTAAATTTTTTTTCTTCCAGCTTTACTGAGATGTAATTGACAGACAGCATTGATGAGGTTTAAGGTGCATAGTAGAGTAATCTGACTTACATACAACATGGAACCATTACCACAATAAGTTTAGTGAACATCCATCACCTCACGTAGAAACAAGACAAAAGGAAAATACTTTTGTGTGTGTGATGAGAACTCAGTATTACTTTAAACAACTTTCATATATAATACACAGCAGTATCAATTAATCATGTTGTACACTACAGCGTTTATTTTACAAAATACAGAATTTTGAGAGATCAGTCTAAGTAAAATTATATTCAAACTTATAAAATTCTGTCCAAATAATAATCATTATTATATCTTAGGTTATATTTAAGATATATGGGAGAAATATATCTTAGGCCTTAGTCATTATGCTTAGTGATAAGTATAAATTAAAAATGGGATATATTACTTAGTGTAAAGGAAAATACATAGCCAAATAGTGGAGACAGACAAACAGATTTTAATTATCAAACGGAAAATATTAAGAAAAAAAGTCAGCTGAATGTACTATGGAGCTTGCAGGAAGAATGCATAGGTCAGGTTGGGAGCAACAGTGAAAATAATTTTATTATTGCTTCATTTAATATAAAATCTTTTATATAGATAAGGACAAGATAATCAGCAACTCTCCAGTGTTCATATATTAGAGAAATTCTTTAAGTAAGAATAAGATTTCTAGGTCTTTTAATAAAGATTTTATATAAAGGTGAATCCTAAATCATGCTTCAGTTTTCACAGTCAGTAAATGAAATCTCTTAATATGATGAAAAAGTACTTTGTTATGACTTGTGTAAGTATGTGTGTGTAAGTGAAAGAGAGAGAAAGAGAATTCCAAATGTAATTTGCAGAACTGAAAAGAAAATAAGAAAGAATTTGAAAACTTGGAAAAAGAGTTCTAAAAAAAAATTACAAAAGGATAAACTGCTGCTGCTGCTGCTAAGTCACATCAATTGTGTCTGACTCTGTGCGACCCCATAGACGGCAGCCCACCAGGCTCCCCCGTCCCTGGGATTCTCCAGGCAAGAACACTGGAGTGGGTTGCCATTTCCTTCTCCAATGCAGGAAAGTGAAAAGTAGAAGTGAAGTCACTCAGTCGTGTCCGACTCTTAGCGACCCCATAGACTGCAGCCTACCAGGCTCCTCCATCCATGGGACTTTCCAGGCAAGAGTACTGGAGTGGGGTGCCATTGCCTTCTCCAGATAAACTAGAGGTTGCCAATAAGAGGATGTTACCTTCCTTAGAGTACCAGATTATTATATATATATATATATTTTTTAATTTTATTTTATTTAACTTTACAATATTGTATTGGTTTTGCCATATATCAGAATGAATCTGCCACAGGTATACATGTGTTCCCCATCCTGAACCCTCCTCCCTCCTCCCTCCCCATACCATCCCTCTGGGTCATCCCAGTGCACCAGCCCCAAGCATCCAGTATCGTGCATCGATCCTGGACTGGCTACTCGTTTCATATATGATATTATACATATTTCAATGCCATTCTCCCAAATCATCCCCCCCTCCCTCTCCCACAGAGTCCAAAAGACTGTTCTATACATCAGTGTCTCTTTTGCTGTCTCGTATACAGGGTTATTGTTACCATCTTTCTAAATTCCATATATATGCGTTAGTATACTGTATTGGTGTTTTTCTTTCTGGCTTACTTCACTCTGTATAATAGGCTCCAGTTTCATTCACCTCATTAGAACTGATTCAAATGTATTCTTTTTAATGGCTGAGTAATACTCCATTGTGTAATTATATTTTTATGGATTAATAGAACTGTAAAAAATATAAATTTAGAATTCCCCAAACCATGTCTTCAAATACATTTTATCAGTAGATATTTCTCCCAGTTCCCCTCTTCCTACATACAACTCCAACCTCACTGTGGGGAAAGTACTGTTTATGTGACTTCTTAAATAGACTTTATTTTTAGAGCAGTTTTATGTTCACAGCAAAACTGAGCAGATGATACAGACTTCCCATATATTCCCTGTCTACACATGTGCATGTTGTTTGCTGTTGTTAAATCACCGCATTGTGTCTGACTCTATGCGACCCCATGGACTGTAGAGCACCAGGCTCCTCTGTCCATGCGATTTCCCAGGCAAGAATCCTGGAATGGGTTGCCAATTCCTTCACCAAGGGATCTTCCCAGTTCAGGATCGAACCCATTTCCTTCCTGGTGTCCTGCATTGGCAGACAGATTCTTTACCACTGAGCCATCAGGGAAGCCCCCATATCTTAGTGTAAATTTTTCTAGCCCCTTAAATATATATTTAAAACTGGGATAAATAGAATAGGCTTGTTTGGCTTTTAATGTTGGGGACCAGAGAGGGTCCCTTTTGGTCCATTTAACCTTATGCAGTATAGAAATATCAAATTTTGTTTTAATCACATAAATGTCCATTTTATTTAGCTCACTTTGCATACATGTGTACCCTCATATACATCGGTGCATAGCCTCCCCATTATCAACATCCTCCACCAAAGTAAACATTTGTGATAACTGATGAACCTACAGGAATACATTATAAACTCCCAAAGTCCATAGTTTATATTGTTTCACTCTTGGCACAGTACATTCAATAAGTTTGGACAAATGTGCAATAACATGTATCTATCATTATAGTATCACACAGAGTATGTTCACAGTCCTAAATTTCCACTCTACTCTGCCTCTTCATCCATCCACCCCTCCAACCCATGAATAACCAATGATCTTTTTCTTCTCTCCACAGTTTTGCCTTTTCCAGAATGTCATATAGCTAGACTGAAATAATGTGTGTTCTTTACAGATTGGCATCTTTCACTTAATAATATGCATTTAAATTGCCTTCATGTCTTTTCATGACTTGAAAACTATTTTCTTTTTAGTTCTGAAAAACATTCCATTGCCTGAAGGTGCCACAGTTTATTTACCCATTCACTTACTGAAAGACATTCTTGGTTGTTACCAAAGGTTTTACAATTATGAATAAAGCTGCTATAAATTTTTGGGTGCAGGTTTTGTGTGGACATTAGTTTTAAACTCATTTTGGTAAATACCAAGGAGCTGACTACTGAATTGCATGGTAAGATGTGTTTAGTTTTATAAGAAACCATCAAACCGTCTTTCAATATGGCTGTATCACTTGATACTCCCACCAGTGATGAATGAGGGTTCTGTTCATTCTACATTCTTTCCAGCATTTGTTATCAGTGGTTGGCATTTTGGCCATTCTGACAGGTGTATGGTAGTATGGCATTCATTAAAAAATCACTGATCAAAGAAATTTCTGAAAACTACTTGAAATGAAAGAAATATTTTTGCTATAAAAATACTCAGATCCATTTTAAATATGAACTGAGTATCTCAGAAAGAAGGATGCCTGTATTTCCCAAATGTATTCGAACCAGAATTCATTTTTTCTCTAGTTTTCCTATTAACATCTTAAAGAGAAGCTTTGGTCTCAGAAAAAAATGAAAATGCAAATTTATTCCATTCCTTATTTATTTAACTTTTGTATAAACAAATTACTTAAGGTCAAGATAAATGAAACAGCTTCCCAAAGGCACATGGCAATCTGGTAAGAAAGGTATGACGACATAGTTTAAAAAAACTGTACTCCAGGACTTCCAAGCGGTGGAAACAAACAAATATCTTAACATCTCTGTTTCTCAGCTTTACCACGTGTAAAATGAAGATAATAACAGTACATACCTCATGGACTTATTCAGAGAGTAAATTAGTTAATATATGTAAAGCTTAGAATAGCTTTGGCACCTAATAAAATCAGAAGAAATATTAGCTAATATTATTATTAGTAACAGAGTGAAGGCAAGAACAAATGACCAAATAAGGTTGAGTAATGTAAAATATTATCCCCATAGGTTTTTCATCTTAAATGCTAACTGCTTCCCTAGTAACAATAGGACAAAAATTGCTATTAAATTAAGTAATTAAATTTAGGTTCTAGCCTATTTATAAGACAGACTTTAACTAGGACACTTATGAATAAACTACTAAGCACTATCCCTCCCCAACTGCAGTTGCATTTGCAAATTCACAAAGCAATCCTGATGTATTAAGTTACATGATACTTAGAACTTTCCAGTTCTCAGTTCCCTAATTCTCATTTTAGTTATGACTAGAGAAACCAGAATTAAAGCAGTCTTACAGAAGAATACTAATCAAGGAAATAATTTCTCACACAAAAGAAAAATACTTTTTAAAATTCATATCCTATACTTTGTCATTAGTGTTAACCTGGGTACCCATATAAAAATCATATAATAATTTAACCTTTTATTTTTATTTTATAGACAAACTAAACTACTGTATCCTCTACCATTTTTTTCTTTTATGTATAATATAAACAATTTGGTATTCACCTCATAAATTGCCAGTATTCGTATCTGTTATAATTTTTTAAATTAATTTTTATTGGACTAAACTTGCTTTACAATGCTGTGTTAGTTTCTGCTGTACAGCAAAGTGAACCAGCCATATGTAATTGTATACATATATATTCCCTCTTTTAAGATTTCCTTCCCACTTAGACCACCACTGAGCATTGAGCAGAGTTCCCTATGTTACAGGGTAGGTTCTCATTAGTTGTCTATTTTATCCATAGTAGTGTAGTGTATATATGTCAATTCCAATCTCTGAATTTATCCCTCTCCCCCACCTTGGTGTTCATACTTTTTTTCCCTCTATATGTCTCTATTTCTGCTTTGCAAATAAGTTCACTTGTCATACAAAATGAAGTAAATCAGAAACAGAAAAACGAGTATCATATAATATTGTTTACACGTGGAATATAGAAAAATGATATGGTATCTGTTATACCTGTAATCCTTACAACTAGAACTATTTGGTGCTTACGTAAGAATTGTTTATGTACAAACCAAAGGTATTCTGATAAATGTTGTATAAAAATAGAGTAATATACTTTTTTTTCCATATGATCTGCTTCCATTTATAGCATAATAAAATTATCTGTCAACAAACTAGATAAACTAAGTATTATGAGTTATAGTATCTCCCCCAAGAGGGTATACTGAACACGTAATCCTGGTGCCTACGAATGTGGTCTTTTGGAAACAAGATCTTTGCAGATGTTACCAAGTTATGTTGAGATTGTCATGGTAGATCCTAATCAAATTTGGTTCCTCTCTTTATAGAAAGAGGGAAAGTTAAACATAAATGCACAAGGGAAGAAGGTACCCATGAAGACATAGACAGAAGAAAGACAGCCATGAGAGGACACAGGCAGAGACTGAGTGATGCTGCCACCAGCCAAGCAATGCCTGGGGCTTCCAGAAGATGGAAAGGAAAAGAAGAATCCATTTCCAGAGGCTTAAGGGGAGGAGAGCCCTGTGGACACCTGATTTCATACTTCTTGCTCCCTAACTGAGAGTCAGTTTCTCTTGTTTCATCCACTTAGTTTGTGTTACTTTGCTATAACAGCCCTAGGAAATGAAACACCAAGACCCTAGTGCTGTACATTTTCTAGCATTAGATGAAAAAAAAGTAACTATTTTCTTTTCATACATGCCAACTTAACAAGATCAACACATGTGATTGAGTTCTAGATGAAAGTAAAACACAAAACTCTCTGAAAGTTTTTTCACTGACTTTAACACAGACAGAAGAAAAGTCATTATGGAAGGAAGGACAGGGGTTGGTGGGAAAGATATCTGAAATACTGGATATACAACTTTTTCTTCTTATGTCATATGTGTTATTTACTATTAGTAAGAGTATCAACTATTACAAAAATATTTAAAAAATGACATCAAATAATGTACTTCTTTCTCCATATTTGCTATGTTTACCATTACATCTATTATTAGGATTTTATTTATATGTGTTAAAACTCTGAGATATTATAACAAAACATGTGTAATATCTAGCAGGCACTCTAAGAATACCCTTGAATTGCATCATATTATTTTGATTTCAAAGTGATATTGAGTTCCCCCAAACTTTAATTCTCACTTTACAAACAGAAATAAAATGTCAGCTTTATTTAACAGCCACCAATTCTCTGTTTTGCTTTTCTCTCCTTTGCATTTTGTAGGGGAAAATGCCACTATATTAAGAGGACTTAACCAACAACTCAGAGCATCTTTCAAGGCAGAAAGTCTCTTTAAAAGGTGCTGATATTTCTTTGTCAACTAATACCTTTAGAACAGATGGCCAATAATAAATTGTTCTATGCTATCTCTTCAATTTTGAGGGAATTCTTGTGTTTTCTTTTACTTGAATTGTTCTGTGTAAGGTATCTCTTGGATTCACACAAGCTTTTGCATATTAACAGTACAGAAATATGCAGCAATAAGAGCTTCCCTGATAGCTCAATTAGTAAAGAATCCACCTGCAATATGGGAGACCTGGGTTTGATCCCTGGGTTGGGAAATTGCCCTGAAGAAAGGAAAGGCTACCCACACTCCAGTATTCTAGCCTGGAGAATTCCATGGACAAGTCCACGGGGTTGCAAACAGTCGGACACTACTGAGCGACTTTCACTTTCACTTTCCATGCAGCAATATTACCACTTCTATTGATTTAGAAATATTCTGAGGCTCTATTTCTAACCTGTTCCCAGTGGAATGAAGGAGCCTGTGATGACAGAGTCAGTAGCCGGGCAATGACCCCCAAAGCAGATAAATGAGATGAAGAAGACATCTGCTCTTTTTACTTACCCACACTTGTGTTATCTACTTGTCATATCATAAAACATTACATTTTTTTCTCTGTCATCAATTGAGTGCATGAAAATTGCTTATTGTCAAGTTACATGGTCATGTTCTGATTTGTTGCCTTTGCTAACCACGGATTATCACTGAAACCTGGAGAAGATTTTGGATACAACTGAGAGTTAAGGTTTTAGAAAGAGAGGGTAGGGACAGGCTTTACAGGAAACACTCTCAGGAGGATTTCCCCTCTAGTAGAACCAAAGGTAAATATCTTCAGTCTCACAGTGGCCACAATTAGAGGCCGAGCAACAAGATATACCACACAGAGGGATGCCTTCAACATATGGGGATTTCTCCTCTACTCTGCTTTGTAACACTAGAGAGGAATTATGTGCCATACTGAAGCTTCTCCTCCATATCTTGACCTAGAGTAAACAGAATAATACTTGTTTTTCTTCCTTCATATTTCAACACAGAGGTTCCTGACGGCCTGGGATTCTACTCACTGTGCTCAATGCAACTTTATTTTCTCTTGCCTGATAATCCACTAATAGACCCCAAGAGTCAGGCCTACATACAAGAAGAATCAGCTACATCAGTCAATGGTCAAGCAAAAATTAAATGATAAACTCAAATGGTACAGATGGTGCAAATACTGAAATGTAAGGAAGGAATACTTTAAAAATTATGAGCAGCTATAAAAAAAAACACAAAGTGCAGTTCAGTGCCCTCAGGTATGGTTACCTCCCAGGTCTGAAGGACTGGAATCTAGAAAGAGAGAATCCTGTAGAGAGAGTTTCACAAGGAATGCTATACTCTCCTGTCAAAGATATTGCTATCCATAATTTTAATAAACTAGAAAACAGATTTTTAAAGCTTACAAAAATATTTATGTATTTTTAAAATCTTATACAAAATTCATGCTAAATTTCAAAATACTAAATACTTTGCCAAAAAAATCATGACAAACATAAGAATGTTAGATCTTAATGATTCCTTAACACTGAGAAATTTTAGCATACCCAACAACTCAAGGAAACAAGCTACATAAATACTGAAAAAGAAGAAATGGAAAGTAACTTTAATTTTTTTATGATGATATGATATTTACATGTAACATTCAAATAACTCTTCTAAAACATAGATACTACATACAAAATGGAAATATGGCATGTTTATGAATATAGTATATAGGTATATACACCTATGTATATAGTGTATATGTATTATACTACATATATATATATATATATATATATATATATATATATATATATATATATTAAAAAGCAGAATCAGGATTAAATCTCATTCATGTTCGTGGCCATAACCCAAAAATGTTAGAGCAGAAAGATCTAAATACCTATGCTCCAAAAGTGATGCTTAGTTTCAAAGCAATTCCCAACAAAATATCAATTACTTTGTGTGTACATTTGTGTGTGTGATGGGAATATACTATTTAAGTTCCTTTGGTAACACAAATGAGAAAAGAATGCAAAACTACAAATGGAGAGTACTATGAGTACTATGGAGCTCTTTTCTGTAGATTTAAAAACTTACTTTAAAGGCACCATAACCAAAACAGCATGACATTTTCAGAAGAATAAAAAAATATGTGTAGGAGACAACAAGGAACTCAAAAATAGATCCAAGTAATATACTGAGAACCTAACGTGAAAATTGTACTTTTTCAATGCAACAGATATCAGATTAACTACATAATAAATTGTATTGTTTCAATGGACTACTCACCTAAAGGAACACCATTGAATTTTCTGGCAAGAACAATGATTATAATACCATCCCAGACAGGGTAAAGATTTTATAACATAAAGATCACAACTTGCCAGGGTTAGCGGAGAAACAAGGATGAATTGCACGAGCACACGAAAATTTTAGGACACTGAAACACTGCATGATGCTATGTGATAAATGCACCTTTGTCTTACTTTTGTTAAAATCCCTAGAATGTACAATACCAAGAATGAACCCTAAAGTGAAATATGGGTTTTGTCAATGTAGGTTCATTAACTCTACCAACTATACCACTCTGGCAGGAAATGATGTGCAAGGAGGGGGCACCTGTGTGAGATGGAGAGGGAACTCTGTGTACTTTCCCTTCAATTTTGCCATGAACCTAAAACTATTCTAAAAACTATATTTTCTTAAAAAAAGCACAAGTCTAATATGACTAGAAGAAAAACAGGAAAATTTTAACCTTAGAACAAGACAGGTAAAACAGAAACTATAATGAAAACACTGGCACATTTGACAGCATAAAAATTAATAAAAATTAATGTATTATGCAGCACTAAAAGAGAAAAGATGGTTTTCACTGTATGCATGTTTGGCATGGACCATGGAAACAAAGTGCCCAAGTTTAAATCTTGACTATGAAAACCAAATAATAAGTGTTTTTAAATAAAAATCTGTATGGTAAAATATAGGTTTTAAATATTTAAATGCAATTTTTAAACCAAAGTGGGATTTCAAGAATTGAAGAGAGAAGCAGAAACATTTTGCTCAGAGATTATTGTAAATTACTTATGCAATTACTTGCATAAGAAAATAAAAAAATGTTATCCATATGGTTAATATGCAATAAACTGCACATAATGTTATGAACATATGTTAAACTTAAAACAAGATGCATTACAAATCCAGAAGTTGTCCACGAGGTAAGAGACTGTCAAGATGTGATTTGATGGGAAATATTCCCAAGAATTGAATGAAACAGTGTGTGCTATGGACATTTCTCAGGAGCTAAGCTCCTGGGACTGACATGCCACAGTATTTCTCAAAGACACAATGTTGCATGAAATAGAAACATTGCAATGCAGCTACAGTTAATGCATTAGAAGAAAAATGTTTATTTTCATATTCGTATAATAACAGTTAATGAATCAGGTGAAAGCTAGGAATTTTGTGTGCAATATGTATTTTAACCAATGCAACAACCATTCAAGGTGGGAACTGTGGTTATCATTGTTTCTAGATAAGGAAACTAAAGTTAAGGCAGTCTAAGTAATCAAGCACATTATTCAGGCCTAAACCATTTTTCTGCATTTTAAGATTTCAATCTAGGAATTTAACCATCATCCTATTATTTATGGGAAACATTTGGGAAACAATTTGTACCGAAATCTGACCTAAAGTAATCCACGTATCACGTTGGAGTGTGCCAGAAACAGCTGATATGGTTTCATGTATTTCTGGTCTTTTTTCTCTCCTGTTACATAATGAAGGTGACATAATCTTCCCATCACACCTAATATTTAGTATATGGATGCTTATATCAAGTGATTATGTCACTAATTCTAATTCTATAAATGGTGGCAATATAAAAATTCTTTACTATATTTCTAAATCATACCCATGTAAACTTCTCCCACAACTGATATGCCCTCCTCATTGAAACATATGCACTGTAGTTCACATTTGAATCCACTATTATTTTACCATGGTGCATAAATTCACAACAATGGTTCATTTATAACTTTTATTTCCTTGCTCCATTACTTTTATTTTTCATTCCACTGATAATTCCTTAGGTTGCTTCACTAAGTATGTTATCTGCATGTCTTCCTTTTTAAGTATGTTTTTTTGTTAATTTGTTTTATATTATTTTTATTGTCTTTCTTACTGACATTTCCTTTGCTATGCCAGCTGCCTAGTTAGTACAAACAAGAAGTCATTCAATTTCGGTCATGTCTGACTCTTTGCAACCCCATGGATTGCAGCTCACCAGGCTCCTCTATCCATGGGATTTCCCAGGCAAGAATACAGAGTCAGTTGCCATTTCCTTCATCTAGTTAGTATACCTGTAGAATTTATAAATTCTGGTTTAGAAAAAAATATGGTCTTAGGAGTCACAGTGTGCGTCAAGCCACTTAAGTCGTGTACAACTCTTTGCGACCCTATGGACTACAGCCCGCCAGGGTCCTCTCTCCATGGGATTCTCCAGGCACTTTAAGCCACTCCAGTAAGAATTCCAGTAAGAATACTGGAGTGGCTTAAAGTGTGCTGTCCTTCAGGGGATCTTCCTGACCCAGGGATCAACTTGAGTCTCTTATGTCTCCTGCACTGGCAAGTGAGTTCTTTACCACTAGAGCCATCTGGGAAGCCCAGGAGTCATAGACTTGGGATCAATTATCTAATTCACAGATATTTTTAACTGCCTTGCTCAAGATAAGTTATTGAATACTATTCTTCTTTCTTAATATATAAAATGGGATATTCCTCTGTGTTGTGTGTGTGTGTGTGAAAGTCACTCAGTCATGTCCGAATCTTTGCAACCCCCTTGGAATTCTCCAGGCCAGAATACTGGAGTGGGTAGCTTTTCCCTTGTCCAGGGGATCTTTCAAACCCAGGGATAGAACCCAGGTCTCCCGCATTGCAGGCGGATTCTTTACCAGCTGAGCCACAAGAGCGTCTTGTTTGAAGTTCATATAATATGGCATATGAGGAAAGACTGTTAAAGACATAAGGCAAATAAAATTTATATTAATTATAGAACTTATAATATGTTCATTCAACTGTAATATTTATTGAATTCTTGCTATGTGCAAGGGATATGCAAAGTTCTGTGTGTGTGCGTGTTGAGTCACTCTGTTGTATCCAACTCTCGCGACCCCATGGACTGTCGCCCACCAGGCTCCTCTGGCCATGAGATTTCTCAGGCAATAATACTGGACTGACTTGTCATTTCCTCCTCCAGGGCATCTTCCTGATGTAGGGCTGAACCCATGTCTCCTGTATCTCCTGTACTCTATCTGGGATAGAGTACAAATATGTTTGTTCAAGCATAATAAGCATTAAGAAGCTAAGTTTGTAAATGTTTAAATACAATTTTGCTTAAGGATAAAGAGAATTAGAGGTTATTTAATAGCATATAACAGAAAAATTTGACTGGTCTGTTGGGAAACATTTTATTGTTTCAGGCTGAACCATGTTCCCCTAAAATTTATATGTTGAAGTCCCAACTTCCAGTATTTCCGAATGTGACTGTATTTAGAAGTTAAAATGGCCCATTAAAGTAGATCCTAATCCAATCTGACTGGTGCCCTTCTAAGAAGAAGAAATCTGGAGACAGAGACATCGGGGATATACACTCACATAGAAAAAGACATCTGAGACCACTTCAAGAAGGTGGTTATCTGCAAGATATGAAAGAGGCCCCAGAAGACCACAGACCTAATGAAATTAATCTTGGATTTCAAGCCTTCAAAAAGGTGAAAAAAATAAGTATCTGTTATTTAAGCCTCCCAGTGTGTGATATTTTGTTATGGCAACTTGAGCAAACATTTATAAAATACTGTTAAATGTACATTTTAACTTTTATCTCAGTTAATTCATGGTCATGCAAGTTGCATACAAAGTGCATATTCCCTGTTGACCTGGAAACCTCATATGGTGCTAGCTATAGACCAAGTACCAAAAAGGAGAACACCTACTTTTCAGTCCTGTATCTATGGGTGGGAACAGTATTTCCATATACCTAGGAAGAACTCAACTGTGAGTACTACAACATTATGTGCAAGACTTGATTAATCAGGATTTAAGTATGAGAGATTTCTTTCTGATGAGTGTAAATATTGACAGGAAGGGATCTATGAGAACAAAGTGATCTTTCAAAGGCAATCCTTTGTTCTTCAAAATCATCTCTAAGGGTCTCTTGCTGCGCTGCGCTGTGTTTAGTTGCTCATCCTTATCCAACTTTGAAACCCCAAAGAGCCTGCCAGGCTTCTCCTTCCTTGGGGATTCTCCAGGCAAGAATGTTGGACTGGGTTGCCATACTCTCCAGGGGATCTTCCCAACCCAGGGATTGAACCCAGGTCTCTCACATTGTGGGAAGATTGTTTACCATCTGAGCCACCAGGGAAGCCCAAGAATACAGGAGTGGGTGACCTATCCCGTCTCCAGGGGAACTTCCCCACCTAGGAATCGAAGCAGGGTCTCCTGCATTGCAGGTGGATTCTTTACCAGCTGAGCTATCAGTGAAGCCCAATGGTCTCTTACAGAGTATATATATGTAACTTAATCCCAGGTTCCTGGCAGTGGTTCCTTTAATTCCTGCACATTCATAATAATAGTAAGAAGACATCACAAGGCAAAATCCTGATTAACTTTAATACCAACAGCATTCTATTCTACAGTCACATTTTAGAAATGTTACATGTTTGCCCTGTAAGTTTTTTCAGTACTTCTTGATATAAGCTTTTTTGATTTACACATTTTAATAGTTCACCAGATACAACTGTCACTGAAGGCTGCATAAAAATAAATTGTACTAATTAGATATTAGGCAAGCCCAATTAGATACTGGGCAAGATCTAAAAATTATGACTTATTTTCACTTAAGTATGATGATACATCTGAAGTCAAAATATCTAGGTTGAAATATCAAAATATCTATGTTGAAATTTTTAAAATATAGGAAGCAGTGTCTCAAATAAATGATTCTGATGCAAAATAATGAGCACTTTTACAAAAGAAATGTTTTTTAAAATGTCCTAACTGTTATACGTCTTCTTTGATCCAAGACTTTTAAAGGCTAACTTCAAGGGCACATACTACCTTCTCCATCAAAATAACTATTTAAAGAGGAAGGCAGGAGGAAATCCATAAAGTGTTGCACTCTTGACCTTAATAGCTATTTTAGATTCAATTGTTTCACCTTAAGTGCTTTGAAACTTAAATGTAGATGAAAATGGTTGGATATATCAGAATATCAAAATATAGAAGACTCTGTTTCTTCATTTTTGTATTTCTTTTTTTTCTCTACTTACCAGATTACTTCTGGGATAACATTTATTTCACCTTGAGGCAAAGTTTTTATTTTTGTTTTTTTTTTCTAAAGGAAAGGTATGACCAACCTAGATAGCATATTCAAAAGCAGAGACATTACTTTGCCAACAAAGGTTCATCTAGTCAAGGCTATGGTTTTCCAGTGGTCATGTATGGATGTGAGAGTTGGACTGTGAAGAAAGCTGAGCGCGGAAGAATTGATGCTTTTGAACTGTGGTGTTGGAGAAGACTCTTGAGAGTCCCTTGGACTGCAAGGAGATCCAACCAGTCCATCCTAAAGGAGATCAGTCCTGGGTGTTCTTTGGAAGGAATGATGCTAAAGCTGAAACTCCAGTACTTTGGCCACCTCATGAGAAGAGCTGAATCACTGGAAAAGACTCTGATGCTGGGAGGGATTGGGGGTAGGATGAGAAGGGGACGACAGAGGATGAGATGGCTGGATGGCATCACCAACTCGATGGACGTGAACTTGAGTGAACTCCGGGAGTTGGTGATGGACAGGGAGGACAGGCGTGCTTCGATTCATGGGGTTGGAAAGAGTCGGACACGACTGAGCGACTGAACTGAACTGAACTGAATGTTTGGGAGTTTGGGGAGTCAACTAGGCTCACTGTTTATCAATGAGGATAAATCAATTTATGTTTCTTATTTGTTAAATTTGTTATATATGTTATATGGTTATAAGCGAGAAACTACTCCACCTATCTAAACCTGCAGACTATTCACAAGGAGACTCTTTTTTGGTGTTTTCCTATCCAAACTTAACCCTTTGTTTCATGGATTTAAAACTGGAGTGAGTTAGTCCACAAATCTGCAAGAGGAAGAGAGTAGTCAGTATCTAGTTCCAAAACAGGTTGCATATGCTTTGAATCCAAAGAAATGCTTCCCACTGAGTCAGACACGAACTCAGTCCACTATTGTTCCTCCTTACCTCTCCTACAAACTCTAATTTTTCCAACTACGTCCTTTAATCTACTACTCCAGTCTAGCTACCCTTACATCCTGATCTCTGCTAAAATTAAAACAAAACAAGAAAGCATCCCTCTACTTCCTGAGAAACTGAACAGTTATCAACTGAAGTTTTCAATTTATCTGCTCCATTTTGTCTTTAAAGTCTACAAGTTCCTTGCTCTCTGAAGAAAACTCATCTTAAAAGTTGCCTTTGCTTTGCTGTATTTTAATCAAGACTTGATCTAATAAATTCTGTTTTCATGCTTAAGACTTTCACCATAGAAAAGCAGCTAAGGGTAGAACTAGGGGAGTGATGGTCAGAGGGATCAAGAAATAAGAGAAAGCAAATTGTCAGCTTAGTATACAATGTGCACTACTAATAGAAATATATTTTAATTAATGATTCTAAAAACAATTAAATAATATCACAAATTCAGGATAAGTGGCTTAGACTGGCTAAAGGCATTCACAACTCAACCATAAATTACTTTAATGAGTGAAGCAGATACTCAGGTATACTTAAGGAAGTGATGCTTTATTTGAAATAAAAAATTAGGTATAAAAGTAAACATTTTAGGTGAAAAATCAAACAAGCTATAACTTTAAAATATGAAAGTGACAAGCAACGTAGCATGGGGTAAAAAACTGGAAAATATCCAAAATTTGAAATCAAGAAAATGGACTTTTGCTAATCTCTGGCACTGACTAGGTACAGACACAGCTGCAAGAATGAACACAGAATCAATTTATCCTTTGCAAAATAAGAAAGCTTGATTGCTCTAACCACCCAAAATTTTATGATTGACTGGATTATCAAGGGGTAGGAAAATAAAGGGAGAGCCAAAAAAAAAAAGAAAGAAATGTACCAACAAGTTATTTCCAAGGATATTAAGAAAGTACAAGTAAAATAAAAATACAAAATGAATGTTATGAATTACCAATGGCTTGATTTTAAAATTTCAAAATGTTTTCAGCTTTACAGACCAAAGATTATTTACCTATATTCACTAAGCATGGTATATACACTTCAAAACAAAAGCAAATGTCAAAACTTTTTGTATTCATATTCTCCTCAATCACTCCTCATTATATAGAAGCAGAAATAGAAACAGTAAACATGTGAACCGATTATATTTCTATAGTGAGGTATCACAAATATGCACTCATGTTTTAAATTACCTTAAATGACATATGGTTTTAAGATCATATCACGAAGGATTTCATGGATCTATAGTTCAGTGCAAACAATTTCTTTTCCTCCCAAAATGCATATTATTCAGTTTGGGAAGTGGGGAATAAGGTAAGCACTTTTTCTTTCTCCTTCTTGATAAAGACCTTCTTTCTTGGTTCCCAGGAACCTGCCAGTCAAATACACTCTAAACTACTCAAGGACAACACTTAACACAAGACACCAGAGTGACAGTGATGGGAAGAAGCGATTGCCAACTACAGCATCCTTTCTGAATAGCTGTGAATGCCACATAACCTTAGGGATGATTTTAATATCATGCTTGAGATCCCCTTGAGTTCTTATATAACTGTCATGCTATGATACTGTACAGTAAGTAATTAAACCATAATGTGTTCAGGGAGGAGTTTAATGCTACACAGTAAATGCATGATGCTGAAGAAATGCAGGGACCTATTTTCAGCTTTGACTCCAAGTAGAAAGAGACTCTTGGTCACCAAGTGTCTTGGATAGCCTCCATCTCATAGCCACAGGTCACAGAAGGCAAAAATACTGGCATAAAAATACCATTGTTATAGAAAGAAGGCAGTCTGGAGTTATTTAACAATGTAGATGTATTTCTCATATGTATAAATTTAAATATATATAGACTTATATTTCTCATTGCTGTGCTGATCACAACAAATGCTAAGTAAAGCTCCACTCTAAAGAACCTCTTCAATTACAATTTAATTTAGACAAATGCCTATAAGAGTTTCATGTCTTGGGGTCAGTGATGTGATATCTAATGGAGTTAAAACCATGGAGCTAACACTGCATATAGAATCCTGCCTAATCAAGGAATTGTTTGTCTCAGTGAGCTGCATATTGCATCTAGAATCTCCTACAATTGTATCACTTCAACAATAGTCTAGCACTTTTACGACAATCATGAAAATACAGAAACTATACCACTAGTTAAATATTACTTTTCCCCCTTGTATTTTTTGCATATTACTGTCATGCCTTTCTGAAGGGGATTATTAGTTTACCACCACTCCTAACAAGAAAGAAAGAATACCTAGAAGTAAATACCATATAGTTTTTATTTAATACATAAAATTTAGTAGCATGTGAAATTTAGCTGCAGTCCATGGAGTCGCAGAGTCAGACACAACTGAGTGACTGAACTGAACTGAAATGAAATTTAGCTGATAGTGTTTAGTAAAGTTAATCATTAAAATCGACATTTGTTTTATGTACTCAGATGTTTTACATTAATTTTGCATAGATTATTTTTATATGATCACAGAAACCCCATCAGAAAGGTTTTTCTATTTTCCTTATCTTGTAGTACGAAAACTGAGATTTGATACTTTAAATAACTTGCTAAGGTAACCCTGGTAGGAAGTGTTAGGGCTGAATTTGGACTCCATAACCCATTAATTTATCACTAATTTAGAAAGAAAAGTGTATTATCTTTTTAATTTGAGGAATCTCATTAGTAGGCTATTAAATATTAATTAGCAATTTAGTAATCATTTTTTCTGCCTGATGATACTCATAGCCAACATTTATTGAATATCATCAGCATTACACTAAGCAATTTCAATGTAAGACATTTTGTTCTGACAAGAAACACATAAGACAGAGAGTGTTATTTTCCCTATTATACAAATGAGTAAACTAGACCACTGAGAATAAAAGAAACTTGCTCACCTATCATGTCTTAAGTAGTAGAAACAAGATTCAAACCCAGGCAGTCTGTCTTTTATATGCCTCTCCTTACTTTAGATGCCTCTAAATGAAAACAACATAGGATTTACAAAGAGTAGAGTTATTTTAGCAGAGAAGGCAATGGCACCCCACTCCAGTACTCTTGCCTGGAAAATCCCATGGAAGGAGGAGCCTGGTAGGCTGCAGTCCATGGGGTAGCTGAGGGTTGGACAAGACTGAGTGACTTCACTTTCACTTTTCACTTTTATGCATTGGAGAAGGAAATGGCAACCCACTCCAGTGTTCTTGCCTGGAGAATCCCAGGGACAGGGAAACCTGGTGGCTGCCGTCTATGGGGTCCCACAGAGTCAGACACGACTGAAGCGACTTAGCAGCAGCAGCAGCAGAGTTATTTTAGAGCACTGTATTTTTAAATGCTGAAAAGACTAAAATATATTACTTGACATTAATTGAGAAAAAAGCTTAGGTCTCTTGTATTAATCAGCACATCCAATTAACACAAATTTTTAAAGTATAAAATATGTACATTTGTTGTTGATTCAGTATATTTCTGAGGACAAAGCCATTTTACCTCCCAGTTATATCACAGATTAAGAAATCTGAAGAGATATTTCACTTAAAAAAATCAATAAGTAGGTTATTTTATAAAATAGTGGATCAGCTATTACCAAGAAATTAGAGATAAATTTTTATAATGATTTTTTCATATTAACACAGTATATATTTAATAAATATTAAATTTGGTAAATATTAAAAAAAAATCAATCAGTTTCTACCTAGATAAACTGCTATCCCCTTTTTAATGCACTGATGAGCTTAACATAAAAATAATGAACAGCAAAAGCAAACCAAAATGCTCACTAATGAAATACTCCATGCTACCTCTCCGACAGCTATAAAATTACATGAAAACAAACAAAATGAGATAAACCTAACAGCACAAAGCTAGGTTGCTTAGGGGAAAATGCTAATAATAAAAAAGAATTATAGAGATTAAGCCTAGGTCCCACTAGAAATCAGTGATTCCCATTTGAGTCTTCTGAATTTAGCAGGAACCCAGTGATGATCTCAGACTGGCAGTACACCTTAGCTTCAGCAGAAGAAAACAACTCTGTTCTGAATAACAGAATTCCTAATTATGCTGTTGGCATCCCTTCATAATAAGTTCAGTCTATGAACAACTATGAGTATACAGTCAAAACTGCAAACATACAAGGACATAAGTGAACATTTATGATAACAAATAGGAAAATACCAAGAAAAATATTTAAAGTCAGAAGTACTTTAAACAAACTACTAATTGTAGAAAATAATATAATTCTAATCAAAAAGATTAAAGATGTAAAGTATAGAAAAATTTGCAAGAACTAGGAAGTATTTATAAAATGATTACACATAAAATAATCCATAGAACTTTTAGAAATGAAAAATACTTTAAAAATCGAAATGAATGGGTAAATAGTAGAGTAGATCTAAGAGAATATAGAAATAGTGAAATGGAAGATTAGGCAAAGACAGAACAGAAGACAAGTCAATGCAAAATATGAAAGAGAAAAAATATATGGAAAAGAGAATAAAATAACGCATGTGTAACTGACAGCCCAAAGGGACTGAATAAAGAACAGTTTGTATTTGAACAGATTTCAGAAATTTACACAACTAACAAAAGACCTCAAAACACTGATATCAAAGCACTATGTACATGAATCCATATGAGTAAAAGCAAAGTGATATTTAGACACATTCCTAGTGCAGCTGCAGAACGCCAACGATAAAGAATATATTTTATAACAGCAAAGGTGAAGGAAAGGGTAAGAAAGATTGATTACAAAAGAAATACAATTAATTTTACACTAGATTTTTCAATTTATGTTGTAAAAGAAGCTGGAAAACAAACAATACCTTCTTAGTGCTTAGAGAAAGCAACTGCATATCTAGAATTGTGAATCCTGTAAGATGCTTTTTTAAAATTAAGGGCATAATAAAGATATCTAAAATTTTTTTAAACTGTAAATATTTGCTGCAGGATGAATTTAATATAAACAGCTTTAAAATGTATTCCAGGGAGAAAAAAAAAAAAAAAACCTGCTATTCCTTATCTAATAATGAATTGAAGAGAATCCAATATCTGGGAGAAGTCATTTGTGACATATACAACTGACAAACAATTTGTTTTAAAATATATACAGGGACTTCTCTGGCTGTCCTGTGGTTAAGATTCTAAGCTTCCATTGGAGGAGGCATGGGTTGGATACCCAGTCGGGGAACTAAGCCCCACATGTTGCATAGTGCAATTAAAAATCAAATAAAATATAAACAGATATAGTAAAGTTCAGTTAAAAAATCAAATAACCCAAGAAATAAGACAAACAACCAAAGTGTAAAAAAATGCTGAATGTTCAAAATAGGTATGTGAAGGTAGATATAAATAAATATTCTAAATAGATATTTTAAAGATACAAATATCTGATAAATATATGAAAATATTCAATCTTACTTTTAATCAGAAAATTAAAATTAAGAGCATAATGACATATAAAGTTGCACACAAGAATTAGTAAAAAGGTAGAAGAAAAATCACAGATTTATCAGAGAAACAACCCTGATGACTGTCTCTTCAAAAGATATTCAGAATCCAAGCACCACTCACCCCCTCTCCTGCTATTACCATACACAGAATCACCATGTCTAACCAGGATGATGGTAATACCTCCTAATCATTTTCACTTCTTGCAACTTTGCTCCCCTCTTCTGCTCTATCCTATGAAATAGCCAAAAATGTAAGGATTATGCATCTCTCATGTCCACACCCTATGTCTTCCCATTTCACTCAGAATAAAATCCAAAACTTTTACAGTTAACTCTAGGACATTAAATGATCTAACCACTATTACCTCTATTTCATCTCCACTTGTCTCAATGTGTTCCATTCTCTTTGCTGTTTGCCCCACACCAGGCATGTTCCTGCCTTTGAGATTTTTACTAGATAATCTGTCCTTGTGAAATTCTCTTCCTTCAGATATTTACATTGATAACTCCCTACCTCCTCCAAGATTTTGCTAATATATAACCTGCATGAGGCCTATGCTGTCCAACCTATTTAAAAGTTCCTCACCTCTCTTTCTATTGTGGCACTTCCAGTACCACTTACCCTGTTCTATTCTTTGTGTTTTATTTATAAATTCCAATAATAATAAAGTTTTTGCTTAAATCCAGCAGGAATGATAGGGATCTCCTCCCCCATTCCCTCATCAAGATTATTCAACTATGGTCCATTTTAAGTCTAAAAATACTAGAGAATCTCCAGTCTCTTAAACTATATAATATTGTTAACATCAAATGACTTTATTTACTTCGGCTCCAAATCACTACAGATGGTGACTGCAGCCATGAAATAAAAAGACGCTTCCTCCTTGGAAGAAAAGCTATGACAAACCTAGACAAGATATTAAAAAGCAGAGACATTACTTTGCTAACAAAGGTCAGTCCAGTAAAATCTATGGTTTTCTAGTAGTCATGTATGGATGTGAGAGTTGGACCATAATGAAAGCTGAGCGCCGAAGAATTGATGCTTTTGAACTGTGGTGTTGGAGAAGACTCAAAGTCTCCTGGACTGCAAGGAGATCTAACCAGTCAATCCTAAAAGAAATCAGTCCTGAATATTCATTTGAAGGACTGATGCTGAAGCTGAAGCTCCAATACTTTGGCCAGCTGATGCGAAGAACTGACTCATTAGAAAAGACCCTGATGCTGGGAAAGATTGAGGGCAGGAGAAGAAGGGGATTACAAAGGATGAGATGGTTTGATTGCATCACCAACTCAATGGGCATGAGTTTGAGCAAGAACCAGGAGCTGGTGATGAATAGGGAAACCTGGCGTGTTCCTGTCCATGAGGTCACAAAGAGTTGGACACGACTTCCAACTCAAACCCTTAAATAATGCACATTTAACAGTGTTGGCAACCTAAAATCCACCTTCATTTTCACACTTATATATTGATGCTTTATCTTCATTGTATCTTGCCCTTTTTGCACAGGACAGTTTCTAGTGTTTGAATTTAATCTCATTTACGCAATGCCTTTTTCTCCATTTATTTAAATATCCTTGAGTGTTTGCAATGTCAATGACAAAATGAACATAAAGTTAATACAATATATAGAGTTTATACAAAACTTGAGTGCTAGTCAAGTATTTAGATAAACTTATGAAGTCATTAGAACAAAATACTGTTCAAACCCTTCTATTTTCAAAGAATATGTCATAAATGTATTGGTCTCTAAATTCTTCTTATCTTTAGCTGTCCAACCTAAAAAGAAGTGGATCTCTAATCTTATTATCTACATCAAAGCTGAGATCCAGGTTAATAGCTGGTTTAAGCAGGGAAGTCACAGGTAAGAGACAAGCTGCTGCTGCTGCTGCTGCTGCGTAGCTTCAGTCATGTCCGACTCTGCGACCCCAGAGATGGCAGCCCACCAGGATCCCCCGTCCCTGGGATTCTCCAGGCAAGAACACTGGAGTGGGCTGCCATTTCCTTCTGCAATGCATGAAAGTGAAAAGTGAAAGTGAAGTCACTCAGTCATGTCCGACTCTTAGCGACCCCATGGACTGCAGCCTACCAGGCTCCTCCGTCCAGGGGAGTTTTCAGGCAAGAGTACTGGAGTGGGGTGCCATTGCATTCTCCGGTAAGAGACAAGCAGCCCACAGATATTTACATGAAACATAAGAAGTTAAAGCAGGGATACTATCATGAATTTAAGAGAAGAAATAAGCTTCAGGACAGTGAATAGATTAAGCTGACTGGTATAGAGTTGTTTTATTTTTTACTTTTTAGATTTCACAATCACCCATTTCTACTCTTTAAACACTTTTGCATTTGTTAAATATCTTAGGATTTTTAGCAAGGCATTGCTAGTTCTGACACCCCTAATGTTATATTTAAATCATATGTTCCAAACCTGTCATTTTTAAAATAAGAAATCCTTCTATGATTGGGTATTGAAATGTCAATTTACAATTTAGCATTTTTAGATACAGGTTTTTAAAAAAACTAAAGTACATAAAAGGTATTCAAAAAATCTATGTTAACTACTGTTTCTTGTCACTTATTTTGTGAATTTTGACAGTATTAAAAAAAATTCAACCAGAGATTTATATCAAACAATGAAAAGAACTGAAAAAGCTCAGATAGACACACATACACACACTGAAAATAACAAAACAGCAGCAATATCTTTTTTGTGACATGGTTTCTATAACTAATATAAGCAATATAGGAAGGATAAAGATCAGTTCTACCAGGATGCCTTAAATATAGTTTATTTTTAAAGGTAGTGCTCAAAGAAAAAATTTTATTTTTTCATTGAATACTAACTGACATAGAACTAAAGAAAATCTTTTTTCTATTTATTTCTCTCTTCCTCAATTCTCCTAAAAATTATCTTGGCCAAAATTATAATATCTTTAAGAGAATATAAAGTTCATCATTATGTTTATTCTTAAAATTACATCAGAGAGTGATTATTTTGAACAAGAAACTACACAAGGTATTTCTACTAATTACAAATCCAAAAATTCCAGGAAATTTTAATATTGTGGCTACATCTTAGCTACCTGATGGTGACTAATATTACTATTCAATTTTGGAGACACCTCCATCTGTTTCTTTATATTTTAAACGCAATCTCTGTCTATATTTTAAAGACAACCTCTATAATGTTTGGAATTTTGCTGAATATGCTTGGATAGTACCAGGATGCTTTTATTTTTTGGTGGATTATATCAGTTGTAGAAAAAAAGGTATACAATATAAACTGTCTTCAACTTGGAGTTAAAATGAGAATTAAAAAATGGCCTTTTGGACACTGACCTTTCCACATCTTAAAAAGATTGATGACATAATGTTTAATGGTGCTACTGCAGTACTTAATATCACATAATTCACTTTCATAGCAAAGCAAATGACTTTTAAACTATCTTGAAAAAAGATGGCACAGCTCAGACCACCAGATCAAGATCCTCACTGCTACCCTTGAAAAGAGAAAAATACTTCTCCAGGGGAAAATACTTCCACATGGATCATATTTGGCACCTGGTTTCCTATTTTTTATTGCATTTCAATCAATAATAACTTGAAAGGAAGTCTAGACACAACTTTTAGTTGCCCAAATATATCACAACTCTTTTTAAGTAATGTAAGACTATTAAGAAAAACTAAGGTGATGACTTTCTTAAGATATTTTAAGTACTTCCCATTACTCTATCATTTTATATTCCTAATAATAAATACTATTAGGATTCAAAAATGTGTTAATCTCAGAATTTCAGACACCACCCTTACGGCAGAAAGTGAAGAGGAACTCAAAAGCCTCTTGATGAAGGTGAAAGTGGAGAGTGAAAAAGTTGGATTAAAGCTCAACATTCAGAAAACAAAGATCATGGCATCCTCCCATCACTTCATGGCAAATAGATGGGGAAACAGTGGAAACAGTGTCAGACTTTATTTTTTGGGGCTCCAAAATCACTGCAGATGGTGACTGCAGCCATGAAATTAAAAGACGCTTACTCCTTGGAAGGAAAGTTATGACCAACCTAGATAGCATATTCAAAAGCAGAGACATCACTTTGCCAACAAAGGTTTGTCTAGTCAAGGCTATGGTTTTTCCAGTGGTCATGTATGGATGTGAGAGTTGGACTGTGAAGAAGGCTGAGTGCCAAAGAATTGATGCTTTTGAACTGTGGTGTTGGAGAAGACTCTTGAGAGTCCCTTGGACTGCTAAGGAGATCCAACCAGTCCATTCTGAAGGAGATCAGCCCTGGGATTTCTTTGGAAGGACTGATGCTGAAGCTGAAACTCCAGTACTTTGGCCACCTCATGCGAAGAGTGGACTCACTGGAAAAGACTCTGATGCTGGGAGGGATTGAGGGCAGGAGGAGAAGGGGACGACAGAGGATGAGATGGCTGGATGGCATCACTGACTCAATGACCTGAGTCTGAGTGAACTCTGGGGGTTGGTGATGGACAGGGAGGCCTGGTGTGCTGCGATTCATGTGGTCGCAAAGAGTCGGAGACGACTTAGCAACTGAACTGAACTGAACTGATACTTAATTTTATTGGAATACTGTAAATAAACATATATTCATGAATGTTCTTGCCTGACTAGATGACATGCCATTCATATTAAAATATATTATATTTAAAATGAGGAAAGATAGTCACCTACATATTTGTAAATAATAATCATACAAGGCCATGCACTTAAAAACGTTTAACCAAGTTAGAATTTCGTTCGGTTTAAATAAAGTATTTAAAAAGCTTTGATACTATACATTTATATACAATATAGTGATAGTGCTTTCCAAGCTGCTCAAGTGGTAAAGAATCTGCCTGCGAATGTGGGAGACCAGGAAGGAGACAGGGTTTGAAACCTTGGGTCAGGAAGTTCCCCTGGAAGAGGAAATGGCAACCCACTCCTGTATTCTTTCCTGGAAAATCCCATAGGCAAACGAGCCAGGCGGGCTATAATCTACAAGGTCACAAAAAACCAGACATGACTAACCAGTTGAGCATGCACACACACACAGACAGACACACACACACGGACACACACACACGAACACACACACACGAACACACACACACACACACACAGTGATAGAGCTGAAGACAATTAAATGGATATCTTAGAATCATACTATCATCCAAATATACAGAATTAATTTCAATTTGTTTAAATGGGACATCAATGTACAAATTGATATCATAAAAAAATCACATCTGATAAAATCATACCCATGGGTAAAGTCCAGATAGTTCTTTGTTACCATCAAGAAACAACATGGAAACATCAATCGCTGGTAAAACAAAAATAAGTTCTTTTTGCCTATTGGAAATACCATTACAAATAGAAGGAATAGAATTTGCAGTAACAGATTTTTTATATTTAAACAATGTGGAATTAACTAAATAAATATTTTAAATGAAATTAAAACATGTAAATGGAAACAAAGTATTTGCTCTTCTTAATCTTTGAAATGATTCACCTCAGTATTCAGAGATTGTTAATAGTTGGCTTTTAAGTTGATAACTCTTTTGTTCAATTTGCTTATTTTTAAATAACAATACCTAGTAAGAAAATAATACAAACTTCTCTTTCTCACTTGTTTATTAAAATTCTGATATGTTCAAATTGGTTTTAGAAAAGGCAGAGGAACCAGAGATCAAATTGCCAACATTTGCTGGATGATCAAAACAGCAAGAGAGTTCCAGAAAAACATCTACTTCTGCTTCATTGACTATGCCAAAGCCTTTGACTGCGTGGATCACAATAAATTGTGGAAAATTCTGAAAGAGATGGGAATACCAGACCACTTGACCTGCCTCTTGAGAAACTTGTATGCAGGTCATGAAGCAATAGTTAAAACTGGACATGGAACAACAGACTGGTTCCAAATAGGAAAAGGAGTACGTCAAGGCTGTATATTGTCACCCTGCTTATTTAACTTATATGCAGAGTACATCATGAGAAACACTGAGCTGGATGAAGCACAAGCTGGAATCAAGATTGCCAGGAGAAACATCAATAACCTCAGATACGCAGATGACACCACCCTTATGGCAGAAAGTGAAGAAGAAATAAAGAGCCTCTGGATGAAAGTGAAAGAGGAGAGTGAAAAAGTTGGCTTTAAAGCTCAACATTCAGAAAACTAAGATCATGGTATATAGTCCCATCACTTCGTGGCAAACAGATGGGGAAACAGTGGAAACAGTGGCTGACTTTATTTTTCGGGCTTCAATATCACTGAAGATGGTGATTGCAGTCATGAAATTAAAAGATGCTTACTCCTTGGAAGGAAAGTTATGACCAACCTAGACAGCACATTTAAGAGCAGAGACATCACTTTGTCAACAAAGGTCAATCTAGTCAAGGCTATGGTTTTTCCAGTAGTCATGTATGGATGTGAGAGTTGGACTAAAAAGAAAGCTGAGTGCTGAAGAATTGATGCTTTTGAACTGTGGTGTTGGAGAAGATTCTTGAGAGTCCCTTGGACTGCAAGGAGATCCAACCAGTCCATCCTAAAGGAGATCATCCTGGATGTTCGTTGGGTGGACTAATGTTAAAGCTGACACTCCAATACTTTGGCCACCTGATGCGAAGAGCTGCCTCATTTGAAAAGACCCTGATGCTGGGAAAGATTGAGGGCAGAAGGAGAAGGGGATGACAGAGGATGAGATGGCTGGATGTCATCACCGACTCGATGGACATGAGTTTGAGTGAACTCCGGAAGTTGGTAATGGACAGGAAGGCCTGGCATGCTGCAGGTCATGGAGTCACAAAGAGTTGAACACAACTGAGCAACTGAACTAAAATGAAAGGAGCATTTTGAGATAGTCTGATAGTCAAGCCCATGCTTGTGTAACTGCTAAGCGTGATCTATAAGATAGACTCATGTAAAATTGCTATTTGTAAAGATTAAAATAATAATTCTAACACAATTCCAATTCTAGAAAAAGCATTTAAAACCCACTCTGCAGTTATTATGAATTGTGCTTTCACAGCACTTCCTTTGGAAAGTTTGGTAAAATGAACAAAAGTTATCATGAACGTATTAAAATTTTACAGTCACAACATATCTCAAATATTCATAGATTTTGTTATTGTTGTTCAGTTGCTCAGTCATGTCTGATTCTCTGTGACCCCATGGATTACAGCACACCAGAATTCCCTGTCCTTCACTATCTCCTGGAATTTGCTGACACTCATGCCCATTGAGTCAGTTATGCCATCCATCCATTTCATCCTCTGTTGTCCTCTTCTACTCCTTGCCTCAATCTTTCCTAGCATCTTTTCCAATGAGTCAGCTCTTCACATCAGGTGGCCAAAGTATTGGAGCTTCAGCTTCAGCATCAGTCCTTCCAATGAATATTCAGGGTTCAATATTCAAACTCATGTCCATTGAGTCAATGATGCCATCCAACATTAAAGCAAGATAATTTATTAACTTAATTAAACATTTCAGCAATAAACTGAAACAGGAGAAGGAGAAGAATGAGGAAGAGGAGGAAAAGAAAAATAAACCTGTATATAACTTTCAGTTTTCAAAGAACTTTGGAAAATTTATCTCATTTTATCTTTACAACAATCTTGGAAAACAGGTAAAAATTTACAACAATCTCATTTATTTTACAATGTTGTGCTGAAAACTTTAGTATGAATTTCAATCATTTTGAAGATTTTCATCTGTTTGTAATTGAAAATAATTATATTTAAATAGCATGAAAAATAACATAAAATTACATCATGTTGATTTCAGATACATATTGTTTGTTACTTTCAATTCATTATGTCTACCTGTTTGAGAATGTATAAATAACTAGATTAATGTAGTAGTCATACTAAAAGATATTTGTTCCTGTTGTTTAATCAAAAAAACTTACAAAAATGGTATCCTAGTCACTTGCCAATGCCCTTAGAAAAGAATAATGTTTTATGAGCTTGATAACTAATGAGAACCTACTATATAGCACATGGAACTCTACTTGGTCCTCTGTGGTGACCTAAATGAGAAGGAAATCCATAAGAGGGGATATATGTATATGCATGCTAAATCACTTTGCTGTACAACAGAAACTGACATCAGTGTAAAGCAACTGTATTGCAATAAAAAAATAATGCTTAATATTTGGATGGGTGGACACACAATAATATAGGATCAGAAGCCTTAAAAATGAGACTTAATCCCCTTGGCGCTCTGTTATCATGCCTGAAGAGCCTAACTGTAGGATGAGAAATACACGTAGAATATTGACCACCTTGAACACAGGGTTTAACAGCCCTGGATAGGCATGAGCCTTGCCAGTGTTATTTATCTGATACTAACTCATATTCACTGTTTCTTTACAAAGGACTGAAAACTAAGGGCTAAGCCCTAGTGGAAATGGTCTTTAGCATGAGAATATCTCTTCTTAAACACTGCCTCTTTTATCTGCTTTTCCTTTTGCTTTCACAACTTAAGGCTTAAAATTGTATTCTTCATAGAATCAAAAATCATGCTTTGTTATAACTCTAAACATCATTTGAGAAGGAGTCAAGATTTTTGAGATGTCTCTAAACTGAAATTAAAAGATGCTTACTCCTTGGAAGGAAAGTTATAATCAACCTAGACAGCACATTAAGAAGCAGAGACATTACTTTGCTAACAAAGGTCCATCTAGTCAAGGCTATGTTTTTTCCAGTGGTCATGTATGGATGTGACAGTTGGACTACAAAGAAAGCTGAGTGCTGAAGAATTGATGCATTTGAACTGTGGTATTGGAGAAGATTCTTGAGAGTCCCTTGGACTGCAAGGAGATCCAGTCAGTCCATCCTAAAGGAGATCAGTCCTGGGTGTTCATTGGACAGACTGATGTTGAAGCTTAAACTCCAATACTTTGGCCACCTGATGCAAAGAGCTGACTCATTTGAAAAGATCCTGATGCTGGGAAAGATTGAAGGTGGGAGGAGAAGGGGACGACAGAGGATGAGATAGTTGGATGGCATCACTGACTCAATGGACATGAATTTGGGTAAACTCCAGGAGATGTTGATGGATAGGGAGGCCTGGCGTGCTGCGATTCATGGGGACGCAAAGAGTTGGACACGACTGAGCAACTACTGAACTGAAACTGTCATATGTGATCAAATTATACATAGTCCATTTGAAAACTGTATTTAGGAAAATTAATTACTAAAATATATCTTTTTGCACAACAATCAATTAACTTCCTAAAAACAAAACAAACAAAAATTATATTACTTTTAACTGCTGAAAAAATATACTTACTCTATGGCCAATGATTTACCACTATTTCCTCTAATAATAATCACTTTCTAAATTGCTGCATTTTAGATTTTACACATATGAAAACAAGAATTAATGCATGATATTTACTGACTTGTATGTAAAGATTCTGTTATGTATCACCCTCAGATTTACATGATCTTTTTCAGAAATAAAATGGAATTTTGTTCATTTTTTCCATGAATTTTAATGTGTTCAATAATATATGCTGGAGTTAAAAGTACTGTATATAGCCAAAGATTAAAACATCTTAATTATACCAAAACAGACCTTATGAACATGTTCCCTTAACAAAGGTGAAAACAGCTAAAGAGAAGCCAAAAATAATAATAAAGCACAGATTTACGAAGACTGACCGCTGACTAGCCAGTATGTACTTTATCTACATAGAAGAATCCAAACGTAACCTAATCTTCAACATTGACATCATTCCAAAAAAGACACTAATTAAGACACATACACATGCACATTTACTCACATATTTATTATTTTAACTTATAATAAGTAGAATGTTCTTCTATAGTCCAATAGAAATCTACTATAGCTTTTTATTAAGTATCACTAACAATTTCATATTAAGATATGCACATATTTTAAGTTTTAGTAGTACACTTTACACATACACTAAAACTTACACATGCACATACAATACACTTTACACATACAATAAAACAAACATGTTCACTGAGTGAACAGTAATGAGTTTAGGAGAAATCAATAGGAAAGAAGGGTAAGAGTCCTTGTACGTGTATCACAATTATAAACTGGATAACTGACCAATTCACTGAGGATTATGATATCCTACAATAGGGTCAGAATAGATTATCTTTATTAGAATAGATAATATGTAAATATATCTTTAAGATATACTTATCTTTAAATTTCTATGAAATTATGATGATGCCTTCACAAAAAACCTTTAATAAGCACCAGATGGAAGACAGCCTCTTAAAATTTTGTGACTATAATTAAGTTTTAAATCCTCAACGTTGCAATTTTCACATTTGTCAACTAAAATGATGTAGCTTAAACATTCCTTAATTCTATAAAATTATGATTGTCAGATCTGTCAGATGCTGTGTTTACTTACATAAATAATCTATTAGATGTATCAGGCACACATAGCATTAGTATATTAGAACTGAAAAAAAAAATCCTTCTTTTTAAACTTGCCAGTTTATTGCAATCATATGACATCGTCATTAGAAACACACAGTCTTAGGTCCCCTGCACCTACTCAATGTCCATGATATCTCAGCTTTCCCCAGTGGTACAAAATAATAATTAGGTTCAGGAGAGTTAGATAAATACTAGATTGAATCATATAAATTCCTTTCAAAGATAAGGGACATACAGTTCCACAAGCTGTGGAAACATACTACTAAAAAATTCACTGGTACTGTAAATAAAAGGCCTTGGAAGACAAAGAAAATTTGATAAATAAAATGCAATTGCAGATTTTTTAAAAAGATAGAACACTAGTGAATGTAGATGTGAAGAGCAAGTTTTGTTTCTGTTTTATTAAGGTGATGAAAAACTTATCATTGAGAAGAGAACATGAGCCGAATGGTCCAATTCAACACTAGGATGAGGGTATGGATTAGAGGGGAAGGCACTTCAGATGGAATAAGCATGTGGACTGTTCTAGAAAGTCTAGGATATTTAGCAGCATACTTCACTTCTGCCCCATAGATTCCAGCAGTATCCTGGGGTCGTGACAACAACAACAAAATTGTATCTAAGTGTTTTCAGAGAAAATATAAAATAGGCTCCTTGTAAGAGTCTCCTAGGGATGCTACAGTAAAAATCACAGACTGGGTGGCTCAAACAATGAAAATATATTTTCTCACAGTTCCAGAGGCTAGAAGTCCAATCAAGATCAAGGTTTGGTTTCTCTTGAGACCTCTCCCCTTAGCTTGCAGATGGCCTCCTCCTTGCTTTGTCCTCACACAGTCTTTTCTCTGTGCATATACATCCCTGGTTTCTCTCCCTCTTCTGAAAAGTGTGCATGTCCTAAGGGATAACAGCCCCACTATTATGACCTCATTTAACCTTAATTATCCCTTGAAAAGCTATATACCAAACATGATCACACTGGGGTTTGCAGCTTCAATATACAAATTTTGAAGGGCACAATTCAGTCTGTAAAATCCCCTATAAAAATAAAAGCAAACGAGAAAAGTAATATCAGATCCTTAAACACTGTGCTCATGATCTAGTATTTCTCTTTTCAACATACAGGGAGACATTGACAAATTTTAAGCAGATTTGGACTTGAATGAGAAATACAGACAGGGTGAATAATTTGGGATTCTCACATTAACAAAATGTGAGAAAAAATAGTAAAAATAAAAACATAATGAGTATCTGAACTTAGACAACAGGGATAGACATGAACAAAAAAATTTAGATGTTTAATATTTTTTTTTTAATATATAGGTCAAGTAAGTAACAAACAAATGAAGTCAAGACTGTACTGGCAAATGTGATAAACGCTGAGAATCACAGAACCTCAGTAATGAAAAATATTTCAACACAATTTTTAGGAATCTCCCATACAATCCAGGAATCTCTTTTTCAATATCTGTGATAGAAACATATCTAGTCTTTACATAAACACTTCAGTCAGTGGAGAACTCACTTCCAGACTGAGCTATCTATTCCATTTTTTTTAAAGTTATTGTTTGAACCAAATTTTCACTTATTGCAAACATTTTCTTAATTATGTGACGAAAATGTTTCACATATTAATTCCTCACTCAGAATTTGAGATTATTTCACATATATTCTTCCCAGATGTCTTTCATAATTAAAGTCTACAGGACCCAGAAAAAGTTTTCCTTTAACTTCTTTTCAGTGATATGCTAATATTCAACCCTCATTTACATACTTCCAGAGTGAGGTAGGCTCATTATTCATGTTAATATCATAAAGTTTTGCTTTTTTCTCCACATGTACATAGCAGAGCCTCTTTCTTTTTATTGTCTTTTTATAAAAGTAGAAGGAACAATTCTTACAGAAGGATGAGGCAATATTTCAACATGAAGTGCTAAAATTTCCTTGGCTAGCATATTTTCTCCTAGGTAGTTTTTAGCAGATTTTTAATTATAAAAATTAAAACCACCAATAAATAAATTCTAGTTGAAACCAACAGTTCTAATATACAGTTTAATAATGCAATGTTCTTCTAGAACACACATATACCCACACTCTTACCCACTTACCCATCAATGTGGATGTTAGGAGAAAGTAGAGTGTCTGTGGGAAGTATGTATTTCACATTAATCATTTAACTCATGCATTAAAGGCAAAGAAACACTAGAGATTCTTGGAGTAATAATAAGCAAATGTATCACGATACAGCCAATAATCCTGATGCTCATGGTTTGACCTAAAACACACAATACAGTGACTGATCTTCTTGCATCAGCACATCAATATTTTGTAGGAATAAGAGGACCCAGTCTACCACAGAGGTTATTTACTTTATAAAGAGTCTACTTACATCATAAATAGTACTCTTAAAATGCATTTTGAAAGCTAATCTTTATGGTGATAAAATATGAAGTACACATACACATAGGCACACACAAGTTACTTCTCTCTCAGCCAATCTAAAAGGAATAAAACTTTAATCTGAGATCCTAAAAACATATCTTCTTAATTTTTAAGGGATATATGGCATTCCTACAGCATGACAGAGACTAATTTTCTTAAATTATCTTCAGTGTGACAATTTATCTACAGAGTTACTCATTTATTAAACATAGTGCATACATTAACAAATATCCGTTATACCTAATGACATTGGTAATTTTAAAAAATGAATCCTGTTTTTGCGTGGACATCAATTATTTTTGGACTTGGACACAAGAAATGAACAGTGTGGAGGTTGACAGTTCTGTCAGAGGACTCCATGTGTTGAGGCCAGTGATTGATCTGACAATTAAAATAAACCTCTTTGCTGGTCCAAGATTTTAATGTGAAAAAATTCAAATTACAGAAAAGAATAAAAGTTATCAGAACCCTGCATGTAGTCTAAGTACTTTGCTCTTTGCTGTATGCCAGCTAACTGTGGTTTGCAGAAACAAGTCACAGGCCAGTACTCTGGGCTGATTTATACTGAAAAGGCTCAAGTGCCTCTGAAGGATATAAAAATAATATATAGAAAAGGATATATAGAAAAAAGAAGTTTCTAGTTATAATTAGGATGAACTGTGGGAACTTACATTTTTAGTATGCTATATTAGGACATCCACTTTAGGCATATCCCTCTGGAAAGGTAGATACATATACTAACTAATATGAGGCTCAATTTACCTGCACACACCTGGTGGTCTTTCTGAGAACGGGAAACTTTTTCTTGACCAAACCTTTTGCTTCTAAAGAAATGATCAAACTGCAAATGCATAAATCTCCTGCAAAATAATTGCCCGAGGTATTGCCAAAAAGACAGCTTACTGAACTCTAACCCAGGAAACAGAATCAAAATTCACACTAAAAATTGAGATCCCATGCTGAAAGAATTCCTAAATATTCTGAGTAATTTGAAGAAGAGAGTTCAATAATTCTGACTCTAATAATTCAGGGTTTACCAAAATGTGATAAAGATCAAGATAATACTGATCTTGGAGGGAATGAGAAAGAAAATTCTTCGCAAACTTACAAGTAAGACTGGTCTTCCCAAACTCAATCTCCACACAAACTAGACTGAACATGAAATAACCAATGCTTACATCTACATAATAAGCAGATTAGGAAACTGACTTACTTGATATTTTCAAATAAGAATTTCTGACAAGACCAAACAACACTAGAGTATTCTGAAAAATTGTGGAAGAAATGTGTATACCATGAGAAACAATGCATTATTTAATTCCTATTTTATATATGAAATAATTTCTGTTTATTTTGTGTTTGGGACAATTCCAGTTTGATTGTCAGTGAACATTACAAAAAAGGGGTATCACAGTAGCATTCACTACAAATGATGCCACAGGTCTGTGCAAATACAGTATACTCAATTTGGTTCAGTTCACTTCAGCTTAGTCACTCTCATGTCCCACTCTTTGAGACCCTATGGACTGCAGTACACTAGACTTCCCTGTCCATCACTAAATCCCAGAGTTTACTCCAACTTATGTCCATTGAGTTGGTGATACCATCTCATCCTCTGTCATCTCCTTCTCCTCCTGCCTTCAATCTTGCTCAGCATCAGCATCTTTTCCAATGGGTCAGTTCTTTACACCAGATGGCCAAAGTATTGGAGTTTCAGCTTCAGCATCAGTTCTTCCAATGAATATTCAGGACTCATTTTCTTTAGGATGGACTGGTTGGATATCCTTGTAGCATAGGGACTCTCAAGAGTCTTCTCCAACACCACAGTTCAAAAGCATCAATTCTTTGGCACTCAGCTTTCTTTGTAGTTCAACTCTCACATCCATACATGACTAGTGGAAAAACCAAAGCTTTGACTAGACAGACCTTTGCTGGCAAAGTAATGCCTCTGCTTTTTAATATGCTGTCTAGGTTGGTCATAACTTCTCTTCCAAGGAGCAAGTGTCTTTTAATTTCATGGTTGCAGTCATCATCTGCAGTGATCTTGGGGCCCCCCAAAATTAAGTCTGTAACTATTTCCACCGTTTCTCCATCTATTTGCCATGAAGTGATGGGACCAGATGCCATGATCTTAGTTTTCTGAATGTTGGTTTTTAAGCCAACATTTTTACTCTCCTCTTTTACTTTCATCAAGAGACTCTTTAGTTCTTCTGTTTCTCTCATAAGGGTGGGGTCATCTGCATATCTGAGGTTACTGATATATCTCCCAGCAATCTTGATTCCAGCTCGGCTTGCGCTTCATTCAGCCCAGTGTTTCTCATGATGTACTCTGCATATAACTTAAATAAGGAGGGTGACAATATACAGCCTTGACATATTCCTTTCTCGATCTGGAACCAGTCTGTTGTTCCATGTCCAGTTCTAATTGTTGCTTCTTAACCTGCATACAGATTTCTCAGAAGGCAGCTCAGGTGGTCTGAAGAAGAATTTACAGAAGAATCTTGAAAGAATTTTCTTGAATAAATTTGAAGAATTTTCCACAGTTTATTGTGATCCACACAGTCAAAGCCTTTGGCATAGTTGATAAAGCAGAAGTAGATGTTTTTCTGGATCTCTCTGGCTTTTTCAATGATCCAACAGATGTTGGCAATTTGATCTCTGGTTCACAAAAAGGTTCACAGGTGAGTTTTTTCAAAATCCTCATATACCTTGTAAGGACCTGCCAGTCTCCTCTCCCAGGACCTTTGGATGGTGACATTTTATGAAGCCTCAATCATTCTGCTTATTTTTGTAATGCTTTTCCACCAATGGCATATACCACCCCGCTCTCTCTCCTTGTCCTCATCTCCAATTATCTTGATTAACTCCTGCTTATTCTTTTGTCAGATATTAAAAAGAAGCTTTATGTGATTACTTCTACCTCTGCCTTGAGTGAGCTGGGTTCAGGTCATTTACATGTTCCTATTGCCCTTGTATAGCCTCTTCACAACACTTAACACAATTAAAATGAATAGTTATATTTATTATATTTAATATATCTCCCTATTGCTTGCTTATAAATTCAGAGTCCAGACTTCATGACTTTCATGCTTAGTGTAAGTTATTTCAGAGCTTACAAGTATATGACATATAGCAGGACTTATAAATGAAAAAAAATAATGCTTGTGAAACTACACATATAGTTAAGATTAGATGATTTTATTTATCATATATGTTTATCATCATACATAAGCTCTGAATCATACCTTAAATTTTACCCTCTAAAACTGGATTTTTTTTTCTTGTATTTCTCAATAATTGCTAAATGGATAATAATGTCCCCATGACTTCTTTAAAATAGATATATTAAATAAAAACTAAAATAATTAGGAGCTGGTTAGATAGCACTGCTGACCCAAGGGACATGAATTTTAACAAACTCAAGGAGATAGTAGAGAACACAAAAACCTGGTGGACCACAGTCCACGAGGTTGCAAAGTGTCGAACATGATTTAGTGACTAAACAAAAACAACAGCAACTTTTTCATTTGTGTTTATGGAAAAATGATAGGTGTGGAGAAAAGGGAACCCTCTTACACTGTTGGTGGGAATGCAAACTAGTACAGCCACTATGGAGAACAGTGTGGAGATTCCTTAAAAAACTGGAAATAGAACTGCCTTATGACCCAGCAATCCCACTGCTGGGCATACACACTGAGGAAACCAGAAGGGAAAGAGACACATGTACCCCAATGTTCATCACAGCACTGTTTATAATAGCCAGGACATGGAAGCAACCTAGATGTCCATCAGCAGATGAATGGATAAGAAAGCTGTGGTACATATACACAATGGAATATTACTCAGCCATTAAAAAGAAAACATTTGAATCAGTTCTAATGAGGTGGATGAAACTGGAGCCTATTATACAGAGTGAAGTAAGCCAGAAAGAAAAACACCAATACAGTATAATAACACATATATATGGAATTTAGAAAGATGGTAACAATAACCCTGTGTATGAGACAGCAAAAGAGACACTGATGTATAGAAGAGTCTTATGGACTCTATGGGAGAGGGAGAGGGTGGGAAGATTTGGGAGAATGGCATTGAAACATGTAAAATATCATGTATGAAATGAGATGCCAGTCCAGGTTCGATGCACGATACTGGATGCTTGGGGCTAGTGCACTGGGACGACCCAGAGGGATGGTATGGGGAGGGAGGAGGGAGGAGGGTTCAGGATGGGGAACACATGTATACCTGTGGCGGATTCATTTTGATATTTGGCAAAACTAATACAATTATGTAAAGTTTAAAAAATAAAAAAATTAAATTAAATTAAATTAAAAAATAAATAAGTAATAAAAGCAAAAGAAAAATATCTTAATGAACACAGTGTTACTTAAGAGTACATAACATATTACTATTTTTATTATTAGTGATTTACTCAAATTTAGGTAAAAATGCGAGCCTTAAACAGGGTAGAAAACTTGGTATACTATATTTTACACTTAGAAAAGACAAATGTCTTAAATGCTTAAATCTCACTAAATGTTTATGCTGGATTAAAGCGATGTTTATTTTTAGCAAAAATAAACAAATGGGACCTTCTTAAACTCAAAAGCTTGTGCACAGAAGAGGAAACAATAAATAAAACAAAAAGACAATCCATGGATTGGGAGAAAACATTTGCAAATGATGTGATTGATAAGGGATTAGCCTCTAAAATTTATAAACAGCTTATCACATTTAATAGCATCAAAACAAACAACTCACTCAAAAAATGGGCAAAGATCTGAATAGATATTCCTCTAAAGAGGATATACAGATGGCCAACAGACACATGAAAAAATGCTCAAATTGCTTGTTATTAGAGAAATGCAAATCAAAAACACAATGAGATATCACCTTACAACAGTAAGAATGGCTATCAAAAAAATTCACAAACAGCAAATGCTGGAGAGCGTGTGGAGAGAAGTGAACCCTCCTGCACTCTTGGTGGGAATGTAGATTGGTACAGCCACTATGGAGAGCCAGTATGGAGGTTCCTTAAAAATCTAAAACTATAGCTATCATCAGATCAGATCAGTTGCTCAGTTGGGTCCGACTCTTTGCGACCCCATGAATCGCAGCACACCAGGCCTCCCTGCCCATCACCGACTCCCGGAGTTCACTGAGACTCACGTCCATCGAGTCAGTGATGCCATCCAGCCATCTCATCCTCTGTCGTCCCCTTCTCCTCCTGCCCCCAATCCCTCCCAGCATCAGGGTCTTTTCCAATGAATCAACTCTTCGCATGAGGTGGCCAAAGTACTGGGGTGTCAGCTTGAGCATCATTCCTTCCAAAGAAATCCCAGGGCTAATCTCCTTCAGAATGGACTGGTTGGATCTCCTTGCAGTCCAAGGGACTCTCAAGAGTCTTCTCCAACACCACAGTTCAAAAACATCAATTCTTCCGCGCTCAGCCTTCTTCACAGTCCAACTCTTACATCCATACATGACCACAGGAAAAACCATAGCCTTGACTAGACGAACCTTTGTTGGCAAAGTAATGTCTCTGCTTTTGAATATGCTATCTAGGTTGGTCATAACTTTCCTTTCAAGGAGTAAGCGTCTTTTAATTTCATGGCTGCAGTCACCATCTGTAGTGATTTTGGAGCCCAGAAAAAATAAAGTCTGACACTGTTTCCACTGTTTCCCCATCTATTTCCCATGAAGTGGTGGGACCAGATGCCATGATCTTCATTTTCTGAATGCTGAGCTTTAAGCCAACTTTTTCACTCTCCATTTTCACTTTCATCAAGAGGCTTTTGAGTTCCTCTTCACTTTCTGCCATAAGGGTGGTGTCATCTGCATATCTGAGGTTATTGATATTTCTCCCGGAAGTCTTGATTCCAGCTTGTGTTTCTTCCAGTCCAGTGTTTCTCATGATGTACTCTGCATATAAGTTAAATAAACAGGGTGACAATATTCAGCCTTGACGAACTCCTTTTCCTATCTGGAACCAGTCTGTTGTTCCATGTCCAGTCCTAACTGTTGCTTCCTAACCTGTATACAAATTTCTCAAAAGGCAGATCAGGTGGTCTGGTATTCCCATCTCTTTCAGAATTTTCCACAGTTTATCGTGATCCACACAGTCAAAGGCTTTGGCATAGTCCATAAAGCAGAAATAGATGTTTTTCTGGAACTCTGTTGCTTTTTCGATGATCCAGCGGATGTTGGCAATTTGATCTCTGGTTCCTCTGCCTTTTCTAAAACCAGCTTGAACATCAGGAAGTTCACGGTTCACATATTGCTGAAGCCTGGCTTGGAGAATTTTGAGCATTACTTTACTAGCGTGTGAGATGAGTGCAATTGTGAGGTAGTTTGAGCATTCTTTGGCATTGCCTTTCTTTGGGATTGGAATGAAAACTGACCTTTTCCAGTCCTGTGGCCACTGCTGAGTTTTCCAAATTTGCTGGCATATTGAGTGCAGCACTTTCACAGCATCATCTGTCAGGATTTGGAATAGCTCAACTAGAGAGCTATCATATGACCCTGCAATTCCACCCTAGGCACATATTCAGAGAAAAACATGGTCCAAAATGATATATGCACCCCAATGATGCTTTTGAACTGTGGTGTTGGAAGAGACTCTTGAGAGTCCTTTGGACAGCAAGGAGAACCAACCAGTAAATCCTAAAGGAAAGCAGTCCTGAATATTCATCGGAAAGACTGATGCTGAAGCTGAAACTTCAATACTTTGGCCACCTGATGCAAAGAACTGACTCATTGGAAAAGACCCTGATGCTGGAAAGACTGAAGGCAAGAGGAGAAGGGGATCACAGAAGATGAAATAGTTGGATGGTATCGCTGACTTGATGGACGTGAGTTTGAGCAAGCTTCAGGAGTTGGTGATGGACAGGGAAGCCTGGCATGCTGCAGTCAATGGGGTCACAAAGTGTCGGACACGACTGAGTGACTGCACTGAACTGAACGCTCACTGAAACTCTGTTTACAATGGCCAAGCCATGGAAACAACCTAAATGTCCATCATATATGAATGGATAAAGAAGATGAGATATTATATATATGTATATATACACACACACCCATATATATATATAGTGGAATATTACTCAGACATCAAAAAGAATGAAATAAGGCCATTTGCAGAAACATGGATGGACCTAGAGAGTGTCATACTGAGTGAAATAAACCACACAGAAAAGGTAAAATATCATATAACATCCCTTATATGTGGAATCTAAAAAGAAATGATGCAAATGAACTTACAAAACAGAAAGATAATCACAGACTCAGAAAAGTAACTCAAAGTTGCTAAGGGGAAAGGATAATTAAGTACTTGGTAAGGTCATGTACACAGTGCTGTATTTAAAATGGATAACCAACAAAAACCTATTGTATAGTACATGGAACTCTGCTCAATGTTATTTGCCATTCTGGATGGGAGGGGGGTTAGGGGGAGACTGTGTACATATGTCTATATGGCTGAGTCCCTTCATTATTCACCTGAAACTATCACAAAACTGCTAATTGGTTATACCCCAACACAAAATGCTTTTGGTGCTAAAAAATCAAAAAATAAAATAAAGAGATATTTATTTTTGATAGAATTTTGTTATAAAATTTTTGAATGTCTTACTATATTATGAGCATAGGGTCCATAAGTGAAAATATATAAATGAAAAGATAAAATAAAAAAAAGACATAAATGGGCTTGTTAAATGATTTCCAAATCTTAGTAACAGAGGTAACTATACTGTAATCTGTGAAAGGGATATGATGTATCAAAAGACATTTCTACATTGTTCTTTCAATTGACCCCAGAATGGCATTTCAAAGGGAATTACAAAGCAGTTAAATATCCACAGTGCAATGCCCATACTTCTTGGTGTTTAGTGTAATTCAGAAACATATGGAAGCAGATTCATAATATTACAGATTGTACTGGCACTCATTTCATGTGATTAGTTGTTTATCATATAGAATGGATATTTAACAAGTAAAGGTGACACAAGTGAATAAAAATAAAGGCATATTCTGCCTGCAGATCGTATAAACTTCCTTTGTGCTGAACTAATGAGTAAGTGGTTTTTCTGGCATGACTTGACAGAGCATGTAAATTAACCAACAATATGAAGCCTTGGAGACTAAAGCAACAGCTGCAGTGGATGCTGAGGTTCAGGGAATGTAGCATCACCTTCAATAAGGTAAGAATTGATATGCATGCATCAGTGAGACTATGCTGCTCACCATAAAACAGGTCCCATGACAGAAATAGTAATATGGGCTTTTGCACACTGTGCTATAATTTAAAAGCTCTACTTTTATTTTTCAGGTGAAACGTGGGTAAATGGAGTTCAATTTGCTTTGAACTGCTACACAATATTATGAAGAGACTACAGGCCTCAAACTTACAGGATGCATAATCTTTGATAAATAATTTTCCAGAGTGCCTCAGTTTTGCTCTTAGTTAAATTAAGATTAATACCAACAATGCGGAGTTGTGGGGAAAAAGTATTGTTTATGAATAAATCCAGTATTGTGGCTAAGACAATGTTATACTTTAATGAAATGTTCTTAGTTGACCTACCATGTGACAATTAGATAAACATTCTACTGCTTCTCTTCCTTTGTTGTATAAAATTCCTTTCTACAGGTGAAGGTAGAAAATTCTCACTGTTGACTCAAGCTACATTGACTGCAGGGAGAAAAAGAGAAGTGACAGGAAATAAAGTGCAGAGGGGTAAACAGAAAGGTGAAGAAGTGTTAGAACAGAGTATTACATGTAAATGACAATGAGATGTACAGGTATTGTTGCTAGACACTGGACTGCCTCCAACACCCATCTCACCTTCTTTCTGTGTTTTTTTGTACAGTAGAGGTTGGAAAGGGAAATGTTTCATTTGCTAAATTCCCTTGCTTCTAGAGCTTTAGATGATCGTTATTTTCTTCCAATCAGATAGAATCAAAGAAGCTTTGGAAGGAGAAAGTGAGACAGAGACTTTGGCTTTGTTTTTTACCTGCAAACATGATCACAAAAGCATCATTTTTTTTTTTAATTTTAGCAGCATTAAGCATGAACCTATTTTCTAGTGTCCAGCCATCTGTTGGTAAAGGAGGGGTTACACCTAGCAGATTGAAGTATGGTAACTTCTGAATTATGTCTCAAACAGTTCTGAATCCAGTAGTAATAAAGCATGGCCGTTTCTGGAGTGTAGTATCACAATCCTATGGAGTGGTTCTCAATCCAGTGGCTCCTAATCAAAGAAGAAGCATTAACTTCCTTGGGGAGCTTGGTTTAGTGGGGTGGCTTTGTGATTCATTGTTGACAGCTCAACCAGTTTCTTCAACTCTACCAAGGCATTTAGTAACCCGTCCTAAAATCCTTTTGTATTTAAAACAGATAAATTGATAACATTCTCTGAAACTGAACCATGGAGAGTCTAATAGAGTTCCATAACTGTTGTAACCAATGGTGGAATTATATAGACAAGCAACAGCTTAGACCATTTGAAAGATCATATTTATTTGGTTAACAACCAGTCCATTCTAAAGGAGATCAGCCCTGGGTGTTCTTTGGAAGGAATGATGTTAAAGCTGAAACTCCAGTACTTTGGCCACCTCATGCAAAGAGTTGACGCATTGGAAAAGACTCTGATGCTGGGAGGGATTGGGGGCAGGAGGAAAAGGGGATGACAGAGGATGAGATGGCTGGATGGCATCACTGACTCGATGGACGTGAGTTTGAGTGAACTCCAGGAGTTGGTGATGGGCAGGGAGGCCTGGCGTACTGCGATTCATGGGGTTGCAAAGAGTCGGACATGACTGAGCAACTGAACTGAACTAATATATTTTTTCTTCTTTAAAATATTATGCTTCCACTCAAATAGAAAGTATGGAATATAGAAAAAAAGTTACTCATTACCCACCATATATGCTAAATTAGACAATGGACAGTGACAGCAAGAAGAAAAAACACAGTACTAATTTAAATGTGCTCACAATCAATATAAGGATGACGCAACCATAGGAAGGTTAAAGAAGAGTGTGGAAGCACAATGAAGTAAGAGCGCTCTAACAGCACAGAGGTAAGAGTGATTGTGTCGGTGGTGATGAGACAGGGATAATCTTGTGATTCTAGTGACTGCCAGCTTTTGGGTAAGGGTTTCTCAAAGTGGGATCCACAAAACCAGTGCTCTGAGATTAATAGATTCTTTATAAAGAAAGCATCTTAGTAAAATACTTGAAGAAAATGGGTTAAACTAACTCATATTTTGTTTTTCTAGAACTATTCAGGGCCTATAATAGCTAATGCACACTGAATGTCTCCAGAAAAGGAACATAACCCACAGTATTTCATACTTTTTTCTTGATAACAGACTGCAGTTTACATGGACTGTTTGTCAAGAGTGCTATTTTAAAGAATGCACTTTGAAAATAAAATGTGACATAAGGTAAAGAACAGTGATTCTTACTGAATACAGAAAAATGGCCATCGTGGATGTAATTCAAATCAGAATAAACATTCACTGTAAATTAATCAGGCTTTCCAGGTGACCCTAGTGCTAAGAATCCACCTGCCAGTGCAGGAGACCTAAGAGGCATGGGTTTAATCCCTGGGTCGGGAAGATCCCTGGAGGAGGGCATGGCAGCCCACTCCAGTATCCTTGCCTGAAGAATTCCACAGGCAGAGAAGCCTGGCAGGCTACAGTCCATAGGATTGCAAAGAGTTAGACACAGCTGAAGCAACTTACCACACTGCCATGATTATAATTAATTAGTTGCTAAATGGAAATTATTTTCAGTGCCATGCTAAAGAATTTGGAAAATATTGTGCATTCAAGCAGAAGCCAGTAAAGCCATGGAAATGTGTGTGTGTGTGTGTGTGTGTGTGTGTTTTTAATAAAAGTGAGTGAAGTGTAAAAGTCAGCCACAGTTTAGGATAATCAGGTGGCATTAAGATAACTTATTACTGCCAATCCTGATGGAATGGCAGTTCTGGAAACCAAAAGATATATTTTTCAAAGGCCAAGGAGTGCCTGTGAACTTGATGTACTAGAGGAAAGTTTGTAATGCAAAACACATCTATGCACACGTGCACACACATACAACACTAGCACAACAGAAGTCTGTACTAATTTCTCAAAAATGTCAAAAACTTAATCATAGGAATTATCTTGAAAATGTTTTGTAGTTAAAAATAAAAACTATTTGATTTCATGGCATTGAAATTAAATGTGTTCTTTTCAACAATTAATTTTTTTCAGTATTGCTCATTATGGTTTAGTAAGATAAATATATTTCATTTCAGTTAAAAAAATTTTAAAGTACAGAAATAAGTTAAACTAATAATTCAAAGAATAAAAATAAACATCCAATACTTATTGAATGTTAACTATGACCAAAATGCTATTTTAAATAGTTTTTATACAGTAACTATTTTATCTTCAAAGTAAACTTTTATGAATTATAAAACGGAAGCTTTGGGGACTCTAATCCCTTCCTCAAAGTCACCATTGTCTGGCTTTAAGCAAAGTTGCTGTAATACAGAGACACAAAGATATGTACAATGGCTTGAATAAGACAGAATTTTCTCATTCCAGAGCTACAGTCAGGTAAGGAGTGCACCTTTGTTCCACAAGATTACCAGGAACCCAGATTCCTTCTATTTAGTGGTTCTGTCATTTTGGGGGTGTTGTCTTTACTGGTGTGGCTGAAGCAAGATCTTCAATATAATTATGTCCACTTTGCAGTCGATTGGAAGGATGTAACAGCAGTGGAGGGCAAGGAGGTACTTTAAAAGGGTAATATCCAGAATGTGCCTACATCACTTCTCAATACCCACTGGCCATAACGTAAGTCATATGAATTTCCCTAGGTCCAGAGGAAGGTGAATGACCACCAAAAATGAATAAGAGAATGTACTGGAGACACTTGGCAACCAGACTTAAAGAATCTCAGTATATCACTTGGGGGTCTCATCTACTAATTAATAGATACAAGATACAAATCTGGTTCTATCCTATTTAACTCTCAGATAATATTCTATACCTAAAACTAACTTTGAAAAAAATGTTTTAACCAGATTAATAGATATCACTTTTGATGATATGAAGTTATCCTTTTAGGATTAGCAACTATTCAGAAACATTGCAATATATAGAACCATGGCTTTGGTGCACAATGATTATTTTTAAACATAGTGAATATATTTTTCTATGATTATCAAAGCATTACTCTTTAAATTATACATATGACTTATAGAAAATCTTATTCTGTACAGATACATCATTCCATTCAACTCATTTATTGGTAAAATCCCACTTCTCAGAGAAATGTCTTCTGATCTATAAGAATTTGACTGTCAGACCTTCAAAAAGAATCCTCTTTGTCATTTTTTTTTTCCTTGAGAGAGAATTTAATTTGACTAATGTTATTTTAACTTACAATAGATTTTCTTGGAAAAAGTACCTCTATAAATCAGAGGATTACCTGCATTGACAATAGGCAATGAAATCTATCTCTTGGAGCTCACCAGTCAAATTCTGCTCAAGCTTTCAGTGATCCAAATGCAAATTGGATCACTTATGCATATAATGGCAGTATCTTTCTAGGCCAGGATCTACAGAAGTGCATATGAAAATAAAAGTTCTCTCTTGAATCCCACCAAATCTAAATTTTAGCAGAGAGGCAAGGATCAAACACAGGGTCAAGGTTAAATTGAAAATAAAGTGATCTTGTACATCTCTTGAGCTTCCGCTGCAAGTGATGATAGCAATCGGGGGGGGGGGGGGGGGGGGGGGAGGGGCGGAGGGCCTTTCTGTGCTAAGAGCTGACATGGGTAAAATGAGGGCTCTAGTCTTTCCATCTGGATCCTTTCACAACTACTAAAATGTACTTTTAAACTTTCAGGTACATTAGTAATGCCATAAACAGTTGAAACCTCTTTTCATATCATTTTAGAAGTCATTTAGATGTATCACAGGTCACTGTTTCTTGTATGCTACAGTAAACCTCCACCTAAAAGTGTCAGGCTGATTGTGAGAAGCTATCAACTATCTGCATGGTTGATAGAACTCCAAAAAATATTCTGCCTTACACACCAGAAAAGCTCTCTGCTTCATTAATAGTAGCATCAGTTCTTAAACATCAATGAAAACTTTCAAATAAATTCTGTTTATTCTTACTCATAACATGTATTCATAACAATGCCTGTAAAAATGAACTTGGTTATTGATTTTTAATGAAAAATAATGCTCAAATTTGTCCAAGCAATTTGCTTTATGTTTGTGACCTTCCTCTGAAATTAGTCTTCATTATTCGATAACTTCTTAAATCTCTAAAAAAGAAAGACATGTATACTGACTGACACTATGTTTATTTTTATATTAGGTCATTATATAAATATATATATATAGTTTATATATATATATAAACATAAAACTATAAGAAAATCAGTATAAGACTGAAAGTATGAGAAAGTACTTTTATTCAAGAGACTACTTAATGTATTTCTAATTAACAAAGGAATGATTAAAGTCTATAAAATAACATCAGTTTTGCTACTTTGTTGCTTACCAGGCTCACAAATTTTTCAAAAGTATTATAAAGAGGTAATGTGCTATTTTGATGGGCTTTACAAAATGGCTGTCTGGGGAGGCCTTACAAATAGCTGTGAAAAGAAGAGAAGCCAAAAGCAAAGGAGAAAAGGAAAGATATAAGCATCTGAATGCAGAGTTCCAAAAAATAGCAAGAAGAGATAAGAAAGCCTTCCTCAATAATCAATGAAAAGAAATAGAGGAAAACAACAGAATGGGAAAGACTAGAGATCTCTTCAAGAAAATTAGAGATACCAAGGGAATATTTCATGCAAAGATGGGCTCGATAAAGGACAGAAATGGTATGGACCTAACAGAAGCAGAAGATACTAAGAAGAGGTGGCAAGAATACACAGAAGAACTGTGCAAAAAAGGTCTTCACGACCCAGATAATCAGGATGATGTGATCACTGACCTAGAGCCAGACATCCTGGAATGCGAAGTCAAGTGGGCCTTAGAAAGCATCACTACGAACAAAGCTAGTGGAGGTGATGGAATTCCAGTTGAACTCTTTGAAATCCTGAAAGATGATGCTGTGAAAGTGCTGCACTCAGTATGCCAGCAAATTTGGAAAGCTCTGCAGTGGCCACAGGACTGGAAAAGGTCAGTGTTCATTCCAATCTCAAAGAAAGGCAATGCCAAAGAATGCTCAAATTACCACACAATTGCACTCATCTCACACGCTAGTAAAGTAATGCTCAAAATTCTCCAAGCCAGGATTCACCAATACATGAACCATGAACTTCCTGATGTTCAAGCTGGTTTTAGAAAAGGCAGAGGAACCAGAGATCAAATTGCCAACATCTGCTGGATCATCGAAAAAGCAAGAGAGTTCCAGAAAAGCATCTATTTCTGCTTTATTGATTATGCCAAAGCCTTTGACTGTGTGGATCACATTAAACTGTGGAAAATACTGAAAGAGATGGGAATACCAGCCCACCTGACCTGCCTCTTGAGAAATCTATATGCAGGTCAGGAAGCAACAGTTAGAACTGGACATGGAACAACAGACTGGTTCCAGATCGAGAAAGGAATATGTCAAGGCTATATATTGTCACCCTGCTTATTTAACTTATATGCAGAGTACATCATGAGAAACGCTGGGCTGGATGAAGCACAAGCTGGAATCAAGATTGCAGGGAGAAATATCAATAACCTCAGATATGCAGACGACACTACCTTTATGGCAGAAAGTGAAGAGGAACTATAAAGCCTCTTGATGAAAGTGAAAGAGGAGAGTGAAAAAGTTGGCTTAAAGCTCAACATTCAGAAAACGAAGATCATGGCATCTGGCCCCATCACTTCATGGGAAAAAGATGGGGAAACAGTGGAAACAGTGTCAGAGTTTATTTTTTGGGCTCCAAAATCACTGCAGATGGTGACTGAAGCCATGAAATTAAAAGACGCTTACTCCTTGGAAGGAAAGTTGTGACCAACCTAGCAGCATATTCAAAAGCAGAGACATTACTTTGCCAACAAAGTTTCGTCTAGTCAAGGCTATGGTTTTTCATGTATGGATGTGAGGGTTGGACTGTGAAGAAGGCTGAGCACTGAAGAATTGATGCTTTTGAACTGTGGTGTTGAAGACTCTTGAGAGTCCCTTGGACTGCAAGGAGATCCAACCAGTCCATCCTAAAGGAGATCAGTCCTGGGTGTTCTTTGGAAGGAATGATGCTAAAGCTGAAACTCCAGTACTTTGGGCACCTCATGCGGAGAGCTGATTCATTGGAAAAGACTCTGATGCTGGGAAGGATTGGGGGCAGGAGGAGAAGGGGACAACAGAGGATGAGATCGCTGGATGGAATCACCGACTCAATGGACATGAGTTTGAGTGAACTCTGGGAGTTGGTGATGGACAGGGAGGCCTGGTGTACTGGGATTCATGGGGTCGCAAAGAGTTGGACACGATTGAGTGACTGAACAGAACTGGCACATACACAAGCAACATGTATTATGAATAAATTATTCTAACAGATTTGATATATTTATTAAAATGATGCCAGTAAATTTCCAGTCTCCTAAGCTTTAGCATTAAGACCTTTAAATCCAATATCTTTGTCTTGAGTTCTACTACCATTATTATGTGAATTCATTTATTCAAATGTTCATTTATTCAACAAATGTCTAGTGATCACATCTCAGATATTGTGCTAGTACTCAAGGATACAATGATGGGCATTGTAGACATGGATCGCACTCATGTTTTTTAGATCCTAGTAAGAAGTACAAATACTAACAAAATTCTTATCCATGTATAAAAATAGAAATTATGTTGTTTGTAAATGGAAATATAGATATTAATTAGGTCATAATACATGGTGTAATGATTTAATCTGTGGCTAGAGAAGGCTCCTTTGAAGAAGTATATGTGGCTCCAAAATTTGCAAGAATGATGTGTATGACATGGTAGGGCTAGCAAGAAAATATGAGCTATTAAAAAAGGATGAGAGAGGATCTGTACTCTGAATTTGGGAGCACTGGCCTATACATATCCTCAACTTCCAAAGATTAAACTCTAACATACTGAGCTCAAACATGGTTATTTAAATAGAGTTTCAATTTGAAATGCTTTTCTAACCATTCAGCAAAATAACAACTTAAAAACCTTTTTTTTCTTTGTTTGTTTTTAATTTTTGACCATGTATATATATACATATATATGTATATATATAGCCTCCCTGCAGCTATGCAAAAACATGAGACTCAATTTTGACCAATGATGTGGTAGTAAATTATCAGGTGTAAACTCCACAAAGAGTCTTTAAAGGAAAGACTAGAATATAGACATGAGGGCTGGAGCACAAGCATCCATTTCAGCCTTTGAGGCACTGCCATGTGCAGATGATACTGGGGAGAAAGATATAAGGTGCCTCATTCTCCTAAATGTTAACTCTATAATACTAAACTTAATGCCTCTAATCTTTTTTTTTTTTTTTTTAGAGTAAGAACAATATCAATTTTACTTTCTATTCTCTGTCTTTCACTGTGCTGGGATCCCCCACAAAACCCCTTCTAGTCCTTAAATAAAAGCATGCTCCTGTCTCAGGGTATTTGCATTTGCTAATCTTTCTCTTAAAAAAACTATTCCTTTAATAATCCTATGGCTAACTCGCTCTACTTATTAAAAAAAAAGAAAGAAAGAAAGAAAGAAAACCAAAGTGCCTTCTGTGACTATTCTAAACAAAATCACAACATACATATCACACTGCCTTATTAAATTTCCTTTTTTTTTTTTTTTTACACAAGCATTGGTTAGTTTAGTATTTAACCACAAACATTCACCATTTGTAGATATATAGCTCAAAGCAGTTATTTCATTTTCAACAAAATTCATCTTGCAGGCCCTCCTAGCTGAATGGGAGCTACAAATACAAAGAAAACCATGATCCCCTCAGTTTAGAGGGGCACAGACTAAAAAGAAAGGCTGTGTGACAATGTAATGCTACAAGCACTGTGTCATGGCATGTGCCATGTGCTAGAGGAGCACTGAAGAATAAATTATTCTCTCTTGGGAAGCCAGGAGGAATACGTGTGCTGAGTCTTGAAAGATATACTTTAGTTCTCTATGGGATAGGAAGTCCTCTGGGGACAAATTGGTTCAAGACTGTGAAGAGCCTTATATGATATTCTGAAGAGGATGGATTTTACCCTTCAGACTCATCAAGAGTTTGCTCAGTGAAGTGGCGTGACTCTGCCTATGTTTTTAGGGGGTACCTCCAGCGGTAGAAGGAGGATGTGGAAAAGAGACAGAGGGAGAACAGGCAAAGACTACTGAAACAGCCAAAGCAGGACAGGATGAAAGCCTGCTCTAGAACAGAGTCAATACAGATGGAGAGCTGGACAGGACTGGAGAGGGGAAGCAGAAATAGCAGGATGTGGTATACTGAAATATCAGGAGTCAAAAGTCAAAATAATCCCAAGGACTCCGCGTCACACTATGGGCTAGATGGTTGTGTCCAATTCAAAAGACTGTGGGATAGAAACAAATGTTCTTGTTTTGGTTCTGGTGGGCACGGGAAGATACAAATGTGTGGACATGTTGAGTCTGAGGAGCCTCTGAGGGGTGCCGGTGTAATCACATGGGACCGGGTACCATGTGATTACACATCCTTAAAATGGGTAAATATATAGCTGCCCTGTGTCTTTTGCAAATACTCAGATCATGAGGGTGCATCTGAAGTAAGATTCTTTTAGGAGATTGTAAAACCTGGTGGAGTAATTGACATCTCACGCTTAGCAATGTGGAATGCTGAGAATGCCATGTGGAGCCAACGTGATTTGGTACATGGCCAGGAGTAGGACGGCACCTCTTGAGAAGCAGTGGAGGTGAAAGGCTAATCCTTCAGCAGTGACAAGTCATACAAAAAACATGTGTAGTCTTGTGTCAGAGTCCATGCTGTCGAAAGGACAGTGTCCCCATCAAACATCATTGGTGCTTCCAATGCCAGCTCCCAGACTCTGTATTCTTCACAAACGTTTACTTAGCTGTTCATCATGAGATCAAATAGGGGTAAAATCCTTCTCATATATATGATGAGAAAAGAAATCTTGAGGAGTCAGAATTTCACTTGTGGCTACAAAGTTAAAACCTGTGTTCTTCCACGACCAGTGCTCCAGCCACATTCCCCTCACTCTGACAGCTCCATGAGCTGCCCTTCCCTTTGTGTGCCCATGGACTCCATCCTTGACCTTCCCCTCAATTTACATGCTCTCCTTGACTATCCTGAAAGACAGCCTGAACGCCAGTATTGTTTAGGCCTGTGTTTCAGACTCCTGTCTTTTGCCTAAACTCTAGGACTTTATTGCCTCTACCAATGGATGCCTTTATCTAATCACCTCAGAGGCTCCTAGATTTCCTTTTCTGTCTTGTTTTTCATAGTACCTACCACTCACTGACTTCCTCTCTTGTCTTCCTTCTTTCTGTCATGTATTTATTTTCTTTCTTCTATCATTAATTGCAAATTTAGAACAACAATGACTAGAACTTAGATGAATACTTTTTAAATACATGAATACAATATCTTTACAAAGTTCACTCTAGTTCAGTATAGGTTATAGATTACTAAAACACCTAAAATAAAAGCTGACGCTTTCTTATAACCTACTTAGATTTAAGGGAGGAAGAGATATTGTAATTTTATATATACTCAAAGTCTACTGATAGTATTGTTCAGCTACTAGCACCCACCAGCCCATACTTACATAACAAAACACTTCAATAACACTGGGAAAGTGAAAGTTGCTCAGTCATGTCCGACTCTTTGTGACCCTCAAGGACTATACTGTCCATGGAATTCTCCAGGCCAGAATATTGGATTGGGTAGCCTTTCCCTTCTCCAGGGATCTTCCCAACCCAGGGATCAAACCCAGGTCTCCCTCACTGCAGGTGGATTCTTTATCAGCTGAGCCACAAGGAAAGCCCAAGAATACTGGAGTTAAAAAAGAGAAATAGTGTGTGAGAAAAGACATGGAGACAGTAAGATATTGTTCAGAATTGGGAAGAAACAGAGAAGAGCAAGGTCTTAGAAACCAGGCATAATCCGTTCGTGTTATTCTTGCTTAAAAAAAAGACCATAAGGTATCTTGAAATAAACAGCAATCATACTGAGATGCACTGCAATTTAAGTATTCTCTCTCTTGTGTCTACTTCTTTATAAAGTCCTCCTTCATTCAACAAATATGAATGGATCTCAATGAAGTGGGGGTATGTTGTGAGCAAAAACAGAGAAGCTGAATGGGACTTTTTGAGGAGAAAAGCATAAGTAGGAAATCAATATGATTTATGATTTGATATTTCATCTTCTGATGGTGAGTTATGAAAATCTATATGCAGATGACCAAAGAAGTTTATCTAAAAATACTAAAAAGGTCAATTTTGATCAGCTGAATTTCTAAAACAAATAGGTATAATAAAGTATTTTTCTTCATTTTAACAGTTCAATTCAGTTCAGTTCAGTCGCTCAGTCATGTTCAACTCTTTGCAACCCCATGAATCGCAGCACACCAAGCCTCCCTGTCCATAACCAACTCCCGGAGTTTACCCAAACTCATGTCATCGAGTCAGTGATGCCATCCAGCCATCTCATCCTCTGGCGTTCCCTTCTCCTCCTGCCCCAATCCCTCCCAGCATCAAGGTCTTTTCCAACCAGTCAACTCTTTGCATGAGGTGGCCAAAGTAAGTTTCAGCTTCAGCATCAGTCCTTCCAATGAACACCCAGGACTGATTTCCTTTAGGATGGACTGGTAGGATATCCTTGCAGTCCAAGGGACTCTCAAGAGTCTTCTCCAACACCACAGTTGAAAAGCATCAATTCTTCTGCGCCCAGATTTCTTCACAGTTCAACTCTCACATCCATACATGATCACTGGAAAAACCATAGCCTTGACTAGCCGGACCTTTGTTGGCAAAGTAATGTCTCTGCTTTTGAATATGCTGTCTAGGTTGGTCATAATTTTCCTTCCAAGGAGTAAGCGTCTTTTAATTTCATGGCTGCAGTCACCATCTGCAGTGATTTTGGAGCCCACAAAAATCAAGTCTGACACTGTTCCCACTGTTTCCTCATCTATTTCCCATGAAGTGATGGGACCAGATGCCATGATCTTAGTTTTCTGAATGTTGAGCTTTACGCCAATTTTTTCACTCTCCTCTTTTACTTTCATCCAGAGGCTCTTTAGTTATTCTTCACTTTCTGCCATAAAGGTAGTGTCATCTGCATATCTGAGGTTATTGATATTTCTCCCGGAAGTCTTGATTACAGCTTGTGCTTCAACCAGCCCAGTGTTTCTCATGATATACTCTGCATGTAAGTTAAATAAGCAGGGTGACAATATATAGCCTTGACATATTCCTTTCTCGATCTGGAACCAGTCTGTTATTCCATGTCCAGTTCTAACTGTTGCTTCCTAACCTGCATACAGGTTTCTCAAGAGGCAAGTCAGGTGGTCTAGTATTCCCATCTCTTTAAAAATTTTCCACAGTTTATTGTGATCCACACAGTCAAAGGCTTTGGCATAGTCAATAGAGCAGAAATAGATGTTTTTCTGGAACTCTCTCGCTTTTTTGATGATCCAGCGGATGTTGGCAATTTGATTTCTGGTTTCTCTGCCTTTTCTAAAACCAGCTTGAACATCAGGAAGTTCATGGTTCACGTATTGGTGAATCCTGGCTTGGAGAATTTTGAGCATTACTTTACTAGCGTGTGAGATGAGTGCAATTGTGTGGTAATTTGAGCATTCTTTGGCATTGCCTTTCTTTGAGATTGGAATGAACACTGACCTTTTCCAGTGATTTCCACACCATCGTGATTATCTCGGTCGTGAAGCTCTTTTTTGTACAGTTCTTCTGTGTATTCTTGGAGAAAGCAGTGGCACCCCACTCCAGTACTTTTGCATGGAAAATTCCATGGACAGAGGAGCCTGGTAGGCTGCATGCAGGCCATGGGGGTCGCTAAGAGTCGGACGCAACTGAGTGACTTCACTTTTACTTTCCACTTTCATGCATTGGAGAAGGAAATGGCAACCCACTCCAGTGTTCTTGCTTGGAGAATCCCAGGGATGGGGGAGCCTGGTGGGCTGCTGTTTATGGGTTCGCACAGAGTCGGACATGACTGAAGTGACTTGGCAGTAGCAGTCTGTGTATTCTTGCTACCTCTTGATATCTTCTGCTTCTGTTAGATCCATACCATTTTTGTCCTTTTGAGCCCATCTTTGCATAAAATGTTCCTTTGGTAGGACTTAGGATAAAGTGACAGATTAAAGGTTCTATTCTATTTAAAAATATTCATTTGAATCTATATTAAAGCTCATTCTATTTAGAAAAAAGGTAAGGTATATGTATATTCATTATAACAAGGCTTTAATGTTTTTAATCAGAGTAAGAGATAAGTGATCATGTCAGCCTAGACAGCACCATAGAAGCACTGCTAAAACTTAGCATCTGTGATATAGCATTCATTATATAAATGCAACTTCATTTCTCCAAGTAAAAGTCAGGAATTTGGCATACTCTTGATTTCAATGACAAGATACCTTTCTTAGAACCCTTGGCTGAGGAAGGGACTGATTTCAGTTCCTAGCTGCATTTTATCTTTCCTCACCAGTGTGCATTTTTGATAGAAGAGAAGGAGGGGGAGTACAGGGAGTGGAGGAGTTAGTCTATTCATATTTCATAAGACCTTTTCTGTGAGCCTGCCGTTGCCATCAAAGCACTTGCACACACTGTATCCCCCACACTACAAGGACCAATGACACAGAATAGGGTCAAGATATGCAGCATGACAGACTCTTTAAAGTTTGCCTTTTAGTGGCACTTAGACACAAAATATTTGGTCACTTTTGATCTCAATAACCCCTTGAGGCTGTGGGATAGATCCCATGTGAATTCTCTACTATTATCATTAATACTATATCTAGAAGCTCTTGATTACTCTTCCTATATGTGACTAAATAGAACTATAAAGAAACCAGAGTACAGATTGAAAATCCGAAAATAGAGAGAACTAGCATAAATAGGTGGTTAGTAACATCCTACTCAAATCAGTACTGCCTATTACAAAAATCCACACAAGAATAGTCAATCATAATTTATAATATAAAAACTAGGAAATAATGAGAAATTTCTTTAGCATGAATACAGTCTAGCATAAGATAGAAAACTGATTATTAAAAAAAAAAGTTTTTTTTTTTTTTTTTTCTCACTAAAGCTTGCAGTGATCACAGTGTGGATAAAAAGCAACAGATAGAGTATAAAATAAAGTTAAAATGGGCATTAATTCAATATATGAAATAGAGTTCCCATATAGTGGATTTAATTAGTAAGGACAATTTGATTACTTCTCCATAGTAACCAACTGCCTAGCATCATGAAACCTAAAAACTATTGCATCTTATTAGTGCCATAACCTGTCTTCTTAATGATTGTTAGTCACAACAAAACTTGATCAACTAGACCCTTATGATCAAGTGTACTCACAGTTATCTGTATATTTTAAGAACAAATTAAGCTCAGAAATGCTATTTCCTAGTAGAAGATATGATTCAAAAGCTTGAAAAATTGCATAACACAAAAATGTGTTTTTTAATTTGCAACAGTTCTTCCTGGCTGCCACAGGTTGGGGCTCCCCAGGAAACAGTGAAATGAAGATATGAATGTGGAAAATTTATGAGGGCACTCAGTTTGGGGTGCACAAGGGGAAGGGACAGGAATGGACAGAGCTATAGGTGAAGCCTGGTGCAGTCACAGGCCTTGGCCAACCTTCAGAAAGATCTGAGGCTAGGGTGGACTAGGAAAGTTGTCCTGGGTGGGGGCAAAGGGGCTTTGCAATTCTTTTTTTATTTCTTAACATCTATTTTCAACTGAAGAACTGTTTTACCATGTTGTGTTGGTTTCTGCCATACAACCGCATGAATCAGCTATAAGTATGCATACATCCCCTCCTACTCCTCCCCAGTATCATCCCTCTAGGTCGTCACAGAGCACCAAGCTGAGCGCCCTGTGCTATACAGCAGTTATCCACTAACAATCTATTTTAAACACAGTCGTTTATATATGTCAATGCTACTCACTCAATTTGTGCCTCTTCTTTTCCCATTGTGTCTACCAGTTCCATGTTGATCAGTCATTGGGTGTGGAAATTGCCCTAAATGAGTGTTAGCTCAGCCAAAGCATTTTCCAAAAAGGCCTGACAGCTCTTGGCTAGACAATCTTCCCACTAGTTAGGAGAAGAAATTGTTCAGTCCCAATGAGAGATCTGTGTGGCATTCATAACACTTGCTTCTTCAAATATTAATTAAACACCTTTAATGTGTAAGTTCCTATTGGCAGAGGAATTCAAGCCTTTAATATAAGATCCTCTCTCAAGAAGCTTAGCAGCATAGATATTTCATAAGTACACATATAGAATATATTTAATATTACTCTTATATTGCTCTTAACATCAAGTACAATTGATATCAATTAATATACTTAATTAACCCTTAATAACAATTATTTACAGACACATAAGACAAAATCAAAAACAATAAATATATAGAAAGCAGGAGGCCATCTGCATGTGGGAAAGTATTGGGAAAATACTGTATTCATTTATGACTATAAATATAAATAGGATTTTAACTTGAGGAAATGAGGGGTGATATTAAAGTATAAAGAACATTATTAGAAAAAACAGGCAAATGATTATGAAATGGGACCTGTCAGAGAATGAGGAACAAGGCCAGTCTGACAAAATTATAGGCTAGATAAAAAAAACTTGTAGAGGTAATGTCATAAAGAAAAGTTGATGCACATTTGAACGTCCAGATTTATTGGAGGTCTTCCTGATCTCCACTGAAAGATCACTACCTGTTTGTTTATGAATAGATAAAGGAATGACATTTTAAGATATCATCTCTCTAACTAGTATAGCCAACTGACCTTTCCCAATAATTCCACGTGTTTTCTAGAATTCTGTCACTAGAGCAGACAATCAAAATATTTTCTTTTCTTGGTAGACCTGTTTATAGGCTGTTATTCAAAGGAAATAAAATTTTAGAATTCTTAAATTAAATCATCCCTACTGAGTAAATAAAGAAGTTGAAGCTTTTAGGATTAAGGAATTTATCCTGTTGAAGTCAGACCTATTTGTCTCAAAAGATCACTCTTATTAACTAATAGGCTATCTGTGGTTTCACATCAAAATTTATTTAACAAGACTTAAACTATAGATGTTTTAACTATATATATATATATAGATAGATAGATAGATAGATATAGATAGATAGATAGACAGATATAGATAGATAGATATAGATATAGATATTTGGAAACTCACTATATATTATGAGTTGTGATATATAATACACATTATATATATGTGTATAATATATATTGTGAGTTTCAAAATAAACACAGAACACAATCCCAACCAAAAGCAAAGAAGCTCTGATGTATGCTTCATCTCTCCAACTCAGTTATTATTCATTTATATGCCCTGAGATAATTATTTTATATCTTGGTCTTCAAGCCTCTAACTTGTTTTCCTCTATTCTCAACTAATGATTCTGATATATACTTTGATACACAGAGAAATAATAAAGAGAATAGATCTCTTTCCCAACACCACATCTGCCATTCTTTCTACATTTACAAGTTTTTAATTTTTATTAAATAAGTTTAAGACAATTCCTCCTTGGAAGAAAAGCTATGACCAACCTAGATAACATATTAAAAAGCAGAGATATTACTTTGCCTACAAAGGTCTGTCTAGTCATAGCTATGTTTTTTCCAACATTCATGTATGGATGTGAGAGTTGGACTACAAAGAAAACTGAGCACTGAAGAATTGATGCTTTTGAACTGTGGTGTTGGAGAAGATTCTTGAGATTCCCTTGGATTGCAAGGAGATCTAACCAGTTAATCCTAATGGAAATCAGTCCTGAATATTCATTGGAAGGACTGATGCTGAAGCTGAAGATCCAATACTTTGGCCAGCTGATGCAAAGAACTGACTCACTGGAAAAGACCCTGATACTGGGAAAGATTGAAGGCAGGAGAAGAAGGGGCCTACAGAGGATGAGATGGTTGGATGGCATCACCAACTCAATGCACACGAGTTTGAGTAAACTCTGGGTGTTGGTGATGGACAGGGAGGCATGTTGTGCTGCAGTCCTTGGGGTCGCAAAGATTTGGACACAATTGAGCGACTAAACTGAACTGATAAGTTCTTATCTGACCTCCTTGTTGAACTCAAGTATTCATGTACTTATCTAAAAGCATCTGATGTACATGTACTCTGTATCCCAGCATTTCTGATCTACTCAAGCAAGGTCTTAGCTCCTGCACTTAACTGTCCTCTATCTCATATTATCAGTGTTCACCTTTGCATTATTTTTAACCTTTTTTCCTTTACATCTTCTCTTAATACAATGTTTCTCTTGGGCTTATCTAATTCCATTCACAGGAAAAAAATAAATAAAACAATGGTATCAAAATCAGTCAATTCTATTTGATCCCAAAACCCCAACTCTGTAGCACATGTGCCCTTTTTCTTTTCAAGCTCTTTCCTGTTGGAAATTTGCCTCACTATCCCCACTAAAATTTTGCTGCAAAGGTTACCACAGACCTCTATGCTGCTTAAATCCAATGGTTAATCATTTCTATCAATGTATTCAACTTTTCAGAAGGTAGGAGACTACCTTCTCCTTCTAAAAATATAGCTTTTTGGCTTCCAGAAAAGAACAGCCTTCTGCTTTTCATTCTGCCTCTTATGAGTGACATGCCTTGGCTTTTCTTCCTCCAATCAATCAACTTTAAGTGTTAGTGGCCCTTGAGCTAAATCTATGGCCCTCTACTCTTCTGTATTATACTGTCTTCATAGAAGATTTCACCTGTTCTCAAGGCTTTAAAAATGATTAGTATGTTGATGATTTTCAGTTTTACATATTCTGCACTGACTTCTATCCAAGCTTCAAATCATCTAAACAATTGATTCCTTCTTGGATCTCCTTTTATAAGACAAAAGAAAGAAGCAGTCCCTGACATCTGGCATGTTTCCATTATTTCTCAGCATTTACAACCAGTCCATCAAGATGTCTTCACTCAAAAGAAATGGTGCCTTTCTTTCACCATCTCCACAGATAGCATCCTTTTCACTCCATCAACATCTTTGGAATATTAACCGAACATCCTCCTTATCGAAATCTGTAAAAACCTATGCCTCCTACAGGGCTTCCCTGATAGCTCACTTAGTAAAGAATTGGCCTGCAATGCAGGAGACCCTGGTTTGATCCCTGGGTCAGGAAGATCTGCTGGAGAAGGGACAGGGTACCCACTCCACAATTCTTGGGCTTCCCTTGGTGGCTCAGCTGGTAAAGAATCCGCTTGCCATGCAGGAAACCTGGGTTCAATCCCTGGGTTGGGAAGACCCCTGGAGAAGGGAAAAGCTACGCACTCCAGTATTCTGGCCTGGAGAATTCCACGGCCTGTATAGTCCATGGGGTCACAGAATCAGACACAACTGAGCAACTTTCACTTTCACTTACTTTCATGCCTCCTACAGTGCATTCTCCATGCAAAATCCGAATAAGTTATAAACAATATGTAAACGTGACAATGCCATTTCCCTACTTAAATCCTTGCAATGATTCACACTTAGAATGAAATTAAACACAAGATTATCACATGAATGGACCTTAGTACTTCTACGATAATATCTTGAAAGATTTTTATATTTAACTTGTTTCATCCACTCAAGCTTCCCTTTTACTCCTTGAAGATATCTAGCTCTTTTCCGACTCAAATTATCTGCTTTTAATTCACACTGTTTGAAACATTCATCATTTGTCACCCAGATTTTCATATGGCAGGTTCCTTCACTTAATTCAGTTTCAAATGTCACTTTAAAGAAATTGTTCCTTAAAACTCTATCAAAAATAAAACACTCCACCACAGTTACTCTGTATTGCTTTATCTATTTCACTTTCCTCTAACAGTACTTAGAAAAAAGTAACAACTCCAGCTACGTGGAGCTGGAGCAACTGTGAGAGGATACCTCACATCCAAGGGCAGAGAAGCCGCAGTAAGACAGTAAGAGGGGTGAAATAGCATTTAGAATCAAACCCTAAACCCACCAGAGATGCTCACAGGGGTCAACACACCTTGTGTGCAGCAGAACCCAGAGACCCCACAGAGACTGAGACAGAACTGTGTTTGAGTGTCTCCTGAGGAGTTATGGTCAGTAGTGGACAGCTGCAGGGACAGGAACTCTATGTGCAACAGACTTGGGTATGGCATAGGCCTTTGGAGGATGTTGCCATTAATTCCACCACAGCCACCAGAACTTACACAGGACTGGGGAAACAGACTCTTGGAGGGCACAAACAGAACCTTTTGTGCACTAGGACCCATGAGAAAGAAGCAGTGACCCCACAAGAGACTGAGACAGACTTTCCCGTGAAGAGTCCAGGAGTCTCCAGCAGAGGCATGGGTCAACGGTGGCCTGCTGCAGGGTCAGTGTACAAGTGCCTGCTGAGTGTAGCAGTGCATGCATGAGATCATTTGAAGGAGGTCACATTATCTTCATTACCTCCATGATAGTTTGGCCTCAGGTGAAGTAACAGGGAGGAAATACAGCCCTGCCCAGCAACAGAAAACTGGATTAAAGATTGACTGAGCACGGCCCCACCCATCAGAACCTGAATTCCCCTCAGTCACTCATCAGGAAGCTTCCATTAACCTTTTATCACTCTCCATCAGAAGGCAGACAGACTGAAAACCACAATCACAAAAAACTAACCAATCTGATCACATGGACCACAGCCTTGTCTAACTCAGTGAAACTATGAGCCATGCCATGCAGGGCAACCCAAGACAGATGGTTCATGTTGGAGAGTTCTGACAAATCATGGCCCACTGGAGAAGGGAATGGCAAACCACTTCAGTATTCTTGCCTTGAGAACCCCATGAACAGTACGAAAAGGCAAAAAGACAGGACACTGAAAGATGAACTCCCCAGTTCAATAGGTGCCCAATATGCTAATGGAGATCAGTGGAGAAATAACCCCAGAAAGAATGAAAGGATGGGGCCAAAGCAAAAACAACACCCAGGTGTGCCTATGACTGATGATGGAAGTAAAGTCTGAAGCTGTAAAGGGCAATACTGCATAGGAATTTCGAATCATGAATCAAGGCAAATTGGAAGTGGTCAAACAGGAGATGGCAAGAGTGAACACTGACATCCTGGGAATCAGCGAACTAAAATGGACTGGAACAGGTGAATTTAACTCAGAATTCTGAGTTATATACTACTACTATCTACTACTGTGGGCAAGAATTCCTTTGAAGAAATGGAGTAGCCATAATAGTCAACAAAAGAGTCTGAAATGCAATACTTGGGTTCAACCTTAAAAACGACAGAATGATCTCTGTTCATTTCGAAGGCAAGCCATTCAATATCACAGTAATCCAAGTCTATGCTCTGACCCATAATGCTGAAGAACATGAAGTTGAACAGTTGTATGAAGACCTACAAGACCTTCTAGAACTAATAACCCAAAACAATGTCCTTTTCATTATAGGGGACTGGAACACAAAAGTAGAAAGTCAAGAAATACCTGGGGTAACAGTAAATCTGACCTTGGATTACAGAATGAAGCAGGTAAAGGCTAATAGAGATTTGTGAAGAGAATGCACTGGTCATAGCAAACACCTTCTTCCAATAACACAAGAGAAGACTCTACACATGGACATCACCAGAGGGTCAATACTGACATCAAATTGATTGATTCTTTGCAGCCAAAGATGGAGAAGCTCTATTGAGTCAGCAAACACAAGACCAGGAGCTGACTGTGGCTCACATCATGAACTCCTTATTGCCAAATTCAGACTGACACTGAAGAAAGTAGGGAAAACCACTAGACTATTCAAGTATGACCTAAATCAAATCCCTTATGATTATACAGTGGAAGTGACAAATAGATTCAAGGGATTAGATGTGACAGAGTGCCTGACGAACTATGCATAGAGGTTCATGACATTATACAGGAGGCAGGGATCAAGACCATCCCCAAGGGGAAAAAAAAATGAATAAAGGCAAAATGGTTGTCTCAGGAGACCTTACAAATAGCTGTGTAAAGAAGAGATGTTAAAGGCAAAGGACAAAAGGAAAGATACACCCATTGGAATGCAGAGTTCCAAAAAATAGCAAAGAGAGATAAGAAAGCCCTCCTTAGGGATCAGTGCAAAGATATATAGGAAAACAATAGAATGGGAAAGACTATAGATCTCTTCAAGAAAATTGGAGATACTAAGGGAACTTTTCATGCAAAGATGGGCACAATAAAGAAAAGAAATGCTATGGACCTAGCAGAAGCAGAAGATATTAAGAGGAGATGGCAAGAATACAGAGAACTATAGAAAAAAAAAAAAAAAAAACGTTATGACCCAGATAATCACGTTGGTGTGATCACTCACCTAGAACCAGACATTCTGGAATGTGAAGTCAACTGGGCCTTAGGAAGCATCACTATGAACAAAGCTAGTGGAGGTGATGGAATTCCAGTTGACCTATTTCAAATCCTAAAAGACGATGCTGTGAAAGTGCTACACTCAGTATATTTGTAAAACTGAGTGCAAATATATACTCAGTATATTTGCCAGCAAATTTGTAAAACTCAGTAGTGGCCACAGGATTGGAAAAGGTCAGTTTTCATTCCAATCCCAAAGAAGGGAAATGCCAAAGAATGCTCAAATTACTACATAATTCCACTCATCTCATATGCTAGCAAAGTAATTCTCAAAATTCTCCAAGCTAGGCTTCAACAGTATATGAACAGTGAACTTCCAGATGTTCAAGCTAGATTCGAATAGGCAGAGGAACCAGAGATCAAATGGCCAACATCCACTGGATCATTGAAAAAGAGAGAGTTCCAGAAAAAACATCTATTTCTGCTTTACTGACTATGCTGAAGCCTTTGACTGTGTGGATCGCAACAAACTGTTGAAAATACTTCAAGAGATGGGAATACTAGACCACCCGACCTGCCTCTTGAGAAATCTGTATGCTGGTCAGGAAGCAACAGTTAGAACTGGACATGGAACTACAGACTAGTTCCAAATTGGGTAAGTAGTACATAAAGGCTGTATATTGTCACCCTGCTTATTAAACTTATATGCGAAACATGAGAAACACTGGGTTGGATGAAGTACAAGCTGGAATCAAGATTGCAGGGAGAAATATCAATAACCTCAGACATGCAGAAGACACCACCCTTATGGCAGAAAGTGAAGAAGAACTAAAGAGCCTCTTGATGAATAAGAAAGAGGAGAGTGAAAAAGTTGGCTTTAAGCTCAACATTCAGAAAATGAAGATCATGGCATCTGGTCCCATCACCTCATGGCAAATAGATGGGCAAACAGTGGAAATAATGACAGACTTCATTTTGGGGGGTCTCCAAAATCACTGCAGATGGTGACTGCAGCCATGAAATTAAAAGACATTCGCTCTTTGGAAAAAAAGTTATGACCCACCTAGACAGCATATTAAAACGCAAAGACATTACTTTGCCACCAAAGGTCCATGTAGTCAAAGCTATGGTTTTTCCAGCAGTCATGTGTGGATGTCAGAGTTGGACTATAAAGAAAGTTGAGCACCAAAGAATTGATGCTTTTGAACTGTGGTGTTGGTGAAGACTCTTATTATTTTTTTATTATTATTTAACTTTACAATATTGTATTGGTTTTGCCATATATCAACATGAATCCGCCACAGGTATACATGTGTTCCCCATCCTGAACCCTCCTCCCTCCTCCCTCCCCGTACCATCCCTCTGGGTCATCTTAGTGCACTAGCCCCAAGCATCCAGTATTGTGCATCAAACCTGGACTGGCGACTCATTTCATATATGATGTTATACATGTTACAATGCCATTCTCCCAAATCATCCCACCCTCTCTCTCTCCCACAGAGTCCAAGAGTGTTCTATACATCAGTGTCTCTTTTGCTGTCTCGTATACTGGGTTATTGTTACCATCATTCTAAATTCCATATATATGTGTTAGTATACTGTATTGGTGTTTTCCTTTCTGGCTTACTTCACTCTGTATAATAGGCTCCAGTTTCATCCACCTCATTAGAACTGATTCAAATGTATTCTTTTTAATGGCTGAGTAATACTCCATTGTGTATATGTACCACAGCTTTCTTATCCATTCATCTGCTGATGGACATCTAAGTTGCTTCCATGTCCTGGCTATTATAAACAGTGCTGCAATGAACATTGGGGTACATGTGTCTCTTTCAATTCTGGTTTCCTCAGTGTATATGCCCAGCAGTGGGATTGCTGGGTCATAAGGCAGTTCTATTGGACTGCAAGGAGATTCAACCAGTCCATCCTAATGGAAATCAGTCCTGAGCATTCATTGGAAGGACTGATGCTGAAGCTGAAACTCCAATACTCTGGCCACCTGATGTGAAGAACTGACCATGTAAGGCCCCTGGTGCTGGGAAAGATTGAGGGCATGAGTAGAAGAGGATGACAGAGGATGAGACTGTTGATTGGCATCACTGGCTCAATGGTCATGAGTTTGAATGGACTCCAGGAGTTTGGGATGGACAGGAAGGCCTGGCATGCTGCAGTCCATGGGGTTGCATAGAGTCGGACATGACTGAGCGACTAAACTGAACTGAACAATTCTTAGAAAATATGAACTTATCTTCATTAGTTACTTTCTCCATTAGTTACTTCCTTGTATGTATAATGGTAGCCTCCTATAAACAAGAGACATTCTGTGCCTGTTTCCTCACTATATCCCCAGTGCTTAGAGTACTGCTTGCTACAGAAGTTAAAGATTTTTGTTTTTTAAGAGAGAGTGATAATAGGTAAAAAATGAATATCCCCAAAATGGCAAAACAAAGGTTAACATTAATATGCATATATTATGTCTCTTGGAGATCAGCCAATCGCCAGAAGGCCAGTCTGACACTTTGTTTGAAGTCTAGACTCCTAGGGGCACTAATGTCTGATGACCATCATCTGCTCTGCCTGCGGTTCATGGCCTGGCCTTAGAAAGTCTCTGGCTGCATATTGTCCTTTCCATAACGTATGTATCCATTAGTTACAGTATGAAGCACAGCCCTAGCCAAGTAAAGAGTATCACACACAGGAGGTAATAACAGAAGTGATGCTAGCAGGAAAATGAAATCCTTTCTTTGGTTCACAACTGATTTAAAAGAAAATATATATAAAATGTACATAGGAGTAAAAATAGTTCCTGTTGAAAAGGGTCACTTCTAGGAAAAATGAACTGTCTGAGAAAATTTTTTCTTTTTTTTTTTTTTTTTTAAGAATCTTCAACAAAATGCTTGGTTCATGTAAATAAGACCAGAAAGTTGCTACCTTTTTTTTCCAAATGGTTGTTTGAAGTCTGGATATTAAAATGCTATTTCTAAATTCACTAGTTCAAGAAGAGTATTCCATAATGTCAAACTGATAGGAATAATTATTAATGATAATCACTAACCCTCATATAATTTTTATTTACTATGTCAACCACTGGTTTAATGTTAAGTAACAATATATACTTAATCCTCATAACAACACAATGAGGTTTATATCATCACTGCCATTTTATAGATAATAGCATAAAGCATGTAATTAACTTATAGATTTGTATTTGAACCCAAGTACTTTGATCCTATATGTTCTTCATATATATATATATATATAATTTCCTGTCATGGGTAATCCAAATTCTTTAGGGTTATCTATCTCCTTCCACCATCTTCTAGTCCCTTGGTATCTTGCTTCTCATAAGGCAGACTCAATGAGCCTTCTCTGTTCCATGAACAGGTTTGTGTCTTTTTCCAGCTCTTCATTGATCTGACTCATGACCTGTCCTTTTGAAGACAGTACAAAGGCCACCAAAGTCCTTGGAACTCTCAGGACTCTGATATGTCCAAACATTGCAGGTTACATTAGTCTTGCAAAACACCCATTACATTCCTTTAGTATGGCAGATAATTAAGAGATCTTAGCAGCAAAATAAAAACATCAAGTACTCCATAATGCATTACGTGGTTTGTATGTTAACTTTTGTAGAATAATCAGAGAGGATTCTGCATTTAAAAGCATGTAAACACTTTTGTTTGTTTGTGATAAATCATGGAGAATAAGCATGAAGGAATTTTCTTCATACTGTATTTATTTAGGCATCAATAAAGACAAGGTACTTCCTACCTCTATCAATAAACAATGAAAAGTACACTCTTTTAAAAATCTTGTTATAACACTCTTATAGTTAGTCTAAATTCTCTTCTTTTTACTTAATCATATGACTTGGTTGTCACACAGTCTTTCATTTGGGGAATCTTTTTTTTTTTTTTTTTACCAGATTCTTTTATATATGAGAGTTGCCTTCTTTTCTCAAACTGACAGTAACTTTTTGAACCCTTCTTCAGAGGTTCTGGTTTCCAGGCCATCAGTCATTTTAGTTGGCATCTCTGAGTCTAAGATATGTCCATCCCATCAGTTTTGAAAAGTGGGAATTAAACTGCACCCTCATTCTTAGTCAAACTGAGATTACTTTTCCAATGCATACTTGCAGTCATCCTGGTAAGGAAACATTGTAGTGTTTTGTTGTTGCTGTTGTTTGCTGTAAACGGAACAAATGCCATTGTGTAAAACAACAGAATGTTTATGGTTTGGAGCTTTCAGTAAGATCACATTGCTTATTTACATTAACTGGTTTCAGACAAAGTGATTTGTAACTATTCAGCTATTTTCTATCACACTAACCCTTGTGAATATCATGCCATTGATTATGTAACATTCGTCCAATATTTCAAAGTCACAAGAAATCCTAACTCTCTCTGTTTAGATTCTGGTGACTGCATCCAAAGTGGTATCGTTCTATATCTTACTGATAATGCTTTGATAACATAGTTGAATAAATTCTGGATAAAAACATACCTCTAAAAGACGATATTTGATATGTCCATAGATTGTGATATTCATTTATGTTTGATTCTTCAATTCTCTAAACAATTAATCATTATTTAGAATAGGTTTATTAGTCACGTTTCTAATAAGCCAATTTTATATAGCAATCAGTTACAATAATAACTCTATAGGAGTCAGAGTAAGTGCTATAAATTTTCATTGCATCATCTTTTCTTAATTACTAAAGTAATGTATACCTTATTCTATGCTCATTACCAGACTTGAATATTAAAATATATTTGTTCAAAAGAGAATTGAAATAAATGAAATTCATACTGCTGCTGTTGAAAGTTATGTTTGCTATCTCTTTTTAAGCATACCTCTGATTTCTACAACATAGAAATACCCTGTGTAACATAGGATTACACAGACATAGATGTATACACACTGTACCTTTATTCATGACGCCGTTTACATATTCACTGGCCATAACCTGTATATTTGGTTTATGTTTTAGTATCAGCTTATCAAATAAGAAGCACCCCATTAGACACCAGTGTCTAAAAAATCTAGTCTGTGTTATGCTGTGGTCTAGCATGTTTGTCAGATATCAGAAAGAACCAAATGAAAAAACTCACTTAAATAAAATATACTGCATTTATTCCCTTTCTTCACAGATGTCCTAAAATGTTCACTCACAATATCCTTCATCCCCATGAGCATTTTAAACCCTATATCCATGACTGTACAGCTGTCAGACGATTTAACTTTGTGCACTCTAACATGTCTTTGGCTAAGAATCACTCATGCATTTATTTAACATTCTATTCAAAATATTTTATGCTTGTCACAGACCTCACATATCCAAGAAAAATGAGAACTCTTCATAGACAAATACAGAAATGTACTTTGTGCTGTGTCTACCTCTTGATTTTTTTTCCTACGTAGTTAAAAGAGAACGTTGCTCAACAGAAGAAATACTACAGAAAAGTGAAAAAATTGTATCTTGTTTCAAAGGACTGAAAAGCTATAAGCTTTGATTTTTTTTTTTTTTTTTACTATTTAATCCAAGATGCATAAATCCACTCCAGTTATTTGAGCACTTCCTACATAAGAAGTATAGACTATTATACTATAAATCTGTTTCTGTATTCAGCATTACATTCAAATACTTTAGATAAAGGATATTGTTTATAGCCAACATGTGTTTACCAAGCTCTATAGTTTTGTGGGTGTGCTTACTTAATCACAGAGCTGCCCGTCTTGAGACAGAGAAATTTGCACCTTTGCAAAATTCACGCCAAGGTCACTGACAGTGCTTAGAACATTGGCTCATCTGGCTGTCGTCCAAACTGTCTAGTGGCTATTGAAGTCCCACTTTCCCCTTGTCTACATAGGTTATGATGAAGGATATTTCAGATTAGACTCCTCAAGGTTCAAAACATCAAGACATAGTTAATCAAAGTGTTGTTCATACTTTTTTTACCACTATCTTTAAACTAACTGTTAGAATGTTAAAAGGCCTATGAATGTTAAAAGTCATAATAGTACAGTATGTTTGTACTTTAAAGGGTAGAAGCTGTTCATGTCAATGTATCATGGCTGACATTGAAGGCAAAGGAAGGTCAGAACAAGTGTCAGAGAAAGAGCTACAAAACTGAGTCATAGAATATATATTTTACTTAACCTTTGAAAAGAAAGCTAGATGGAAAACAGAACATTGATTCTAGCTTGTCTATTTCTAAACACTATTTCTTTGTAGTTATTAAGTAGTTGTATTTGGAAGTTTTATATTTTATAAGTGAAGCAGCATATTTTGTGGGAACCTTAACTGTTTTAAAATTCAAGGATGTCATTTGATATATATTTTGAATAGCTATACAAACATATTCAGTCAGATTTTTTTGATTATTGCCTTTTTATTCACATTGTTTGAAGAATGGTTGCTTTTTAATTCATTTCTTTACTATTTTTCTTTCACTACTTTGTCATAAGCTAAACTCTAAAAAATTATATGATTTAAGATCTGTATGTCTATATGCTTTTGCTGGCAGAAACAGTTTAATAATTGTTATTCTTCAAGCTATTTTTTTTCCCAAGCTATTTTAAAGCCTGGTCAGGATGTCATCCATATTTTATTTTCTCAATATAGCTTCTATTACATTTGAATACTTATGCCTTTTTCTTAATCAAACGTGTGTAAACTTTATGTACATATGCTCTGTATGTTTGCTTTGTCCATTCCTTGTGCAAAAATGGTTTGCCAAGAATCAACAGAAGGTTTTCCATTTTTCTAGTGAAACAAATGAAAAGTAATTTTCTTAGAATTAATATGCTGTGCATATAAATAAATATTAGATACACTGAATAATTCATATTTAATTTGATAGACATGAAATTCAGTTTACAAACAAAAAATCTTATCTCCAAGGATATTTTATCAATAGATGTATTACCTGAATATGTATCTGAATACTGGTTTAAATTACTGCTCCTATTGGAAAATAAAGTATTCTCTTCTGCAATTTTCTCTTATTGAAGTATTATGACTTCAAAACCAGCAAATAGTTGGAATTAGAAATAATGCAGGAGTTCTCTCAACACTTTTTGTAATGTAGAAAAGATGAAGATTGAAAAACAAACATTGGAACTTTTCAAAACAAAGTCAGGAGGCAGCTTCCATAGAAAACACTGTTTCTACTTCTCATTGGATCACTTCAACACCAAAGGTCTTAAATCACTAATACCTATTAAGCATAAGCGTTGTTCCTACCACATCTCTAGAATTCCTTCTCAGGCCATGTGAATGTCTGGAGATGTTCTTTCATTAGCTGTTCTTCTTATTTTGGATTGAACTAATGTCCTCACTCATGAGTACTGAAATATCATATTCATTACTGATTCTAATGCCTTGACTATAGCAAATGAGGCAGAATGCAAAGAGGGTTAGAAGATGATAATGACTTGCCTCCTGATTCAGGAACTACTTTGGAGGTGAATTTTCAGCTAGATAAGATATTAATAGACATTGATCTCAGTGGGCAAGCCAAAGTGTCTATAAAGACATGGCAATTTAATCATATTCTGCAAATAGCTGAAATCCAATGTTAGGTTATGAGGTTCTTGGGAATGTCTGTAAGGAACATTGGTTGATTTCTTCTGCAGCATCCATCTTTCTTCTTCGGTATTCCTTAGAAGAAAACTAAAAATTTTCTAGAACTGAATCCAACACTAACTCAAGCAGAGGACTGAATAGCTTAAAATTTCAGTGTATCTACTGCTTTAAAAAGCAATAATTAGTTTAGAGGTGGACACAAATCTAACTGAGACCAGACAGGTAAATCACAGGACTTTGCAGAGGCTTCAGAAAGAAGATCTCTCTCTAAACTTGAACAATATGATGTGAGACTACGAAAGTTCCTGGGATAAGGTTAACACTCTGGAATTTAGAGGAAAACTAGAAGAAGCCAGGAATGATGGTGGTGCTGAATCTCTACGTCATAGTTGAATATAGATCTTTTTATTTTCTATTTTTAAGCCAAAACATGTCTTTATTGATTTAAGTCATTTTGAGGGTTTATTGTTTGTTTGTTTTTTTCTGGCACTGCCTATACAAAATATCTTATCTGATACAGTTTTCCAATTTATTCTTACATATTGTGATGGGAAACCCAGATGACAAATATTCAGAAATGTGAACAAGCTATTAATTGTCATTAGTAACAGAGTCCTAGTCTCTAGAGGCTGGCCAGGACAACAGAAAGGAGCCAGGCAAAAGCATACCATTGTCCTAGCCTTAGGAAGAGACTTACTAAAAGTGGAAATTACACTGTCCTGTGAATTGTTGGGTCAGAAAAACTTAAGTGTAATAATTTCATTAAGAAGAAATAAACTGCATCATTGATGCTTGGAGTAATACTATGCCTCAGGAATTCAAACACGATCACTGGAGAGTCAGGATTTTTTTTTTTTTTAATTTACATTTTTTTAAAATTTTTTTTTTACTTTACAATATTGTATTGGTTTTGCCATACATCAACATGAATGGGTATACACATGTTCCCAATCCTGAACCCCCCTCCCACCTCCCACCCCATACCATCCCTCTGGGTCATCCCAGTGCACCAGCCCCAAGCTTCCTGTATCCTGCATCGAACCTGGACTTTTGACTCGTTTCATATATGATATTATACATGTTTCAATGCCATTCTCCCAAATCATCCCCCCGCACCTCTCCCACAGAATTCAAAAGACTGTTCTATACATCTGTGTCTCTTTTGCTGTCTCATATACAGGGTTATCATTACCATCTTTCTAAATTCCATATATATGCATTAGTATTCTGTATTGGTATTTTTCTTTCTGGCTTACTTCACTCTGTATAATAGGCTCCAGTTTCATCCACCTCATTAGAACTGATTCAAATGTATTCTTTTTAATGGCTGAGTAATACTCCATTGTGTACATGTACCACAGCTTTCTTATCCATGACCCGGCTATTATAAACAGTGCTGCGATGAACATTGGGGTACACGTGTCTCTAGTCAGGATTATTTTATAACAGAGAAAAGAGCTGAAGCAACTGCATCTAGAGATCTAGTGTGGAAATCTACAACACTACTAGAACAGTTTAAGTGCTAAATATTACTGGATGTTTATAAATAATTACTATTTGCTTCTTATCAAGATTTTTGTGGGACCAAGTTGATATTTATTAAGCAAAGGGAGAAAGGTCAGGATATTTGTAACCACCTCCATTCCTATAGATTGTGGAAAAGCCTCATATTTATAAAGTATAATGGGGAGTAGAGAGCTGTGTGAAGAAGATGACATGGTAAACAAAACTATGAATAAGAATTGTCGAATGCTACTTTTTTTTGTTCCAATAACTTGTATCTTTCTTAAGAATAGAGCATTTGCTTAATACTCTTCCTTGAGCATATAAATAACACAATTTTTGCTTTTTTCTGAAACTTCAGGGAAAATATCATGTAAATTATAGGAGAATTTATTTTTCTTTGTATTTACATCCCCACATAAATACAACTCCTAGAGAAACACACATTACTCTGAACAAAGACCTTAAGATCATATAACTATTAGAGATGAGAAAATTTTCAATAGAAGAACAGAAAGTATCTACAGATTTTTTATACTTAATTAAAATAAAGATAACTTATTTTATTGTTTTACCATTATAAAAAGGCATTCTGCATCATTTTATATTAGATTACTTCTAATTTATGTTTGGATTTCTCTATAGTTAAATTATATAATATTCTCATCTTCAATTGAATTAATATTTATCCAGCTCCCACTGTGATAAAAATCTCAAGGATTTGACAATTTGTGTTCCAAAAATTCTCTGTTTGGCAAATACTTGATGGGAAGCCAATACTGTTTCTAGCATTGATACTCTGGAGATAATACATCTCTTTCATACATAACTTGTCTAGTTGGAAAAGACTTCTGGAAAGAAGGGTTTGCTTAGGAGGAATTGGGTAATAAGAGGAAAGAGTTATCTTCTTATATGGAAAGCTGTATATAATCTCAGTAGTATCCAAGAAGTTTATATCTTTAGGGAATATAAAGATGATGTGAGGACCTTGGGGGAAAAAAAAAAGAACTTGCACAAAGTGACACAGAAACTGACAGGTCATAGGTGAAATAATGGCTCTTTAGATACCAAGATCATGCACATCAGTGAAACATGTTGTAAATATTTAAAAGGACCACATGAAGTAAAATTTATGAGTTCTTCTAAATGATTAATAGATAAAACTTCTACCATAAATTATTCCATCAATTTTGCATCCCAAGTAAAAATCCAGATGGCTAAGTTGCTGGAAGTAAAAGTATCAAATAACTGATAAATTAACAATGATTTAATTAGTACCTACTATAATGAATGGGGTTTCCCAGGTGGCTCAGTGGTAAAAGAATCCACCTGTCAATGCAGGAGACTCAAGAGATGCGGTTTGATCCACTTCTGGAAGCTTTCCTGGAGCAGGAAATGGCAACCAAAATTCCAAAGACAGAGGAGCCTGGCAGGCTACAGAACATAGGGTTGCAAAGAGTCGGATGTGACTGAATACACACACACTTCCATAATGAATAAATAGGAAGTACTAAACATCTCTGCGTAGGAAACTCCATATATTCTGACTCTGATATTGTTCTCATCCCAATCACAGGATAAAACTAGATGACATTTTTTCCAAAGCTTTGCATTTTTATAATAAAAAACTGCTACAACAAATATATTTTAAAAGCTAAATTCCATGTCCAACATAACATAAATTCTCTAGATTTTAATTCAGATACTTGAAGTTACTCATGAGTTTATTCAACCATTGGTTTATTCACACACCACAATTTTATCAGGCAACACAGAGTGAAATAAATCCAAGTTGATGTCAGCTTTAGAAAGATATATAGGGACAGCACAAATATTTTGGGGTAAAGCAAAATTATTACAAGTTACTACCTAATCACTAGATCTACAATGGTTATAAAGCAGCTGGATGCAGATTTACCACATTCTAGTCTCCTGTATTTACATAATGAAGGACTACTGACAAAATTTAATGTTGTGGGGCACTTGTTTTTGAGTCAAAACCTGAAAGCAAGGAAGAGAAAAATTAACAGATTTACAGCCAAATCCTATTAAATCATAAATTTATTTGATGACCATATTTCCTTTTCTTCTACTTCCCTTTTTACTCTGTAGCATTAAAGTTGCTTCAAGGCTTTTAAATATTCAAAAACATTTGAAGCTTCCAAACCTAGACTGTCTACACTGAAATAGATTCAAAGGATTAGATCTGATAGACAGAGTGCCTAAAGAACTATGGACAAAGGATTGTGACTTTGTACAGGAGACAGGGATCAGGACCATCCCCAAGAAAAAGAAATGAAAAAAGGCAAATGGTTGTCTGAGGAGGCCTTAAATAGTTGTGTAAAGAAAAGAAGTGAAAGGCAATGGAGAAAAGGAAAGATATACCCATTTGAATGCAGAGTTCCAAAAAATAGCAAGGAGAGATAAAGCCTTCCTCAGTGACCAATGCATAGATAGAGGAAAACAATAGAATAGGAAAGACTAGAGATCTCTTCAAGAAAACTGGAGATACCAAGCGAAATTTTCATGCAAAGATGGGCACAATAAAGGGCAGAAATGGTATGGACCTAACAGAAGCAGAAGACATTAAGAGGAGGTGGCAAGAATACAGAGTAGAACTATGCAGAAAAGATCTTCATGACCCAGATAATCATGATGGTATGATCACTCACCTAGAACCAGACATCCTCGAATGTGAAGTCAAGTGGGCCTTAGGAAGCATCACTACGAACAAAGCTAGTGGAGGTGATGGAATCCCAGTTGACTATTTCAAATCATAAAAGATGATGCTGTGAAAGTGCTATACTCAGTATGCCAGCAAATTTGTAAAACTCAGTAGTGGCCACAGGACTAGAAAAGGTCAGTTTTCATTCCAATCTCAAAGAAGGGAAATGCCAAAGAATGTCCAAATTATCGCACAATTGCACTCATCTCATATACTACCAAAGTAATGCTCAAAATTCTCCAAGCCAGTCTTCAACAGTACAGTGAACTTCCAGACGTTCGAGCTGAATTTAGAAAAGGCAGAGGAACCAAAGATCAAATTATCAACATCCACTGGATCATCAGAAAAGCGAGAGTTCCAGGAAAACATCTATTTCTGCTTTATTGACTATGCCAAAGCCTTTGACTGTGTGGATCACAACAAACTGCTGAAAATACCTCAAGAGATGGGAATATCAGACCACCTGACCTGCCTCTTGAGAAATCTGTATGCAGGTCAGGAAGCAACAGTTAGAACTGGACATGGAACTAGAGACTGGTTCCAAATCGGGAAAGGAGTTCATCAAGGCTGTATATTGTCATCCTGCTTATTTAACTTATATGCAGAGTACATCATGAGAAATGCTGGGCTGGAGGAAGCACAAGCTGGAATCAAGACTGCTGGGAGAAAGAGCAATAACCTCAGATATGCAGATGACACCACCCTTATGGCAGAAAGTGAAGAAGAACTAAAGAGCCTCTTGATGAAAATGAAAGAGGAGAGTGAAAAAGCTGGCTTAAAGATCAACATTCAGGAATCTAAGATCATGGCATTCAGTCTCATCACTTCATGGCAAAGAGGGAAACAATGGAAACAGTGACAGACTTATTTTCTGGGTTCCAAAATCACTGCAGATGGTGACTCAGCCATGAAATTCAAAGACGCTTACTCCTTGGAAAAAAGTTATGACCAACCTAGATAGCATATTAAAAAGCAGAGGCATTACTTTGCCAACAAAGGTCCATCTAGTCAAAGCTATGGTTTTTCCTGTAGTCATGTATGAATGTGACAGTTGGACTTTAAAGAAAGCTGAGCACTGAAGAACTGATGCTTTTGAACTGTGGTGCTGGAGAAGACTCTTGAGAGTCCCTTGGACTGCAAGGAGATTTAACCAGTTCATCCTAAAGGAAATCAGTCCTGAACATTCATTGGAAGGACTAATGCTGAAGCTGAAACTCCAATACTTTGGCCACCCAATGCAAAGTACTGACTCAATGGAAAAGACCCTGATGCTGGGAAAGATTGAAGGTGGGAGGAGAAGGGGACGACAGTTGATGAGATGGTTGGATGGCATCACCGACTCAATGGACATGAATTTGAGTAAACTCTGGGTGTTGGTGATGGACAGGGAGGCATGTTGTGCTGCAGTCCTTGGGGATGCAAAGATTTGGACACAGTTGAGCGACTGAACTGAACTGAAACCTAGGTATCTACACTGAAAGCAAAAAGCAAGAGAGATATCCGAACCCTCAACTCCAAAGTACTGCTCTTTTTAAAATTAGTAGCTTATTAGACACACCCATCATTTAAAAGTGAACATTTAATTTCCAAATATATAGGATTTTTTTAATTATCCTTAATACTAATTTCTCATTTTTGTATTAATTTGTCATTTAAATGCTTTCTCTTCTGAAATCACCCTCTGTGTTTTTCCAGTCCTCTAACTTTATTGAGGCTTTCAACAGCTTGTCAAAGGTCTCTCTTGGCAAATGTCACATTGCACTTGAAAATATGTGGGTTATTTTCAAATATTTTTTCACCCTGATTTCTAATATAATTCCACAGTGATAAGAGAACAGACTCTGTATGATTTCAATACCTTTAGAACATGAAATTTTTACACTTTTTTTTTTAATGTTAATAGATATATTCCAGGGCCTCAAAGTTTATAGTCTATAGGAACTTGAATAGAATTTGTATCCTATTGTTGTGTGTAAATTCAATAAATCTTAATTATGTTTAATTGGTTAATAGTATTTTTTAGGTCTACTATATTCTTCTCCCTCTCTGTTTATTCATTACATTAAATTTTAAGTGTTTGTTATTGAAAGCCCAACTAAAAATCCTAATTATCTACTTAAAAAAATAATTGTAATATATAGTAGAACTACATGTAACCTTGTTCTGTATTTTCCAAGTCTCTGGTAAATGTGTTATTATACTTTCATAGTCTAAAAAATAAAAGAAGAAAGAGAAAAAAAACTATAAATAAAAGTACTATACACTTAAATACATTGGAAAAATCATAGGAAAAATTCTTGAAAAAAATAAGTAGAAAGGTGAATATAGAGTTCTTTCATATCAATGATATAATTAGACCCAAAATTCAAAAGGATTCATCCTCTAGTATTAAAACATCTTTTAAAATATTTGGTTTTTACCCAAACTGTCAGGAGTAGAACAAATGGTCTGTCCGTTAAGACAACAATAAGCAGTTTTCACCTGAATAAATAGTGTAAAGGTTGACGTGTGTATTTGTGTGTATAATGAGCTGAAGGAGGAAAGAGGGAATAAAAACACTATATTAGGATCTGAGTAGTGTTCAAAAGTTATGATCAATTCAATAAAAACTACTTGAAAGCAAGCAAATATTCTCAATGCAAGTAATTTTTAAAACCATATGCTTAAAGTCATAAATAACATCTTACTTTGTCTTTTTTAATCTTAGAATTTTAAGAACAGTGATCATAATTTAATAAGCGTCTACTTGAGCATGGGTCATCTAGATGGTATTAGTTTCCACTCATAGAAACTATGAGCTTCGGCTCCTATGTTTCTGCTTCATTCTTCCCTGTTGAATCTAGGTTGATCCTGTATTGTGACACTTCAGAGGGAGGCACAAATGGATTAAGCACTAGAACCTGTCAATTTATTGTATAACATTCCATTGATCCTGCAAACCTCAAACTATTAATATGACTTTGAAATAAATGTCTCCTAAAAGAGTAAATTACTTAATAATATTACATTTGTAAACCATTTTGCTACAAAGCATTATATCCAGCCAGAATGCCAGACATTTTAAAGAGTTCACAAACCAGTGGAGAAACAGGCATCATTAACAACTTAAGAAATATTATAAAGCAAAACACGATGACTTGCTAAGCATTTGCTTTGTACTCAGGATTTCATGGAATGGTAGTATTCGCCTTGGACATCAAATTTCTAACATGGGAGGGGGGGAAGGATAAAACACGTTGGAAAAGTGCAAGGTGCTTGGTACAGACCACATGGCTTACAACAGAGACAGTGTGGGTAAAAACTAGGCAGAAGGTTAAAAGAGTTGCGACCAAGTTTACTATGAATTCTTTACTTTTACATGTATCAAGTCTCCGAAGGATTTAAAAACATTTACCTGGTGACTCAATGGTAAAGACTGCCTGCAATGCAGGAGACGCAGGTTTGATTCCTGGGTCGGGAAGATCTTCTGGAGGAGGGCATGGCAAACCACTCCAGTATTCTTGCCTGGAGAATCACGTGAACAGAGGAATGTGGCAGGCTACAGTCCATGGGGTCACACAGTCAGACACATACTGAAGCAACTTAGCATGCACACACACATAAATAGAGTATAACCTTTAAAAAATATGAATCACTGTTGTATACATGTAACATAATATTGTACAGCAACTATATCTCAATTAAAAAATAAAAGTAAATAAAGAAATTAAAAAAAAAAACATTTACCTCCTTTTCAAGTTTTCTACTCCTATTCTCTCATGCAAACTCTAAATGCACAGAATAAATATGCTTTTGAAAATGTCAGTGGTGATCACATTTCACTTCTTTATATCATGACACTCCATTAGGTTGGATTAGGAAAAAAAAAAAAAAAACAGACTGAGTTAATGAGAGGAAATGAGGAAATGAGAAAATGAGAGGAAATCAGTGAATGGTAATTTGAGTAGAGAGGAAGTAGGCATATCGTATCAAGTGGTTAAGTGTAAGTGGACATCAGCAACTTACTTGAATGTCTGTTTTAATAAGATATGAACGTCTACACATATGTCAAAATACAACGTCTATTTACAAACATTGACCATACCAAATTTTGCTGAGACTTTCCTTTTAAAAGATTTCATTCCCAATAACAAAGTGAACTAGCAAGAAAAGTTATCAGATGGGATTCAAGAGATCCTTGATTGAATCAGACAGGTTTCATTATCAAATGGGACTACTGGAAAACATAAAAAAACATTTAAAAAGTCCATTATTTCCACAACTTGGACAATGATTTGTTGTATTCTATTTCAGTTTGTGAGTTGGCATATCCAGTAAAGTGATAAAATGTTTTCATAGTAACAAACTATAACATGCCCCAAATATTTTATATAAAATAATGTTCAAAACAATAAAAATAAGCATAAATAATACATGCAGTAAAACAGAAAGGTTTCTTGCTCCCATACTTTTACATGGCACTAGTGCCATCTCTCTCCTTCTAAATTTAATAGAACCTATCACCTAGTTATCACTATCTGAAGTGAAGAGTTTCTATAAATCAGAACTCTACATGATTGCTCATACATATGAGAAATGGGGAAAATAAATGCACATAAGTTTATATAATGTTCTATAACAATAGAGAAATGATCCCACATTCCAGTTTTACAGTCTATTAAATATGCATAGAACTAGCCTATGATAAAATGATCATGACTGGTAAGATTCAGTAGAATAAAAGAGAAAATAGGTTTTCAGTACACATGGTCCCTTGTTCTGTGCCACATCTGGGTTCTTAATTCTCCTTTTTTTCTTGGAGAAAGATTCCTGGTGCTCATGTTACTACTGCATAGAAAACTTCTAAGAAAAAAGGCTTTTGTGAGGATGAGAATTCCTCATGTGATTGAGAATTTAGTTATTTCCAGAAACAAAGAGGAATCCTCTTTCTGTGTATAGTGTTGATATAAAACAGAATTAAAGTTGAACCATAGTTCAGACAAGTCCAAAAATAAAAATATAACAAATCATCTGCTCTACATAGAGAGACATTTGTCCAGAACTAAAATGTTGACTCCTGAACTGAAGAAGTTCCATCGCTGTCCTCTCCAGAAATCTATGCAAGAATTTTAACAAATGTATAAAGATCAACAACTAGATTATAAATTTGTGGGTAGAAGAAGTTATAACTTTTTAAATTTCATATTACAAGGCAATATATCCTGCTTTAAGGAACATGATTATGAGATTAATATTAAATGGGATTACTGTTAAATTGCATTAATTATGCTAAAGTGTTCAACATTACAATTCATAATGTATAAATGAAATATAACAACTAATGTGTAATAACTCATGGTTAAATTATATGCATTGTGAAACCTGAATCAGGAAAAAAAGTACTATATTCTAAATAAAATGGCTCATTTTATACTTACATTCTTGATTCCAGCATCCATTAATGTCAAATTTTTAAAATAATTTCATCAAGTAAAGAAGAATAAAATGTTCTACATTTAACTTCTCAAATATTATCTGAATTAATAGTCAAGTACTTTAAAGTTCATCTAATTTATTTTTAAGTGTAAAGTTAACATAATTTATAAGTTCAATTTTTAACTTCTTTGGGTTGCTTGGAATATCTCAGGATATATTATAAAGTCAGTTTCTTTCATATTTCTGTAAAAGAAAAACCAAAAACAGTACTGTAACAAGGCTGGCTCAGGCACATAAGTTTTAAGGCCAGGATGAAGCTACACCTTGGAATATATAAGCTCATAATGGATCTTTGCTTTCCCACCTAACTGAAAATGAGAAAGTGCTGGAGAACTTTCCTGATCCAAGATCTTTGTTCCTCTGAACAAGCTGTGAAGGAGTGAGTGCTGTCGCTTCAGTTGTGTCCGACTCTTTCAGACTGTATGGACTGCACCCTGTCAGGCTCCTCTGTCCATGGGATTCTCCAGACAAAAATACTGGTTTTGTTGTTCAGTTGCTCAGTCATGTCTGACTATGCAATCCCATGAACTGCAGAACACCAGACTTCCCTATCCTTCACCATCTCCTGGTGCTTGCTCAAACTCATGCCCATTGAGTTGTTGATGCCATCCAACCATCTTATCTTCTGTTGTCTCCTTCTCCTCCTATCTTCAATCTTTCCCAGCATCAGAAGCTTTTCCAATGAGTTGGCTCTTTGCACCAGATGGACAAAGTATTGGAGTTTCAGCATCAGTCCTTCCAATGAATATTCACAATTGATTTCCTTTAGGATTGACTAGATTGATCTCCTTGCTATCCAAGGGACTCTCAAGAGTCTTTTCCAACATCACAGATCAAAAGCATCAGCTCTTCGGCACTCATCTTTCTTTATGGTGCAACTGTCACATGCATACATGACAACTGGAAGAACAATAGATTTGACTACATGGACCTTTTTTGCCAAGTAATTTCTGTGCTTTTTAATATGCTGTCTAGAGTAGGTTGCCATTGCCTTTTCCAAGGAATCTTCCCAACCCAGGGATTGAACCCAGGTCTCTTATGTCTCCTGCTGGGTTCTTTACCACTAGCACCACCTGAGAAGCCCGTGAAGTAGTAGAACATTTTGTTTGCAGGAAGATCATTGTTGCTAATTCCATCAGCTCTTAGACTCTAGCATTAGTAGCCCTAGTAGCTGTGTATTGTGCTGTGCTTAGTCACTCAGTTGTGTCCAACTCTTTCAACCCCATGGACTGTAGCCCACCAGGCTCCTCTGTCCATGGGGATTCTCCAGGCAAGAATACTGGAGTGGGTTGCAATGCCCTCCTCCAGGGGCTCTTCCTAACCCAGGGATCAAACCCAGGTCTCCTGCATGGCAGGCATATTCTTTACTGTCTGAGCCACCAGGGAACCCCAGTTGTGGTAGAGACCAGACTAAAAATCACACTGTTTTCAAAGGGACAAATCCCTAGAAAGGCTCTCAGGATATGACATTCCATATTTGATTTAGTGTTAGCAAAGTCATTTGTAACACCTTGATTAGGTCTATCCTTTTAAATTCTACTTGGCCTCTTACAAAATGTTTAGGAAGCAAAAAGAATGCATGCCAAACTGACAGTAAACTGAGTCCTTGCAGCCCTGGTAGTAGGGTATGTACTTTATACTAATTTCCATGAACCTTCAGCTCTAGAAACCAGACACTTTCTACAGTGGATATCTGCCTTTTCAGTTCCACACATCTCCTTGTCTCCTATTGGCCCTGTCCCCGGACTGCCTCCCCACCCCAACTAGCTCTGAATTCTTGGCTAGGAATCACTGAATAGAGAGCCCCTCCTAGGTTAGCTTGTGCAGTGGCAGTTCCATGTAAGATTCTTCTAGACCAAGACTAATATAAAGGGAATAGAAAGAACTTTTAAGCCATAAGTAATCAGTTACAAGCTAGAATAATAAAGTCAGTATGGCCTAAATAGTAGAAGAAAGGAATGGTTTCCAAGATTTCCAATTTGGATGGAAATTAGAAACTATAATTGTCCTAAAATGAATGTACTGTGACACAATAGCAATATTTTCTCCTTCTTGTCCTTTCACACATATCAGATACCTCACCTATCTGACAGAAATACTCATGTATGCATGCATGAGCAGGCATGTGCACATGCGTGCACACACACACACAAAACCAAACACACATGGGGAGAGAGAAGAGTAAGAGGAGTAAGAGTAGATATCCTGACTTTCTCTGTTTTAAAACCAACCCAATAGGTACAATTGATCACAAATTTTCTCAGTGTTTTGTGTTACAGCCCCTGCTGTATGCCACTCTACTAGGCCTTACAGCTGCAATTGAGGTGGGATGCACACAACAGACACACAAGCACACAAAACAATCAAAAACAAAATAAAAAGAGTTTATATTTGTGGTGAGTTGAGTATGGAAATATGTAAAAGCCAGATGACCTTGCTTCTTTCGTATAAAAGGAGAAAACTATGGTCATATTCTTAAAGGGGAAAGTTATCTCAACAATGAAATTTTGGTTAAAAGGCTGAAAACTGAGCAATCATATTTAAGTCTGTGCTAATAGCTAGAGTAAACACACATGGAAGTACATTACTTAATACTAACAAAAAATACAGCCTAAATATCAGTAGGTTAAGAAAATACTAGTCACTACCACTATTGTCTCATTTATCACTCTTCTATGAAACTGTTTTCATGACAATTGCTTATTTACTTTGGATTTCTTTGAATGCAGGGATTTTGTCACATATATCAATGTGACTCTAAGATTATTGTTATCATATCCATTATTATTATCATTTAGTCCAATGTATTATTGAACATAATATATATTCAATAATAGTTTGTAGAGAGGTTAACAAATAAATATATTCTACATGTTACTGAATTAGTAGTCATATAATTTAAAGTCATTCTAATATGCATTTAAACTTATTATTCTTTAAAATTAAATATATACATGAAGATACACAAAATGACAGAAAAATCAAAAATGTATATTCAAATTATCATGGTCCTTTTTTAATATTACTCCTGTTTGTGAAATTATTTGCAAATTTAAAGTGAAGAGGAATAGGATGCAGACTACAATATACTAATCATCACCGATTCCATGTATTTCAGTGTTAACTGAACTCCACTGGATCCTTTCAAAGAAGCACTCTTAACTTCTCCCACTTGCTCTATTTTACAAAGATTCCCTCCCCTACTTATGGGACAAGAAGACACATTCTAAGAATTTTTAGAACAGTGGTTATTTTTTAAATTTTACAAATAATAAAATGCCTTATACCCTTTTCTGTGTTTTCAAACAATCCGTTCAATTTATGAAAATTGAAGACTAAACAATCAGCTTGAAATATGACTATTAATTTCCTTATAAAACTTGTCCTGAGAAAAACTGCTCAGTTGGGAAATAAAAGCATTTCTCTAGAGTGTGCTATTTATGCACATGTTTATTCAAGAGAACGACTATGTATAAGAAAAATTAGTTATCCTAATGTTCTCTCTTTATTCAATAATAAATTAGCTTTCCTAAAGTTGTGTGTATGTGTGCTCAGTCTCTAGATCATGTCTGAATCTTTGAGATCCCATTGGAGCCCGCCAGGCTCCTCTGTCCATGGAATTTTCCAGGCAAGAATACTAGAGCAGGTTGCCATTTCCTCCTCCAGGGGATTTTCCTGACCCAGAGATTGAACCTGCTTCTCTTGTGCCTCCTGCATTAGCAAATGGATTCTTTACCACTGCTGCCACCTGGGAAGGCCTCTTCCTAAAGTTACTCTCATTAATTACTCATCTTAAAAGAAAATTAAATAGATTCCTACTTAGGCTAATGCCAAAAAACACTTTAACAAATTTCAAATGCAATTTCAAGTTGAATTCATGCATAGATCACATAGAAAATATACATTAAAATAAATGTATTGTTTATGTTTTTATTATGCTTTCTGCTTATTTTGAATACAGTATATTAAGGTTTTTTCCTAGGCTGCAAAGGGACAGGGTAGTCAAAGGCTCCTGCTAATTATAAACTGAGAATAATTGTTTACAGCAAAGCCTAACACTAGATTTTCCCAAAGTTGCTGGCCTTGTTTAAAAAAAAAGTATGAAAGTATTTCTTCCCTAAAATGAGCTACAAGTGTTACTTTAGTGTCTAAATTCAAGAGCTTCTATTCACTGCAAATTATATTTAATGTAAACAAAACAACAATAGATGCTTTTCTTTTGTTGGGATTTTTTTATTTTCCTCAGCGCAAAGTTAGGATATGCTATTACATATTATCTAAAAATTTAAGCTATATCCTCTGGTTTCTCTTCAGATCATATAAATCCTTTGCTCGTTTTTAAAGTTTAAGCTAGTATATAAATTATAATGCCTAAAATTGGAATTAGTATTTTATTTACTTGAATGCCACATCTCCATTTTCCACCATGTTTAATGATTTAAATGCCCTAATTCTTTCTATTTTTGTATAATATTAATATACTAGTATTCAAACCCACCTTTTCACTCAGTGAAATTTTTGATAGATGAGGTAGGTTCTGAATAATATACTATCTGCTGCAAAGGTGTGAAATAACATCCTTGTGCTTTGATTTAACTTATTGTTTATTCACTTGTACCAGCCAAATCCAAGGCTCATCTCTATTGGCACCTCAAGATTATAGAAACATCAATATTGAACTGGGGAACATTTTCTTCTGTTCTTCTAAAAGACTCTACGCTATTACTACTTTAGACTTATTTTACACAAGTCACTAACATAGCCTGGTGCCTCTTATAAAGAAACATCTTAACTCACTCAGCATGAACTAAGTAAAAATGGTTTTAAATCTGTTTAAAAGCAAATATTTTCTCATACTTTTCTTTATCAAAGAAATTCGTGAGAAAATATTGTAAATACGTAAAGCAAATGGGAACAAAATTAAGGTGAATTTAGCTCTATTAAATTCTATTAATTTATGTGTGCTTAATCTAAGTCAAAGATGAATCCAATAAAATGCCATTAATGGTGGTGAAAAAAATCAATGCAACTTTATATTACTGTTCAGTGGGTGGGTGTCAATATAACTTTTCCTGTGGAGAGAAAAAATTAGGTTTTCTTTAAAAACAGCTAGGACCACAACAGTTATGACAATTTTCCTTCCTATTTTTTCTGTGAAGCAATTATGCTTAAAACCAATAGAAAAAACGAAATGTATGGGATGCAAACATTGTTGAGGAGTATATTATCTCAGATGCTATTGAAAGACATAAAAAAAGGAAAACCTTTAATAGGAAATAAAAATTGAAGTTCTTGTAATAGCATCCTTGCTTTTCTCATCCTTTGTTAAACTCAGGGATAGTTTTAACAGCTATTAGTAGACCTTCATGGAGAAGGAAATGGCAACCCACTCCAGTATTCTTGCCTGAGAAATCCCATGGACAGAGGAGCCTGGCAGGCTACAGTCCATAGGGTCACAAAAGAGTCGGGGGTGACTTAGTGACTAAACAACAACTGATCAGTATAATTTTATTGGGCATATATTACACTCAGAACTTTGCTAAGTGTCATGAGGAATCATGTATTTTGCATGGCCTGGCTCTTGCTAAATAAACAAAAAGTATGTCTCCCAAGTGCATGGTGAAGAAAAGGATTTTTTTTTTTTTTAATTTCTGGAAGTGAAGAAAAGCATAGTTCAATATTTCAGAGGATGAATCAAAGAGAAAGGTAGCCCTTGAAATACTTTTATTGAATTTGAAAAGTCTAGAAGATGACAGTCTCAATAGAAATAAAAGTCTAGAAGGGGAATGGTATAAATATGATGGTGATCTCTTACTGGTGTCACTCTTTCGTGGCTTCCTTACCTGGAAGAAGTCAAATATATGTGCCTGAGGCAGGCCAAGGAAGAGGTCCACATGGAGAAGGACTGAGGCTTGTCAAAACCATTTGAGTCAGCCAAGAAATGAACCTCCAATGATTCCCACCCCTTGTCAGCCTTTTGATGAGACCACTTGACTCCAAGTTCATGAGAGACTCTGAGCCAGAGGCACCCAGCTAAGTTGTTCCCCAGTTCCTCACTTAAACAAGTGGTGATATAATAAATACTTTATTTTTCTTTAGCTGCTAAGTTTTAGTTAATATGTTATTCATCAACAGAAGAGTAATACAGGTGGAAATGTGTCAGGTGGTTGAATGGACAGTTGTTAAGAGACTCAATCACAATACATTCTCAACCAAATGTGTTCAATGACTCTCATTACCAGAAAAATAAATTGCTTCCTCAGTTTAAACATCTAAATTCTTGTGTGATGTCTCAAGTTGTCTTTCTCATCTCTTGTCACTTCAACTTCTCCACATTTCCTTAGCACCAAATAAACGAGAGCAACCTGAACTCCTAGAGTATGCTCCATGATTCTTATTTTTGTTCAACTATTGTGCTTCCCCTCTCCTTCAAATCAAACTTAATCTCTAAACATGTAATCTACAAATGGCATTTTGAAAAGTGGGCTAGAGTCATACAGAGCTGATTGTACAGGTATCAGTTACTCAAAATGTCATCTCAAAAATGTGGGTATGAATACACCATCATAAATTGCTTTGCAAAATAATTATTGGAATGTAGACAAAAATCTAAGAATTGTACTTGGTAGAAAGTAGGATATTTTATAAAGATAATTTCTCTTCTTTCCTTCATCAATTACCTGCCCCAATCCCAGCTGGAATTCATATTGTTTCCCACTATTTGGATCTAAGGTTGGTGCTAAGGCCACAGATTATAAGGACTCATTTTTGGTTATTTTGAAGGAAAGTAGCTTGGAGAAATCAAAATTTACACAGATTAATCTGGCCAATGATGCAGAAATGCTGAAAGAAGAAATTCTAGGGGATAGCTAATCTAAAGGATATTAGTAATGAAATGGAGAATTTCCTGGAAGGCATTTGACTAAAACAGTAATATACATACTTGTTAGGCAGGGATCAAAATTAGTTCACTTATTTTGTGTTAGAGGTCACAGTCACATAAAGTGATAGGCTTCCTGTTCCTGGAGGGTTTTGTATATATCTGTTTACACTTTATTTGCTTTCAATAGTGAATCATTTAGAATAAATTTATATTGAGATTTATTTAGTTAGCAAAGAAATCCAGAAACAAGCTACAACTCCATTTTGTATACTGAAATTTTTTATTTCTATGCTAACTTTTTCTTTTGTTTGGATGGCCTATGATTTCATATTTAACAAGTGATAAATATTGATGACTAAATATTGGCATTTATACACAGATAAGAGATTAAGCTTTAGTTAGAAAGAAACATAGGTAAGCAGATACCTAGAAAGAAACAACAATAATTAGATAATTGAGAATATTATCATTTCAAAGATTTGTAGCATAAATTTTCTTATAGAAAGGAAAGTAATTTTTGTTTACTAAAAGACAGTGCTAATTTATTTCACTCTTCCTTCAATGAGTCAGATAAACTTCAGGTCTGAGTTATGATAGACATTTTCACTGAAGACTCTGAAAAATCTAGCAAACTTGCAACTTCATTGACTCCCTAGAATCAATACTGAGTGATCCCAGATGGGAGACACCAAATTATCTCATTGAAGCTGCAACCATATTATGGTGGGCAGAAATGATTTTCAACCAAGTCTTTTTTAGCTTAACCAATATGGACTAACTGCTTTAGCAACTTGATCAAGAGATAGGCCATTTGAGTCAATCTATCTGTTTCCATATATTGCTTTGAGATTACAAAAATTAGCTTTGTTCAACTGCATCTATTATACTATGATATTTTTTTTAATTTTAGCTTTAAAATAAAGAAATACATTCTAGGTATCATGTTATAATTTATTATTATTATACTATGTACATTAGGATGCATATATCTGCATAACAAAAGAAATTTTAAGAAACTTTCCATTTCTTTTATGCCAAATAAGAAATCAGCCATTTTCTTGTATGGAGAAAAGGAAAAAAAAATCATTGGATTGAAAATTTTACATTCTAATTCTGTAAAATCAGATTGCTTCCCTGAACACATAGGGGTAGAAAAACACCTTTCAAAATCTTAGTAAAGTGCTACTTGAGATTGAACCCTGGTCTCCCGCATTGCAGGCAGGCGCTTTAACCTCTGAGCCACCAGGGAAGCCCCACTTGAGAGTTAATAGTTACCAAAAAAAGAACTACAAAACATACCATAAACATGAAATTCATTTACTATTGCTAATAATGCTACATTGAAGACAGATTACATCTCAGACTAGACGTGAAAGGGGTACTGCATCTAGTCTGTCTAGGATATTGGAAAAGCAGATGTGAGTTTATTACATAGGTGGATCCTTTGAAACTGCTGATACTTGACCCTTTTTGATCAAGTTTTAGGTGTGTTATGCATCAATGAATGGGATCCTTTATTTTACAGCTTCTCTCCTGATTTCCTAAGTATTCACCAGTCATTAGAGCAGACCAGAATTTCATCAAAGAATGTTTACTGGTCTAATTTCCTGTATTTTATGTGATTCAGTAAGCAAAGATTTTCCAGAATAATTTTAGTTTGCCCTAAAATCTTTTAATTATTTCATTCAATAAATATTTTCTCAAGAAACTACTAAGTGTAAAGCACTGTTAGATGTTTTGTATACAATTGAAAACAAAAACAGACAGAATTTGTCTTATATGGATTATATATTTTATTGGGAAAAATATATCCCTTGTTTATCTAAATGATATTTACCTGTCTAAACAGTCACTGTCCTTTCCCAGTTGTACATCTTTACTTGAACTTTTCTTTGCACCTCCAAAAATATTATCACCTTTATCTACTCCTATTCTAATACTATCCATATTTACAGGACAAATTAATTATGTGGCTTACTACAAAACATTCTTTTATTTCCTAGGCAGAAATTATCTTAATTTTTCTGGGGAAGAGAGAAAAAGGGGAGAAGTAGCTTATAATTACTGAACGCTACTATGTGACAGAAATTGTACCAAATGAGCTATCTATACAATTTCATATAATTTGTATCACCTCGTTATCCCCAATTTCTGATCAGAAGTAAACTGTCTAGGACTACACAAATGGAATGAAAGCCAGGATTCGGAAGTCAAGCTATTCAATATCAAGTTACTTGATTTTTAATCTACCAAAGATATCTTTTCTTAAAAGCATTCACTCAGGTTTGTGTCTTTTTTAATGTCAAGTACCACACGTACCTGGTATTACAGAAAATTAAATTCTTCTCATTCTACTTACAGAAGGTGCTAATAAATACTTATTTAATAAAGGACTAAATGGGTTACTGTGCTTGAAACCCAGTTTAATCTGTGTCAAATTCTCAATAGGAAACTAAAGTAAATTAATTAATCATTTTACTTATTGTCAAAGTAGTATTTATAAAATGGAATTTTGGTCAAAGGCCTGATCTAGCTTGATGACTAAAATTGAGACAGGTCAATTCCTAGGCAGGTTGGTAAGAAGTCCAGGGGTCCACCTGAGATAGGGGTCTAGATTTTCAAGGAGGAGAAAAGGACAAATGTTTCTTTTTTTTTTTTTTTTCTCTACATTCCTTAGTCTTAGTCACATAAAATGGTTTGTTTCTTTAAGCCTAGAGCTGATGATTACGCAACAACTCAGTTTAACCTTTGTACTAGGGATTATACAACAATGTATCCTGCTTGAGGACAGTTATTCCTTCCTGGGAAAACCTTCTAATTCTGATGTCTCAGAATGTATATTATGAGAGTGGGTCTGGTAGGATTTTACTATTGTTGAATTCAAATCCTGTTATCCTAAAATGTAAATTGTGGGAGTGGGTCTGGTAAATTTTTCCCAAACTCGAGACATTCGTTTGATTTACTGTAATAACTAATTTCTATGACCAGTATATGCTCTTGGGAAAACTTTATTAGCCTTTGCCCTGCTTCATTGCTTATTCCAAGGCCAAATTTGCCTGTTACCCCAGGTGTTTATTGACTTCCTACTTTTGCATTCCAGTCTTCTATAATGAAAAGGACATCTTTCTTGGGTGTTAGTTCTAAAAGGTCTTGTAGGTCTTCTTAGAACCGTTCAACTTCAGCTTCCTCAGCATTACTGGTTGGGGCATAGACTTGGATTACTGTGATATTGAATGGTTTGCCTTGGAAACGAACAGAGATCATTCTGTCGTTTTTGAGATTGCATCCAAGTACTGCATTTCAGACTCTTTTGCTGACCATGATGGCTACTCCATTTCTTCTAAAGGATTTCTGCCCACAGTAGTAGATATAACGGTCATCTGAGTTAAACTCACCCATTCCAGTCCATTTTAGTTCGCTGATTCCTAGAATGTCGACGTTCACTCTTGCCATCTCCTGTTTGACCACTTCCAATTTGCCTTGATTCATGGACCTGACATTCCAGGTTCCTATGCAATATTGCTCTTTACAGCATTGGACCTTGCTTCTATCACCAGTCACATCCACAACTGGGTATTGTTTTTGCTTTGGCTCCATCCCTTCATTCTTTCTGGAGTTATTTCTCAACTGATCTCCAGTAGCATAATGGGCACCAACCGACCTGGGGAGATCCTCTTTCAGTATCCTATCATTTTGCCTTTCCATGCTATTCATGGTGTTCTCAAGGCAAGAATACTGAAGTGGTTTGCCATTCCCTTCTCCAGTGGACCACATTCTGTCAGATCTCTCCACCATGATCAGCCCGTCTTGGGTGGCCCCACATGGCATGGCTTAGTTTCATTGAGTTAGACAAGGCTGTGGTCCTAGTGTGATTGACTGACTAGTTTTCTGTGTTATGGTTTCAGTGTGTCTGCCCTCTGATGCCCTCCCGCAACATCTACCGTGTTACTTGGGTTTCTCTTACCTCTTCCAACAAAACAAGATAAGACTCTACACATGGACATCACCAGATGGTCAACAGTGAAATCAGATTGATTATATTCTTTGCAGCCAAAGATGAAGAAGCTCTATACTGTCAGCAAAAACAAGACTGGGAGCTGACTGTGGCTCAGATCATGAACTCCATATTTCCAAATTCAGACTTAAATTGAAGAAAGTAGGGAAAACCAAGAGACCATTCAGGTATGACCTAAATCAAATCCCTTATGATTATACAATGAAAATGAGAAATAGATTAAGGGACTAGATACGATGGATAGAGTGCCTGATGAACTATGGATGGAGGTTCGTGACATTGTACAGGAGACAGGGATCAAGACCATCTCCATGGAAAAGAAACGCAAAAAAGCAAAATGACTGTCTCAGGAGGCCTTACAAATAGGTGTGAAGAGAAGAAAAAAGCAAAGGAGAAAATGAAAGATATACCCATTTGAAGGCAGAGTTCCAAAGAATAGCAAGGAGAGATAAGAAAGCCTTCCTCTGCAATCAATGCAAAGAAATAGATGAAAACAATAAAATGGGAAAGACTAGAGATCTCTTCAAGAAAATTAGAGATAGCAAGGGAATATTTCATGCAAAGATGGGCTCGATAAAGGACAAAAATGGTATGGACCTAACAGAAGCAGAAGATATTAAGAAGAAGTGGCAAGAATACTCAGAAGAATTGTACAAAAAAGAACTTCATGACCCAGATAATCACGATGGTGTGATCCCTCACTTAGAGCCAGGCATCCTGGAATGTGAAGTCAAGTGGGCCTTAGAAAGCATCACTATGAACAAAGCTAGTGGAGGTGATGGAATTCCAGTTGAGCTATTTCAAATCCTGAAATATGATGCTGTGAAAGTGCTGCACTCAATATGCCAGCAAATTTGGAAAACTCAGCAGTGGCCACAGGACTGGAAAAGGTTAGTTTTCATTCCAATCCCAAAGAAAGGCAGTGCCAAAGAATGCTCAAACTACCGCACAATTGCACTCCTCTCACACGCTAGTAAAGTAATGCTAAAATTCTCCATGCCAGGCTTCAGCAGTACATGAACGGTGAGCTTCCTGATGTTCAAGCTGGTTTTAGAAAAGGCAGAGGAACCAGAGATCAAATTGCCAACATCTGCTGGATCATGGAAAAAGCAAGAGAGTTCCAGAAAAGCATCTATTTCTGCTTTATTGACTATGCCTTTGACTGTGTGGATCACAATAAACTGTGGAAAATTCTGAAAAGTGTGAACAACAGACCACCTGACCTGCCTCTTGAGAAACCTATATGCAGGTCAGGAAGTAACAATTAGAACTGGACATGGAACAACAGACTGGTTCCAAATAGGAAAAGGAGTACGTCAAGGCTGTATATTGTCACCCTGCTGATTTAACTTCTATGCATGAGAAATGCTGGGCTGGAAGAAGCACAAGATGGAATCAAGATTGCTGGGAGAAATGTCAATAACCTCAGATATGCAGAAGACACCACCCTTATGGCAGAAAGTGAAGAGGAACTGAAAAGCCTCTTGATGAAAGTGAAAGAGGAGAGTGAAAATGTTGGCTTAAAGCTCAATGTTCAGAAAACTAATATCACGGCATCTGGTCCCATCACTTCATGGGAAATAGATGGGGAAACAGTGGAAACAGTGTCAGACTTTATTTTTTTGGGCTCCAAAATCACTGCAGATGGTGACTGCAGCCATGAAATTAAAAGATGCTTACTCCTTGGAAGGAAAGTTATGACCAACCTAGATAGCATATCCAAAAGCAGAGACATTACTTTGCCAACAAAGTCCATCTACTCAAGGCTAAGGTTTTTCTAGTGGTCATGTATGGATGTGAGAGTTGAACTGTGAAGAAATCTGGGCGCAGAAGAATTGATGCTTTTGAACTGTGGTGTTGGAGAAGACTCTTGAGAGTCCCTTGGACTGCAAGGAGATCCAACCAGTCCATTCTAAAGGAGATCAGTCCTGGGTGTTCATTGGAAGGACTGATGCTGAAGCTGAAACTACAGTACTTTGGCCACCTCATGTGAAGAGTTGACTCATTGGAATAGACTCTGATGCTGGGAGGGATTGGAGGCAGGAGGAGAAGGGGATGACAGAGGATGAGATGGCTGGATGCCATCACCGGCTTGATGGACATGAGTTTGGGTGAACTCCGGGATTTGGTGATGGACAGGGAGGCCCGGCATGCTGCGATTCATGGGGTCGCAAAGAGTCGGACACGACTGAGCGACTAAGCTGAACTGAGCTGAATAAATAAACAGTATATAACTTCCTCACTAAAGACGAGCAACTGGGGCACTCTCTGCGCCCTTCTGATGTCTATGTCAGAATCTTTCTCTATTCCTTTTCACTGTAATAAAACTGCCACACAAGAGCCCTGAGTGGTCAAGCCTGGTCTCTGGTTCTGAAGCTAAATCTTCAGAGATCACGATTCTGACATCATTCGCTGTAAGCTATCAATATGATTTAGGGAATATATTATAGAAGTTAAAGATGAGTTGCACGATTCTAGTTTGAAGATGCAGGTAGATGATCTTCCATTTCTTAGGCTGAAATTCCATGAGGAGGAGGAGGAATGGGATATAAGGCATGCTAATGAACACAGTTTGGGTCTGCTGAGTTGGCTGTGTGTGAGATAACAACATGGGCATGTCCACCAGAGGCAGGTATAGGGGCAAGAAGCTCAGGAAAGGACACCAAGTAGCAGAAATAGATTTAATGTTTGCAAATAGTATTTTCAATTTTTTAGAACTCTAATTAAAAATTAAATATTTTAATTCATATATAAAGTAATCTTGGTATGTGTGAGGTTAGGATATAATTTAATTTATTCCAAAAAATTAGCTAGTTATTCTCAGCATTTCTGAATAATCCTTTTCTCTATTTATTCACAATAAAATATTACATCAAATAAATGATAATATACACTATTACTGCTGGTTTTAGGATGAGGATGCTTTCTATAGCTTTTTAAAAAGATGTAGTGCAGTAAATAATAACTAGTAAGCATATTCATGACTTTAAAGATATTTCTCCAGATAACAACCATACGTTAAAAGATCATGTTCGTGATTTCCCAACTAGTTACAATTTCATGAATTCTACCATCATTAAGCACACATTTCCATGTATAGTCCACAAGAAAAATGACAAACATTTAATGAATTCAGTGAAATAAGGACATATTAGGGATATAGTATGTTTCATAATCCATCGATATTTAGCTACATTATAAAATTTCAGTGACAGAAGTGTTTTGTTTTGTTTTTCCTTGTGAACCAGTAAGGCTTCTAGGGCTTGCCTCTTTCTGTTCTTATCATTCAAAAACCACTTGATTATGAAACCATTTCACTTTTTCTTTTTGCCAAGGATTAACATCAAGATCTAGATGTGAGAACTGGATCATAAGAAAAGCTAAGTGCCAAAGAATTAATGTTTTGAACTGTAGTGTTGGAGAAGATTCCTGAGAGTCCCTTGGACTGCAAGGAGATAAAACCAGTAAATCCTAAAGAAAATCAGTCCTGAATATCCATTGGACGGACTGATGCCGAAGCTGAAACTCCAATACTTTGGCCACCTGATGTGAAGAATCGACTTATTGGAAAAGACCAGATGCTGGGAAAGATTGAAGGCAGGAGGGGAAGGGGATGACTGAGGACGAGATGGATAGATGGCATCACTGACTCGATGAACATGAATTTGAGCAAGCTCCGGGAGTTGTTGATGAACAGGGAAGCCTAGCATGCTGCAGACCATGGGGTTGCAAAGAGTCAGACGTGACTGAGCGACTGAACTGCAACTGAACTGAACAGCAAGATCTAGGAATTAGTTAATTAACCATTTCATCTTTTGAAAATCATAATGTCTATATTAATATGTTAGAAGAAGAGGGACCAACACTGAAGCATTAGATGTCAAAACAACAGTTAGTTCAGTGCAGTTCAGTCACTCAGTCGTGTCCGACTCTTTGCGACCCCATGAATCGTAGCACTCCAGGCCTCCCTGTCCATCACCAACTCCCGGAGTTCACCCAAACTGATGTCCATCGAGTCGGTGATGCCATCCAGCCATTGAGTCGGTGATGCCATCCAGCCATCTCATCCTCTGTCGTCCCCTTCCCCTCCTGCCCTCAATCCCTCCCAGCATCAGAGTCTTTTCCAGCGAGTCAACTCTTCACATGAGGTGGCCAAAGTATTGGAGTTTCAGCTTTAGCATCATTCCTTCCAAAGAACACCCAGTTAAGGTGCCTCCAAATCCTGAAATGCCATGCTTTACTAATCCTAGAGCACTACAAAGTATTGCTTTAGTTTTCATGTCAGTACATAGGTTTTATGGACGAGAGTATCTTTATGAGAGGAAAATATTTTGTCTAATATATGCTACATTTTCTCTCCTCCTATCTTGGATTTCACTTTCAACTCTTTCTTTATTTATGCAATTTCTTAGCTTTTCGTAAAATGGGCAATATGGAAGGAAAATACAAACTCAGAAGATCTGTTTATCTCTCACCAGTAACCTAAGCAGGAAACCTTACTTTCTCTTGTTTTTTCCTAGAACTTGCATGATATAAACACAATACATATTTTACTGAAAGGTTTTCCTGTACACTTCTTTCCACATTTCAGTGTTTCTCTCATTTTTGTTACAATTTATTTATCATTCTGTCCTTTCTCTCATCTTTTATTTATACTGCTGTGAAAAAAATAATTCTCAACAGTAAGCTCCTTCTCTGTACAGATGCATATGTCTGTTTACTACGTTTCTCATTAGACAATCTGTGAGACTATAATTAAAATTTCACTCGTCAGAGCATTTAGCATTTGAACATTCTTATCTTTGCCACGAACTTGTTTTGTTCAGAAGATTTTCTTAAAATCTAGGGGAGATATTAGATTCTACAAAGTATTCATTTCCTTAGCTTTATGGCACCTAAGATGATATCATCATCTTCTCCCAAGATCCTGTCACTTCCATTTTGCCAACTGATGCTTTCTTGATAGAATAAAATCCCAAATAGCAGGCCTTATTCAACTCTCTGAAAAGTAAAGCTTTCAGTAAGGCCAAAATTATCAGACGATCTGCTTTTAAGAGAATGAGCCTTCAGAGAGACATCTAGATAGTTTACACTTACAGTTTCATCTAACTTGCTTCTTTGCCAATTTACAATTACATGCCACTATTTGTCTCAATTCCATTAGTATAACTGAAATAAGTAATAAGAAATTTAGCCTTTTTCTTCTATCCAACTGATCCAACCTATTTAGATTTCTAACTTTTATCCTTAATGAGTATTGGTTAAACTCGTAGACAACTCTTGGCTGCTCTCAAGCACACTTGGCTAAGACAGAGAAATTCATGTGAATGCAAAACAAATTTGAATTTAAAATCTTCATTCTCAAATTCTATCACTTCTTTAAAATTCCCACTACAAAATCATGAATTTATTAATAATAGGAGCTAATATTTATATGGCACCTACTACTTTAACTGTTCTAAACACTTTATACTTATTGTTTTATGTAATCTTTACAACACTCCTTGATGTCAGTATCATTATTAATCCAGATAAGGAAATTGAGGCAAAAAAGATGAAATAACTTGTATAAAGTCATTCCACTGACAATGGTAGAGGCAGCTCCCACTTCTACAACTAAGGCAATACTAACATATAAGTAGTATGGTAGCTATGCTATTTTACATTTTTTAAATCTATGGAAGGGATTGATGCTTTTGAACTGTGGTGTTGGAGAAGACTCTTGAGAGTCCCTTGGATAGCAAGGAGATCAAACCAGTCAATCCTAAAGAAAATCAGTCCTGAATAGCCATTGGAAGAACTGATGCTGGAGTTGAAGCTCCAAAACTCTGGCCACCTGATGTGAAGATCTGACTCATTGGAAAAGACTCTGATGCTGGGGAAGACTGAAGGCAGGAGGAGAAGGGGACAACAGAGGATGAGATGGTTAGATGGCATCACCCACTCAATGGACATGAGTTTGAGCAAGCTCTGGGAGTTGGTGATGGACAGGGAGGCCTGGCGTGCTGCAGTCCACGGGGTCACAAAAAGTCAGACACGACTGACTGGACTGAACTGAACTGATGGAAAGGAGGTTAGAAATTCTGTTACTCAAGAGGCACTTGAAATTTATGGAGCACAGATTCTGATTGTGGAGTCCAATAGCTACATTTGTTAATGGGGTGTTAAAATGTCATTCTGTCCTAGAAGAGGAGTAAGGTGAACAAGGTAGGGCAGTGATATGCTAACCCAGGAGCACACTGGACTTCTGGAATTGTAAAAGTGGGCATGCAACTACAATGGAGAGTGGGAAATGGAGGGTGAGGGATGAGAGGGAATGCTATAAGAGATGTGCAGCATGGAGATACTTGTTCTTAGACCAGACTGTGCTTAACACATACATGCTATATGACCATTTATCTTATCAACAGAATGCACTGCCTTTTAAAATATCCCTGAGTAATATTTTATAATACTTTACCGTGTTTTGTAACCTTACTTCAAAAAAATAAATGCCTTGTAGCATTATGTATCATTAGAATGTAAAATTCATTTTAACTGATGAACGCTCTCATATCCTTTAAAGGTGTTTGCTATGTCATTGAAATGGAGCAAACCTAGTTTGGAATGAAGAATACATCTAATTCACAGTAGGAAAAACAGAGACCCTACAGATACTTAATACAGAAAACAATTTATCTTGAATATTCATAATTGCCATTTTAATAGTGGTTCTGAATCTGCTTATTTAAGTGATATTGCAAACATGAAGTAAGAAAAAAGAGTAGTTGTCTACCTTGATGGTAAAGTCTGGGACACAGGCCATAGCGATTTTTTTAAGGGACTAGTACTAAATCAAACAAGCAGTTTGTAGAGGACTTTGGACCATCTCCCATATTTCTTACATTAGTAGCACCATGGAAAGTGGCCACATCCTGACCACTCTTCATTATGTGAACAATTTTATTATAATAGACTGTAATTCTACAAGAAACAGCAATTCTGAAAGGATAATGTTTCTTTTTAAACTATAGAAGTAGCTATTGAATGTTGCAAAGTACAGACTGATTGGATATTAAAGATAGGAATGGTGATTTTAAGTTTCATGAAAAGAGGCATATTTCTGTCAAGGTTCTGAGATGTAGACACAAGATGAATGCTTAAGTAAATGGTTCAATAAAAACCCCTTTTTTATAGGACTTTTTTTGTTCTTCATTATTCTTGTTCAAATGCTGCATTTCTCTTAAAACAACATATGCAACACCAAATACAGTTTGTTACATGAACAAATTCTAGTTGTTCATCACCAAAATTTCAAAATGTGGTTGGTGCAGCTACAAAAAAAATGATTTACTGAAAATTTTGTAAAGTAAAAGCACTTCAAACCAGCATATTTTGACATAACATTTAAAATTCCAACTTAATATGGTAGATTAATATGACTAATGACTTTTAATCATGTTCCTGAAATAATTACAACAATATCAGTGCCCCCTAAATTTTTTTTTTTAATTTTAAAAATGAAAAGGTATGTTGAGGTCAGTCATTAAGGTCTTCTCCATTATCTACAGTTATGGCATTGATTGTAAATATACTAAAGAATCAACCCCCAGAAAGTACATGTGAAGAGGCAGAAGTCATAGGACTTATTTTTAAAAATAGAATAAAAAATATTAGCTTTAATGATTAATAATTCACAAAATATGTACATTTTGAAAATACAAAATGAACTGTTAACATTTTTCTATTCTTGTATTTTCATTATTGTGAATGGTCAACTGAGAACTCATAATAGCATTAGTAATAATAATTATCTATTACAGTTTAAAAAGAGTATTATATTAATTTAAATTTTAATCAATTGGTATTAAAATATAATCAATTATATTTTATATTTTATAAACTGTTTATATTGTCACATAAACAATTTGGGATGCCCATATTTTCTTGAAAGCTATTGTCAAGCATGGTGGCAGCTCATGGAAATAAATGAATAAATGAACTGTGAGATCTCATAGGTTACTTGTTTTAATTAGACTATTTTCTTATAGTTCAGTTGATCAATCTAATATATTTTGTTTTAACCACTATTATATACTAATTTTAATACAGTTGTATTCAAGAAAAATGAACAAATCTGATCCAAAATGTATAATTTACCCCAAATATTTGTGTTTTGTTTATTTTACATATAGACAGACTATGTTTAATTTAAAAGTCGTTAATTGAACAAAGTGTAAGAAATCATTGTGGTGTATATGGCTCTTCCAATTAAATGTGTTTGTGGATTAAACATGCTTTTTTATGTCATCACACACCACTTTTCTCACCTTGACAGCTGCATGTCAGCCTCTGTTCTGTTCTACATACCTATCTATAGAATGTAAGATTACTTATTTTCTGTCATTAGTATTTAACATTGTTCTATTAACAAGAATTTCTGGCTAGAAAGCCTCCATCTTGCCTTTAAAATATACCTGGCCTTAGTGTACACAAAGGAGCTGATTGCTTTCCTCCCAATTTTGCGTATACACTGCCTTAAGGTAAGAATGGGAGGCTTTCTCAGAGCACTTTCAAACATCCTTAAAGAAAGAAGATAGATATCCTATCTCTTTTTCCCTTTACCCACTCCCCTTTCGTATTTCATTCATTCAACAAATGAATATTAAGGGACCACTGTGCTCCAGACATTGTATTGTGTGCTCAAACCACAATGCAAGAACATCCTGTGAGGATTTTTAAGAGCCAAGTCATGATGCCAATTACCACAAAAGTGGTGAATATTTATGATTTGTCCCATCTCTTCACTTTTACTTTTGCTCTGGATGTATTGATTTCTGTTATTGCTATACCAGGTCAGAGTTGAAAATGTGATAGAATGAGATGCAAAACTGAGCTTCCTGTATGAAAAATATTCAAGACTCTTAGAATATTTTAAGTCAATAAATATGAACAACACAAATGGTTTTCTCAGGCAATAATAGGTGAACTGACCCTATATATATATTGTGGGGTTTACTCATGATAGCAAACCACTGAAGCAGCCTCCTATGTAATTGTATAAAGTCAGATAACATAGAATGGGTCCTAGTGCTGTTTGAAACATCAAATAAAGCACAGAGTTGAAAAGGTTTTCATTTACAACAGAGTGTAAAAATAAATGACCATGAAAATGATCAGTGAACAAAAAGAGAAAGAGGGAAAAGAGACTCTTATGGCATCAAAGTATTCAATATTCCTCTATAATACACAATTCAAATTTACCATTCAATGCCTTATTTCATAATCACAACATCTCAAAGCCTTTGAAGGCAGGGCACATGGCCACCACAGGGCCAAGCGACTTTGTATTAAAGCACAGCATTTCCACTAAAAATATCATGGTTATATCAAAACTCAAGACTTCCTCTGTCTTGTCCTTTTCAGTGAGTAAATTGGCTAAAAGAATAAAATTTCTGTATAAGGTCAAAGGGTAAGAAAGAAGACAGTAATTAAAGGATCTAATTTTCATGGAACAATCTTAAAAACCATTATTGGATTTTTGACTAGTGAAAGAAAATGTGTTGCATTCATTTAGTGAATTCATATGTGACTCAATCCACTAATGTGAAAATGCAGTTATGACCTACTCACCCATGCTAATGACTATGTCATTTACATGTGTTTGCCACTTTAATAGGGAATAAATGGTTGAAGATTTTATAAAGGATTCATTTGATTCTGCTAAAATCTCTAATGACAGAAAACATCTCAAGTAGGAAACCATTAGAAGATTTCATTCTGTGCCAGTTTCCACAAAAATGCATTTCTTTCTCAATATCTATTATTCATACTAACAGAAACTGAGAAAAGTTAACTGTTTTATTACAGCTACAAATTCAATTTATTAGTGTTTTTGTAGGCCAGCCAAGAACCAATTTCTAGTAAGTTAACCCTGAAAAGTATTTTTCTATGCAGTAAACATATATACATTTCTTGATTACAGTCTACTCAGACAGAAGTCTTGATAAATGGTGAAACATTTGCCATCCTCTTGTAAGTTAGAATATTTGACTCTTATTATATATTTTACATAATAAAAAGAAAAACTATGCAAAAAAAGACTATAAAATGTTGCAGAAAAAGTAAAGCCAAGGTTAAGTCAAAATGTAATCAATAACAATTCAGGGTTTGATTTTCAGCCTACCTCCATCTGTGAGTGATCCCACATAGAAGCTGGATCTCAAACATTTAAAATTTATTTTTTATATTTAATATACAAGTGCAGTAATACATGGGCTTCCCAGGTGGCACTACTGGTAAAGAATCTGCCTGCCAATGAAAGAGATATGAGGCCAGGGATCAATCCCTGGGTTGGGAAGATCCCCTGGAGGAGGGCATGGCAATCCACTCCAGTATTCTTACCTGGAGAATCCTACAGACACAGAAGGCTGTCAGGTTACAGTCCACAGGGTCACACAAAGTCAGACACAACTGAAGCAACTTAACATGCGTGCACACACACAGTAATACATGGCTATTCAAGTGAATCTAAATTATATAATATGTATGCACATTACCTAAAGGTACTTATGACAAACACAGACATAGTAATTATTAATGTCAACCAAGTATTATAATATATTTAAGAATTTTATTTAAGATATTCACATAGTAAATAAAATAATAAGAGAATAACTTAAACTATGGCAGTTTCTTTCCTAAATGTAGGAGACACAGGAGTTGCAGGTTTGATCCCTGGTTTGGGAAGATCCTCTGGAGGAGGAAATGGCAACCCACTCCAGAGTGCTTGTCTGGAAAATCCCATGGATGGAAGAGACTGCAGGTTACAGTTCATAGGGTTGCAAAGAGTAGGACACAACCATGCACACATGCACACAAACTATGGCAGTATAAGTTCACAGAGTGAAGCATAATTTACAAGATTTATTCATAAATAAATGAAACCAAAACATTCTGCCTAAAACAGAATCTTAAACATAATTTAAGATATAATATTCTATAAACCATATATGGGTATGGGGGCATGCTTATGTATTTGACCATAATTATAATACTATAAATGCTTATATAAAGCATAAGTATAAAACTGGAATGTTACCAGGGCATCAACTAAGTAAAATTGTTAGTGGTGTAACTGCAAATTCTTAGAAATAATAATATCAACACAGAATGCCATTTTAATAATTTATTGGAAAAATAAAACTAAGCTTTTAAATTGCCATTAAGTGATAAATAGCTTTAACAATATTTTAAAGAAATGATACTATAGAATGAAACTATAAGAAAGAAATACCTTAAAAGATGACCCTGAAATTAATCATCTATAAACATAAAACAGATATACCAATTAGCAATAAGAAAAGCTGCGGGGAGTGAGCTCCGCCCGTGGCAAAGGTCATGAGGAAGGAGGCTCGGCATACGCAAAAGCGGGATCAAGCCTCAGGAGTCTCCCTGGAAATTCTAGAGCATCTACCCCCAAAACCAGAGTCTGCCTACTTTCTGCTTTGTGCTTTCACCTACACCTCTGACTTTACGGGGGGCTGTCCCCCACTACCTCTCTCTGAAAAAAGAGTTAGCTTACAGCTCCAGTTAATAATTCCTGGGTGTGACAGTGTTTAACCTACAAACTCCTTTGGAAATCCTCTAGCCTGCCTGAATAGGTTTTTCCGGCCATATGTGATTGTTCAGAGCCTCCCAAATGTGAGAGGCAGGAGATGTTCTAAACTGTCTAAACACAGATTCCTTTGAGTAGTTAAAAGATTGATTAGAAATTGTATTGGTGAAGGGTTTTTCACTTATTGGGCCAATGTTTGCTACTAAGTCTCCATACTCCTTACCTGCTGTGTCCCTGGCAGTGTATTGATTAATATAATTGGTGTAAATAGTAGCTTTAATGTTTGTAACCTGGGACCCTTGAGTTAATTCTTTTTCTTGTTATAGCCCACCACACCTTTGCTCTGTAGGAATGCAACTTTGTCTAATGCTTTTGGAGGGTGGCTCCTGACCAGTCACCTTTAGAGAAAAATAAGTTTTCTGAAGAAAGGGTCTTAAAATGTTAACAGGCCTCCGGGCCAGAAGATGATGCAAATCACCTAAGCTTTTGCATATGGTAAGTTTGCAGGAAGAAAGCCTGGCTTGCTGCATGACTCTACCCCTTCCCCCATTATCCTCTATGCATAAATTAAGGTATAACAACTACTTTGGAAAATAAAGTGCGAGCCTTGTTCACCGAAACTTGGTCTCCCCATGTCGCTCTCTCTCCCAAATTCTGGCTGAGTCTCCATCTGGAGCGCGGAACCCGCCATGCTTGCTAATTATGCCTGGGCTTCTAAGATCCGACCGGGGAGGCTTCAGTGTCTCCTCTCCTTCGGGAGAACGGAAGGACGCCTGCGGCCTACGTAAGTGGTGCAAACTTCTTGTCTTGAAGTTTTATTGTCTCCCGCGTAAACCAAGCTACTCAGCCTCTTTTCTCCACTGAATTTTCCTACTGAGCTATTCTCATCCTATTACTCTTTATATCTTTGATAAAATATTTAAATAAATAGGTCACCGACGCCGTCCCCGCTTCGAATACCCTGGATCAGCCGGGGCTGGTCCCCGGCAAAAAGCCAATATGATTTTTACATTACCACGTTCAAAAGGGATTTTTAAAATATAAACAACTCACTCAGAAGTCCTTTTATTTTTGTATACTTTATGAAATTATTTTCACTTTGATAAGATTAATTTATAGGCCAAATTATAAGATGGAATTCATGACTTGTGTCCTCTATTGTTACTCCTGTGACTATCACCTTATATGGAAAAAGAGATTCTGCAGATGTGATGAGAATTACTAATCAGTTGAATTTAACTCAAGGAGATTATCTGGGTTGATCTAACCTAATCACATAAACTCTACTTTTTAATTTTTAAAAAACTTTTTTATTTTCTACTGGCACATAATTGATTAGAAATGTTATGTTAGTTTCAGGTGTACAGCAAAGTGATTCAGTTATACATATACATGTATCTATTCTTTTTCAAATCCTTTCCCATTTAGATTGTTACATAATATTGACAGAGTTCTTTGTGCTATACAGTTAAGTCTTTGTTGGTTATCCATTTTAAATATTCATTTTAAATGCTGGATACTAGTCCCTTTTTGGTCACATCACTTATAAATATTTTCTCTCATTCTGTGACTTATCTCTTCATTTTATTGATGGTTTCTTTGTTGTGCAACAGCTTTTGAGCTTAATTAGGTCCCATTTGTTCATTTTTGGTTTTATTTCCATTACTCTAGGAGACAGATTGAAAAAAATACTGCTGCTATTTGTCAGAGAGTGTTCTGCCAATGTTTTCCTCTAAGAGTTTTATAGTGTCCTGTCTAATATTTAGGTCTTTTATGCATTTTGAGCTTATTTTTGTGTGTGGTACTACAGAATAGTTTATTTGATGCTTTGCAGATGAAACAATACTGTTCATAGAAAATCCTAACTACCAGATAAGTACTAAATGAATACAGAGAAATCTGTTGCATTTTTTGTTCACAGAAAATCCTAACTACCAGATAAGTACTAAATGAATACAGAGAAATCTGTTGCATTTTTATACACTAAAAAACAACAAAAAATCAGAAAGAGAAATTCTAGAAACAATCTCATTTACTGTTGCATCATAAAGAATAAATACCTAGGAATAAACCTATCTAAGGAGACAAAATAACTGATTATGAAAACTATGTAAGACACTGATGAAAGAAATCAAAGATGACACAAACAGATGGAAAAATATACCATGCTCTTGGAAAGGAAGAATCAAAATTGTCAAAATGACTATACTACCCAAGGTAATCTACAGATTCAGTACAATCCCTATCAAATCACCAATAATATTTTTCACAGAACTAAAACAAAATAAACAAAAATCTTTCACATTTGTATGGAGATAAAAAAGATGTGGAATTGCCAAAGCAATCTTGAGAAAGAAAAAGAGCTGGAGGAATCAGACTCTCTGATTTCAGACTGTACTACAAAGGTATAGTAATCAAAACAGTATGATACTGACACAAAACTAGAAGTATACATCAATGGAGCAGGCTAGAAAGCCCAGAAATAAACCCACACACCTGTGATCAATTAATCTACAAGGAGGTAAGACTATACAAATGTAGAAAGACAATCTTCAAAAAATGATGCTCAGAAACTGGTCAGTTGCACATAAAAAAAAATAATAAATCCCATGAACTATTTAAAAGCAGAGTTTTCTCTGACTGGTAGTAGAAGAATTCAGTCATTTGAAAACTAGGAAGAATTTGATGAAAAGGGAGTTTCTCCACTGCTAAAATGGAGGGAGCTTCAGAGTAAGGATTATGTGAAAGTGGTCTGTAGGTGCTGAGAATTTTCATTGCAAAAGAACAGAATCTGTGAACATTCTGAATGAGTTTGGAAGTCAGTTTTACTCAGTCAAGTCTCCAGATCAGGACACAGCCAGACAGTATCTTAATTTCAGTTCTGAACAGAGAACCCAAATAAACCTACCAGATTAAGTGGGTAAGTCTGTTAAGCAGGCTTACTTTAATAAATGATTAACAATTAATTTCCACTAATATTTCTCTAAAAAGTCTGAATATATCCTTAATTTAATTTTTTTAAATTATGAAATATCTTTACCTATGCAATTCCCCTAAAAAACTTCATATTTACAGATACTACAATGTATAAATGATAAGTGTTATACTACAATATAAATAGTCATAAACTTTAATAGTTTGATTACTTATTAGCTTTTGATTTTTGGAATCTCCAGGGAAAATGCAAATTGCAGAATACAAGTTAGAGATCACAAATGATTATAACTAGTCCTAAGGGGCTAACTCTTATTTGTGTAAAGTCTCATAACAGCCATTTTTATTAAGAAGAATATTTGTCAGACACTTCAATGTGCTTAATTTTCCTTTTAATTAGGTAATGCTAATGTTATATATGTCAAACACTCTCCTTTGAAAATCATTTGAAAAATACTAATAAATGGTTAATGATCCATTATTACATTACACCTTCAAGACAAGAATTTATGTGCAAATAACTGAACTTAATCATTTTTGTGTTACCATTACAAAACACAATGACACACAGAAGATTGTTATTAAATACTTACTGAATAAATTAATAACTTTGTCACTATACTTAATAATTAACATTAATGTTTACTGAGTGTTTTCTATGTATCAGGTGCTGCTTTACACATCTGTTCTAATTTATTGATTGATTGGACTTTGGCTGTTTTGTGTGTGAAAGAAAGTCTAAAGTAACTTAAATAAGATGGAATTTTACTTCTTAGAAGTTAAAATCTTAGAAGGATATTGAAGGTAAATACTCCAGGGCTAATATAATCATCCATGGCATAAATGCCTCAAGTTCTTTCTATTTTGGTGATCCACCAACCTCAGTATGAGTTCTAGCTCATGGCTCAAGAAGCATCAGATATCACACCTTCGTTTCATCTGGACCAGAAGTAACATTGGAAGGTACAATCTAGATGTTGCACAAAACATTTCCTCCTAAAATACACTGTCCACATTATATGGCAAAAGAAGTCTGAGAAAAGTAAGCTTTATTCCAAGTATCCAACCAAAAATGAAGGATATTATTATTTAAAAAGAAATGGAGAACATGTTGTGCTAGTTTCTCTCAAGTTTCTTACCAAAAAAAAAAAATAAAAAGATATAGATACAAATTTTACTGCAGATTAGAAACTGAGTGAGAGAGACTGTCTTTCACAAGCTCATAATACTATGTGAGAGCTACCCATGCTGCTCAATTAAGCACTGCTACTCAACACATAGCCTCTGAACCAGTAGTGGTCTACAAACAATCCACCACCATCCCAACATGAGATAGAAATGAAAATATTTGCACTGCTTGAGGCATACATTTTTTTATTTTAAAAAGCATTAGTCCATGATTGATCAAGAAGGGAAATTGAATCTTTCAGAGATATGTAAAAAAGTACACTTTTAGAGCCTGCAAAAATATATATATATATATCATATTAGTTTCTGGACATTCTAAATTCTTTATATTGCCAATTATTTTCTTTAGAATTTAAATAAAATCGCCTCAATTTCCTTTACAGAAACTGCAGGAAGTCCAGTCTTCACTCTTCACTCCAGTCTTCTGTAGACTCTCATAGAATTACATAATCATGGGGACTTTTCTTTCTAACCTAATGATCTCTTAAATTTTGTGTATTTACTTCCTGTGCTCTTCTCTTTCCCATCACAGTGTAATTATAGTGTTAATCTATTTTTCCTTTTGTTCTTATTCTCTATACTTTTTTTAATCTTCAGATCTCCTTGAGATTTCAAAAAATATTTTTAACTATGCAGAGGAATTTTGATTTTTCTTTTTCTCATTGAGTTCATCATGCTATTCTTCCAAGAAACTTAACAGTGACTAACAAATGTGTTCTTTTACAATAGGATCAGATTCCTTCAAACATAGAAACTGCAGAAATAAGTTTTATTGCTGCTATTTGCTTGTTTTAAGTAGCTTTTTATTTTCATCTATGATCTTATGACATTAATTTAGTACACTATTTAAGGCTTTGCACAACATAAGTCCCTACACAGTTTTCAAACTGTGTCTCCCACCAGGTTCTGTCTCAGTTTTGACTTTCACTCCTTTGTAGAATTGCAACAATAACTCTATCAGCATTTATACTGCATTAATATTCTTTAGATATCTGTCTGTCCCTCCTACTAGAAAATAAACTCCCTGGAAGAGTGAATTATTTCATATTTGTCTTTGTCTCCTAGGCATTAGGAAGGTTTCTTGCATAATGAGGCATTTAATATACATGCAATTGAATTGCTTAAAGAGAATTAATTATGCTGACTTCAGGATTTATTTTCAGGCCCCTATCTCAAAATTTCCTACAATTTATAGGGTTGAATTTGCCAGGAAATTTCTTTAAAATCTACATATTCCTACCAAAGAAACTGCCAACAATTTGGATACTTGCAGCATTTATATTTGGCTATATGATCAACCAGCCAGACTTTCTATATACATAAATCAATGATTTTCAATTCTATAGAACTCAGATCATTTTCACAACAAACTTTTTATGGTCCATTTTATTATCTGAAATGCAATTTTTACACAATATATTGTAGCTGATTGAGAAATTTCAATGCAACTGTCTATCTCATTATATAAGTTCTCTTACTATCATTATATTTAAACTGTTGCCAACTATTTATTAAAATAATCCTTGTATTTACAAACATAGGTAATAAGAAAACTCTTATCTTAATCCTTACTGTCTAATATCCTAAAAATAAGATTCAGCTTTGATTCTGACTGTGGAATTTCAGAGAACTATGAAATCTTATCACTGTTCCAAAATGTACGATGTTCCCCATTTTTCATGGGCTTTGTTTTTGAGCCACATGCTTAGAGCCCCATCAAAAGCTTGATGCTTTTAAAACTGCCCCTTTACTTCAGGCAGCAAGCCAGCAGGTTGATGAGGTGTCTAGACGATCATACCTCATTTGTCACTAACATTTCACACTAATAATGAAAATGCTGGAGTTCAGGGACCTGGAGTCACAGTTTTGATAGACTTCCTGAACAGCTAATTGAACTATCCAAATCCAAGACCCAAGTCATAGACATTTTTATTACCTGTACTCTGCAAGGAAAGTGATAAAGCAGGACAAAGACTATCCAATAAAATCCCGTAACAACATTCTAATACACACAATAGAGAAAGCAACTTTGATTCAAGTTCTTCCAGACAGTTCCTGCTGTGTAGAAATAAGCTGACTGAGAAGTTAACAGCAGAAGGCAATAGTTGGGAAAATATCTTTATGAAATAGGCAAATCAGATTCCCCTGGGCAAACAGAGGGAAGGACAGGACAATAACAGTGGCATGAACCTTTACTAGTCCATTCTGCTTTTGTTTTTATTTTTAATGTTGAATTAAACAAATGATATATATTGGGATATGGGGGCTGGGATGGGAAACTAATCATATTCTAAAGTAGAAATAATAGGGTTCATGCAATCACCAGAGAAACAGGGTGACAAATCCGTATCCTGCAGAGCCAGTAAGGTTCCCAAACTACATGCTCTTAAGTGAATGAGTGTTGCATGCTCAGTCTGGTCTGACTCTTGCCAATCCCATGGACTGTTAGCCAGCCATGCTCTTCTGTCTGTAGGATTTCGCAGGAACAAATACTGGAGTGGGTTGCCATTTCCTCCTCTAGGGAGCCTTCCTGACTCAGGGATCAAACCCAGATCTCCTGTGTCTCCTGCATCGGCAGGCAGATTTTTTTTACCAATGAGCCACTGGGAAGTACCTATGCTCTTAGAGAAGTAGAAAAATTCTTTCTAGTATGTAAGAAAATCATGTATGAAGTAAAAATAAAAACCCTTTAATTAATAGAAAATGTTAACTATTACAAATTCTACATATATCAAGTTAGGTGAGTAAACACTTTTACCTCTTTACAGAGTGAGATTCTGATACTCTGTACCTCAAAGGTGAAACCAATAAACACCAGTTCTGCAAATAATATGTTCCTATGTATCAGAAGAAATTATGACTCTCCTAAAGTAATTTTCTTCAGTGCAGGTCTATTTTGCTCACTCATATTTCCTAAGCACTTTTGACAATCCTTGGCATGTGGTAGGTTCTCAATAAATATTTGTTGACAGAAAAAAACACAAGAATGAATTGCCTTATTATGATAAGTTTGTAATATACAAGTAGTAATTAACTTGAATAGGATTAAAACTGTTGAAAATATACTAGTTATTCTATTTCTTTCCAAGAGTTCTTGATGAGATTTCTTTTTTTTTAATTGCTTAGAATAATACATTCAAAGTAACATTAAATACAGCTAAGCAGGACCTTACTGGGTTTTCCTGAGACAGGCTCCTTCCCCAAAGCTTCTGTTTTAGCTCCTCTCTGATAACTATTGAATAGCTAATAGTATCTGATACTCATTTCTTTCTTTCTTTTTTTTTTTACAGATGTTAAGACCTCACCAAATGGAAGACATTACCTCACCATCACCCAGTCAGAGAACTTGCAGGAGTTGATCTTATACCCCAAGTCTCCCCTCCCTCACCTGGCCTTTAAAAATGCTCAGAGAGTTCACGCTTCTTGAGCACTAGTTGCCCCAGATTCCTTGTACAGTGCCTTATACTAAATGCTGCATTCTCCTTCACCACAACCCCTGGTGTCAACAGACTGGCTTTACTGTGAGAGGTAAAGAGGACCCAAGTCTGGCACAGTAACATAAAAAGTTAATATTATCAGAAAATTATCTTTTATGTGCTTATATTCTCTTACCTTTCAGGTAATTGTAGAGACTTTGATGTTTGTCTGTAAAGCCTAAAATGTTACTGTTATCAGGTAACATTTATTTAAAGTACAGGAATATTAAAAAAAATTATTTATGATCATCTACTATATCCAAGGCACTTTGTACATACTATTTTAAAATGCTCACAAAAACTGGGTGGACATTTTTGCCATTTTAAAGAGGAACTAAGTAAGATATAACGTAAGTGACATTTAGAATTTATACTTAGGTACATTAAGTACATGGGTGTCCCAGGTGGTGCTAGTGATAAAGAATCTGCCTGCCAATGCAGAAGACACAGGAGATGTGGGTTGGATCCTTGAGTTGAAGATCCTCTGCAGTAGGAAAGGACACCCCACTCCAGTATTCTTACCTAGAAAATTCCGTGGACAGAGGGGTTTGGCAGGCTATAGTCCATGGGGTCGGAAAAAGTAGGACAACACTGAACGACTGAGCTCATACACATCTGAAAACCATTTGTCATCTCCACTTATCACATTACAAATGCAGTGCCAGGGAAAGAAAGAGTACAAGGGTGAGAATGTGACAGAGGCAAGAGAGACTGAATGAAACACACCTTGCAATGCAGAGTGTGCTGGGCCAAAGCAGTCCTAGGTATATAAGGAAAAGCCTCCATCTTCCTTTACTAACACTATTATCCATTCTCATGAATATACTTTCCCAAGACAAGGATTGGGAAAAATTTCCTTTCTCTTGGTATAATATGGGCTTCCCTTGTGGCTCAGCTGGTAAAGAGTCTGCCTGCAATCCAGGAGACCTGGGTTTTATCCCTGGGTTGGGAAGATCCCCTGGAGAAGGGAAAGGCTACCCATTCCAGTATTCTGGCTTAGAGAATTCCATGGACTGTATAGTCCTTGGGGTCGCAAAGAGTCAGACATGACTGAGGGACTTTCACTACTATAATATATAAAATAAAGGACATATTCAGAACACACGCCACATGGAGATATGTGTTTCTCCAGCCATTCTTCCAAGCAACATATAAAGAATGTTTTCTTATTTAAACTAAACAAAACAAAATCATAGATGATGAACTCAGTGTGATAACTCAAAGAAAATCCATAATACCTGGGTAAAGTAATAAATCAAAAATTTCCATACCAATCACATGCCTAAACTCATTTAGTCTTGAATCTCAAATTGCATCACTATTTTTTCACTAATCCATAAATATTTATGAGGTATCTGGTCAGGGTCAGGAAATCAGTTTCTAGGCAGAGAACAGTGAATAAGTCAGTGTCAATGCCTTTTATTTTTGTTCCCATCTTTCCACTAACAAAGAATGAGTTTGAGGCTGCTTAGAAGAATATAGCCGGAGAAGGCAATGGCAATCCACTCCAGTACTCTTGCCTGGAAAATCCCATGGATGGAGGAGCCTGGTGGGCTGCAGTCCATGGGGTCGCTAAGTGTTAGACAGGACTGAGTGATTTCACTTTCCCTTTTCACTTTCATTCATTGGAGAAGGAAATGGCAACCCACTCCAGTGTTCTTGCCTGGAGAATCCCAGGGACGGGGGAGCCTGGTGGGCTGCAGAGTCGGACACAACTGAAGAGTCATGCAGAGTCGGACACAACTGAAGCAACTTAGCCGCAACAGAAGAATATAGCTAATCAGCATATTCTGTTGGAATCAGTTTAGTTCAGTTTAGTCGTTCAGTCATGTCCGACTCTTGGCGAACCCATGGACCACAGCATGCCAGACCTCCCTGTCCATCACCAACTCCTGGAGTCTACTCAAACTCATCTTCATTGAGTCGGTGATACCATCCAACCATCTTGTCCTCTGTAGTCCCCTTCTCCTCCTGCCTTCAATCTTTCCCAACATCAGGGTCTTTTCAAATGAGTCAGCTCTTCATATCAGGTGACCAAAGTATTGGAGTTTCAGCTTCAACATCAGTCCTTCCAATGAACACTCAGGACTGATCTCCTTTAGGATGGACTGGTTGGATCTCCTTGCAGTTCAAGGGTCTGTTAGGAGTCTTCTCCAACACCACAGTTCAACAGCATCAATTCTTTGGTGTTCAGCTTTCTTTATAGTCCAGCTCTCATATCTATACATGACTACTGGAAAAACCATAGCTTCGACTAGACTATTCTGTTGGAATAGTTTTCAGTTATTGTTATTAAAATTAACAATAACAAAAACTAGACACTGTGCAATGTACATGACATGCATTATTTCATTAATCTTTACAAAACTGCATGATATATATGTTTTTCTCATTTTCTAAATGAGAAAGTTGAGGGAATTATAAATGTACACAGGATTGCATAGCTATCCACTGAAAAGCTGGAATTCTGAGCCAGGCTAATTTTTTCCAAAGCCCATTCTCCACCAGGCAACGAGGACTGTACAAGAGTTCTTTAAAGGCAGTTCTTTCATCACACATTAAAACTTCTCTAAAACCTTAACAGTCCACAGCTCTTTAGTCTCCTTTAAAGTTAGTATTTGCTAATAATAAATATTTCATGTTCTTTCTCTTTGAATACTTCTTAATTTCTAATATCTTGTTTGTGATAATGGTGTTAAATCTGGGCTTTGACTTGCAGTGATAGGCTTTATCTCCATGAGACCTTTTCATAGGTGCTGTTAAACACAACAGAGATATGTATCTCTCTCACAGTCAGATTGCATTTAATTATGAGCCTGTTGTTTCTTCCAGGTGTCTTTTGTTCCTAAAACTTCATATACACAATACTTCTACCTTGATTGCACTTCACGGCAGTCATCCCTGCTAAACTTTATTCTATTCACTTAGGGCAATTCTTTTAAACTGGTAAAAGCACAGCAATGAAAATTAAAACAGGAACCAAATAGTTGGGGAGAAAAGCAAATTTAATGGTTGTAGGTCAATTGAAAAACCATCCACTTGTAGGTGCTAAAGAATGGGAAAAGGAATTCTCATTGCAATTAGTGTATTAGCGATAAAAATTGATAGAGTTTTTAGAGAGTAGTTGAATTTTAGATGACTAGAAAAGACTGTTTTTTACCAGTTTTTAAAGGGCACATAAAAGACCTCTTACTACAGGGCTTCCTAGGTGGCGTTAGTGGTAAAGAACCCACCTGTTAATGTAGGTGACCTAAGAGAAATGGGTTCAATCCCTGGGTCAGGAAGATCCCTGGAGGAGGGCATGGCAACCCACTCCAGTATTCTTGCATGGAGAATCCCATGGACAGAGGAGCCTGGCAGGTTACAGTTCATGGGGTTGCAAAGAATTGGACACGACTGAAGCAACTTAGGACTTAGCACATGCATGACCTACCTACAATATCAAAAAACTTCTATGATGATTCATTAAAAATATAATTTACAGTATACCCTATGTGGTATAGCAATAATAAAATGTTATAGGAGGAAATGATGGACTGCCAAAAAATGATACATGACAAGTTTATTTTTTTGTTTGATTTTGCTTCATAATTGAGGCAAGAAAATATCCTCTAGCTTAATTAAGAGGAGGTGATATGTTTGGTTTTTTAATATGGTATTTCCTAATATATCTCATGACAAATTTATTTCATTTTGTCCATGAAAATATTGACATCACATATGGTAGATAGAATATTTATAATAAAAAGAAAATAACAGCCTTATCATTATGTTAAAACACTTGCAGTATTTCAACTTTGTTGAGTTAGTTATTATGTATAGTATGTAATTCACTTCCAATTATTTTCCAGTAAGAACACTATTGTTACTGGACAGCTTCAGAGTATATACTAGTACTTGGACTTATGTTAAAATTCATTTTAATGTGAGCATCCACTTTGCTTAAATATATTACTTCTATACACAGCACCAGTTAACATTTATCTGGTGATTCTAGCGATTAAGCTTGAAGACTGTGGAGTAAGACCCACTGCATAATTATACAAAGCACTTAGAACTGTAGGCATAAAGTAAGGGTTAAAAAAAAGTTAGGCTTTAACATGCATTAAGCACAAAGCCAAACCATTCACACAAATTTTCTCATTTAGTACTCACAACAAACTTAGAATATTATCTTTATTTCACAGATGAAAAATTTTAAGTCAAGAGAGATTAACTTCTCCAGAGCTAAATCTAGTAAATGCTAAAGACAGAGATTTTTCAACACTGTAGTTTCATTAAAGCTCTTCCTTCTCTCTGAAATGCACTTTTTTCTTGTTAACTAGCTAGACACTATGAATTTGAAGTCAGGCCTCATCCATCACCAGAAATAATCCTTAGAACTCTATTCCCTCTAGGCTGGGTAAGTAGTCCCTTGTTGAGAATTCTATAGTTGGCAACTTTCTGGTCTTATATTTGCCAAACAACACAACAAATATATGTGCCTATAGCACTCTGTTTATAACCTATGGCTTCCTTAACCAAAATGACAGCTCTTATCAAAATCTGCACCTACGAGGTACTTAATCATTTTAATGAATTAATGAATAAATGAAAAGAAATTAATTGAAAAGCTACTTGATTAACAGGGGAAAGGGAATGCCAAAAGGCACTTAAGGAGCATCTTTCCCTATGATTGAGACAATGCTTTACATATAAATTTGCTGCATCCGTGGTGTCTCTAGAACAGCCTTTGTATATATATGAAATAATATTGGTTTCTAGTATTAGAATGTTTAACATAGTTAAAGATGAGACTCTTAAGCAATAGGAACTATTGATTCTCAACCTATGACCTATGCAGATGACACAGACTTATGAATGCACATATTTGGTTATTTAAATACATTGTTATCAATGGAGAGGGTAGTAAATGTTAGTGGGGACATGACAGACAAAAGCTGTTACCTGAGACAGAGAATTTTCCCAGGACTAGTTTGTGAGAGGCAAACTTCTGACTCTAATAGTTCAGGTGGAATTTGTGGCTACTTCAAAGTTTTCAATGTATTTTCTCACACACAAAAATATATGACAATCACCAAAAACCTTATGTTCTGGATTATTACCAAAAGAGACCATATTAAAATTTAATTACTGTTCTTTGACTATGTTAAGATACATACTAAAGAAATGTGTATTATAAATATGTGTATTGTGTGTGTTTTGTGCTTCACTATACTTACCTATAGGCTTCCTAGTTGGTGCTAGTGGTAAAGAACCCACCTGCCAGTACAGGAGATGTAAGAGACATGGGTTCAATCCCTGGGTCAGGAGGCTCCCCTGGAGGAGCACATGGCAACCACTCCAGTATTCTTGCCTAGAGAATCCCATAGACAGTGAAGCCTGGTGGGCTCCAGTTCATGGGGTCGCAAAGTGTTGGACACAGCTGTATGTTAGTACACATACATACATACTTACCGACACAGACTTACAAAACTTTGTATTTATTGTTATAAAAAGGTGCTTGTGAATTAGCCCTAAGGGATTTCCTTAAATCTAAAAACAATACAATTTCATGAATCTAAAATTGTAACATGGTAATGTTAGGTGGTTAGAATAGGAAAAAGGAGTCCAGAATAGCTGTGGCTAAAAGACAAGGAAGGGAAAAACCCGCAAAAATAGAACAAAGGAAGGTCTGAGAACTGGACTGAGGACCTCAGGCAGAACAAACAGCACTCATGGCTAGCCCAATTTACATAGGGCAGGCTTAGCGGGAGGAGAAAAAAACATATAAAAAGAGGAGCCAAAGGGCCGGGGTCTCTTGTTCTTGCCTGCTTGCTCTCACTCGCTCTTTCTCCTTCTCTCTGTCTCTCTCTCTCTTCTCTTTGTGTTCAACTTCCACAGCAGGAGCTTTGCCAAATTGGGCTCCTGCTCTGCTTGGCCTCCGCCTTGCGAGAGCCACGCCAAGGTTGTTTCAGCCAGGTTAAACCCTAGTCATGGCACCATAGATGTCGGGGGAGTGTGTTATTTCCTTGGTTCTGTCTCGCCACAACAAATATTTGAAGCCACAAACCAGCATTACAGCCCTCTGACAGACCGAATCACAGCTCTCGAACAGATCAGTGTTACAACTCCATGTTACAGCTCAGTTTTATTTAGAAAATAAAAGAAAACACATCCCCGAGGCCTGAGGACATGCCGACCCAAAAGACATGAAGAGAAGAGAGGGAGAGAGACAGAGACAGTCAGCGAGAGAGACTGAAAGCAAGTGAGGGATCCCCAGCCCTTTGGCTCCTCTTTTTTATGTTTTTTCCCCTCCCTCTGGGCCTGCCCTATATAAATTGGGCTACCCAGGAGTGCTGTTTGTTCTACCTGATGTCCTCACTCTGGTCCTCTGACTTTACTTTGTTCTATTTTCGTAGGCTTTTCCCTTCCTTGTCATTTAGCCAGTGCTATTCTGGACTCCTTTTTCCTACTCTAACTACCTAAGAGCAATATTATAATTGTCAGAATTTTCCAGGGCTTAGGTAAGAAACAGAAAACTCAAGTGAGAAGTTATTTTTTTAACTAGTGGATAAATATGAAAGATGCTTCTTAACTAATTGTGTCTCCAAAATTAAAATAGATGATAAAAACCAGGGCTGATTTTGTGTTTGTGTTATCTCAGTGAACCCACAAAAAATTAATTTCAAAAACAAAGGAAATCAGTCAATGAAAGCATCTGTCTATACAGTAAAAAAGCAAGGACCAGTGATAAGCCTCTTCAAGGTATATCCGCTGTTTAACAATCATTTAGTCTATCCTAATTATTATTGAAATTTACCTCATTTAATCACATATGAATTGTTGAGGCTTAGGTTAAATAGATGCCAAATAGATGATCCCAGCTATTTATATGGCAGATGCAAGACTAATAAATCTGTTTCCTAAGCTGAACTTTTAAACTGCCCTAATATACATACACTAGTAGCATACACTGGGATGTTTAAAATTAATATCATTACAATGGTATCAGCTTATTTCACTTCTTAGTGAGGAATGAATCAAATCAGCCAGTCAGATTCAATCACTAAACGAGAATACTATGAGGTAAATATCCTGGAATTAAGAATACACAGAAATAAGTTTCAAGAGTTTGGTAAATTAATGTAGCTGAATTAATTTTTTTCATATAGAACATTTCATAATGTTTTATAACCATGAAATTAGTGAAAAGTAGTGTTTTTCTTATTTATAAAGTGTTTGGGGTATTCCCTGATGGCTCAGCGGGTAAAGAATCTGCCTGCAATGCAGGAGACACAGAAGATGCAGGTTTGATCCCTGGGTTGAGAAGATGCCCTGGAGGAGGAAATGGCAACCCACTCCAGTATTCTTTCCTGGGGGAAATTTCATGGACAGAGCAGTCTGGTGGGCTACAGTGTGAAGGGTTGCAGAGCGGGACATGACTGAGCAACTAAACACACACACAATGATAAGATAGCCATAGGAAAAAAAATTGTAGTGAATTTTACTAAGGCAAAATAACAAGAAAACCAGTTGAGCAATGTACCAGGGTCCCAATGAACCAGAAATTGGTATTTCCAGCACTGAATGAGCAATTTTAAGATAATAAATTCCATGTTCCCTGTGAATAATTTTTGTGAATAAAATCTTAGAAAATGAACTCCAACTATATTATGATCTAGGGGGTTATTTATAGTGACAACTCAGTGACTACAATAAGCAATATAATTATTCTCATTTTAGGGAGGGCAAATTGAGGAAAAAAGTTAAAATGGCTTTTACAATAGTAAATTTCTTTTCTATCCAATAAAAATATGCATCTATGTGGGCTTACTTTCTCTGTCATTTTTGTAAAAATGTAAATAATATGTATGGATGAACAGAAATGAAACCACTGGTGAAATCAGACCATGAATTTCACTTATTTTGACCCCTGTTACTTTGCATGTCATATATACCAAGCCAAGCACAGTGGGCAACATCTGGATGGAAAGACAGCAAATGAAGCATTCAGTTATATTAATGTTGTGCATATTAGCTCAGATTTCAGTCAGCTAATGTTTTACTGTCTTCTTTACGCAGTAGCTTTTTTCAGAATGAGCTGATTTATTTAATCGTTGTTGTACAACTTATTAACATAAATTAAAATGGTACGAAATAGACATCTGCTACCAAATTTTATTATCACTCTATACCTCTCTCATGCTTTCTCAGTCCATATATTTAATTTCTTTTTGATACACCCCATTGAATGTCTTATTCTAAATGGTGAAAGCTGATCTCATCATTCTCAAACCTAACCTGTTTCTGACTTCTCTATTTCAATTAAGAGTGTGTTGTCTTCCTTTCATTAAATTATGGTTGGTTGATCTTTTTTCTTGCCTTACCAAATACTGATGAGAGTCCTATTGATTTTTCTGTCAAAATATTCTCACATATACCCTTCTGTCTCACTGAAATCACTGTAATTTAGGCATATTACTATAAATAATCTTTCATCCAATACTCGGGCCCTGCTGGGTTTGGTCATACCAGTTCGGGTAGATAGAGTTGTCACTCAGTCATGTCCAACTCTGCCACCCATGGACTGTAGCCTGCCAGGCTCCTCTGTCCATGGGATTCTCCAGGCAAGAATACTGGAGTGGGTTGCCATTTCCTTCTCCAGGGGGTCTTCTCGACTCAGGGATTGGACCCGGGTCTCCCACACTGCAGGCAGTTTCTGACTTCTCTATTTCAATAAGAGGGTGTTGTCTTCCTTTCATCACATTATGGTTGAGGTTTTTTTCTTGCCTTACCAAATACTGAAGATAGTCCTATTGATTTTCTGTTAAAATATTCTCACATATGTCCTTCGATCTCACTGAAATCACTGTGATTTAGGCATATTACTACAAAAAACCTTTCATCTAGTGCTTGGGTCCTGCTGTGTTTAGTCATACAAGTTAACTGTTGCTAATTTTCTTTGGTATCTAACAGATAAAATTTAAACACCATAGCTTGTTGTCCAGGCCTTCTACAGTTAAGAACCAAGAGTATATTCCTGTCATAACCCCGTAATTTCTTATATGTACCCTCAGCTTGTATCAGTGATGTTAGATCTTCAAGGTGAGTTCCCTGTACTTTCACACTGAACTTTGGCTTGTACGAAGGCACCACAAAGAATGCACTTTGTTTCATCTCCTTTATTCTGTTAAGGGTTTTTGCTAACTTAACCTTCTCCCCAACGTCTTCCCTGATCATGAACAGAAGAAAAACTTTATTGTATAACTGAAATTTTCTAACAGAGTAAAATTTAAATGTTTCCACCAAAAAAAAAGGTAATTATATGAGGTGATGGATGTATTAATCAATCCTTTCATAATGTATACATGTATCAAATCAACACAAAGTACATTTTAAATATCTACAAATTCTGTCAAATCTAACTCAGCAATGATGAAATTAAAAAGAAAATTAAAAACAGGTCCAGTATGGAATCCTCTGTTGTCATTAAATACCCTGTGTGTGCTATACCATCTGACCCTCATCTTCTCTATCTTATTTATAGTTGCAGATACAAACATATTCTCTCTCTCTCCCTCCATCTCTCGGGTCTCCTGCATTATAAGCAGATTCTTCACAGACTGAACCACAACGTGGAATCTATTAGAATAGTGTCAAGTAAAATCTTGGGGTAATTTTTTTTTTGTTTTATTGCACCTGCTGCAAAGCAGCTAGGGGCATAGTTTCATATGGTAGAATATTCTGTCATCTATTATGGAGAAGACATACTCTTTAAATGCTCCTCTTAATTTCAGGCTTAAAACATTATTTAATTTTGACAACTGTTTTTTTACTTTCTTAAATCATACTCTTCTATATTACTTTTCTAGTCTGTTGGTGTATCACTGCAAATGGATAGATTTGATTTATTTTAAAAGTGTTTCCCAGGTGTTACAGCAATGCACATATGAGCTTCTGCATCAAAATTGGGTGATATGATGTTTGTGTAATGATAATGTAATGAATTACAGCTTGTGTAAGATAAAGGATAAAAGGTTGTCTTCCAAAAATCAGGCCACTATATCTTTACTAAAGCAAATATAAACAAAGTAATATTTTGCATGAAAACGGGGTCAATAAAAAAGGAAAATTAATCTGTTAAAATTAGAAATATTTTGACGCAAGGTTTTTGGTGAAATTTTCTGTAGAAAAAATTAAGCCTACTTAAGCAATAATATATATTCATCATTTATTCATCAACAAACTAAAATGTGATAACAGATACATGATATCTTAAATAATTTTCACTAACTTAAAAGTATGAATAAAGCTCACGTCCTATTATTCCCTGTTATGCTCCTAGTCTCTGAAGTAAGTAGAGACTGGGGCTTCAGCAGGTGTCTATAACATGGATCATAGTGGAGCTTAAAGAAGCAAAAATGAAGGAAAAAGTGGAATTTCTTTTTTAAAAAAAGAGAAAGAAATTCACTTTTAAAATAACAAGAGTTATAAACTTCTACTTATAAGATAAATAAGCACTAGGAATGTAACATGCAAGATAAATATAATTAACACTGTTGTGTGTTACATATGAAAGTTTGTAAAATAAAGAAAATCTTGAGTTTTCCTCACTAGAAAAAAAATTTTTTTCCTATTTCTTTAATTTTGCATCTGTATTAGATGATGGACATTCACTAAAATTATTGTGACAATCACTTAATTATGTATGTAAATCAAATCATTATGTTGTACACCTTAAACATACACAGTACTATATGTCAAATATATCTTAATAAAACTGGAAGAAGATATTTTAAGTAAAATAACTAACCACAAAAAAGTAAAAGGGAACATTTTTGAGCGATGAAGATATTACATATCTCAATTAGGATGATAGTTACATAAGTGTGCACATTATTGAAAACTAGTTAACCAACACGCTTAAAAAAAACTGATTATATTTTTTCCTCAATTGTCTACTAGAAAGTTAAATTTTATGTGTCAAGTTGACTAGACCATGGGGAGACCAAGTATCTGCTTAGGCATTATTTCTGGATATGTCCCTGAGGGTGCTTCTGGACAGTTGCTATTGAATCTATAGACTGAGTAGAGCTGTGTGCCTTCCTCAGGGTGGGTGGGCATAATCCAATTTGTTGAGGGCATGAATACCGCAAAGAAAGGTGGAGAAAGGGAGGACCCACTCCCACTACCTGGCTGGTTAAGTTGGGACATTGACCTTCTCCTGCCCTTTGTGCCCTGGTTCATAGGCCTTCAGACTCAGACTGCAATCTGCACTGTCAGCTCTCTGGCCACTGGGCCTCTGAGCTACACCACCAACATTTCTGGTTCTCCAACTTTCACAAGGCAGTTCACAGGATTCCTCAGCCCTCATGACTGCATGAGCCAATATCTCATAATAAATGTATACACAGAAGAGTGTATATAGTACATATATTATTGGTTGTGAATCTCTAAAGAACTCTGACTAATACAAGCCTTAGAAATGAAATCAGCAATTTTTTGAAACAGGGTTATTTGAAAATTGAAACAGGGTTATTGGAACCTGGCCCACCATGTCTGAATCTTAATATGAAAGACACATTTCAAATTTTGAACAACCAAACTATAAGTAAAACATAATATACAATAAACCATTTCAAAAGCAAAATCCATCAGACTTACAATGTCATGATTCAATATATTTTGTTTTGTTAGTATTCATTTGTAATCAATGCACTGATATCAAAACAATAAAATCATTGGAAGAATAAATTTAGTTTAGCTTATTTGAAGGAAAATGTCCTCACTTTTTATATGTAATGCGAGATACCAAAGGTACTCAGGAAAATGGAGGAGAATTTCATTATTCCATTTTATTACAAATAATAAGAATCAACACATAACACAGAACCATCTTTGAAGAATATAAACAAATATAGTCAAGGGTTTTGAAAATGTAGTGACCCAAGAATCAATGCTTAAAAATACATAGTTACAGTATGTAAAACAAAAATCAGAACTGTATTCTATCTAAATCTAAGATATTTGTACCTGTTCTTCAGGCATCACTGTATCTTTTCTTTTTTCCACATTGTGATGCAGTATACTTCCCATAATAAGCAAAATAAATACTAGAAGTCTTCAAAGTCTTCTAAAAATTTAAGCGCTTTTTAAATTAATCAGATAAAATATTCATTCCTTTCACTGTTTTTCTAATAAAGAAGTTGTATATATTTAAAGAGTAATTAGTCTTCTTATGTTTTATAGTCACTTTCAGTTGTTTTTTTTGTTGTTGTTTTGTTTCACTTTTATTGCAAGAAAAAATAATAATAAGCAAAATAATAATGAAAAGGCTAAGGATAATGCACATGTTCTGTGGGATTTACCTTTTAATTTTACATGTTAAAAAATATCTGAATTAGAAGACTGAGATGCAAAGTATCAAAGCATTTAGGCAGCTAAATTAAGCATTATATTTTGTTATTTGATAAAGTATGGATTAAACATTAGGTGATCAACTGAATGTCTGACGGAGTTGAGAGAATCTGCTTGACCTCTGGTATCATAAAAATGAAACTTCTTCAGTTTATGATATACTCCATATCATTTATAAAAAAGAAGACAGTCAATCAAAATAAGATATGCATATTTTCTACATATTCTGGTAACCATGAGTTTACAAACAGGCTTGTACAAGTTCAAAGCAAGATGCCAACTTACACTTATGTCTTAACTTATGAAAAAAATCATAAATAATATTAAATCATGCAAAAAAAGAATAAAATTTAAAAAATTCTCAAACTACCTTTGACGATTTTTAAAAATTAATATTGCACTTATAAAACATATATATGTGATCTCCACCAACACAAATATTCCAGTAATAAGAGGACAGACTTTAGAGACAGTCCCAGTTGTTCCAATGTTTAGTTGTTTGACACTGAAGAAGGAAGGACACACGAGCCTTTCGTCTCCCTGCCGGCATTAGCGGCTGAAGCCATGATGACTTTCTTCCTTCTGCCTTGGAAGGCATGGCAGAAAGCAGGCTCAGGAGTATTTTAAATTAGTTCACGGGAAGAATTCTAAGACCCTGGCTGATGCTGGCAGCACTGGTTTGCCTTCTTCCCTAGTTTATCTCCTGTTATAGTTCTTTTCTAAAAAAGTTAATTCCACAACACAAATATTTCAATCACATATTACGAGCTCTTTTCTAACACTATACAAAATGTAAAGTGGCCTTTCTCTTTGAGATTAGATTTGTCTAACTTAGATTGAATGATTTTCAAGTCTTTCATAATCAAGTAACCCTTTGCATGTATGCATACTGTTCACAAGCTATCACTTGGTTGAAAATATGCAAAATCTATCAAAAATATTTATTACTACTTTCTGGTTATTAAGAAAAGGTGGCAAGAATCACAGAAGAACTGTACAAAAAGGTCTTACTGACCCTGATAACCACAGTGGTGTGGTCACTCACCTAGAGACAGACATTCTGAAATGTGAAATCAAATGGGCCTTAGGAAGCATTACTATGAACAAAGCTAGAGGAGGTGATGGAATTCCAGTTGAGCTATTTCAAATTCTAAAAGATGATGCTGTTAAAGAGGTGCACTCAATATGCCAGCAAATATGGAAAACTCAGCAGTGGCCACAAGACTGGAAAAGGTCAGTTTTCATTCCAATCCCAAGAAAGGCAAGGCCAAAGAATGTTCAAATTACTGTACAGCTGCACTCGTTTCACATGCTAGCGAGATTATGCTAAAAATTCTTGAAGCTAGTCTTCAATGGTACCAGAACTTCCAGATATACAAGATGGATTTAGAAAAGACAGAGGAACCAGAAATCGATTTGCTAACATCCACTGGACTGTACAAAAAGCAAGGGGATTCCAAAAAAAAAATCTACCTCTGCTTCATTGTCTATGCTAAAGCCTTTGACTGTGTGGATCACAACAAACTGGAAACTTCATAAAGAGATGGGAATAATAGATGATCTTAACTGCTCCTGAGAAACCTGTATACAGAACAAGAAGCAACAGTGAGAGCTGGACATGGAACAATGGACTGGTTCAAAACTGAGAAAGGAGTTCATCAGCACTGTATACTGTCACTGTGCTTAATTAGCTTCAATGCAGAGTACATCACTCAAAATTCTGGACTGGATAATCAAAAGCTGGAATCAAGAATGCCAGTAAATATATCAATAACCTCAGATATGCAGATGGCACCACCCTTATGGCAGAAAGGGAAGAAGTAAAGAGCCTTTTGAAGAAAGTGAAAGAGGATAGTGAAAAAGCTGGCTTAAAACTCAACATTCAAAAAACTAAGATCATGGCATCTGGTCTCATCACTTCATGAAATAGATGGGAAAAAGTGGAAACAGTGACAGATTTTACTTTCTTGGGATCCAAAATCACTGTGGATGGTGACTGCAGTCATGAAGTTAAAAGACATTTACTCCTTGAAAGGAAAGCTATGACAAATCTAGACAGCATAATAAAATGCAGATACATCACTTTGCCAATAAAAAGTGATATCACTTTGCCTATAGTCAAAGCTATGGTTTTTCCAGTAGTTCTGAATGGAAGTGTGAGTCAGACCATAAAGAAGGCTGAGTATGGAAGAATTGATGCCTTCAAACTGTGGTGCTGGAGAAGATTCTTGAGAGTCCTTTGGACAGCAAGGAGATACAACTAGTCATCCTAAAGGAAATCAACCCTGAATATTCATTGGGAGGACTGATACTGACTGAAGCTCTGATACTTTGGCCACCTGATGCAAAGAGCAGACTCACTGGAAAAAACCCTGATGCTGGGAAAGACTGAGGCAGGAGGAGAAGGGGGCAACAGAGGATGAGATGGTTGGATGGCATCACTGACTCAACGGAATGACTTTGAGCAAACTCTGGGAAATGGTGAGGGACAGGGAAGCCTGGCACGCTGCAGTCCATGGGGTCACAAAAAGTAGGACATGACTTAGTGACTGAACAAGAACAACAATAACAACTTTATTCCATTCTATCTCAATTCCTTTCCATACTTCAAGAATATCAAATTTTAGGGAAAAGAAAAGTTCTGTCACTTGCTAATAAATGAGTATCTTCCAAAATAAATAAGCTTTTTTTCTTAATGAATATACGTTTGCCTCTTTCATATTTCCTTTACTTGAGTATTTTACCAGGTTAACCCCTTTACTTGTTTTCTTAGGCTCTCAAATTTGTTAATTCACTTTATCTTTGTCATTCTTAAATGTTTTTAGCAAATGTACTTAATTCACCCTCCATTTATCCACTGCCCTCTGCTTTGCATGCATTCTCAGGCCCTCCATCGTCTTTGCCCACCCACACCTCCATTGTCTTCAGAGGACAGTCCACACCACATATGTCAACACCTTTACCTCTTCCTTATTCCTTAACACCTGAATTCTGGTTTCTATCACTGCTGCTGCTGCTGCTGCTGCTAACTCGCTTCAGTCATGTCCAACTCTGTGCGACCCCATAGACAGCAGCCCATCAGGCTCCCCTATCACTACTCTGTGTTAAAAATGTTTTCTTACTGGTTATTAATATTCTCATAACTTGTAATATCATGTATTTTCCTATCTTTTATTTTAATCTGCCTTATACAACTGTTTTATTCATCACAGTACTTCAAACAAATAAGAACTAAGCAATTCTATTTAAGCTGAATTAAACTTAAAGAAAAAATACGTCAGGTATCATACACTGTTACATTAAGTGGGAGTCTGTTAGAATCCAACTAGAGCTAGCTCTAAGTCATTGGTTTTATATGTAATTCAATTCAATTTTAAACTTTATGTCCCTAAAGACTATGAGGCCCAGTTTTCTAAAACTTAAAATGGGAATATGATCATTTCCTGCTCATCTCACAGTACTGTGGTAAAGGTTAAATAAAGGAGTAAATGGTATAATATGCTGCAACCTGGAATACAATTTTAAGTTATTACACTGGAAAACATTTTTATTAAAATTATTTTCAGCACATAAAATTAAAATAAACTCATTTTCCAATAAAATACAAAATTAAAAAATAGAAATAAAGTGAACAAATGAAAGTCATAGATATATGAAAGTTTATATCTACAGGGATTTTTAAATTAGAAGTCACTATACTTAGATTTTGGGAAACACAGTAAACTTCGAATATTTCTTAAAACACAGCAATGAAATACAGTGCCACAGAACTTGTATAAATTTTAAGTTGATCTATAAAATCAAGACACACAGAACTATACATCAGGAAAGGTGACTGAATGCAGCTGAGTGAAATTCTCTGTTTACAGCAGGGATAACTACTAATAAAAGTCAAAGTCGCTTAGTCATGTCCAGCTTGTTGCAACCCTATGGACTACACAGTCCATGGAATTCTCCAGGCCAGAATACTGGAGTAGGTAGCCTTTCACTTCTCCAAGAGATCTTCCCAAAACAGGGATCAAATCCAGGTCTCCCTCACTGCAGGCAGATTCTTTACCAGCTGAGCCACAAGGGAAGCCCAAGACTACTGGAGTGCATAGCCTGTCCCTTCTCCTGCAGATCATCCTGACCTAGGAATCAAACCAGGGTCTCCTGTGCTGCAGGTGGATTCTTTACCAGCTAAGCTCCACGAAAAGCCCCTATTACTGAAAACTGCTTCCATTTTGAAGTTAAATGAAAAACACCGAGACAGAACTGGAACATTTTAGTTTCAGAGAAAGAAGAGACCACCTGCAACTTCTCATTGAAATTAAAAACCACTGACAGAAATAGTAACATCACAAATAGTATTCACATCTCAAATTAGTGTATCTTAGAAATAATACATTATTAGTGACACTTGCTCCTTGAAGAAAATCTAGATGGCCTATTAACAAGCAGAGATATCACTTTGCTGACAAAGGTCCACATAGTCTAAGCAATGTTTTTTTTCTAGTAGTCATGTAGGGATGTGAGATTTGGACCAAAAAGAAGGCTGAGCGCTGAAAAATTGATGCCTTCAAACTGCAGTGCTGGAGAAGACTCTTGAGAGTCCCTTGGACTGCAAGGAGCTCAAACCTGTCAATCCAAAAGGATATCAACCCTGAGTATACACTGCAAAGACTGATGCTGAAGCTGAAGCTCCAATACTTTGGCCACCCTGATTTGAAAAGCTAACTCATTGGAAAAGACCCTGGTGCTGGGAAAGATGGAAGGCAGGAGGAGAAGCAGGCAACAGAGGATGAGGTGGTTGGATGGCATGAGTGACTTTATGTACATGAATTTGAGCAAACTCAGGGAGCTAGTTAAGGATAGGGAAGCCTTGTGTGCTGCATTCCATGGCATCACAAAGAGACATGACTTAGCAACTGAACAACAACAACAATATTCTTATATAAATAATTTCAGGGTATCATTTCAGGGTATTCATTTTAATATAAAATGATCATAATTTGCATCCAAATTGAATAGGGTCACAAATATCAAGAAGCAGATTTCTCTTAAAGTAAAACTTGATGAATGCTTTAATAAATGATCAATTTGTTTTACAGCAATAGGAAAAGTGGCTAATTTGAATCTGGCAAGAATTTTACTAAATTCTCAGTGCCAAGAATTCAACTGGGCAAGGATTATCAAGAATAAGGTTTACTGTCAAGGTAACAGAAACCAGGAGACTACCTTCTATACCTGATATACCTGACATTTGTTGACAATATTAGGTATATATAATTACATCTCATGATGTTAACAATATTTAGGTTTAACACCTAAGAAAATAATTCCCACATTAAATAAAGAAATTTTGTTTTAAACAAAGTTATTAGTATTATTATTATTTTACTTTATTTTTCTCTTTTGCCATTGCCAATCAGGTTATAGTAGGTCTGCTGATTCCACGCTTATGTAATACTTGCATTCACATTCTTTCTTTAAGGGGCTCATTTAATTGTAGGTAGTTTGTGCCTTATGAATGCTGAAACTGAGACAGGAACGAAATTTCCCCAACTCATTAAAAGTTCTATGCCATACTTGGTGCAAAACAGGCCTCAGTTTGGATAGAACTTGCAGTTCCAAGGACTGAGTGAGGATGGTGGGAATAGGTGGGAGAATAAGGATGGTAGGATTCTAAAGTGGATGAACTCTGGATACCTGTTGCCACCTCAGAGTATTCGGAAATGTCCTGGGAAATTAAAATCATATGATCATAAATTTTCATATATCCATATCATGTGTCTACAGTTACTTAAAGAAACTGTGAACTCTAAGAAAACACCTGCATATAAACAAAATCAAATTAATCCATAAGTATTAAAAAGGGATTACATCTATTTAAAACATTTAGGCTTTTAGTAGCTCACATGAGATTGAGTGTTATACATTTCTTGTCTATACTAGATATAGTAATACTAGCTATATGTCACTTCACATTTTCATGATTCTTCCAAGAAGTTAACCTAAGTTTTCTACCATATTTATTTTCTACCATATTTATTTCATTAATAAGATCAACCCTATCTTATTCATCTTTGCAAGTGATTACTGAACCCATCTCCTCCCCAGCCACTATCCAGTTCAGCAAAGTGTCTGCACAGTAACTACACAAGTAGACACAGTATCTATCTCCATTTCTTGAGAAATATAAGTAAAATCTTTGTATACTAATAAAATTTAGATTTGGAAAATTAAGTGTTAGCAATGACTATTTATTAAACCACTTAATAGATGTCTCAAGCATTCATAAAATAAATTCACCACTTGTAACTGAAATAAGACAGATGAGTTAATTATATTATTGACATTTCAGCAATTAGATGCATCGCTATGTTTAATTATTTTCACTTTGAAGATATCAGTGATGATTATAAAACTTAGGACATTTGTTTCAGAAAACTATTACTCTACATAAAATATTGCAAGACTCATATGAGCACAACTCAAGATTTACCTTCTGATATGTATTAACATTACAAACTATGCTTCCTTTGGGATATCCCACATACCTAAAAATCTTATGACAACCACAACATTATATTATGATGATTTATCTGGCTCTGAAATATGTCATCTACTTTTCAGTAGATAAAACTGCTTTAGAAATACCTTCAGGGACATGTAGTGGTATAACATGTCATGTTCACAAACATTTGTAGTTAGATCTTGGCTCACAATTTTAAGTAACTTCTGTTCATGAAAAACACATATAATTGGAACTGCCATCTGTCCGTTGTAATATAATTTGATCACTGTAATTCACAAATACAGTTCTATTAAATTTGAGAGAATGCTAACACAATGTCCTTGCTATGCAAAACAGAACAAAAAAGAGAGTGGGATGGGGCAAGGAAAAAATGTAATGGTCTCATTTACACAAACTTATACTTATTGCTAAAATTTATTATACAGGTTGATTTCCAATATACCAAGATTATGTTTAAATAATAACAAGAAAACATTTCCAATAGCTAAGTTTGATTTTCACCTTTATTATTCCCATCCTCTCACTAAGTAAACTAAAGATAACCACTCTGGATCCCAAATGTAACCCATCTCTGAAATTAGATATGGAATTTTGTACTTCAAATACATAACACTATTTTTCATGTTTTTAAAGTTTACATGAATAGTATGCTATATTCTCTTTTCTTTTTCATCACTGAAGTATAGTTTACATACATATACATGTTGTACATTAGTTTTAGTGTACAACAAAGTGATTCAACATTTATGTGCATTTCAAATTGATCACCATGACAAGTCTAGTAACCATCTTTCACCATACCAAGCTCATGCAATATTATTGACTATATTCCCTCTACTTTACAGCCCCATGATATTTCTTAACTCCAGTTTTCTACTTCTTAATTCCATTCACCTGTTTCACTAAATTCTTCATTCTTCTCCCCTTTTGACAACACCAGTTTGTTCTATCTGTGAGTCTATTTCTGCTTTCCTTTGTTTTGTTTTTCAGATTCCACATATAAGTGATATCATAAGGTATCTGTCTCTAACTTAATTCACTTAGCACAATATCTTCTAAGTACATCCATGTTATTACAAATGGCAAGATTTTATTTCTCTTTAAGGCTGAATAATATTCCTCTGTGTGTGTGTGTGTTTGTGTGTGTGTGTGTGTGTGTATCATCTCTTCTTTACTTATATATCAATGAGCACTTAAGCATATCACTTAGATATGCTTCCATATCTTGGCCACTATAAATAATGCTGCAATGAACACAGGGGTGCATACATTTTCTCAAATTAGTTTTTTGTTTTTGTTGGATAAATACCCAGAAATAGAATTTCTAGATCATATGGCAGTTCTCTTCTTAATTTTTAAGGAAACTCCATACTGTTTTCCATAGTGGCTACACCACTTCACAATCCCTCCAACAGAACAAGAGGGTTCCCTTTTCTCCACATGCTAAACCCTTCTGCTGTCTTTCTGATAATAGTTATTCTTGTCAGGTGTGAGATGATAAATCATTGTGGTTTTGATTTTCACTCCCTGATGGTTAGTGAGGTTGTGTATCTTTTCATCTATCTGTTGGACATTTGTATGTTTTCCTTAGAAAAATATCTACTCAAGTCCTCTCCCCATTTTTTAATTGGACTGTTATTTTTTTTTATGTTGAGTTCATTTGAGTTCTTTTGTACTTTGTATATTAACCCCTTATCAGAGATATAATTTTCAAATATCTTCTCCCATTCAATAGGTTGCATTTTCATTTCGTTTATGGTTTCCTTCACTGTGCAAAAACTTGTTTTATACAGACTCACTTGTTTATTTTTGCTTTTGTTTCCCTTGCCTGAGGAGACGGATTCAAAAAAATACTGCTAAGACTGATGTCAAAGAATTTACTGCCTATGCTTTCTTCTAAAAGTTTTATGGTTTCAGGTTTACAGTGTTATTCATTTTCAGTTAATTTCTGTATATGGTGTAAGGAACTGGTTCATTCCTTTGATATAGCTGTTCAGTTTTCCCAAGACATTTTATTGAAGAGACTGTCCTTTCCCCACTGTATATTCGTGGCTCCTCTGTCATAAGTTAATTGACCATATAACCATGGTTTTATCTATGATGTGTTCCATTGATCTTGTGTATGTTTTTGTGCCCATAACATACAGTTTTTATTACTATCATTGTTCAGTCACTCAATCATGTCCAATTTTTTGCAACTTTAAGAGAAATAGACCTCTTGATTTTTGTGGCCCTGTCCAATTTGGATGCTGATCATAATCATTTTATATTAAACTTTTTGACTACCCTAAAATTATTTATTTAAAAATATTATTGTTGTCTTTAACTTGCTAAGTCATGTCTGATTCTTTGTGATCCCATGGAATGCAGCATGCCAGGCTTCCCTGTCCTTCACCATCTCCCAGAGTTTACTCAAACTCATGTACGCTGAGTTGATGATGCATCTCACTCACTGTTGCCCCCTTCTCCTCCTGCCCTCAATCTTTCCCAGCATCAGGGTCTTTTCTAATGAGTTGGCTCTTCGCATCAGGTGGCCAAAGTATTAGAGTTGCAGCTTTAGCATCAGTCCTTCCAATGAATATTCAGGGTTGATTTCCTTTAGGATTGACTGCTTTGATCTCCTTGTTGTCCAAGGGACTCTCAAGAGTCTTCTCCAGCACCACAATTTGAAAGCACCTATTCTTTGGCACTCAGCCAACTTTATGGTCTCAACTCTCACATCTGTACCTGACTACTGAAAAAACCATTGCTTATACTATACGGACCTTTGTCAGCAAAGTGATATCTCAGGTTTAGTTTGTCATAACTTTTCTTCCAAGGAGTAAGTGTCTTTTAATTTAGGGCTGCAGTCACCATCCACAGCAATATTTTAGCCCAAGAAAATAAAGTCTGTCACTGTTTCCAGTGTTTCCCCATCTATTTGCCATGAAGTGATGGGACCAGATGCCATGATCTTTATTTTTTGAATGTTGTGTTTTAAGCCAGCTTTTTCATTGTTCTCTTTCACCCTCATAAAGAGGCTCTTTAGTTTAGTTCTACCATTAGGGTGGTATCATCTGCATATATGAGGTTATTAATATTTCTCCTAGCAATCTTGATTCCAGTTTGAGTTTCATCCACTCAATGAATTAACTTATATGTAATCTGCATATAAGTTAAATAAGTACAGTAACAATATACAGCCTTGACATACTGCTTTCCCAATTTTGAACCAGTTCACTGTTCCATGTCCAGTTCTAACTGTTGCTTCTTGACCTGCATACAAGTTTGTCAAGAGGCAAGTCAGGTGACTGGTATTTCTATTTCTTTGAGAATTTTCCAGAGTTTATTGTGATCCACACAGTCGAAGGCTTTAACACAGTCAATGAAGCAGAAGTAGACATTTTTCTGGAATTCCCTTGATATTTTCTATGATCCACCAGATGTTGGCAATTTGTTCTCTGGCCCCTCTGCCTTTTTTAAAATCCATCTTGTACATCTGGAAGTTTACTTTAGCTTCACAATACTGTTTGAAATCAGGAAGTATAATACTTCCATTTTCTACTTTCTTAATATTGCATTAGCTCTTCGGGTTTCTTTGTGGTTCCACACAAATTTTTAGATTATTTGTTCCAGTTTTGTGAATAAATTCATCAGTATTTTGATACAGATTTCATTTAATCTGTAGGGTATAACAGACATTCTAACAATCTTGATTCTATGAATTTCACTATTTAAATAACTTATATAAGCAGAATCATGCATTTGTCTTTCTGTGACTGATTTATTTCACTTAGCATAAAATCCTCAAGGTTCACCAATATTGTCACATATGGCACAATTTGTACAATATGTTTAAGAATGAATAATATTGTTATTGTTTCAATAATATTCTTATTCTTATCTTAAACAATAATATTCTTATTGTTTAAGAAGGAATAATATTCCACATAATTATGTATGTATAGTACATGGTCTTTATTCAACTGTCAGTGGACATGGAAATTTTTTACACATCTTTGCTATTTTGAATACTGCTGCAATGAACATCGAAGTGCTAATATACTAAAGTGGGATTACCAGATTCTCTAGTAGTTCTGCTTTTAATTTTTGAGGAACCTCTATATTATTTTCCATAGTGGCTGCACAATTTGCATATTCTCCATATCCTCACGAACATTATTATTATCATTATTATTATAACAGCCATCCTAATTGGTGTGAGGTGGTTTCTCATACAGGTTTTACTTGCATTGCACTGATGATTAATGATGTTTAACTTTTTTTTTTCATGTTCCTGTTAACTTGTTACATGTTGTCTTTGGAATTTTTTGTTTAGTATACCTGGAGTAGAATTTATTTCTAACAAATTCCCTAGTAATAGTGATGTTGTTGCCCTAAATATCACACTTTGAGAGCACTGCTGTAAACTAATCACTTTTCACACTTTGGTACTATGAGAGAACACAGCATTTAGGAGGATAAAGAAATGAATCTTCAGACAGTATTAAAAGAAAGAAGTAAATTGGACCTGCCTAAGTGAGTTTTGCCATACATCCACCTCAAATTCTAGTGATTCGAGATTAGGTGGTGCTCCCTTAAAATGATTCTCTGTATCTACACTAATTCTCTTTTTTCCCCCCTTTCATAGGAACAAAAACAAGTCCTTCTTCCATTACCTACTATGGCTTCAAAGGCTTTCTGTATTAATTATTTATCTTTGATATTCATACTCTTTTCTTAACCTCTATTACAGATATTTTCAAGATTCCTCTCTTCAAAACAAAATATTGATTTAATCCATAACCCCCCCTTAAACCACTTCCTTTTCCTTCTTATTAACCATAAACCTTATACTCTTAATTTCTTACATTTTTAATCTACTCTTTTTAATCAACAAACCAATGACTTGTTTCTCACTTTTTCCTTCATTTTATTTCTTTTAAATGTACAATAGTTAAATGTAATTTTATGTTGTGCCCAGCTCTATGTGTTTTGACAAATGTATAAAATCATTTGTCTACCATCACGATCTTGGTAAACAACAGTTTCATTAACCCCCAAAACTGTCTCATGTTTCTTCTTTGTCTTGAATTATTACCTTCCATTAGGGGTACCTTCTATTAGGAGCCCCCAGTGGCTCAGACGGAAAAGAGTTTGTCTGCAGTAAAGGAGACTGGAGTTCAATCCCTGTGTCAGGAAGATCCCCTGAAGAAGGAAATGGCAACCCATTCCAGTATTCTTGCCTGGTGAATCCCATGGATGGAGGAGCCTAGCAGGCTACAGACCACGGGGTTGCAAAGAGACGGACATGACTGAGCAATTTCATTTTCACTTTCTTTTTTTAATATCTTCCATTATTAGTCACAAACAACCACTAATCTCATCTCTTTCCCAATAGTTGTCTTCTCTGTATCATCATATAAAACAAGTCATATAACAGGTAACCTTATTGGTCTGCAACATATCTTTCTAATATATAGGATCAACACTGAATGTATGAATGTTAAGCCTATATTATTAAAATGAAATTGTTATATTCTATAACATAAATTATATCTACATATTTATTTTAATGTCAATATTGGACCAGAATCCATCTTGTGCTAAATAATTTTCCTGAAATGCTCATTACATCTTATTGGACCAATGGCTACATCTTGTCCTGATTTTAGAATCTTCTGAATCTCTAATACAGAGATATTTTTGGTCTCTGACCCTTGGTATTCACAAGTCAGGATAAGTCATGATCCTTTTTTTCCCCATTAAGAAAGGTGAATTAAGTCAGTCACAGAAACATGTACATTTCAAATGCAGTGACTCTTCCCTCTCTAGGGCAATAAATATCTGCTTCAAAAATATGTTTTTAGGTCAACAGACAGTCAATTCATTCTTTTCCAGTCAAGTTAACATCTAGAAAAATTTTAATACTTGTAATTAAAGATCAGAAGAAAGAAATCAATTCTATTTCTAACCTCTGCCATTCCATTTTACTTACCTCCTATTAGTGGCATTAATCACTGATATTGCTGCAAGTAACTTCATTATACGATTATGTCTCTAAGCTAAATGATGACAGTTTTCACATACTATTCAGTGATAATTAAAATACCTAAATAAACTCAGTATACTATAAGACAAAAATCAAGTGCCAGCTCATAAAAATAAACTCATCTAATAGTGAAAGTTTATATTAATGAAGGTATCTGTCTTCCTTAATGACATACTTTTTTTTTTTTCAGGAAATCAGATAATACATATTGAGATACTTAAAATAATGTGAAATACTAGTTATAATATGGTTGAGAATTAGGGAAGTCCTGACTAAGATGGAAAATACCAGGGTGATAGAAGAAGACAGAGGGCAAAGATTCTGCATAGTGCAAGAAACTGGTGGTGAATAGAAAATGCTCTTCTGCTATTCAGCAATGAAAGAATAGACCTCTAAGAAACAAAAGGGTGCACTTGAAATTTTGTTACAAACTAAAAAGGTGTACTCTGTGGAATCAGAGATTGAATCTAAAAATATTTTAAAAATTAAAAAATAAATAAAATAAACCATAAAATTTAAAAGGAAAGTGCTAGTTAAATCAGTACATTGATTTTAAATTTCAAGGCTGGAAAACAGATGTATGAAAGTACATCCTTTCTTGTTGAAAAAAAGGAAATAGATCTGTCCATGGCTTACAATGAAGTTATAAAATTAGATAATCAGGAACTAGGGATATCTTTAAAATTGACCCCATTTGTTCATGCTAATGGGCTTCCCTGGTGGCAGAGACAGTAATAAATCTGCCTGAAATGTGGAAGATCTGGGTTCAATCCCTGGGTTTGGAAGATTCTCTGGAGGAGGGCATGGCAACTCATTCCAGTATTCTTGCCTGGAAAATGTTCATGGACAGAAGAGCCCAGCAGGTTATAGTCCATGGGGTCGCACAGAGTCGGACACAACTGAAGTGACTAAGCAGCAGCATTCCTGCTAATACTTTATTTCCAGGGGACATATATTCTCTACTAAGGTATTCTGTGTGTTAGTCTCTCAGTTGGTTACAAAACTCTGTGTGACCCCAGGGACTGTAGCCCACCAGGCTCCTCTGTCCATGGAATTCTCCAGGCAAGAATACTGGAGTGGGTAGCCACTAGGGAAGATCCAAAATGAGCCTGAGTTTAAAGTCAGAGAGACCACTATGGTATACCTATCTACCAGTTACATCATGCCCGCGACAAGTGATTTTTGTCCTACGATCCTCAATTTTCACAGTTGAAAGTACACCAATAGAAATAACTACTTTGTGCTGTTTTTGTCAGAACTGAGCAAATAGCATGGGGAAAATAAAATGTGTAAGGGGCTCAGGATAGTACCTGATACTAAGAATGCATTTATTTCAATACTATTATCAAAACTTATACTACTGGTATTGGTATTTATTCAAAAGAGATCCATCAATTTAATAAAAGAAATGAATACCAACTACCTAGGTACACTCATAGAACTAAAACCAAATAAAAAGACTAACATATACCATCCCCATTAATCTTTTCTTCATATCCAATTAGCAGAGTTTGGTGACTGAGATTTATTGAATCACTTCATACTTTGTTTTAAATTGTGACTTAAAATTAGATCAAATATTCCTAACCAGCCCAACCAGCACTATGGAATAGATGAGATTTTTTATTGTTTGTTACCTTAACACTTTCATATTATTTCTATCACCAAAGAATGAATTAAGTTTTGTTATTTGGTTTTTATTGATTTTTTGCTTAGCTTATTGCAGAAATTGTCAAATACATACAAATGGGAGACAATATTAATAGCATAGGGAATCTCCATGTGTCCATCATACACTTTCAATAATTATCACTGCAAAGACCATCAGTATGGAGAGGGTATCTAAAAACCATAAGATCTGAAAACACAGTAAATGTGAGAAAAGGGAAGACTCAACAGAGATATCACAGTTACTGTCAAAAGTTTGTGAAAGGAAATCTGTAAAGGGAGTGAAAATATAGGGAAGATATTCCCACACTTCTCTCCCATGCCTCTCTCTTTGCTTCTCATTATTCAGGCCATTGTACTTCCCTTTTCATTTTCCTTGCTCCAATCCCTAGTCTACCTTGATACAATACTTCCATCAATTAATTCCTCCAGGGACATTTCTGACAAATACCTTCCTTACCACCTATCCTTTTTTTGCTAATGGCTCTGTTAAAGGTCATAGGAGAAAACATTATATATTTGGAACTGGAAAGCGAGTGTTAAGAGACGGTCATTATTTCAACTGCCAGATCAACATTATGATAAACAGGAATAATTTTAGGGCTGTAAATGGACCTCTGAATTTATTTTCTCATATAAAATATCTGATAAATTGATTTGAAAAAAGGCTTGGTTGGGTACTAGCTAATATGTATTACTTGATATATACATTTTCAGAGTTACAAACATCCATCTTACAAATCAACCTTTAGTAACATATCATTTCATTTGAGACTTCTGACAGATGGTAAACTACGCTCATTAACAGTACGAACTTTGAAGTTGAACTCCCTTGGGTTCAAAAGACAAGCTGATCTTGAATCAACCACTCAAGCAATCTCTCTATGCCCTAGTTTCATTATCTGCAATAAATAAATAACAATGCTATCTACCTCAAAGGACAATTTTAAAAGGCAGTGAACTAAAACATACAAAACACTTAGAAAAGTGCCCAGCACTTTTAAATTACTATGTGTGTTACACATTAAATACTATTTTTAACATTAAAACACTCACTGAAACTTTACCCCATGTTTATTTATTACTAGCAATAATAAAATAAGATTAATTGAACTCTTACTCTGCAGTTAATCCTTCCAAAAAAACCTTATGAGGTAGGTAGTATAATGTAAGCAGTGTTTAGGAACTGTACATAAGCATACAAATGAGCTCTAAATAGTTAATCTCTTGCCAAGTATTTGTCAACAAGAAGGTAAAATAATAAAAAATGTAAATAAAAGACAAATGTTACTAGAATATAGAAAATGGAGTTTTAGCAACACTTAACAAGTGTTTTAAAGGCACTGAAAGCTCCTAAACATGATAAATCTGTGACCCTCATTTGCTGCTTTAATGATAAGTTTGCTAAATGCTACCAAATGACAACATAAGAGTATGCAGAACATTTAATAAATGTGAAATGAATTGTGTTTCAAATAACAATCTAATTAAGAATTCCATCAACAAAGAATATTGCAATAGTGGTAGATTATAGATTAATAAAAGGCTATTAAAACTCATTCCTGCGGTACTAATGATTTATTGTTTTCAGTATACAGCCTTGTGAAACTTTTTATGTTATCTGCTATGTTTTACAGTAGCCAAGATGAAGGAAACATTTTCACAAGTTTTTGTACAATTAGTCTCCTCATCATCTGAGAAGATACTTACTCACATTTGCCAATCAAGACAGACAGAATGAAGAATAGCTCAGTTACTCACAGTACAGGAAATATTTGGAAGTTCTCTACCACTGATTTGAGAACAAGAAATGACACTCAACTGAAGCTCAGTTATTTAGCAAGAGATACTGAAAGATGGATCAGGATATGATTTTGAATACAAAATTGAAATGGACAATGGACAAAGTCAAAAGCTTCCCAGATGATGGATAGCTTTTCTTTCAGAAATAAAATGATATTCCCTATTGTCTGATCACCTGTTGATGGTTGCTTTCATTCATGAAAGTCTAAAGGGAAGGGCACTGTTAGTTCCAAAAGTTGGCCCTGCATGGAATAGGTGTATAATGGTTTTGATTTGCAACCCTGGCAGCTGTTCACAAGCCTTATTTGGTTTATGGTCCTATATCTTCACCCCTGAAACCAATTGTTACATGTTGGTTTGCTCTGTCAGCTGCTGTTTCCCAGCATGTCAGAGATATGTCATGCTGTTGAAGCTTTTTATCAGCCAGTGCGTTTAAAAAGATATCTTTTGCCTGCAGTCACCTTGGTTCGGCTCTCTGGATGATTTCTGCTCAGGTACCCTGCCATGCTGACAGTGTCTAGGTTGATAGAGTTTTAGAATACACAAAGCTTTCTAGTAGGTAGGTATACTGGTATATTCCAGGGGCTATGGTAATTGTATTACTACTGTATCTGTCAGTGATTTATATAATGTATAGAACAACACTTGAAAAATTATATTCAATATATGTTTCTTAATCAATTAAATTTATCATTCTTCCAGGCTAATAATAAAAAAAAATGAATAAATTTTTAAAGGGCAAAACATGACCAATAAGAGTTAATTTCACACTTGCATATTTAAGAAAAAGCTTTTTCACAACATTTTTAAAGATAATGCAAAGTTTGAGATGTATGTTTTAATTTCTATAAGGGCCATCTTCATCAAGTATGCAATAAATGATATCAGAGGAATGAAGAGTCATGAACATAAAAGGAAATTTTAAATGTTTTAGTTATGCCAAAAAAAAAAAAACTATCACACTATATTATCAGAGTGAAATATGTTCCTTGTAATAAGGCCTAATACATTCCTATTTGGTCACCACCATATCTACCTCCTTAGGCTCAATTTTGCAAATCTTAAGGGCTTCCCATGTGGCACTAGTGGTAAAGAACCTGCTTGCAAACGCATGAGACACAACAGAGGCATGTTTGATCCCTGGGTCAGGAAGATACCCTGAAGAAGGGAAAGGCAATCCACTCCAGTATTCTTGCCTGAAAAATATGGACAGAGGAGCCTGGAGGGTTACAGTCCACAGGGTCACAAAGAGTCAGACATGACTGAAGTGACAGTCCAGTTCAGTTCAGTCACTCAGCTCTGTCTGACTCTTTGTGACCTCATGGACTGCAGCCCGCCAGGCTTCCCTGTCCATGACCAACTCCCAGAGATTGCTCAAAATAACCTCCATTGAGTGAGTGATGCCATCTAAGTGATGTAGGGTTATCAGTTAATATAATGTACTGAAGTGACAGTACACAATGAATATTTTAATTACAAATACCGACCACGTGGCAGGAGGACTATAATATTTATGCATAAGCAAGCACAGTACAGGAAGCCAAAATGGAAGCTATTTAACTTACTGGAAAACTAAAGCTGATATTAAAAGTAAACAATATTTCCAAAAGACGGTATATTCAGTCAGTCATGTTAATACTATACTAGGTCTGTATTCATCAACAATCAATCAGATATACTACAGATATACTTATACAATATGTAACATGAAAATGAATCTATATGTCTGAACAAAAATCTACAAAACTTGTCTCACATAAGTTTGTTAGTAGGATTACACAATATTCTTAAGGTTCAGTACAGTTCAGTTCAGTTGCTCCGTTGTGTCTGACTCTTTGTGACCCCATGGACTATAGATCGCCAGACCTCCCTGTCCATACAGCTCTTGGAGATTACCCAAACTCATGTCCATTGAGTTGATGAGGCCATCCAACTATCTCATCCTCTGTCGTCCCCTTCTCCTGCCTTCAATCTTTCCCAACATCAGGGTCTTTTCAAATGAGTCAACTCTTCGCATCAGCTGGCAAAGTATTGGAGTTTCAGCTTCAACATCAGTCCTTCCAATGAACACTCAGGACTGATATACTTTAGGATGCATTGGCTGGTCTCCTTGTAGTCCAAGGGACTCTCAAGAGTCTTCTCCAACATCACAGTACAAGAGCATCAATTCTTCAGAGCTCAACTTTCTCTGTAGTCCAACTCTCACTTCCATACATGACTACTGGAAAAACCATAGCCTCGACTGGATGAACCTTTGTTGGCAACGTAATGTCTCTGCTTTTTAATATGCTGTCAATGTTGGTCATAACTTTCCTGCTAAGGACTGTCTTTCAATTTCATGGCTGCAGTCACCATCTGCAGTGATTTTGGAGCCCCCCAAATCCAAAATCTGCCACTATTTCCACTGTTTCCCCATCTATTTGCCATGAAGTGATGGGACCAGATGCCACGATCTTAAGTCTTCTGAAAGTTGAGCTTTAAGCCAACTTTTTCACTCTCCTCTTTCACTTTCATCAAGAGGCTTTTTAGTTCCTCTTCACTTTCTGCCATAAGGGTGGTGTCATTTGCATATCTGAGGTTATTGATATTTCTCCTGGCAATCTTGATTCCAGCTTGTGCTTCTTCCAGCCCAGCGTTTCTCATGATGTACTCTGCATAGAAGTTAAATAAGCAGGGTGACAATATACAGCCTTGATGTACTCCTTTTCCTATTTGGAACCAATCTGTTGTTCCATGTCCAGTTCTAACTGTTGCTTCCTGACCTGAATACAGATTTCTTAAGAAGCAGGTCAGGTGGTCTGGTGTTCCAATCTCTTTCAGAATTTTCCACAGTTTGTTGTGATCCACACAGTCAAAGGCTTTGGCATAGTCAATAAAGCAGAAATAGATGTTTTCCTGGAACTCTCTCACTTTTTTGATGATCCAGCAAATGTTGCCAATTTGATCTCTGGTTCCCCTGCCTTTTCTAAAACCAGCTTGAACATCTGGAAGTCCACGGTTCATGTATTGTTGAAGCCTGGCTTGGAGAATTTTACTTTACTAGTGTGTTAGATGAGTGCAATTGTGGGAAGTTTGAGCATTCTTTGGCATTGCCTTTCTTTGGTATTGCAATGAAAACTGAGCTTTTCCAGTTCTGTGGCTACTGCTGAGTTTTCCAAATTTGCTGGCATACTGAGTGCAGCACTTTCATAGCATCATCTTTTAGGATTTGAATTTGCTCAACTGGAATTCTGTCATCTCCACTAGCTTTGTTCATAGTGATGCTTCCTAAGGCCCAATTGACTTCATGTTCCAGGATGTCTAGCTTTAGGTGAGTGATCACACCATCATGATTATAGGGGTCATGAAGATTTTTTTGTACAGTTCTTCTGTATATTCTTGCCACCTCTTAGTATCTTCAGCTTCTGCCCTTTATTGAGCCCATCTTTGCATGAAATGTTCCTGTGGTATCTCTAATTTTCTTGAGGAGATCTCTAGTCTTTCCTATTCTACTGTTTTTCTCTATTTCTTTGCACTGATCCCTGAGGAAGGCTTTCTTATCTCTCCCTGCTATTCTTTGGAACTCTGCATTCAAATAAGTGTATCTTTCATTTTCTCCTTTGCTTTTTGCTTCTCTTCTTTTCACAGCTATTTGTAAGGCCTCCTCAGACAGCCAATTTGCTTTTTTGCATTTCCTTTTCTTGGGGATGGTCTTGATCCCTGTCTCCTGTACAATGTCATGAACCTCAGTCCATAGTTAACTCAGACACTCTATTGGGTATAGTCCCTTGAATCTACTTCTTACTTTCACTGTAGAATCGTAAAGGATTTGATTTAGGTCATACCTGAATGGTTTTTCCCTACTTTCTTCAATTTAAGTGTGAATTTGGCAATAAGGAGTTCATGATCTGAGCCACAGTCAGTTCCAGGTCTTGTTTTTGCCGACTGTATACAGAGCTTCTTCATCTTTGGCTTTAAAGAATATAATCAGTCTGATTGTGTTATTGACCATCTGGTGATGTCCATGTGTAGACTCTTCTCTCTTCTTGTGTTGTTGAAAGAGAGGTGTTTGCTATGACCAGTATGTTCTGTTAGCAAAACTCTATTAGCCTTTGCCCTGCTTCATTCTGTACTCCAAAGCCAAATTTGCCTGTTACTCCAGGTGTTTCTTGACTTCCTCCTTTTGCATTCCAGTCCCCTATAATGAAAAGGACATCTTTTGGAGGTGTTAGTTCTAGAAGGTCTTGTAGGTCTTCATAGAATTGTTTAAGTTCAGCTCTTCAGTGTTACTGGTCGGGGCACAGACTTGGATTACTGTGATATTGAATAATTTGCCTTGGAAACAAACAGAGATCATTCTTGAGATGGCATCCAAGTACTGCGTTTCGGACTCTTTTGTTGACTATGATGGCCACTCCATTTCTTCTAAGGGATTCCTGCCTAGAGTAGTGGACAGAATGGTCATCTGATTAAATTCATCCATTCCAGTCCATTTTAGTTCACTGATTCCTTAAATGTTGATGTTTACCCATGGTATCTCCTGTTTGACCACTTCCAATTTGCCTTGATTCATGGACCTAACATTCCAGGTGCCTAAGTAATATTGCTCTTTATGGCATCAGACCTTGCTTCCATCACCAGTCCCATCCACAACTGGGTGTTGTGCTTGCTTTGGCTCCATCCCTTCATTCTTTCTGGAGTTATTTCTCCACTGATCTCCAGTAGATACTGGGCACCCTCCGACCTGGGGAGTTCATCTCTCAGTGCCCTATCTTTTTGACTTTTCATACTGTTCATGGGGTTCTCAAGGCAAGAATACTGAAATGGTTTGCCATTCCCTTCTCCAGGGGACCACATTTTGTCAGAATTCTCCACCATGACCTGTCCATCTTGGGTGGCCCCACGTGGCGCAGCTCATAGTTTCACTGAGTTAGACAAAGCTGTGGTCCATGAGATCCAATTGGTTAGGTTTCTCTGATGGTGGTTTTCAGTCTGTGTGCCCTCTGATGGAGGAGGATAAGAGAGTTATGGAAAATTCCTGATGGAAGAGACTGACTGAGGGGGAAACTTGGTCTTGTTCTGATGGGCGGGGGCCATGCTCAGTAAATCTTTAATCCGATTTTCTGTTGATGGGTGGAGCTGTGTTCCCTCCCTGTTATTTACCTGGGGCCAAACTATGGTGGAGGTAATGAAGTTAATTGTGACCTCCCTCAAAAGATCCCAGCCATGCACTGCCCCCAACCTGCAGCAGGCCATCACCAACCCACACCTCTGCTGGAGTATATTTTAAACAATGCACTCATAAAGGCTTCAATATATGATTACTTTTCAGCTTGCTTTGAATCTTTATTTTCAACTGCATTCAGGAGGGATAGAAGAGACATAAAAAGAGAACAAAAGAATAATCCTACTTTAACATGGAGTAGATTAAATGACCTCAAAGGTCTTTTACATTGATAAGTTCTATGGACCACTGTTCTCAATTAAAACTACTCATTCTTGAAAAAAAAAAAAAAAGGAAAAGAAAAGCAAAAGTCTGGGAGTGTAGTTTCACCTTAAGCAAAGAAAATGTTGAAAATAACCCTACATCAATCTCAGAGTTAAGAGACAGAATCATACTCAATTAATTTTAATTAAATTGCTTCATTAGGCTGATTTTCCTTGACACTGTGGAATCTGACCTCATGAATTCTATACAGGAGTACCAGGAGCTTCCACCATAACAACTGTTTCACTTAAGCTTTATTACTGATAACATTTAATGACCTGGAAAGGAGAAGGAGAGCAATTCTGCTTTTTCAGTTTGGTGACACCTGTGGTACAGTATGTTGGAAAAGTTTCCAATTTCTACTGGCATGGAGGGTACATGAAGAAAAGGCCATAATCAACAAAAAAGAGTACATTATTCTTACAGTTTAGGAATTAGAATCTTACAGTTTAGGAATTAGAATTAAATATATTATTGGTTTTTTTTGAAAGGTAATCAACTTTTTAAGCCATATGTATTTTTAACAAGAAAATGGGGTTCGTTTTAATAAGGAACTTTAAAAGTTCATTCCAATCCTTCTTTGTAATTTTTTCATCTTAGCAGAATATTTTCTTCTATACTTCAACAAATTCTCATATATTGGGATCTCTACCTAGTTAATAAAATTTTGTAAGTATACACATTGTTGACCAAAAAAGAGGTATGCATTGAAATAGCATTTATGGAGCTTGTTTTTAGAGTATAAGATGGCCATGGCCTTTTATTTATTCTTGTGTCATATGTTAATAGAAAATACTGAATGGAGTCACTATTTTTAAACAGTGTGTGATCTTCTAAACCTAAGTAAAATAAAGTTGTCAGGGAAAGGATAAATCAAGCTAAATTCATGCTTTGATAATGGATCACAAAAAATACAGGGGATTTGCAATCTATAAGTATGAAATTTTTATCATTACATTAAAACTGTCTTAAATCTTCATTCATATCAGGGGAATCACTGATTCATAATCACAAAGAAAATAATTTATGTTACTAGTCAATTGCCACTCTTAACCAGTGCTGCACTATTGTTAATGATTAGAAAGAGTTTGTTTTTTAAATCCAATGTCAAAAACCCAAGGCAGAAGAGGATTCTGAGAAGATGGTGGAGTAGGAAGCACTAGGATTCTATCTTTCACACTGAAAGAATCTGCCTAAGGTACAGATTCTGGTACATTGAAGGATTGAAAGTTTCAAGGAAAGGCTTGGATGGTAAGTAAATTTCAGCTCTTAACTCAGCAGCTGCTACCCGGCTCCTAGTCTCCAGTTCCATGGCAGGCAGCAGTACATTTGTTCCTAGAATAGTTTCCATGCAGCTTGAGGAACTCACAGTGGGTAATAAAGACCAATCCTCCCAAGAAAGGGCATCTACGTTCTGATCACTGATTTCTACTTCTAATCACTGAGATGCAGTGAGATACTGTTTTTTAATCACTTTTCATTGTTATAAACTCTTCTTCCACTGGCTGAAAATGAATTCCAAGGTATTTAAAGAGCCAGCACTGTTTTCTGCCTTTCATTTCCTGCCACTTTTCCCCTTCTAGAAGTTAGACATTAAAGACTAAGACCTTCTAAAACATATGTTGGGAAAGTTTAAAAGTCACCATTCATGCAAAGATTCAGTCTCAGAAAGACTTGAAGAGACTTAAAGATTATACTTTAGGCTGATCCTCAGCACAGAGATAGCCTACAGCAATCAAAACTTAACAAAACAGCAAACCACAAGGAAGCAAAAATCTGACTTCCACCAAAAAGAATAAAATTCTTAAGAACTAATTTAATCAAGGAAGTGAAAGACTTACATAATGAAAACTAAAAAACATTCCTGAAAGAAGTGAAGAAGATGTAAATGAAAGGAAACATATCAAATATTTATGGACTGGAAGAAATAATATTGTTAAGAAGTCAATACTACTCAAAGCTATCTGTATATTCAATGCAGGCCCTATCAAAATCAATTTTGGGGGGGGGGGGCAGAAGTAGAATCATCATAAAATTCATATGGAATCCCAAACAAAAAAACAATCCTGACAAAAAAGAACAAAGGTGGATAACATACATTTTCAGATTTAAAAACTTACTGTAAAGCTACCACAATCAAAATAGCATGGTATTGTCATAAAGAAAGAATACAGACCAAGGGATCAGATAGAGAGCCTAAAAGTAGACCTTCAATTATATGGTTAAATTATCTTTGACAAGGGGGCCAAGACTATTAAATGAGAAAATAACAGAATTTTCAACAAATGGTACTGGGAAAACTGGACATCTACATGCAAAAGAATGATGTTGGATTTTTACATTATGCCATATTAAAAAATTAACTCAAAATGTATCAAAGACCTAAATATAAGACCTAAAATAGTAAAACTTTTAGAAGAAAACATAGGGGAAAATCATCAAACATTGGATTTGGCAATGGTCTCTTAGCTATGTAATCAAAGGCATGTGCAACAGAAGATAGACAAAATGGACTTCATGATTTTTTTTTTAATTTTGTATCAAAAGAAACAGTAAAAAAAAAAGAGTTTAAAAGAAACCCCAAAATAGGCCAAAATAGGATACTGCTGCTGCTACTGCTAAGTCACTTCAGTCTTCAGTCGTGTCTGACTCTGTGTGACCCCATAGACGGCAGCCCAGCAGGCTCCCCTGTCCCTGGGATTCTCCAGGCAAGAACACTGGAGTGGGTTGCCATTTCCTTCTCCAATGCATGAAAGTGAAAAGTGAAAGTGAAGTCGCTCAGTAGTATCCGACTTAGCGACCTCATGGACTGCAACCTACCAGGCTCCTCCATCCATGGGATTTTCCAGGCAAGAGTACTGGAGTGGGGTGCCATTGCCTTCCCCACAACATAGGATAAAATATTTGCAAATCATATACCTGATAAGAGATTAACACAGGAATATGTTAAGTACAAATAAGACATGACTACAGGAAAATATTTACCCGATTCAAAAATGGCAAAAAACCAAATAGACATTTTTCCAAAGATGATATACATATGGCCAAAATACCCATGAAAAAAATTTTCAACATCACTTACTCATAGGAAAATGCCAATCTCATCTATAGTGAAATATCAGTTCACATTGTTAAGATGACTAATATTAAGAAAGAAAAAACAAAACTAAAAAAATATATAATAATTGTTGGTGAGGAATTTAGAGAAATTGGAATTCTTTGCACTGTTGGTATGAAAGCATAATGGTACAGCCTCTGTAGAAAACAGTATGTGGTTCTTCTAAAATTAAAATAGTAATACAATGTGATCCAGCAATTTCACTTCTGGGTATATAACCAAAAGACATGAAAACAAGGTCTCAAAGATACATAGTACATACACTTTCCAGGTAGCATTTATTTAATATATCTAAAACGTGAAAAACACGAAGTGTCTATCAGAGGACCAATGGAAAGTAAAATGTGTTATATGCATACAATGGACTATGACTCAGACTTGCAAAGGAAGAAAATTCTGACACATGCTACTATGTGCATGAATCTTGAGGACATTAAACTAAGTAAAACAAGCCAGTTGTAAAAAAAAAAAAAAAAATACTCTATGATTTCATTTATAAGAGTTATTACGGTAGTCAAAATCATAGAGACAGAGAGTAGAATGTGGTTCCCAGGGGCAGGGGAAAGAAGGGAGTGAGGATTTGTTTAATGAATATAGATTTTCAGCTTTACAAGAGGAAAAGAATTCTGGAAATAGATACTGTTGGTGGTTGCACTACAAATTGAATACACTTAATTCAACTGAAGTACATACTTAAATGTGGTTTAAAGGCAAATCACACACAGACACAAACAGAAACAAGCACAAACAAAATAGGACATCTTTGTGAAGAGGATTTTTCCAACAAAGATGGTAAAATATGAGGCAGTATCTTTGCCTGAACACTAAATAAAGGCTTTTAGTAGTCATACTGAAAAGTTACTGATGTTCATAGTTCTCCTAAAAGAATAATCTTCAGATTGAAAGGAAAATTCTATGTGAATATCTCAGTTACTTACCAGGCAGTATATTCAAGCTTTAAAAGAAATGTTATCTCGAACCTTTCATAATTTCATATGACTTTCATCTCTTTGCATAGCTGATCTGAACTCTGAAGTCCATTTTCTCTGCCCTGTATTTATTAATGTCCTGCTCCTTATTAGCAAAGATGATGCTATTAATACATATTATGATTAATTTTCTAGGAGCTATTTGAAATTACTCCTGTCATTTCACATTTTTGTCAGTCAAGAGATTGGCATTTTTTAAAGTCTTAGTCACTTCTCTGGTATGAAAGGCTGAAGAGCAGGGCCCTGTGTTTGGGTGGTGCCAGAGTGGTGCCAGAAGAGCTAGGTTTCAGTCCCTAGCAAGTGAACTGCATAAAAGCTAATCAATATAACTATGTTGGTCTACTTTATATTCATTGTATTTAATGAACTCAATAGCAGGGTAACTTGTGAACTTAAAATAACAAGTGAATTTTCTTACTCAGTAGGTAAGTAAGTCTTAATTTCCCAGAAGGAGATATTTTTAAATTTCCCAATTTATGGTACTTACACATTAGCAAACAACAGTATTTGTACTAAATAATAGAATATATATTATTCTATAGCAATAAAGTTGCTATAATAAGCTGTCCAGGAAATTTCAAGTATTATTCATTAATAAGGATTTAAATCTATTTGGGAGCATAACTTAAAAAACCATTGATTTATACATTACAGATATTCCTAAATTCATTCTTCCCCTACATTTCCTAGTTGTGTACTTCTTTGCTTTATGCCATGCTTCTTGGAAGGAAAATGCCTTGTAATCATGTTCCACTGACAAACTTCTGGATTTAATAGTTATATTTTAGTACTTGTCACTGACTTTTGTTGTTCCTTTCTCCTGGCTTTATAAAGTAATATACAGAGAAACTAGAAATATCACAAAGAGGTAGATACAGCTCAAAGTTATTTCATTTCATTCATTTGCTTGAATGTGATTAGCACATATGTAATTTTTATAACTATATTTTCAGCTCAGTTCAGTTCAGTCACTCAATCGTGCCTGAGTCTTTGCGACCCTATGAACTGCAGCACACCAGGCCTCCCTGTCCCTCACCAACTCCCACAGTCCACCCAAACCCATGTCCATTGAGTTGGTGATGGCATCCAAACATCTCATCCTCTGTCGTCCCCTTCTCCTCCTGCTCTCAATCTTTCACAGCATCAGGGTAATTTTAAATGAGTCAGCTCTTAGCATGAGGTGACCAAAGTATTGGAGTTTCAACTTCAACATCAGTCCTACCAATGAACATCCAGGACTGATCTCCTTTAGGACAGATTGGTTGGATCTCCTTGCAGTCCAAGGGACTCTCAAGAGTCTTCTCCAACACCACAGTCCAAAAGCATCAATTCTTCAGCATTCAGCTTTCTTTATAGTCCAACTCTCACATCTATACATGACCACTGGAAAAACCGTAGCCTTGACTAGACAGACTTTGTTGACAAAGTAATGCCTCTCTCTGCTTTTTAATATGCTGTTTATATTTTATGTGCATATATATATTCAAAACACATTTATTGGATTTTTCTTATTGTATTAACATAGCTAGCTAACAGATAGATTGATTTACTGACATTCACCTTAGTCATTATGGAGAATCATCATATTAAAATTATTCTCTGTTTCAAACAGTAAATATATACTTAAATTTCACCAAGAGACCCACCCAGTACTTTCAATGCATAGGATTCAATATTGACTACTTGCAAAGGCTTATTTCAAAAAATATTTAATAAGAAAACTGGCTGCACTAGTCTCTTTTCAATTTAGCTACTTCTTATATTACTTATCATTCACTTTCTTTTTTTTTTTTTTTTTACTTTTTTAAATTTTATTTTATTTTTAAACTTTACATAATTGTATTAGTTTTGCCAAATATCAAAATGAATCTGCCACAGGTATACATGTGTTCCCCATCCTGAACCCTCCTCCCTCCTCCCTCCCCATACCATCCCTCTGGGTCATCCCAGTGCACCAGCCCCAAGCATCCAGTATCGTGCATCGAACCTGGACTGGCAACTCGTTTCTTACATGATATTATACATGTTTCAATGTCATTCTCCCAAATCTTCCCACCCTCTCCCTCTCCCACAGAGTCCATAAGACTGTTCTATACATCAGTGTCTCTTTTGCTGTCTTGTACACCGGGTTATTGTTACCATCTTTCTAAATTCCATATATATGCGTTAGTATACTGTATTTATGTTTTTCCTTCTGGCTTACTTCATTCTGTATAATAGGCTCCAGTTTCATCCACCTCATTAGAACTGATTCAAATGTATTCTTTTTAATGGCTGAGTAATACTCCATTGTGTATATGTACCACAGCTTTCTTATCCATTCATCTGCTGATGGACATCTAGGTTGCTTCCATGTCCTGGCTATTATAAACAGTACTGCAATGAACATTGGGGTACACGTGTCTCTTTCCCTTCTGGTTTCCTCAGTGTGTATGCCCAGCAGTGGGATTGCTGGATCATAAGGCAGTTCTATTTCCAGTTTTTTAAGGAATCTCCACACTGTTCTCCATTTTTAGAGAAAGGAAATATGTGTGAGGTTGAGATAGGCTTAGAACCTCACTGAAAGTTTTACAGGAGAATAAAATAGAAACATAAGCATATTCATTTTCAACCTAATAAAAACACCCACTTTAGACTTCCCTAATTTAAAGGACTTGTTAAAGCTCAAACACATTTTTTTTTATTTCGTTGACAATGAGTAATATATAAAGTGCAGAATGTGGTGTTATAGCATAATGTCTTTACTGATCCAAATCTAGGCTTAACTGCTGGGAGGGATTAGGGGCAGAAGGAGAAGCAGACGACAGAGGATGAGATGGCTGGATGGTATCACTGACTCGATGGACATGAGTCTGAGTAAACTCCAGGAGTTGGTGTTAACAGGGAGGCCTGACGTGCTGCGATTCATGGGGTCGCAAAGAGTCGGACACGACTGAGCTACTGACCTGAAATGAACTGAAGCTTAACTGACTTCAGTTATAAAAAATAAGAACTATGCATTTAACTTTACTCATGTACTAAAGAAAACCTCATTTAATTGGTTACATTAACTAATATTTTCTGCCATTTATTGTTCATAATAATTTACTTGTTTAACACATGATTTCAGTTGAGAAATTAAAACAATAGCAATATTAAGACAAGAATTACTATCTAGTTAATGAGTACAATAGAAGTGTTTGGAATTAAATTTTTAAATATTTTAAAGCTGGTTAATCTGGCAGGTTTGATTTGGAAGTTGAAGGGACAAATAAATATGGGTGTTTAACTTGGATAATAAATTCCTGCCCCACCTCAGAATATTTATGTAATTTGCATTGCCATCAATAATTGATCATGCAGAAATGAAGCATTTGACTCACTGTCCCAAATCCCACACCACAAAATTATTTTAACAAGAATCACTGTGAACTGAAACTTAAGGTGAAGAAGTTGCATTAAAAAACAACAAACTTTCATTTATAAAAGTAGATTAATTATTAGCACCAAGGTGGTATTAGAATTGCAGGGAGTTTAAAATTAGAAAAAAATAAAATATTATCTATAAGATTTTCTGTAAGTCCATTGAGACTTTTAAGTAGGGTGATCTTAAAATAAATTTATAATTTGTCATAATTATAATTTGTTATAATTTCCATCACATTTCAAAAGTTCCTCAGAACATCTCTGTTGACATTTTTAAGCTTAAACATATAAAGAAGGAAATAGAAAGAATGGTTAAAAAAAAAAGTGTTCCCATTCTTCCTTTCTGCTTGTGTCGTTAGTAATATGAATAACGCCTCCATGCTGTCATGTTAGCTGATAATGATATATACAGTAGTGCCCACAGCTATTTCAAAGATTCATCCACTTGACAACTTCACACAATAGTTGAGATACAAATATTATCATCTCAGAAGTTACAAATTAAAATAATTAGTAACCTTTGAAAAGGTAAACCAAAGTAGCCTCAATAATAGCTGTAATTTCTAATGGTAAAATGATTAATTTTAAGGCACAGGTTTGTCCCTAATGAAGAAAATATTCAAATTATTTTTCTGCATAAATGCAACAGTGAAATCATCTTCTGTTTTATGTAGCATATATTCTCCCTTAAATCTAATTCAACAGAAGAAAATCATACTTTTCATAAAAGGCAAAGAGGTATATGCAAGGAAAATATATTTGCATATATATATATATATATATATATATATAAAGGTATTATATAGATATGTGGGGTAGAAAGAGAATAAATGAATGTGTCTATGGAAAAGTAAGGAACTGCATAACAAAGTAATAAGTAAATGGTTAAGTGAAGACATGATTCCTCCTCTATTCTAACAGTAACTAAATCAGGATACATTTTCAAGGGCTGCATTGGCATCCAAATTTTGGTTCTCTCTCTGTGAGAAACTACTGCTACTGCTAAGTCGCTTCAGTCGTGTCCGACTCTGTGCGACCCCATAGACGGCAGCCCACCAGGCTCCCCCGTCCCCGGGATTCTCCAGGCAAGAACACTGGAGTGGGCTGCCATTTCCTTCTCCAATGCATGAAAGTGAAAAGTGAAAGTGAAGTCCCTCAGTCGTGTCCGACTCTTAGCGACCCCATGGACTGCAGCCTACCAGGCTCCTCCGTCCATGGGATTTTCCAGGCAAGAGTACTGGAGTGGGTGCCATTGCCTAAGGAGGTATTAAAAAGCTTTATTCAGTTACACATGTATCATTTATCTTTGCATGGCTTCTTGTTTGGTTTACATAAACCAAATTAAAGGAAACTTGAAACTCTTTTCATCTTTACTCTTACCAGTTTCAGAACTGAAACCAGCCCTTTACAATGTAGTCTAGCTGAGCATTTTACTGTCTACAGGTAGGTTTAATGTCATGCATAGCAATTTGAAGAATCTTTTTCTGTTCTATAGATCCTTCTATAAAGATAAATCCTTACTGACTGGTAGCATTTATTTCTGAATAAAACTGATATTATATTTGTTTTACACTTAAGTTTGGTCTTTTCTTCCACATATACTATTATGATTAACACAAGGCAATTTTTTAAAGTACTGCATACATGGTTTCCACACTAGGATACCTTTAGAATTTTTAGCATGAAAGTATGACAAATAATCTCATGGATATTCTCTACCATCTAGAAGAATAACCCAAGAGTTTTCATGGAAATATGCTGTTACGTAATTCAGGACCACAGAATAGGTTCAACCAAGGTCACAGTCAGATATCAATGTCAGTGTCAGAATCTGTTTATAAGCAAGAAAATGAACTTAATAAATTTTGTTGTACCTTTTGTGAAGGAAGAATGTGGTAACTGAAGAAAACTTGTCTATCTATATGCTGATTACAGAAACAGATCTAAAGATTGGGAATTTGACAAGTACAAGATAGCATTTCCCAGGAGTGTTAATGGATCTGGAGTCTATGAGTATTTTGTGTACTGGAAAACAGTAGCTGTAGGACAGAAATGAATTTATCACTTCAAACTTCAACCTCAATGTATTATCCATTTAGAAAATCAATTTTTCTGTTCCCAAATGCTTTGTCATTGTTCACTTAGTTTTCTCAACTACTGATCAGGAAGGGAATATCTAGGTGACAGATCCAAGTATTTTGGTAACTACATTGGAATAATACATTATGATCTTTACCTACAAGTAAGTCTCTTCCAAGATTATTAATGTGAGTTAGGCCACTTACATGAAATTATTTTTTTAGTATCTTTTATTTTTTTTTTGAAGTATTCTAAATTCTACATCTGAAGAGCTGAAGACCAGTTTGTCTTGGATTTCCCAGTAAAGTGATGCAATGGTTACCATATAAGGCTCTGTTTAAATAATCAATGATTTTCATACATAACATCCTTCCCCAATATACCTTCCCTCTTTCTCTCTACTTTAAATAGAGGATATCGATGTTATTATTAAATGCTGCTTTTACAAAGCATGTAAATGGCAGTAACTAAATCAGAACTACTTCCATGTTACTAACTTTAAAGTAATAATACTCATTTTGATGTAAAGGCTTTGAAATGCCATGTTATTTTACTTTCATAAAACATAATTTTGTTTCATACATAACTTTAGTATTAAATTAATGCCCTATGTTCTTTATAGCATATCCATTTTTATTTCCGTATCCACATGACATTGTGATTTGTTAGGCCAGAGCCACATGCTACAAAAAATTAGAGTTGTATAGAGACAACTTGAGTGTTTTTAATACCATTATCAAACAGTGTTTCAAAATCATTGAGACACTACTATCTATTGGTCTCCACTTATTTCTTCCAAGTATAAAGAAGCTATGGTTCACAAAAGTACTAACATTACCTGAAAACAGTACATGCTAGGAACTTCACGCCCCCTACCACAACAAAAGTTTTCAAATCATTCAAACCCAGTGGCAGGAAAACAAAACTTAGTTATATTGGTTTGTGTAACAGCATACAGTTAACAATTACAGAAATGTTTCAGAATGCACTAAAAAATTTAAATCATCACAGTCTAATCATGGAAAGTTGTCCTAATCTAGCATACAATTACTCCATCACCTTCTGTGGAGGACAATTTCCTGAGAGATTTCCCATGCAGTGAAAATCAATAAATCGCATGCTAAAACTGTGCTGCTTCTAAAGTTGTATTAATGTGAGTACTTAACTTCTGTTTTAAAGGATACTTTCTTTTGACAATAAAAGTAATTGTTTTTCGAAGATAACATAAGTGATGTAGAGATACAGATCAAAGCTGCAATATACCACTTTGATTATATCTAAATTTATATTATATCTAAAAAAGATAATTTATCAACATATTTATTTTATAGCAAAGTAATCCAGAGCAGATAAAAATTGAAATGTCCATAGTACATTTATTTTTTTATATAAACCATCAATTTGTTGGCAGCTTATAGTATTGAATTTCGTTATCAAATCAAAAATGTCAGGAAGTGGGCTGCAGTATTCTAATAATAAATTGTTGTACTAGTTCTTTCAAATAGTACAAGAAGAGTTTGCTTTTAATTAAGACCCATATTGTAGAAAAGAAAAAGTGATTATTCAGGATGCTTGAAAGTTGGTGGTGAGGGAAGGCACGAGGGCCTCACTTATGTATTTCATCTATAGGCTATCACACAACCTGTATGAATCATATTCTTGGATTCTTGTCATGTTCATCTGCTTGTGTGACTTCCTAGGCCCTGGACTGTCACTTAACTATTTTTCCTTTAATCTCTTCACTTGTATTTCTTCTTGTTGCTTCTATAAGCAACAAGCTGAATTTGAAGATGCTGTTTTTCCCTAATTAATATTTCATATTATTTTACTAGTCCACTAAAATATGAATATATCATGCCATTAAATTGCTGAATAGATGTTCAAGATCCTCTTAACACTTTAAAAGTATACGCTTCTACTTTACATGGTGCCAGCTTAAATTATACCACTGTGTATTTATTTGACTAAATTACAGTTTGGAGGAATAAAATGTTTAAAATTAGGTATGTCTTATTTTAATACCAGAGTTTATCTACAGATGAAGAAAAGAAAAAGAAAGAAATGGCAAGAGAGCTCTATTTTTTCTTGGTTTAGTTATATGGGATTTATATATTTTTATTTATTATCGAGAAAAAGCTGATAGTCTTCTCTTGTCACAGACTGAAAAAAGGAGTCTCCCTCATTGTCATTCAGAGCATTTTCCATTTATTCTGCATATAATTAGCTAAAATTTGTATCTGAAGATCTGTGCATGCTGTGGCAAATTGAAGTAGCTTGTAGATGTGTATCTTTGTTCAGACACATAAAATACAGGAGTAGGAGAAAGAAAACTAAGATTCTAATTCTGCAAATTTTATCTTCAAATAGCTATGGAGTATGCTAATATATTGTGACTGTTTATGATATCGTTTAGCTATTAGGCTACTAATTTATTTTCTTCCACATTTTTATATGAAAAAGAAGCTTTAGCCTTTATTATTATTACTATAAAATATTAAATCCAGAGTTAAATATACTATATATGGTCAAATGTTATTAAACATAATAGTAAGGCATATCATGACCTGTGTCCATGGCAATATAATCAATTAAAGAAATGATATTCACTGAGAATAAATCTGCTCATGATTTAAATCAGAGTTTAAACAGGACAATCCTTTTATTCCCATTATGCTGGTAGCTAGATGGCTGTTCAGTAGTTAGTGATAAATGTTTTTAATTCCTCTATTAAAATATTTCATCTCATTAAAATGTGAATGCCCCATATTTCTAACTTTGGCACCATATTTGTCAGAAAGCAATGTTCAAAGGAAATGAGTGTGTCTTCTGAGCAAACAGCGAACCCAGAAAAAGGAATGTACAGGGAATATGATTAGCCACACTGGTAAAGGCATAGCTGAAGCTCCATTAGGGCTGGCCCAGACAGTATTTGTGTTTTGAGGAGTTGAGCAAATCATATTAATTAATATTCACAACTTTCTTTGGTGAAAGGTCCTGGTGTCAGAGAACAGACAGGCATTTTCTTTTTTTCTATTCATTACATAAGCCCACCCAGGTCCCTTGGCCACTGAAAAGGAAGCAAAAAAAAAAAAAGCAAAAATAATCATTCTTTTAGTCTCAAAGCAAAATAAATGTTTATAGAACATTCCTTTCATTTAGAACATTTGATTTTGAACTACAAAGAAGGGGACGACAGAGGATGAGATGGCTGGATGGCATTGCTGACTCGATGGATGTGAGTCTCAGTGAACTCTGGGAGTTGGTGATGGACAGGGAGGCCTGGCGTGCTGCAGTTCATGGCGTCGCAAAGAGTCGGACATGACTGAGCGACTGATCTGATCTGGTCTGATGTGTATATGCATTTCCTTTCTAGAAAATTCTACTCACTAAATAAACAAAAATTTAAAATCAATTCTCATAATTTAGAAGTTTAAATTCAATTTTTCAGTTTAACCTAATATATTTAACCAAAAAGTACTATAGTTTAATACAATAATAAAAAATACTGTATTTTCATGGGGTTTATTTATTTATTTTTTTCATGGGGTTTAAAGTGAATATAATCAAGTAAATGGGCATACAAACAGCCAAAGAACAAGAGTAGAAATCAGTGATTCAGAAGTCTAGGATTGTTTGTGATATATTCAAGTATAGTTACTCAGGACAAAAATATGCCACTGTACATGTGTGTGCATCTCAAACTTTTCCATCTCAAGCTAAAATGTGCTTATGTAAATTATTATATTTTTTTACTTGGGGGAATACAGCAACCTATGGTTAGGGAGTTATTTTATTTACGTTTCGGCAACATATACAATTGTCTTAAAATGACAGATATCTCTATTTCTGGATAATTCACCTTATTGTCTTAAATCCAGGAATTGTGGAGTTTCACAACTCTGATCAAGTACCCTGGTATCTGTTTCCTGCCAGATATAAATATCCTTTCTGGTAAGTCCACGTTTACCTCCACAATATGTCCCATCCTAGACTCTCAACTCAACACTTAATTCTCCCAACACTTCTACTCCCACTTGTGCTTTTCCCTGCCATTTCTTTCTCTGGGGCCTCTGAAACTTTGTTCCATTAAAACTAGCAGTTACACCAATGGTTTTAACTTCTTAATAACTGAAATACTTACTCATTTTGCCTTAACTGAAACTGGAATTTTAAGGAATACAGGATATTAGATACATGAAAAATATAATCTTCTCAATGACTCTCTCTTTAAAGCCCTAAGGGAAATTAGCATTTTATCTTCCATACACAGACACCATCTATTTCAGCGCTGCTTTCAAATCAACACTCCCCCCTCTCCAGTATCAAAATAGTTTTTAATGCAACCACAATTCCATTTATTTGTTATTATCATATGGTATAATTTGCATTCATTGAGGACTCTGTCACATGGAGCAATTTACATGTGGAAGATAAAAGTAGGAACTCATAGAACAACATTCAATAATTTTTATATACCAAATAAAACAACTAAAACAGAAAAAAATACATTACCTTACAGATCCTTGAAATGATCAAGTAAAATTGCATTATCATTTCACTCTCATGGCCCAAACTCTATTCTTGCCAGAACTTAGCACTCTATTATTGAAGTCATTTAGCTATTACATTATAGAACTATAATTAAAGTACAGAATAGCTCTACCACACCAAACTGCCAGGCTCAAAGTACAAATGTGAAATATCATAAAGAGATCTCCTTTCTTGATTCTGAAATCCATATTCAGTATTTGTAGTATTATGCCACAGCATTAAATCTAACTTCTTTTAACTTCTGCCATTCCAATGATCTCTTCAAATTCATTAATCATTATTCTCCATGGGTATCTCTGCTCCAGGCAAAGAATCTGTCTAGTCTACAACTGCCTATAACCTTTGTCAAAGTATCTATCATTCAACTGTATAATCATCTATTTTCATGATGGTACACTTCTCTAAGATATTTTTTGATCCACAGCACTTAAGAAAGTCTCAGACCAATACATGTTACTCAACGAATGTTTGCTGAATAAATTATTTAATAGATCATAAATGCTGAGGGGTGCTTATAGAGTAGAAACCCAGCAATAGCACACTCAACATTAGGTTCATAAGTTTTATTTGTGTTAATTAGGCACAGCTAATGAACAAATACTTATTTATTCATATTGATGCAATTTTCTTTGCAAGATCAGTGAACTGTTGGTAAAAACAAAAGTCACCACCCTCTACCATGGAATCTGTGAGGGAACAGAAATCATACTTCTGCAAACATGTTCTTCTTCATGCATACAAATGCCACTGCAGTTCTTTAAATAAAGCAGTAGAAGCATCAGTTCCGTTCAGTTCAGTCGCTCAGTCATGTCCAACTCTTTGCAACACCATGAATCGCAGCATGCTAGGCCTCCCTGTCCATCAGCAACTACCAAAATTCACTCAAACTCATGTCCATACAGTGGGTGATGCCATACAGCCATCTCATCCTCTGTCGTCCCCTTCTCCTCCTGCCCCCAATCCCTCCCAGCATCAGAGTCTTTTCCAATGAGTCAACTCTTCGCATGAGGTAGCCAAAGTATTGGAGTTTCAGCTTTAGCATCATTCCTTCCAAAGAATACCCAGGAGTGATCTCCTTTAGGATGGACTGGATCCTAAGGAGATCTCCTTTAGGTTGGATCTCCTGCAGTCCAAGGACTCTCAAGAGTCTTCTCCAACACCACAGTTCAAAAGCATCAATTCTTCAGCACTCAGCTTTCTTCACAGTCCAACTCTCACATCCATACATGACCACTGGGAAAACCATAGCCTTGACTACATGGACCTTTGTTGGCAAAGTAATATCTCTGTTTATGAATATGCTATCTATTCATATGTATGGTCATAACTTTCCTTCCAAGGAGTAGTGCTACTGCTACTGCTAAGTCACTTCAGTCGTGTCCAACTCTGTGCGACCCCTAGACGGCAGCCCACCGGGGTCCCCCGTCCCTGGGATTCTCCAGGCAAGAATACTGGAGTGGGTTGCCATTTCTTTCTCCAATACATGAAAGTGAAAAGTGAAAGTGAATTCGCTCAGTCGTGTCCCACCCTCAGTAAGCGTCTTTTAATTTCATGGCTGTAATCACCATCTGCAGTGATTTTGGAGCCCAGAAAAATGAAGTCTGACACTGTTTCCACTGTTTCCCCATCTATTTCCCATGAAGGGATGGGACCAGATGCCATGATTTTCGTTTTCCGAAAGTTGAGCTTTAAGCCAACTTTTTCACTCTCCTCTTTCACTTTCATCAAGAGGCTTTTGAGTTCCTCTTCACTTTCTGCCATAAGGGTGGTGTCATCTGCATATCTGAGGTTATTCGTATTTCTTCCAGGAATCTTGATTCCAGCTCGTGTTTCTTCCAGCCCAGCGTTTCTCATGATGTAATCTGCACAGAAGTTAAATAAGCAGGGTGACAATATATAGCCTTGACATACTCCTTTTCCTATTTGGAACCAGTGTGTTGTTCCATGTCCAGTTCTAACTGTTGCTTCCTGACCTGCATATAGGTTTCTCAAGAGGCAGGTCAAGTGGTCTGGTATTCCCATCTCTTTCAGAATTTTCCACAGTTTATTATGATCCACACAAAGGCTTTGGCAGAGTCAATAAAGCAGAAATAGATGTTTTTCAGGAACTCTCTTGCTTTTTCAATGATCCAGCGGATGTTGGCAATTTGATCTCTGGTTCCTCTGCCTTTTCTAAAACCAGCTTGAACATCAGGAAGCTCACCGTTCACATATTCCTGAAGCCTGGCTTGGACAATTTTGAGCATTAATTTACTAGCGTGTGAGATGAGTGCAATTGTGCGGTAGTTTGAGCATTCTTTGTCATTGCCTTTCTTTGGGACTGGAATGAAAACTGACCTTTTCCAGTCCTGTGGCCACTGCCAAGTTTTCCAAAATGCTGGCATACTGAGTGCAGCACTTTGACAGCATCATCTTTCAGGATTTGAAATAGCTCAACTGGAATTCTATCACCTCCACTAGCTTATTGTGTAATAAAGGAATTACTGCTGAAGATTAAACAAACTCTATCCTTGATGGAACCTTTATTCACCTAAGCAGGTATTTGGTTGATGAAATCAATAGACAGCTTTGCAAAACCACATACATGAAAATGAGTCCCATAATAAGAACTAGGACTGCAAAGAAAATATGAGTGAAGACTCTTAAAAAAAAAAACATTTTTTGTCTTATATTTTTCCTACATAAAGCATTAAGATTATTTCACTCAAATCCTCTTCCACTTCAGTGGCAAAATTACATAACATATGACGGTATCAGGGAGATATATTCACCATAGCTCACACAGGACATATTCAACAAGCAGTAAATATGAATTCTTATACTTAATACAGTTCCAAGGAAAATGTATATAATTCTTCTTTGTTTATTCAGTTTGCTTCCTATGCTTATATATTACTTTTACCTTGTTATAGATAATGTCATAAAAGCTTATGAAATAAAGTCAATTGAGCATATTAAATAGTTCATTTATTCTATAGCACCCAGTTCTACACACATCTAAAAATGATGTAAGAGATACATTTCTATGCAGGTTTTGGGTGCAATCACAAAAAAAGACAGAATGATCTCTGTTCGTTTCCAAAGCAAACCATTCAATATCACTGTAATCCAAGTCTATGCCCCAACCAGTAATGCTGAAGAAGCTGAAGTTGAATGGTTCTATGAAGACCTAAAAGACCTTCTAGAACTAACATCCCCGCTAAATGTCCTTTTCATTATAGGGGACTGGATGCAAAAGTAGGAAGTCAGGAGATGCCTGGAGTAAGGGGGAAATTTGGCCTTGGAGTACAAAATGAAGAGAATACAAGAAAAACAACTACTTCTGCTTTATTGATTACACCAACGGCTTTGACTGTGTAGTTCACAACAAACTGAGGAAAACTCTTAAAGAGATGGGAATATCAGACCACCTGACCTGTCTCCTGAGAAATCTGTACGCAGGTGAAGAAGCAACAGAACGGGACATGGAACAACAGACTGGTTCCAAATAGGGAAAGGAGTACGGCAAGGTTGTACATTGTCACCTTGTTTATTTAACTTTCATGCAGAGTACATCATGTGAAATGCCGGGTTGGATAAAGCACAAGCTGGAATCAAGATTACCAGGAGAAATATCAATAACCTCAGATATGCAGATGACACCACCCTTATGGCACAAAGTGAAGAGGAACTAAAGAGCCTCTTTTTTATTTATTTTTATTTTATTTTAACTTTACAATATTGTATTGGTTTTGCCATATATCAAAATGAATCTGCCACAGGTATACATGTGTTCCCCATCCTGAACCCTCCTCCCTCCTCCCTCCCCATACCATCCCTCTGGGTTGTCCCAGTGCACCAGCCCCAAGCATCCAGTATCGTGCATCGAACGTGGACTGGAGACTTGTTTCATATATGATATTATACATGTTTCAATGACATTCTCTGAAATCATCCCACCCTCTCCCTATCCCATAGAGTCCAAAAGACTGTTCTATACATCAGTGTCTCTTTTGCTGTCTCATATACAGGGTTATGAAAGTAAAATAAAGAGTGAAAAAGCTGGCTTAAAGCTCAACTTCAAAAAAACGAAGATCATGGCCATCTGGTCCCATCAATTCATGGCAAATAGATGGGGAAACAATGGAAACAGTGAGGGACTTCATTTTCTTGGGCTCTAAAATCACTGCAGATGGTGACTGCAGCCATGAAATTCAAAGACGCTTGCTCCTTGGAAGAAAAGCTATGACTAAACTAGACAGCAGAGACATTACTTTGCTAAAAAACGTCTGTCTAGTCCAAGCTGTCGGAGAAGGCAATGGAACCCCACTCCAGTACTCTTGCCTGGAAAGTACTGGAGCCTGGTAGGCTGCAGTCCACGGGGTCGCTAAGAGTCGGACACGACTGAGCGACTTCCCTTTCACTTTTCCCTTTCATGCACTGGAGAAGGAAATGGCAACCCACTCCAGTGTTCTTGCCTGGAGAATCCCAGGGACGGGGGAGCCTGGTGGGCTGCCGTCTGGGGTCACACAGAGTTGGACATGACTGAAGCGACTTAGCAGCAGCAGCAGCAGTCCAATCTGTGGTTTTTCCAGCAGTCATGTATGGATGTGAGAGTTGCACCATAAAGAAAGATGAGCATTGAAGAACTTTTGCTTTTTAACTGTGATGTTTGAGAAGACCCTAGAGAGTCCCTTGGACCTCATGGAGATCAAACCAGTCAGTCCTAAAGGAAATGAGTCCAAGATAATTTATTGGAAAAACCGATACTGAAGCAGAAGCTCCAACACTTTGGCCACCTGATGCGAAGAACTGACTCACTGGAAAAAAACCCTGATGCTGGAAAATATTGAAGTCACAGGAGAAGGGAACGAGAGAGGATGAGATATTTGGATGGCATCACCAACTCCATGGATATGAGTTTGAGAAAGCTCCAGGAGTTGGTGATGGACATCGAAGCCTGGCATGCAGCAGTCCATGATGTCACAAAGAGTTGGACACAACTGAGCAACTGAACTGAAATGATGCTCAAATAACATAGATTTCATATTACAAATATAGATTAAAAATTTATTTTAAAAACCTAATTGACAGTTTACTTTTATCATTATCCACACATCATCATTTCTTATAAGGAAAATATTCATATTTAATCATGAAAAATAACAAAATATTGGACAGGTTAGCCCTATTAGTCACCACATACAAAAATTAACTCAAGATGAAACTGAAAGTGTAGTCACTCAGTTGTGTCTGACTCTTTGCGACTCCATGGACTGTAGCCTACCAGGCTCTTCCATCCATGGGATTTTCCAGGCAAGAGTACTGGAGCGGGTTGCCATTTTCTTCTCCAGGGGATCTTCCTGACCCACTGATCCAATCCAGGTCTCCCGCATTGTAGGCAAACACTTAACTGTCTGAGCCACCAAGGAAGTCTTAACTCAAGATGAGGCTGAGACTTAATTTTATCTGTCCACTTGATCAGGTCATGGAGCACACAGGTTTCATTAAACATTATTTCTAGGTTTATCTGTGAGGGTACTTCTGGTTGAGATCCGTGTTTGAATTTGTAGACTAATGCCTTCCTGAATGGGAGTAGGCACCATCCAATCCTTGAGAGCTTAAACAGCATAAAAGGGAGAAGAATGGAGAATTTGCATTCACTGACTTAGTGTTTAAACTGGGATATCTTTCTTCTGCCCTCAGCCTGGGACTTACACCATAGTTTCTCTAATTCTCAGGTCTTTGGACTTGTCATAAACTGATACAGTCAGTTCTGGTTCTCAGGCCTTCAAACTTGGACAGAAACTATACCACCAGTTTTCCTGGGTCTCTTAACATATCATGGAAATGATAGGTCTCCATATCACCTGAAGCACTCTTCACATAGAGATATATGATTTATAAAGAGATGTATATGTACACATAAATGTGTGTCTATGGTATTATATGGCCTACATGTATCTATGGTATATATGTATACCCTAGTATATTTATGGTGTACATCTACTGATTTATACATTATAAGATTGATATATGTGATTAAATTATTTATACCCTATTGATACATCTACATACTTACATATAGCCTGTATATAGTAACATACATCTCTATGTCTGTATATATACATTTATATCTCTGTTTCTGTTTCTCTGGAGAACACTAATACAGTGGGTTATAAATTGAAATTTAGATACTAAGGCTATAAAAGCTAAAACTATTATGTTCAAGAAGAAAACACAAGTAAATATATCAATGATGTAGAATGGGCAAATATTTATTAGACAAATCATAAATGGTAATAATCATTTTAGAAAAAATATTAAGTTGATTTCTATCAGAATTGAAAACTACTGCTCAGTAAAGACAAATTAAAAATGTGAAATCTTCAACAATACAACTGACCAAGTAACAACATTCATAATGTATTTTTTAAAACACCTATAAATCAATAAAACAAAGAAAACTCAAGTTTTAAAAGATCGGTCTGAAGATTTTAAAAGGTACTTCATAAGAGAAAATAATGATTCAATATCATTAGCTATGAGAGAATTGCAAATTAAAAGTTCAATGAGATATCAAACCCATTCAAATGTTTCAATGAAAAAGACTAACAATAACAAGTTTTATAAAGGATGTGATACAACTGGACCTCTCATGTAAAGCTACAGGTAGTTAAGAGTATAAGCACTGTGGGAAACTCTTTTGTAGCTTCTACTCTATGAGTCAGCAATTCTCTCCTAGGTTATTCCACTCTAAGAGAAATGAATACATTTTCCCACAAGGCTTTCCTCAAGAAAGTTCACAGAGTTATACTAACAATGCTCCCAAAATAGACCGAGAAGAGATACCCCACGCCCAAGGTCAGGAGCGGTGGCTGTGCATTGCTGGAGCAGCCATGAAGAGATACCCCACGTCCGAGGTAAGAGAAACCCATGTAAGACGGTAGGCGCTAAGAGAGGGCATCAGAGGACAGATAAACTGAAACCACAATCACCAAAAACTAGACAATCTGATCACACGGACCACAGCCTTGTCTAACTCAATGAAACTAAGCCATGCCATGTGGGGCCACCCAAGACAGATGGGTCATGGTGGAGAGGTCTGACAGTACGTGATCCACTGGAGAAGGGAATGACAAACACTTCAGTATTCTTGCCCTGAGAACCCCATGAACAGTATGAAAAGGCAAAAAGATAGGGCACTGATACATGAACTCCCCAGGTCAGAGGGTGCCCAATATGCTACTGGAGATCACTGGAGAAAACTCCAGGACGAATGAAGGGACAGACCCAAAGCAAACACAACACCCAGTTGTGGATGTGACTGGTGATACAACCAAGGTCCGATGCTGTAAAGATCAATATTGCATAGGAACCTGGAATGTTAGGTCCATGAATCAAGGCAAATTGGAATTGGTCAACAAGAGATGGCAAGAGTGAACATCAACATTCTAGCAATCAGCGAACTAAAATGGACTGGAATGGGTGAATTTAACTCAGATGACCATTAAATCTACTATAGTGGGCAGAAATCCCTTAGAAGAAATGGAGTAGCCATCACAGTCAACAAAAGATCTGAAATGCAGTACTTGGATGCAAACTCCGAAACGATAAAATGATCTCTGTTCATTTCCAAGGCGGTAATCCAAGTCTAGGCCCCAACCAGTAACAATGAAGAAGCTGAAGTTGAACGGTTTTATGAATAGCTACAAGGCCTTTTAGAACTAACACCCTCAAAAGATGTCCTTTTCTTTTAGGGGACTGAAATGCAAAAGGAGGAAGTCAAGAAACACCTGGAGTAACTGTCATAATTGGCCATGGAATAAGGAATGAAGCAGGGCAAAGGCTAATAGAGTTTTGCCAACAGAATGCAATGGTCATAGCAAATACCCTCTTCTAACAAAAAAAGAGAAGAGTCTACACATGGACATCAACGGATGGCAAACACTGAAGTTAGATTGATTATATTCTTTGCAGCCAAAGGTGGAGAAGGCCTATACTGTCAGCAAAAACAAGACCAGGAACTGACTGTGACTCAGATCATGAACTCCTTATTGCCAAATTCAGACTTAAATTGAAGAAAGTGGGGAAAACCATTAGACAATTCACGTATGACCTAAATCAAATCCCTTATGATTATTATACAGTGGAAGCGAGAAATAGATTTAAGGGCCTAGATCTGATAGATAGAGTGCCTGATGAACTATGGACAGAGGTTCATGACACTGTGCAGGAGACAGGGAGCAAGACCATCCCCAAGAAAAAGAAATAGAAAAAGCAAAATGGCTGTCTGAGGAGGCCTTACAAATAGCTCTTAAAAAAAGAGAAGTGAAAAGCAAAGGATAAAAGGAAGGATAGACCCATTTGAATGCAGAGTTCCAAAGAATAGCAAGGAGAGATAAGAAAGCCTTCCTCAGCAATCAATGCAAAGAAATAGACGAAAACAATACAATGGGAAAGACTAGAGATCTCTTCAAGAAAATTAAGAGACACCAAGGGAACATTTCATGCAAAGATGGGCTCAATAAAGGACAAAAATGGTATGGACCTAACAGAAGCAGAAGATATTAAGAAGAGGTGGCAAGAATACATGGAAAAACTGTACAAAAAATGTCTTCACAGCCCCTATAATCACAATGGTGTGATCACTCACTTAGAGCCAGACATCCTGGAACGTGAAATCAAGTGGGCCTTAGAAAGCATCACTACAAACAAACCTAGTGGAGGTGATGGAACTCCAGTTGAGCTATTTCAAATCCTAAAAGATGATGCTGTGAAAGTGCTGCACTCAATATGCCAGCAAATTTGGAAAACTCAGCAGTGGCCACAGGACTGGAAAAGGTCAGTTTTCATTCCAATCCTAAAGAAAGGCAATGCCACAGAATTTTCAAACTACTGCACAGTTGCACTCACCTCACATGCAAGTAAAGTAATGCTCAAAATTCTCCAGGCCAGGATTTAGCAATATGTGAACTGTGAAATTCCAGATGTTCAAGCTGGTTTAAGAAAAGGCCGAAGAACCAGAGATCAAATTGCCAACATCTGCTGGAGCATCAAAAAAGTGAGAGAGTTCCAGGAAAACATCTATTTCTGCTTTATTGATTATGCCAAAGCCTTTGTGTGGATCACAATAAAGTGTGGAAAAATTTTCAAGAGATGGGAACACCAGACCAACTGACCTGCCTCTTGAGTAATCTATATGCTGGTCATGAAGAACTGGACATGGAACAACAGACTGATTCCAAATAGGAAAAGGAATACGTCAAGGCTGTATATTGTCACCCTGCTTATTTAATTTATATGCAGGGCACATCATCAGAAATGCTGAGCTGGATGAAGCATAGCTGGAATCATGATTGTCAAGAGAAATATCAATAACCTCAGATATGCAGATGACACCACTGTTATGGCAGAAAGTAAAGGAGAACTAAAGAGACTCTTAATGAAAGTGAAAGAGGAGAGTGAAAAAGTTGGCCTAAAGCTCATCATTCGGGAAACTAAGATCACGGCATCCAGTCCCGCCACTTCATGGCAAACAGATGGGGAAACAGTGTCAGAGTTTATTTTTTGGGGGCTCCATAATCACTGCAGATGGTGATTACAGCCATGAAATTAAGGACGCTTACTCCTTGGAAGGAAAGTTATGACTAACCTAGACAGCATAGTATAATGCAGACACATTACTTTGTCAACAAAGGTCCATCTAGTCAAGGCTATGGTTTTTCCAGTACTCATGTATGGAAGTGAGAGTTGGGCTATAAAGAAAGCTGAGTGTCAAATAATTGATGCTTTTGAACTGTGGTGTTGGAGAAGACTCTTGAGAGTCCCTTGGACTGCAAGGAGATCCAACCAGTCCATCCTAAAGGAGATCAGTCCTGGGTGTTCATTGGAAGGACTGATATTGTAGCTGAAACTCCAATACTTTGGCCTTGATGCAAAGAGCTGACTCATTGGAAAAGATCCTGATGCTGGGAAAGACTGAGGGCAGGAGGAGAAGGGGACGACAGAGGATGAGATGGTTAGATGGCATTACCGACACAATGGGCATGGGTTTGGGTGGACTCTGGGAATTGGTGATGGACAGGAAGGCCTGGCATGCTGCGGTTCATGGGGTGGCAAAGATTTGGACATGACTGAGTGACTGAACCAAACTGAGACAACATAAACATCAATTAGTAGATGTTAGGATAAACAGACTATGATCTATTCATGTAATGAAATACCAGTCAGCTCTAAAAAGAAACATACTATTGATATACTTAACATGGATAAATCTCAAAACATGATGAAGGGAAGAAGCACACACAAAATAATACACACCAAGTTCAAGAACAGACAACACTATATTTGTGTTGATAACAAGTAACAGTAGAATTCACCTGGATGTAAGAAAATGGAGCCAAGGAAGCTTGACTTGACAAGGGCCTGAGGAAACTTCCCAGAGTACTAATTACGTTGTTTATATTGATCTTGATATATTTAAATTGGGTGTATAGATTTATTATAATTTATTAAGCTATACACAATAGTTGTGTACAATATATACAGTATAACACAATAAACTACCAGTAAGAAGAATCAAAAAAAAGGAACCAATTCTGTTCATGAAATAATCTTGTCAAAAAATCAAACCAACAAACTCAATCTAAATCTGATCACTTTTCATTTGATACAAAACACAGGGAAACATGATAAACACCATCACAGTTATTCAATCAACATGATACATACTATAGAAAACTGTACAGGAAAACTATTCAGTTTCACTAACAAACATATTCAATGGTAAAAGAAGAAATTTAGAATTCAAAGATTAAAAGATATTAAGAGATATATCAACTGATCAAATTATGATGATTTTATATGGATCTTTATTCAAATAAATGCTTAAAATTTACATATAAAGCATGTATATATAAAATATAGAGCTTATAGGAAGATTATAAGTTTAAATACTGACTGAATGTTTGATCATATTAAGAAAATATTCTTTATTGTGATGTTATTGTAATTACTATAATTACATTTTAATAGAAACCATTAATATAACTTTCAGAGATAACCACTGAATGTTTACATAAATATATGAATTTAAATTTCTTTAACAAAAAGTAGAGAAAACCATAAAATTATTTGGCTGAAAGTTATTCTATAATGAGAAAAGTAAAAGGGATAAAATAATTATGCAAAGTATCTATTATATATGAATCACAAAAACTCGATTATCTGATATGATGGAATATTTGACTTCAATGAATAGAGAAACATTTATTTACCTTCTGATAAATTTGAGTAGGGTTATTTCAATTATAATGGTACTATACTGTCTTAAGGATGATCCTGTAAAAAATGTGAACGTTATTTTTTTCTAGTTCCAATAACTATTTGTAGTCTATTTGATTAAAAAAAAATAATAAATTGTTAAACAGGAAAAAGCCCTTTAAAGATATTGAAGGCATGTGGTGATTTTCTCCTGCATTTATTCAAGAAACACAAGTTTAGTTTCTCAGGAAACAGAAAGCTGAACAATCACCATAAAAATGTATGACATCTATAAAAGTTAATAGCCATACCGCCAAAAGCTGGCAAATTTAAGATGAGAATAAAAATGAAAGCTTCCGCTTCACAACTTCTATTTGCTTCATAATCCAGAAACAATTTCTTCAGGAGCTTTGGTGTTTTGTTCCAAATATTTCATAATGTTTATTTTAGTGAGAATCTATTTATTTATTACTTTGGAGAATTGCAGATACCAATTAGGAAAAGCAATGTGAATGGTGTATGTGTGTGTATATATATAATGCTTGTTGTTTGGTCACAAAGTTACTTATTGTTGTTGTTTAGTCACCGAGTCATGTTCAACTTTTTGTGACCCCATGGACTGTAGCCCTCCAAGCTCCTCTGTACAACGGATTTTCCAGGCAAGAATACAGGAGTGGATTTCCATTTCCTTCTCCAGGGCATCTTCGCAACCCTACTTAAGAAAAAATTTTCCAACTACAAAGTTTTGGACGAGTTTTTTCCTTTCCTCTCTCCTTTTCTACCTCCATTCCTTCTTCATTTCTTCTCTCTTTCTTTCCTTCCTTCTTTCCGTTCAGCTTTACATTTTTTATTCCTTTCTTCTTTTTTTAAAAGAATTAAAATAAATCTGGGTTCAGTTCAGTCGCTCAGTCATGTCCGACTCTTTGCGACCCCATGAATCGCAGCACGCCAGGCCTCCCTGTCCATCACCAGCTCCCGGAGTTCACTCAAACTCACGTCCATCAAGTCGGTGATGCCATCCAGCCATCTCATCCTCTGCCGTCCCCTTCTCCTCCTGCCCATATCCCTCCCAGCATCAGAGTCTTTTCCAATGAGTCAACGCTTCACATCAGGTGACCAAAGTACTGGAGTTTCAGCTTTAGCATCATTCCTTCCAAAGAACACCCAGGGCTGATCTCCTTTAGAATGGACTGGTTGGATCTCCTTGTAGTCCAAGGGACTCTCAAGAGTCTTCTCCAACACCACAGTTCAAAAGCATCAATTCTTCGGTGCTCAGCTTTCTTCACAGTCCAACTCTCACATCCATACATGACCACTGGAAAAACCATAGCCTTGACTAGATAAACCTTTGTTGGCAAAGTAATGTCTCTGCTTTTGAATATGCTATCTAGGTTGGTCATTACTTTCCTTCCAAGGAGTAAGCATCTTTTAATTTCATGAGTTTCTAGGTACATACAATCTTTGGTTTACAAACTGAAAAAATAATTTAATAGTATTTATTGTAGTCAAATTTAACATCATATATAGTGACTAATAAATTAAAATTTATTATGTAATATATAAATACTGGAGGAAAATATCTTATATTCTCACCTTTTATATTAGAAGTATAAGCATAAGTCCTTGAAAGAATTTTTTAGAGGCCATATGTCTAATTCCTTCCTTTAGCTAAAAGGAGACTAGGAAATTTACCAGTTAAATCCTAATTCTTTTTATTCTCAGAAGGTTTTTTGTTGTACCTCACTCCTTGACTTTCCATGTTTTCTTTTTAGCTATCATTATGAGATCCTCCCTGCAAAATTTAATTACCTAATATCAGACTTTATTTTATTAACACTATATAAGCCAAGCGAGATACCTTACTTTAGGCATATCTGGGACTTTGACATGTATGTATAATTTTTTCCTAGTTAGATCTCCAGTGTCATGTATAATTTTGGTCTATGATTAACATTAATTTTTCATCCAACTGAATACCACCATATCACACAGTTTATTCAGTGGAACATTCCTTCTGCAGAATATTTACAAATATATTTGAAAAAATGGCTCAATTAAAATAAATCTGGGTAGCCTTGCATTTGAAGTAAATGTTAAAAGGTTTCTTTAAAATTCAGTTCAGTTCAGTTCAGTTTCTCAGTCATGTCCAACTCTTTGGGACCCCATGGACTGCAGCACGCCAGGCCTCCCTGTCCATCACCAACTCCCGGAGTTCACTCAAACCCATGTCCATCGAGTCAGTGATGCCATCCAATCATCTCATCCTCTGCCGTCCCCTTCTCCTCCTGCCCTCAAACTTTCCCAGCATCAGGGTCTTTTCCAAGAGTTAGCTCTTCACATCAGGTGGCCAAAGTACTGGAGTTTTCAGCTTCAACATCAGTCCTTCCAATGAACATCCAGGACTGATCTTCTTTAGGATGGACTGGCTGGATCTCCTTGCGGTCCAAGGGACTCCAAAGAGTCTTCTCCAGCACCAAGTTCAATACATCAATTCTTCGGCGCTCAGCTTTCTTCACAGTCCAACTTTCACAACTGTACATGACCACTGGAAAAACCATAGCCTTGACTAGATGGACCTTTGTTGGCAAAATAATGTCTCCACTTTTTAATATGCTGTCTAGGCTGGTCATAACTTTCCTTCCAAGGAATAAGCGTCTTTGAATTTCATGGCTGCAATCACCATCTGCAGTGATTTTGGAGCCCAGAAAAATAAAGTCAGCCACTGTTTCCAATGTTTCCCCATGTATTTGCCATGAAGTGATGGGACCTGATGGATGCCATGATCTTAGTTTTCTGAATGTTGACCTTTTTTTTAAAATTTATTTATTTTAATTAGAGGCTAATTACTTTACAATATTGTATTGGTTCTGCCATACATCAACATGAATCCGCCACGGGTGTACACATGTTCCCAATCCTGAATGTTGAGCTTTAAGCCAACTTTTTCACTCTTCTCTTTCACATTCATCAAGAGTCTCTTTAGTTCTTCTTCACTTTCTGCCATAAGGGTGGTGTCATCTCCATATCTGAGGTGTTTGATATTTCTCCTAGCAATCTTGATTCCAAATTGTGCTTCTTCTTCCAGCCCAGCTTTTCTCATGATGTACTCTGCACATGAGTTAAATAAGCAGGGTGACAGTATACAGCCTTGACGTACTCCTTTTCCTATTTGGAACCAGTCTGTTGTTCCATGTCCAGTTCTAACTGTTGCTTCCTGACCTGCATACAGGTTTCTCAAGAGGCAGGTCAGGTAGTCTGGTATTCCAATCACTTTCAGAATTTTCCACAGTTTTTGTGATCAACACAGTCAAAGGCTTTGGCATAGTCAATAAAGCAGAAATAGATACTTTTCTGGAACTCTCTTGCTTTTTTGATGATCCAGCGGATGTTGGCAATTTGATCTCTGGTTCCTCTGCCTTTTCTAAAACCAGCTTTTACATCTGGAAGTTCACGGTTCAAACTGGAGCTTTTAAAACATTTTACAAGAACCTTTTAAATGTTATAAGGTTGCATAGGCAAAATTTCTGAATTTGGTGTAGGATCTCCTTTATTCTTGAAACCAAACATGTAAAGTAGTGTTCAGATAGTATACTTTGGGAAGCATTTTATCAAATGAAAATATTCTAGAAACAGTTAATATTATTTAAGGGTTAGATACAAATAATGCACTTAAATATACACATATTTTATATTTCATACGCCACTGGCAGATATCAGTACAAACATCTATGTCTAAGTGTGTTCTATATATTGTATCAGCAGAAATGTTTGTTTTAGAAACCATACGATTCAGAATGGTCTCAAGTTTACATATATACACACGTATTTTAATGACTCATGTGTGTGCTCAGTTGTGTCCGACTCTTTGTGACCCGTTGGACTGTAGCCCACCACGCTCCTCTCTCTATGTATTTTCCAGGCAAGAATATTGAAGTGGATTTCCATGTCCTACTCCAGAGGATCTTCCCAACACAAGTATCAAATCTGTGTCTCTTGCATATTCTGCACTGACAGGCTGATTCTCTACCACTGCACCACCTGGGAAGCCCCGTTTAAATTACTACTAACTGCCCAATTCAAGCACATATAATTATTATTATGAAAACTATTATCAGACAGACATATATAGTATCATTTTATATCACCTTTGTGTGATAGTTATCAGAGTTCTAAGTGATTATCTCCATGTTATGTAAGATAAAATAGAAACTTTCATACATTAAATTGCTTATTCACAATCTCTCAAGTTAAAGTGGCAGAACAGAACTTGAATCTAGATCTCTGTGACTTTCAGGTTTATAGTATTTCTGTCACACTATTTAAATACCCCATGGAAAAGCAATCAAAGTACCCTAAGTAAAAACACAGAAATAATAAATCAATTATATTAATCTATAATTGTTTTTATAAACTAGAAATAAAACTTAAAGATATTCTCTTAAAAGTAATAATAGCCCCAATCCATATTTTAGAGATGCTACAGTGGAAATAAAAATGGATTCTACCATTAAAGCACATAAAATATCTTTAGAGAGCACCAGTTATTGACCCATTCTAAAGTCAAGTGATTCTTAGAAAATTAATAGGGAAGAGTTTCATTACTGTCTGGTTTACAAATTGAAAATATAATCATAAAATACTGTTACTGGAGTCATAAAAATTTAGCTGAACTAGGAAAGTGGAATAAATCATTCATAGTTATCAAATATGACTAAAAATTTACTTACAGTGATCTTGAACAAATCCGATGATAAAGAAATACTTGGAAATCAGAAAAAAAATTTGTAATTGATATTTTACTTATAGGAAAACTAAACAAATAGAACTAAAACTGTAAAATAAAATATTGAAGATTTATTATTTGTTAATAATGGTAAATGCTTCAAATGCAAATTATTAAACTTCTCAGTAACCAAAAAGATGGTTTAAGAAAAACAAATATCTCTTTCAGATACATTCTAAATTTCATTATATATCCTTTATTTATTTTATGAGTCCTATCTTTTTATCATTGTATTACAAATTTCAAGCATTTTTTATTACTCTTTTTTATTTTCCAATTTGTGCATGCATGTTTGTGAAGTCCCTTCAATCCTGTGTGACTCTTTGTGACCTTATAGAGTCCGCCAGGCTCCCCTTTTCCATGGGATTCTCCAGGCAAGAATACTGGAGTGGGTTGGCTCTGATCCTCCAGGGGATCTTCCTGACCCAGGAATCAAACTTGCATTCTTGTCTCCTGCATTATCAGGTGATTTTTTATACCATTAGTGCCACTTGGGAAGGCTCCCTATTTATTATAAGCACTATGCAATTATTTTGCTTTATGCTCTTCAATTTCATTATCACTTAAAAGACCCTTGCTATTCATTGAAAACTTAGTTAAGAAAAATACCAAAGGTGTGGCAAGAGCAGCTAAAATTTAACTGTTGTTAACTGATTTATATGCATTTATTATTTTATTCCTTATTACTAACATTAGTATCATTTTGCAGACAATGGGACTGAAGTCCTAATGGTACAGTAAGTCCAAAGTTACATAGCGAGTATGCAGTAAAATGAGTAAGCAAATCCAGGCTTCATAGTTCAGTGTTCTCCGACTCTAGCTTTTACACTGTTTTGCTTGGTAAATGCTAAAATGTGAGCAACAATAGCATGTGTCCAGGGTCTACATTTTAAAGATTTATTTTGAACAAATCATCTATTCTATAAACTTTCACCAAATAAAAATATATATGAAATCAATAAAGTGCAACAAATCTAAAATCAATGTAACACTGAGCATTACAATAAAATATTACATGAGCCATACATGTCAAATGAACATAATAAAAAAGCAAAACGTTTTTGGTCCAAATAAGAGCTCTGAAACACACCTTCAAATGAAAAGCATCATTGTCTATTATGAATTTTCTAAATTTCCAATTTGTATTTGTATATTTCTAACAATCTCTACTTCCTACATTACCATAGCAGGAATTGGTATTATGTTACAGATACTGATTTTTTTTGAAACCACAGACTCTTAGTAAACTTAGAAACAACTGTAACATATACTAGCAAAGAAAATAATCTGAAACACCATTATTATACAATCCCTCTATAATTATTAAAATAAAAGCTGGTGTTTCAGCTGGAAGTGGGTTGTCAGGGCTGATTTCCCTCCAAAGAAGTAGCAAATAAGTTAAATTATCAGGATTTCAAAGATCTATGGGAGTTCAACATCCTTGGTCTTTGTATTTAATTTTCCCTCAGTCACTAATGCAATGCACTTAAATTTTCATTTATTGCATCATGAAGATTAGATGTCCAGATCAATTATCCTACTTAAGAAATATATTAAACACTCAATTAAAAAAATCTGTTTCTTAAATCTTGAATATTAAATGAGTTGGCAAGAAAGTAAGCAACACTAGGTTAGGGAGTGAAGAAGAGGATCTTTTCAACCCAGGGATCAAACCCAGGTCTCCCACATTGCACGCATATTCTTCACCATCTGAATGACCAGGGAAGCCCTCATAGAGGTATATGAAACCAAGAAGTTGTCTTTCACCTTAGAGACAACTAGAGTGTTGGTTCTTGTGGACCCTTCATCCTGGGACACCAAAACTTTGCATCCTCAGTATACAAGTGAACTAGAAATATATTTACCATCTTTATTTCTCTAAAAATGGCTCAAAGCAGAGGAAAAGGGGAAAAAAATTCTGAGAATTCAAATTCATAAACCAGAACTCACCAGAGTCTAGGTTCCCTACTCTCTGGGTTCCAGAAAAAAATCTCTAGGTAAGAATTTAAAGAGGTCAAATTTCATTAGAAATTCCAGATGACTGACAAAAAGCAAAACAAAGTTGCTTTCCCCCCCTCAATTTATACCTTAGGTGTCAAGGAATTTTCATAAGCAAAAGTTTAAGAAAAATGAGCAGCTAACACTTTTTAAAAAGTCATGAAAAATATATGGAAATAAGTCACCATGAGTGACAGCTAGCTGAAATAAAGATAGGCGTCATGATGTAAAAACCCTAGGAATTAAAACTAAAAGATAATAGAAAATTGATATTTATTTCTAATAAAATAAAGGTTTGATAATGTAATTAAAGGCACATAGATATTAAAAAGGATCAAACAAAACTGCTATGAATGAAAAATATGATATTTGAAATAAAAACTCGATGGATACGTTGAAGAGTGGATTACTACACATAAGGATTACTACACATTTGAGCTGTAGAATTATACTCTAAAAGGCAGAGAGATGTAAAACGTAAAAGAGAAGCTAAGAGATATGTATGATCAAGTGAGTATGTGAAAATGACACATCTAATCCAAGTTCTAAGAGTTGACTCATTGGAAAAGACTGATGTTGGGGGGGATTGGGGGCAGGAGGAGAAGGGGATGACAGAGGGTGAGATGGCTGGATGGCATCACTGACTCGATGGATGTGAGTCTGAGTGAACTCCGGGAGTTGGTGATGGACAGGGAGGCCTGGCGTGCTGCGATTCATAGGGTTGCAAAGAGTCGAACACGACTGAGCAACTGAACTGAACTGAACTGAGAAGTAGAAAAGAACAAGAATGGAGTGCACGTAAAATTTGAACCAATTCCCAGACATGGACAAAAGACCCCAATCCACAGATTCAAGAACTGAAACTGAATTCGCCTCCTTTATAAAAGAAACTTACATTCTCTTAAATGCCTATCTCCACAAAAATATCTCAACTAAATATTATGTGGTCCCATGAAATCACACGAATATACTTAAACACTATTCCAGCAATTTATTAAAAAATATTGCTGAGTAAAAAACCAAGTATTGTTTCATTGAAGGCAAAAATTGATTTTGTTCTGTTTTGAGCTAACAAACCATACGTTTACTTGACTTTTTCTGTATGCTGCTTATAACTTAATCCCATCAGGACTTTTATCTATCTGACTGAATCTGTTAACACAGTTGCAATAGGATTCTTGGGTAAAAACACAATTCGTAAAAAACAGCAGATATAAGATAAAAACTAACTCTCCACAGGGATACTATTTCAGGTGTTTGTCTATTAATGTGTTACTGAATTTAAACATTTTGAAAACTAGTTATTTAAAAACCTAAAGTTTTTTTTTTTATCACTGTTCATATTTACATATAACTATGAATTTGAAAATGAAGTTTAAATGTAAATATACCTATAATTCAAATACATAAGATTTAACTTTCATGAGAACTGAAAATAGTTGAATAAGTTGGTTATCATGAAGAGGATATTTTTCAGAACATATGTTTGATGAGTCAGAAATTATGAAAAATTCTGGTAGTTGAGTTTATAAACTTCTCCAAATTTTCTTTACTTTGAAAAATAAAACAAAATGTCCATGAAAGTTCTAAGATCACAGATAGCAAAAGAAGTGGAAACTTAACCACAGTCAGGTAGTATTCAGGCTTGGCTTGTTCAATTCTGATGCGTGAAGTCAAATTTGCACCTGTCATGGGATCTGTCAGTGTTGGCAGGGGACATAGGAAGTTAAGCTTCCACACTTTACAGAGCAGCATTATCATCCAATAAAGCAACCTTTGACGTGTCACTATTCACAGTATGCTGAAGTCTGACGACACGAAAAACACTAGAATGCACAACCAAAAAATGCACAGGACTCAAAAGCCAGTCTTTCTCTTCCCACACTATCCCCTATCACCATGTGACCCAGTGAAATAAATCATGGGGGAATGGCTAGATGGTCATCAAAGGGCCCTGAAGTACAAAAAACCCAGAACCTTCTTTCCCCTGAGTCCATGTGATTTCTAGCGAATAACGTTACTGGGTAATGACTTAGTTGTTCTGGATGAAATATCTGAGAACTTTTTCCCTGTACATCCTCTGAGTATAAACTTGGTGATAACATATACATTTTATTTATTTATTTTTTTTAACATATACATTTTAGAGACAATTACGTTCTTTTGCAAAGAAGCCAAAAAGGCTTCTACGCTATGTCACCCTGGGACAGACAAATGAACAGAGGAGTCCTCAGAGTGCTGTCTTGGCAACCTGCCACTGAGTGATGGCGGCAGCTGATTAAAAATATTCAATGAAATAGTAATTCAGGCATGATTGAACTGGCTCACAAACTCTATGGTACTAACAGTCAAAATTGGTATAATCTAATTTTAAATAGTCCCAAAATATGAAAGGGTCCTGCAGTCTGTTACTTACATAGTACAGGATACAAGAATTAAGCAAGATGCTCAGCAGGTCCAGTCCATGACTAATCAGATGCCAATTTTAACATCATCCTCTAATCATTGAAAGTGAAAGTCACTCAGGCATATCCGACTCTTAGCAATCACAAGGACTGTTTTGAATTCTCCAGGCCAGAATACTGGAGTGGGTAGCCATTCCCTTCTCCAGGAGATCTTTCCAACCCAGGGATGGAACTGAGGTTTCCTGCATTGCAGGCAGATTCTTTATAGGCTGAGCTACCAGGGAAGCCCTAATCATTAATTCAATCTTACTAACCCATTTTTTTCCCCCAGAAACAAAAGGTGCTTACCACCTTCTCTAAAATGATTATTCATAAAGTTCTTATGCAAATGTAATATTGATAAATTGATGTTCACATGGAAGAACCAGATGCAATATATTAAAACCAATGTTTACTACAGAAAATTATTTTCTGTGTATTAATTGGTAGTAACATAATGTACCTGAAATTAGATATTGAAGATCATTTTCAATGATTGAAAATTTGCTTAAAAATTGTTGTGTCAATTTCACTTAATCACTTAATCACAAAAATCACTTAAAGTTATATTATTCTATGATTTTTACAACTGAGACTATTTTTAAATGTTTCTCAATATTTTCTTTCTTAAAGGTATATAGTAAACTTGTACAAGAATTTCTTTTAAATTTCTAGGGTTTCCTCCTAATTCAACTAAAATCAAAACAAAATAAAATAAACTTACAAACTCCAAATTCTTAAGAAAAAAAGCAAAAAGGCTTTCCTAACAACTAATCTGTCTAAGAAGCTCATGGGAAATAACAAGCAAGGTGTTTGTATACTTAAGTTTGATGGAGAAATAAGAAAGAAATAAAACCTCAGTGCTGAAGATATAACAAGTACATCTAAGTAACAAACATCCTACTTCTGAGGGCAGCTGAGAACATATCTTTAGATTCAAGGGTACACAAAACAAATGTCCCTACTTCCTTTAGCCATCATAATTAGAAAACAAAGACATGAAGTCAACTCAAAGTGCTGCTGACTCAAATGTCCTGCTTACTTTCAGGCAATAAATGCAAAGTATGTTTGTGCCTGAGGATTTTCGGCACTGTTTCTTTTTTATGTCTGGGGACTTTGGCTCAGATTCCAACTAAACATAGTGGTTCAAAACAATTAAGTATTCACACCCAAATCCCTTTTTCTCCACATCACAAAATCAGCATACACTTGGCATTCCTGGCAGTTCTTGGCACTGTGACTGGAGGTCAGAACTGAGACACTCTGGCAATGCAATGTGGAGAAAGCTTCTTTACTGCAGCTGCCAACACTTCTGTTTGACCCAGTGAATCAACTTGAATCCCTCAATCCCTCTTTCACTCTCCATCCATCATTCCCTCAGCAAGGAATGAACATTAATTACAATTTAATTTTAGATGTTGTTTCTAATGAAATACAAGATCAGTGATATTTCAGTATGGTCTAGAAAGTCTGAAAAAGCAAGAAATATTTTCATTAGTGTATATATATATATATATATATTTTTGTTCGTTTTAAGCTTTCCCTAAGATAGATATTGTCCTGCCACTGAGAATCTTCCATCTTATTTCAAATACACACCACACCACAAACATTGCTTTGACTAGTTTCACTTGCTTGCTTTTCTTCCTGAAGAGTGTGATTTTACTTCTACCTTCTTGTCTTTGCAGCATCAAAAGGAGATGTCTCTGTCATACTTTAATAAAACATAGGTTTTTCAAGTGCAAAAAGGCACGTGTGCTAATAACCTGGAGTGCTAAGCAAATGCAGTACTCTGTGGCAGATATATCTTTGGGAGTTTTAGAGTGTCCTAGGAACAATAAAGTTACAATGTTCAGCTCTGCCACAATCATGTTATGCCTCACCTTGAAAAACATTAAAAATTCAAATTAAAATCTTTTTAGTGAATGAATAAAACATAAGACTCTTTTGTCCTTTTATAATACTGTTGCTGGTGGTAAAAGCAGAGAAATGAGAGGTAAACTCATGCTCCTGTGTTTTAGTTGACCATATTGTTCACCTTTTGTGAGAGTGATCATCTTTAAGGTGAATTCATGCAATGACTGACAATATTCCCTGGCATCAGAAACAGAAATTAGAATAATGCAGTTGACTTGGTTATATTTGGATAATCTTTGTGCTATTCTGAGTATCTTTAGCTAGGTTTAGGACAATGTGTAGTGGTTTTGCTTGCCTTATAACAATAAATATGGCCATTATGCCCTAAACTTTAATCTGTGGAGATTCTGATATATTGAATGTGTAAATACATCAGAAATATGCTACAACAATAATCATTATTTGATCTCTCAAAAACGTTAAACTTGTTAAAATACAGCTTTATCACTGATAAATGAATGATTTTCTGAGTCATAAAGCTTAATCTCTCTTATTTTCTCCCTATAATATCATAAATAATGGTTGGTTCAAGAACAATATCAATAGCTTAAATAAAATTTGCTGGTAACTAACATAAAATCAAAGATTATCTCCCCCTTCCTCCTCCCACACTTTTCTGTTTGTTCTCTGCTGTTTCCTTCAGGAATTCTAACATGTATCAACTGTCATTTTAAAGAGAGTTAAATTTTACAAATTTCAGTTGTGTTTTTATAAAACTACTAATCTCAGGGGCTTTAGTGTTTCACCTCTCATCGATTCTGGTGTCCTCAGCTACTATTTATCTTTTCTATTCTATCTTGGGAGTACATAATTTTACTTAGCTATAGATACTAGGGGATAAATTACACAAAATTCCAAAATCACTCTGCCCATTGAAGAACATTGTGAAAACTGCTAACTAACCAAATCTACTTATTTGGTTAAGTAAGTGTATGATTTATTTTCAATGTGCAGGTTGCAATGATAGCCTCTGAATTCCTAAGGGAAGAAACAGTTAAGTAAGAAACCAGAATACAGAATTTAAAACTGTTTAAATGGAAAAATAAGTGAACAGGTTCTTTCCTTAAAAATTATGGAGGAAAAGTATTCTCTAGCTGTATATGATAACAATCTAATTCCAATAACAACTAATTAATTGCACTAGCAAGAATGTTTAAAAATGGAATTTTTTAAGGCCATGTTGAGATTTTAAAATAAACAACTTTCAAACTCGAATGACCTTTCCAACAGTGAGCACATGGAAACTATTTGAAATTCTGAACATCAATGAAGTAAATCTTAGAACAAAGCATTCATTATTTCTAATGATATTAAAATCTGTTTACTCTTCAGTCTTTTAAATGTCAAGACATATTATTTGTGGATGATCAGAGCAATATAAAGTGTTTTCTTGAGCAGAAAATAATTAAACACAAAATCAAGCATATTTAACGTCCTTGAAAAGTTACTAAAACACTCATTCAGAAAAGTGGTTTTTTAACATTCACTCTTGCAATTAAATGAAATCCATATATACCAAGGTAGGCAACAGATTTTTCAATTTGAAATCAGATTTGACAATACTCTCAAAATCTATACATTATTTATCATGTCATGCAGAGATACATAAAGATATACAGACATCATTTAATGTTGAAAAAATATTTACAGCCACAGCTCAAATTAAGTAAAAACTCTACTTAAAATCTAAAACACTTAAACGCAAATGATACTTTTGTCTTATAGTTTCTGATCAGAAAAATTACTTCAAAATAAAGTTCAATATCTTATTTTTTGGTGAAATAACTCAAATCTAAGAAAATGCTTGCTATTTTCCTGACTGAATAATTATAGCACTCAGTAAACAAACACAGAAGTCCTGGACCTCCGCACTGTACCACATTCTAAATTAAGGTTTAACCACTTAGCATCTTAACTCTGAGCTACTTTCTACTCTTCCCTCCGACCGTACATTGACTTTGTTTGTTCCGAGTTCCATATTTGTTTGAAATACTGCTTTGTTGTCTAAAACACGATCTACACCCTTATCCAGATACTCCAAATCTTGAGGATATTGAAAAATTTTACTTAAGACTTTACAGAACTCCTTACTTAAGAGAGACATGACAAAAGATAGAAAAAAATTAAAGGAGATAGAAAAAAGATCCCTTCTTGTTTTATCCCATTACTATTCACTATATAAAAGAAAGAAGTTATCTCCTTCATGGAATATGATATCCCCTTCAGACAGGAGCTTGTTACTAACTTCAGATCACAATTAAAATGCACTGAATACCTTAAGTTTTTACACAGATGCTGTCTCCAACTGGATTGTAGTTAAACAATCTAATTTAGTAAACGTATATTATAACTTACTAACTTTTCTAGCCTCTGTAATGTATTTTCTACCCTGCTCCTCTTTTTATCAATACCTAATACCAACAAAATAAAATACCTCAGTAGAGGAAACTGTCCAACTGTTAATGTAGCACGTTACCTGCTTTTTGTTAATAAAAATAAGACACAGCCCCTGCTCTAAAGAAGTTTAGGGTTCAGTAGATTGGAACAAAGAAGAGAACTGGTTATAATACAAGGTGGCAGGTCCAGCATTAGCACAGGATGTGGTGGAATCATCAGAGAGGAATCCAAAGTAAAATACACCAAGTTAAGGAAAGCTTTGGTAGGTAGGAAAGGTTTTCTCAAGAAAATGGCAAGCGAGTAATTATTAAAAAATGAGAAAGTTGTGGTGGGGCAGAAAAGAGGGAAAATTGTTCTCATAGAGAGAACAAAAAGATCTACTTACAAGTGGAAAAAAAAAAAAACATGGAGACAGAAAAGGATGATTTGTGCAATACAGAATGCAACAGAAATGGGAAGAAACATAAGGATGAAAATATGTGATATGCAAACATCAGGATAGCCATTTTTAAAGATTTCTATTCACTCTAAGCACATATCAACAGAGAAGTAGAAAATAGAAAAATACCATTTCACTGAATTTCCTTATAGCCTATTCTGTAAATTGACAGATATCTAGACTCAAGATTTCATGATGTGCACCTAGACAATATTAAAGGTTTGGAAATGTTGTACAACACCAAGTAAACACCATTGTATCACAGTGTTGCCATCATTCAAGCTCAGGAATAATTTTAATACACTTTTCAAATGGATTCCTATAAGTATTACATTCAACTTTAGGAAATGCTAAGTGAAGAAAGCTATAATTACTTTTATTTTGCTATTGTGAATAAACACCTACATTCTTCAGTTCAGTTCAGTCGCTTAGTTGTGTCCAACTCTTTGCAGCCCCATGAATTGCAGCACACCAAGCTTCCCTGTCCATCACCAACTCATGGAGTTCACTCAAATTTACGTCCATCAAGTTGGTGATGCCATCCAGCCATCTCATCCTCTGTCGTCCCCTTTTCTCCTGCCCCCAGTCCCTGCCAGCATCAGAGTCTTTTCCAATGAGTCAACTCTTCACATGAGGTGGCCAAAGTACTGGAGTTTCAGTTTTAGCATCATTCCTTCCAAAGAACACCCAGGGATGATCTACTTTAGAATGGACTGGTTGGATCTCCTTGCAGTCCAAGGGACTCTCAAGAGTCTTCTCCAACACCACAGTTCAAAAGCATCAATACTTCGGTGCTCAGCTTTCTTCACAGTCCAACTCTCACATCCATACATGACCACTGGAAAAACCATAGCCTTGACTAGACGGACCTTTGTTGGCAAAGTAATGTCTCTGCTTTTGAATATGCTATCTCGGTTGGTCATAACTTTCCTTCCAAGGAGTAAGCGTCTTTTAATTTCATGGCTGCAGTCACCATCTGCAGTGATTTTGGAGCCCCCAAAAATAAAGTCTGACACTATTTCCCCTGTTTCCCCATCTATTTCCCATGAGGCAATGGGACCAGATGCCATGATCTTATTTATCCTCAAATGTTCTTCCAACTAATGAAGAAATGCAGAAAATGAATTTTTAAAATATGTATTCAGTATTTTAGTGATCTTGTTGTTCAGTTGCTAAGTCATGTCCAATTCTTTGTGACGTCATGGGCTGCAGCACACCAGGCTTCCTTCGTCCTTTACTATCTCCTGGAGTTTGCTCAAACTCATGTCCATTGAGTCAGTGATGCCATCTAACCATCTCATCCTCTGTTGCCTCTTCTCCTTCTGCCCTCCATCTTTCGCAGCATCAGGGTCTTTTCCAATGAGTCAACTCTTTGCATCAGGTGGCCAAGTATTAGAACTTCAGCTTCAGCATTGTTCTTCCAATGAATATTCAGGGTTGATTTCCTTTTGGATTAACTGATTTGTTCTCCTTGCAGTCCAAGGAACTCTCAACAGTCTTCTCCAGCACCACAATTCAAAAGCATCAATTCTTCAGTGTTCAGCCTTCTCCAAATCTCACATCTGTACAGGACTACTGGAAAAACCACAGCTTTGACTAGACAGACTTTTGTTGGCAAAGTGATGTCTCTGCTTTTTAATATGCTGTGTAAGTTTGTCAGAGCTTTTCTTCCAAGAAGCAAGCATCTTTTAATTTCATGGCTGAAATCACCATCTGCAGTGATTTTGGAACCCAAGAAAAAAAAAAAATCTGTCACTGTTTCCACTTTTTCCTCATCTATTTGCCATGAAGTGACTGGACTGGATGCCATGACCTCAGTTTTTTTGAATACCAAGTTTTAAGCCAGTTTTTTACTCTCCCTTTTCACCCTCATCAGGAGGCACTTTAGTTCCTCTTCACTTTCTTCCATTAGACTAGTATCATCTGCATATCTGAGGTTGTTGATATTTCTTAGGCAAGAATACTAGAGTACGTAGCTATTCCCTTCTCCAGGGGACATTCCTCACCCAGTGATTGAAACCGGGTCTCCTGTATTCCAGGCAGATTCTTTACCATTTGAGCTACTAGGGAAGCCCTTAGTGATCTAATACTCAGTTGCTAAATTTTTAAAAATGAAACTTAATTTTTATACATCTAGATAGAACACATTTCCCCAAATACAGAGTACTAAGCTTATGTTCCTTTCTATTCACCAGCTTATTTATACATAAAGAATATTAGAGTTATAAACCTCTAACAGGTTTTCTGGCTATTTGAGGAAAAGAAATTGTGCCTGACAGCAAGTGGCCTGTTATATTCAATTCCATTTTCCACCTCTTTTCTCTTCACTTCCAACACCCTTCTGTAAAACCCAGTACTTAATTGAATACCCAGGGGTGGTACACGTGAAACATTTTGAAGTAGTTCAATGGGGATGAGTTACAGCAATATACAGGAAGATGTACTGAGAAGGTTTGAAATCATCCTCTGTGGTATATATACATCATAAGATGGAGCATCTGACACCACATGACACTTATTAAAATCCAACGAGATTAGACCTCATCAAGATCCTCAGACTCTGAAGCTTATAAATGCTGCATATCCAAAAATATAGGATTTCCCTTTTTTAGCATACCTAAGAAAAAACAAATTCAATGGGTTGATAAAGTACCTGCTATTTTTTTTTTCCTGTTTGATTTCACACAGAGCAACATCTACAAAGCTACTGGTGGATTTGCGCTATTCCATGTTTTGTGTAACTTAGTACTAATTATGTCTGGTAAGCCCTAGGATTATTATAAACATTTAAGAAATCCCAACTGATATTTATGACTAACTGCAAAAGGACTGACACTAGAAGTTTATTGCACTTACTTCTTCAATAACCACCTCCTGCCCCACAATTAACAGTGTAAGAATAAAGAAAATTGTAACAAAGTAAGTATGAAAGAGGATTTAAAAAATAAAACAAGGTTAAAAGTGACTTGGGAAGACAAGAGTAGTAATAAGTGACTTAAAGTAGACGCAGTCTACTAAAATGCCTGCAAAGAAAGGAGAAGTAAGAGATCCAATTTGTCCTCAGAAAATTCCTGGGAAGTTATGAGGAGTCCCAGAGGAGTTATGGATGAAGGGTGTATATGGAAACAGATATATCTTCTGACAGTTAGTGAACACACGGGTGGAGGAAATTCCAGTCCTCCTTGTTAGTCCTGCTCAAATATCATCCTCCTTACTCTCCCATACTTCACAGAAGAATTCTCCCTGGAGACAGGAGCTTCTGCTCCTACTGCCTAGTCAGGGCCTTTTGGTGCACTTTCAGATTTGATAAGAAATTGTTAAACTCAGCAAATATTAAACATTGTTATATAAACATTTAATTAAATTATATTGAAGACAATGATAATAAACTCAAAACTATCATATTATTTTACTATTCGTTATGTTCTTGACATTATTTTTCTGTACTTATATAGTAGAAACACTAGATGCTCTATATGAATATAATAGCGTGGTACTGCACACTTCTTTCTAACTAACTGTTCAGTGACATCATATGATAGCTTGAAACTAGCTTATGGGTATATTTACACATTGATGAAAAGTAGCAAACTCTATAAATCAGAGCTTTATTAACGGTTTTGTTGTTTGTCTCAGTTTAAAAAGTAAAGGAGAAACCACAAATAATGCAGATTAAACCTGCAAGTGTGTTGTATCTACTGCTCAGGTTGAAAAGATGTTTCATTAAATAAATACAATTTTTACAACTGTAAGACATATTTTAACAACAGATCACATATCAGATTAAATTAGAATAATTTAATTGTATAAAGTGTTGGTATACTGGGATGCAACACCATTTCTGAAATTAAGGTTGAATCGTAACCAGAGGTTGATTATGGTTACAATAATTTGGTAAAAATCAGTGAAAACATTTTGTGAGATTTAATTGGGCCTATGGAATGTACTCTAAAATAATATTTTATGATGATTTGTAAATTGTATGCTACACATCTTTTATATTAGTAAAATGTATAATAAACACATTCATTATGTATATAGGCACACACCTCTTCATTTTTTTTTTTTCTGTTTGTTTAGAGAACCAATTTTTAAACATTTATCAGCACATTGTGGATACTAGGAACAAGCTGGTGAAAACAGGGATTTTAAGTTAAAAGCAGAAAAATGTGAGTTAAAGTTTACTACAAAAGTATACACTCAACATTCTTCATTCATGCTATTACCAGATGCCAACATCAGTTCAGTTCAGTTAGGTCGCTCAGTCATGTCGGACTCTTTGCGACCCCATGAATCGCAGCACGCCAGGCCTCCCTGTCCATCACCAACTCCCGGAGTTCACTGAAACTCACGTCCATCGAGTCAGTGATGCCATCCAGCCATCTCGTCCTCTGTCGTCCCCTTTTCTCCTGCCCCCAATCCCTGCCAGCATCAGAGTCTTTTCCAATGAGTCAACTCTTCACATTAGGTGGCCAAAGTACTGGAGTTTCAGCTTCAGCGTCATTCCTTCCAAAGAACACCCAGGGCTGATGTCCTTTAGAATGGACTGGCTGGATCTCCTTGCTGTCACACAACATCATTAACACTTAAAATACTGCTTTATCTTCCATTCTATGCCAATATATCCTTTTAGGTCCTTGATAACGCTCAAGTCTCTTAAATTCACTCATGTTTTAAGTATGGTTGCCACTCTATAACTGATTCTGCAGAATTTCTTCTGACCTACACTCTAGTTTTTGAGCTGTGCTGTTTCTACTAACTTTCTAATGAGATTTAATCTCAATCATTACATCTCATGTTCTAGATGTTCTCTTTGTTTAGTGTTTTCTGCTTTTTTCTGAATTTCATTGGTCATCTTTGAGGGTCTTATGCTTTTACCAATTACTTTTCTTTCTTATCTATTTAAACATAGTCATTATATTTATTTTGTATTTCGCTTTGTAATTTTTTGAGTCTGGTATCTTTATCATAAGCATCTTTGTCATAATCACTGTCTCAAGCATTTTTGCCACAAACACTTTTGCTGAATAACTAACTTGCCTTAACGCAATTTGGTCGCAAAAATAAAATAATAAAAAATGAAAAAGCAATGTGAAAAAGGCCATAATGAAATGTGAGAAATTAATAAGAAATTTAAAATGACTTTATTGAGAAATACAAAATATTTGAATACCTTTAAAATGTGTTTAGATTCATGGCAATACTGTGTAAATTTCTAATTTTATTTTGTGGGTTGTACCAAACCACTTGCCTTCAAAGTTTTTCATTCTTAGTATTTTATACACTCTGTTTCCTTGTTGATTCACTTCTTTGGCATTGCAATTTTTCTTTTTCACTAAAATCTTCCTTCATTAAAAGAGATATCAGTTCCTAAATACTAAGATGCATATTTGTAACTGAGTTTTTTTATTATTCTTTCATTCTTGGCATATGGTCACATGTCCACTAAGAGATATTCCAAAGTTCTGTGGAAAATGGTGGGTTCAATTCTGTGCCTTTAAGGTCCTCAACCTCCATCTTCTCCAGCATAATGTATTTCAAAGTAAGAAACCAACTCTTTGGACAGATCACACTCATCTATCATGATTTTCATAATTTTTATATCATATATGCCAAACTAAATTGTCAATTCATTATTTTATCTTTTATAGTAAAATTGCCTTAACACAAAATAGTTATATAATAAAAAATATTTTCAAGTGAAATTTTTGTCGTAAAGATATGTCTATGGCAAAGACACTTATGGCAAAATACTTAGAACCTTATTTACATCTACTGTTTCTTGCCCATGATCCCTCATTTCTGTAAGTATTTTGTAATTGTGTTATGTGATTGTACTTTTACTGCTTTCTATCTTCTCCATGAGAATCATTAAAAGCCTGGGTTGAAAATGTAAAATTCCACAAAGATTTTACATTTGTTTCTGTAGAATATTTGGAAACATTACTAACCCTCAGTCCATTTTAAGTTTAATATTTCTCTGTATCATGCGAATAGCATGAATTTTCATGAATTCCACATGATAGTCTTTTCATGACCATGAATTCTGATAGTTTTGCACCCTTTTCCTAGTCAAAGCTGAGGAAGATTTTCTTTTTAGTTCACTTTTATTTGTATAACTTTAAAATTCATTCTTGACTGTATCCTTTGTGTTTTCAAACTTAATACAAACTGAGAACAGACTGTGAAACCTGCATGAGCCCAAACTTTCCCACACGCGTACTAAAACCACCAAAAGCAAATTCCCTGGGGCAGTCAGGATCTGATAAAAGACGCCCCCAGAGGCCAGTGAAATCTTGCGAACTAATGAACTATCATCATTTGTTATATGACTTCGTTCCCTGACTCAACTGAATTTTTTATTTCCTTGAAAACTCAACTATGCATTAAAGTGATAGGTTTTTGCTTGTTTGCTTTTAATCTTATGCAGTATTTTTAGGTGTTTTTAAGAAAATTAAATCTAGGATGTTTAGACTTCAATGCTGTAAAAAATCAGATTTATAAACATAACTACGCAAAGTAGATTTTGAAAAACATAACTGAAAAATAAAATATATAAAATGAAAGATTAAAGTGAAAAAGTCTTCAAGTATTAAACTACTAATAGTTTTAAGTACTAAGATTAACACAATGCATTTCATTCCTGATTATTTTGTATTTCACAAAAGTTTCTCTAATAAATATAAATTACATTGGGAAAGAAAACTGTTTTGTGCCAAGCATTATTATAAATGCTTTACATTTGCTACCCCACTTAATCCTGACAACAGAACTTTGAGTAGAGAAATATTTTTATTTCCATTTCACAGATAAGAAATTATGGGACAAAAAACTCTGTGAAGTTCATAAAGTTAGTAAGTGATAAGCTGGATTTTTTTAAACTCAAGCTTTATTGTGTTATTATCCCTTGGTATGACATGAAACACTATTTCTTCATTCTAACTTAAACATCTTCTCACTGGGGGCAATAACAGTCATAAGATCCCCATTCTAGTCTCTAGATAGGCTTCTAGTTACCTACATGGTTTCAATACACTTATTTTCTAGACTTAATTTTCTTCAAGTGTGAAAATTCATGATTTAAACTAGATAATCTCTAAGGACCCTCCAGTCAAAGATTTTGCATTAGCACTAGTTGATTAGACAATGGTTCCAAATTGAGAAAGGAGTATGTCAAGGCTGTATATTGTCACCTTTTCATTTAACTTATATGCAGAGTACATCAGGCGAAATGCCAGACTGGATGAAGCAGAAGCTGGAATCAAGACTGCAGGGAGAAATGTCAATAACCTCAGATATGCAGATGACACCATCTTGAAAGCAGAAAGTGAAGAGGAACAAAAGAGCCTCTTCATAAAAGTGAAAGAGGAGAGTGAAAAACCCAGCTTAAAACTCAACATTCAAAAAAGGAATATCATGGCATCAGTCCCATCATTTCATGGAAAATAGATGGGGAAACAATGGAAACAGTGACAGACTTTATTATCTTGGGCTCCAAAATCAATGTAGATGATAACCGCAGCCATGAAATTCAAAGACTCTTGCTCCTTGAAAGAAAAGCTATGAACAACCTAGACAGCATATTAAAAAGCAGAGATGTTACTTTGCGGACAAAGGTCTGTCTAGTCAAAGCTATGACTTTTCCAGTAGTCATGTATGGATGTGAGATGAACCATAAAGAAGCTGAGCACCAAAGAGTTGATGCTTTCGAACTATGGTGTTGGAGAAGACTCTTGAATCCCTTGCCCTGCACGATCAAACCAGTCAATCCTAAAGGAAATAAGTCTTGAATATTCATTGGATGGACTGATGCTGAAGCTGAAGCTCCAATACTTTGGACACCTGATGCAAAGAACTGACTCATTGGAAAAGACTCTGATGCTGGGAAAGATAGAAGGTGGGAGGAGAAGGGGACAACAGAGGATGAGATGGTTGGATGGCATCCCTGACTCAATGGACAAAAGTTTGAGCAAGCTCCAGGAGTTGGTGATGGACAGGGAAGCCTGGCGTGCTGCAGTCCATGGGGTCACAAAGAGTCGGACACAACCGAGTGACTGAACTGAACTGATTTCTATATATTTTATTTTTTAACTTTACAATATTGTATTGGTTTTGCCATATATCAACATGCATCTGCCACAGGTATACACGTGTTCCCCATCCTGAACCCTCTTCCCTCCTCCCTCCCCATACCATCCCTCTGGGTCGTCCCAGTGCACCAGCCCCAAGCATCCAGTATCATGCATCGAACCTGGACTGGCGACTCATTTCATATACGATATTATACATGTTTAAATGCCATTCTCCCAAATCATCCCACCCTCTCCCTCTCCCACAGAGTCCAAAAGACTGGTCTATACATCAGTGTCTCTTTTGCTGTCTTGTATCATGAATTTAAATTTAACCATTTAATTGAAAGATTAATGGGTAAAAAAAGTTCCAACTTCTTTGGGTAGATAACAAAGAGCATGATTTTTGGATCCTATGCTAAAAGTATGTCTAGTTTTATTTAAAAAAAAAACTGCACCACTTATCTCCCTAAGTGGCTTTACCATTTTGCATTCCTACCAGTAATGAGGCTCCACATCCTCCCTAGCATGTCATGTTTCAGTATTCCAGATTTGGACCATTCTGGTAGGCCTGTAATGGTAACTCATTGTGGTTTTAAGTTGTATTTCCTTTATGGCACAGGATGGGGAACATCATTTTCATACACTTATTTTTCATTGTATATCTTGTTTGGAGAGATGTCAGTTAAAGCCTTCAATTAGATTCCATTTGTTAATGTGGTCTTTTTCTCATTGCCGAGTTCCTTAATTTTGGATTCTGGTTCGAAATAGGAAAAGGAGTATGTCAAGGCTATATATGGTCACCCTGCTTATTTAACTTATATGCAGAGCACATCATGAGAAACACTGGGCAAAGTACAAGCTGGAATCAAGATTGCCGGGAGAAATATCAATAACCTCAGACATGCAGATAACACCACCCTATGGCAGAAAGTGAAGACGATCTAAAGAACCTCTTGATGAAACTGAAAGAGGAGAGTGAAAAAGTTGGCTAAAAGCTCAATATTCAGAAAACAAAGATCATGGCACCCGGGCCCATCACTTCATGACAAATAGATGGGGAAACAGTGGCAGACTTTATTTTATTGGGGTGCAAAATCACTGCAGATTGTGACTGCAGCCATGAAATTAATAGATGCTTGCTCCTTAGAAGAAAAGTTATGACCAACCCTGCTGGCTGCTGCTGCTGCTAAGTCGCTTCAGTTGTGTCCAACTCTGTGCGACCCAAGAGATGGCAACCCACCAGGCTCCCCCTTCCCTGGGATTCTCCAGGCAAGAACACTGGAGTGGGTTGCCATTTCCTTCTCCAATGCATGAAAGTGAAAAGTCAAAGTGAAGTGCTCAGTCATGTCCGACTCTTCATGACCCCATGGACTGCAGCCTACCAGGCTCCTCCATCCATGGGATTTTCCAGGTAAGAGTACTGGAGTGGGGTGCCATCACCTTCTCTGTTGACCAACCCTAGATAGCATATTAAAAAGCAGAGACATTACTTTGCCAACAAAGGTCCATCTAGTCAAGCCTATGGTTTTTCCACTAGTCATGTATGGATGCGAGAGTTGCACTACAAAGAAAGCTGAGTGCCAAAGAATTGATCCTTTTGAACTGTGGTGTTGGAGGAAACTCTTGAGAGTCCCTTGGACTGCAAGGAGATCCAACCAGTCCATCCTAAACGAGATCAGTTCTTTGGAAGGACTGATGTTGAAGCTGAAACTCCAATACTTTGGCCACCTGATGGGAAGAACTGACTCATTGGAAAAGACCCTGATGCTGGGAAAGATTGAAGGTATGAGGAGAAACGGACAGCAGCAGATGAGATGGTTGGATGGCATCACCAACTCAATGGACATGAGTTTGAGTAAGCTCCAGGAGTTGGTAATGGACTGGGAGGCCTGGTGTGCTGCAGTCCATGGGGTTGCAAAGAGTTGGACACGATTGAGCAATTGAACTGAAATGAACTGAGTGTTTTATCAGATACCTCCTTTGCAAATATTTTCTCCCAGTCTGGGTTATGTCTTTTCATTCCCTTGAGTATTGAGATATTTTCATCTTTTTTCTTATGTTGAAAATACAGAAGTGAGTCACAATGATCACATTTCAAAACACTCATGTTTACTAAGGGAAACACATTTACTAAGAGAAGTTGAAGTGAAAGTTTAAACGACCTATTGTCTCACTACTTTCAACAGCTTATTTATACCTCTAAAATAAGTCCTTAAAATATTTTGGAGAGAAATTCAATATGAATTTTTCAGTAAGAAATACTTGGTTGAAGTCAAGGAAGGTCGTTTGTAGCATGTTGTTATGACTGGAACTCTGCAGTCAAGATTGCCTGACCTCAAATCCTATTTTACTCTTAATACTCTGTAGATTTTGCTATTTTATTGTACTTCTGTGTGCATTAAGTTTCTTGTGTTAAATTTGAATAATTATACTCCTACTTCATAAGACTACCAGGATTAACTTAATACGTATATGAAGAATTTCAAATAAGACCTGGTATATAGTAAGACCTGGTATATAGTAAGACCTGGTATAAAATAATACTTTATTTACTTAATGTTAGTTAATGTGGTGATTCTGCTGATTTGCTGATGTTGCTGCTACCATATAGAATTTTAAGGAAAAAAGAAAATTTATCTAAAACACATTTGGAATTTCAGAATATCACAGTCAATGCTGCTTCACATAGAAAAATTTAGTAAGTAGCTTTACTGGATATGTGTTCCATGTGTGTACATATGTGCATTGAGAGAAGAGGTTGTAGATCAACCCCATCTCTGGATATTAAAGTCATTTTAAAAGAAATCTAGGTATCACTATGCCTTGAAAAACTTCACACAGTCAGGTGAATGTTAATTTGCTTCTTTATAAGAGTAACCCTCTCTTTAGGAGAAACTGTAAAGCTCTGAAACATTGCTCTGTTTACTACCAGAGGAAAAAAACTGATAATCTACTATTACTTTATGGCCATTTGTGCAGGGGTTCATTTATTTTCTGTAGTTCAAGTCAGAAATATGATGAATACAAATCTGTTTCTTTATAGAGGGTAAGCTTCTCTTTATGAGAAACATTAAGGCTCTAAAATATTGCCTTGTTAACTATGAGATAGAAAACTTAACTATTATTGCTTTATGGTCATTTCTGCATGGATTCATTTATTTTCAGTACTTCAAGTCAAAATGATGATGATGAATTACGGTCTTTCATAGCTATTGTTTGAGTATCTATTATATGCCACTTGCTTTTATGATTTTTTCTAATTTTTATAAAAACCTTCCTCTTAAATACTATACTTAAAATGGTCATGTCTATTGTTACTATATTAATCTTACAGATGGGGATATTGAGGCTTATACAGAGAGGTAACATTCACAAGTTCATGGCTAGTAAAGAATGTGACATCCAGGATTTGATCTAACTGTTTCTGACTAATCTTAAGTACTGGAACTGAGCCTGTGTCTTTGTAGAATATGAGAAATTTTAATATATGGAGTCATATTGTTAGTTTTAAGTAAATGTACTAAATCTAGGATTTTGTCATAGATGTATATGGCTCAAAAATAACTTGCTTTCCAAATGCTTGCCAGAAATTTATGCTATAACATATGATTTTCTTTTTTAATAAGATGGTGAAATTCCAACTATAGTGAAATTTTGTGGGGACTTTAGGTCTAAACAAATAAAAGATAATACAAATATGAATCAAAATATTGTAAACATTAGGTTATATAATTCTGAGCCAATCTTTCTTTATTAAATATTTATTCTCCCTTATTCTTTTAAATAGTTTATTTTGAAACTACTGGCAAAAATTATAAGCTTAAAATTTACAATATAAAATTTCAGTTGTGTTCATGGATAAGGTATTTTTGAATAATGCATTCATGGAAAAAACTGAGTTCTAAGTCAATGGTGCTGCCTTTCACATAAACAGAAGGAATATGACTATGTGGGTGTTAGTGGTGCCACAGCATTTACTATGGTAATTACTCCAAGATAATCATAGCAGAAGGAAAAAAAAAATATTTCTTACATGAACAGAATCAAGTTCTTCTTCAAACTATTTTGGTATGAACACATGCCACTACCATCGCTGACTACTAAAATGCACATATCTTATTCTGCTGAAATAAAATCTCCTCAGGGGACGGATGATCATAGATGGAGATCTTTCTCTTTTCAGGATTTAGCTCCATGTTTACCTATAGTTTTCTTAATTTAATAACTAAGAAAATAATATAGCTATGCTTCATATAAGATGGAGGAGTCTCATATATATAATTTTATTCAGATGCTATTATAGCACATTGCAATCATACAAAGAAAATAAGGTATTTTACTTAACACAAGTTAAACATATCGCTTCACTGTATATAAACTAATGCATATTTACAAAATTGAAGTTTTTATAAAGTAACTCTTTTTAAACAATCAGCCTAAAATCTTCAGAATTACACTAGCTTCTCATAGATAGCTTTAGAGCTTATTTAAATATTAACTCAGACAATGAATTTTTCATCTTCAAAAGCTTCCTAATGGTGCTAAACTTCATATTTTCAAACTAACAAAGTATTTTTGGAGGAAACAGAAACTTCAGATGCAGGCTATCATAGGTCTGCATGTTGCTGATAATTGTGGGATTTAAAAATAAATGAGATCACTTAATAGATAATACAGACTTTTCAATTCATCACCTACTAGATTCTCATAATATACCTGTGAAATGGTTTAGGTATTTTTGTATCTCCATTTTACAATTCAGGAAAATTTACTCAAAGAAATTGCTTAAGAGTCAGAGTCAGGAACAAAACTAATGCTTTCGACTCCAGATTGTACTCACTTTCCCCTATACCACTTGGATGATGAAAATGATTGTCCTAGAACCAAGAGCTAAATAATGTATTCTGTAAATTACCATAGAATAAATGAAACCTCTCAAACATCCTCAGGAAATCCTCTCTTTTAAAAGAGATTGGTGTTCACGCTGAACAAATAAACTCTGGAAAATCCCTAGGGAAAAACAGAATTATGGCAAAATTTTAAACTGGTTACTTTTCTTCCATTCTTACCAGTCTCTTTTACAGAAAATTCGTATCTCCTCAAATATTCACATGTGGACTTAACAGAAACAAAAATGTGGAAACTGCATCCATTCCAAAAGAAATTATTTTCCCTTTCTAACGGCTCATTCACTCCAGATTTCTTATAACTTTAAGGAATTTCTGAAGATAACACCTAACTCTAAATATAAATAAATCAGTACTTATCATACTTAAGATGGTGACCTTCATTATGTTAACAGATTCTGAATGTTGCTGGAGACTATTATAGAAGGTGTTCTTATGTTATCTCTTACAAATCCTTGCTATGAAATCTTGGTTTGATTCTTACTATGACTCAGAAGTATTTTCAGTCATCCCTAATAGATGTTCCCCAATAGCATTTCCAAACCTTTTCCACTTCACTGTCCTTCCCCAAAGTTCCATTGTCTTATTACTGAGATGATTATAACCACTTCCCATGAATTTCCTCAACTTTCCTTCTCTGTATCAATCAAATGAATATGATTTTAAGCCACAGTTCAATATTTATCAACTATTTTTAACATATTTCTAAACCAAACTGCTTTTATAAATGGTCTTTAGAACTAGACAAGACCTAGACAAATATAGTAAATATAATACTGCCCCTTTGATATTTTTTCCTACTCAACCCAAAAACTCCCCCATGTATTCATGTTTGATGTTTCACTAAACTCCAGCTATTCATGTACATATAACTTAACCAGCAAACTTTGAAGAGACTCTACTGGTATTGTTCTGTCTTTTACAACCACTCACAGCTTACTGCTTGTACTAGTCTTTCATTAACACCACAGTAACTATACAGAAACGTCTCTCCATAATTAAATCAGTAGGTTCCTTCATCTCTGGACTCCATGGGCTCAGAGGGTAAAAGCATCTGCTTGCAATGCGGGAGACCCAAGTATGATCCCTGGGTTGAGAAGGTCCCCTGGAGAAGGAAATGGCAACCCACTCCAGTACTCTTGGCTGGAAAATTCCATGGATGGAGAAACCTCGTAGGTTATACTCCAAGGGGTCACAAAGAGTCAGACACGACTGAACAACTTTACTTTCTTTCACAGACCGTATCCAAATCACATTCAGTAACAGTTAAGATAACCACCTCTCAAAGAAGGATTTTCTCCTCAGGAATAATGATCTCTACTGGTTTCTCTTTCAAACTTTTTCTTTATTACCTTTTCTCACAAATACTGGTTTCTCTTTCAAACTTTTTCTTTATTTTTTTTTCTCACAAAATATAAGTATTTGCAACGATATGTCAATGGGTTTCTCTCCTGCTCTATTCCTCTTTTGTAATTCCATCACATACTGGCTTTACCTTTCACCTCCAAACAATGTGATATAAAACCATTATTTCATCCTTTTTTTATAGAGCCCTGCTTGTACTTTCCAGTCATATTCTGATACCTATACTCAGACAAGGGATAAAATTCCAGCTCTGACACTTATTAGCTATTTAATTTTGGTTAAGTTGACTGACTTCACCACCTTATTCTCCTAATATATGCAAAGGCCTGTGTGAGGAGTAACTAATTTATGTAAAATTCATACAACTATGTCTTAACATAAAAAGGATTCGGTAAGTGCTAGCTACTATTTACACTTACCCTATATGTCTTTCCTTCTATGCTCCTTATTTCTATTAATTTTCTATTTGTCTAGTTCTAAAGGCCAAAAGCTAGGAATCTTCTTTGATTTTTTCCTTTTAGTGGCCCCAGAGTTATAATAAGGTACCATAGTCTTCTGGCAGCATAGTTTCATTGCAGCTCACTTTTCCCCCTTCCCATTATAGCTATCCTAGTCTGAGAACATATTGCCTATCATATGGACAATTTAAACAGATTTCCAACTATTTCCCTGATTTCAGTTTCTTGACCTCTGGTTCATCATTTATATATTGGGGGTGCTGTTTTCTTTTTCCTAATGTAGATATACATATATATATATATATATATATATATATATATATATATATTTATATTTATATTTATATATATTCATTCCTGGGAATTCCCTGGTGGTCCAGTGGTTAGGACTCTGTGCTTCAACTGCAGGGGCCACAGTTTCAAACCCTAGTTGGGGAATTAAGATTCTACAAGTCACACAGCCTGGCTAAAGTATATATAATCATTCCACCATTCAAAACTTCTCATTCTTTGCTACTTCCTAAATATTAAATTCAGTTTGATATTCAAAACCTATTACTAGCTCATTTTCATTTACCATGTCAACTTCACCTGGTCGTTAAAATAGATAAAGTTCCAGACAAACTAAACTATTGGTTGTTTCTACCCAGAGTCCACTTTTCTGATACTATTTTCTCCTTCTGAACTACCCTAATAAATGAATTTCATATATTTATTACCATTCATAGTTTAGCTACAATGATAGTAACACTTCTATAAAATCTTTATCTTCTTATCTATATTCTCTATCTATAAAAAGGGGTATGTGGAACTCCGTAAATGATGAGTGTGAAGCTCAGCAAATCTCCCCCCACAAACCAATTATAAAACTGGGCAAAACTGACCAAATCTTTTTCAGGGTTCTTAAATTTAACCAAAAGCATACAATAAACTGAAAATCACTTATTCAAAAAACAAACAAACCTACTGAACATTATCTAAGAAGAGTAAGTCCATGGCATTTTAGCCTTATCTTCAACCCCACTCCTCAGGCCCTTTAGAAAGGCAGTTCCAGCAAGTAGAGAAAGACATGAAAATCAAGAGCTTCTTTCTATGCCACAGGGTTTAGGATTTGATTCAGAGTGGTTTGTGGGGAAAAATCATTCAGAGTCATAGAAAATGATAATAATCTATGTATCAGTGAAGGAAAGTCAATACCTTACAAATTAACAATACAAATTTGATCAAGCAGAGTCCAAACCAGACAACTAGCCAGAAATTTAACAAGGAGATCTTTGATTAACTCTGATAAATCCTATCCATTTCCTTAACATGATAAAAGGCCTCTATGGAAAATAAACAGTTAACTCATACTCAAATGTGAATGACAAAATGTTTTCCAACTAAGACTAGAAACAGGAAAGGTCTTCTTCCCTCAAAATTATATACTAGAGTTTCTAACAGTGTAATTGGGAGAAAAAATAAATAAAATTTTAAAAGCAATCCAGATTAGAAAGGGATGATTAAATTTCCTCATTTGTGTAACATGATCTTGTTTTTAGAAAATCCTAAGGGATACACAAAAAAATTCTAGAACTATTGAATTCATCAAGGCCACAGGTGACCAGATCAGTATATCAATGCATTGCTTGCTGTTTAGTGGCTAAGTCATGTCCAACTCTTGCAACCTCATGGACTGTAGCCCCGCGGCTCCTCTGACAATGGGATTTCTTAAACAAGAATACTGGAGTGGGTTTCCATTTCCTTCTCCAAGGGATCTTCCCTACCCAGAGATCAAAATTGCATCTCCTGCATTGAAGGCAGATTCTTTACTGCTGAGCCATTGGGGAAGCCCATAGCAATATATGTGTGTGTGTGTGTGTGTGTGTATCTGTGTGTGTGTGTGTGTGTATGTAAACAAAATGAAAATAAAATTCAGGAAATAATTCCATTCACAGTATTATAAAAATGAATAATATCCCAAGGAATAAATTAAAAGAATAAGGGAAGCCCAAAACTTGCATAGTAAAAAGCAAAAAATAATATTAAAAATATTATTATTATATTAAAACTATAGAATTCTAAAAAATGGAGCTACATTCTATGTTCATGAAATAGAAGGCTCAATATTCTTAAGATGGCAATCTTTACAAACTGACTTATGCATTCAACACAACCCTTGTCAATTTCCCAGAAAGCCATTTTGAAGAAACTAAAAGCTGATCCTATTATTTATATAAAATGAGAAGAATGCAATAGTCATATATAAGTTTAAAGAAAAAGAAAAAGAATGTATTTGATTTTAAAACTTATTGTAAATCTCCAATATGTTACTGGCATAATGACAGGCACACAGATCTAACGAACAGGATTAAAAGTTCAGAAATAAACACATCTGTTTATGGTCAACTGATTGGCAACAAAGGGGCCAAATATATTTAGTGAGGGAAAGGATAATCTTCCTTTGAAACAGAGTAGGCAAACTGTATATTCACATGCCAAAATACTGTCTCACACCACACTGAAATACAAACATGAAACAGCTTCTAGAATCTAAATATAAGGAACTAAATATATAAATTTTAAGAAGAGAACAGGAAAAATCACAGTGACCTTGAATTATTCAGAGAGTTCTTAGATGTAATGCAAAAGAAAGATACTTAAAAGAAAAAACTGATAAACTGAATTTCAATAAATTAAAATTTGCACTTCAAAAAGTATCATTAAGATGGGGGGCGGGGAAAGACTGGGTGAAAGTATCTGCAAACCATATATCTGATAAAGAACTTTCATAAAGTATACATAAAGAATATTTAAAGTTAAATCAGTCATAAAATCTAATTAAACACATATAAAATGTGAAAAGCTCTCAAAAAATATACAGATGGCCAGCAAGCACAGAAAAAGATACTCGGTATCCTTAATCATCAGATAAATACAAATTAAAATCTTAATTAGATACCAGTTTATGTTTCACAAAATTGACAAGGATATGAAGAAACTAGAATCCTCAAACACTGCTAGGGGGAATGTACATACTCTGGAAACAGTTGTGAAATTACTTAAGAAGTTACACTTTAATTTACCACATGACTGAGCTGTCCCCTTTTAAGATATCTTCCCAAGAAAAATGTTATGAACTGAATGTTTCTATCCCTTCAAAATTTGAGTGTTATAGCCCACAACCCTCATTGTGGCTATGTTTTGAGATGGGGACTCTAAGAATGTAATTAAGGGTAAATGAGGCCACCAGGTTTGCACCTGGTCTGAAAGGATTAGTGTCCTTAAAGGAAGAGACACCAATGACTGCTTTTTTACCCTCTTTCCTGCACATACAAAGAATAGGACATGAGAGCACACAGGAAGAAGGCAGCAACCCGAGAGAGTTCTCATCAGACACCAAACCTCTGGATGTCTTTGTTCTTATCTTTCACAAGAATTATGAAAAAAAAAACATATTGTTTAAGGCAACCTAGTCTGTGGTATTTTGTTATAGCAGCCCAAGCAGATTAAGACAAAATATATATGTCCTCACAATGACCTTCACGTAAATATCCATAGCAGCATTTTTTAAAATAATCAAAAGGGGGAAATAATCCAGTCTCTTAACCTTTGAATGTAAAAAAATGCGGTATTTCTCTACAATGGAACATCGCTTACCATTAGATGTAATATATTCTTGATAAATGTTACAACATGGATGAACATCACAAACTCATTCTAAGTGAAAGATACCAGACATATAGACTACATATTGTTGAATTTCATTTATATCAAATGTCTGGAAGCAATAAATCCATAGAAACAGATTTGTGGTTGGCTGGGGCTGCTGTGGGAATGGGGATTGATTGATTACAAATGAGCATGATAGATTTTGTTGGTGATGTCAATGTTCTAAACCCTGGATTTTGGCAATGGGTGTACAACTCTTTAAACTTATGAATAATAATCGAATTGTCATTTAAAACAGATGGATTGTATGGTATGTAAATTATACCTCAATTTATCTTTTGGAGAATGAAAAGGAGAAGCAGAAGCAGCAGTAGCAAAAGGAAGCAGCCCACAGTTGTGATGGGAAAATCAGAAGTGGAGTATCTGGGTGCTCAAAATTATCCTCACTAGCAGAGTACGAGCAGTGGGATAACTGTCTCATATATAGTGTACAGAGATACATGCAATAGTTACACTAAGTTTTGACCTACTGGAACAAAGACAACCTAAATAAGGTAGGTGTAAATAAAATGCCCTGGAGAAAGAAATGGCACCCCATTCCAATATTCCTGCCTGGGAAACCCAATGGACAGAGGGCCTGGTAGGTTACAGTCCACGGGGTCGCAAGAGCTGGACACAACTGATCACACAAATAAGATAGAGGATGACTCTCATATACAGCAGTCACCTATAGGAGAGCCAGGTTCCTTCTGTCCCATTGCTCGGAAACCCACTAGCATGTAGATCCTTATCTGCTTGGTGAAACCATAGTCACAAGACACGGGAGTATGCCAGTTCATTGAAAGGGGAGAAGTATTAGCCGAGGGCAAATAGCTTGTCATTAAGTTGGAAATGACTTAAAAATTGCTCATACTTTCACTCATATTCTATGGGTCTTCTACACAACTACCAGGGAAAAAGGAAAATGTAGTTCAATTGCAGGGGGCAAGAGTGTTGTAGATATCGATCCAGCTAAGACTGTGCAATCATGGAAGACGAAAAGAATCTATTTGAACAGTTTAGTACAGTGGACAGAGCTTATTCAAATTATGTTAACAGATAATAGCGATACTACACACAAACTTGACAGTAAAGAGATTATGCTTAAGTAACCACCAGGTACATTGACTCTTCACAAGCCTACTGACAGGGTTTCTATACACTACAATACCAAGCCAGACAGGCTGCATCTGTAAGGTGTAGAAATAGGTGGCTTGGTAACAATCATAGGATTGAAGTTCAAATAAGGACTTCAATGTACAAAATATATTTGCAAAGAACAAGCTGCAGGGCTTGAACATGTAAGTGACTACAGGTACAAGCCAGAAAATTTACTGATAGTCACAAAAATAAAATAGGTCTTCAATTAATGGAAATCAAGTATTAACACGGTTCTGAGAAGATGGACAAATTCAAGTTGCTGATATCACCACAGCATATGTACACTCTGCCATGTCCAGATATCCACATCACCTGTCCCCTGTCACCTTTCAGGTCTTTGCTCAAAATCATCCCAGAAGAATTTCTCTGGCTGTTCTCTTTAAAATGATATCCCCAACTTCATCATCTCCATCCCTTTTAAGCTGTTTCATTTTTAAAAGTTTTTAAACAGTGCTTCAACTTAAAATTGTGTATAAAATGTGTTGCTCTTTCATCTAGAACATATACTCTAAGAGAGCAGGATATTTTTTTTTCCCCTACTATATGAAGAGCTTCTAGAATAATTTCTAGCTCAGAGCAAGCATTCAATAAATATTTGTTGAACTAACTGAATGAATGAACATAGGTTAGCAGCATAGCAAGGCTGGCAACACAAATTAGACGATGCCTAATTACTTCAAATGTACTGTTATAACTGGTACCAATACTGGGGTCACACTGAACATGGAAGGAACAGGAAATTATTTCTAGCTTTGGGTGAAGAAGAAAGTAAAAGTATAGAACTAAGGTCAGCACTCCTAGCAATCCTATAACACTACATTTTACTGCTACTGAGAACTTTATAATTTATTATATTTTGTTTCACAATTTCTTATATCTATGTTAATGTTCCATTATTTAGTTCACTGATTCCTAGAATGTCGATGTTCACTCTTGCCATCTCCTGTTTGACAACTTCCAATTTGCCATGATTCATGGACCTAACATTCCAGGTTCCTATGCAATATTGCTCTTTACAGCATCGGACCTTGCTTCTATCACCAGTCACATTCACAACTGGGTTGATTTGGCTCCATCCCTTCATTCCTGCTGTACGGAGGTTCGTGACACTGTACAGGAGACAGGGATCAAGACAATCCCCATGGAAAATAACTACAAAAAAGCAAAACGGCTGTCTGAGGAGGCCTTACAAATAGCTGTGAAAAGAAGAGAAGCAAAAAGCAAAGGAAAAAAGGAAAGATATATGCATCTGAATGCAGAGTTTCAAAGAACAGCAAGGAGAGATAAGAAAGCATTCCTCAGTGATCAATGCAAAGAAATAGAAGAAAATAACAGAATGGGAAAGACTAGAGATCACTTCAAGAAAATCAGAGATACCAAGAGAACATTTCATGCAAAGATGGGCTCGATAAAGGACAGAAATGGTATTGACCTAACAGAAGCAGAAGATATTAAGAAGAGGTGGCAAGAATACACAGAAGAACTGTACAAAAAAGATCTTCATGAGCCAGATAATCATGATGGTGTGATCACTGACCTAGAACCAGACATCCTGGAATGTGAAGTCAAGTGGGCATGAGAAAGCATCACTACAAACAAAGCTAGTATAGGTGATGGAATTCCAGTTGAGCTATTTCAAATCCTGAAAGATGATGCTGTGAAAGTGCTGCACTGAATATGCCAGCAAATTTGGAAAACTCAGCAGTGTCCTGAGGACTGGAAAAGGTCAGTTTTCATTCCAATCCCAAAGAAAGGCAATGCCAAAGAATGCTCAAACTACCGCACAATTGCACTCATTTCACACGCTAGTAAAGTACTGCTCAAAATTCTCCAAGCCAGGCTTCAGGAATACCTGAACTATGAATTTTCAGATGTTCAAGCTGGTTTTACGAAAGGCAGAGGAACCAGAGATCAAATTTCCAACATCCTCTGGATCATGGAAAAAGCAAGAGAGTTCCAGAAAAACATCTAATTCTGCTTTATTGACTATGCCAAAGCCTTTGACTGTGTGGATCACAATAATCTGTGGAAAATACTGGAAGAGATGGGAATACCAGACCACCTGATCTGCCTCTTGAGAAATTTGTATGCAGGTCAGGAAGCAACAGTTAGAACTGGACATGGAACAACAGATTGGTTTGAAATAGGAAAAGGAGTACGTCAAGGCTGTATATTGTCACCCTGCTTATTTAACTTATATGCAGAGTACATCATGAGAAATGCTGGGCTGGAAGAAGTACAAGCTGGAATCAAGATTGCCAGGAGAAATATCAAACACCTCAGATATGCAGATGACACCACCCTTATGGCAGAAAGTGAAGAGGAACTAAAAAGCCTCTTGATGAAAGTGAAAGAAGAGAGTGATAAAGCTGGCTTAAAGCTCAACATTCAGGAAACTAAAATCACAAAAAACCCCATCACTTCATGGGAAATAGATGGGGAAACAGTGGAAACAGCGTCAGACTTTATTTTGGGGGGCTCCAAAAGCACTGCAGATGGTGACTGCAGCCATGAAATTAAAAGATGCTTACTCCTTGGAAGGAAAGTTATGACCAACCTAGACAGCATATTAAAAAGCAGAGACATTACTTTGCCAACAAAGGTCGTCTAGTCAAGGCTAATGTTTTTCCAGTGGTCATGTATGAATGTGAGAGTTGAACTATGAAGAAAGCTGAGCACCGAAGAATTGATGCTTTTGAACTGTGGCGTTGGGGAAGACTCTTGAGAGTCCCTTAGACTGCAAGGAAATCCAACCAGTCCATCCTAAAGGAGATCAGTCCTGAGTGTTCATTGGAAGGAATGATGCAAAAGCTGAAACTCCAGTACTTTGGCCACCTCATGAGAATACTTGTCTCATTGGAAAAGACCCTGTTGCTGGGAGGGATTGGGGGCAGGAGGAGAAGGGGATGACAGAAGATGAGATGGCTGGATGGCATCACCGACTCGATGGACATGAGTTTGGGTGAACTCCGGGAGTTGGTGATGGACAGGGACACCTGGTGTGCTGTGATTCATGGGGTCTCAAAGAGTCGGACACAACTGAGCGACTGAACTGAACTGAACTGATGTTAATGTTATTTATGTCTGTTACCTGCTAATCATAAGATGTTTGAGGCTAGAAACTATATTGATGTCCCTGGATATCTCTTTCTGCAAATATTATAGTATTTTGCAAATTATAAACTCTTAATATTTACTCAGGTGGATTAATAAGTTAACCAATAATTAACACACAGTGAATGTTGATTTTCACAGATGGCAGAGCATTTTTTATTCAAATAAAGACCCCTCATTGTTTACTTGGATAATCTGACCTATAAATGCTTTTAATTTAAAACGTTGACTACATAACTTGAAGAAAAAAGAAAAAAAGGAATTATCACAGACTATGTATATAAAAGAACCCCAAAGCAGGATATTATTATTCTTTATCTACCTCTGTCCAACTAGGTTAGGAAACAATCCATATTTTCACGGACGAGCACAGTGCCATGACACTCTGAGTTATAGCATACAATGCCAAATGGGTAGTAATAATCCTTTAAAAACATTAAAGCATATGTACAATATTTTTGTATTATAAAACTTAGGGGCTTATCTCTTTAACATGAAAAGCAATTACTCTTCCATAGATATGGAATAATTATTGTAAAAATATCATTTGCTCTTAAAACACAGTGGAGGCACTGTGCCTTTGAAGCATCATCTTTGAACTCAAATCACTTTCAGTATTTTTGCTGCATTACAAAAAAAAAAAAACACAAAGGCTTTGCTATATGAAGGCTGATGTCATTATTAATGTCTTTATTCATGCCTAATTTTACTTGCTGAATCATGATTTTTTCCATGCTGAGTTCACTATTCTACCACTGGTTATGGAAAGGCATGATCTTGAAGCTTGGAACAAGATAAAGACATTGACAGAAAAGTTACTTTTCTGTCCTTGGGGCCTGATGTTTCCATTCTCAGTCCAGGCTCACCACACATGACATTTTTCACAATCACAAAGATGTATTTTTGAAATGGCTGCTTTTTTTGATTAGATCTTTTCTTTCAGAGCAGAAGACATGGCTTCTTTCAGAGCAGAGACAGTTTTCCTCTTTATTTTTTCTTTACTTTGTCCCTTCACTCACCATCCCTAGGCTGTAAATCATCTCATTTTCTACTGAACTTTGTATTTTGTTCCTCAAGAAACCACTGCCTAGCAATTACGTTATCTGTACACATACATTTATTCTATCTTAGTGGTTTAAATCCTTAAAAATGCAGAGGGCCCCTAAGTTACATAACATTTTTTCACTAATTCTGCTTTACTATATTTTACTTGGGTGCTGAATAATGTTGGATGAAGGAAGAAATAAAGTTACAGTGTTGGTCAGGCTTTTATGGACCTTTCCTATGTTTCCTCTTTCTTTGCTGCCTGCTGCTTGGCCATTTGTTGTTCATTAGTATCTATTAAACTGTGGATCTAGGAAATAAAAGAGATAAAATGCAAAACAGTTCCTTTGTAACTTGTTATTTTCTCCTTATGACTCTTTATAAGTTACTAGGTAACAAAATGTCTTGGCTGTACAATTTGTCCAACAATAAAATGTGTGGTTTTTATTTCTGCAGCAAGATAGTAAGGAGTCTAGTTTGTAGAGTAAAGCACTCCTACAAAGAAATGGAATAAAAGAAAGAAAAAGGACATTCTCCCCATAGGAAATGGAGTAAAACATTGAAAAACTTATGAACATCGATTCATCAACTTCCTTAAACTAGAGGATTTTCAAAGAGATATGTAAAATATACAAATGGAACATTAGTTTTCATCAAATTCATTCCATTTGTAATATTAAGTAAAATAATTATGTGTTCTTCCAGACAAGACAGTCAACTGTGCTGTGGGGTGGCCATTTGGAGATCAGTCCTGTTTCTGGTCAGACCTTATGCCCTTCTATAGGGATGCTGCCTCACAGCATCTCTAACATCAAGTCAGCCTTTGATGTACCTCTAACATACCAATGAATCTGAAGATTTCATCTTGTAAGAGACAGAAGACAAAGATTTGTGTGAGGTGTTCTTTCTAAGTTTTGCAATATGATATGCATGCATTAGTGTAAATACACTCCAACAGATAACACTTACTGATTAGATTAGACAAGTCATCAACTCACTAAGAGTAAGTAAGATGAGCTTTTCTATGTAGGCAGCTGAATATAGTAGTTAATACTGATATCAGCTAAAATCCCAATAGGAAACAATGGCAAGCTCAAAACAGGATAATTTGAGAATGATTTCTTTTTCAAAGATACGAATTACACAGATTTGAATGGGATATGACAGAAAAACGAGGGGTAGTACAAGAATTTAGAGGTAGTCGCAGTGAGGTGGCAACCAGGCCCAAAGGATAGAGAAGAGAGGAATTTGTGGAGTTCTAAAGAGTAGTGAAGAGCAGGCTGCCTTTAGAAAAGCATAACTTTTGTGTGAGAGAAACCCCCAGCTCAAACAGATGTCACAGAGGAGACAGATAATAAACACCTTGAACCCACTCTCCTCCTGCAACTGATATATGTCTGGGACTCCTAGTTAGCATTCTGAAATACCAGAGTATTCCAGGAACTATATTAAAGGTTTCAGTTGTGACTAGTTAGCTAACCTAGCTCTATGTCATTTTCTTCATCTATAAAAAGCTTGTAAGAATAACTTATACTGTCTTTTAGTTTATAAGGCAGTGTACAAATTAGATGGGGTCGGGGAAGCACTTTTAACAGCTCATGGGATATAATAAGATATAAATAAATGACAATTCTCATTTTTGGGCTTTCAAAGGAGGCTCTTTTGTCAAGAGTATACAGCAGATATAAAAGTCACAAAATGATGTTTCTTCCCTAGTTTTAGATGTTAATATATCTCTCTGTGTTACTCTGTATTAAAAGACCAAGAAAATGGGGTAAAATTCTTTTTCCCATTTAATATTTTTTTAGTTTAAAAATTTTTTTCCATTTAATTTCATTTTTTTTCCCTAGGAAGAACACTTGTATTAATAGCCCAAATGTTCCCATATCTATATTCAAAATCAGTTATAAACAGGTGAACCTCAAATCCAAAAGGGATTCATGATTAACATTGCCTTCCATGCCACAGATGTCAGTGAGAATGTGAAGAACCATCAGAATTTCTTTTAGAACACAATACTCATTCCCAAACGGGAAAACTGAAGCAGATTTGGGTAACAAATTCATAAATAATATTGCTACCCAGTAAATAATGACCTCACTGATGGCTCAGACAGTAAAGTGAATGCGGGAGACCTGGGTTCAATCCCTGGGTCAGGAAGATTCCCTGAAGAAGAAAATGGCAACCCACTCCAGTACTTTGGCCTGGAAAATTCCATGGATGGATGAGCCTGGTAGGTTACAGTCCATGGGGTCGCAAAGAGTCGGACATGACTGAGCAACTTCACTGGTTGGTTTGATGGAAACAAACATTTGCAAAACAATAGAATAAAAGCTTGAGTATTCAAAAGGTAATCTAATTCCCTCAAACACATGAAGCAAACCCTACCTCCAAATGGTTTTGTCATTGCTACTGCCTGCAATGCTATTTCCTCTTATCTTTGCATGGCTTACTATTTTGCAACTTCAAATCTTAGCAAAAATGTCCCTTTTTGCATTTTCCACAATCACTACATAAAAAAATGAACTCCTGGCTTTAAGTTGCACACACACACACACACACACACACACACACACACACACACACAACCCACCTACTATTTTTATCATAGTATCAGTTATTTTGCTGTCAGCCTTCTCCTTAAAAAAATGTGTTTGCTTCTTTAGCTATTTTTGTATATCTTTCTTTAAAATATAAAGTCCTTGGTTGCTTGAGGTAAATTTATCTCATTCATCTGTATAAATTTCTAATACAGTGTAGAGTAGTTCATTAAAAGTATCTTAAAAATAAGTAAACAATTATTTTCTTTTTGAAAGAATCATGAATTATTCTTGGTGATTCATAGTTTTCTTCCAGTTGGTCTCCTCTTCTCATATTTAAGGTTTAAGTAATTTCCGAGGAAAGGAAGTGTAAACTAATGATTCATCTGTGCTCTCATGGAGCCCTGGCATAAATTTTAGATAATGAATGACGGTGGTTTAACAACAAACCAGCCTTGTTTCACTGTAACAGATATAGTAAATAGGGAGTTAAAATTACCCATGAGAAGCATGAATCAACTTTGGAAGGATGACCAAAAGAAAGAAATGCTTGGTGAACTTCTTTTGAGAAAGGTAGATAGATAAGCATAATAGATATGGTATATATATATCATATATACATGACATATATGCTATATAAGATATATATTTAAAATAAGCATATGAATTTCTATGTATATGTATATATAAATGCATATATATAATACATATATTAATATATATATGATGAGTTAATATAGATATAAAACTTCTTTAAATGGGGACAAAAATGCCTAGAAATTCAAAACAATCAAAGAATGAACTAAAAAATTTCAAACATTACAAGTACTGTTGACAAATTAATATAAAACAATAAGAACAGCATTTGGTAGCCCATAGAATGAGGCTGATGTGTCAGTTTCTTTCTCTGTGACCAATAAGTATGTGCACCGCTTTTTTAATCTCCAAATAACTTTCTATCACCAGAGGTATTTACCTTGTGCTCATTTTCAATAACTTGAATAAGCACACAGGACCACCTCAACATATTCTGTTTGATTTTATATAAGTGTAAATTCAAAAGTAAAATACAAAAACTGTTACTGGTTATTCTATTCAAGAACATTTTCTATGAAAAGATCACATCTGACTTTATTTGTAGAACAGCCCCCCGCCCCAAATAAACATTTTGAGAAAACATATGCTTTTTACTTTGAAACATTCCTCATATATAATAGATATTGAGCTTAGCCATTCTTGGTGGTGGTTTAGTTGCTCACTCGTGTCTGAATCTTGCAACCCCATGGACTGCAGCACGCCAGGCTCCTCTGTCTGTGGGGTTCTCCAGGCAAGAATACTGGAGTAGGTTGCCATTTCCTTCTCCAGGGGATCTATCTTCCCTACCCAGGAATTGAACTTGAGTCTCCAGCATTGCAGGCAGATTCTTTACCAACCAAACTACAAGGGAAGCCCTAGCCATTCTTACTATCATAATAGTCTATCAGAGACCAAAAGGCAAATATGTCTTGAAATGAGGCATGGAGTTCTGCGAAAATAACATGATACTATGTGTTATTGAGGAAAATACTGGAAATTCAAAGAAACCTATGATCAAGGTTTTAAAGTTGATATCCACCCATAATGAAATAAAAGTAAAAAAAACATAGAAAGATAACCTTTTAAACAATCATGTTAGAAATAAATTCAAAATATCAGATACGATGCATCTATTAAAGTCTCAAGTTTTCCTTGAATTTATTTCTATATTTGACCTTCACATATGTCATTCTTCCACATTATGCCTCTCTACAACTGAATTCCATGTAGTTATGACTCAGTGCCTTATTTACTTCACTGATTGTATTAAGCCTACACAAATTATCAGAAAGCTTTAGTTTGCTCCCTACAAGCTTTCTCTACTTCCCAGAAATGGTAACAACGTATTTTAAATCCTCCAAACCTTAATAAATTATACTACAAATATAATTCTTTTTCTGGGCTGATAAGCAAAACTATCCCAGGAAAACAGAAGAAAAAAAAAAAAAGCATTTAATTTATATAACATTTTAACAATCCAGAATTCAGGATCTTGATAAGAAAAAAATATCTTGGGAAAAAAAAAGACACTGACTAGGCAGTTATTAAATTTAGTATTCTCCATGGTATGCATGGGAACTACCAATGCATGTGGCAAAGGATGTATGGGAATGCTAGGTCAGAGAAAGATAGGAATTTGCTGATTTACACATGCAATGGTGCCAAGTCACCATGTACTCCACTATTAAAATGCATTTAGATTAGTAGAGGAACCCACAAACCGTAATTGTTATCCCATGTAATTATTATGCAACAATGATCATAGCAGTCTTCCTACAGAGTATGTGTTCATTCCCACTTTATGAATAAACTGAGGCTTGGAAACAATAGGTGTGTTTATGGTCCCACAGATATTAAGAGGTGAAGCAGCATTCATACAAAGGTAGATTTATCTAATTACATCGCCCATGCTTCCCAGGTGGCACTAGTGGTAAAGACCCTGCCTGCCAAAGCAGGAGACAAAGAGACTCGGGTTCAATCCCTAGGTCAGGATAATCCTCTGGGAAGGGCATAGAAACCAACTCCAGTATCCTTATCTGGAAAATCCACCATGGACAGAGGAGCCTGGCGGCCTACAGTCCACAGGATCACAAAGAGTGGGACATGGCTTAAGCAACTTAGCACATACACACAAAACGACTTACTATGTGCACAAAGCGACTTACTATGCACAAGAACACACGGCCCTCGCACTTAACTGCAATGTTTTCTTTTTCCTCAAGCATCAAGTTTAAAACACATACTGAACCAAATATAAATATTGTGAGTGAATACAGTGAAGAATCAAAGATTAAAAAGGAGATGAGTGAGGAATTTTTAAAAGCACTGTAACAGGAGGGTAAAAGCAAGAGGTGCAGATATAGGTCAATATCTAACACAGTGATAATAATAGTTAAGCTAACTACGCTAAGATTTCAGGGCAGCCAGTGGAGACCACGGTATTGTGCAGAGTAATTCGCTCAAGGCTAAATGCTTAGAGGCACCCCCAAAGTACTTGCTGACTCATTCTTATTTTTCCTAGAATATGCAATTTTCTATTGCACATTGGCTTGTGTGTCTTGTTTTTAAAAATAAGTGTTTCAGTGATATTTCTTTTGAAAATTACAAAATAATTCAACAAAATATTGTATGGATACTAAAAGACTATGCATAATGAGATTCCAATAATTCTAAAAATACTTTGCAAGTACATGCAAAGATAAGCTGTTAAATGTTAAAATAAAAAGTCAGAATATTTTTTATTCTCAAATTAAGCAAGTAGACTGGATCATCTAAAAGTTGGATATTAATAATACTTGTAATAGTTTTAAAATTCTGAATATAGTTAAGTCACCTTTGGTTTGTCAACATGAACTTAAACAATTTTTATGACTACAAAATGGACTCTCATTACAACCGCAGAGTGCACGTAAATGTGGTTTTTAATCTAATAAACCATATATTCAGTCACTTTATGACATAATAGGTAATTCTTTTACCAAATAACTATCATAAAAGACCGATTAGAAACTGAATTATGCTGTTTAATCATGCACTCTATCCATAAAGGTAGAAAAAGAACAGAAGAAAGTGGTGTGCTATTATTACAAGAAAATGTTTGGTTGGTAGAAAGAACACTTAAGCAACAACAAAAAAAACTGCATTAAACACAGTTTTCATAGAAACCTGCTACAGATTCTTCTAAATAAAACAAGATCCAGAGTAGCACATGTGGCTGAAATATATATTTTATGAGGTAACTTACACAACAATACACAATTGTAGGCAGTCAGGTAAAAGGTCCTGAAGCAGAAAGGCTACATAAAATCATGATATAAGGGTCTATAAACATCTGAATTTCAATCTGTTCATAGTAATAGGGACCTTAATAGGGACCTTACTTTAAAAGTGTCGTATTGACTGATATAAGGGAAAGACTTACCAGTAAAAGAGTAGAACAAAAAAATCACAGAAAAAAATTAAATTAAGCTATGCACTGTATATCTTTATTAACATTATATTAAAAATAATGAATTTCTTTAAAAAAGAAATTCCCTCTTTTCTGAAAAGTAAATGTTTTAAAAATCTAGAACATCGTGTTTCTACTATTAACACAATTAAAACCCCAAGTTACAGGTAGAAGGAACGACATGTAAAAATCCACAGTCCCCCTCAGGTGCATGTTTAGACCTCCTGCAGACAGACATTCCATCTTCTCTTTTGCTATCTCCGTGACAGACGGCCCAGTCTTGGAAGAGTTATAGGCTTTAAGTATTTGAAAAGACTGATTTAACTGAGTACCCTCAAAATTAGAGTCCAAATATATATTATTATAATCCTTCTTGATCGGCAATTCTTTAATGAAAATGGATAATATGAGATATTTGAAAGAATGTATGCCTGTGCTGTCCCTAATAGATACAGATGTCTAAAATTTTAATACTACATTAATGATAAGTACTAAAGATCACACACTAGGCAGATTCTGATTGCAGACCTTGTCTGCCAGTTCTTAGAACGTGGCAGTAGGAAGGAAAACTGATGCAGAACTTGGCATAGAATTTCTGGAGAACTGACCAACCTAAACACTCCAGACTCATGAAGAGAGGCAGGTTGTCCAGACAGACACCAAATGGACCTTGAGAATCTCTCCTGACTTGTGAGTGCCCAGAGGTGGCCAGTCAGCTGTATCACTATCCCTTCAACTGCTCTGCACATGGAGTTAGGCATCAGTTGTCTACAGAGTATTGGGCCTAGAGACAAAATACAACATCCGCCTTGATGTGGAAAGAGAAGAAGGAATGAAAAAAATGGGGGAAGAAATGAACAAATGAATGAATTAGAAGAAGTATAATCGCATGATGTTCAGATTTTGTTTCTTGGTTTCTGGAGTCACTAATTCTCAAGTTCAGTGGTCAGGAGATTCAAAAAATTAGCTGAAGTTGGAGTTATATAAGTTGGTCCAGGAAACACAGGCTGATGAGTTACATACATTGCAATCTTATGCTAAGGAAAATTGAAGAATCCAATCTAAGAATTTTGGAATTAACAGATGCTTTTAATCACAGTAAAAATATCCTATTAAAGCAGAGAGGAATATAAATTATGAGACTAAGCCCTGGAATAAAGCATCAAATACCACAGCCACATAAATCATTCTTTTACATTTACATCTTCTTTGAACCAGACTATTCAGATTTAGCCTATGGCACCAGAAATATTCACAGTGAATTGTCATGTGTCTTGGGAAAGGTTTTTCCTGCTTAGATTTCCTTACACTGTTTTTGGCTCTGCTACTCTTCTGTCATCCCTTTTACACACGTGATATAGATACATGGATATTTATATATAATCAAAAAGACATAGGACTTATTTCATAAACCATAAATGAGAGTAGTCTCACTGTTTTACACTTACACTAATTTAATTCTGGAAGATATGCGAGGCAAATCCAACTGAAACTGTCACTGTGTGAAAGTGAGAGGTCTATTTTTACAAGATTCTTTGAGAGCAATCGATATTCAGGCCTGGTGTGTCAAGAAGTGAGTTAAAGATGGACCAGGCTGTAACTGGAAGATGAGCAATCCTAATTTTGACTGCTTTTTGTATTAAAATCAACTTTTATAACTAAATTGTTTATAATGATTTTTAACACATCAGAGAAGAGAATAATTTTGATAGCCCTTTGTTTTCAAATAGAATCATTTGTGACTCTATAGTATAAATCTTCCCTTATACTCTTCTCACTATGCATTTCATTTTTATATATTTTTTCTAATAATTATGTCAAAATGTTTTAACTGAATCTTGCCATTCAATATTAGTGCATAGTTCTTAACATTCTTCCTGATACATCTGATATAGGCAAGAATTATACATGCATTCATATGTCTGCATTCACCTTTCAATGTGAACATTTTTACACATTCTCCTTACATTTCCTGACCTTGTTTTCTTATAAATCCCCACCTTTCATGGCCCATAGTGGTGTTGGTTTCAGCTAAGAGCTAACAATATAAACAACTGCTATTGCTTTCAGTAGAGACAGAGGTGCCTTTCACAACAGTCATTTGTGTATCTATGTTATATTCAGGACATAGGTCCAACAGAGGAAACAATCTTTAAAAGAAAAGTAAGGAAAGAAATCTCACAACTGCTTTGGTCCAGGTCACCTGAACCTGCAAAAGGCCCTTTCTGGATTCTGATGAAATTAATGAGTGCTCCAGGTTGCTGTGAATAGCTGGATGAGGTAGCAGAACAAACGACAGCTATCATATATTCCTTTAATCAATTCTGAAGTCAGTCACGGAAAAAGAAAGAAAAAAAAAATAGGAGGCAATTTCAGCAATGTGAAGCCATCTCTGAAGTGAGAACTGAATAATTATAATTTCTTTAATTCTTTATGTATCTAAATCTGGAAATTTGTTCTAAAGACTTGTGGAGAATCTTATCTACAGAGATGAAATTGACCTTAAAATACATCACTTATGTTCTGATTTCTTCATTATTATTTAGATGAGGAGAAGTAAGGATGAATGAACTGAGTGGATTATACAATGCAACTGCTGCTGTCAATCAAATTGGTATTTTTCTGCTAATCCATGCCATCTAAAACCTATGAACATAACCTGCGCATATCAAAACATATAAATCTGCTACCATTTTCATTCCCTACAGTGTTTACTGAAGTCCTAGAATATATCAGAATATATTATGAATTTTCCTCATAAGTAAATATTATATTATATATATATATATATATATCCTTGCAGATATAGTAAGGAAAATATCAGGTCAGTGGTCTACAGGCCTTGGCTTAGTTCATTCGTTCTTTGCTACACACTTCTAGTTTGTAGAAGAATTACTCAACCACAGTGGTCTCAATTATTTAATTTAACATTCAATAGGATTTATATAATTTTGTACCATAATAATTCTATAGGTTTTCAATTTTATTTTTGGTATATCTTAAGGAAAATGTCCACACACAAAAAGAAAGTAAAGAAAAGAATTCCTAAGTTAAGGTATGAAAAAGTCTTTACCATTAGTTGACATCACAGCTCAACAGATGAAAGGTAACCAATGGCTTATCAAAACATATTCAGAAGAAAGCAAAAATAATTACCTAAAAATAGGTGGTTTATTTACAAATTACTTTTATTAAAACAAGTATTTTTTTCCTACTGTTCATTTATCTGAAACTGCTGAGATTAATGTTATAGGATAGTGAAAATGATGATCAAATAGTCATTGCTCATCAGAGAATAAAAAATATTGATCCTGTGTTGTAAACAAGATATTTTCTTCAAGAAAATCACCTTAAAATAATTATTATTATGCTCAAACTTACAGTAACCAAAACTACAAAGGAGCACTTTATATTACCAATATTCTTTATTAAAGTTTATGGAGTAGGCTGTTTATATTTAAATCTCTCTCTCTTATTAAGTGTTGAAAATAGATGGGATAAACAAAATATTAAATTAAAAAAAATCATGCAAATGTTGGAGAAAGTTCTAACAATAAAATAAACTGAGGATTTCATATTAGATTCCATTTATCTGTTGACAGATCCCTATTATAATTCATTTTTATGACCAAAATATCCATATACTTTGATGATGTTATTTGTTCAAGGGTCAGACTTTCAAATAAACAAATGAAAAAACAAACATATTAAAAATACAAAGAGAGGGTAAAAGAATTCAAAATCATTAATTTTTAGATGTTCATCAGAAAGACTAATGTATAAACTACTTACTGATAATAATGACAGCACTGAATGCCGTGTCCATCTTTAGAATGTGAAAAACAAATAAACTGATTTAAGACCCTCTATATTATAGATTTTAATGGTATTGCAGCAAAGATACGATAATAGAAAGGTGACCATCTTTGATAGTTCAGTTGAAGGTTTCTCCTAAAAGACTTCCTCAAAATATTTAAGAAATACTCCTAAATACTTTTTGTTCTCTCTCAATTGAATATTTCTATTATTGTTTCAAAGTTATCAAATATAATAAGAGCTCTAGAAAGAAACTATTTTTACTTCTAAAATTAAGCAAGATCTTTCTTGATATTGAATGGGGAAAAATTAGCTCCAGAGTTTCCTACAACTTATTTCAGGTTCATTACCCAGAGCAGACCATCAAAATAACTGGTCCAGAACATCCTGTTAGTATTAAAACCCATCAGGCAAACTGTCAAGTTCTTTATTCTTTCTTGACAAATATCTAGCATTCTCTATCGTGAAAACTTAAAACTTACTTCCTCTCTCAATTTGCTTTCAGTGCCACAAATTCTTTTATATCACAATAGTTCTTTTGAGAGATATTTTTGTTTCCAGAATTTAGTGGACAGTAGAAATGGTTACTCAAAGCAATATGTAAATGGATTAACTGTGGTATTTTAAAAACTGCCCTTGTGTTTCAAATTGTAGTCTCTAAAAAAAGGTGTGAAGGCCATATTTATTTAGCTGCTGCAATTTCATTTTACCCAATGTATATTTCTCACTGCTTTATCCACATTTTTTCAGTCAAAGTGGATTTTTTAAAAGGCATGGATATTTTAGCACATCTGCAGTTCATGAGAAGACAGTCACAAAAATAAGTCGGTCCTCATTTTTTCCTGTTCTTACTCTGGTTACTGAAACTAACAGTTGGGAAAGAAATATCTACCTATTTTAAAGAATAACATTCTTAGTGTAACTATTCCTTTATGTTACAGGTATTTTTCACAATTTCTAGTTTATTATTTTTTCAGACTGCTTTATGAATTCTAACATTAATTTAGACAGTTTTTAGATGTTTCTATAGAAAATTTATCAGCATAGCCATGATTTAAAGTTGCAAATTCCCAGGATAATTCTGAATTAAATGCAAGAAAAAAACAGATGCTTATAGTAATCTGATTTTTTAAATTTATATTTATGTATTAAAGTTACATCATGTTAATATGAAAAATCTATGTTATTACAAAATCAGCCTTTAAAATTTCTGTTCATTTCATTAAAATAATATCTTTTCACTTCATCAAATTAATAAGAAGGAAAATCCATTAGACTATTAATCATTCTATCCATTGCCTTACTGACAGAAATAAGCTTTAAATCAGCTTTAGCCAATGCCACTGATCAAAAACACATTCCAATAAAACTTACTTGTATATCATGTAAATACATTAAATTAAAAACATTTATCTTTTTTATCCCTTCAATACTTTTCTTTAAAAAGTTTTCTACCAAATTTTACTACAGTTATATCTTGTCCATATTTTCTTCTGCCAATTTCTCTAAGTTTTTAATGAAAGAAATGCTTCATTTAACTAATTTCATAGTAGTATCTTTACTAAATATATAATCACAATAAAATATAAAACTGATTAACAACAAATAACTTCATGAATAATCACTACTTTGCCAATCAAAAGACTAAATATTGCATTACAAAAATAGCATCAAAACTAGAATTTTATTAGTGTAAGATATTTCACTATTAAAATCCTTCACTCATACGAAGGATCATTCTAGCATAATAAAAATAATTTGTATTTGTATGACTTTGTACCTATGAAAAATTTTAATTCACTCAAGTTTACACAGAGAATGGAGAAAAATGCTTTAAAATTTGGCACACTGTAGAGAGTGAAAAATGGATAGCATAGGTCAGCGTAGATTCCAGTACAAAATCTTTGATTTATATGTACTGTCTAAAAGTTTTCCTTTCAGCAATACTTCTGTCATGAATACACCTTAAATGTCATCTCCAGTTGTGACATCACTCAAGGCAGCAGTTATCTCAAAGAAAACAAAGTAAAACTTCAGATAGAAAGTCATATTTTTAAGGAATGCTTCAATTACACTAAAGTCATAAAATGTTGCAAAGTTTTTATTGTAAATATTTATGACCATTTTCATATATTTCAATTAAAACAATAACTTTCCACTCACTGCTCTTTCAGAAGTAGAATACAGGATTAAAATCTACCAAATAACACCCTAAAAGAAAGGCAATGCAGCAAAGATGCAAAAATGATGTTCATGTTTAATGGCTTTTAAAAATTTAATTTCATCGCCATTTGAATTGAACCAAAAAAACAAAATAAAATGTAGAGTGCTGATAGACCTTACCTTCCTGAACTGCTTGAAAAGGGTTGTTGCCATCAACAAATGTCACCGAAAATGTGATTTTCTCAGTCTGTAAGATCTCCTCATTCTGGTTGAGGTCACCAACTGCTGTGCGAAATACCTCATCATCCTTTTTGGCAGATTCATCAAAAATTGCTCCTAGAAAGAAGTGAGTCGCCATTAAACAATAACATAAATATTCTCTCATGCCCTCCAGAATTATGCCAAAGAGACTTATGTATCGGAAAACGTATACTTAAAGCATGCACTTTATTTATTACTGAAACACACTGTACTGGAAGCAGTGTGACAGCTAAGCAGGAATGTAGTTACTTCTTCCAAATGGAAATGATGAATAGCACATCAGAGTGTTTTGCTGGGAGAGCACTGGGAAGGCATAAGAAGTACAAAAAGCCTTTGCAAAACAAAGTGGTTAAATGCACTGAATGCCTCATGTACTAAGATCTATAGGAATTCATAGCTTGAAGATTTTTTTCTGAATAACAGGAGAAAAATAAGAAAATGTTCTGAGAGTCCCTTCATGAAGTCAATAGGAATCAAATTTTGATCATGATTTTCATTTATTATTTTTCTTTTTACTTCTTCTCTTCCTTCTTTCTTGAACAAGACTTTCCATATCTTTTCAAATCCTGACTCTCACATTAGTTAGTCTGACCTTGAGCAAGTGATTCAAACTCTAAACACATTCATCATCTATAAAACCTAATAATAAAAATAATATCCATCTGTAAGGTTTATTAACTATATTAAATGATGCTATGCCTGCAAAATGTAAGTAAACTATGGTAACTAAATATGTCTTAATAAACGCTGGTATCTTTTTCTAAATACTGTAATATAACCCAAACAGAGCTTAACATTTTCTATTAATTTTTTCACACTACAGTATCTAATATAATTCTTAAAATAATTCAGTTCAGTTAAGTTGTTCAGTCATGTCCGACTCTTTGCAACCCCCTGGACTGCAGCACACCAGGCTTCCCTGTCCATCACCAACTCCTGGAGCTTGCTCAAACTCATTTCCATTGAGTCCGTAATGCCATCCAACCATCTAATCCTCTGTCGTCACCTTTTCAAATACTACTATATACAAATACTGTTTTTTAAAAATTAGGATTCCATGCAAGAAATATGACTAAGTTCACACAACAATGGCCAGAGCCTTTTCCTCCTTGACTCCAACATTCTTGCTCTGTGTCACTATGGGATACTGCCTTCTAGGGTTATACCCAAAAGGATTGAAAGTATTTAATGGGGATTCTGACTTTATAGCATATTTGGAGATTCTTTGCCATATGATCATGCATATTGACTCCTCCAGTTCTAAGCAGGCACACATTTTTTATTAATTTACTTTTTAATCCCAAATAATTGGGTTAATGTACTTTTTGCATTTTTCAATAAACCTAGGAAAAGGTCAGTTTTCATTCCATTCCCAAAGAAAGGCAATGCCAAAGAAGCTCAAACTTCTGCACAATTGCACTCATCTCACACGCTAGGAAAGCAATGTTCGAAATTCTCCAACCCAGGCTTCAGGAATATGTGAACTGCGAACTTCCAGATGTTCAAGCTGGTTTTAGAAAAGGCAGAGGAACCAGAGACCAAATTGCCAACATCCAATGGATCATCAAAAAAGCAAGAGAGTTCCAGAACAACACCTAATTCTGCTTTATTGACTATGCCAAAGCCTTTAACTGTGTGGATCACAATCAACTGTGGAAAATTTTGAAAGAGATGGGAATACCAGACCACCTGATCTGCCTCTCGAGAAACCTGTATACAGGTCAGGAAGCAACAGTTAGAACTGGACATGGAACAATAGACTGGTTCCAAATAGGAAAAGGAGTACGTCAAGGCAGTGTATTGCCACCCTGCTTATTTAACTTTTATGCAGAGTACATCATGAGAAACACAGGGCTGGAAGAAGCACAAGCTGGAATCAAGATTGCTGGGAAAACAGATGACACCACCCTTATGGCAGAAAGTGAAGAAGAACTAAAAAACCTCTTGATGAAAGTGAAAGAGGAGAGTGAAAAAAGTTGGCTTAAAGCTCAACATTCAGAAAACGAAGATCATGGCATCTGGTCCCATCACTTCATGGGAAACAGATGGGGAAACAGTGGAAACAGTGTCAGACTTTATTTTTTGGGGCTCCAAAATCACTGCAGATGGTGACTGCAACCATGAAATTAAGAGAGGCATACTCCTTGGAAGGAAAGTTATGACCAACCTAGATAGCATATTCAAAAGCAGAGACATTACTTGCCAACAAAGGTCCGTCTAGTCAAGACTATGGTTTTTCCAGTGGTCATGTATGGATATGAGAGTTGGACTGTGAAGAAGGCTGAGCGCCAAAGAATTGATGCTTTTGAACTGTGGTGTTGGAGAAGACTCTTGAGTCCCTTGGACTGCAAGGAGATCCAACCAGTCCATTCTGAAGGAGATCAGCCCTGGGTGTTCATTGGAAGGAATGATGCTGAAGCTGAAACTCTAATATTTTGGCCACCTCATATGAAGAAGTGACTCATTGGAAAAGACCCTGATGCTGGGAGGGATTGGGGGCAGGAGGAGAAGGGGACGACAGAGGATGAGATGGCTGGATGGCATCGCCGACTCAATGGACATGAGTTTGGGTAATGTCCAGGAGTTGGTGATGGACAGGGAGGCCTGGCGTGCTGCGATTCATGGGGTCACAAAGAGTCAGACACAACTGAGTGACTGAACTGAACTTAATGAATTCCCTCCTGATAAAGAAAGACATACACCTAAAGGACAATAACATGATAAAGGAATAACTATGAACATATGTACATCCAATCTATATATGCATAATATATATTTCTTGACTATAATATGCATTACAGTGTGTGAAAAAAGTGTGTATATAAAAATGACCTTTTTCCATATATATTAATAGAATACAGATACTATACACATATATGAAGAGATAAACACACTATATGCAGACACAGATATGCATATATATTCACATACATGCACACAAAGACACATATACATATCAATAAAAGCAGACACACTTTACATCTTCCAATTTTGTTGATTTAATATTCTGTAGCTGAAGCACTCGAATCTTCTAAGAAAAGACCAATCATGATATTTAACACGCATTATAAGACTCAATACATGATACAGCAAATGTGAAACTATGTTCATTTCTGACAAATCTGGCAGGTTACTTTTGACCTCCCCACCCTAAGTGGCTTCATCATGGTAAAGCAATCATTAATATCTGCTAGAGAAGGCAAAATGTCTAATAGGCTTATTGTGTGCCTGGATTTTTCTTAACCACTGCTCTTCTATATTTGCATGGATTCACTGACAACTTTGACCAGCCAATTTAAACCTTTCCTTTCCATATCCTATACATTTTGAATACCTGCCATGGATAAGAACATAAGAAAAGGGTGAAGAATTTTTTAATTGATATAAAATTATTTTGGAATTATATTATTATATACCTAATACTCAGAATATTATTAGTTTTATTGATGTAATCAATTTATATAATACACATTAATTTTAAACTTATCTTGTTGCCTCTGAATTAGAAGTTTACTTCATAGACTAAGTTTTTAATGAAAATATTTAGGCAATAAAATTTAATTTATCCTGATAGCTTTAATCTACATTTATAAAGACTTTTAATTTGTGATAATATTTATGAGAATCTAGATTAAATTAATAATTACATTGAAATATAATATTATCATACTGGGATATAAAGGTTTTTTTAGTAGTTTGTTAGGAAGTGTGATATAAGGGTGCTATATCTAGAGCTGAAATATCCAATTCATTTTAAATCAGATAATCTAAATGCCTATTCACAAAGAAGTGATATGTATTTATACAGAGATGTTTAATTTGTCATGAATACCAAACAGATTTTTTAAAAGAAGAGTTTCTAATCAATCTTGTTTTATAGAAAGTAACATTATTGACTTCTGATGAGTATTGGTAATACATTTTTAATGGAAGCATTTTACTATTGCCTGACAGAACACTTAAAATTGCTTTAAACATTAAACCTGGCTTAATAAATGGCAGAAATCTGCCAAAATGATAGCAAATTAGTCAATTCTGTTCTGAATTAAGATATACTGAAATGAAATGCACAAAAGAAGCAGTTCATCTTTCAGGAAACAGAAAGGAAGTAGACAAAACAAACAGTTTATCTTACTGCTCACAGACAGCATAAGCAAAGAACAGGAAATCTTAGTCAACATTTCAAATCCACTTATTTATTTATTTACTTTTTTCATCAGCTATAAAATCTCATTTTAAGTTTGGCTTTTTATCACAAAGTAAATGCAGCATTTTATATCAAGCACAACTATTCTGAAGACAACCTGGTAATTTCCACATGAAGAATCTCAAGAAAGACAGTCCTTTTTTATGTATGCCATGCACTTCCAATAGTATAGTTATGTCATCTCTATCTTTTGTATTAATAAATGCATATCACCAGTCTAACTGAACATCAAAGGTCATTTTTGAAATTAAAGTTTCCCAAACATTCACAACTATATAGCGTACATGATGATACAGCATCTATTTCTTTCCCAGCTATTTTTATTAGCATGTTTTAACTGTCAGTTTTATTTTAAAACCTGGAGGAGAAAGCCAGATCCAACTTATTGTCATGATGAAATAATTCTTCCACCATTTACATACACACATGCACACATACACACATGCACAGTATGTGATCAACAAATCACAGTCTATTTATATTTTATGCTGGCCAAACTGGAGGGAAGAATAACCAAGCAACAGGCAGAGAAGGAATATCTCCTAAAGATTCCTAATGACTAAACTGTAATTATAATCATTTCCACTATTAGGGACTGATGATCTTCTACTTCCATGAGAGAGAAAATATGGTCTTTACTTTTCCTTTCGGAAAGAGAGTGACATGTACTCTACATACAAGTTTTTAAATACAAAATAGATCATCCCTTGTCTTCATTTATCTTAGAGAAGAAAATAATTATGGCTTACAGCAGTATTAAAAACATGTTGAGGTCTTAATTTTTTAACTGTTGTAAAGGATCATGTGTATAAGTTAAAAACATAATTTTACACAAATTCACATTCACAAACATGCTTGTTAAATAAAATATTTATAAGAATTTACTAATCTGACCACCTCCATAACTCTCAAAAACACTTTAAGCATTTATACCTTCATATCTCTATTCATGATACTGTCTCAGTCATGGATATATGCCTTTTCTCCTTAGCAAAATGAATTTCCTGGGCCATAGAAACTATTTTTATTGTTAGAGCATTTATAATGGAGCCTGAGTATATTAGATATTCAACAAAAAATAATAGTTTAAACTTTCCTCATATTAGTTAGGCATGATCTTGTAAAACAGGACACCTAAATTCTAATTCAAATAGGATGGATAAACAACAAGGTTCTACTCCACAGCAGAGGGAACTATATTCAATATCTATGATAAACAATAATTGAAAAGAATAAAAAATATTTCCTTGCCTATATGTGTATAAGTGAATCATTTTGCTGTACAAAAGAGATTGACAGAATACTGTAAATCAACTATACTTCAATAAAAAATAAAATTAAAATTCAACTTCAAATATAAGAATAAAAATGTAGTTACAACTAATTCTAAATTAGAACAAAAACAATTGCAAATGTACCTGTATGTGAATTTATTATCACAAGTATTATCATGACTCCAGAAGACCCAAATTATTTAGCAAGTATAAATCACATGCTTTTATTTTTAGTTTCAATATATAAAATCTTCATTTTATACATATAGCTGGCAAGTAGAGGAAATGCTGTTTAGCTGGGAAGGTAGTAGAGCAAAAAATGTTTCTTCATTTATCCCTGAATTTCCTCTAAAAATACTGAGAAAGGTTTTGCTACAGATATTGAAGGGGTTTTCCAGGTGGTGCAATGATAAAGAATCTGTCTGCCAACGCAAAAAGAGATACGGGTTCAGTCCTTGGGTCAAGAAGATCTCCTGGAGTAGGAAATGGCAATCCACTCCAGTATTGTTTTGTTTTGTTTTTTTTCTGGAAAATTCCATGGACATAGGAGCCTGGCAGGATACAGTCCATGGCGTCACAAAGAGTCAGACATGACATAGCAGACAGACAGACACATACTGAAGTGTCACGAGAAAGAGACCCATACCTGTACAGAGGCTAACCTACTTTCTTCCTTTCCCACACCACAATCCATTACTCATGCCCACTTCTCTGTTTGCTGAGGCAGAAGTCACATTGCAGAAGCAAAACTGCAGGATCAGCTCAAGTAGAAAGGTCCAAGATAGCAACAGTCTACTGCCCCAACCAGTTCTAGCCTGACCACCAGGGCAGCACCTGAGCCAAAGAGACCCCCGATGTCTGAAAGTTGCCTTTGCTTCATTACCATGCTAGAATCTCTGCCCAAAAGGAGGAGCTGGACTTTAGTAGCACAATTAGCATCCTGAGTGAAGGAGCCCAAAGGACTGTGCCTGCTTTGGACATTTCTGGAAACTTACTGCCATTTTCCACAGGTTCTGATGGCATACCCACCTCATAACCCTTAAAAATTTCACACTTGCCTTACCCCGGAAGAAAAGTTCTTAGAGTTGTCCCTTTCCCAATCCTTGATAAAGGAAGAAAGCTTCTGCTCTGCTTTGCCAAACCTGTTCTCATTCAATTGGTGGGAGCAGCACTAGGCAAAGAAAGGACACAGTTGGGGTCAAAAGATACAGCAAGTCGATAACGGAAGGAATTTTTCCCTATATAGAGTTGATAAAAGTATTGGAAGATCTGCATATCTAATTTTATAAAAATAACACAGTCAAAGCTATGGTTTTTCCAGTAGTCATATATGGATGTGAGAATTCGATCATAAAGGAGGCTGAGTGCCGAAGAATTGATGCTTTTGAACTGTGGTCCTGGAGAAGACTCTTGAGAGTCCCTTGGACTGCAAGGAGATCACACCAGTCAATCAATTCTAAAGGAAAGCAACCCTCAATATTCATTGGAAGGATTGATGCTGAAGTTGAAGCTTCATTACTTTGGCCACCTGAAGCAAAGAGCTAATTCATTAGAAAAGACCCTGATGCTGGGAAAGACTGAGGAAAGGAGGAGAAGGGGACGATAGAGGATGAGATGGTTGGATGGCATCACTGACTCAATAGACACTAGTTTGAGCAAACTCTGGGAGACAGTGAAGGACAGGGAAGCCTGGCATGCTGCAGTCCACAGAGTCTCAAATAGTCGGACATGACTGAGCGACTGAACAGCAAAACATACCAAATACTTTTTGGTAATTCTAAAAATTGAAAAGAAGAAAGTATCAACACATATCAACACAGAGATAATCATCAAAGTCAAGCCACTGAGTTTCTTCACAAATGATTTGCTGACAGGACAACTGAAACCCATTACATGTTGCATCAGACAATAACAGAATCAAAATGCCTTCATAAGATAACAAAATCAGCAAATGTGGATTTCATAGACTTGTGGCTGAAATAAATTTTAAGAATGATAAAGCTTTCATTTTTTCAGTAAAAAAACTTTCTCATTTTTCAGAAATTGTAGTGAAAAATTTTAAGTAATTTAACCAAAGTTTCACATTCAAAAATTAGAATGAGTGGAATAGGAATATTGATTTTCTAGTTTCAAGTTTGGAGCTATTTCTTCCATATTATGCTGTTTTTCTCATTTCAAGCACTTATTCCATGTATGTACAAATATATATATTACATATATAATCCATTATGCCATTCCTATATACATATATGTGATAATATCTAGAACTACTATATATATTAGTATATACTCAGTAACTAGTTATACCAATGAATATATATATCTCAATATATACACATGTAAATATGTATTTGATAATGAGTACTAACTGGCAATTAGCATCACATATTCACTCACTCTATGCTGTCAAGTATTTAAAATGGAAGAATCATAGTAAAAACCTGAACATACAATGGCACACATTATGATCCACTATGTCATTCATAAATACGTATGTGTGACAATGACTAGATCTATTATATACATATTATATATATGCTCAATAAGTAGTAGTATCAGTGAATATATATATATGTATATACATACACATGTATATATACACACACATTCATATGTATTTGATAATGATTATTAGTCTGGAAATTAGCACAATGTATCTGTTTACACCATGAAGCATTTAAAACTGAAGAATTATAGTAAAAACCTGAACATCAGACTTTTCACATGAAACGTATTCCCCTTTGCCTTAGATGCTTTAGCAAATTCGCTTTGGAGATTAAATTTTTTTTAAAAGGCACAACTCTATGCTTTGAGACAATTCACGGGTCACAGTAGGATTTACAGTTCTTGAAAGCTATTCAGAATTGTTAAGTCATCATCTATCCTCACTGTTTTAGATGTTACTATTCACGAGTAGGTTTTCACATTTAATTCTAACAGTGCACTGCGCATACACATTAGTTTCACTGTGTACAGATATTCAAATCAAGAGAGAGATCTATAATGTTTTTGCATCTACTCATGGTATTTCTGGGCTTCCCTGGCAGCTCAGTGGTAAAGAATCTGGCTGCAAAGCAGGAGCCTCAAGAGATGTAGGTTTGATCCTTGGATCCTCCAGAACATCCTCTGGAGAAGGAAAGGGAAGCCCACTCTAGTATTCTTGCCTGAAGAATTCCATGGACAGAGGAGCCTGGTGGGCTACTATTCATGGAATCGCAAAAAGGTGGACACAACTGAAGCGACTTAGTAGTAGTAGCATGATATTTACACTAATGCCAGTGGAAACTGTGCATGTATTCAAAGGGACAAGTAATAAAGATATTATAAATACTGTAAAAATCCGACTTCTCCTTTATTTCATTCTTCACAAGAAGGAAAAAAGGTTGAACATGTTCAATACAATTAGACAAGAGGAAAATTCAGCAGAATTGTGACCAAATGAATTTAGCATTTTCTACACTACTGGCATCTTCATCTGAACATAGAGAGAACCAACTATTTCAATAGGGCTATTATTAAAATGAAGGTATTGTGTGTGTGTGGTATGTTTATGCATGTGAGAGTATATGTGAGAGTATATATATAAAACCTGCCTCGATAATATCAATTACATTGAAATATCCTCCATGAATCAATTCTGTATAACAAGTATTTTCAACAGTCTCTTATTCAACATAAATTTTACAAATATGTTTTAATTTAATGTCTTCTTTGACAGGAAGTAGAGTTTTTAGAGGAGAAGGCAATGGCACCCCACTCCAGTACTCTTGCCTAGAAAATCCCATGGACGGAGGAGCCTGGTAGGCTGCAGTCCATGGGGTCACTAAGAGTTGGACACGACTGAGCAACTTCACTTTCACTTTTCACTTTCATGCATTGGAGAAGGAAATGGCAACCCACTCCAGTGTTCTTGTCTGAAGAATCCCAGGGATGGCTGAGCCTGGTGGGCGGGCGTCTATGGGGTGGAACAGAGTCAGACACGACTGAAGCGACTTAGCAGCAGCAGCAGAGTTTTTAAATTGTACTTTTCCTTTCATTCAGAGGTATATTTTCCTCAGTTCACATTATCTGATCCTTCACAAGTACTCTGACTAAGGAAGTAAATCAAAATAAAAACTTTTAATAGTCTAAAGGATGTGTTGCTGCTGCTAAGTCGCTTCAGTAGTGTCCGACTCTGTGCAACCCCATAAGGCAGCCCACCAGACTCCATCGTCCCTGGGATTATCCAGGCAAGAATACTGGAGTGGGTTGCCATTTCCTTCTCCAATGCATGAAAGAGAAAAATGAAAGTGAAGTCCCTCAGTCATGTCTGACCCTTAGCGACCCCATGGACTGCAGCCTACCAGGCTGCTCCGTCCATGGATTTTCCAGGCAAGAGTACTGGAGTGGGGTGCTATTGCCTTCTCCAAAGGATGTGTTAGATACATATAAAAGTCATGACAATTAGCAAATATTATTCTGAGTTAAAAATAATCTGTTGTGCTACTCTCAAGTTTATAATAATTGAAATAACAATGAAAATCATTAACATTTATTAGTAATAATAATATGAGTATTATTATGACATCATATGATTTAGTTTTAGTAAAAATCCTTTGATGGAAATGAAATTCAGGGCAAGTAACTTTCCAGAGACCTAATGCTACTAATGACTGTGGCAGAATTCACAGGTCTCATTTTCAAGGCAAAATCTCTAGAAAGCTATAAGCTTAATATATAACAATATATTCATTATAATAAACTTCTATATTACCAAGTTACATATAATTCTTATTTTCATAATTATAAAAATGAAATTTTATATGAATGTTAAAACTCTTAAATAGGTTTTAATCATTTTGTTGAATAAATTTTTTTTTCTAATTTTATTTTATTTTTAAACTTTACATAATTGTATTAGTTTTGCCAAATATCAAAATGAATCCGCCACAGGTATACATGTGTTCCCCATCCCGAACCCTCCTCCCTCCTCCCTCCCCATACCATCCCTCTGGGCCGTCCCAGTGCACCAGCCCCAAGCATCCAGCATCGTGCATCGAACCTGGACTGGCAACTCGTTTCCTACATGATATTTTACATGTTTCAATGCCACTCTCCCAAATCTTCCCACCCTCTCCCTCTCCCACAGAGTCCATAAGACTGTTCTATACATCAGTGTATCTTTTGCTGTCTCGTACACAGGGTTATTGTTACCATCTTTCTAAATTCCATATATATGCGTTAGTATACTGTATTTATGTTTTTCCTTCTGCCTTACTTCACTCTGTATAATAGGCTCCAGTTTCATCCACCTCATTAGAGCTGATTCAAATGTATTCTTTTTAATGGCTGAGTAATACTCCATTGTGTATATGTACCACTGCTTTCTTATCCATTCATCGGCTGATGGACATCTAGGTTGCTTCCATGTCCTGGCTATTATCAACAGTGCTGCGATGAACATTGGGGTACACGTGTCTCTTTCCCTTCTGGTTTCCTCAGTGTGTATGCCCAGCAGTGGGATTGCTGGATCATAAGGCAGTTCTATTTCCAGTTTTTTAAGGAATCTCCACACTGTTCTCCATAGTGGCTGTACTAGTTTGCATTCCCACCAACAGTGTAAGAGGGTTCCCTTTTCTCCACACCCTCTCCAGCATTTATTATTTGTAGACTTTTGGATCGCAGCCATTCTGACTGGTGTGAAATGGTACCTCATAGTGGTTTTGATTTGCATTTCTCTGATAATGAGTGATGTTGAGCATCTTTTCATGTGTTTGTTAGCCATCTGTATGTCTTCTTTGGAGAAATGTCTTAAAAGGAGAAATTAACAATAACACAATAATAGTGGGAGAATTTAATACCCCACTCACACCTATGGATAGATCAACTAAACAGAAAATTAACAAGGAAACACAAACTTTAAATGATACAATAGACCAGTTACACCTAATTGATATCTATAGGACATTTCATCCCAAAACAATGAATTTCACCTTTTTCTCAAGTGCACATGGAACCTTCTCCAGGATAGATCACATCCTGGGCCATAAAGCTAGCCTTGGTAAATTCAAAAAAATTGAAATCATTCCAAGCATTTTTTCTGACCACAATGCAGTAAGATTAGATCTCAATTACAGAAGAAAAACTATTAAAAATTCCAACATATGGAGGCTGAACAACACGCTGCTGAATAACCAACAAATCACAGAAGAAATCAAAAAAGAAATCAAAATTTGCACAGAAACGAATGAAAATGAAAACACAACAACCCAAAACCTGTGGGACACGGTAAAAGCAGTCCTAAGGGGAAAGTTCATAGCAATACAGGCACACCTCAAGAAACAAGAAAAAAGTCAAATAAATAACCTAACTCTACACCTAAAGCAACTAGAAAAGGAAGAAATGAAGAACCCCAGGGTTAGTAGAAGGAAAGAAATCTTAAAAATTAGAGCAGAAATAAATGCAAAAGAAACAAAAGAGACCATAGCAAAAATCAACAAAACCAAAAGCTGGTTCTTTGAAAGGATAAATAAAATTGACAAACCATTAGCCAGACTCATCAAGAAACAAAAGGAGAAAAATCAAATCAACAAAATTAGAAACGAAAATGGAGAGATCACAACAGACAACACAGAAATACAAAGGATCATAAGAGACTACTATCAACAATTATATGCCAATAAAATGGACAACGTGGAAGAAATGGACAAATTCTTAGAAAAGTACAACTTTCCAAAACTGGACCAGGAAGAAATAGAAAATCTTAACAGACCCATCACAAGCACAGAAATTGAAACTGTAATCAAAAATCTTCCAGCAAACAAAAGCCCAGGTCCAGACGGCTTCACAGCTGAATTCTACCAAAAATTTAGAGAAGAGCTAACACCTATCCTGCTCAAACTCTTCCAGAAAATTGCAGAGGAAGGTAAACTTCCAAACTCATTCTATGAGGCCACCATCACCCTAATACCAAAACCTGACAAAGATCCCACAAAAAAAGAAAACTACAGGCCAATATCACTGATGAACATAGATGCAAAAATCCTTAACAAAATTCTAGCAATCAGAATCCAACAACACATTAAAAAGATCATACACCATGACCAAGTGGGCTTTATCCCAGGGATGCAAGGATTCTTCAATATCCGCAAATCAATCAATGTAATACACCACATTAACAAATTGAAAAATAAAAACCATATGATTATCTCAATAGATGCAGAGAAAGCCTTTGACAAAATTCAACATCCATTTATGATAAAAACTCTCCAGAAAGCAGGAATAGAAGGAACATACCTCAACATAATAAAAGCTATATATGTTCAATAAATTTTTAATAACTAGGTCTACTTTGAGAAAGTTTTTAAATAGTATTTTTGCATAATTTTTATAGATATAATATTTACCCCAATAAATTAAACTATACCATTTAAAGATAAGTTAAACTCAGTAATTAACACATCTCCCCAAAAACTTTAAGTTTGATTTTGGGATAATTATCTAAAATATACAATGAAACAAGTTGGGGTAAATTTTCTAAACATGTTAAATGACAATTTTTGCAGGTACTTTAGAATAATATTAAGTGAGTTCCAATAACATATACACTTTGATATATTCTTAAATTCAGGGTTCATAACAAATCTCTAGCCTTTAATTTTTTAAGACGTTAGAAATTTTTTTACTTTAATGACTAACAATCCTAAAAGTACAAAGCCCAAGTCATTGACTTTATATAGAAAAGACCTTTACTAATGTATGTAGGTCTGTAATATTCAAATTTTGACCAGGTATAGAAACTTAACTGGCTCATTATCTCCCAGTGTCTAATGCTTGCTTACCATTTTGTTCCCAAAGTACATTACACTATTAACTCCCAAATCACCCACCATAATCATCTAGTTTAAAGGCAAACATCATTCTTTTTTAAAGACAGATAATCAAGTTCAAAGAGGATATTATCTAGATAACATCAGAATTAGTTATGATGTAGTATATTAAGAAAACTGGAAGGAGATAAAACTCCACTCATAATTAAAAATTATTCTACATAAATACTTGAAGGCATATTGTAATATAAGACATGTTTTTACAATACAGATACTTTTGAATTCTCAGTTTTCCTCAACATATTATAATAGAATGACTTAAAATGAGAAGGGTAAGTCACAGACCAAGCAGGTAAATTTTCGATGACGATATCCACCATTTCAGAGGAGAGTATTTGTGTTGGAATGTGGCATTCCATCACATTGTGAGCTAAGTCAAACTCAGGTAGAGACTCTTCATTCTAACACAAGTCCTTTTTTTCAGCCAATGACATTTGAATTCACATTTCTTTTGAGGTTTTTATAAAGTTACCCAGAAACCCAAAGCACATTTAAACTGATAATTCTGCCACCTAAATGTCTGACTTTTCTGTATGTTTTCCAAACGTCTATGGGAGAAAAGAAAATCCATAGTGCTTAAGGAACAGATAATCTGACTTTCACATGTGGAACATAATAGGAGGCTAATCTTTAAAATAATCTCTTTTTTTGTTGTTGTTGGAACATAGATCTTCTATGAAGAGCTTACACATTTTTATCTAACTTTGGTCTCTGAGGAATAAGCATTTCGAATAAGTTCTTCCAATAAAAATTATTTGTAAATTTTTAAAGAATACTAGATATTGAAAGGTCGATCATCTGGATTTTTCTTAATAAAAATGGCACTATTGAAAGAAAGTATAGTCAGAAGATGAAGAAGAAAACATCAGTAATCTGTTTTCTCATCTAGACAATCATTGAGGGTATTCAGTATCTTTAAGCCTGCTCTGTGGAGTTCTGCAGGTTAAAATACAAGGACATTAGAGAGTAACTTGAAGCCACATGAAAAAGTAAAGATCTCAGTAAAAGTGGCACATAAGCAATTATAAAATTCAGTACTATTGTAATGACAGTAGATAACTCCATTTTTTTTTTATTTTCTACATAGTGTAAGACATCAAAAAAGCAAGAGAGTTCCAGAAAAACATCTGCTTCTGCTTTATTGACTATGCCAAAGCCTTTGACTGTGTGGATCACAATAAATTGTGGAAAATTCTGAAAGAGATGGGAATACCAGACCACCTGACCTGCCTCTTGAGAAACCTATATGCAGGTCAGGAAGCAACAGTTAGAACTGGACATGGAACAACACACTGGTTCCAAATAGGAAGAGGAGTACGTCAAGGCTGTATATTGTCACCCTGCTTCTTTAACTTCTATGCAGAGTACATCATGAGAAACGCTGGACTGGAAGAAACACAAGCTGGAATCAAGATTGCTGGGAGAAATATCAATAACCTCAGATATGCAGATGATACCACCCTTATGGCAGAAAGTGAAGAGGAACTAAAAAGCCTCTTGATGAAAGTGAAAGAGGAGAGTGAAAAGGTTGGCTTAAAACTCAACATTCAGAAAACGAAGATCATGGCATCTGGTCCCATCACTTCATGGGAAATAGAGGGGCAAACAGTGGAAACAGTGTCAGGCTTTATTTTCTGGGCTCCAAAATCACTGCAGATGGTGACTGCAGCCATGAAATTAAAAGACGCTTACTCCTTGGAAGGAAAGTTATGACCAACCTAGATAGCACGGTAAAAAGCAGAGACATTACTTCGCCAACAAAGGTCCGTCTAGTCAAGGCTATCGTTTTTCTAGTGGTCATGTATGGATGTGAGAGTTGGACTGTGAAGAAGGCTGAGCGCCAAAGAATTGATGCTTTTGAACCGTGGTGTTGGAGAAGACTCTTGAGAGTCCCTTGCACTGCAAGGAGATCCAACCAGTCCGTTCTGAAAGAGATCAGTCCTGGGTGTTCTTTGGAAGGAATGATGCTAAAGCTGAAACTCCAGTACTTTGGCCACCTCATGCGAAGAGTTGACTCATTTGAAAAGACTCTGATGCTGGGAGGGATTGGGGGCAGGAGGAGAAGGGGATGACAGAGGATGAGTTGGCTGGATGGCATCACCGACTTGATGGACATGAGTTTGAGTGAACTCTGGGAGTTGGTGATGGCCAGGGAGGCCTGGCATGCTGCAATTTATGGGGTCGCAAAGAGTCTGACACGACTGAGCGACTGAACTGAACTGAACTGAACTGAAAGGAAGACATTAATATTTTATTTAAAAGACAAGCATCAACCTAAAAACTAGTATTATTAATTGTAATTTTGGTTTGCAATTGCACATTTTACTTTCCATGTAATTTAAGAGTCTAGTCCATTTAAATAATAATTAGTTCATATTTTAGGGCATACAATGTATAGAGATGTAATTTTGTGACATTAGCAACTGAAAAGGCTGAGGATGAACATGTAAAGGAGCAGAGTTTTGTATCTCATTGAAGCTAATTAGTATAAACTCAAATTAAAGTATAAGAACTTTAGGACATTAAATGGGATTTCCATGGTTACTACAAAGAAAATAGTTATAGGATATACACAAACAGAAATGAGAAAATAATTGAAATGTTTCACTGCAAAAACACAAGCAAGAGAGAAAACAGTAATCCAGGAAATGAGAGATAATGAAGCTATAAGACATATGGAAAACAAATAGCAATGACAGAATTTCCTCTTTATCAGTAATTACTTTAAGTATAAATGAAATAAACTCTCCAATCAAAATACAGAGTTTGGCAGGATAGCTAAAAATATCATCACCCAATTATACTGTTTACGGAGATTCACTTCAGGAGAAAATATTTGCAACTTGTGGTTTTATGTGACATTAATATCCAGATAAACATTTAGGGAAGTGAAAGTCTCTCAGTCATGTTGGACCTTTTGCAACCCCATGGATTATATATCCATGGGATTCTCCAGGCCAGAATACTAGAGTAGGTAGCCTTTCCCTTCTCCAAGGGATCTTCCCAATCCAAGAATCTAACCTAGGTCTCCCCCATTTCAGTCAGATTCTTTACCAGCTGAGCCGCAAGGGAAGCAGAACTCCTCAGTTCAGTTCAGTTCAGTTTAGTCACTCAGTTGTGTCCAACTCTTTGCGACCCCATGAATCCCAGCACACCAGGCCTCCCTGTCCATCAAACTCCAGGAGTTCACTCAGACTCATGTCCATCGAGTCAGTGAAGCCATCCAGCCATCGAATCCTCTGTCGTCCTCTTTTCCTCCTGCCCCCAATCTCTCCCAGCATCAGAGTCATTTCAAATGAGTCAACTCTTCGCATGAGGTGGCCAAAGTACTGGAGTTTCAGCTTTAGCATCATTCCTTCCAAAGAACACCCAGGACTGATCTCCTTCAGAATGGACTGGTTGGATCTCCTTGCAGTCCAAGAGACTCTCAAGAGTCTTCTCCAACACCACACTTCAAAAGCATCAATTCTTCGGTGCTCAGCTTTCTTCACAGTCCAGCTCTCACATCCATACATGACTACTGGAAAAACCAAAGCCTTGACTAGACAGACCTTTGTTGCCAAAGTAATGTCTCTGCTTTTTAATATGCTATTTAGGTTAGTCATAACTTTCCTTCCAAGGAGTAAGCGTCTTTTAATTTCATGGCTGCAGTCACCATCTGCAATGATTTTGGAGCCCCCAAAAATAAAGTCTGACACTGTTTCCCCATCTATTTCCCATGAAGTGACGGGAACAGATGCCATGATCTTCGTTTTCTGAATGTTGAGTTTTAAGCCAACTTTTTCACTCTCCACTTTCACTTTCATCAAGAGGCTTTTTAGTTCCTCTTCATTTTCTGCCATAAGGGTGGTGTCATCTGCATATCTGAGGTTATTGAGATTTCTCCCCGCAATCTTGATTCCAGCTTATGTTTCTTCCAGTCCAGCGTTTCTCATGATGTACTCTGCATAGAAGTTAAAGAAGCAGGGTGACAATATACAGCCTTGACGTACTCCTTTTCCTATCGGAATCAGTCTGTTGTTCCATATCCAGTTCTAACTGTTGCTTCCTGACCTGCATATAGGTTTCTCAAGAGGCAGGTCAGGTGGTCTGGTATTCCCATCTCTTTCAGAATTTTCCACAATTTATTGTGATCCACACAGTCAAAGGCTTCGGCATAGTCAATAAAGCAGAAGCAGATGTTTTTCTGGAACTCTCTTGCTTTTTCGATGATCCAGCAGATGTTGGCAATTTGGTCTCTGGTTCCTCTGCCTTTTCTAAAACCAGCTTGAACATCTGGAAGTTCAAGGTTCACGTATTGCTGAAGCCTGGCTTGAAGAATTTTAAGCATTACTTTACTAGCGTGTGAGATGAGTGAGGTTCATAACATTGTACAGGAGACAGGGCTCAAGACCATCCTCATGGAAAAGAAATACAAAAAAACAAAATGGCTGTCTGGGGAGGCCTTACCAATAGCTGTGAAGAGAAGAGAAGTGAAAAGCAAAGGAGAAAATGAAAGATATAAGCATCTGAATGCAGAGTTCCAAAGAATAGCAAGAAGAGATCAGAAAGCCTTCTTCAACGATCAATGCAAAGAAATAGAAGAAAACAACAGCATGGGAAAGACTAGAGATCTCTTCAAGAAAATTTGAGATACCAAGGGAAACTTTCATGCAAAGGTGGACTCGATAAAGGACAGAAATGGTATGGACCTAACAAAAGCAGAAGATATTAAGAAGAGATGGCAAGAATACACAGAAGAACAGTACAAAAAAAGATCTTCATGACCCAGATAATCATGATGGTGTGATCACTGACCTAGAGCCAGACATCCTGGAATGTGAAGTCAAGTGGGCCTTGAAAGCATCACTACAAACAAAGCTAGTGGAGGTGATAGAATTCCAGTTGAGCTATTTCAAATCCTGAAAGATGATACTGTTTATGTGCTGCACTCAATATGCCAGCAAATTTGGAAAACTCAGCAGTGGCCACAGGACTGGAAAAGGTTAGTTTTCATTCCAATCCCAAAGAAAGGTCATGCCAAAGAATGCTCAAACTACCGCACTACCGCAGACTCCTAAAACTTGACAAAAAACAACTAGATTAAAAATTGTGCAAATAACCTGCCTGCCAGTGCAGAAGTCTCAGGCTGGATCCCAGGGTCAGGAAGGTCCCCTGGAGAAGGAAACGGCAACCTTGTCGACTACTCTTGCCTGGGAAATGCCACTGAGAAATGAGCTTGGAGGAGTACAGTGTATGGGTTGGAAAAGAGTTGGAAACTCCTTAGGGACGAAACAACAATAACCACAACAAACACTTGAACAGACATTTCTCCAAAGAATATAGACAAGTGGCCAATACATACGAGGAAAGACTCTCAACACTACTAACCATTAGGAAAATTCAGGGATTTCCCTGGTGGCTCAGACGGTAAAGCGTCTGTCTACAATGTGGTTGACCTGGGTTTGATCCCTGGGTTAGGAAGATCCCCTAGAGAAGGAAATGGCAATCCACTCCAGGACTATTGCCCGGAAAATTCAGATCAAACAACAATGAGGAAATAACTCAAACTCGTTAAGATGGTTACTACTGAAAAATAAAATAAAAAGTTTTGGCAAGGATGTAGAGAAATTGGAACACTGATGAGTAAAACTGATGGGAATGTAAAATGGTTCATCTGTTTTGAAAAACAGCCTGGCAGTTCTCAAAAAATAAACCTACAATTATTATGTGATCCAGAAATTCCATCTCTATGTATACTCCTCAAAATGGAAAGAAGAGTCTTGAAGAGATATTTTGAATATATTTAATACTATCAAACTGTATACTTAATAATCGATGAGATGACATTGTGTGTGTATGTTATCATTATTTTTAAAAATTCAAAAAATGGCACTCTTTTTTTTTTTCATATTTTTACATTGACTCTGTGAACTTTGTTGTTCAGTTGCTCAGTCATGTCCAACTCTTTGTGACCCCATGGACTGCAGCACGTCAGGCTTCCCTGTCCTACACCAAATTCCAGAGCTTGCTCAAACTCATGCCCATCAAGTTGGTGATGTCATCCAACCATCTCATCCTCTGTCATTCCCTTCTCCTCCTGCCTTCAATCTTTCCCAGCATCAGGGTCTTTTCCAATGAGTCAGTTCTTTGAGTCAGGTGGCCTCAAATATTAGAGCTTCAGCTTCAGTCTTTCCAGTGAATATTCAGCATTGAGTTCCTTTAGGATTGACTGGCTCTTCTCCTCACAGTCCAAGGGACTCTAAAGAGTCTTCTCCAACACCACAGTTCGAAAGTATCAATTCTTCAGCACTCATCCTTCTTTATGATCCAACTCTCATAACCATACAAAGCTACTGAAAAAACCATAGCTTTGACTCAAAAGAGTCAAAAGAGACATTACTTTTGTTGGCAAAGTAATTATTTTTGTTGGCAAAGTAATGTCTCTGCTTTTTAACACACTGTTGGAGTTTGTCATAACTTTTCTTTCAAGGGTCAAACATCTTTTAATTTCATGGCTGCAGTCACCATTTGCAGTGATTTTGGAGCTGAAGAAAATAAAGTCTGCCACTGTTTCCATTGTTTTCCCATGTATTTGTGTACTTATCCACAGCTTTATATCCTGTGTTTCAGTCTCTTTCTCCATATCACACATTTCATTGAAGCAATATCCTAATATTACAAACTTAAATGCTATGATAAGAACAGAAATAACTGGTTTAAGAAAAGAGACTTTTTAAACTGCACAGCAATTCAAACTTTCCCAAAACTGAAATGATGCACATAAAAAAAGGATAAGAAGCTGTCTTCTTGAAAAGTACATTCACTGAGAAGACGTGCAGATATTTTTAGAAATGGAACAGATTCAACTTTTTTTTTTCTCATATAACAATTCTAGATCCTTTTAATACTACTTTCAATTACCATTTTAAAAAAGTGTGAGAACTGGTATATGGTACTATAAGTAAAACCACAGGTCAAAGAAATATCTGTATGAAAATATATATATATATACTGTGAATACTATGCATGCTTTTCAAAAATTCAAACACATTTTGCTCACAAATAATTTAATCTGTCTTCTACATAGTAAAAATTCTAATTTTATGGTTAAGACAAAAACTCCCTCTGCTTTGAGATGTAAAAATTTCATTTTGGCAATCAGAATTGACTCAAGTAGATAAGTCATTTAAAATGATGCAATTTAGATCTGTAACACAGTCTTCATTTCTAAAGAAAATGAATGCATCCTGTGGCATATTTCAGGTAGCAAAAAGGTATCCTTTTTATATAAATCTCGCATCTCATGGTTTCATTAACTCTTAATCCACCTGTAATTTTATCTTCTTTTCTAAATAAGCAGTTTTAATTGGCAAAACTGAGGATTTTACAGAAATCTACTGAAAAATTTTTTCCTGCTATGTGCTATTTCACACACTGAACAACAACTATGTTAGGGAGCTGCAAACAGACATTGCTAGGTGGTGGCCTACAAAATATTTTATAAGCGGTGAGAGAACAGTGGTTCCATGATACCTGTAAACAAGACAGCAGTGAATAAGTGTTTCCTTACAAGGATGGCAACACTTTTAGGAATTAGATGTAAGTGACTGCAGAATATCAAAATTTCTTTCCTGTATCAAGATCTGTATCACAATCAGTCCCTGACTACCTACAAGTCATAGACTTATGAAAATTCAACTCTAAAGTCCCATTTTTAGTAATAACTTGCTAGACAATCTTACAGGAAATCTAACAAAAATGGCCAGAGTCGTTGATGTTTGCCACTGTTGATTCTATTCATAAGAAAATAGTAACAATATTTTTAAACTTTGAAATTACTGTTAGGTAGTTCCCTTTATCCTCATTTTATAGATGAAGAGATGGAGAATCAGAAGAATTAGGTAAATTAACCAATTATACAGCTAGAAATGAATGAGCTAGAACTTGAATCTAGAACTTTCTGGGTTCAAAAATCTATAGTTCTTATACTAACAGACTGTTTCTATGTTAAAGTTGAGCTATTCCAAATCCTGAAAGATGATGCTGTGAAAGTGCTGCACTCAATATGCCAGCAAATTTGGAAAACTCAGCAGTGGCCACAGGACTGGAAAAGGTCAGTTTTCATTCCAATCCCAAAGAAAGAAACTGCCAAAGAATGCTCAAACTACGGCACAATTGCACTCATCTCACACGCTAGTAAAGTAATGCTCAAAATTCTCCAAGCCAGGCTTCAGCAATATGTGAACCGTGAACTTCCTGATGTTCAAGCTGGTTTTAGAAAAGGCAGAGGAACCAGAGATCAAATTGCCAACATCCGCTGGATCATAGAAAAAGCAAGAGAGTTCCTGAAAAGCATCTATTTCTGCTTTATTGACTATGCCTTTTACTGTGTGGATCACAATAAACTGTGGAAAATTCTGAAAGAGATGGGAATATCAGAACACCTGATCTGCCTCTTGAGAAACCTATATGCAGGTCAGGAAGCAACAGTTAGAACTGGACATGGAACAACAGACTGGTTCCAAATAGGAAAAGGAGTTTTTCAAGGCTGTATATTGTCACCCTGTTTATTTAACGTCTATGCAGAGTACATCATGAGAAACGCTGGACTGGAAGAAACATAAGCTGGAATCAAGATTGCGGGGAGAAATCTCAATAACCTCAGACATGCAGATGACACCACCCTTATGGCAGAAAGTGAAGAGGAACTAAAAAGCCTCTTGATGAAAGTGAAAGAGGAGAGTGAAAAAGTTGGCTTAAAGCTCAACATTCAGAAAACGAAGATCATGGCATCTGGTCCCACCACTTCATGGGAAATAGATGGGGAAACAGTGGAAACAGTGTCAGACTTTATTTTTCTGGGCTCCAAAATCATTGCAGATGGTGACTGCAGCCATGAAATTAAAAGACGCTTACTCCTTGGAAGGAAAGTTATGACCAACCTAGATAGCATATTCAAAAGCAGAGACATTACTTTGCCAACAAAGGTTCGTCTAGTCAAGGCCATGGTTTTTCCTGTGGTCATGTATAGATGTGAGAGTTGGACTGTGAAGAAGGCTGAGCACCGAAGAATTGATGCTTTTGAACTGTGGTGTTGGAGAAAACTCTTGAGAGTCTCTTGGACTGCAAGGAGATCCAACCAGTCCATTCTGAAGGAGATCAGCCCTGGGATTTCTTTGGAAGGAATGGTGCTCAAGCTGACACCCCAGTACTTTGGCCACCTCATGCTAAGAGTTGACTCATTGGAAAAGACTCTGATGCTGGGAGGGATTGGGGGCAGGAGGAGAAGGGGACGACAGAGGATGAGATGGCTGGATGGCATCACTGACTCGATGGACGTGAGTCTCAGTGAACTCTGGGAGTTGGTGATGGACAGGGAGGCCTGGAGTGCTGCGATTCATGGGGTTGCAAAGAGTCGGACACAACTGAGCAACTGATCTGATCTGATCTGATGTTAAAGTTTAGTACATTCTTGGGACTAAATATTCTGCTTTTAGAGTAAGATGCGCTTAAAGAAGAGACAGCAATAACTGACTTCAAAGCAGTGGTCCCCAACAATTTTGGCACCAGGGGCTCATTTTGAGGAAGACAATATTCCCACAGACTAGAGTGAGGGGGTCGTTTTGCGATGGTTTAAGCACATTACATTTATTGTGCACTTTATTTCTATTACCATTACATCAGCTCCACCTCAAATCATCAGACAATAGATCCCAAAGATTGGTGACCCATGCTTCAAACTGCCTGTAATTCATGTCATGGAACAATTTTACTCTATGACATGGAATGTAGTATTACTCTTTTTTTTTTTTTTTTTAAGAAAAAAAAGCAGCTATTTATGTTCTGTTTCAGTTGTCTATTAAAATCCAAGTGGAGATGTTAAGTTGACCAAGTGAGCATGTGGAAATGAAGCTTAAGAGAAAGAGTTCTGAGTAAGAGACAGACATTTAAAGGTTATCAACAAACCTTTGCGAATTAAAGACCTGAGCCTGGTTCTGATCACATAAGGAAATACTGCAAATGGAGAAAAGAGACACTCAAACCCCAGAGGCAATCTAGTCTTAATTTGAAGAGAAACAATCAAGGTTGGATTAGAAGGTAGCAGCACTGACTCAAAAGGGAATAGCACAAGAAAATCATTAAAACAAGCAAAAAGAGAAAAAAAAAATCAAATATTTGGGAAAGGTCAATTATATGAAATTTTACCCCCCCAAAAATAAAAAGATCACATGAGGACATGTAAGTATCCTTGTTCTGTGTTAAGATAACATAGACATTTTTCATTATTTAAATTAATTTCAGTAAAACTAGTGCAACTTGGAGCCAAATTGAAATGGATTAAAGAGTGAATGGGAAGTAAGGAAGTAGAGGCAGAGTTTTAGTATACTTCTAGGGTTAAATTAACCTTACACAAAGGTCCTGTTTTTTGTTTTTGTTTTTTTCTCTCTCTCATTAAGCTGGAAACCCTCTCCAAACAGGGATAATGTTAAACTTTTCATCAAAGTTAATAGTCCACAGTGGCTGACACATTGTCTTCCATGTAATAGGCATTCAGTATTGCTTTGTTGAACTATACTGCAAGAACCAGAATTCTGAAACTTAGTGAGTAACTCAATCAGTGATGAAGCTTTTAAAAATCAAATCTTCCTTTCCAGATACACTGAATCAGAATCTGAAATTCCATTATCATTTTCTATCTTCTTTTATAACTAGGTTTAGTCAAAAGAATGTGACTAGAAGTGGATTATATGTAATTTTCAGCACAAGGGGTTAAGAATTAAGTGCCTCCTTTGCTCTTTGTCTCCTGATGTCTGTACAGACAAGAGACCCTCTAGGAAAATGACTACAAAATGCAAGAACACTGGATCCCTATGTGAAGAAAGTTTTTAACTACCCAAAATATATTATCTTGAGGATAATTACTTATGTTAAAATTAAATTAGAATTATTACCTTTAATAATCCTGGTTCTCAAAAAATGACTCCTAGAAAAGCAGCATCACTCTCACCTAGGAACTGGAGTGGGGAATAGCAACCTCTTTTTAACAAACTCTCAAGGTAACTCTAATGTATGTTACAGTTTAAGAGCCACTGGTATAAAAGGATACAGTTTGTTGAGGTTTACACTGTGAAGAGTTGACTCATTGGAAGAGACTCTGATGCTGGGAGGGACTGGGGGCAGGAGGAGAAGGGGACGACAGAGGATGAGATAGCTGGATGGCATCACTGACTCGATGGACATGAGTTTGAGTGAACTCTGGGAGTTGGTGATGGACAGGGAGGCCTGGCGTGCTGTGATTCATGGGGTTTCAAAGAGTCAGACACGACTGAGAGACTGAACTGAACTGAACATCTATATTATTGTCCTATATTTTCTAAAAATGGAGGACATAATGAACCACAACTGTTTCATTCATGCTGAATTTTTATTTTTTTTTTGAATTTTTAATTTCTTTAATCTTCAAGGCTATTTAATGATGATATTGTAAACTCAGTTTCAAGATTATCCTAAGGCTTGTTTAATAATGATAGTGTAAACTGAGTTTACAATAGCAAGAATAGCAAGGAGAGATAAGAAAGCCTTCCTCAGCGATCAATGCAAAGAAATAGAGGAAAACAACAGAATGGAAAAGACTAGAGATCTCTTCAAGAAAATCAGAGATACCAAGGGAAGCTTTCATGCAAAGATGGGCACAATAAAGGACAGAAATGGTATTGACCTAAGAGAAGCAGAAGATATTACAAAGAGGTGGCAAGAATACACAGAAGAACTGTACAAAAAACATCTTCATGACCCAGATAATCATGATGGTGTGATCACTGACCTAGAGCCAGACATCCTGGACTGTGAAGTCAATTGGGTCTTAGGAAGCATCAGTAAGAACAAATCTAGTGGAGGTGATGGAATTCCAGTTGAGCTATTTCAAATCCTGAAAGATGACACTGTGAAAGTGCTGCACTCAATATGCAGGCAAATTGGGAAAATTCAGCAGTGGCCACAGGACTGGAAAAGGTCAGTTTTCATTCCAATCCCAAAGAAAGGGAATGCCATAGAATGCTCAAACTACTGCACAATTGTACTCATCTCACATGTTAGTAAATAATGCTTAAAATTCTCCAAGTGAGGCTTCAGCAATACGTAAACGGTGAACTTCCAGATGTTCAAATTTGTTTTAGAAAAGGCAGAGGAACCAGAGATCAAATTTCCAACATCCCCTGGATCATCAAAAAGGCAAGAGAATTCTAGAAAAAACATCTATTTCTGCTTTACTGACTATGCGAAAGCATTTGACTGTGTGGATCACAATTAACTGTGGAAAATTCTGAAAGAGATGGGAATACCAGACCACCAGACCTGCCTCTTGACAAACCTGTATGCAAGTCAGGAAGCAACAGTTAGAACTGGACATGGAACAACAGACTGGTTCCAAATAGGAAAAGGAATATCAAGGCTGTATATTGTCACCCTGCTTATTTAACTTCTATGCAGAGTACATCATGAGAAACCCTGGGCTCGAAGAAGCACAAGCTGGAATCAAGATTTCTGGGAGAAATATCAATAACCTCAGATATGCAGATGAAACCACATTCATGGCAGAAAGTGAAGAAGAACTAAAGAGCCTCTTGATGAAAGTAAAAGAGGAGAGTGAAAAAGTTGGCTTAAAGCTCAACATTCAGAAAACAAAGATCATGGCATCCAGTCCCATCACTTCCTGGCAAATAGATGGGGAAACAGTGGCTGACTTTATTTTTCTGGGCTCCAAAATCATTGCAGATGGTGACTGCAGCCATGAAATTAAAAGACACTTAATCCTTGGAAGGAAAGTTATGACCAACCTAGATAGCATATTCAAAAGCAGAGACATTACTTTGCCAACAAAGGTCCGTCTAGTCAAGGCTATGGTTTTTCTAGTGGTCATGTATGGATGTAAGAGTTGGAGTATTAAGAAAGCTGAGCACCGAAGAATTGATGCTTTTCAACTGTGGTGTTGGAGAAGACTCTTGAGAGTCTCTTGGACTGCAAGGAGATCCAACCAGTTTATCCTAAAAGAGATCAGTCCTGGGTGTTCACTGGAAGGACTGACGTTGAACCTGAAACTCCAGTACTTTGGCCATCTGATGTGAAGAGCTGACTCATTTGAAAAGACCCTGATGCTGGGAAAGATTAAGGGCAGGAGGAGAAGAGGACAAGAGAGAATGAGATGGTTGGATGGAATCACCAACTTGATGGACATGGGTTTGGGTGGACTCCGGGAGTTGGTGGTGGACAGGGAGGCCTGGTGTGCTGCAGTTCATGGGGTCACAAAGAGTTGGACATGACTGAGCGACTGAACTGAACAGAAATGAAACTCAGTTTCCCCAAAAATGACTATTAAACTTAAAGACCCAACATCTTGAAGACTCATCATCATCTATTAATAGACTTGGCATTCATTAAGATCTGTTCTTCAATTGTTTTCTCAAAGGTCTCTACATAGATCTAAAACCCTTCAATTTTTATATTTTCACGTACTTTTATTTGTCTTATTTTCAGCCGTATCTCCCTTGGTGTTGTCTAATATTCTGAAGAAGTATCTCAAGTCAACTTTCCCTTAGAATTAGTGTGCGATACCTGACTTCCTGTCATTCTGAGATGGCATCTAACCTCTTAAGTCATAGTTGCAAAATGAGAAGTCAAACATCAAAGGTTGAAAAACTGAAGAATTAGAAATGGTACTTTTGAATGTCTTTTCTTGTCATAATTGTATAACTTGTATATGTAATCCATGTGAGCTGATAAATGCATTTCATAAATTTTTAAAGAAAATAGCTTAAAATAAGAAAACTTTTTTCTTCTTATTATATTATCCAAAAGTATAATACTCTTCCTCTTTTATTTAAGCATTATTTACAGAAGCTAGAAAACATCCAAAATTACATATTAAAAAAAAGACAGGATAGGTAGGTAACTTTAATAGCCTTGCAAAGTCTGAAATATTTCCTCTCTAGTTGTATTTCAAAACAAATTTTACTTCCAGATTCTGATGAGATGACAAACTAGTAATGGCTCTGCATTCCCTCTACCAAAATTAAATAATCAGGAACCTCAGAAGGTAAAGGGAGCATGTATCTGAGAAACCAACATTAAAACTCTCAGAAAACTTGGGAGAAGTAAAAAAAAAAAAAAAAAAAAAAGTGGTTGTAAAAGGTTGCTGAAATGTCAGAGATAGCCAGGAATGGCAGCATATCAACAGATCTGTTGAGGTAGTCAAAATCCTTCCAGGGGGTCACAGAATCTTCTGTAATTGGATCTTTTCTTAAATTTCTTCTCAGACTCTAGTATTCAGCCTCTTACTCATTAACATAGTTACACAAATCTTATTGTTCCTAGAACACACAACACATGTTCCCATGCCAGAGACCTTGATCTTGTTCTTCCTTCTACTTGGGATGCCCCTTCTCTTAGACAAACACATGGCTGTTTTTCTCAACTGTTTGGATTTTGCTCAAATGATACCTTCTTAGTGAGACCTTCCTTGATCATCCTATTCCAAATTGGAGCTTCCATCTCCACTCCACTTCCTCCTTCCTTCATTCATTTTTCAGCATGGTACATAGATTACACAGATTACATAGCTTAATTATTCATTTACTATTTATTTTCTTCTCTAGAATACAGGTTCCATGAGGTAAGGTATTTTGTTACCTTCATAAAAAATAATCAGTACAAAAAAAAAAAAAAAAAAAAACAACCCTGCTTGTCATGTATTAAGCAATAAATAACAATGTGTTCAATAAATAAAATTTGGTCACATGATAAAATATTTAAAAAGGTATCATCAATCATATAAAGGCATAATAATAATTGTGCAAAATATTTCAACATATAAGATTGTGACTCAAAACTACTGTACTGAGATCCATACTTCAACTTTATTTGCCTTGGACTTCACCTTATAGATAGCTTTTATAAAGCAGTGAAAATTTGAAAAAAATATTCTATCAGATTTTATGCTCTAGAGTCCCATTTCCCATTAAAAATTTGTTTTATTTATCTAAATGAAATTAAAATTGTATTTGTGTAAAGACCAAACAAATTTCAATGGTTCTTTGTGGATTCAGATATAACAAATAAAACTGGAGAAATAATCATAGTTTTGGAGTGCTTAATAAATTGTCAATAATGCTATGCGTTAAAGCAAGCAGTTGCCTCTGTAGAAGCTGCAAGTGTAGCACTTTTTGTAGATATACATTAGTTAAACCTGGAAACCATCAGTATATAATCTGATGGGAAAGAGCTCCTGCTGCTGCTGCTGCTGCTGCTGCTAAGTCACTTCATTCGTGTCAGACTCTGTGCGACCTCATAGACGGCAGCCCACCAGGCTCCCCCGTCCCTGGGATTCTCCAGGCAAGAACACTGGAGTGGGTTGCCATTTCCTTCTCCAATGCATGAAAGTGAAAAGTGAAAATGAAGTCGCTCAGTCGTGTCTGACTCTTAGCGACCCCACGGACTGCAGCCTATCAGGCTCCTCCGTCCATGGGATTTTCCAGGCAAGAGTACTGGAGTGGGGTGCCATTGCCTTCTCCGAAGAGCTTCTGAAAGTTATCTAATTTGGAAATAAGGAAAGTCTATTTTTAGATAAGCCATTTATATGCAGTAAGAAACGGGACATATTCTATAATTTAAGAAAATATAAAACTATAATTTTTGAAGCTAAATGTACCAGATAGAATTATGAAAGAATGGAAAAAGAAGAAAGAACATCATTATATTGTTTACTAATAGCTTGAGACAATTTGATCCAACAGCTTTTTGGTTACTTTTGATGCATTTTGTAAACAAATTAATGGCTGCACACTATGATTGTGTTGCATATATGAATTAGTGTACAAACAAATACATACATGATCATTTATAAATTTAAAGGGGTAACTGCTTACAAGAAAGGACAGTTGCTGAATAAAAGATTCTGGCAGGTAACTAATGGGAAGTGCAATGGTAATCACAAGGAAATAAATCTCTATACTGAGCAGTGCATCAAAGACAGGGATATGAAACTGAAGAGCTGTTAATAGCAATGTTCCATACCCAAATACTGCAGTGATGGTCATTCACAACTGAGCACCAACATGACAGAGGACTACTCATACTTTGGATGAAAACTGTAATATGTGTCAAAAAATATGTTGTCTTTGGCAAATTTTAGCATTATGAGTCACTATCTTCTTATAAATAAGAAACAATTTCTTCCATGCTATTTGTCATTAGCATGAACAGAAAAAGTATCTTTACTGTACCTGTATATAGATTAAATTAGCTATCACTCTTTAATAATAGTGTAATTCCTCCACCTATTCTATAGAAAAATATCTTAACATAAAATAGAGATCACAGAGATGCAAGGAATTTGCTTTACATGTTGTTTGCAAAAGAGAGAAACTTTCTGTAGTTTTTCGGCCATTTGAAGGAGGCATGCCAGCTGTTGACAGGAGAATGAATAGATCCAGTCAGGCCTAACATGCATTCTACTCTCCAGAACTGTGTTCATTGGATATGCTGTCAATGAAATTCCTGGTTCCCCTTTTCCATCATTGACAAACTATTTTATTCCTCTAAATAGAATGAGAGAGTTACATGCTGTGCAGAATAACGACTTTTTGTTGGATTCAAACAAAAAAAGAAATTTTTTCAATATTGAATTGAATGGTAGTATGAATTTCCTGGCTTTGTTTTCTATGTATGGAAATCATGACATTTTCAGATGCTTCCCCCTGAAAAATTTTTACTTTCATTTTTAACATGCGTTACACATACCTCTCTAAAGTAAGTAAATACTTTACTACAAAAACTGTACCACTTGTTACGCATATCCACCAAGTTTACTGAAACCTATTAAGACTTCAGAACTGTGTGCATGCATGCTCAGCTGCCTCTGACTCTTTGTAACCCTATCTATGGACTGCAGCATGCCAGTCTCCTCTATCCATAGCGCTCTCCAGGCAAGAATACTGGAATGGGTAGCCATTCCCTTCCCCAGGGGATCTTCCTGACCCAGGGATTGAAATCAGTTCTCCTGCATTGCAGGCATATTCTTTACCATCTGAGCCACCAGGGAAGCCCACACATGCTGCTAAGTCGTTTCAGTCATGTCCGACTCTGTGCGACCCCATAGACGGCAGCCCACCAGGCTCCCCCATCCCTGGGGTTCTCCAAGCAAGAACACTGGAGTGGGTTGCCATGTCCTTCTCCAATGAAGCCCACACATAGGTAAGTAGATAAATAGATAGATACAGTCGCATAAGTACTATACCAAGAGATGAAGCATATTAAGGTGAAAACCTCCAATTTTGAAATGCTTTAAAAATTTGTTCTATAAGACAAGAGATAGTTTTCTTAAACCGTAATTATAAAGTAGGAAAATATTCTAGCTCCTAGCAAACGTGAATTTAGTAAACAGGAAATCTACTGAAAAAAATATTTTGGATGAAAACTACTACTAATGGACAGTCTTGATGCACATATTTTATAATATTGTCTATTTTGTTTAGCCTGGAAACTTTCATATAAGTGAGCTACATTTGCAGGGAATACCTGCACCAGCTTATCACTACAAAATTGATAATTTTCTAACATGACATATTATCAAAATAGTTCTATAAAAGTAATAAAGAACATAATCATGCACCTAAAATGAAAAGTAGGGCCCAAAAGAGTTAGGTAGCTGGCTAAAGCCACATTCCTTATTAAAACTACTCTTACATTTGTGGTTCAAAGTTAAGGTCGGATCTAGGTATCCAACTAATCATTTCAAAGTCAGTATTTTAATGGACATCCTTTGCTGTTATAAGAGCAAATGTATTTTTGCATGGGGTACCTTTCCTGCTTTTGTACACCAACTGCACTGACAACACAGGGCATATTCTAGGACTGAAAGAAAAAAATTATTTGGTATTGTAGCAGCAAAATATATATTTCATAAACAGATACATTCTTCACCATTGAATACCTGAATTTCAAATGTGTTGGCTTATTCCCTTTATGTGAAGCTTCTATTACTTTGTGACTGATTGAGATTCTTTTGGATCTTAAATTTATATTATTCTCTGCTGTTGACCAGGGACATAATTCTTTCCATTCTCTGATTCTTCATTCAGAAAGGAATATTTTATATTATTTTGAACTTTTAGAGTCTCCCACTGTAATAGAACTATGGAATTTAGGATATAGAACTGTTCGAGCTGGACCATATTCTGATTTTGAGCTCTATCCATAGGTCCAAATGAAATTCCTAACAGAAAGTGCTATGACTTCAAAATTACGTCACATTCATCAAACCAAAATTTAACTCTCTCTCATCTTTTATCAAGTGCTGTAACTATATTTAAGTGTCAATCAGCTTATCATGATTACATTTTGCCATACACTAATGTAGTGGTTGTATATCTATCTTGTCCATTAAAAAATACACTCTGAAGACAACAATGCTTTATTAATCAACTTTTGCACTTCACATTCACCTTTACATAGAAGAAGGAAATTTCAATTGGATTTTAAGGAATAGGTAGAATTAACTCACTGGAGTAGAGGAAGGACTAGCTAAGTAAGGAACAAATAAACACACAGAAGTAGAAAAATGCAGAATTTGCATCATAGGAAGTTATCTTGTCTAGCTAAATATTACAGTTCATGAAAAGGTATAGAGAGAAGAGTTATTGAGTAAGTTGGAGCCAGAAGGAAGAGAAAGGAAACTATATGGGTAATTTGACACAATTATATTTAGGGTTTAACTAATTTTGCATAATTTTTAGAGTCTCTGAAACTAAAAATTATGAGTTGACTGACTATACTCAATAGTTACATATTGAAAATTTGATAAAGAGATGTATAATAATGGGACAATATTCTAGGCAGTAAAGAATAGAGTAAGAAGCATTCAAATGTACATATCTCTGCATATGATGATGCTGAAGTTTGAGAATCAGTGTTCCTAACAGAATTATATTCCAGAGGTGGGAAGAGTTAGAATTATAAATAATTCTCCCCTGCTATCTTTGCAAAGGAAAATAGTAGCTCTTAACAAAAATTAGTTGTACCACTATTGAGCTTTGTAGAAATTTTCACTCATTGTAAACTTAAAATTAATTTTCCAGCCCAAGGAGTCTTTAATTTATATATTCGTCACAACTTACTGAGGCAGAAAAGCTGATAAACTTACCAACTCCTCAAGGATACCACAAGCAAGTAGTGGTGGTCAAAGCGCTTCCGCTTATCAGCAAAGAGAACTCATTCCATTTCTTTATAACTTTTCATTTGCAGAATTTCCAAAAGCTTAACTGAAGCACATAATCCTAACAAAGTTACTCTTTTCACTCATTAAACTAGAAAGGTGGGGTGGAGGGTGGGGGTATGGTGGTTACATTACAATTCAATCCTTCACAAAATCACTCTGATAGCTCTTACTCCACAGGCTCATTTCTGAGGCAGTCTCAAAGTCATGGGAAAATGTACCAACTACACAATTCTCTGTGCCAAAGAATAAAAAGAGTTGGCCTAGACAATTTAGAACTATAAATATTATGCTCATATTACCTATAATTGACAAATACACATTTATAAACTGTTTCCGTAGAATAATTTTATAGAAGAGAACTGCATATGAGTACCTATCATGATTATTGCACTGTCAGGTATTTACATGTATGTGTACGTGGTAAGTGACTTCAGTCAAGTCAAACTTTTTGTGATCCCACAGACCGTAGCCCACCAGCCTCCTCTGTCCACGGGATTCTCCAGGCAAGAATACTGGAGTGTGTTGCCGTTTCCTTCTCCAGAGGATCTTCCTCATCCAAGGATTGAACCCAGTCTCCTGCATTGCAGGCCAGTTCTTTACCACTAGCACCATCTGGGAACCATTTACATATATATTCTATTTTAATCTTTACTAAGCTTTTGTGAGGTAGATATTATTAATAAAATTGTGTGCTAGACAGAAAAGATTTACATTCTTGATTGGACTCCAAAGCTCAAGTTCTTCCCATTATGGCCATTGTCCCATCTGAGTTTGTACATATCTTCAGGATGCACAATTGGATGTGAGAACCTGGAAGAGAGTCGGCTGGGAATAAAGCAGCCAATACTGAAAATTGAGAATTAACCATAAGCACTGTTTGGAGCATAACCTGCAAAAATATTTGTAATAAAATTCAATGCCTACCTAGTTTTAATGAAACACCTATCATTAGGTTAGTTGCAAAGTTATGGTACTTAATGCTCAAATAGAGAAAAAGTTTCTAATTATGTTCACTGCTGGTTTGACACTGTATTAGCCTTAGAAATTATTAGAATATTGCAGTATCATTTCAATGTCACTCAGTGCCCATTAACCTGGGGGAAATCTGTGTAATTTCATCTATAGCCTACAGAGTAAAACACAAAACTGAATTTTCCTTGTTCTTCATTGCAAAATGGCCTCAGTCTAGGTAAACTCAACTTGTTCTTTCCAAAGAGATTTCATGTTGTCAAAAGGAGAGAACTCACAAATGAGGGCCTCCAGGCAGGGATGGATCATTAGACTAATTGTGAGAAGTGGATTCAAAAGCAAAATGAATCTTCTTTGAAAGCTATAATCTAAACTTTTCAGAGGAAAAGAAAGCATATATTTAGGTAGAATGAAGTTATTCATTGTTAGAGTTGAGTACGCCTATTTAATGGCTTCCCTGATAGCTCAGAGGTTAAAGCATCTGCCTCCAATGCAGGAGACCCTGGTTCAATCCCTGGGTCGGGAAGATCTTCTGGAGAAGGAAATGGCAACCCACTCCAGTACTCTTGCCTGGAAAAACCCATGGACGGAGGAGCCTGGGAGGCTACAGTCCACGGGGTCGCAAAGAGTCAGACATGACTGAGCGACTTCACTTTCACTTTCACTAATGCCTATTTGAGAGAGTCTACTCTTTGTGTTAAGGTGTACCCAAGTCTGTCCACTTAGCCCTTAAAGAGTACAGAACTTATTCTAATAATGATTTTACAAATATTTTCAATTATCAAACTACCTAAGTCATGAATTCACTAGACTATTGTGATCTTCTAGATAGGTATTAGCAATAATAATAACAACTACAGTATCTGTATTTAAAAAATTAAAGATGAGCATATTTGCAAGATTATATAAGTAAGCCAATAATCCTCCAACTCTCAATTATATGGTTAGTACTAAAGAACAGTGACATGAATCATTCAAACTTGGGACTAGTGCAAAAGCCATTATTTTCATAGAACATAGTGGAGATTATATATATATATATATATATATATATATATATATATATATACACTGTCTTCATATATACATATTTATTTTACAATATAAATACTGAATATAAACAAAATAATATAGTCACACAATGAAGTTTTGTGCAGGCTGAACCAAGCCTAGAATGTGCAAGATTGTACTGAATATTTAAATAATGTACACACAACATATTATCTGCCTCTGCAAAGAGAATACACTAAGCTCCATGAAACAACTGAACTTCAGGGCCTCCAGGGAAACAAAATGTGCAAGAAGCATATTAAGCTGTTCGTGTTACTTACTCGGCATGAAATATTTCTCATTTTGCCAAATGCAAAAATAGAAGCTTAAAGGGATTAGGTAAATATCATTAGATCAGTCAGTACACCACAGAAATAAGGTTCAAACGCAAGTTGGCACCAAAACCTGTATATATTTCTATTACTCTGGCATTTCCCAAGCACACTCTATGGGAAAGTAATAGGTATTATATGAAACAAGGATGCCATGTTGTAGAAATTTAAAATACACTGAGTTAAAGAAAATGAGAAGGCAATGGCACCCCACTCCAGTATTCTTGCTTGGAAAATCCCATGGATGGAGGAGCCTAGTAGGCTGCAGTCCATGGGGTCACTAAGAGTCGGACACGACTGAGCAACTTCACTTTCACTTTTCACTTTCATGCATTGGAGAAGGAAATGGCAACCCACTCCAGTGTTCTTGCCTGGAGAATCCCAGGGATGGGGGAGCCTGGTGGGCTGCTGTCTATGGGGTTGCACAGAGTCGGACATGACTGAAGTGACTTAGCAGCAGCAGCAAAGAAAGTGAGCAAACTTCTTTAATGCAGGACTTCCCAAAGCCTTGGATATGCCACTGAACTTCATAAGTATGGAACAATGAGACAGAACATGTGACATTTCCCAAAATTATTTCACTTCAGAAATCTCATTTCAAATGGGATTATTCAAAAGGCATTTTGGGAAATACTGTGCTACACTGTTCTATAACACCCAGGCAATATTTTTAAAAGATTTCAAAGAAAGGACTGATTTGCTGAAAGTAGAATTAAAAAAAAAAAATTAGAAAATATTATGGAGAAATAGACTTGAGCAAGGTCTGAAAAAATACATAGGATATAAATGAGTAAAGAGAAAATGTTTCAGGCAGCTAAATGTATCTAAACAAAAGCATATATTGACACTACACCCTTATAAGATAGTGACCAATAAAGGATAGAAAATATTACAAGGGGTTTTAGCATTTTGCAGTTTACCCCCAAACAAATACAGAATCCTGCTTTTGCTCAAAGCTGGTTATGTGGGTTGGGAGAAAAGAATAAAATACGATTACCTTGGAAGTGTGTGGCCAGATTACAAAAAGTTTCAAAAGAGAGAGGGAAAAAGAAAAAAAAAAAAAATTAAAAAAAGAGAGAGGAACCGAATTAACATTTGTTAACCTCATTACACAATCCACCCAGTGCTGCTTTCTCTCTGCCATGCTGAAGCTGTAGGATGTGTATGGAGAAGAGAACCCAGTGGGAGGTTATTTCCAGAGCATGGGAGCAAGGATTAGCTTTGAGACCCAGCATCACTGGGCACTATGAGCCCATCTGCATCTCATCAAGCAGCTGCCCTTCTCCACATTCAGCCATTAGGGCTCTCCTCTCTGAAGTATGCAACATGCAGGAGGAGACCTGTCACTCACTCATAGCTCCTAAAACGTCATTTCTTGTCAATATTTCACTTGTTTAGCAATGATATAAAGCCAAAGATATTCTACTAATATAGAAATAGGAAAATATTTTAAAGTTTCCTTTTAAAGTAAATAAGGAGTGATGATTACTTGTGTCTCTGTTTTTTTAACTTTTAATCACACTGTAAAAAGCTTAATTTTGGTAAAACTTAAAATTAATTGTTAATTAATGGCTGCGATCCAAAAGTTTACAAATAATAAATGCTGGAGAGGGTGTGGAGAAAAGGGAACCCTCTTACACTGTTGGTGGGAATGCAAACTAGTACAGCCACTATGGAGAACAGTGTGGAGATTCCTTAAAAAACTGGAAATAGAACTGCCTTATGAGCCAGCAATCCCACTGCTGGGCATACACACTGAGGAAACCAGAAGGGAAAGAGACACGTGTACCCCAATGTTCATCGCAGCACTGTTGATAATAGCCAGGACATGGAAGCAACCTAGATGTCCATCAGCAGATGAATGGATAAGAAAGCTGTGGTACATATACACAATGGAGTATTACTCAGCCATTAAAAAGAATACATTTGAATCAGTTCTAATGAGGTGGATGAAACTGGAGCCTATTATACAGAGTGAAGTAAGGCAGAAGGAAAAACATAAATACAGTATACTAATGCATATATATGGAATTTAGAAAGATGGTAACGATAACCCTGTATACGAGACAGCAAAAGAGACACTGATGTATAGAACAGTCTTATGGACTCTGTGGGAGAGGGAGAGGGTGGGAAGATTTGGGAGAATGGCATTGAAACATGTGAAATGTCATGTATGAAACGAGATGCCAGTCCAGGTTCAGTGCACGATGCTGGATGCTTGGGGCTGGTGCGCTGAGACGGCCCAGGGGGATGGTATGGGGAGGGGGGAGGGAGGAGGGTTCAGGATGGGGAGCACATGTATACCTGAAATTTTTTTAATTTTAAAAATAAAAAATAAATAAATAATTAAAAAAATAAATAAATAAATAAATAATTTTTAAAAAATTAAAAAAAATTAATTGTTAAGTAATAATACTGTTTCTCCATATGCAGGAGCACTTTGCAATCTCTGTGAGTTATGATAGGGCTCAGGGAATCAGTAACTTTTCCTCTTACTTTTACACAAACCTGACCCTTAAGTAAAAATACTGTAGCCAAGTTAGAAATGAGGAATCAGTTCCTGTTTTAATATATGAATTTGTAATTACTTATACAGAGACATTTGAGCTTTCCTCTAGTTTACATATTCAGCAGACTTAATCAGACTATTTTCCCTCTAAGATGGTATTTTTGACTTATAGTTCTCTTTGACTATGGACCACAATAAAGTGTTTAGTGTAATTAATAATAGTAAGAACAAGAATGCCTCCCTCAGAAAGATGTCAATAACCAACCTACCAATACTTGACAGGTTGATGTCATAACAGCAATTCTACACATATAAAGGCTTTACAAGCACATACAAGTAAATGCCTTGTATAAAATAAGCATATAAATGTATACTTGTATAACACTTACCAAACTGTTGAAGTATAATAAGATTAAATTAAGCAAAGAAATTTACTTACAGGTTATGGAAATGCATCAGTAATGAAACAGGCAAACTGTTGCTATAGAGAAAGGTGCGTAGAAATTATGTTGAAAACTAGAAAACAGCTAATGGTGAAATGAATATGAACAGGTCTTGAGCCATAATAAATTAATTAAAGGTTTTACTCAGCTCTTAAAAGATATAAAGCCAATCACTGTCTCATCTACTGTTGACCTCTACTGCAAGTATATTTGAGTGTATCAGTTGTTCCAGGGGCACTAATCAGCTCTAGTAATAGATTCATTATTTCCATCTGCTGCTGCTAAGTTGCTTCAGTCGTGTCCAACTCTGTGCGATCCCATAGACAGCAGCCCATCAGGCTTCACCGTCCCTGGGATTCTCCAGGCAAGAACACTGGAGTGGGTTGCCATTTCCTTCTCCAATGCATGAAAGTGAAAAGTGAAAGTGAAGTTGCTCAGTCGTGTCCGACTCTTAGCGACCCCATGGACTGCAGCCTACCAGGCTCCTCCATCCATGGGATTTTCCAGGCAAGAGTACTGGAGTGGGGTGCCACTGCCTTCTCCATATTTCCATCTATCTTACAACAAATATTTATTACATCTGCCTTATATGTAAAACTCAGTGCTGGACATTGGGATTACAGATGGGTAGAAAAATATATGATCTGGTGTATGTAGCTAGCTAACTCAACTATCATAAAAGGCAGTGTCTAATGGTGCCTTTGATTAAAACACAAAGAAATAAAAACAAAGATGTGTTGGAGAGATCAGAAGTAGAAAAATAATAACCATCTGGGCTCACCAGGAAAATCTTATTGGAGAAGACAACAATAGCATTTCTTGAATTTACTATTACAAATATAGTACAAACTCTCAAACCAGGTTTCATGAAAGTTCAATTTATTGCCTTTGGCCTTTAAAAAAAAAAAAAAAAGGAATAGGATGGCTCTGAAGCTTTTTTGAATAGGAAAATGACATTTTAAAAATACAGCCAGTTCATCTCTATGGCTATACCCTGGGCAGCATCTCTACCATCAATATAGACATGTGCATAGCTCTCTAGTTGGATCTGTTTTTCCTCTAGCCTTTCAATATTTCCACCCATGTGTATATATCATAGCATTGTACAAATGGAGCTTTTTAAGATGATATCTATGATGTTCCTCATCTCACAGGAACAATGCTATGCAATGTCAAGCATTTGTGAGAAGGCTGGCCAACTATAAGAAACTATGAGTTTCAGAAATAGAATGAAAGAATCTTTCAAGCAAAGATTAATAACTCAATTCTTAGATTTGTGTTGACAAGACATAGATTGACTCTAGGAATAGAATTAAAAATTATGGTGGTCTTGTGCCTCTATGCAAAGTATATGTAGCATATTATCAATGATTATTATATAAGACATCAAGTTTCTTTAGAATGTAGGAAGTATCCATGTACTTATCATAGTGAAAGTGAAGTCTTTCAGTTGTGTCCAACTCTTTGCAACCCCATGGACTGCAGCCTACCAGGCTCCTCCATCCGTGGATTTTCCAGGCAAGAGTACTGGCATGGGGTGCCATTTCCTTCTCCAGTACTTATCATAAACACTGACAATTTGCTTCTTTCTCAGCATTTGCTATTACATGCTAAGGGAAGCCTGTTGCCATGTTGCAAACTCCCCTATAAAGAAACCCATAAGGCAAGGAAGTGTGTCTCTAGCCAGATGTCAGTGAGAACTTGAAGCCTGCAAACAGCCTGGTGAGTGAGCTTGGAAATCCACCCTCCCTAAATTAAGCCTTGAGATGACTGCATCCCTGGTCCAAAGCTTGAAATGCAACCTTGTGAGAGAGTCTGGGTCAGAGTCCTGACCCTCAGAAACACTGGAATAATATATATTTGTGCACCATTGAGTTTTGGGGTAATTTGTTAGATGATAGTAGACTACTAATATATTGCAAAAATTAAAGAAAAAATAATCACAACAAAATTAGCTTCAATTACTTTTCATTTCAAATATATAATGTTTATTTAAGTACAATGATTGGTTAAAATACTGAAGGAAAAATGTATTTACATATACTTTATATCATCTAAAATATTCTTTTCAAGTTAAGTCTTTCTTATTTCTGGGAAAGGAAAAGGAATCAATCTTTATGAAAGTGGGCATTAGACTTTGGAAAAGTTTCAGTACACACAGTGATATCTTTCTTTGGTCTTTTGTTATCAGAATTTTGATAACTTTTCAGGGAAATCCTTCTCAAGATGTCTTTATGTTACTGGCCTTTTTTTTTAACCTTAGAACACATACATTTTCCACAACTGAGTCTTTATTACTGGATCAGTTTTCCCTGCAGATCACATCTCAGGTTAGATTTGAGCCCCCTTCATGTTTTGTCAGGGGTCAAAGGGACCAAACAATTTAAATTGTTGAAATAAGTCAGAGAAGAGTAATAGGTTCTTATAATCTAGTGACTCTCGCAGTCATCCCTGAGGACCATCTGCCAGAGAATTTAAAGCTCAGGCAGCAGCCTCTAACAACGGAGGGAAAAATGAGAGGGTGAAATACAAACTTTTACTAGAAAAAGGAAATCAAAATAATAAAAAAGCTTTATACAAGTGAGGAGCATCTGTGATTCAATGTGCAATATCACACCCATGAAAGTTTGAAGATAACTTCATCCTCAACATAACTTGGAAACCAAATCTGAGAAGACAGAAAATGTGAAAAGCCTCTTTACTTCTGACAAACCACATATGAGAAAATAATTGCCAGTATGCAATTAAGTAAATTTCATCCCAATATTTTAGGAAGTTTTTCTCTATTTTTCTTCCCTGCCAAACTCCTGTAAGTTATGATGTATGCCAAATGCCTTCATTTTCTCACCATCTTTCTCCTCGCTTCTTTTGCAATCTTGTATCATCTTTAACACTGCGGAAATGGGTTCTCACTAGCCTCAATGAAATTAAAGTTAAGCTTCTTTCTCTGCCAAATATTACTTGAAATCTCTGCAGCTTTGACTGAATTTATCTGTTCCACTTTAGAATGCTCTTCTTCCTTAACTTTTTAGTTTTGTTCCATCTAAATTAAACTCTGATTTGTTCAGTTTTACAGTATATCTTATTGCTGCTGTGCTGTGTTTATTCATTCAGTCATGTCCAACTCTGTGACCCCACGCACTGTAGCCCACCAGGCTCCTCTGTCTGTGGGTATTCTTCAGGCAAGAATACTGGAGTGGGTTGCCATGCCTTCCTTCAGGGATCTTCCAAACCCAGGCATCAAACCCAGTTCTCCCGCATTGCAGGAGGGTTCTTTACCGTCTGAGTCACCAGGGAAGCCCATATTTTATTGCTACTTTACTTCAACCCAAACTCTAACTGCAGATATCTCGCATGGCTTAATCTGACCTTTTATTTTTCCATTCTGTATATGTGTTCACTTAGACAAACTAAGCCCTCTATACCATAAAGATATTTAAGATATTCTGATTCCTGAATTTAGCTTTCAAGATTATCCTTCATTTAGTACTTTCTGGTAATTATGCCTCCAAATATCTTCTCATGCAACTCTCATAAATGGATCCCATTCTCAAAATCATCTTCTCTCTGCTTTTGAAAAAAATATCCCCTGCTTTTGTATCACCTAATTTTATGGAAAAAACAAACAAACAAACACTGAAATCTAATCTTTGAGTCTTTTTGTTGTGTAAGTGCCTTTCCTGTCTCTTCAACAGAATAATATAACAATCTACCATAACTTGGCTGGCTAAAAACAAAGCATAGGAGGTGAAAAACTGAAGGGAATGGCAACCCACTCCAATATTCTTGCCCAGAGAAATCCACGAACATGAACATGGAGCCTAGTGGGCTACAGTCCATGAGGTTTCAAAGAGTGAGACAGTACTAAGCAGCAGAGCTGCAGCAGCATAGCCTTAGCCTAACAAAATGCTTTTGTTCATGATATATCCTCCTCAGCTTTCATCTGGAAATTGTCCTTCTCTGTGCTATTAAAAACAGTTAATACAACCAGAAAAATAAATTTTAAACACATTATAAAATTTTTCACATAAAGGAAATCTGTATTGTGTTTTACACAGATTACGAGATACAAATGTGTCCTAGGAATAAACTTGGGAACTTCTTAGATATTAAGTTTACAAGTGGGAATTTCCTTATCCTCAGTTCCAAAAAGAGTGAGACTTTTTAACAAAGAAGCAGTGTGGCCTCTTAACCTTGCTCTCCTTTCTGCTGAAAGTGACTTATCTGAAAGAGAAGTGACTTATCTCATTAGTGAATCCTAAAAAGGAAGTTAGTAGATCTGGTACTGCCTACCCCTCCCCCCTTGTCTCCATCCTTTTCTCTTCCTCTCTTTCTGCCTTTGTCTCTCTCTCTCCCTGACACCCTAGCCCGCTAAGCCATACACAGACATCATTGTTTTCATCTTTTGAGCAAGTCTGCCCACAGAAGCATGTATTCTGAATGTTTCTGAAAATAACCTTGCGGTAAACTGATTGGAGCAGACCTAGTTGAGTGTAGAGAGGGCAAAGCCTGGAGGTCTTCAGCTGTGTCTGAGACCTGCAGGGACGTCTACATAATTGCAGGGTGAAAAATTAAGAAGCCTAGTAAGCTTGTCATTCTAAGGAATAACCCATGTTTTCTAATCCAACTATTATCAGCAATAACTCATAAATTTGACCTCCATTAGTCTGGGACATTATTTGTTGCTCCTTCAAACCTTCAAACTCTCTGTTATCATAATACACCTAATCCTTTGCTTCAGACTCTTACAGTCATCATTCTAGCTGAGCTTTAGAATCTGATTGCTCTAATGGCAATCCCTACATGCTCCCATGGATACAGGTTCTTTCTTCTCTTTGACAATCATTTATTTCACTATTTATTTGAAACTCTATTACGCATGGCTACTTGACACTTTTGCTGTGAAATGTCTGCTGTTACTGTCTCATTTTTAATATTTTCTCTATTCACAATTTTACTGTAACTATAATATCAAATGTCATAAATAACCTCATTATTAAATTAATATCTTTTATTTCAACCCCTATTTTCCTTGGCCTTGTCTAATATTAGTGTTGACATATATTCTTTTCTTTCCTCAGAGGTTTCTGGGATACTACCACTATTTTCTGTTCTTCCTCCTTTTCCCTAGTCTGCATCCTAGTGTAGACAAACATTCTCTTAAGTACAATCTTTGATTTTTTTACATTTCATCAGATACCTATTGTCCCTCAGACCTAACTCCTACTAACTCCAAGTATATGGCATGCCTCTTGCTTCTCAACTCCAGTTCTAAATCTTCTTTCATCTAATATGCATCCATCAACTCAAAATTAACCTCACCAAAACTAACATCAGCACTGCTTCCTCCAAAACTGCCCAACTTTTAATGTTCTTACTATCATGTTGTCATTGTCTCAGGACCGAAATCATAGTGGGCTTTTTGCAACTCTTTTTCTCTATTCCGTTCTACTTGAGAGAGCTCTCACTCTTCTCTTTCTTACTTAAAATATGTAGCTCATAACTATGAAATCTTCTTCGTTCCAATCAGCATCCTCCCAGTCCAAGCATGAACAACTGCAGGCTCATTTCATGCTTCATCTCTTGCAGCAGTTGTCAACCTCCAGTCCCACCAATGTGACATATTTTAAGTTGGCTGATGTTATAAATGATGATGTTGTTTATATTTGTCCTACTGTCTTGCTGCTAAGTCGCTTCAGTTGTGTCCGACTCTGTGCGACCCCAGAGACGGCAGTCCACCAGGCTCCCCCATCCCTGGGATCCTCCAGGCAAGAACACTGGAGTGGGTTACCATTTCCTTCTCCAATGCATGAAAGTGAAAGTGAAGTTGCTCAGTCGTGTCCGACTCTTCGTGACCCCATGGACTGCAGCCTACCAGGCTCCTCCATCCATGGGATTTTCCAGGCAAGAGTACTGGAGTGGGGTGCCATCGCCTTCTCCATCTACTGTCTTACAATTTATAAATTTATTTTCTACACAGTACAAGTCCATTAATGTATCTCCAAATTCTATACTAATGCCTATATATTTATATATTCAATAAAGGTTTGCAACATTAATGAATCACAAAATAAATGAAGGAATAATCCTCACAGGTACTAATGTTTATAACTTATCTGTCATTGAGATAAGGCAGGTATTCAGTTCAGTTCAATTGCTCAGTCGTGTCAGGCTCTGGGACCCCATGGACTGCAGCACACCAGGCCTCCCTGTCCATCACCAACTCCTGGAGTTTACCCAAACTCATGTCCATTGAGTGGGTGATGCCATCCAATCATCTCATCCTCTGTTGCCCCCTTCTCCTCCCACCTTCAATCTTTCTAATATCAGTGTCTTTTCCAAAGAGTCCATTCTTCCATTCAGGTGGCCAAAGTACTGGAGTTTCAGCTTCAACAAAAACCCTTCCAATGAACACTCAGGACTGATCTCCTTTAGGATGGATTGCTTGGATCTCCAGCAGTCCAAGAGACTCTCAAGAGTCTTCTTCAAAACCACATTTCAAAAGCATCAATTCTTCAGTGCTCAACTTTCTTTATAGTCCAACTCTCACTTCCATACATGACTAATGGATAAACCATAGCCTTGACTAGATGGACCTTTGTTGACAAAGTAATATCTCTCCTTTTTAATATGCTGTCTAGGTTGGTCACAACTTTCCATCCAAGGAGTAAAGTGTCTTTTAATTTCATAGCTGCAATCACCATCTGCAGTGATTTTGGAGCCCCCAAAAATAAAGTCTGACACTGTTTCCCCATCTATATGCTATGAAATGATGAGACCAGATGCCATGATCTTAGTTTTCTGAATGTTGAGCTTTAAGCCAACTTTTTCACTCTCCTCTTTCACTTTCATCAAGAGGCTCTTTAGTTCTTCACTTTCTGCCATAAGGGTAGTACAGCTGCTTATCTGAGGTTAATGATATTTCTCCCAGCAATCTTGATTCCAGCTTGTGCTTCCTCCAGCTCAGCGTTTCTCATGATGTACTTCACATATAAGTTAAATAAGCAGGATGACAATATACAGCCTTGATGTTCTTCTTTCCTAATTTGGAACCAGTCTGTTGTTCCATGTCCAGTTCTAACTGTTGCTTCCTGACCTGCATATAGGTTTCTCAAGAGGTAGGTCAGGTGGTCTGGTATTCCCAACTCTTTCAGAATTTTCTACAGTTTATTGTGATCCACACAGTCAAAGGCTTTGGCATAGTCAATAAAGCAGAAATAGATGTTTTTCTAGAGATCTCTTGCCTTTTTGATGATGCAGGGGATGTTGGTAATTTGATCTCTGGTTCCTCTGCCTTTTCTAAAACCAGCCTGAACATCTGGAAGTTCACAGTTCATATACTGTTGAAGCCTGGCAAGGAGAATTTTGAGCTTTACTTTACTACAGTGTGAGATCCACAGCATTTGATAGATGAGGAAGTTTTAGCCAAGTTAAATGATATGCTACAGGATATTAACAAGCAGAATCTGGGATAGATCCCATAATGTATGCATATGTTTTGCATCTCTTTATACATATTACTTCTGATACTACATTTCATTTTTTTAAATAAAGTTTTATAACTTTAATTATGTGATCCAATAATGGAATATCTACTGACATAGATATATAGATAGATAAATAGATAGGTAAATAGGCATTTTTCTCCTCATAGGAATACTAAGATTTTATTTTAAGGCTCTCTGTTATTTGTTGGATTACAAATATCATAGCTATTCACTTAACCTCTCTGTATGTCATTAACCACAAAATAAAAATGATATTATTTATCCTTCCTAGTTTACAGATGAAGGAAAATCTGGCATAGGAAAGTTATGACATAAAACAATATACACACTGTCTTGTGAAATTTTATTTCCAGTTATTATCAATTCAATGAAACAATTCAATGAAACAATCAGCCAAGATCAGAAAAAAAAAATTTAATTGCCTCAGGAAAGGTGACTAATTTTTTAATGAGGATTTTAAATTACGAAACTAGTCTTTGTAAAGTAACTGTCTAATATTAAACTGCAAATATTCTTATACTTTGTCAATCTGATGCTTTCCTTTCTATATGAGTATTGCATATCTTATGACATTGCATAACTTATGATAATAAATTTAGTATAAATAGTAAGTGTTTTTAATGTGGACGAAACTTAAAGATCTAAAGTGAGAAAATTCAAGAGCAGTAGGCAGTTGAGTCCACATGCTTTCAATATTTCTTGATTTTGGCACTTTGCAAAAATTTTTTCATTTTACCTCAATTATAATACATGAAAAGTCTTTTTATTAGGCTCTTCTCAGTGCTATAAAGTGCTCAAAAGTGAGAAGGTGCCCTCAATTAAGTAGGCTGAGAAAACAAGAATCCCAGAGTAAGCTCTTCACAGCCTCCAAAAGAAAGTCTTGCTAAATTGGTCTGAATATTTTTAGACTAAACAATCATAAATAAATATGAGTTACATTTATACACATAGGAAAGTCAGATTATACTCAAGGTTTTTTTAAAAAAGTGTGTTGCTTCTAAATGTATTTAACTCTCGAATGAAGAGATTTAACATTTAAGGTAGATATCTAATGAACATCTGCAGAATATGGACTTAAAAGAATGAGTTGACAGTTCTTAACATAAGATCATAAACTAAATATGTATCATAAAGTTCTTCCTTTTGTAAATGAGAATTATCCTACACTTCACAGATGTTCCTTACATGTTTCATAAATACTCTAGAGATAGAAAATATAATTTATGTGTTCATATTTAGAGTTGCCTTAAATTTTTCAAAAATTAAAAAACAGATTCCCAAATTATGTCTTGATTATAATCATGAAGTACTGAAATGAAGCATTTCTGTATGCCTTCCACCTTCTTGCATAATAAAGTCAATTTATATATATACTAGATGCATATTTATCAGTCTTATTTTGATGTCTTAGTTCAAATAAAATATAAAATATTTAACTTAATAGTGGTTCCATTAAGAAGTTATCATTCACAAAATGTTTTGCTTTATTTACAGTTATTTTTATATTATCCAAGTTATCTTTGAGTTTTTCCCTACAATTAAACTAAAGAACAATGAAATAGCATATCTGCTATGTAGCAGATCTGCACTTATTACCAGAATAAAGTTATTTGATTTCGTTAGCACATCCTCTAGTGTTTGTTTCTTTTATATGGTTTTAAAGGATCTAATGTTAGGTACGAAGATGACCACTGGGTTTTTAAGAAGAATCTTTTTTAAGCTAAAAAAGTATGTTTGTATGTACACAGGTAGAAACAACCATAACCTAAACTGTGAATCACTGTCCTTCTGAAATACAAGTCATATCAAGAACATTTAAAAAACAAAAAAATGTTTAAATTTTACAGTTTTTTTCCTTTTCTTTTTTTCTTATTCTCTCAAAGGCCTCAGGATAAAATGCTGCTTGCATGAGTGCTCAGTCACTTCAGTCATGTCCATCTCATTGCGACCCTATGGACTATTAGCCCACCAGACTCTGCCCACCGGATTCTCCAGACAAGAATACTGGAGTGGGTTACCATGTCCTCCTCCAGGCGATCTTCCCATCCCAGGGATTGAACCCAGGTCTCTTATGTCTCCTGCAATGCAGGGAGGTTGTTTATCACTAGCAGCATCTGGGAAGCCCCAAAATGTTGCTTAGGCTTCTTAAATTTGAAAAGTCTTCAATGACATTAACTTCATTCTGTAATACTTGGGAATCACAGGTTCAGACAAGTTTCTAAAATAAGGAAGTACTAGATTAATAGAAGTGTGTGTAATGTGGGTAAATGTACACTAGTAATGAATGAAGAAAGACAAAAATGGGATTAGGCCAACTGGAGAAGAGAAGATTCAGAATGAATAATATAATGTGGTAATATGGTACAGAAAATTTCAAGGTTTGATGAGAGTCCAGACTACGTTAATGGTATGATGCTTGGTACTTCTGAGCTCTACTTTCCTCATTTCTGAAAAACAATAATGCCTTTTAAAATTAAATATGTAACATATAAGTCTCATTCAACAAATTTTTAACTACCTGCAATCAGTCAGGTTATGTCTTAAATGTGAAAGATACGTAGTGACACAAGTAAGCACATTCTCTCATTTTAATACATAAAATTCTAATGGGGACATGATTAAGTACAAATGCAATACAAATCAGAATGCAATTACTACAATGAAGTGGAGGGACTATAGATCTACATGGTAAGGACACTTGTTTTAACTGCGGAGAATGGAGATCTTCCTATAAAAAGGAACAGGAGCAGGAAACTGTATCCACGGAACAGGAAACTGAAGGATGGCACTAGGGAAGAATCAATGGGGTTGAAAGAAATAAGCTGATAGAAGAGAACATTTTCATAGAACTTGGCTGAAGTTTAGTCAAGCGGCTTGCTCGGGCGCATAGAAGAAATGAGAAACTTCTCCAAACTCAAAGCGTGATGTCTACGTGGAAAGTATGAAAGATAATGAGTTTGCAAGTTTGTTAGAAGTCTAATATGGATTTGGATATACATATCAGACTCACTCCTTTGTTGTTGTTGTTGGTTTTTTTTTGTTTTTTTTTTTTTTTTTGGAGCCTTCAGCAAATATAGGATCAGGAAATCCATGGAAGTGTAGAAGATCACACTGAAAATTCCTATTGAATGAGAAGGAAGTAGGACCCATGTCGAGACCTGAAGAATATTAACTTTGAAAGGACGGAAAGGGATGAATAGTCTGAAAGAAGACAGAAAAAGGAGCCAGGAATGAAGGAGGAAACAAAAGAGTATAGTGTTAGAAGAACTAAGGGGGGCACTTCCAATGAACAGAAAGTGTTTACCATAACCGTAACCTTTTTCTTACATACAATATTTTATATAAAATATCAAGAATGAGAAGGACTAAGAAGTGTGTACCTGATCAGGGAACCAGGAGTCTTCTGATAAGACTGGCAAAAATAAGAGTTAATACATATATATATGGACAGTTCTTTCCTGACCTTTGGTGGTAAAAGGGAGAAAATGGGTCACACCCTGTGAAATATGAGGAAAGCTTGTCCTACACAGTATGAAGATACTTGATGAGTCGGTTCCCTTCTCTATCCTTATTTAGAAGGAAGGTTATATTTGAGTGAGGTTTTTTGGTCATTACTAAGTATGAAAAAAAAAATATTTTCTTAAATACCAGAACTGTGCCAAGAGAAGGAATATACTGACAATGAGAGTCAATATGTGACACAATAAGCCACCCCAGGAGCTCATAATGTACTAGAGCTAGAAAAGACTTCCAAGCCCTGTTCTCTTCAGCAAGACTCAATACATATCTTCCAATACCAATAATTGCATCTGAGAGGGTGAATTTTTATCACTCATCTATTCCCTTATTTAATTATTATTAAGTAAAAATTATTAAATTGGTATCAGTCATCTTTTGACCAAAACAAAACTAGACCAACTAGTTAAGAGAATTTGCAGATCAAAAGAGAACAATGTCACTTACACGTAGATATGCTTACTTATATATTCCTGACCTCTTATAAAAAAGTCCTTTCTTGTCCTGAATAAAATTAAATAATTACAATCAAATATGATGATTATAAAGTGTGTAACTGAATAACTATACCTATACCTAATTTCTTCCAATTATCTTCAGAATCTCAAAAAACTAATTTACTGAAATTGAATTGAATGCTTTAAAATTTTTTGTACCTTCTAAATTCTCAAATTCTAAAAAAAAAAAAAAAAAAAAAAACCTATAATTGAGTTCTCTAAAGTAAAAGTGGCAATGAAATCACATCTGTCGGCATATTATTCCATGTGATTAAAAAAGAGACTATGAACACAATAGATTCAAAACAATATTTAGGTATTTTCTAAAGCTTAAAATTGGAGTGACATTTTCTCATTAAAGCCAATCTATTCTGGACAACTTGATAAAGCTGACTTTTTTGGAAGACCCAAAAATCTTTAGCCTCCTATTGTCACCTATCATAGCTCCTTTATACCTTCTTAAAATTTGGGCTTCCTGGATTACCAAATACAATGAAATTTAAGGAGACTGCCTGCTATGTGGGGAATGCACTGCTGAGCCTAAGACAAACACAGAAGTAAAGGTAGGGAAGACATGGACCTCGTCCTTCAGGAGGTGTAAATCTAGCTCAACATGCTAATTTTCATTTGAACTGGGAGTATCAATTCTGTCCCTTACAATATCTTTCTGCTTCTAAATATTTCGAGAGACCAGGCTAAATTTCAAAGTTTATATTATTTCATTCTGTTGTCTGTAAAATTTTGGAATTTTTTTTTTAAGCTTACTCTGCTGCTGCTGCTAAGTCACGTCAGTTGTGTCCAAGTCTGTGCGACCCCATAGACGGCAGCCCACCAGGCTCCCCCGTCCCTGGGATTCTCCAGGCAAGAACACTGGAGTGGGTTGCCATTTCCTTCTCCAATGCATGAAAGTGAAAAGTGAAAGTGAAGTCACTCAGTCGTGCCCGACTCTTAGCAACTCCATGGACTCCAGCCTACCAGGCTCCTCCGTCCATGGGATTTTCCAGGCAAGAGTACTGGAGTGGGTCGCCAGTGCCTTCTCCAAGCTTACTCTAGTCTGAAATTCAGGAGAACCAGTAAGTTCTTCTATTTTGTTTTGTTTTTGTTTTTATTTGTCCATTTCACAGTAGTAGACTCAGTCTTATTTTTAACCATAATTTGCTAATTTCTCCTTTCCATTTTTTTTTTAGAATTCTGAATTATGTCATCAAGCAATTACTTCCACTGAGGTTTTTCTTTCATTTTTCTATACTCAATTAATTTCTCCCTACTTTTAGGATCAACTTATGTATGAGAACAAAAAAACAAACAAACAAAAATGAAGTTGCAAACTGTGAATGCATGAGGCAAATTGTCACAAAATAAAAGCAATAAACTAAGGGAAAAAGTAGGAAATAAGTACCCCACCAGAGGCTTTAACTATTACACCAAATAACAATAAAAGTTTTTGTAAAATAAGTGCTTTATTGCCTAGTTTTGATAAAACAAAACTTTAAATGCCAGTCTTTTTTTTTTTACTTTATTACTTTGTAAGTATACAACTGAAAATGTCACAAGAGTCATCTACTTTCTAATATTCTTCTCTTTATTATTTTGCTAAGTATTTGAAATGGAGAAGGCAATGGCACCCCACTCCAGTACTCTTGCCTGGAGAATCCCATGGATGGAGGAGCCTGGTAGGCTGCAGACCATGGGGTCGCGAAGAGTCGGACAGGACTGATCAACTTCACTTTCACTTTTCACTTTCATGCATTGGAGAAGGAAATGGCAACCCACTCCAGTGTTCTTGCCTGGAGAATCCCAGGGACGGGGGAGCCTGATGCGCTGCCCTCTATGGGGTCGCACAGAGTCAGACAGGACTGAAGCGATTTAGCAGCAACAGCAGCAGAATTCTAAAACATTTTCAACTTTTGCTGAGCTAAAGTTGTTTTTCTGATTGTTTAAAATGTCTTAACAAATGAAGACAAAATATTTAAAAGTATGCTTAAAAGTATGAGTATGTATTTTCAGTACAATACCTGAGTTGTACCTCTAAACATTCTATTCTAGAACTAATACAATTTTGTGTCTAAAGGTATATGTTCAATAAGAGATCACTTTATTACTGTTAAATGATACTGTAAATTACAACTATCATTGATTAAAAGCTTATATCTCTCTGACTCCACTGAGAGATACTTTTCTAAATGTATATACGTATCTATCTACATATATATGATTGATATATATATACTGAATACATGTTTATATTTAAATAATAATCTATATCTAGGATTGTTTTCTCCATTTTACACCCAGAAATCAAGGCTTATAACTTATTGTATTAATTACACCAAATGAGATGAAATATGATAAAATCCAAATGTTTACATACCAAAGTAGTTGGTTCAAAGTTATAAACCCTTTTATTTCCGAGACATCAACTCTCAAAGAATACTAGAAGACTTAGAAGAGTTTGGTTCTAATTCTGTCTTGGCTACTTATCCCCCAAATAAACCTCATAGCTCTGAGACCCAGGACAATCCTGACCTGACCATAGTACAGGAAGAATGTAAGGGGCTTTTGACCAACCTAGTGGGATTTGGCTGTAAGCATCCTTGTTGACACTGTTTCCACTGTTTCCCCATCTATATCCCATGAAGTGAGGGGACCAGATGCCATGATCTTAGTTTTCTGAATGTTGAGCTTTAAGCCAACTTTTTCACTCTCCTCTTTCACTTTCATCAAGAGGCTTTTTAGTTCCTCTTCACTTTCTGCCATAAGGGTGGTGTCATCTGCATATCTGAGGTTATTGGTTTTTCTCCCAGCAATCTTGATTCCAGTTAAATAGTTTTAAATAACTGTACCAGACTTAAAAAGAAAGAAGTGGATATTCTCTCCTGAAAAAGTAGATTACAATGAGGAAGCTAGTCCTTTGCATGTCTGAAACTTAAATAAATAAATCATGTAAAAGGACATTATTTTAAAAGTTTGGTCAATGGAGGAACATATTTATAATGCCCCTTGAATGTAATGGTATGGAGAAAAAATAATTTATAAGCAGTGCTCACAACATTTACTCTTTGGAGATTTGTTTTATGTTAGCATATACTTACTAGTCTGATTGGGCTTCCCAGTGGCTCAATGGTAAAGAATCTCCCTGCCAATACAAGAGATGTAGAAGTCATGGGTTTGCTGTCTGGGTTGGGAAGATCCACTGGAGAAGAAAATGGCAACCCACTCCAGTATTCTTGCCTGAGAAATCCCATGGTGGACTACAGCTCATGAGGTGTCAAAAGAGTCAGAGATGACTCAGCAATTAAACCAACAACACAAATACTCTGACAGTCCTTGAAGGACATGAAGACTTTGGAAGAGGAAGACTTAGAGCAGGTTTGTTATACACAGGAAAGTGCACAAGCAAGTGAATCAGAAATCCACTTTACTCATGGTACATAAAAGAAAAGAAATGCAACATATTCCCAATAATACATTGACAGTAGTCTAAAGATTTGCAAAATTCCACAGAAGGAAGAAAACATCAGAGAATTAAGCCATTGCAAAGAATAGCCAAGTTTACTACAGTAACATAATTTCAGGTAATGTTTAGGAAACAATAGTATGATTTATATTTATATAATGTAATGTTTGCACTTTACATAAAGAATAAAATATATACATTTAAGTCATGTGAATTTTATCATTGGCCCTATTAAAAATAGAGATATAAGAAATCCAACTTCAACCATCAAATACTTCATTCCATAAGCATTGTTTACATATCTGATTATAATGTTAAACCTTTTAAATTCTAGATCTTGCTTCCTCTTCCTCTGCTTCACATCAGCAACTTTAAAGTACTCCAGTTCAGGTACAGGCAAAATTCAGGTGACATTTTCTCATTGCACGTGGCAAAATCAAAAACAAGCTTTAAAGAAAAATCAACCTCAGGTTTTTCATTTAACCTGAATTCAGTGGACCTATATTTTAAAGCATTATGCTAATCTCATTCTACTCTTTAGATGTGACCTTGACCAAGAGGAAAGTGGCATAAGAAGAATTATCTTGCTTAGGATAGCTTTGCTATGATATTCACAGACAGTTATCCATCGGAAACTGTAGTACAAAGCCATTATTTTCTTTATTGTGCTATGCTAAAGTTCCAGAGAAAGTCCACATTTCCTCTGCTGTATGCATCTGCCATACACTACTTTAGCTGACACAGCAGCATGCAAAAAAGAAGGTTTTCATTCCCTTTTTTTTTTTCCAGTATGACCACATGGGTAAAAGTGAGGCTGAAAGTCAGCTTTATATGCAGCAGTCACATTGCTCAAGTATTCAGGTAAGTGACTTGTGTCTAGGTGTCTGCAGGAACCAGCCATTTCAAATCAAAGCAACTGGATTCCCAAATGAATTAAGCTTAAAGCTAATTTGAATTATGGAATTCAGTGTATATTTCTGGGGTATCATAAAAATGTAATAAATGTAGCAACATCATCACTGAGCTTTGCACATGATACATGAACAGAAAAAGAGAATATGACACATGTAAATAAAATTATATTGCTTAAATTCAGTAGAATATTATCAAGGTCTTTTGTCATATATGTTAGGATCACATATTTGACTGTGTGGATCACAACAAACTGTGGGAAATTCTTCAAGAGATGGGAACACCAGACCACCTGACCTGCCTCCTGAAAAATCTGTATGCAGGTCAAGAAGCAACAGTTAAAACTGGACATGAAACAACAGACTGGTTCCAAATTGGGAAAGGAGTATGTCAAGGCTATATATTGTCACTGTGCTTATTTAACTTACATGTACAGTACATCATGCGAAAATGCTGGGCTGGATGAAGCACAAGCTAGAATCAAGATTGCCGGGAGAAATAGCAATAACCTCAGATGTGCAGATTTGTGACAGAAAGCGAATAAAAACTAAAGAGCCTCTTGATGAAAGTGAAAGAGGAGAGTGAAAAAGTTGGCTTAAAGCTCAACATTCAGAAAACTAAGATCATGCATCCGGTCCCATCACTTCACGGCAAACAGGTGGGGAAACAATGGAAACAGTGACAGACTTTCTTTTGGGGTCTCGAAAATCACTGCAGATGGTGACTGCAGCCATGAAATTAAAAGACACTTGTTCCTTGGAAGAAAAGCTATGACCAACCTAGACAGCATATTAAAAACCAGAGACATTACTTTGCCGACAATGGTCCCTCTAGTTAAAGCTATAGTTTTCCCAGTAGTCATGTACGGACGTAAGAGTTGGACTATATGGAAAGCTGAGCACTGAAGGATTGATGCTTTTGAACTGTGGTGTTGGAAAAGACAGTTGGGAGTCTCTTGGACTGCAAGGAGATCAAACCAGTCCATCCCAAAGGAAATCAGTCCTGAAGAGTCATTGGAATGACTGATGTTGAATCTGAAACTCCAATACTTTGGCCACCTGTTGTGAAGAACTAACTCCTTGGAAAAGGCCCTGATGCTTAGAAAGATTGAAGGCAGGAGGAGAAGGGGACAACAGAGGATGAGATGGTTGGATCACATCACCAACTCAATGGACATGAGTTTGATTAAGCTCCAGGAGTTGGTGATGGACAGGGAAGCCTGGTGTGCAACAGTCCATGGGGTTGCAAAGAGTAGGACAGGACTGAGCAACTGAACTGAACTGATGTGCATTTTCATAAATAGTATGTATTTACTGTTATGAATTTGGCTTACATGTCAAGTGTTTGGTTACTGAAAATAAGAAAAAAGATAAATTAACCAAGTCTGAAATCCCAGTGAGTCTGTCACTTTGGTCACGTCATTTTACTTCTTCAGGTCATACTTTCTCCTCTGTAAAATGAACAGACCTAACTGCAACAGCATCTTTTTAACAGGTTAAAATGGAATTCACAGATAATGTAACGACCTATATACACTTGACTTCAACATAATCAATATAATTAACCAACCATACTATAAAGGAAAAGCACAGTTTCATGATAAAATGATTTATATTTGAATGTATAAATGCTCTGGCACAACTATACAGAAGATATAGATAAAGTCCTCAGGTGTTTACAAACCCTGTAGAGAAGATCAAGCTGAAAGAGAGAACAATAAGTGAAACTTTTGTGTCCAGTTCTTTGCAGTCCCATGGATTGTAGCCCTCCAGGTTCTTTGGTCCATGGAAATTTCCAGGCAAGAATACTGGAGTGGGTTGCCACTTCCTATTCCAAAGGATCTTCCCAACCCAGCGATCAGAACCCACATCTCCTGCATCCCCTGTATTGGCAGCCATATTCTTTACCACTGCACCACCTGGAAAGCCTTTTATGAGGTTAGAGGGCCTCAAATACCATAAATTTCATTTCCCTCGGTAAAGAGATTTTCTAAAATGGTGATTAAGCAAAATTCAGTCTTTTATCAGTTTACGTGGTAGTTGTATTCTTGGAAAAATCATTATCCTTTAAAACCACACAAAAATTAAATTTCCTTTTGTGGAAAATGGAGATGGGTCTAAGCTCAGATAATTATATTATAAAAATAGAGCAATACTTTCCTACGAGAAACTCTTCTGAGAATGACAGATATTAGCATTCCTTGATTCTGCCCACTAAGCATAAGCAGAAGCCAGTATGGCGCAATCTCTCTCTAAAAAACAAACAAAATCTAGATTTTCCATTAATTTCCTCAGAGTAAATACTCCTGGGATGGTCTGCTTCAGGCTTCCAACATGTCAATGTGTGAAGAGTTGGAAACTATCCTTGCTGCTGCTGCTGCTGCTAAGTCGCTTCAGTCATGTCCGACTCTGTGCTACCCCATAGACGGCAGTCCATCAGGCTCCTCTGTCCCTGGGATTCTCCAGGCAAGGACACTGGACTCGCTTGCCATTTCCTTCTCCAATGCATGAAAGTGAAAAGTGAAAGTGAAGTTGCTCAGTCGTGTTCAACTCTTAGCGACCACATGGACTGCAGCCTACCAGGCTCCTCCTTAGGATAGATGATTCTCACACCACTGGTAAGGCCTCTTAGCCACTGCATTAACCAACAAAACTACAAAATTCCAAAATATCCCTTTGACAACCACTAACTATAGTGATCTGTTGAATTTCACTTACAATTTTATGATAAAACTTGAAATCAAAAACTTTTATTATCACCTTTAATTTTTACCTTATATATTATTTTTTCTTGTTCTGTGTCTTTTATGTACATATATGAAATGTTCTCCTACACTAAGAAGATACGGAAAAAGTTACTTTTGGATACTAAAGTATTTAGTAAGTAAGAACATCCTATTCCCAAGGTAATCCATTCATTTTAATTCATTCAGCATTTAGTGACCATGCCAGGTTCCAGTCTTGGTTTTGGAATGAGCAACTTGAATCTTCTCAAGAACTGGATAGGCCAATAAAAACATTAAAAAAAAAAAAAAAACTTCTTAAAAAAACTAAAGTATTTGATAGAGTGGATAAAATAAGTGAAGATGAGAAAGTTAAGTTTTATTAAAACTAATATATATGGAGTATTCTAAGAACAAATAAAATACTTACAATGCTTAAATTTTATGCATTTTTATACTATAAAATTGTTACAGAACTAGAACTATTTATATGGAATTGGTTATTCATATTAAGGAATAATGTGTTATAATAAGAAGACAATGGAATTTCTTATTCACTAAACTATTCATTGAGCTCTGATACCTTATTAACCAAGTGATCTCAGGCAATTTGCTGAACTGAAAAATGAAAATTATAATGGTCTTTGCACTGGACCTTTTTTTTTTTTAAGTGTAGTTGATTTACAATGATTCAGGTATACAGCAAAGTGATTCAGTTATCACATAAGTATTTTTTCAAACTCATTTTCATTATAGGTTATTACAAGATACTGAATATAGTTTCCTCTGTGTGCTGGGTCTTGAGAAGATTTAAAATAATATACCATTGTATTTGGCATGCAGGAGCATTATAACCAATATTATATAATAGCTCACATTTTTACTCCTGGACCCTAAGTCTTCATGGAAGATTCATTCTCCTTCCTTTATAATGTCTAACACAATGCCTTGCACAATTTTAAGTTCGGTAAATATTTGTAGAATGAATCAGTTCCCAAAGCAATGAGCATATCGTGGCACTTTTTATTTTAAAGTGGTACCATACAAGTGCATATAATCACAATACTGATAACACAATTTTATAAAAAATAAAAAGAGTAAAAATTCCATAGATATGAAAAATTGATTATTAGAAGAACCAAGTCTACTATAATCTACACGTACTATGATTATTGCCTTCTGATTATTTGTATTCATTTAGGATTTGTATTATATTAGCATTTTCAGTGTATCCTATTCTTTATCTTCTCAGCACCTCTATGGAGAAGATAGGCACTTGTTCCTTTTAAGGCACATTCAAGAAAGGCCCAGGCACAGTGGCTTCATACTCGTTAAGGCCATATATCAAGAAAGTGAAGAATAAAGAATACACTCAGAACTGCTATACTTTTGGTTTGGTGTTTTAGTCACTCAGTCATGTCTGACTCTTTTGATCCCATGGACTGTAGTCTGCCAGGGTCCTCTGTCCATGGGATTTCCCAGGCAAGAATACTGGAGCGGGTTGCCATTTCCACCTCCAAAACACCTTCTCAAACTAGGGGTCAAACTGGCGTCTCTTGCATTGCAGGCAGTCTCCTGCATTTCAGGTGGATCCTTTATTGACAGAGCCACCAGGAAAGCCCATGCCACCAAGGAAACCCACTTTAGCCACTCTAAAATTATTAAACCGTGTTAATTTTGGTAATAAGGTAATGAGGATACGCAAAGCAATTTCAGAGTACACACTTCACACAGAACATTAACATTCTAAGAATCTTTATTTTGAAGAAAACGGTATAAGAAATCTTCCTCTCCTTTTTCTACTTAGAGAAAGCAAATAATGGTATTTACTGAAAGTAAATAATAATAGTTTTTACAGTATTATACTGTGATTATTTTTTACGAAATATCTAAATATTTAGAGCATTTCCGAGTTCCACCCTGCACACTAATACATATTTTCCTCTTAATTACCATGTTTCTCTTTAATTTTCATTAAAATAAAATGGCTGGCATTTAAAATTTTCAGGAATTTTCTGACAGTCCAATGGTTTGGACTCGCCCTGTCTCTGCCTGGGCTGGATGCCTGGTGAGGGAACAAAGATCTTGCAAATTGTGTGGTGCAACCAAAAAATAAATAAGTAGATAAAATCATGTAAACCCATGTATTATTTCTCAAAGTTTCAATAAATCTTACAGTCTTCAATAAGAATACAGATTGTTTTGAATTTGCCTATGGAAAAACTTGGATAGATTGGATATTTCTCACATACCCTGAAGCTTTCAAATATAGTTTACAGGGTTTTTTTTTAATCTTTCATCATATTATAACTCAAATATTCCTTGATTTCTTTGACCACAGAATTGATTCCTGAAGGAAAAGATTTTGATATCTGTAGAACATTCCAGTGCATGTAACAGATCATTTGTTACAATATTTTCTTTCTTCTGCTGCTGCTGCTAAGTCGCTCCAGTTGTGTCCAACTCTGTGCGACCCCATTGACGGAAGCCTACCAGGCTCCCCTGTCCCTGGGATTCTCCAGGCAAGAACACCGGAGTGGGTTGCCATTTCCTTTTCCAATGCATGAAAGTGAAAAGTGAAAGGGAAGTCACTCAGTTGTTTCCGACTCTTAGCGACCCCATGGACTACAGCCTACCAGGCTCCTCCGTCCATGGGATTTTCCAGGCAAGAGTACTGGAGTGGGGTGCCATTGCCTTCTCTGTTTCTTTCTTCACTCCTTTGCTTTTTATGTAGACACTTATGTGAAACGTGAGGTCTAGTTCATAGATGAGTATATCTTTAAATTCAATGCATTTCAGACTTTTTGTTTTAAATGTTAGTTTGTGATTAATGGCATGAAAAATGAGAACTAAATAAGAGCATAATTTTTATGAAATAATCTGCTATTTCTCCATTTTAATAAGAATAATTATAACTGAGTTCAAAAAAATTAATAACACTATCACAAATTTGTCTTGGCAAAGGATAAATATCTATTTTTGTACTGGGTCAAAGTTTATGAAAAGCACTGCATTCCTATCATATTGATAGAGAATCAGAGATCCCCCTACACTCCAAAATAAAAAATGATGCAGTTTAATTAAACACTGGGAAACGTCACTGAACAAAATTTTAGCTATCATTTATGAAAAAGCAGTGGACACTTCAATAAAATTGATTTTCTCTTCTCTTTCTTTTCTATAGTAACACTTTGATGTACCAAACATATCTTTTAAAATATGACAGCAATTTTAAGAATGCACTGGCATGATAAAAAGTGCTTTTCTAATGCATTCATCCAAATTTCAAACTGTTAGCTAGAAAGACTACAGTCAATAGAACACAGCCTAAGCGATAACCTTTATCTCTAGGCAACTTGGACAAGCAAGATAAATGGAACAAAAGATACATTGAACAGTTTTGGTTTTGCTTCTTCCTAGCAGGTTATTTCCAACATATTACTTTGTGTTTCTTAAATTCCAAGCTTTCATCTCTTTTTCAATGGTCAAAATTTGTTTCAAGTCAAGGCTTTTTGAAACACTGAAAATAAGTGAAAAAGAAAATACAAACAGAAATTAAATAATAGAAAACAGTTATGAGAGGCTGTCATTTACAAAGCACTGTTTGGGATTGAAGAGGCACTATCTTAGTGAATTCTTAAAACTACACTATTAGGTAAGAACTATGATTCTCATTACACAGATAAGAAAATTGAGGCTTACAGACTACCTTGTACAAAATCACACTGTTAGGGAATGAAATTGGACCCTGACTGACTTGATAGCACAATTCCCCAAAGTGTAATATAAAGAGTGCACTTTTATAGAAAGGGGACTTTATATAAAGCACGATCAAATAAAAAAGCAAAAAAAAAAATTCTAAAGTGAACAAAGTAGATTTAACATGACAGTATAACGGAACAAAATCCTTGTTTAAGTCCATCTTGTTCCCACTATCTCATTCCTCAAAATTTTAAACTTTCTGAAAAATATGGTTTAAAATTTTTACAAAACCATTGTTTCAAGAATGAACAATGAAATGAGTTAAGTTTGCTCTATTAATAAATAACATAGAAAACCTCATTGTTTTTATTTTTAATACCAGTGGCAAAGTCATTATATTCAGGAAAAATCATTTTATAGTAAGACTATTCTTTCTTGACATTCTCACTACTATGAATGCCTTAATGTGTAAGTCACTAGTAGTGAAACTCACATTTAAATATATAGTAATATGTGTCATATTTATTTTCATCTTAAATGATTTTAGAAGAATTCAATGATTTGTAAAACATGAACATTCTGAAACTATTATAATTAAAATATCCAATTTTTAAATCTCTTATACAATATGCTGAGAATAGTTCATCTAGTTAATGTTTGAATACCTTTTCTGATGAAGAATTTATTACTTCTCAAAGAGTCGATCTCCAGACATTAGTAATTATTCCCAATGCCTTCCCATCATACTATGGTATATTGTTTTCACTGTGTCTATGCATGATACAATTAATATTTTAACCTAGAAGGCTTATTATAGATTTGCCATTATTATTTATGAAATGGCTAGTTCTCAGAATTTTATATTGAAATAAAAATAGTTGTGCACTGTGATTCTGGAAAAAAAAAAAAAGAAGACTCCAATCTAAATATTCCTTCAGTAGTCTTCTCCTATCTTGATGGAAGCAATATGTTTTGGTTTAGAAAAGTCTTTATCAAATGTCAAAATGTGTGTTTTAAAAAGTATAAGATGGTGATATAAAGGATTATAGTCACAGCAATTTAGTGTTAAAATTAGGATAGGAAATGAACCTGAATTTTTATTAGCTGTGATATTTCTAAATTAAATAGGTATAGAAAGATGCAATTAGCATCAAAACCACTTAATACTAAAGTAACAGAAAAACTGGCCAATTATGACTTAATTGTCAAACTTCTATGCTATTATAAGCAACTCATTCATATTTTGGGGTCTCGAGTCTATCATACTAAATGGGAATGCAGAGCAGTGTTTTTAATGAATAAATATTTTCTATTCTTAAGTCTTTAAGTTGTTGGGTAGGTTCTGATTGCAATCACTAAAATTTATAAATTTCTTCTCATTTATTTCCCCTAAAATTAGCTAAAACATGAAAAAATAACATCGATATCCTATCCTAGTAAACTGAATTGGTATCAATGAAAATCACTAAATTGATAGTAATTGAAACATTCTTTAAAATTAGAATTACAATTAGAAGTTTACTTTTCTATTTACAATGTAAATAGCCACATATGGAAATTAAAAATGACATTCTATGAGTGTAATTATGAAACACAATCCTGGAAATAATCAAATTTAAATGAATGCCTAAAATGAATTTTCTAAAGAACATTACATCAATATTGTCAAATAAAAACAGTATACCTATCTTGAAAATGTATATTTTTATAGTATTATGTTTTACTCTCTTGCTAATTTTCAGTCACCATAAATGCATAGAAAAGAAAAGCACATTTTAGACTAATTAGCATACAAACAAAAATTTACTGTATATAAATTTAAGGAAGGTAAGTATTCCTTGGTTTCAAGTCAACAGAAAATTGAAGCAGCACAATATCATACCCAAAATGGCCTAAAGTGTTGTGCTACTGTCTATCTTAAGCAATAAGCCTTTTATCATTGTGAACATGAATAAATGATAGTCTCTAGATTTGGAATAATGCATTTCCCAGTTCGTATCACAGGCATCCCTTAAAGTTCCACTCAAAACTCATCTCCTAGTTTACAATTTTAATGATAATAATTATCTTACTGTTTCTCCTTTATCCAAATGCCTCACATTCATTAATGTTTCATTTACACATAATTTGTGAACATTTCCTGTGCTGGGACCTGGGCTTAAGTCTAAGGATATAGTACTAGACCAGTGTGATATATGTAACCTCACAGAGCAGATTGAGTAACAGCTATTTATTGAGCATTTACTATGCCAAGTTCTTGGCCTATATTATATAATCTTCAAAACAATTTCCTTAAACAAGTTTATTGGATACAACTTTTAACCACTGTATTTACTATGGGTAACTGCAATAGCTATGTTTTTGTGACTGGAAGGGTTAATTTTGACTCCAAGCTTAATCTGTTTCTCTGACCTTAACCTTTGTTTTGCTGCTATAGCATACAGAAAGGCCTGCCTCAGGGAACCCTGCCCACCTCTGCTTGACCCTTAAATAAAGTCTATTTGTTAGCTCACAGGGAGATAACCTGAACCTGCCCACCTGCGAATGACTGACATCCTTGTGCTCCTTGTATAAGGAGTGGCAATGCTTATCACTGTGGCTCAGGAATGCATGTCTACTGCTTGCCAGTGTGGCTCAGAAATTCACTTTTGGGGGTCAGAATCATAGATGGTTATGACATCCTTGTTTATTGATGTGATAAGAAATATTCCATTTCACACCACCTGTGAAATGACTTAACACATCCCTCTGCCTAAGGCATGCCATCTAGGAGACATCTGCAAGAATTAAATGGTCTTTTTACGTTGCTTCCTCACCTCCCCCATCTCTGATCTAGAAAAGAACCTGGTATCCAGACCCCAACAAGATGGTTATTTTGAGACATTAGTCTGCCATCTTCTTGGTTAGCTCGCTTTCCAAATAAAGTTGTATGCCTTACCTCAGCACCTTATCTCCAGCATTTATTGGCCTATTGTGTGGTAAGCAGAGTGAGCTTGGACTTGGTAATACTTTCTTATAAGAAGAGATACTGAAAGAAATTGTATTTTTTTTTCTTAGAAGCAACTAATTGGACCAGTGAGCATATTATTCATTCATGAAGAGTTTTCAATTACAATATAATCTGTGAGATAAAAAAGAATCATCTCAATTTACCAATTTAGAATCTATATTTATCAGACTATGATGAAGTTGGGATATCTAAAATTGGTAAGTATTTGAATATCACCAAGAGTTTAGAAGACTAAATAATTGTTAGGATTATTGCATGTGAGTCACACAGGTTTGGTTTGAAATTATCATCTTTATCTCAAGCAAAGTCAAGTGGGCCTTAGGAAACACTGCTATTAATAAAGCCAGTGGATGCGATGGAAATTCCGGGAGAACTATTCAAAGCCCTAAAGGATGATGCTATCATGGTGTTGCATTCAATATGTCAGAAAATCTGGAAGACCTAGTAGTGGCCACAGGACTGGAAAAGTTCAAACTTCATCCCAATTCCCAAGAAGGGTAGTACTAAAGAATGTGCTAACCATTGGACAATTGCACTCATCTCCCATGCTAGTAAGGTCATGCTTCAAATCTTGAATGCTAGTATTCAGCATGATGCAAACCAAGAACTTCCAGATGTCCAACTGGGTTTAGAAAAGGTAGAGGAAGCAGAGATCAAATTGCCAACATTTACTGGATCATAGAGAAAGCTAGGGAATTTCAGAAAAAATCATATACCTCTGTTTCACTGACTATGCTGAAGCCTATGATTGTGTGGATCATAATAAACTGTGCAAAGCTCTTAAACAGATGGAAATACCAAACCATCTTTCCTGTCTACTGGTCAAAAAGCAAAAGTTACAACCCTGGATGGAACAACTGATTGGTTCAAGATTGAGAAAGGAGTATGACAGGGCTGTCTGCTGTCACTGTTTGTTTAACCTATATGCTGAGCACATCATGAGAAATGATGGGCTGGATGAGTTACAAGCTGGAATCAAGACAGGCAGGAGAAACATCAACAACCTCAGATATGTGGATGGTACCACTCTAATGGCAGAAAATGAAGAGGAACTAAAGAGCCTCTTGATGAGGGTGAAGGAGGACAGTGAAAAAGACAGCTTAAAACTAAAAAAAAAAAAAAAAACTGAGATCATGGCATCTGGCCCCATTCAGTTCAGTTCAGTTCAGTTGCTCAGTCGTGTCTGACTCTTCGCGACCCCATGAATTGCAGCACGCCAGGCCTCCCTGTCCATCACCAATTCCCAGAGTTCACCCAAACTCTAGACCATCGAATTGGTGATACCATCCAGCCATCTCATCCTCTGTCATCCCCTTCTCCTCCTGCCCCCAATCCCTCCCAGCATCAGAGTCTTTTCCAGTGAGTCAACTCTTCGCATGAGGTGGCCAAAGTACTGGAGTTTCAGCTTTAGCATAAGTCCTTCCAAAGAACACCCAGGACTGATCTCCTTTAGAATGGACTGGTTGGATCTCCTTGCAGTCCAAGGGACTCTCAAGAGTCTTCTCCAACACCACAGTTCAAAAGCATCAATTCTTCAGCACTCAACTTTCTTCACAGTCCAACTCTCACATCCATACATGACCACTGGAAAAACCATAGCCTTGACTGCTGCTGCTGCTAAGTCGCTTCAGTTGTGTCCGACTCTGTGCGACCCCATAGACAGCAGCCCACCAGGCTCCCCCATCCCTGGGATTCTCCAGGCAAGAACACTGGAGTGGGTTGCCATTTCCTTCTCCAATGCATGAAAGGAAAAGTCAAAGTGAAGTCGCTCGGTCGTGTCCGACTCTGTGCGACCCCATGGACTGCAGCCCACCAGGCTCCTCCACCCATGGGATTTTCCAGGCGAGAGTACTGGAGTGGGGTGCCATTGCCTTCTCCATAGCCTTGACTAGATGGACCTTTGTTGGCAAAGTAATATCTCTGCTTTTCAATATGCTATCTAGGTTGGTCATAACTTCCCTTCCAAGGAGTAAGCGTCTTTTAATTTCATGGCTGCAATCACCATCTGAAGTGATTTTGGAGCCCCGAAAATAAAGTCTGTCACTGTTTCCACTGTTTCCCCATCTATTTCCCATGAAGTGATGGGACCAGATGCCATGATCTTAGTTTTCTGAATATTGAGCTTTAAGCCAACTTTTTCACTCTCCTCTTTCACTTTCATCTGGCCCCATTACTTCATGGCAAATAGAAGAGGAAAAGTTCAGTCACTTAGCTGTGTCCAACTCTTTGTGACCTCATGGACTGCAGAAGAGGAAAAGGTGGAAGTAATGACAGATTTCCTCTTCTTGGGCTCTAAAATCACTCCACATGGTTATCACAGCCTTGAAATCATAAGATATTTGCTTCTTAGCAGGAAAAATATGACAAACCTAGACAGAGTATTGAAAAGTAGAGACATTACCTCTGCCAACAAAGGTCCATATAGCCAAAGCTATGATCTTCCCGGCGGTCATGTACAGTTGTGAGAGTGGGACTGTAAAGAAGGCAGAATGCCAAAGAACTGATGCCTTCGAACTGTGGTGCTGAAGTAGACTCCTGAGAGTCCCTTAGACACCAGGGAGATCAAACTAGTCAATCTTAAGAGAAATCAACCCTGAATACTTGTTGGAAGAAGGACTGATGCTGAAGCTGAATGTCCAGTATTTGGGGCATCTGATGCAAACAGCTGACTCACTGGAAAAATCCCTGATACTGGGAAAGATCAAGGGCAGAAGGAGAAGAGGGTGTCAGAGGTTGAGATGGCTGAATGGCATCACCAATGCAAAGGACATGAACTTGGGCAAACTTCTGGGGATGGTGAGGAATAGGGAGGTCGGGCATGCTGCAGTCCATGGGGTCACAAAGAGTCAGATATGACTGGGAAACTGAACAACAACAATCTCAAGGATATTTTTTTTCAAAAGCTATTTTTAAGAATAATTTTAAAAAAGGCATACGGATGCTAAATATAGAGTCAGCACTTGATAAATAGTCAATGGTAGTTATTTATTACTAAAGTATTAGAATATCTACATTAAGTGATGAATTTATCAATCAACAAAAGATAGAACAGTAAGTGACTTAATTATGTTTGCTTAAAAGAATCTTGGTGACTTTCTATTAATAAAGAACTAGAGGAAATAGACAAACTATAAACTAAAGGAGTTGGGTTAGACAGAAAATAATTAGATTAATAATTTATGAAAATAGGGGATAAAATGATATATTAGTGTTAATTCCCTGGATGATCTTGCTCAAGTTTAAAACATACACATACACTCCAAGTTCTTTTAGAGAACTTCGAACGTTGTTTGCCAAGTTGTTCATTTCCCTGGAAGGTCTTTCAAAAGACTAATAGTCTGTTTGCAAATACAGACCATGATCACTGCTTACACCACAAGTGTTATTTAGAGTTGCATCCAGAACAAACCACTTAAAGTGTAATTACTAATATATTAAAGCATGTTTCTTCTGTGCAGATTGCAACAAAAAGAAATATGAGAAATATGAAAAACAAAGAGAAAATCCATTTGCATAAAAATCTTGAAATCTAAATAATTCATCCTTTCACTCATTACCAAAAAAAAAAAAAAGGTGTCATTGAAATTTAAAAACAAGCTGGGTTGGAAATACAAGCATGATCAAGGACTGGTGATTATAAATTGATTTTGCCTCTGTAATTAAAGGGACAAAGTGCAGCTCACTTGCAACATAATAGTATCTCTACCAAAATGTTTCACTGTTCCTGAAATAGAAAAAACAATCTGCTATTGCCTTTATTAAATAAACACTTATTCATTTATGTAGAAAATTAGCTTATCTAACAGAAACTAGCAACTTGGATATAAATTACTTAAACTCTCTACAATAACTTGGGATAAAATTTTATCTTCATAACTGAAATAATGAAAATATCTAATTAATCAATGATCAAATTATATAATAAAATATAATGAATGAACAATGACAAATTTAATTAAGAAAAGTATAAAATATTTAAGAACACTACAATTATGTAGTGAAATTATGTACTATAGACTATTAAAAGACAAATAAAAGTTCATGCTTGATTGAGTATATTGGACATGAAGCTAAACCAAGCTTGTTTATAAAAAGAAGACTGTGTATGTCTCTTTCACTGAGTATTCACAAACATCTACTGTTCTTTTTGTAACTGTCTCTTGAATGTACTATATACAGCACAGACTGATAAAGACATTAGAACTACTCATCTAGAATATTTACATGGAAATAAACAGAAAAGAAACATTTTTTTCATGTGTAATTTTGAAAATGTCATGTCAGCTACTATCCATTATGCTTAGTCCTTTTTTGAGGCATTTACTTGCCATTCATTTATCTGAGACCATTTGAATTTGAGGAAGAAAGACTGGGAAACAAGAACCATATGAAAGTGGAAAAAAAAAAAACTGAGGAGAAAATTATTTTTTAAAGAAAAAAATTAAAATAGCAAATTTTAAATATATTTCCATGTTTATACTATATACTCACACATATATGGAGAATGGACAATATAAGATGTAAAGGTAAGTCAAAAATTGGAATTATACAGTTTTTAGGGAGATTTAATAAATCAATTTTTCCATTTCATCTTAATTCCCTAGGTGGTTATTCTTTCAGTTGTGGTTAAAAAAAACAAGGAGAGATATTATCAGCTTTTACAAGATATTAATTTTAATTCTACTGGATAGTTCCAGTACTATGGAACATATCCTTAGATTCCTAGGGCAGTTTCCCTTACTACTGGCTTTAATAATAATAGAGTTTAACTGATACGTGTGCATGTGCTAAGTCACCTCAGTCATGTCCAACTCTTTGCAACCTATGGATGTGTAGCCTGCCTGACTCCTCTCTCCATGGAATTTTCCACGCAAGAATACTGGAGTGGGTTGCCCATTTCCTTCTCCAGGGAATCTTTCCAACCCAGGGATTGAATCCAAGTCTCTAAAGTTTCCTGCACTGGTAGGCGAGTTCTTCACCACTAGCATCACCTACTTACAGCCTAATGCTCTTCTTTCCTAAGTCTCCTGGTCAGTTTCATACGCCCATAATTGTTGTACTTCTAGGCTTTGATGACTCCTCATTTCATCTGTATCAATTAGCTGTTTTGAGAGCTATTTTAGTAATTAATACATTAATTCATAATTGCAGCACATAGAACTTAAGATCAATTCAGTTCAGTTCACTCAGTTGTGTCCGACTCTTTGTGACCTCACTGACTGCAGCACGCCAGGCTGAAACTCCAATATTTTGGCCACCTCATACGAACAGTTGACTCATTGGAAAAGACCCTGATGCTGGGAGGGGTTGGGGGCAGGAGGAGAAGGGGATGACAGAGGATGAGATGGCTGAATGGCATCACCAATTCAATGGACATGAGTTTGAGTGAACTCCGGGAGTTGGTGATGGACAGGAAGGCCTGGCATGCTGTGATTCATGGGGTCGCAGAGTCGGACACGACTGAGCAACTGAACTGAACTGAACTGGACTACATACAGTATATCCTACTCAGCCTAAACAAAAGGTACCCTCAATTCAAACTTCTTTTTAGCAGGGTTTGACAAATGCTAGTGGCCACTCAACTACTGTAGTTGAGGGAAAATGTGATGAAAGTTAAAGTAGCATCAGCCAATATCTTACTTTTCCTGTTAAAAAATCCTGTGTTTATGAACACACATTATCACAAAGGCCCCACCTAGACCTTGGAAAGGTATCTGTGCTAGTGAGCAGCTTTGTTTCATTACCGTCTGGTAAATCATCTGCCTCTACACCTATAAGTCATCCCTTACAGATCTGACTACTTTGATATTTCTCTGAAAGTGAAGTGAAATCGCTCAGTCATGTCCGACTCTTCTCATCCCCATGGTCTGTAGCCTACCAGGCTCCTCCATCCCTAGGATTTTCCAGGCAAGAGTACTGGAGTGGGTTGCCATTTCTCTACTAATTAACAAACAAACAAGTGAACAAGAACAAAAGAAAACATCATTAAGAAAAAATAAACCTTCATAACCATTCATTCTGAGTAGGAAAATCGCTACTGTCTCATCTTCCAGACCTCATGAATCCTTTTCTACTTAGCTTTCCAAAACCCTGCTCCTGTCTCCATGAAAATTCCTCTAAAATCCCTCTCAGTATGACCAGTAATGATGAACTACAATTTCAAAATCAGATGTATAATGTTTTAAATAATTCTCATATGGCATGTTAACATACATGACAGGTTGGTGACACTCACTTTTTTATGACTACATTCTGATTTTCTTCCTATCTCTCTCATCATTTTTAGTACCTTCTATGAACTTCTCTTCCTCTGGCCTCCCTTTAAATGATTGCTATCTCCAGAGTTCACTTTACTACATTCTCACTCTATAGTCTTTGCATAAACTTCCAGTTCATACACCATTGGAAAGTCTAAAATATGTGTTTACATTAGATTCGACTGATAAGCTACACCTGCACATCTGATGGGCACTTCAAATCAACGTGATTAAAATTAAACTGTTTTCCCTTTATCAACATGGCAATTTTCAAAGTTAAAAAGAGAGAGGTTACTGCAATGAACACTTAGATTTCAATGCCCAACACTTGAGACTACCAAACATTCCTGACCTCATGTTATACATGCCCACAAAACTTTATTTTGTTTCATATTTTATCTTATTTGATGTTAAATAAAACCCAAAGTTCTATGCCTTTCCATTTGTAAATACATCAGTATGCATCTCTAATTAATAAGGGCTTTTAAATAACATAGCCAATAAAATCAACAATAAATTCTAAATAACAGCTATTATCAAACTGAGCCTATGTTTCCAGGAGCTCTTCATAAAGCTGGTTGTTCAAATTAGAACCTAAATCCCAGAAAGAAGATTTAATTATTGTATATCTGAAGTCTCTCTTTAATTCTATAATATCACTTGTATTCAACCTCTTTTTCCTTGATATATCTTTGAATTTGTGTGTGTGTGTGGTTATACCTGATTTTTTACACCAGTTTTGGTATGTCCTATAAACTGGTAATTGGGGCTTCCTTGGTGGCTCAGTGATAAAGTATTGCCTGCCAAGCAGGAGATACAGGTTTGATCCCTGGGTTGGGAATATCACCTGGAAAAGGAAATGGCAACCCACTCCAGTATTCTTGCCTAGGAAATCCCATGGGCAGAGGAGCCTAGTCTGTGGTCCATGGGATCACCAAAGAGTCAGATGTGACTCAGTGACTAAACAAGAATAAACTGGTAATCAGAAGTAAAGTCCTAATAAAGTACAGGACCAATTTTTTAAATAAAAAAAAAAAAATGCCTCATAAATTAAGTTATGTATTTCTCACTGCATCACATCCTGATGAATATAATATACAATTGTTCCACATTTAGTAATACTGAGACTTAATTTCAGGTTCAGGTAATTTCAGCCTGAGACCTAACTTACAAAATTTCCTATCAATATCCATCTGGTAACAGTATCCAATGATGGTCACCACCTAGATCTATAATTTTATTATAGGTTGCAAAGTGGTGATTTTTCTAATTTTATTATCCCCCTGCATTTGTTGGAAATTATCTCCAAAAATGAATTTCCCTACAAAAGAAATTGTTCATATAATATAAGCAAGATAAGTGCTTGATCTTTTCTCTTTAATTATCTATTAAAAGTAACTTATCTTTCTCCTCCTCACTTACTCTTATACCCGTATTTGGTTACACAGCACCTGAGTCAAAGTTTTTAATCTATTCTGCAATTCCTCCTTTCCCTCATTCATGTGCATTTTAGCCAGGTTTTACTTACCTCTAGAGCTTTTCACTGCTCTCTGCTTCTCCACTGCTTATCAGTGGCCACAAAATCAGACTCAGAACTCTGGCCTTGATTTGTAACTCATCCTCCACACAACTGCTAAAGCAATAATTCAAGATACCGAATCTGATAGTATCATTAAGCAGTTTAAAATACTTAAATCCTTCAACAGTTACTCAACACCTTAAGGTAAAATCCAAAAAAAAAAAAAAACCTTTCACAATCCCTGCTTTGTGCCAATCACATTTCCTATGAGCTTTCATTGAGATTTCCTGACTGCAGTTCTACTTAGCTATGGGTGGTCATCTGAACTTGCAGCCCATTTTCACATCTTTGCACCTGATAATTTCTAAACCTGGAATCTCAGTCTCCTTTGTTTCTAATTTTCGAATCAGCATTCAACCTTTCAGACTGAACTCAAAAGTCAAGTATTCAATAAAGTCTTCTCTCATCCTCCCAGACAGAACAGGTATTTTGATCTGTGTATTTGTTCCCCTACTGCCTTTAGGAAGACAAGATCATACCTACTACATGGTTGAATGATTTGTGTACACATCTATCTCTTTCAATAGACAGAAAGCTCCTTAAAAACAAAGGTATTTTCATCATTACTGAACCTTCAGTGCCTAGGGCACTCTTTTTAGTATATGGTATGTGCATAATAGGAAAAGGCAATGGCAATCCACTCCAGTACTCTTGCCTGGAAAATCGCATGGACGGAGGAGCCTGGTAGGCTACAGTCCATGGGGTCATGGATAGTCGGACACGACTGAGCGACTTCACTTTCACTTTTCACTTTCATGTACTGGAGAAGGAAATGGTAACCCACTCCAGTGTTCTTGCCTGGAGAATCCCAGGGACGGGGGAGCCTGGTGGGCTGCCGTCTATGGGGTCGCACAGAGTCGGACACGACTGAAGTGACTTAGCAGCAGCAGCAGCATGTGCATAATAATGATGAATTATGGTTGGTCCTGTGAAGCATATTAAGTCTGTTTTTTTCCTAGCCATTAAAAAGTGCCCCCTAAATTTAGTTTTGTTCTATGGTTTTCATTCTTTTTACTCACACTCAGAGTAGATGAGAGCTCACTTGTTATCCAGTTTCCTATCTTCTGCTATCTACAGTGTAGCTTCACTCATAGTCTACTAAGGTGGTTTCTCTGCCACATAGAAAGACTTATTACCAATCCCATACATACACTTTGATAATTCTTACTTTTTGTGTGTGTGTGTGCTCATATGAAGTATGATACCTCTATGAAGTGTCCATCCTCCTTTCTGCAAAATTTTTTAACAAGATTTTCTTTGAGTGATAACCAAGAAGCAACTTTAACAGTGGATGTTCAGGCTGCCTCATTTTTAATCTAAAAAGATAAGTTTACAAGGTTTGACCACATACTTCGTTAGCTGGATCCCCCCACCCGCCCATGTAAGAACGTATGCTTTGTCCTTTTAAAGAGACTATAAAATTCTCAATACTACAATCAAACATCTCTTCCTAAATACATAGTGAGAATGCTGCTAAACATAGAATATGCTTTAAATGCTTATATGAATGAAAAAGTAAATAAATAGCTATTACTAAATGCATAGATATACTTCTGTAGTTCAAATCACCTTGAAAGTTACCTTCAATGTCACATTACCTTTTTTAACATTATCACTCTTATTTTAAAATAAAAAATTAAATATTGGAACACAGAATACAATGATCAATCTTCAAAATATAATTCTTAAAATAACATAGTTAAAATCCATATACATATAACAATAACCCAAATAACAAAGATTAATCAAGTCAAGCTTGCCTGTGAATTCTTTTATTTCATTATATTCTCTAGTTTACTGAATAGTTTCTAAATTGCTTCAGAGATAATGAACCACCTCAAGCTATGTTTTAGGATTAGTAATTTTGATGATGCTATTTCATTTTTTCCTTCCTTTGTCTTTCACGCCAACTAAACAGAGAAAAGTAATTTGAACAATCTCTTCATACATTTTGTAAGCAATGAAACTCAATGACTGAAATTATGGGGAAAGTATTCCTTCATCTTATCTTTAACATTACATATGTCACTATTTACAATAAGATACAGGCAAGGGAATAAGAATTGAACACTGGAACCAGGCCCCTATAACTGAAAAATCAGACCAATAACTATGTTGTTAGAAACTAACAATGCCATATTCATTTAAAATGGAAAAATGTCTCTGAATAATATGCTTATTTAGTGAAGGCTAAGGTTGCACATTGACTATATAACCTTAAGTGTTACAGAGTTATTCTCACTCATGAAATGTTAAAAGAAATGCACTTAAACCTAAAAAGAAAAAAAAAAAAAAAAAAACTTGTTGGAGAAGGAAACGGCAACCCACTCCAGTATTCTTGTCTAGGGAATCCCGTGGACAGACGAGACTGGCAGGCTACAGTCCATGGGGTCGCAAAGAGTCAGACACAACTGAGCGACTGAGCACACACTAACATACCAAGTTAGGAAAATTCAGAAGCTTGAACTTTTTCATTGTTACTTACTGCCTTTGCCAAAGTGATCCTAATATAGAACAGGTAGTCATAAACATTCTTCATTGTAAACATATTTGGGAGCATTCATTTAATGATTCAACTACATTATTATCTTGGATGACTACATCTCCCATTATTATTTGTAATACTGTATCTACCTCTTCCTGCTACCTCTTCCTATATAGAGCTAATAAATAATTCTGAATATATATAAACCCTATTGAATTATATATACTACATTTTAAACAGCATGTAATTTTTACCTTATTAATAATTTAAAAATACCCACCATGTGCAGAAATTTGCCAAGTAGCCTTGATAACTTCACTTTCCAAATCTGATGAAAATCATTTTCTTAATTATATCCTTCTTCAGTTAATTTTCCTGGCGCATTAATGTGATCAGAAGCATTTAAAATTTGTTATTCACATTGTAAGAGGTTGTGAAAGCTTACTTCTCTCTCTCATTGTAGTAAATGCATGGAGATCTTATTAGGAGTGATAGATTATAGCTACAAAGAGGGATACACACCCCAAGGCTTCATGCCAATCTTCAAAGCAGGTTCTAACTGACATTGTGAGGTGTCTTTTTCATTCAACCACATCTTTTTATCCCTTCACTTGAACAAACACTCACCTAGAAAAACTGGTAGAATATTAATTTTAAAGGAGAGATCTCAAAAGATAAAAGTGAGTGTGTGCGTGTATATATATATATATATATATATATATATATATATACACACACACACATAGGATGTGCTCAGTTGGGTAGGTGCTTAATTTACTTTCATGCTGGACTGACCTAACTTAAGACTTGCATTTTATTTAAAGTATTTAAAGACACAATCATCAAAGTTTTTTGTTCTTTAATCCCTCCTGCAACAATAAAAGATAACATCAAGAGCTGTGGTAAAAGAGTTCCAGGACTAATTCACTCTCATTATAACACCTGGAAATAACCTAATCTCTCTCTTGTTTTTTTTAATTTTCTCTATTTCTAATCCCTTTCTTCTTTCTTCATTCCTTCTTCCCTTTCTTTCAACCATACATGGGTAAATGTAGAAAATTCCCTGTAGATGAAACATCTGATATTTCAGACTTACTCCTGGACTTTCGGTAGCATGTACAAAGGATACAATCAACTCTTAACTGATCAGCTCCCTACTATGCATAGGGCCCCTGCTTTTATTCATGCTATTGTAAATATACCATATTGTCCTTCTGAAAACATTACTTCTCTGTCATCAGTTAAAAGGTAAAACAGTAAAATAACTTAGAACATTTTAACTCTCCTATGTTTTTGCATGGAATACTTTCTAACTCTTTTCTCAGGCCCCTGAAAAAAACACTAATGCAGGCCTTCCTCCCAAAGCTTTCCATTGCATCTTTTCAAGTGTAATTCTATGATAAACAAACGTTTGTGTATCTTAACTTGTGTGTCTTAATTAAAACTTAACCCAAAGTTCTCAAGTTTCTCTCTGTAGTTTTCTTCAGGAGGATCTCCTTACACTCATTCCTCTTACGTATTTCAGGATCAGAATATGAGGGATGTTCTTCCTAAAACTGCTTCCAGAAAATTTCTTTTTATATTTAATTATAAATCCCTGCTTCTTTGTTTTTCATTCAACCACATCCTTGTCCCACATCCTTACGCTATCTGTATCTCTACATTAAGTACCTCCATATTTTACCACGTTCCTGATAGCTCTCCCTCCAAGACTAAGGAATTATTACCAGCCTCATGATTTTTCTGCAAGGTCAGCCATCATCCTAAGTGACTTCAGGGTACATATGGACAGTCTACCCAACACCATATCTTAACTAATATTTTAACTTTTCCAATTCAATGACCATTATTCCCACTGTTCTTTAACCATTTGTTCCCATGATTATGTCCTAAAAATTATCATCACCCTGAACTACCCTCAACTAGTCTACTCTGAAATCTTATATTCAAATATCCTACTTTTTAAATATTATCATTTTGGTTCTTTTACCTCTTTAAATATGTCATAGCTATTTTTTTATTACACAGCTTCTATCACTTCCTCTTTCCCTCCATTTTCAAATTCTATTCTTACCCCTGAAATCTATCGGTCTTTTCCTTGTTTAATGTCTTGTGCTAATAATTCTGGACATCATTATTGATAACACAACATATTCTCTCATGGATTACCACCTCATTTTTCTATATTCCTGTTATTTCACTAAAACCATAAGTCTGAAATCTGAATTCATGCTAAAACCAGATTTGTCTTTTTCTTTATCATGGTAGATATATATCCATTTCCAAGACTGGTATCATTTCAATTGATAGTCCTGAAAAATTTAGCTTGACCCTCAGCAAAATAATGGTCTCAGATATGTTCACTTCCTAATCCTTACAAACCGTAAATGCGTTAGGTTACATGGCAATGAGGAATTTAGGTAGCAGATGAAATTAAATTATTAACAATTTACTTTAAAACAGAGATTGCTGCTGCTGCTAAGTCTCTTCAGTCATGTCCGACTCTGTTCGACCCCATAGACGGCAGCTCACCAGGCTCCCCCGTCCCTGGGATTCTCCAGGCAAGAACACTGGAGTGGGTTGCCATTTCCTTCTCCAAAACAGAGATTGCATCCTGGTTTATTTGGAGATAGCTGATTTAATCACCAAGATCCTATAAATGTGAATGATGGGACTAGAAGAATCATTGTCAAATGTTGAAATATGACAAATTATTGTCTAGTAATGGCTGGATTTTAAGACAGAAGTGGGTCATAAGACAATGAGTTCAGTCAGCGTCTAGAATCTGGAAAAGACGAGGAAGTGGATTTACCCCAGAGACTGGGGCAGAAAATAATGCAGCCCTGCTGACACCTCAATTTTAGCTACTGAAACACATGTCATATCTCTGACTTGACAAACTATAAAGTACTAAACTTGCATTTTTTTAAGTTTCTGAAATTTATGGTAATTTGTTACAGCAGCAAACATAAACTAATACACCCATCTACCGTTTACCTCCCCAAGTCTAGAATTCAATTCCATTTTCTTCTGTAGGTATTACATAGTTGGTACTCAGCCCTTGATTGAAAAAGAGGCAACTCTGAGTGTTGCACTGAGAAGTTTGTGGTCATAAAGCATAGTTTTCCTTGACTTTCCATTTTTAATCCATAAATTCCTGAGAAAGTACAATTCATCCTCATCAACTTTTCAGCCATTTAAAAGTTGTTTCACCTTAAGCACATTTTACCCACCTTCAATAGAACATTGCTCAAATTACCCTCTTTTCTACATTCTCTCTTCCTGGAATGGAAGAAACCTTGATGTTGTGAGAAAAAGAACACAATTCTCCCTTTTCCCGATAACCAAAGCTATAGTTCTCTCTCTTCCTTTTAATTCTTATTCAGACTTTGTGAAAGTGTAGTTTCCTTTTCTTATTCTCCCTAAGCCTTTGTTGCCAGTCTGCTTCTTCCCTGCACCCACTACCTGTTGAATGTTTCAATCCTTTATGTTTACAGAAATTTTAGGTTAACAACAAAAAAAGACAGACACAGAAATTTTAGTATAATCTCTGCTCCCACACATGGATAGCTTCCTCAGTTATCAACATCACTCACCAGAATGGTACATTTGTTATTAAAAATGAACCTATGTTGATACATTGTAATTACTTGGATTCCACAGTTACCATATGGTTCACTCTTGGATGCTGTACATTCTATGGGTTTTGAGAAAAGAATGATGAGATATATCCATTATTATAATATCATACACAGTATTTTCACCGCCATAAAATTCCTTTCCGTTTCACCTAGTCATCTTCCCACCACACCACTGCAAGGAACAAGTAATCTTTTCCTTGTTTCCATAATTTTGCTATTAACACAATTTCATATATTTGGAATATAAAGTACTTAGTCTTTTCACTTAGTGGCTTCTAAGTGGCCTCTTTCACCTAATGATGTGCATTTTAGGTTCAATTTATTCTCATGACTTGATAGCTCGTAACTTTTTACTATTAAATAATATCCCAATGTCAATATGGTAAGAGTATGTTTACTTTTATAAGAAACTATCAACTGTCTTCAAATGTGGTTGCACAATTTTGCTTTCACACCAACAATGAGAGTTTCCATTGCTCTATATTCTCAAGAGCATTTGGTGTTGTCCGTGTTGTGGATTTTGGTCATTCTGATAAGTATGTGGTGGTATCTTACCATTGTTTTAATTGCCTTCCCCTAATTAAATATAATGTGGAGAATATTTTCAAAAGCTTATTATCCATCTGTATATCTTCTCTCATGAGGTATCTGTTAAAGCTTTTGGCAGATTTGTAAATTGTAAAAGGCAAGTGTTTTCCTTCTGAGTTTTAAGAGTTCTTAGTGTATTCTGGATAACATCCATTATCAGATGTGTCTTTTGCAAATATTTTCTTCCAATTTGTTGCTTGTCTTCTAATTCTCTCGACATCATTTTCTGCATAGCAGAAGATCTTAATTTTAATAAAGCCAGCTAGCCAACTATTTCTTTTCTGTATAATGTCTTTGATATTATATATAAAAAGGCACTATCATATACAAGGCTATCAAGGTTTTCTCTTATGTTATTCTAGAACTTTTATAGTTTGCATTTTACACCTAGCTCTATGATCTGTTTTGAGTTAATCTTTGTGAAGGATAAGTGGCTTTTTGTCACATTCTAATAACAATTACACACAAAACACACTGTTGAAGAAAAGCATTTTTCCCTCCCTCATTCCTTCTCATGCCTCATAAAATGGCAACCACCATTTTATGTTGTTTCCATTAATATAAATTTGAGTACTTTCAATAATTCATAAAGTGAAACTAATGGATTTGTCTTTTGTCATTCTTGTTTTGAAACTTCCTTAAAGTTTCATCAATAATCGGCTTCAGTGCTCAACCAATTGCACTATTTTGAAGATTTTTATTATAAATTGAAGTCTATGCACAGCAAATTTGGTCTTGGTGCAGAGATAATTTGAACTTTTGTATCTCTGCATGGCCACATCTGATTTGCAATATGCTAAACTAAACCTACTGAGTCAAAAATTATCCTAACTTCTAACTTGAAGAATTATCTGGCAAGAAATCAATTGAAAAACCCAAACCCATTATGAAAAATAAAAAGGATAAAGAAAAAAGAGGAGGAGGGAGAACATGAAAAAGAAATCACACACACACCCACACAAAGGAGGAGGAGATAGACACACACATCACATTAAATATGAGGTTGTATAATTAGAAGTATGAATATGGGGAAAATATTTATTAGATGGCTACTTGATATAAGTATTAACATTATTTCTTAGTTGGATTGGAAAACATGACAGTTTTCTACAAATCACTTTTAAAATCTTGATACTCATCATAATAGATTTTCTGGCATATGTAAAATGTTGATAATTTTTTTACAATACTCAAAAGTAAATAAAGCCATTTAGAGACAGGACACAAAATTTGGCTCTCCATTGTCACTAAATGAGGTAAAACCAAGTAAGATTTAAGTATTTCCTTGAAATCATTTTTACATACTTCCTCATTTTTTGAAAACCCAATATTCTAACTCTGGAAACCTTAAGGTAAAAACTGTTACTTCATGCAGCTGACTGATTGCAGAGTACTTTGAATAAAATCCAAGTACTACTCATTTATATTTCAAGTGTTTATGATGAGTTCTTCTTTTGTTACACAGAAACAAAATATTTGAAGCCAATATACTTGAAAAGGTACTTAATACTCTTTGGTAACAAATACACAGAAGTGAACAAAGGGTATCTAAAGGATAAAAAGCTTACCAAGGCTTTTATTTATTTTACAAGGTATTAGAAGATCCTCAAAAATATAAGAACATCCTGTATGTTTACCAGCTCTCAAAAAATGATGAAAAAAATATAAATATACTGAATTATAAATGAATGACTGAATGAAAAAGCAAGCAAGTAAAAACCTCAAAGAAAATGGGAGATGATAATTATCTCCCATTGCTTAGTTTTTAAATTTACATTCAAGACTACATGCTATCAAAGGAGGAGCCATTTTGTTAAGGGGTTTCTTTGGAGAAGGGTACTTGACAATGGACCACACTACACAATGCTATAGAAAGATGAAACAGTGGGTAGCCTGGGATGTATCTGTTAGGTAGCAAATGAGTCACTGTAAAGTAAAAGCAAGACTATAAATACTGAAAAATATCTTGAATATATGTAACTATCACAACATGTTTATAATCTAAGTTCCTCTTTTTATCCTCAAATATAATTTTGTATTTCTCTATCATGAAGTTTAGTAGCCAAATGAGAAAAAAAAAAAATCTGTGATTCTATTTTTATGAGTAGTGAAACCCAATAAGCGTGCTTAGTGACAAACTTACTAATGAACAAGATGGGATAATGTTCCTAGGAAAGGTAGAAAAGAAAAAAGGGAAATGTAAGGAGCCAATGGGAGCTGAGAAAGGAATTTAAACTATTGGAAGTCTGTATACTAACAGACACATGACAACATTCATCTCTTTGTCTGCTTCCATAGCATCTCCTCTTAAGAAGGAATATGGCTTTCTGCCACTGTGACTGATGCACAGAATCACAGACATGTCACAGCATTAAGGAGCTTCATGACAAGAAGACATGCTGCTTTAAAGTGAACTTTGACTGAGCTTAAACATGGGGCACAGCTGTCAAACTGCACATGGCTCTCTTCCAATCTATTCTCATTCAAATGATGTTTTGAACTGATTGTAATTTGAAATGATAGGATTACTAGAGGAGATGGGTTAACTCTGTGTCAAGACTGAAAATCATGAGCTGTCTACTACTAAAAATGTTTATTGTAATCATCCTATAGAAACAAATGTGAACAAAGGTGCTATCGTTGTGAGCATTTAATAAAGTCATTACTAAATTTCACGAAAACCTAAGGATGTTATACAATAAAAAAATATGATACAACATGGATGAGAGGATAAATCAAAAGATAAAAATAAGGAAAACTGCATCTTTTATCAACTGGAAGTTATCAAAACAAAGGAACTAACTTAACTAGTCTTTTCCTTTGGGTACAGTTAAGTTGGTTTTCTGTAGCAAACTTTAAACATTTAATTCACATTATTTCCAAATAAATAGTTGTATAGGACAGAAAAATGAAAATATTAAATCTTCTGTGACTTTATTCCCTATATGCATCTGAGAGAATCATAATGTTTTAGCAAAAACATGTGCCGTGATTTAAGGAAAAATTAAGTGTTTCTAAGTTTGCAGTACTCTCTGTATGAGCCTGACTAAAAATCAATTTTCCAAAATATTTTTCAATGTAACAATTTTAATCATCCTGACAAAGTGAAAAACAAGATAAGTAGTATCAGAAATGTGCCTTCACTGAAATTCACAAAATGCAGATACATCAACAAAGTGGCAGTATTTTTGTTTATTAATCACAGAATGTTAATAAGCATGTGTAAGTAGTAGGTGCTCATTAAATATGTGCTACAAAAATACTGGATTGTGATAGCTGTATCATTTGTACAATTATAGTTCTACAATATTCAAGATGGATTTTCAGCAGAATAAATATGAAATATTTTCAACAATTAGCTGAAAGAATACAAACTAATCATACATAATCAACAGGATTATTAATTATATCACTGGAATTTAAGATTTTTGGAATCTATTTTTATTACAAATGTCAGGATCTGAAATTGTCCTCAGCTGAAATCCAGCCTCTTTGCAATAAATTATAAGTTAAACAGTATATGAACCTAGAACTTCTGGATGCACAAGTTGGATTTAGAAAAGGCAAAGGAACCAGGAATCAAATTGCCAACATTCACTGGATCATAGAAAAAGCAGGATAATTCCAGAAAAACATCTATTTCTGCTTCATTGAATAAGATAAAGCCTTTGACTATGTGGATCGCAACAAACTATGGAAAATTCTTAAAGAGATAGGGATACCAGACTGCCTTATCTGCCATCTGAGAAACCTGTATGAAGGTTAAAAAGCAAAAGTTACAACAGGACATGGAATAATGGCCTGGATCCAAATTGGGAAAGGAGTACATCAAGGCTGTATAATGGTACCCTGCTTATTTAACTTATATGTAGAGTATATCATGTGAAATGCAGGGCTAGATGAAGCAGAAGCTGGAATCAAGATTGCCAGGAGAAATGTTAATAACCTCAGATATACAAATGACACCACCCTTACGGCAGAAAGCAAAGAGGAACTAAAAAGCCTTTTGATGAAGGTGAAACAAGAGGGTGAAAAAGCTGGCTTAAAACTCAACATTCAAAATACAAAGATCATGGCATTTGGCCCCATCACTTCATGGAGAATAAATAGGGAAACAGTGACAGATTTACCTTCTTGGGCTTCAAAATCACTGTGGACAGTGACTATAGCCATGAAATTAAAAGACACTTTCTCCTTGGAAGAAATGCTTTGAGAAAACTAGACAGCATATTAAAAAGCAGAGACATTACTTCGCCAACAAAAGTCCATATAGTCAAACCTATGGTTTTTCCAGTAGTCATGTACAGATGTGTGAGTTAGACCATACAGAAGGTTGAGCACTGAAGAATTGATACTTTCTAATTGTGGTTTTGGCGAAGATCCTTGAGTATCCCTTGGACTGCAAGGAGATCAAACCATTCAATCCTAGAGGAAATCAGTCCTGAATATTCACTGGAAGGACTGATTCTGAAGCTGAAGCTCCAATACTTTGGCCACTTGATGTGAAGAGACAACTCACTGGAAAAAGACCCTGATGCTGGGAAAGACTGAAGGCAGGAGAAGAGGAGGACTGAGGATGAGATGGTTGGATGGCTTCAATGACTCAATGGATATGAGTTTGAGCAAACTCCAGGAGATGGTGAAGGACAGGGAGGCCTGGCATGCTGCAATTCATGGGGTCCTGAAGAGTTGGACATGACTGAGTGACTGAACAACAAGGACAATAAGTTAAACAGTGGGTCCTAAAGGTCAAGTTATAACTGCTTTAATCCAACACAAAATAACTCACTGTCCTTTATATTGTCTATTATAGCTGATAGTTTAATTGGAAATTGGTTTTCATATTTTAAAAAAGGAGACTGGTCACAATTCATCCAAGATTTTGCTGATTTTGATTAGATTTGCTAGGTTTGATTAGATATTGCTACTTTGATTAGATTTGAAGGTAGATTCTATAAGGAAACAAGAATAAATGGTGAACAACACAACTTTACTATAGCTCAGTAATCCTTCTTCATCCCCACAGTGGACTCAATAGTGAAATTATAAACTGTAAGTAAATTATAATTCATTAACAAATAACTATGGGGCTTCCAAGTGGTGCTAATGGTAAAGAACCCGCTTGCCTAGGAGATATTAAGAGACACAGCTTCAATCCCCTGGAGGAGGGCATAACAGCCCACTCCTGTATTCTTGCCTGGAGAACCCCATAGACAGAGGAGCCTGGAAGGTTACATAGAGTCACAAAGAGTTGGACACAACTGAATTGACTTGAAAATGAAAGTCGATCACTGGTGTCCAACTCTTTGCGACCCCATGGACTATACAGTCCAAGGAATTCTCTAGGACAGAATACTGGAGGTCTGTAGCCTTTCCCTTCTCCAGGGGACCTTTCCAACCCAGGGATGGAACCCAGGTCTCCCACATTGTAGGCAGATTCTTTACTAGCTGAAGTGATTTAGCACACACAAATATAATAATATTGTATGTATTGACTCTGACCCCCAGCTCTCCAATAAAAGCCTAATTGGTCTTAGTTTGATATTTCTGCAAATTAGAGGGTGTTTACAGATAATCAGTACTTCAAGCCTCTGCTGGATGGAGACTTGAGGTGGAGTAGTTGTAAATAGAGTAGGCAGAACACATATGCTGAACCACAACCTCTAATATCACTGCTTAGAAAGATGAGAAGCAGACAGATCAACATGGAACATAACTGTAAGCATGGGGTGACTTTCTGATCAAAGAAGTCTGGCAGGCTTTGTGACTAAAAGCAAAGATTCAAGCAGAGCTGTGTTGTATAAATAGCAGCAGCAGCAGCCATAGAGCAAAGTACAGTTTTAACATGTGTATAGTGTAGAAATGACCACTGGCCACTCTGTCCTTTTTGTCACTTAGTCTATGTGGATAGTGATTGCTATAGAAGTGGCATTTTTCATAGAAAAATCAAAGATTTTAATATGACCATTCTCCATTGGGAGAACATATAAGGTCAGCTAGGGAACATCAGTTGGCTGTAACTGTAATAGTAAATCTACTTAAACTTGACTGAATACAGCAGGATTAGATTTCCACCACATGTGAAAATAGAAGAGGTTCTGTCTAGTTAAAAATGAAACATAAATATGTTAAAATTAAATAATACATGTAAATTACCTAGGTCAATACCTATTGCATACAAGTACCAAATAACTGCTTATTCCAATTGCTAATGATAAATTAATAAACTTTCATTGATCCCAAATGATCATGAAGTAAATTGTTCTCTCAAATTATAGTTACACACAGAAGGATTAAACATGAGAGAATACAGTACAATAAAATGTGTGGAACACTAAAATAATCCTGGTTGTGGGAAATTTTAGCTGTCATGGGTAAAGCTGCACTTATCAGCTGACCCATATAAGCAGCTTAGTAAGAAAATACCAATTCTATTTATGAGATTTTGATTTCCAGTCTTCTCTTGAGAAATGCCTGCCCATCAATGGTCTTTCTGAGTTCCACAGTTACTAAGTTTCAATTCAAAGTGATAAAAAAAAAAAGAGCTTGACGCATTGACATCAGCTCTGATGTTCTTAATGTTCAATTCGTCAAAATTCTAGAAGAAATTCATATATCCAGTTCCTTAATCTACACTATACTTCTTTTCATAAGGCCATACAATACATTAAATTCACACGAGACACATCTTTAAAAGTCTCCCTTTATACGTCTTTATCATTCATTCATTCATTTAGTCACCCACTGATTTTTTAAGCAGATATTTTTGAGGGCATACTATAGTGTCAGACACTATGCAAGGAAGCAGGGACACAGCAGTGACTCTTACCCACAGGAGGCAGGACTCTTACCCACAAGGAGCTGACAGTTTCATAGGTAAAGCAGATATTATTCAAGTAATCATAAAAATATAAATTACAATAATAATAAGAGTTAAAAGAAGAGTCCTACATTGTGATATGACATTATCTAAGAGAGGGAACCAACTTAAGTTAGAGTAAAAAATGGTTTCCTTATGTAATTAATGATTGCCTAGGGCCAAAAAGGAAGAGCACTTTTTAAGGAGAGGTATCCTATTTGCAGGGCTTCCCTTGTAGCTCAGTCAGTAAAGAATCTGCCTGCAGTGCAGAAGTCCTGGGTTCGATCCCTGGGTTGGGAAGACCCCATGGAGAAGGAAATGGTGACCCACTCCAGTATCCTTGCCTGGAAAATCTCATGGACTGAGGAGCCTGGTGGGCTGCAGTCCATGGGGTTGCAGACAGTCAGGCACGACTGAGCTACTAACACTAGCTTATCCTGTTTGCAAAGACTTTGGAACAAGAGAATGCAATGCTACAGGAGCTCCAACTTTCTCCCATTAAAGTAGATATAGTTTCAAAATTAACCAGAATATGGTACAGAGCAGGGGCAGAACCTTGGCCAAAATTTTCTCTTCTCCAGTCAACTTTCTGTCCTAAACACTGCAAGATCCCAGAATTCTGTGATGACTGAATAATTCCTCTGTATTGAACTATAATGTTCCAGAGACAAGGGTAATAAAGGGACAACAGGTTAATTAGGAAAGAGTCAGCTTTTAGTGACAGACTAATAACATACCAATTGGCACTGGGACAGAATTATATATGCACGTATACATCAACTTAGGAGTTTGTCAACGCTGTAAAAATCCTGCAAATGTTCTGTTTAAACTATTCAGTCAAGATTGCTCTGGGAAGCATTCTATTTGTTAATCCTCTAACTACATATATATATCCAATATATCCATGGATTTGTGTCTAGTCAACGCTATGGTTCAACCAAAAGTAGGTTAAACTCTGAGACTAGAATACAGTATACATCATCAAACTTTAGATGGCAATTTTTAATTTCAAACAAAACAAAACAAAGGCACAGCAAGAACAATAATAAAATAATCAGACATTAATATTCCCAAAGTCAAACTTTATTGATTTATACAATTCAAACTCTTCTCATTCTTATTTATAACAGGATATGATTTGCTAATTGAGTTGTAAAGTAAATAGCTTATTAGATTCTAAAGAGACAACAAATTAATGTCTAGGCACCAAACTGATCAGAAAGAACAGTAAGGATGCTTTATTATCCCATGTAGAATGTGCCTCTACCTATCTAAGATGCCAAAGTACTTTGTCGACTTCAAGCACTTATTCTGATTGATTGTTATTTAAGTTTATATGTTTTCTCCATTAATGATATTTGTTGTACATAGGAAAAAATAATTCATCCATCTCTTTTCCAGATTCTATACTGACTAATGCAAATATAGAAAGCCTACAAACAAATTTATATCTTAAAAAAATAGTATATACCAAAAGAATTGAAAGCAGAGACTCAAAAAAGTATTTTTAAAGCCATGTTCACAGAAGCTTAAATCACAGTAGTCAATAGTGGAAATAATTCAAGTAAGTGTCCATTGACAAGATGATTAACAAAATGTAACATACAAATGCAAATAAATATTCAACCTTAAAAATTATGATGCATAACACAGCATGAAAAAACCTTCACGATATATGTTAAATAAATAATCCAGTCACAAAAAGATAAATACTGTAGGATTCCAACTACATGAGATACTTAGAGTGGTCAAATACATAGAGATGGAAAGTAGAATAGTGGTTGTCAGTGACTGAGGGGAAGGAAAGGATGGGGAGGTACTGTTTAATAAGTACAGAGGTTTAATTTCAAAAGATGAAAAAACTCTGGAATTTGATTCAACATTTAAAAAGTTAAAAATGTTTAAAATGGTAACTTTTATGATACATATTATATGAAAATTAAAAATAACTTCTGACTCTAATCTCTTCCCACACCATCCCTTTTTTTTCTTTCTAACACATCTTTCCAGTGACTTATTTGTTCTTATAATTTCCAATTTCTTCATTCTCATTCTCTCTTGAACCTACTCAGTCAGACTTTTAATACTAATACTTCACCAAAACGTTTATTCTCAAGGTCACCAAAATTCCACATTACTGAATACAATGATCCCTTCTCAGTTTTCACCATACTTTAAATATCAGTTCATGACTACATACGCCAGATTTCCTGGAATAGGTCTGGGTTTGTCTCTTGTTCAGATGTAATTAAGAGTGCCCCATTTCACTTTCAGAAGTGTAACAGACAGGGTGATAAATCTTACTGTGACCCAAATTATCAATACTGTATATAGTTGCTCACTTCCTCCTCATTTAAACATTTTATTTACTTGGCTTCCAAGACACCACACTCTTCTGGTTTTTGTTTAATTAACAGTATAGTCCTTTGCTGTTTTCTCCTTATCCCAAAGAGTTCTTCATTTTGAACTCTTCCAGGGCTTCTTTCAATACCCAACTCTCTCAATACCCTCAATACCATCTTTGACAACTTTTCTCCATTTTTCATCTTCAGGCAGCTCGGTGTTCTTGCAGTTCCTACCACATGCACTCCCTGTTCTCTTGACTTGCATGCTTGCTTGTCCTCAGCCTTTTTCTTCTGATCCTCACTCCCTCACATTATGCAGGACTCAACTAAGTGCCACTGTTTCAGTGAGGGCCTGCCTGCACGCCCTCCCTTCAAAAAAAAAAAATCACTCATAGCTCTATCAATCCTTAGACTGCACCATTCCTTGATTATTTCACAGAACTTGTCACTGAAATTTGTAAAATTGGTTTCTGTATTGCCCTCTACAATGTAAACTTCATATCAAGGAATTTGTGTATTTGCTACTGTAGGCTGAGAACTGGAATAGTAAGTACTGATTAGAAGATACTCAATATACATTTGTTGATGGAATAAATAAATGCAATATAGTAAATGCTTTAACAGAAGCACTTATTCAATCATTGTTAGTAAGTACCTACTCTACACCAGGCATTTTTTTCAGAGACTGTGTTTACAAAAGGAATAAAACATTACACTGTCCATTGGAAAAAGAAAGTGAAGTCGCTCAATCGTGTCCAACTCTTTGGGACCCTATGGATTGTAGCCTACCAGGCTCCTCAGTCCATGGAAATTTTCCAGGCAAGAGTACTGGAGTGGGTTGCCATTTTATTCTCCAGGGGATCTTCCTGTCCCAGAGATTGAACCTGGGTCTCCTGCATTGTAGGCAGATGCTTAAAGTATAGTCCATATTGAGTGTCAGACACATCAGGAATAGCTGATAAAATATAATGCCACAATAAAAAAAGTTTAAAATACTATTAGAAATGAATAAAAGGGAATATTTCTGTCTGAGACAGAAATGATTTACAAGAGGAGTAAACTGCTATAAGGCGCTTTGAAGGAATTTACAATTAAGTAAAGAAAGAGTATTCTGGACCACAAACAAGGCTAAACACCGAAGAATTGATGCTTTCAAACTGTTGCACTGAAGAAGACTTGAGATTCTCTTGGACAGCAAGGAAAGCAAACCAGTCCATCCTAAAGGAATTCAACCTTGAATATCCACTGGGAGGACTGATGCTGAAGCTGAAATTCCAATTTGACCACCTTATGCAAAGAGCCTATTCATTGAAAAAGACCCTGATGCTGGGAAATATTCAGGGCAGGAGGAGAAGGGGACAACATAGGATGAGATGGTTGGGGGTCATCACTGACTCAATGGACATGCATTTGAGTGAACACATGGAGATGATGAAAGACAGGGAAGCCTGGCATGCTGCAGTCCATGTGTTCGCAAACAGTTGGACAAGACTTAGCAACTGAACAACATGATAGAAGCCAGACAGCAAACATGAAGAAAAAAGAAATATTGCATACACATAAGAGATATGGCACCCCACTCCAGTACTCTTGCTTGGAAAATCCCATGGACGGAGGAGCCTGTTAGGCTGCAATCCATGGGGTCGCTAAGAGTCGGACACGACTGAGCGACTTCACCTTCCCTTTTCACTTTCATGCATTGGAGAAGGAAATGGCAACCCACTCCAGTGTTCTTGCCTGGAGAATCCCAAGGACGGGGGAGCCTGGTGGGCTGCCATCTATGGGGTTGCACAGAGTTGGACACGACTGAAGTGACTTTGCATTGCATAAGAGATATAGTGATTTCCCTTAATCTAATCATATAATGCACTTCCCTGGTAGCTCAGTGGTAAGTAATATGCCTGCCAAGCAGGAGACATGGGTTCGATGCCTGGGTCAGGAAGATCCTCTGGAGAAGGAAATGGCAACCCACTCCAGTATTCTTGCATGGAAAATCCCATGGACACTGGAGCATGGAGGGCTAGTCCATGGGGTCGCAAAAGAGTCAGACATAACTTAGCAATTAAACAACAAAACAAATCAGATAATACAATTTTAAGCTGTCAGGTACATAATCAGTAAGAATCAGTACTCACCACAGTTGTGACAATTTTTCTTAATATAATTAATTGGCAAAGTTTCTTCTGATTATTTTGCACATGCAAATGACATATATAATGGTATACTTTTTATTTAAGAAGTTTCCTTCTTTCATATTTTTAATTGAAATTTTTCTTATTAACACAATATGTTTTTAGCATCCATGACACTTTTTAAATGGCCAAAAAGATATTGTGCCACTAAGTTAATGAAAGTCCTGTTCAGAGATTCAATGTTCTAATCTCCAATTTCCTAGAGAAGAGTTAAACTCCTTTATTATAAAATCCTTTAGAATTCCACCAGCACTTTCTGGCATGAAGCTGAGAGAGGAATTATCCTTCTACACTATCCCTATTTTTATTTAATGTTGATTGAATTTTATCTACTACTCAATATAATTAATGCTAGTTTCTATAATTCTTTACCTCTAAAATATAAAAAGAGATTTCAAAAAATACTTGTAACATTCCTTTGTGAACAATACTCTTTTAGAAATGAAACTTCTGATTAAAGATATACATTGCAACAGAATATATTTTCAGTACGTATTTATTAGTAAGTGATTAGCAGGTACTCTTCTTCTTTATTCTTCTTTTATTATTATGTCTATTATTATTATTACCATCATCATCAGTTTTACTGGTGTGATCAGTATTCTAGTATAAAAATAAATATAATTCTATTCCCCTTTTTCTCTAATATAAATATCCATATAGAAAAAGAGCCCTAATTGGCTCCTATGTATACACTACATTTTTGCTATCCTCAAATGAAGCTTTTTTTTTCTACTTTAATGACAAATAATTTCCAGCCAAAAAAGAAAGGAAAAGAAAAGACACAACTTTAATGAACTCTCGGATGCCAGTCAGCATGATTATTTCAAGAATCTGTTTGCTCATAAGATTTTCTCAAGCCACTTGCTAAACTTTCATGATCTATTGCTAACCATATCAGGGAAAGCTGTGATTTTCAAGTTAGCTGAGGTTAAAACTTAATAAAGACAATAATTATCTCAACTGCTACAAAACATTAGATAGAAAAATACACCTTATTAACTTTTTCTGAACTGGGACAACTGTGATAGTTAATAGGGTTAGGAAAGCAAATATAAGTGCATAATCTTTTTCAAGGGGCAATCTCAACATATTCCTGAAAAGAATCTACCATTTACTTTTTTTTCTGCATGCTCTCTGCTCAGCAGCAGTAGCCTGAATCCCAAATGAACTTAGTTAACTTAGTTAACAGGCTAACTCTCTCCATTACTCCATCACAGACAGACCTATAGAAATTTACTTTTTTCCAATAATTCTGCTATATTTTCTCTTACAATCTCATCTCACAGAATGCAACTTTCACAGCCACTTCAGTGCACATACATGTATGATTTTGAATGTGCAAAGAAAATCCTTTCTCCTCTGTTTTAATTATCTAAATTGTACCCATTCATCACAATCAGTATTCCAATTTTTATAAAAAATATTTTATTAACAGACATTCTGATATGGTTTTTCTTTCTCATGAAGTCATATTACAATCATGGTCAGCTTAATAAAGTTGACAATAACTATGTATGACATATTTCTAGTCCTGAGCTAATATATAAATCTCTTTTTGATATCTTCATGCTTTTATTTCTTATCTCTGTACTAGACTACTATTTCCTGGAGACTAGGGAAAATGGTTCACACTTCTTGAATTTCTAGAGTTCAAAGTTCAATATCATCTACCTTATTTAGCTCAATAAACACCATGATTACTAGATAGTATATGTAGTAGAGATACATGGTCATTTTATTAAGTACTTAAACCTCCTTACAGTTTATCCTATCTTAACAATGTAGGAAAAAATCATTCTTAGCATTAACTCATAGCTGTAAATGTCATAAGATGAGTAAAAACATACAATGCTTGGAATGTTCAGAGGAACAGATGTCATGCTGCTCTGGGACTGGGCAACAGACAGCTTCCTGGAGGGGTTGGCATTTAAGCAGATTACTGAAAAGTGCACGGGATTGAAAAAAAAAAAAAAATGATCCTGGGAAATAAGCTGCTGATATCCCCTGGAGAAGGGAATGGCTACCCACTCCAGTATTCTTGCCTGGGAAATCCCATGGACAGAGGAACCTGCTGGGCTACAGTCCAAGGGGTTACAAAGAGACACAACTGAGCGAGTAACACATGTTATCAGATATGCAAAGAACATCAAGAATTCTTGTAAAGAATCTTTGCTAATGAGATCAAGGCATTTGAATAGGACCATAAACCGTAATCTAATGCAAGAAGATTTGGTTTTTTCTCTCTTTGAAATGGGGTAGACTACTTTAATGTACAATTAAGTTTCCAGTACCAAGATGTTATAATTGTAATTGCTTAATCACTAAAACAACCTTAGTAAATTCATTTGGCTGAGATTCCGAAAGCAGAAACTCCACCTTGTTTAAAATTACAATCCTTGAAATTCAAGTGAAAATGTTTTTTAGAATATATTATTTGCTAAGCATAACAAAGATTGTCAAACTGAGTGAAATGAGTTAGATGCAGAAAGACAAGCACCGTATGATACCACTTAAATGTGGAATGTAAACAACAAAAAAATACAGTAAAAATGAACTTATAAACAAAACAGAAGCAGAGTCATGGATGAAGAAAACAAACTTATGGTTAGCAGGGGGTAAACGGGTAATAAGTAGGGAGATTGAGACTGACATACACATACTGCTATATATAAAATGGGCTTCTCTGCAGGTCAGTCAGTAAAGAATCTGCCTGCAATGCCGGAGACCCAGGTTTGATCCTGGGTCAGGAAGATCCTTTGGAGAAAGGAATGGCAACCTACTCCAGTATTTTTACCTGGAGAATTCCACAGACAGAGGAGCCTGGTGGGTTACAGTCCATGGGGTCATAGAGAGTCAGACATGACTGAGTGACTCACACACACACACACACACACATACAAATATTAAAAAACAGATGACTAGTAAGAACCTGCTGTATAATACAGGGAATTTTATTCAATGCTCTGTAATGGCTTATAGGAGAAAAAAATCTTTTAAAAAATGAATATATGTATATGTGTAACTGATTCAGTTTGCTGTACACCTGAAATTAATACAGCTTTGTAAATCAACTATCAGTTTAGTTCAGTTGCTCAGTCATGTTCAACTGTTTGGGACCCCATGGACTGCAGCACACCAGGCTCCGCTGTCCATCACCAACTCCCAGAGCTTGTTCAAATTCATGTTATCAAGTCGGTGATGCCACCCAACCATCTCATCCTCTTTCATCCCCTTCTCCTCCTGCCTTCAATCTTTCCCAACATCAGGATTTTTTCCAATGAGTCAGTTCTTCACATCAGGTGGTGCAAGTATTGAGTTTCAGCTTCACCATCAGCCCTTCCAATGAATATTCAGGATTAATATCCTTTAGGATTGACTGGTTTGATCTCCTTGCAGTCTAAGGGACTCTCAAGAGTGTTCTCCAACACCACAGTTCAAAAACATAAATTTGTCAGTGCTCAGCCTCTTTATGGTCCAACTCTCACATCCATACATGACTACTGGGAAAAACCATAGCTTTTACTAGATGGACTTTGTACATAAAGTAATGTCTCTGCTTTTTAATATGCTGTCTAGTTTTGTCATAGCTTTTTTTCCAAGGAGCAAGTGTCTTTTAATTTCATGGCTGCAGTCACCAACTGCAGTGATTTTGGAGCCCAAAACAATAAAGTCTTCCACTGTTTACATTGTGCGCCATGAAGTGATGGGACTGGATCCCATGATCTTCATTTTTTGAATGCTGAGTTTTAAGCCAGATTTTTCACTCTCCTCTTTCACTTTCACCAAGAGGCTTCACTGTCTGCCATAAGCATGGTGTCATCTACATATCTGATGTTATTGATATTTCTTCCTGCAATCTTGATTCCATCCTGTGCTTTATTCAGCTAAGCGTTTCACATGATGTGTTCTGCATATAAGTTAAATAAGCAAGGTAACAAAGTACAGCCTTTATGTATTCCTATTCCAATTTGGAACCAGTCCACTGTTCCATGTCCAGTTCTAAATGTTGCTTTTAGACCTGCATACAGCTTTCTCAGGAGGCAGGTAAGATGGTCTGGTATTCCCATCTCTTTAAGAATTTTCCACAGTTTTTTGTCATCCACACAGTCATATCTTTGTACCCAAAATTAACTATACCAGCTTTCTTACTTAGAACATTTCTTTCTTAGAACATTTCTTCTAATGTATCAAGTAGATTTGTGTATGCATGTTATACTCAGTAAAACTATCTACTATTATGAAATAAACTTTTCTGTTAACTCTTTAATATTTATCCATTTGATTTTAGTGTGGCAATATCTACCTAAGGTAGAAAATTTTGGCAGAAAATCTTCAAGATAATGTGTCTTTTAACTTCTAATAATTGTGAAATGTTTGATATTGGTTTTAATAAAAGATAATTTTTAATAAAACTTTTAGTTTACATGAATTTCTAAACTAATATAATCAGACAAGGTGGTTCTTTCTACAATTAATTGAATTTACAAAGTAGAAATAAAAATTTTTAACTGTAATAGAAATATATTTTTAGAACATTTTAAATACTTTCTCACTTTGTAGTAATAGTATGATCATTTGGTTCTTAACTAAATTATTAAAAAAAAAAAAAAAACACTGACAATTTAATTCATAATTTGTCCAAAAGCCAATTTCAAAATAAATTACTGGAAAATGGTACATATATTAGCATGTTATTCTGCTTAAAAGTCATTTAAAAGAGAAAGAAAACTGTCCTATGATCCAAGAATGAAAAGAATTCAAAATTTAATCCACAGTAATGTCTATGCATATATCTAGAAACAAACTCGTAACACTGATGCATATGTCTTCTGATTGCTTTATTTGTCTTCCCTATAATTCTAATCACAATCTCAAATTATATGTAAGAAAATATTCATTAAGAAAAAACTTTAAAAGTGCAGCAGGAAGAACTTTTAATCACTGATGACAGTATGGATCCACAAATTTCCACTGGGACTAGCTGCTGGCTTCCAACCTAGTAGACTGGTTTGTAGATCTGGGCAAACAGAGTAGAGGCTGAAGGCATGACTTGTTCACTGAAACCTGAAATGACATACACCTTGGACAGGGCATTAAGGTGCTTGCAAAATTTTTATAGTAAAGAGAGAAGGCACTTTCCAGATGTTTTAGCCAGTATTCATTTCTTGCCATACAATAGTTGGCAACCTCTGAATTGTATTATCTGTTTCTACTAAAGAAAAACTAAGTTACTGCTGCATATGTGCTCAGTCGCTTCAGTAGTGTCCGACTCTGTGCGACCCTATGGACTGTAGCCTGCCAGGCTGCTCTGTCCATGGGTTTCTCCAAGGCAAGAATACTGGAGTGGGTTGCCATGACCTCCTCCAGGGGGTCTTCTCTTCCTGACCCAGGGATCCAACCTGCGGTGTCCCCTACGTCTTCTGCATCACAGGCAGATTCTTTATCACTGAGCCACCCAAGAAGCCCAAATTACTGACTAACTATGGTCAGTTAAAATATACTTCTGAAAAAAAAATTGGATATTCCCAAATGCATTCCTGCTGTCCTTACATCCCTAATCTAATTCAATTAACCTGCACTACTCCAGAGAGAAGGATCTTTATGACTGGTGGACAGGCTGGAGCATCTGAAATAGGACTAAATTTCTCTTGGCACTAGAAAAGTAGTATGCAACTCTTTAACATAATGAAAGAGTGGAGACGAGAGCTGGAAAACAGGGACATGGAAAAGAATATAAATGAATCCTAGACAAAAATTTAGGGTGTGTTTGTTGGCGCAGGGGATTCTGATAGGTTTAAGTAATACAGTGAGGCCCTAACGAATTAAAAAGAATGCTCATTTAAGAAATATCCACCAAGCACTTCCTTGATGGTACAGTAGGTAAGAATCCATCTGCCAATGCAACAGATAAGGGTCTGATCCCTGGTCAATGAAGATTCCATATGCCTTGAGTAACTAAGCCCATGTTCCACAACTACTGAGCCTGTTTGCTGCAACTAGTGAAGACTGTCCTCTGCAATAAGAGAAGCTTTCATAATAAGAAGCCCGTAGACTACAACAGGAGAAAGCCTGTACAAAGCAACAAAGACCCAGCATAGCCAAAAATAAATTACATATTAAAAAAAGAAACATACACCAAAAAGATCTGATGGTTTCAGTAGCCCCATAGGACTTGCAAAATCAGGTGTTGGTCATTGTTTGAGAGTCCTGAGGCAGGCAGAGCCTATACCTAGGGTTGAGAAAATCAGGGAGGAAACAGGCAAGATTCCGTCTGGTTCCTGGAAAGGAGAAAGATTTTGTGTCAACTGGTAAAAGAGACACCTGTACATCAATTTCATGATTTAGCTACTTAAATCTTCCCAGCAACCAGAGTAAAATATAGATGGAAAAAACTAAAATCATGGTATCCAGTCCCATCACTTCATAGCAAATAGAAGGGGAAAAAGTAGAAGCAGTGACAGATTTTCTTTTCTTGAGCTCCAAAATCACTGCAGACAGTGACTGCAGCCATAAAATTAAAAGACACTTGCTTCTTAGAAGGAAGGTTATGATAAACCTAGAGAGTGTATCAAAAAGCAGAGTCATCACTTTGCCAACAAAGGTCCATATAGTCAAAGCTATGGTTTTTCCAGTAGTCATGTGTGGTTGTGAGAGTTGGACTATAAAGAAGACTGAGCAACAAAGAATTGATATTTTTGAACTATGGTGTTGGAGAAGACTCTTGAGAGTCCCTCGGACTGCAAGGAGATCCAACCAGTCAATCCTAAAGGAAATCAACCCTGAATATTCATTAGAAAGACTGATGCTGAAGCTCCAATACTTTGGACACCTGATGCAAAGAGCCAACTCACTGGAAAAGAACCTGATGCTGAGAAAGACTGAGGCAAAAGGAGAAGGGGGAGGCAGAGGATGTGATGGTTAGACAGCAACATCAACTAAATGGACATGAATTTGAGCAAACTGAGGGAGATAGTGACTGACACGGAAGCCTGGTGTGCTGCAGTTCATGTGGCCGCAAAGAGTAGCACAAGGCTTAGCGACCAAACAACAACAACAACATCAGCTGCATGTCAATTGGATTAAGCTCCCCAATTAATTTGCACAATACTATCAGAGATGTTTTAATTTTGTGCCTAATAGATTAAAATTTTAAGTTGCTTTTAACTGTGTCATGTTTTATTTATTCCTGGCCAATCTTTTCACTAGTTAATAACTTTGAAATTGGTTAAATCCACTAGAGCATCTTTCTTTCTTTAATATTTATTTATTTATGCTTTGCTGTGCTGCGTCTTTGTTGCTGTGCATAGGCTTTCTCTAGTTGTAGCGAGCTGGGGCTACTCTCTGGTTGCAGAGCACAGGCTTTAGCCACGTGGGCTTCAGCAGTTGCAGCACTCAGGCTCACTAGTTGTGGCTCTTGGCTCCAAAGCACAGGTCCCACAGCTGTGGCACACGGGCTTAGCTGCCCTGTGGCATGCAAGATCTTCCTGGACCAAGAATATCGCTGTCGTTCTGTGTATTGCAAGATGGATTCTTAACCACTGAACAACAAAGGAAGCCCAAGCACCTTTCTTAAAATGAGAAATTGAGGAAATTATTTCGAAAAGAAAATCATTTTCTAATATTATTATTTTCATCTGTTTAGAAAATTTCTTTTTCATAATAAGTTTTGTTATCTTTGTTATTTAAGCATCATTCGTACATATAAATGACCTTTAATGCCCATGAAGTGTGGTGCTTTCTTCTAAATAGGCTCCTGGAATTCATTCTGCTTTGCAATCAATTGTGAGTTGACGTTGACTCATTTAACAATGCTAGTTCCCAGTTTTCAACAATATTATATTTCTATACAATCCTAAAATACTACTGAAAAGCAAGTATAACTAAATCATTCATGCAAATGTGGATTTTTTTTCTTCATTACCACTTCAATCTTACCTATAATCAATCAATAAATCCCTCTCAACCCAACACATACACCTCCTTCTAAATATCTTCCTTAATTTTATCTGCATCTCATTTCATCTTGAGTCATAAAATCTTTACCTTCTTTTAGACCAGTTTTTCATCCTCATTGAGCTCATGATACCCTGATTACTTTTTAATTTAAGTATATAGTAAATATTCAACTTTGCAGTTGTATTTATTACTTATATAAGATATAGGAAGTGATTTAAAAAAGTAATGAGAATTTTTCATTTCCTGAAATAAAAAACAAATATATACCATAATCCTTTGTCATAAAAAAATTTACACGTGTTAAAATTTGCATGCCACCATAAAGATGACAGGTACTTAAATTTTACAAGTAATAAAATAGAAACAAACAGGGAGTTTAAAATGTGTATGAGAACAAAATTTTAAAACAACGACTATGTAGGAAAGTAATCTGTGATGACTTGTAAGAGAGAAAAAAGTTAAAAATATTTATAACTTTCAGATTCTTAAAAGACATATTTAGCCACTTCTGTTCTGATGAAATTATCAGCTAAATTTTAAAATGTCTTACATTAAAAATCTTATTTCAAAAATTTTTCTTAAGTAATGCTTTAAAATATAATCAGATCTGAATTGTGAAGATATAATTTAAGGAAAATTTTAGGCTAATATATTGACTTTTAGAATCTCCTTACACACACACACACACACGCATACACATATATATATAGTATTTAAAATAGAAGTGCTTCTCTATTTTATAGAAGCGAAAATGATTTACTGTACAGCAAAAGAAAACACAACCATTATTATGTAATAACTTTAAACGGAACATTATCTATAAACAAACGGAATCATTATGCTGTATACGAGAAACTAATATTGTAATTCAACTATATTTCAAATAAATAAAAAATAAGTAAACAGATAAGTAAATAAAACAGTAGTGCTTTCAGGTAGTTAAGGCTGTTGTTGAACAACATCTAGCTTCTTGTTTCATAGATCTTCTTTTGGATTTCTCCAACCTGGTTAAACTAAATAGGATACACACAGATGGTAAAACCTTATGTTATCCGACTCTGAAAGTATTAGCTTCATTAAAATGAAAATTAGACACCACTTGCTAAATATGTGTTGGCACCTACTAAGTGGGATTCTCACAACCTTTTTTGAAGCCTTCAAAGAAGCCTTGGAATTATCTTGAAGTATTAAGGTGGGCAACAAAGACTCAAAAGATTACTTTTTCCCTAGGAAAAAAAATATTCTATTTGTTTTCATCCCCTCAAACTGTTTCTACAATATGTGAAAGAAGACTAAAATTAAGTTGTAAACTAAGGTCTGAACAAGAATCTGTGATATCCTTATATGACAATAAGGTAGAAATCTAAAAGGAGAAATGTAATACTAACCATTTGCTTCCTGCTACACCAGTTTTGAACCGTGAAATTCCAGATGTTCAAGCTGATTTTAGAAAAGGCAGAGGAACCAGAGATCAAATTGCCAACATCCGCTGGATCATCGAAAAAACAAGAGAGTTCCAGAAAAACATCTATTTCTGCTTTATTGACTATGCCAAAGCCTTTGACTGTATGGATAACAAAAAACTGTGGAAAATTCTGAAAGAGATGGGAATACCAGACCACCTGACCTGCCTCTTAAGAAACCTATATGCAGGTCAGGAAGTAACAGTTAGAACTGGACATGGAACAACAGACTGGTTCCAAATAGGAAAAGGAGTACGTCAAGGCTGTATATTGTCACCCTGCTTATTTAAATTCTATGCAGAATACATCATGACAAATGCTGGGCTGGAAGAAGCACAAGCTGGAATCAAGATTGAGGGGAGAAATATCAGTAAGATATGCAGATATGCAGATGACACCACCCTTATGGCAGAAAGTGAAAAGGAACTAAAAAGCCTCTTGATGAAAGTGAAAGAGGAGAGTGAAAAAGTTGGCTTAAAGCTCAACATTCAGAAAACGAAGATCATGGCATCTTGTACCATCACTTCATGGGAAATAGATGGGCAAATAGTGGAAACAGTGTCAGACTTTATTTTTGCGGGCTCCAAAATCACTGCAGATGGTGACTGCAGCCATGAAATTAAAAGATGCTTACTCCCTGGAAGGAAAGTTATGACCAACCTAGATAGCATATTCAAAAGCAGAGACATCACGTGGCCAAAAAGGTCCATCTAGTCAAGGCTATGGTTTTTCTGTGGTCACGTATGGATGTGAGAGTTGGACTGTGAAGAAAGCTGAGTGCCAAAGAATTGATGCTTTTGAACTGTGGTGTTGGAGAAGACTCTTGCGAGTCCCTTGGACTGCAAGGAGATCCACCCAGTCCATTCTAAAGGAGATCAGTCCTGGGTGTTCTTTGGAAGGACTGATGCTAAAGCTGAAACTCCAATATTTTGGCCACCTCATGTGAAGAGTTGACTCATTGGAAAAGACTCTGATGCTGGGAGGGATTGGGGGCAGGAGGAGAAGGGGACGACAGAGGATGAGATGGCTGGATGGCATCATTGACTCGATGGACATGAGTTTGAGTGAACTCCAAGAGTTGGTGATGGACAGGGAGGCCTGGCGTGCTGCAATTCATGGGGTAGCAAAGAGTTGGACATGACTGAGCAACTGAACTGAACACCAGTTTTAGGGAACTAGAGATGAATGCGTTTGATGCTGAAAATTTAAATATATATATATATATATATATATATGTGTATGTATGTATAACTTTTAAAAATGAAATAACTAAATAAAAATGTTTTTAATTTATTTAAAAATTATACTTGAAGAACTTTTGTGCATTACATATCACTTAAGTAGGATGACCACATGTCCTGTCCAGTTAGCCATGGAAAGATTCAGTTCATATTTACTGTCCTAACAAAAGTATTTATAGACCTCTTTCATTCTCAAAATATCCCAATTTAAGTGATATTATCATCCTTCACTTTAGTCATATGTTCTATGATGTAAGACCTCTAAAAACTAACTTCAATAGTTTTAATTAACATAAATTACATGGTTGGAAATCTGGAAGACCAAAAAAAAATAAAGAAAGACTACGAAATCTCTTTGAAAGAATACCTAAAATGGCCTGAATTTGAACTTTTCTTCTTTCAATGTAGTGCTCAAATTTCCTTTATAGTTTTAGTGATGATTGCCCAACTTTTAATTGAAGTCCGATGTATTTTTATTTAAAACAAAGACATTTTATTTAAAGCAAAGACTAAATATTCTCTCAGACCTTCATTACCGTTCATTTAAACAAGATCTAAGAAATTGGATTGTCCGCTTTTTCAGATCCCAGAAGATTTAAAATCTTCAAAGGAAGGGTAAAACTAGAAGGAGGGTCATGATGTGCCAGAAGCAGGGACTGCAGACATCCAGAAAGAAAGAATAAAAGGTAAAAGGAATATGTGCATAAATTCAACGAGTGCGAGTCATTTCAAATATTAATATCAGTTGGTGAAAGGGAATAAAAACATGCAATGTACTTTGTAAATATTTGTTTTCAAAATGTTTAGTACTAATTTAAAGAATATGGTATTCTACATTCTGGTATCTGAAAAAAAAATATGTATTCTATGCAGAGTAATGTTTGTTGAAGGAACAGTACTTGCTCACACAGTCTTGAGGAAATAAAATTTCATTTATATATATTTCTTTAAAATCTCTCTTCAATTCATTTTAGCCATAATGACAACTCACAGTTGTTTCAAAACGTTAGCAAGTCTAGGTGCGGTTACATACGTCAGGAAGCCGAGAACTACCTAACATTATTTCCGATCTTATCAGAAAATTATGTGTTCTGAAGTTCCTTCCTCCCAAAATATTACCCACCTACCAGGAAGTGCTCAGGTCAAATAATAACCATTCTACATAATTAGTTTGCATTTTAACTTAGAATTAACTCTATAAGAGTTACTAAATTTTATAACATCTTATTTTATATTGTTGTCATTGTTTAGTCACTAAGTCCTGTCTGACTCTTTGCGACTGCAGCACGTCAGGCTCCTCTGTCCTTCACTATCTCCCAGAGTTTGCTCAGATTCACATTTACTGAGCTGATGAAGCTATCTAACCGTCTTATCCTCTGTCACCCTCTTCTTTTGCCTTCAATCCTTTCCAGCATCAGGGTCTTTTCAAATGAATCAGCTCTTTGTGTCAGAAGACCAAAGCAGTGGAGCATCAGTCTTTCCAATGAATATTCAGGGTTGATTTCCTTTAGGATTGACTGGTTTGATCTCCTTGTAATCCTGTCCGTAAAGTAATGTTTCTGCTATCTAGTTTTGCCATGACTCTTTCCAAGGAGCAAGTGTCTTTTAATTTCATGGCTGCAGTCACTGCCTGCAGTGGTTTTGGAGCCCAAGAAATGAAAATCTGTCACTGCTTCCACTTTTCCCCTCTATTTGCTATGAAGTGATGGGACAAGGGCTCAGGGGGCTTAAAAAAACATTGTGCACACCAGGACTCAGAAACCTCACAGATACTGAGACAGAACTGTGTTTGAATGTCTCCTGTGGAGGTATGGGTCAGCAGTGGACTGCCGCAGAGGCAGGGACTCTGGGTGTAGCAGACTTGGGTATGACAAAAGCCCTCTTGGAGGAGGTGGCCATTAACCCCACCACAGAGCTGCCAGAACTTACACAGGGCTGGGAAATAGGGCACACACAGAACCTTGTATGTACCAGGACCCAGGAGAAAGGAGCAGGGATCCCACAAGAGACTGACCCAGACTTGCCTGGGAGTGCCCAGGAGTCTCCGGCAGAGGACTGGTGGCCTGCTGCAAGGTTGGGAGCACCGAGTGTAGCAGTACACATACATGGGACATTTTGAAGGAGGTAGCCATTATCTTCACTAACTCCTCCGTAGTTTGGCCAAAGGTAAATAACAGGGAAGAACACAGCTCCACCCATCAACAGATAATTGGACTAAAGATTTATTGAGCATGGCCCTGCCCATCAGATAAGACCAAGCTTCCCCCTCAGTCAGTCTCTCTCATCATGGAAAGCAAAGTCTTTCAGCTGTGTCCGACTCTTTGCAACCCTGTGGACTGCTGCCTACCAGGGTCCTCCATCCATGGGATTTTCCAGGCAAGGGTATTGGAATGGGTTGCCAATTCCTTCTCCAGGGGATCTTCCCAACCCAGGGATCAAACCTGGGTCTCCCACATTGCAGGCATATGCTTTACTGTCTGAGCCATAGGGAAGTCCAGCCTCTTATCCTTCTCCATCAGAGGGCACACAGACTGAAAACCACAATCACAGAAAACTAATCAATCTAATCACATGGACCACAGGCTTGTCTAACTCAATGAAACTATGAGCCATGCCATGTAGGGCCATCCAAGACGGATGCGTCATGGTGGAGAGGTCTGACAAAATGTGGTCCACTGGAGAAGGGAGTGGCAAACCACTTCAGTATTCTTGCCTTGAGAACCCCATGAAAAGTACGAAAAGGCAAAAAAATAGGACACTGAAAGATGAACTCCCCAGGTCAGAGGGTGCCCAATATGCTACTGGAGATCATGGGAGAAATAAGTGCAGAAAGAATGTGAGACGGAGCCAAAGCAAAAACAACACCCAGTTATGGATGTGACTGGTGACAAAAGCAAAGTCCAATGCTGTAAGAGCAATACTGCACAGGAACCTGGAATGCTAGGTCCATGAATCAAGGCAAATTAGAAGTGGTCAAACAGGAGATGGCAAGAGTGAACATAGACATTTTAGGAATCAGCGAACTAAAATAGACTGGAATGGGTGAATTTAACTGAGATGACCATTATATCTACAACTGTTGGCAAGATACCCTTAGAAGAAATGGAGTAGCCATCATACTCAACAAAAGAGTCTGAAATGCAGTACTTGCAAGCAGTCTCAAAAACAACAGAATGATCTCTGTTCGCCTCCAAGGCAAACCATTCAATATTACGGTAATCCAAGTCTATGCACCTACCAGTAATGCTGAAGAAGTGGAAGTTAAACGGTTCTATGAAAACATATAAGACCTTCTAGAACTAACACCCCAAAAAGATGTCTTTTCATTATAGGGGCCTGGAATACAAAAGGAGGAAGTCAAGAAACACCTGCAGTAACAGGCAAAATTTGGTCTTGGAGTACAGAATGAAGCAGGGCAAAGGCTAATAGAGTTTTGCCAAGATAATGCATTGTTCATAGTAAACACCCTCTTTCAACAACACAAGAGAAGACTCCACACATAAACATCACCAGACGGTCAATACCAAAATCAGATTGATTATATTCTTTGGAGCCAAAGATGGAGAAGTTCTATAGAGTCAGCAAAAACAAGACTGGGAGCTGACTGCGGTTCAGATCATCAATTCCTTATTGCCCAATTCAGACTTAAATTGAAGAAATGAGGGAAAACCATTAGACCATTCAGGTATGACCTACATCAAATCCCTTATGACTATACAGAGGACGTGAGAATTCGATTCAAGGGATTGGATCTGATAGACAGAGTGCCTGATGAACTATGAATGGAGGTTTGTGACATTGTACAGGAGACAGGGGTCAAGGCCATCCCCAAGAAATAGAAATACAAAAACACAAATGGCTGACTGAGGAGTCCTTACAAATAGATTTGAAAAGAAGACAAGTGAAAAGCAAAGGAGAAAAGGAAAGATATACCCATTTGAATGCAGAGTTTAAAAGAATAGCAAGGAGAGATAAGAAAGTCTTCTTCAGTGATCAGTGCAAAGAGGAAAACAATAGAATGGGAAAGAGTAAAGATCTCTTTAAGAAAATTAGAGATACAAAGGGAACATCTGTTGCAAAGATGAGCACAATAAAGGACAGAAATGGTATGGACCTAACAGAAGCAGAAGATATTAAGAAGAGGTGGCAAGAATACACAGAAAAACTATACAAAAACATCTTCATGATCAGATAATCATGACTCACCCAGAGCCAGACATCCTGGAATGCGAAGTCAAATGAGCCTTAAGAAGCATCACTACAAATAAAGCTACTGGAGGTGATAGAATTCCAGTTGAGCTATTTCAAGTCCTTAAAGATGGTGCTGTGAAATTGTTGCACTCAGTATGCTAGAAAATATGGAAAACTCAGCAGTGGCCATAGGACTGGAAAAGCTAGCTTTCATTCCAATCCCAAAGACAGGAAATGCCAAAAAAAAATGCTCAAACTACTGCACAATTACACTCATCTCACATGCTAGTAATGCTCAAAATTCTCCAAGCCAGGCTTCAACCGTGTGTGAGCCGTGAACTTCCAGATGTTCAAGCTGGATTTAGAAAAAGCAGAGGGACCAGAGATCAAATTGACAACATCCCCTGGATCATCAACAAAGCAAGAGAGCTCCAGAAAAACATCTATTTCTGCTTTATTGACTACGCAAAAGCCTTTGACTATATGGATCACAACAAACTATGGAAAATTCTGAAAGAGATGGGAATACCAGATCACCTGACCTGCCTCTTGAGAAATCTGTATGTAGGTCAGAAAGCAACAGTTATAACTGGACATGGAACAACAGACTGGTTTCAAACAGGGAAAGGAGTACGTCAAGGCTGTATATTGTCACCCTGCTTATTTAATTTATATGCAGAGTACATCATGAGAAACACTGGGCTGGATGAAGCACAAGCTGGAATCAAAACTGCTAGGAAAAATATCAGTAACCTCATTTATGCAGAAAACACCACCCTTATGGCAGAAAGCGAAAAAGAACTAGAGAGCCTCTTGATGAAAGTGAAAGAGGAGAGTGAAAAAGTTGGCTTAAAACTCAACATTCAGAAAACTAAGATCATGGCATCTGTTCCCATCATTTTCATGGCAAATAGATGGCGAAACGTGACAGACTTTCTTTTGGGGGGCTTCAAAATCACTGCAGATGGTGACTGCAGCCATGAAATTGAAAGATGCTTACTCCTTGGAAGAAAAGTTATGACCAACCTAGACAGCATATTATAAAGCAGAGACACTACTTTGCCAACAAAGTTCCATCTAGTCAAAACTATGGTTTTTCCAGTAGTCATGTATGGATGTGAGAGTTGGACTATAAAGAAAGCTGAGTACTGAAGAATGGATGCTTTTGAACTGTGGTTTTCAAGAAGGCTCTTGAGAGTCCCTTGGACTGCAAGAAGATCCAACCAGTCATCCTAATGGAAATCAGTCCTGAATATTCATTGGAAGGACTGATGCTACAGCTCAATCTACAATACTTGGCCACTTGATACAAAGAACTGACTCACTGGAAAAGACCCTGATTTTGGGAAAGACTGAAGGCGGGAGGAGAAGGGGCAACAGATGGATGGCATCACCAATTCAATGGACATGAGTTTTTGAGTAAACTCCAGGAGTGATGGACAGGGAGGCCTGGCATGTTGCAGTCCATGGGGTCGCAAAGAGTCGGACATGACTTGAGTGACTAAAGTGAGCTGACTGATAGGCCAAGATACCATGATCTTAGGTTTTTTATGTTGACTTTCAAGCTAGCTTTTTCACTTTCGTCTTTCACCCTCATTATGAAGCTCTTTAGTTTGTCACTTTCTGCTATTAGAGTGATATCATCTACACATCTGAGGTTGTTGATATTTCTCCCGGCAATCTTGATTCCAGCTTATGAGTCATGGAGCGTGGCATTTCACATGATGTACTGTGCAAATAAGATAAATAAGCAAGTGACAATATACACTCTTGTTATACTCCTCTCCCAATTTTGAACTAGTCCACTGTTTCTTGTTCAATTCTAATTGTTGTTTCCTGATCTGCATACAGGTTTTTTAGGAGACAGGTAAAGTGATATGGTACTCTCATGTCTTTAAGAATTTTCCACAGTTTGTTTTGATCCACCCAATGGCTTTAATATAGCCAATGAAACAGAAGTATGTTTTGCGGAATTCTATTGCTTTTTCTATGATCCAATGAACGTTGGTAATTTGATCTCTGGTTCCTTTGCCTCTTCAAAACCCTCTTGGAAACATCTGGAAGTTCTGGTTCAGGTAATGCTGAAGCCTAGCTTGAAGGATTTTGAGCAAAACCTTGCTAGCATGTGAAATAAGACAACAGTACACAGTAGTTTGAACCTTCTTTGGCATCACCCTTCTTTTGTATTGGAATGATAACTGACTTTTTCCAGTCCTGTGGCCACTGCGGAGTTTTCCAAATTTGCTGGCATATGGAGTGCAGCACTTTCACAGTATCATCTTTTAGGATTTAAAATAATCTCAGCTGGAATTCCATATATCTAGTAGCTTTGTTCTTAGTAATGCTTCCTATGGCCCACTTGACTTCACACTCCAGGATGTCTGGCTCTAGATGAGTGACCACACCATCATGGTTATCCAGGTCATTAAGATATTCTTTGTACAGTTCTATGTATTCTTGTCACCTCTTTTTGTTTTTTACTTTTAACTTATTTTTTAATTGAAGGATAATTGCTTTACAGAATTTTGTTGCTTTCTGTCAAACCTCAAATAAATATGTATAGGTATACATATATTCGCTCCCTTTTGAACCTCCCTCCCATCTCCCTCCCCATCCCACCCCTCTAGGTTGATACAGAACCCCTGTTTGATTTTCCTGAGCCATACAGCAAATTCCCATTGCTTGCCACCTCTTAATCTCCACTGCTTCTGTTAGGTCCTTACCATTTTTGTCCTTTATCATGCCCATCCTTGCATGAAATATCCCTTTGATATCTCTAACTGTTGAACAGGTCTCTTTACATTATATATTATAAACACTAAGCAATAATAACTACTTTAAATGATGGAACCTCTCATTCAGATCCTATGGTGTCTGTGGACCTTGATCTCATTCATTTCTTGCCTGTATTTTAGTTAGGTCACTTAATTCTTGTATAAATACCCAACATTCCATTTTTATGCCTTAAAAGGACAATCATGACAGTCCTAATTTTCTCAATAGCTATGTAAAATTATCATCCTCTTTGCCTGAAACCCCCTCAGCCACCTAATATTGTTTCATCATCTATTTTTTTAAATTTAATTTTATTTTTTAACTTTACATTATTGTATTGATTTGCCATATATCAACATGAATCTGCCACAGGTATACACGTGTTCCCCATCCTGAACCCTCCTCCCCCCTCCCTCCCTGTACCATCCCTCTGGGTCGTCCCAGTGCACCAGCCCCAAGCATCATCATCTATTTTTAAACTAGATGTACCCCACCATATTTCTTTCATTGTACAGTTGGGAAAGTATGCTACTATTATCCATATTGTTTGCTCTCCCATAGCAACTAACTATATATTCTGAGAAGGATTTTTTTTTTTTCCCCCAATGAACAGTAATAAGATATTCAGAGTTAGAATAACCTAATTCTAGTGGGAAAGTTATAGACACGGGGAGCTTGTGTTCTAAATATTTTTGTGGCTTCAGAATCTGAAGGAAGAAACAGTTTCTTTGATGTAGACACTCTCTTCTGGGGAAAATTCTGGTTTTGCTTGACTAGAAACACATTCTAAAATGAAATAGGTTTCACATGAATGCTCTCATTGCTCCACTACCAGAAAAGTGATTTTTAAATACTCTTCACACTTTCTGTATGTGTGAAAGGAGTTTGATACTTGTTAATTATTTCTTCTATTATAGCATTTACTTTGTATTCATCCTAAGTCAAATATATAAAAATTATCATAAAATTACTGTTGTACTTATCTAATCAAGCAATATTATTGCAGAATGTGATATTAAAGTTGAACTACTTTTAATAGTAATTTTCCTTTTTTAAAATATGCATTAAGTGTCTGTTATGTGCATAGTCCTTTTTCTTGTAAAATTAGAAATATTATTGATATGATCCATAAATGTAAAATACATAAAATCAAACAAAATTACTGTTAAAATGCATATTTTGTAATTCATATATAACAAAATTATTTCAGTCCAGTATTTATGAGTGCCAGCAATTATACAAGCAGTCTCACACTTTACTCTGGCACTTGATATCTCTGTATGTTGGTAACCCTTAGCAAGTTTTCCTTTAGACCTCTGTGAAGATTAGATGAGATAATACTAACTCATAGAACCTGTTCAATGATTTTGTTATCATTGATAATCAACAAAATCAGTATTATTTTTCTGATGTAACAAGTAAAATAAGTAACACATTTAAATTTTTCCATGACTCCATCCTGTTAATTAATTCTAATGATCCTGTATCTGATGCTCAATGAATAAAATATCTTCTAATATACATGTAGCAAGTGTATAAAAACTAATCTTTTTTCCTAGAAAAAGCTGGTCAACTATCCAGGATTAAAGAAAATAAAAAAATAAATTTTCAAAAACTCTTTCCCTAAAACAAAAAAATAAGGTCTAAAATTTCAATATTTGGCAAAACCAATACAATATTGTAAAGTTTAAAAATAAAATAAAATTTAAAAAAAATGACTCAAATATATGTTCAAATGAACAAAATAAATTTTAATCTGGAAAGAAATCATTGGTGAGATAAAATAATTATGAGACATACTCCTAATAAGTTTGATTGCTTTCAGAGAATTTTCAATCTCATAACGGGTACAACACAGAGACATTTGGCTCTTGGACAAAAATGTCCAAATAAAAGGAAGAAAAAAGGGTAGGGAAAGGAAGGCTGGGGGAGAGCAGGGAAGGGAAGACAAGAGAAGAAAGAAGATATAAATTTAGTTAAGTAGTAGAAGTACAAAGTGTTAATACTTTTTAATTTTTTTGGTCTAGCTCTGTATTGCCTATAGATTCTTCAAATCTTGTGTGTGTGTGTGTGTGTGTGAGTCAGTCAGTCGTGTCTGACTCTTTGCAAACCAATGGACTGTAGTCCAACAGGCTCCCCTATCCATGGAATTCTCTAGGCAAGAATACTGGAGTGGATAGCCATTCCCTTCTCCAGAGGATCTTCCTTACCCAGGAGACTGAAGCCAGGTCTCTCACACTTCATGCAGATTCTTTACCCTCTGACCCACCAGGGAAGTTGTCTTCAAATCATACTGGGCTTATATTTAACCTAGGTATGTGAGATTAAATCAGTATAGGTGGTTTTCTTGCAAATACTTCAATTTGGGGAAAAATGTTTAACTGGTTACTTTGTGTAATTACTTCTTGTTATCTGCTTTGGAAACAGCTAAAGGTTATTAGATTCTAAAAAATGTCAGATCATTCAAATGTGATATTAAATGTTGAATTACATTACTTTTCCTCCATGGAAAAACAGTAATATCAACCCTTTAAAAGTTTATATTCAATTTTTCCCCAAACATTGTTCCATTAAGGTCATTTTTGACAATTATATTCATGTCACAGGATTCCATGTATGACTCCTTACTACTTATTATGTCACATATCATTTAAGAATTTGTTGGTCTCAAGAAGCCTTTAAGCTTCATATTCCAGGTTTAGAGTGGTACCACTTACTTACCAAAGAAGCACTGGAATGTTTGTGCCTCAGATCATATACAAAAATGGCCTGAAACTAGACAGAAGCTTTCCTGTTCTGTACTCAGGAGTATCTGACAGGACACTCTGAACATCAGCATTCTAAATAGTGGTCATTAAGAAATAATCCTCACTCAAATGCTCAATGATACATGCTAGGATACATTTACCCAATTGCCTACCTTGTTATAACCCACCTCAGTATTCTTGCCTGAAAAATCCCATGAAGAAAGGAGACTGATGGTTTCAGTCTATAGGATCACAAGGAGTCAGACATGACTGAAGTGACTACATATGCAGGCAAGCACAGTATAATATAAGCACACTGGTTATAAAATAAAACCCACTTTACTCAAAACATTTGGCCCCACTTGTTGCTAATTACCACTGAGGCGGGTTTAATTCTTGAGACTACTTTACTATCAGAGAACTCTCTAATGTCAGAGATTACAACCAGATTATAATAGCCAAGGAAGAGAACTGCTCCTGACAGACAGTTCATTAAGAGTCTTTCTAGAATATGCTTATTGGAAACCAGCAAGTTTAATAAAGTCCATTTTTATATTCAAAGTCTTTGTAAGATTTGTCTTAAGGAGAGATCATCCTTATAAATTCCACCTGGTCCTGGTGAATGCACACAAGCCTTTCAAGTCAGGAAGAGCCAAAAACTATTTTAAATAATCAAGCCTATGAATAACTAGAGATTCAGATTCTGGGACTATGCTGACTTCAAGGCAAGAACATTTCATAGAAAATCTCTTTATTCACCTTTATATATATATTTTTTTTTGCAAAATTAAGAAAAATATACAATGCCTCGTTTGAAAACAATATTACTAAATTAATCTAAAATCACGTTGACTTAGCTATTTAATGCACATGACCAAACAGTGCTGTACACAACGACACAATGAAGGGTTAGAAATTGCAATGTCCTTAACATCCTCTGAATAAATCATAGAATAATTAATACTCATCTAATTTTACACACGGTGAATAAGTAGAATGTTGAAGTGCCCTTGCCTTGACATCATGTCAACATATACAGTACATACACATAGACAGATCCAGCAAAAGAGACCATATTCTTGTTTTCTAATCAAAGGTTTAAAGAATTAGAATAATTATGTGGCTAATCATTAAATATAGAAACAGAGCTGAGACTGTATTCTCTAAAATATCTAAAAATTAGGGAAAATACAAAGGGAACAGAAATCGGCTCACAGATGGGAATAATGTAAGGTAATCAAATTTTATTTAAGAAATTCCACCTATGTAAAAGATAGTGTCTTGATCGAGAAAAATGTGTAAAACCTGACAATGAAAAAATTAAAATTCAATATAATAAGAAATGTCAGCAGTGATAGCACCATTGTCAAATGATATGAAAAGAGAATGAAGTAAAACACTCTGCTTTTGGCAGTGATACTAGTTTTTAGTTTATGACTGTAAACCAATTTTTATGTGAATTGAACTGAGCTGATAGCTATGAGCAAAGCACATTAGAAAGCTCATGTTACACTTGGGGAGTATGTAGTTACAGAAGAACATAAGAGCATTAATATGCAGCGAGAAAAGCAGGACTAGTGCTTTTAGAATCTACAGAAATGGAAGTACAACATATTATGTAACCAAGATGTTACTAACGCAAGATGAGTATATACACTTGTAGTTGATCTTTCAGGCACAAAACTTCCTTTCAAGAAGTTTACAAATAAGTGTTTCAGACAGCCACTATTTTCAGAACAGTGATTTAGCAAATATTTGTTAAGCTAATATATCAAGGGAAAAGGCCAGGTGCCTAACATGTAATCTTGTACAAGACCCAGAATCTGCCTTATTATAAGTTGCTTACTATCCAGTAGGGAAGAGAGATAAGTAAAGGAAGATAAAATAAATAAGGGCAACACTAGCTAATCAACTCCTACTCCAGATATTTCTCCTCTTCCTTTCTAATCTATTTTTGTTTTTACTGTTAGGTAGGGTAATGGATTTTGACTTTCAGTTGCATGGATTTATTATTCATTTAGGACATTTATGGTTAATTAACAATGCAAAATAAACATAATTCATTAGTATTTGAACATGTTCTTTATAGACTTTTTAAGATTAATATTGATAATGTGAAGAAAATCAAAATGGCCTCAAGATCCCAAAATACTTTTGATAGAAACTTTGGAGTAACTACCTCTTTTGAAATTTCCATAAGAAGAGACTGTTCCATACAGAATTCTATACTGGGTTTCAGTTTAAGTGTTCAGTTCAGGTCAGTCAGTCGTGTGCGACTCTTTGTGACCCCATAGACTACAGCATGCCAGGCTTCCCTGTCCATCACCAACTACCAGAGCTTGCTCAGACTTGTGTTCATCGAGTCGGTGATGCCATCCAACCATCTCATCCTCTGTCGTCCCGTTCTCCTCCCGCCTTCAATCTTTCCCAGCAGCAGGGTCTTTTCCATTGAGCCAGTTTGTTGCGTCAGGTGGCCAAACAATGATTATTCCAGATTGATTTCCTTTAGGATTGACTGGCTGGATCTCCTTGCAGTCCAGGGGACTCTCAAGAGTCTTCTCCAACACCAAGGTTCAAAAGCATCAATTATTCAGCACTCAGCTTTCCTTATGGTCCAACTCTAACACCCATACATGACTACTGGAAAACCATAGCTTTGACTATACAGACCTTTGTCACAAAAAGGACGAGTACATAGTAATTTAGTGTTAATAATATTGATTTAGAATCAACATTTCAGTTTTCCCAAGTCAATGAATGTGCTATAACAATTATTTGACATGATTTTTCAATATGATATAGTAATTGTCTTTAATTGATGTGAGCTCAATAAACCAGAGAAATAATTATTCAGAGTCTAAATCACCTTGGAAATCTATTGACTTCAGCATGCTGTCCACCTGAATAAAGCATGTGTACATTTGTAATTCTAATAAAGACAAGATAAATACACTAAACTGATTGGATCACAATGCTGTGTAGTGACTTATGAAATGAACAGAAATAAGCATATAAGAAAGCTAGCATTCCAATTTTCACAAACCACCGATGAAGACATCTGTAATTTGTACATCTAACTCTATTCTTGTGTGTGCATTGCTAATTAATTCTGATCACCTGCCATCCTCTACAACCCACACCACACAAATGCATCTTTTAATTCTGAATATGATGGCTACAAACAGGCAGAATAAATTTCCATATATCCACTATCTCATCAATTTATACCAGAAAGAGAACACAGAGTCAAAGAACTTTAATGACACAGTGACATGACCTGCTGTTATAAAACACGACCATGAGATTTCTTAGCTCCCAGATAAAATTCTTCCTCAGCAAAATCACAATCAAATAAAGTATTTAAAAACAGTGACCTTGGTGACTAATTTTGGGGAAATATTATTTCAGTTGTATTATTTGAAACACTTCCTCAGACACAGAAGTAGCTTCTACAAACATCACCTTCTTCGATTTTTAAATTTTAATAAATTGATTAGGACATTCATCTTTTATTTCAAGAGAAACCATTTACTTTCAATGATGAATAAATTAAATGCTTTATTTCATCAGTGTTTAATTAAAAACATAGTTCCATTCCTCCAATAGCATAGTTTTGTTTCTACTGTTATACATGGATATACTCATCTGTACCAATCAAAATAAACCAACAATTTTGAGAAAGACTTTCATGAAATTAAAATTTTGACTAACTAGTAAGTGTCTGAATATGCTTTTGATGGATCTAATAATATGTTTCTGACATGTTTTGAAGTATTAATATGCAGAGAAAAAATATTTTAATGAATAACTGTGATTTAAATATACTTGTGATAATCATTCCACAATATATGCAACATATATCAAATAATTACACTGTATACTTTAAACTAGTATAATGTTATATGCCAACTATATCTCAATAAAAGTGGAGGAAAAAAAAAACATAATGAAAAACAAAAGGAAGATAGTCACCATTCCAAAACTCATATTGTGGGAAAAATTATGGCACAGGGTAAACTAGCACCAGCATTTTTGTTCATGATGTATTGGTAGAGCATAATAAGAAAGGTCAGGCCACCAGTTCTTCTGGTTTGCACCCTTCAGTTCCTTGGTGGTATGTTAGTTGAGGTAATGACTGGCCAATCTGATTTATAATTCTCTGTGGCTGAGGCACTTATCTTCCACAATCTTTTTCCCAGAAATGGCTAACTACAAAGAAAACTTTTCCTTGAAAGGCTTAGATAAGATTCATCTGTTGTTGTATGTTCAGTAGCTCAGTTGGATCCAACTTTTTGTGGCCCCATGGACTGGACTGTAGCCCACCAGGCTCCTCTGACCATGAAATTTTCCAGGCAAGAATACTGGAGTGAGGTATCATTTCCTACTCCAAGGGATCATCCCAGCTCAGGGAGCAAACCCGCGTCTCTTGCATCTCCTTCATTGGCAGGCAGATTCTTTACCACTAGTCCCACAGGGGGAGCCCATATAAGATTCATCAGAGAACCTCTATGTACCCATGACAAGGGCAGACAAAGACGCTCGAAATTCTTATTCTTTATTTCCTAAATTATTAGGTAAACTGTTCGTCCCCACTGAACAATCTGGACAAAATGCCCACTAACTTGACCAAACTTTAGTCAGGTTTGTTTCCTTCCCTAGGTTCCTGGATGTTTACCCAACACTGCAATATTGAAAAACCCCTTCTTCATAATCTCTCTTGAGAACTGGCTAACCTCAGGGAAAAATACTCACTGATCAACTGTCCTATCACACTACCACTCATCCCATTTCTCCACATCCAGTTATTTCTAGCCTATATACTCCTCCTTGCCAAAGAAAAACTCTTTTCTAATGCCATTTGATACACCTGCAGACCTACTTGTAGATTTTCCACAGTGCAATAGTCCCCTACCCCTATTACAAGAGCATCCCTGCAACAATACAACAGTCCTCATCTCCTTAAGTGCAATAACCCTTTCACTTAAGTTTCTCCTTACTAAGTCCAGATTTGTTTAAATTTGTACATACCCTAGGACTAGCCTGAGGAACAATGTAGTAGTTCTTCCTTTTTCCTAATGGTTCAATGTCATACAAGCCTTTTCCTTATATCCCTAACGCCAACTGGGAAAGGATCAAGTGAAAAAATGGGAAAAGTCTACTCTGGAATTTTATCTCAAAAACAAAGATTTCAACTTCAAGATCCTTTTAAAATCTTTGGTCAGTTTTTAAGTGATTTTCATTAAAATAACTCATTTCCATTATTCTTTCTTTACCCAGAAGACTTGTTGTAAAAAGGAAGCAAATAATTTTTTAAAGAATTAAATAAAATATATATTCTATGCACCAAAAGTGTTAGTAGCTTCAGGCATGTCCAACTCTTTGCAACCCCATGGACTGTAGCCCACCAGGCTCCTCTGTCCATGGGATTATACAGGCAAGAATACTAGAATGGGTTGCCATTTCCTTTCCAAAGGATCTTCCTGACCCAGGGACTGAATCTGAGTCTCCTGCATTGCAGGCAGATTCTTCACTGCCTGTGTCACCAGGGAAGCCCCAAAGCTAAATATAAATATATATATATTTTTTTTTTTTTTTAATTTTAAGTTAAAGTATTTTTTAAAGTCAATCCACTCCAGTATTCTTGCCTGAAAAATGCCATAGAGAGAGGAACCTGTTGGGCTACAGTCCATGAGGTCACAAAGAATCAGATATGACTGAGCACACATGCAGTTACTGACATTAGAGTACAATCAAAACCTCCTTAATCCCCATTTTTATTATTATTACTTGTAGTAATAGGAATAGTAAAAGTAACTATATTTACTCCATATTTAACTTATCCATTTGGAATACTTTTATTGGTAGTAACATTTTCTGAGACCTTACACACCCAAGCACTAAGTAAGCCAGAAAGAAAAACACCAATACAGAAAGATGGTAATGATAATCCTGTATGCAAGACAGCAAAAGAGACACAGATGTATAGAACAGTCTTTTGGACTCTGTGGGAGAGGGAGAGGGTGGGATGATTTGGGAGAATGGCATTGAAACATGTATAATATCATATATGAAACAAATTGCCAGTCCAGGTTCGATGCATGATACAGGATGCTTGGGGCTGGTGCACTGGGATGACCCAGACGGATGGTACGGGAGGGAGGTGGGAGGGGGGTTCAGGATGCGGAACACGTGTACACCTGTGGCAGATTCATGTTGATATATGGCAAAACCAATACAATATTGTAATTAGCCTCAAATTAAAATAAATAAATTTATATTAAAAAAAAAAAGAAACTGAAAAACTTAGTCACTCGGTCATGTCTGACTCTTTGCTACTCCGTTGACTGTAGCCCACCAGGTTTCTCTCTCCATGGAATTCTCCAGGCAAGAATACTAGAGTGGATTGCTATTCCCTTCTCCAGGGGATCTTTCCAACCCAGGGATTGAACCCAGGTTACTATGTTTTATATCTAATGGCTAATACAATCATCACAACAGTACTATGAGAAAGATACTATAGGTGAACTCGTGGTGTAAACTGGGTGGTTTTTCTGCTGCCCTGGTTTAGTAACAATTTTAAGACAATTTCTGTGTTCCTGAGTCTTCTTGGTTGAAGATTCTTAGCATTTAAATCTATTCTTGCTCCCCATAGGAGCCAAAAACTTTGCCTTTATCTGTGATTAGTCTTCATTGAAAGATAATTTGTAGTCCTTTCCCCAAAAGGAAAGGCCTTTTGCTCTCAGTATAAATGCATGAGCCTGCATGATTCCTCAATACTCATTCAAGGAGTAATTCAGCAGGAATTTTCTTCTACCTTTCCCCAGCATGAATGGGTCTTTGACTGGGTCCCAGGAAGCAATAGGATTTCCTATCCCTTCCCCAGAGTCAGAACGGATTTGCAAATATTTTGAGTCTAGAAACAATGGGATTTTGCCTTATTCCTAGAGGTGAATTTGTTTCCCATATCCCAGTGACTTTAGAAGTTTCATATGAGAATCTAGAAGTGGCCGGAACTTCACAACTGTATAACAGAAGCAGTCAATTACTTCATTCCGTCCTATATCACTGATGTATCTCTCTAGTGTTCTCTCATACCACCAATAGTCCTCAAAAGCACCCAGTGAAGATAGCTGTGAGTGAATACTAAGTTCCCTTATGACAGGGTATCTGAGTAACTTCAAACTGACATGCTAGGGAATAGGTTTACTTGTTTGCCTTGTGACTTATGCTCTTTGATGGGCTAAACAAAACTTTTGATTTTGTAAATTGTTCAGCTTTTTCTTGTTGGTGATTGGGACATGTATTCTCTTGCAACTTTTAATGGCACCCCGCTTCAGTACTCTTGCCTGGAGAATCCCATGGACAGAGGAGCCTGGTAGGCTACAGTCCATGGGGTTGCTAAGAGTCAGATACGACTGAACGACTTCACTTTCATGCAATGGAAAAGGAAATGGCAACCCACTCCCATATTCTTGCCTGGAGAATCCCAGGGACAGAGGAGCCTGTTGGGCTGCCGTCTGTGGGGTCGCACAGAGTCAGACATGACTGACTCAACTTAGCAGCAGCTAAAAACACCAGTCTAAGAATACCAGACATCACAATGTAACAAGAGAAAAATGAACAAACAAAAAATTTTAAAAACACACAAATATCTAGAGGCCACACTGACAAACTGTTGAAAATCAAAGAAAAAGAGGAAATGCTGAAAACAAGTTGGCTGAGGGAGGTGGAGGTGGGGTGGAATATACCATTTGGAAGAACAAAAGGCAAGGATTACAGAGCACACTTATTAGGAGCATAAAGACAGTGCAGTGCTATCTTGGATATGTTGAAAGCACTGAAAGAAAATCAATTTAATTCAGTGCTTTAATGCCGAGTAAAAACATCTTCTAAAAATAAAAGGGGATTGAAAACATATTCAGACAAAAATCGAAAGATTTAAATGCCAGAAAACCTTTTCCAATAATGCTAAGGAAATTTTTCAGCACAAGAAGTATGATAAAAATGGAAATTTGAGTCACTTTCATAAAGAATGAAGACCACGAAAATGTAAAAATAAGGCAACTATAAAATGTAACATAATAAATGCTTAGATTCAAAGATAAGAATTAATAAAGACCTGTTTCCACCTTAAGAAAACAGAAAAAGTGAGCAAATTAAATTCAAATTAAACCTGTTTGAAAGGAGGAAATAACAAAATGAGAAATAAATAAACAGAAAACAATAAGAAAAGGCAATGAAATTAAAAGTATAACTTGGGAAGATCAATAATGATGACATACTTCTTACCAGATGGAGCATTAAAAATGAGAAGCTACACTATAACCAATATCAATAATAAAAGATAACATATAACTACAGATACCAAAGACACTAAAAGGATAAGAATGAAAGACTATAAACAATACATGTCAATAAATTTGATAGTTTACATGAAATGAATGTAAAACAATCTAGCAAAAGGAAGCAATAATAGTTTTATGATTTAATTATGCTTTGTATCCATTTCTCTGAGCTGTATCCTTACAACAACACACAATATTAAAAGTCTATTACATATGTTAAGCATCTTTACACGTACCTGGTGGCCAACTTAAACTTTCTTTAGAGAAATGTTTGCTAAGTGCTTTCCCTATTTTTACTTGCATTATTTACTTCTTTGCCACTGAGTTGTAGGAGTTCCTTATATATTTTAGATAGTGACGAGTTAGTTTGATGTACTCCCAGTTGTCTATTTTTTTTTCATTGCCTGTGCTTTTGGGGTTATATCCAAAAAATCATTGCCAAAAACAATTTCATGAAGGTTTTCCTTATATAGGAGTTTTTCAGTTTCAGGTCTTAGCTTTTAGTCTTAAATTCATCTTGAATTGACTTTTGTATATCATGTAAGACAAATGAAACTTCATTCTTTTGTATGCAGATATCCAATTTTCCAAACATAATTAAAAAGATAATCCTTCCTCCACTGTGTATTCTTAGTACCTTTGTCAAAGATCAAATTGACTGTATACATAAGAGTTATTTCTGGGCTCTACATTCTGTTCCAATGCTCTAAATGTCTGTTTTTATGTCAGTATAATTTTTTTTTTTACTGTAGCTTTGTAATATGTTTTAAAATCAGGTTGCATGAAAACACCAGTCTTATTTTTCTTTCTAAAGATTATTTTGATGATTTGGATTCCTTTCTATTTCCATATGGATTTTAGGATTATTTATTTCTATTTCTGTACACAATGCCATCAGGATTTTCATAGAGATATAATCTTCAGAGAAATCAAAATCACAAGGAGATGTTTCTTCACCTATTAGGGTGCCCATTATGAAAAAAAAACAAAAAAACAAAATAAAAAGCAGGAAAAAAATGAAGAGAACAAAAAATAAATAAAAGTAGAACTACTGTATGATTTATCAGCCCATTTCTGTATATATAGCCAAAGGGTCTGAAATCAGTATTGCAAAATTAGACATCTGCACTCCAAAGCTTACTACAGTATTATTTATAATAGTCAAGACATGTAAACAATGTAAGGTCCTTCCATAGATAAATGGATAAAGAGATACATAGTGACAGCATGGGTGAAGCTGGAAGATATTATGTTGAGCAAAATAAGCAAGACAAAGAAACAGAAATCCTGCACAATTTTACTTATATGTAGAATATAAAATAATTGAGATAACCATGATAGTATAGTCATTCATCTAGAGCTAGACATCCTGGAACATGAAGTTAAGTGGCCTTAGGAAGCATTACTATGAACAAAGCTAATGCAGGTGATGGAATTCCAGCTGAGTGATTGAAAATCATAAAAGATGCTGCTGCTAAAGAGCTGCACTCAAAATACCATCAGATTTGAAAAACTCAGCAGTGGCCACACAACTGGAAAAGCTCAGTTTCCATTCCAATTCCAAAGAAGGGCAATGACAAACAATGTTAATGTAGGAGACAGGAAGAATAAAAGAAAAGCAGGCCCTGGAAAGGGTCAAAAAAGGAATTTATAATTATTGATAAACTGGATGCTATAAGGCATGAGACTCTTGGAACAAATCCAGAGTTCATAATCTTGAAGACCAGATATGATCCTGCGGTCAGAAAACCGACACCAGACTTTTTCCTAACTGGCATCTCAGAGTCACATGTTATATATATCTGGAGGAAAATCTACAGATAAGAATATTAGTCTTAGTTACTGCTTTGATATTGATTACTGTTTCTTAGTTACTCAATGGTTAATGATCACTTTGTTCTTTTGCCTTGAAGGCCACATGAATTATAGCTTAACTCCCTGCACATTCCTTCCTTCATGGCTGAGAGTATTATAAAGCTGGCCTGGATTCAGTTTCAGCACCTTCACCTTGGAGTGGTGTTGGTCCCCTGATCCTTACCTTTCAATGAACTCTTGCATCTTGTTTCTCATCCTCCTGCCACATCACGCTTTTGAAAGTCCTGCTTGTCCAAGCTGGACTTGGCGGTTAAAAGTACATACAATACAACTGTGCTTATTTCACATGTTAGTAAGGTTATGCTCAAAATCTTTCAAGCTAGGCTTCAGCAATATGTGAACGAACAACATCCAGATGTACAAGCTAGGTTTAGAAAAGGCAGAGGAACCAGAGATCAAATTGCCAACATTTGCTGAATCATGGAGAAAACAAAGATGTTCCAGAAAAACATCTACTTCTGCTTTCTTGACTATGCTAAAGCCTTTGACTGTGTGGATCACAACAAACTGTGGAAAATTCTTAAACAGATGGAACTACCAGGCCACTTTACCTGTCTCTTGAGAATACTGTATGTGGGTCAAAAAGTAACAGAATCAGTCATGGAACAAATGACTGCTTCAACTGACTGCTGTACTTCTTGCAAAAGCAGTACAAGAAAGCTGTATATTGTCAGCCTGCTTATTTAATTTGTATGCAGAATATATCATGCAAAGTGCCAGGCTGGATGAATCACAAGCTGGAATCAAGATTGCTGGGAGAAATATCAACAATCTCAGATAAGCTGGGAGAAATACCAATAACCTCACATACCACACTAATGGCAGAAAGTGACGAGAAACTAAAGAGCTTCATGATAGGGGTGAAAGAAGAGAGTGAAAAGATGGCTTGAAATTCAACATTAAAGAAACTAAGATCATGGCATCTGGTCCCATCATTTCATGGCAAACAGAAGGGGAAAAGTGGAAGCAGTGACAGATTTTTTTTTCCCCTTTAGCTCAAAAATCACTGTGGATAGTGGCTATGGCCATGGAATTAAAAGACACTTGCTCCTGGGAAAGCAAGCCATAACAAACCTAGTCAGCATATTAAAAAGCACAGACATCAGTTTGCAGATAAAGGTGCGTGCAGTCAAACCTATGTTTTTTTCCAGTAGTCCTATACAGATGTGAAAGTTGGACCATAAAGAAGGCTGAGTGCTGAAGAATTGATGTTGCTGGATTGTGGTGCCAGAGAAGACTATTGCGAGTCCCTTGAACTTCAAGGAGGTCAAACCAGTCAATCCTAAAGGAAATGAACCCTGAATATTCACTGAAAGGACTGTTGCTAACACTGAAGCTCCAATACTTTTGCCACTCATGCAAAGAAACAACTCACTGGAAAAGAGCCTTATGCTGGGAAATTTCAAAGACAAAAGGAAAAGGGGGCAGCTGAGGATGGGATGATTAGATAGTATCACCGACTTAATGGACATGAATTTGAGCTAACTCCAGGAGGCAATGGAGAACAGATGAGCTTGGCATGCAACAGTCCATGGGGTTGCAAAGAGTCAGATATGACTTAGCAACTGAACAACACAGAACATAAAATAGTCAAATTTATAGAAGCAGAGTAGGATGGTGGTTGTCAGGGGCTATGGGGAGGAGAAAATAGGGATGTGTTGATCATAAGGTACAAAGTATCACTAATGTAAGATCAATAAGTTCTAGAGGTCTAATGTTATGGTGATGATAGTTAACTATTCTGTATTATATTCTTGAAATTTTCAGAGTATATATCTTAACTTGAATCTTCTCAGCACACACATAAACAATGATGACTGGAAGGCAGGAGGAGAAGGGGATGACAAAGGATGAGATGGTTGGATGGTATCACTGACTTGATGGACATGAGTTTGAGTAAGCTCCAGGAGTTGGTGATGGACAGGGAAGCCTGGCATGCTACAGTCCATGGGGTCGCAATGAGTTGAACACAACTGAGTGACTGAACTGAACTGAACTCTGTAGAAGTGACAAGTATGTTAACCGGTTTGATTGTAGCGATTATTTCACAGTGTATACATGTATCAAAACAACGAGTACACCTTGAATAGGCTTCCCTGGTGGCTCAGATGGTAAGAATCCGAATCTTCCTGCAATGCATGAGACCTGGGTTCAATCCCTGGGTTGGGAAGATCCCCTGGAGAAGGGCATGGCAACCCACTCCAGTATCCTTGCCTGGAGAATCCCATGGACAGAGGAGCCTGGCAGGCTACAGTCCATGGGGTAGCAAAGAGTCAGACAGGACTGAGAGACTAGGCACAGACACACTTTAAATATATATGTGAAAAATATTTCAGCTAAGATGTTTATAAAAACTCTCCCCAATCAACTCCATTCTGTCTTCCTCAATTACAGATCCTGATCATCTCTTCTTCTTTTACTCTAAGAAATTAATAATATTAAACCTCTTTTTAGCAGAACTTTAGAGAATAAATGTATTTTTTAGAAAAAGTATTATTTGCAGATGGCAAATCTCTTAAGAAAACTGAACAGAAGGGAAAATATAACTCAAAATATCTATAAACTTTATACTGACTGCTAAAACTGACTTCATGAAATGTTTTAATATTTTACATTTATCTGTATACTACACTAACTCATCCCAACAGACTACCTCACTCTTGCCTATTATTGTCAAAATTGAAATCAAGCCTTACTTCCTCTCTAACATGTTTCTAGCCTGCTGCCACCCAGTGTAATCTCCCTTCTCTGAACTGATTAATTTGTACTACTCATTTCTCATTTAACATATTTTGTTCCTACTGGTCAATTAGTCCATGTACGGATTCAGCAATTAAAATTAGAAAAGGTTTAAAGACAATAACACTTAAGAAAATAATTAAGATAAGTGAAAAAACTTGTAATGCTAGGTAAGGTTTATACACTTGATAATAAAAGCCAAAAATCTGATTCATTTATTAAGTTTGAGTTTTTACAGAAAACTACAAAACAGTGCAGTTCCCATATTAGCAAAATCTGTCAATGATCATTTAGAAGGCAGCAGAGACTTAAAAATTAAAATCAAAAAATAGATGTCTGATATGTATTTTTCATAAAAGCAACACATTTTGATAGCCATATCATCTTTTAAAAAAATCTGGTTATGAAGGAATCCAGATTGGAAAAGAAGAAATAAAACTCTCACTGTTTGCAGATGACATGATCCTCTACATAGAAAAAAACCCTAAAGACTCCACCAAAAATTACTAGAGCTAATCAATGAATATAGTAAAGTTGCTGGATATAAAATTAACACAGAAATCCCTTGCATTCCTATACACTAATAATGAGAAAACAGAAAGAGAAATTAAGGGGAAAATTCCATTCACCATTGCAACAAAAAGAATAAAATACTTAGGAATAAATCTACCTAAAGAAACTAAAGACCTATTTATAGAAGACTATAAAACACTGACAAAAGAAATCAAAGATGACACAAATAGATGGAGAAATATACCATGTTCATGGATTGGAAGAATCAATATAGTGAAAATGAGTATACTACCCAAAGCAATCTATAGAGTCAATGCAATCCCTATCAAGATACCAATGGTATTTTTCACAGAACTAGAACAAATAATTTTATAATTTGTATGGAAATACAAAAAATCTTGAAGAGCCAAAGCAATCTTGAGAAAGAAGAATGGAACTGGAGGAATCAACCTGCCTGACTTCAGGCTCTACTATAAAGCTACAGTCATCAAGACAGTATGGTACTGGCACAAAGACAAAAATATAGATCAATGGAACAAAATAGAAAGCCCAGAGATAAATCCACACACCTATGGACACCTTATCTTTGACAAAGGAGACAAGAATATACAATGGATTAAAGACAATGTCTTTAACAAGTGGTGCTGGGAAACTGGTCAACCACTTGTAAAAGAATGAAACTAGAACACTTTCTAACACCATACACAAAAATAAACTCAAAATGGATTAACGATCTAAACGTAAGACCAGAAACTATAAAACTCCTAGAGGAGAACATAGGCAAAACATTCTCCGACATAAATCACAGCAGGATCCTCTATGACCCACCTCCCAGATTAATGGAAATAAAAGCAAAAATAAACAAATGGGACATAATTAAACTTAAAAGCTTTTGCACAACGAAGGAAACTATAAGCAGGGTGAAAATACAGCCTTCAGAAGGGGAGAAAATAATAGCAAACGAAGCAACTGACCACAAATTAATCTCAAAAATACACAAGCAACCCTTGCAGCTCAATTCCAGAAAAATAAATGACCCAATCAAAAAATGGGCCAAAGAACTAAACAGACATTTCTCCAAAAAAGACATACAGATGACTAACAAACACATGAAAAGATGCTCAACATCACTCATTATCAGAGAAATGCAAATCAAAACCACAACCAAGTGCCATCTCATGCCAGTCAGAATGGCTGCTATCAGAAAGTCTACAAACAATAAATGCTGGAGAGGGTGTGGAGAAAAAGGAACCCTCTTACACTGTTGGTGGGAATGCAAACTAGTACAGCCACTATGGAGAACAGTGTGGAGATTTCTTTAAAAACTGGAAATAGAACCGCCATACAACCCAGCAATCCCACTGCTGGGCATACACACCAAGGAAACCAGAATTGAAAGAGACACATGTACCCCAATGTTGATTGCAGCACTGTTTATAATAGCCAGGACATGGAAGCAACCTAGATGTCCATCAGCAGATGAATGGATAAGAAAGCTGCGGTACATATATATAATGGAATATTACTCAGCCATTAGAAAGAATGCATTTGAATCAGTTCTAATGAGGTGGATGAAACTGGAGCCTATTATACAGAGTGAAGTAAGTCAGAAAGAAAAACATCAATACAGTATACTAACACGTATATATGAAATTAAGAAAGATGATAATGATGACTCTCTATGTGAGACAGCGAAAGAGATACACATGTAAAGAACAGTCTTTTGGACTCTGTGGGAGAAGGCGAGCATGGCATGATTTGAAAGAATAGCATTGAAACATGTATATTATCATATGTGAAACAGATCACCAGTTCAAGTCTGATGCATGAGACAGGATGCTCAGGGCTGGTGCACTGGGATGATCCTAGGGATGGGATGCAGGGTTCAGGATGGGGAGCACTTGTACACCCATGGCTGATTCATGTCAATGTATGGCAAAAACCACTACAATATTGTAAAGTAATTAGCCTCCAATTCAAATAAGCAAATTAATTAAAATAAAATTTAAAAAATTATTTTAAAAACCTGGTTATGCTTTCTCATATGAACTTAGGAGAGATTAGTGAATCATATATGCCTCAGTTTTCTCACATGTAGAATGAGGAAAATCATAGCATCTATCTTATAGTGCTCATATGTTCATTAAATAACACAATACCTGGGATATTGTAAATGCTCAGTACATGTTTGATTGATTAATATAATAAAAAACTTGAAGTAAATAGATTTTAAAAAATTATTTTGATAATTCAGAAATTTCTCCATCCATGTAACAGGTGATCAACTTTAATTATAAATTACACTCAGATCATAGTACACTAAATCCTTTCTAGCTCAGAATAGACTAGCAGAACCTACATAACCTCCCAACTCCCTAATAACTAAAATTCTATCTTAGTTTGCAAAGACCAAACGTGAGTGAAGTCTATTAATGTGGTACCAAAATTATACACAAGGTGTAATGTTTTCCTTCACTGCATTTCCTTTGAAATCACCACACTGTTAAATGAACATTGATCAATAACCACAGATATATGGACTGTCTTATCTTTTCAACCAATTCACATTAGAATTTATTTTCTTCTAATATTTCTTGATACTCTGATGATTCTCAGGAAAGCAGCTGCACTCTGAAGCAAGCCAGCTCAACAAAGGAGTCCATAAATCTTGAGTAGCCTTTGGTGATGTCCCTTTTAGACCTTGAAGATTAGGATTCTGTCCCTCCAAAGCCATCCTGTGAGTGCTCCCATCCAGAATGATCATTATTAGCAAAACTTCAGTTAGGAAAGAGTAGACAGAAAATCGGAGAAGGCAACGGCACCCCACTCCAGTACTCTTGCCTGGAAAATCCCATGGACGGAGGAGCCTGGTAGGCTGCAGTCCATGGGGTGGCTAAGAGTCGGACACAACTAAGCGACTTCACTTTCTCTTTTCACTCTCATGCATTGGAGAAGGAAATGGCAACCCACTCTGGTGTTTTTGCCTGGAGAACCCCAGGGACGGGGGAGCCTGGTGGGCTGCCGTCTATGGGGTCGCACAGAGTCGGACACAACTGAAGTGACTTAGCAGCAGCAGCAGCATGAGCAGCAGAACAAAAGGAAGGCAATGGCTGCAGGGACAGAATGAAAAACTGTGAGGAGAAAATAAAGTAAGACAGAATATATTTAAAAATGTGTCAAAGGCAAGCCCCCTACTTAAGAATGTCATGGATGTATGACCATAGCATACTCATCCAATCTATTTTGTAATTTCTCTTTGGCAGCTCAGATTCTAAGAACTTCTTTCCCAATGGCTATCAAGGAAACATACAAAACCTGACAATCTGAAGGAATTTGAAAGTAAATACAAATATAACATCTCCACAGTGTCAGAGGAAGCACTAAGGAAAAAATAAAAATCAGCCTTCTAATAATGCATTAAAGACGGGTTAAATCACTGCAGATGGTGATTGCAGCCACGAAATTAAAAGACGCTTACTCCTTGGAAGGAAAGTTATGACCAACCTAGATAGCATATTCAAAAGCAGAGACATTACTTTGCCAACAAAGATCCGTCTAGTCAAGGCTATGGTTTTTCCAGTGGTCATGTATGGATGTGAGGGTTGGACTGTGAAGAAAGATGAAAGAAAAGTGAAAGTGAAAGTGAAGTCCCACAGTCGTGTCTGACTCTTTTGGGACCCCATGGACTGTAGCCTATCAGGCTCCTCCATCCATGGGATTTTCCAGGCAAGAGTGCTGGAGTAGACTGCCATTTCTTTTTCCAGGGGATCTTCCTGACCCAGGAATCAAACCCGGGTCTCCCGCATTGCAGGTAGACGCTTTACCATCTGAGCCACCAGGGAAGCCCCCTGCTGAGTGCTGAAGAATTGATGCTTTTAAATTGTGGTGTTGGAGAAGACTCTTGAGAGTCCCTTGGACTACAAGGAGATCCAACCAGTCCATTCTAAAGGAGATCAGTCCTGGTGTTCATTGGAAGCACTGATGCTGAAGCTGAAGCTCCAATACTTTGGCCACCTGATGCGAAGAGTTGACTCACTGGAAAAGACGCTGATGCTGGGAGGGATTGGGGGCAGGAGGAAAAGGGGACTGGATGGCATCACTGACTCGATGGACATGAGTCTGAGTGAATTCTGGGAGTTGGTAATGGACAGGGAGGCCTGGCGTGCTGCAATTCATGGGGTCACAAATAGTCGGACACGACTGAGTGAGTGAACTGAACTGAAGATATTTCCTATCACTAATTTTCATACCATTTTATAAAAAACAATGAAACAAGGTTTATTTAGGAATAAACTTAAAACATGAAAGTTCACTTTGTGGAGGTAAAAAGCCACTGATTACATCCAAATAAGCTAAAAAGGTTTCATGATGTTACATTTCAGTATAGTTACATGTCAGATTTCAGTTACATGCCTAGCTTGGGCAGGAAAGAAGGCAAAGGGAGAGCCTACTGGAAAAGGGAGCTATATAAATGAAAGTTTGATAGTAAGGAAAAACAATGACAATGCAATTACAGTAATATAGACAACATTAACTATTATACTGGATGGGATATAATTATTTATCTCAAAGTTATTTTGATTGATTTCATTGGTAGTTTCATTTACTTATTCTGTCATTAAGTCAACAAATATTTCTTGAGTATATACTGTTTCCAGAGCTGGTGTTATTCTTTAAAATATATAACTCTTATACATAAAAATAACACAGTTTATGGCATGTATGTGTGTGTACACATGTGTATATTTATATGAAATTTTAAGTGGATTGAAATTTTATTTTAAAACAATGTTTCAGAAATGCAATTTAAAGCATTTATCTTTTACTATTAATACAATACAGCCCAGGATATTTATGATACTTAGAAAACAAAAATGCATCTGTGTGTTTGTGTTTCTCTGTCCTAGAGAGATAGAGTGATAAATGGTGAGTAGGATGCATGGATTCACATATTAAAGGAATTCAAGTATAAACTGGCAAAACCAAGCATGCTGCCTGGCTCAGAAAGCACATAAACAATATTTGGAAAACCTAGAGTGAACCCTGACAGTAGTATGCCAAAAACTGGGTCACTGGAAACTGAGTCTTTAAACTAAAAAGATATGTCTGTCCACTAATACTAAACTACATGACTTGATTCTAGATTCAGAGTGCTACTCTCTCTGTAGCGATTCTAAGATAAGGTTAATCACTGAAACACTAAGTACCTCTGCATCTGGGAAAGTAAGTGCTATATTAGCAAAGCAAAACAGCTGTATGTAGTTTTTCAAAAAATGGGGTTTAAAACTTTTCCAATGTCAGAGCTGCTGCACTGTGACAAAAATATTCTTCCACACTTAAAAGATTTAAGTACATCTTTATACACCTAACAACACTAAACACATACATACACACACCCACTCTCTCACATGCACTCATTCAACCCCTCTCTCCCTCATCCCTTCTTCTCCTTCTCACTACCTTTCCTTCTTTCCTTTCCCTTCCTTTCTTCTCTCTCTCTCTCTCAGATTAATCATGTATTTTAGCCATCCCTGTATCTGCAGGCTCCCCCTCCCTCCCTCTGGAGTAGGAAATGGCAAACGCTCCAGTATTCTTGCCTGTAAAATTCCAAGGAAAGAGGAGCCTGGTGGGCTATAGTTCATGGGGTGGCAAAGCGGTAGACACCACTGAGCATGCACATACCTCCTACTTTAGACAGAGTATTAAATGATCACATTTCATTTAGTCAGCTCAAAAAGTCTTTCAATTTTATTAGCCTTATAGAGAATGAATACCAGCATTTATTCCTAAATGAACTTCACTGATGTGTTTTTAAAACTATCATTGTATAATAGAATATTTTAAAATCTATATTTGGCTACATGTTGGCAAAGTAACTAGATACATAAAATGATGCATAAATCTTTGTAAAACTACAGATTTTAATACTATGATATTTAGAAAAGTCTATCAATGTCTTTACTTATGATAATGTAAATAGGATATAAGATATGTGTAAACTTTTATTTGCTGTTAATTAAATATTTTATTATTTTAATCATTTTTATCCAGTGAACAGGATTGGATAAGTAAACCATGCAATACTTAGGATGTATTAACCACTTAACCACTAGATTTCAATATATCATAAGATTTTACTTGCTGTAGGGTCTTGGTCATTATTTAATTCTTTTTTGACACAGTTTTCTAATCTAGAGATAATGTAAGAATTTACTACATTGAGTTATTATGATTAAATGAGAAAATATTTCTAAAACCTTTAGAATAATATCTTATGTTTAATGAAAAGAAATGTTGAGTTTCTTAAAGGAAATTTAAAATAGAAAAGAAAATTTATCATCATATTAAATTCCTGTACAAAGCTGAAACGCCCTAGATAACATCTCACTCACGGGAGGCAATTGTAAGACTTCATCTAAATCTCATACCACCAACATCACTGATAAATTTTTGGAGCAAATATGTTCTAATTTTTTTGTTTATTTTATGTCCTATGGTAAGAAATATATGTCCAATAGAGCAAGCATTTAATAAATTCTTGTTGGAACAGTACATTTGAAAATTAATAGTGAGTATTATTTTACTATTATTTTTCAAAAAATGAAATAATTATAAGTAAATGTATTCCTAAATGATTTATTTTAGTATATGTGTAATTAAAAGAAATATTTTAATATTTTACTTTGTATACAAGTATTTAATGCAATAAATAATATATAAAGCCATATATTTAAAGAAAACATTCAAAGATGAAATTGTTAAATTAGCACTGAGTTTCTAGGAAACTATGATAGGTGTTTATTCTTTACCTTTTTTTGGCATGACTGAGGTATAGTTAATATAATACTTATGTGTTTAATACATGTCTGGACATGTGCATACATCCATGGTACCATCACCACTATCAAGGTAATAAACATATCCATCACCACCAACAGACTTTTTGTGTTCACTGCATGTGTGTTCTTTCTATTCTCTTAAAAGGTTTTTAAGTGCACAATATAATAATGTTAATTATTATTCATGAATACACATTGCATTAACAATTAGAATTTAGAAATGACATTTTTATGAAAGAGCCTCAAAAATTATGGAAGAATTTTCTAATAATAAAAAAACTGTTATTGAAAAATACATATGCATGAGGCACTCTCACTCCCAGCCAAGATGAAGTCACAAGGACTTGATTTATTGATCCACCAAAATAACTAAAACCTGAGCAAAACATGAAACAAATGTTTTTAAATTATTGGTTATCAGGCAAAAAAGCAAAGTGATAACTGAGACACAAGAAACAAAGTGAGCCCAACAACTACCCTGTGCTTACACAGCCTCAAGAAAATTTCTAGACCAGAGCAATGGAAGGGGACGAGAGAGTCTAGTATACTTCCTTAATATTCCTCCCTAAAGTACTCGGCAGAGTACTGAGCACAGCATGTGTGTAAATAAATGTATCCAAAACAGGAGAAGGGAACACAAACAGTGTAGACACACCACTCACATAAGGCTGCTGAGACCACAGACTGTTCATAACGCTAAAATGGAATACTTCCTAAGAGGACACAGAGTACCCAAAGCAGTTTGCAGAAGAAAAATAAGCAAACTTGAAGAAACAACACCAGCAACTCTCAGAAGGAAATATGGGAATAAAAAAAAAAAAAAAAAGGAAATAGAACATCAGTAAAATAGAGGGAAACTTCAAAAAGTCTAATACTCATGTAGTTGAAAAAGAAAGGAGGAGCAGAAAAATAAAATGGTTCTTTATTTTTTCCAAATTGAAAGAAAACTATGCATACATTGATCAAAAAACCCATGGGTTAACAAACCCCAAGCACAAGAGATGTCAAGAGAATAAGAGCAAGGCATACCATAAGTAAATTACTTGAAAACAACAAAAAGGATAATGTCTTAAAAACTGAGAAAAAAGGACATTATATACAAAGGAGCAAAGATAAGGAAACAAGCTGATTTGTCATCAGAACAAAGCAAGACAATGGATCAGCAGACAACGGATCAACATTTTTTAAAAACTGAGAGAAAAACTGTCTACTAGTGATATTCTTGCTCAAAGAAAGTAACAGTCAAAGATAAAGACATTTTCAGACTACAAAAGATTAAAAAAATTCATCACCAGCAGAACTATATTACAAACAACGCTAAAGGCAGAACCTCAGGTATAAACGAAATGATCCCAGATGGAAATATGGATTAACACAAATGAATGAAGAGGTCTAGGAATGGTAACTATGTGGATAAATATTACACTGTTTTTCATATTACATAGGCCATTGTGCCTAGTCATTTAGTCATAACTGGCTCTCTGAAACCCTCTGGAGTGTAGCCCACAAGGCTCCATCCATGGGGTTTTTCAGGCAAGAATGATGGAGTGGGTAGCCATGTCCTCCTCTAGGTGGTCTTCCCAAACCAAGAATCAAACTCACGTCTCCTGGGTCTCCTGCACTGCAGAAGAATTCTTTACCCACTGAGCCACTGGGGAAGCCCCATATTATGTAGAAGTCTTTAAAAAACAATTGATCACTTAAAGATGAAAATGATGTCGTATAGGGTTATAAAATATACAGAAGTAAAATGTATGTTAACAACAACACTCAGGCCAGGAGAAGAAAATTATGAATATGATATAAGGTTCTTATACTATTTTGAAGTGGTATAATTTTGCTTACAGGTAGATTATGATACATTAAATATAAATACTATAAACCCTGGTCATAGTCAACAAAAGAGTCTGAAATGCAGTACTTGGGTGCAATCTCAAAAATGACAGAATGATCCTGGTTTGTTTCTAAGGCAAACCATTCAATAGCACACTAATCCAAGTCTTTGTCCCAAACACTAATACAGAAGAAGATAAAGTTGAATGGTTCTATGAAGACCTACAAGATCTTCTAGAACTAATACCAAAAAAACAAAAAAAGAGGTACCATTCATCATAAGGGACAGGAATACAAAAGTAGGAAGTCAAAAGATACCTGTGAGTAGCAGGCAGGTTTGGCCTTGGAATACAAAACGAAGCAAGAAAAAGGCTAACAGAGTTTTGCCAAGAGAACACACTCGTCATAGCAAACACACTCCTCCATCAAAATAAGAGACGGCTCTACACATGGGCATCACCAGAGAGCCAATGCCGAAATCAAATTGATTATATTCTTCGCAGCTGGAGAAGCTCTATAAACAATACCTGGAGCTGACTATGCCTCAGATCATGAACTCCTTATTGCAAAATTCAGACGTAAATTGAAGAAAGTATGGAAAACCATTAGGCCATTCAGGTATGACCTAAATCAAATCCCTTACGATTATACACTGAAACTGACAAATAGATTCAAGGGACTAGATCTGATAGACAAAGTGCCTGAAGTTCATAACACTGAACAGGAGGCAGTGCTCAAAAACATCCCCAAGAAAAAGAAATGCAAAATGGCACAATGGCTGTCTCCAAGGAAGCCTTATAAATAGCTGAGAAAAGAAGAGAAGCGAAAAGCAAAGGAGAAAAAGAATGATACACCTAACTGAATGCAGAGTTCCAGAGAATGGCAAGGAGAAATAAGAAAGCCTTTTTAAGTGAACAATGCAAAGAAACAGAGGAAAACAATAGAATGGGAAAGACTAGAGATCTCTTCGAAAAAATTAGAAATACAAAGGGAACATTTCATGCAAAAATAGGCACAATAAAAGAAAGAAATACTATGAACCTAAGAGAACTAGAAGATATTAAGAAGTAGCAAGAATACACAGAAGAACTATACAAAAAAGATCTTAATGACTCAGATAAACACGATGGTGTGATCATTCACCTAAAGCCAGACATACTGGAGTGTGAAGTCAAGTGGGCCTTAGGAAGCATCACAACAATCAAAGCTAGTGGAGGTGATGGAATTCCAGCTGAGGTATTTCAAATCCTAAAAAATGATGCTATTAAAGCATCGTATTCCATATGCTAGCAAATTTGGAAAACTCACCAGTGGCCACTGGACTAGAAAAGGTCAGTTTTTATTCCAATCCCAAAGAAGGGCATTGCCAAAGAATGTTCAGATTACCACACAATTGCACTCATTTCACCTGCTTGAAAAGTAATGCTCAAAATCCTTCAAACTAGGATTCAACATATGTGAACCAATAACTTTCAGATGTACAAGCTGGATTTAGAAAAGGGAGAAGAACCAATTCTTCTGGCAGAGATCAAATTGCCAACATCCGTTGGATCACAGAAAAAGTAAAAGAAATCCAGAAAAACATCTAATTCTGCTTCATTTACAACTCTAAAGCCTTTGACTGTGTAGATCACAAAAAACTGTGGAAATTCTTTAAAAGATGGGAATACCAGATCACCTTTCCTGCCTCCTATGAAACCTGTATGCAGGTCAAGAAGCAGCAGTTAGAAATGGACATGGAACAATGGATTGGTTCCAAATTGGGCAAGGAGTATGTCAAGGCTGTATATTGTCACTCTGCTTATTGAACTTATATGCAGAATATATCATGTTAAAGGGCGGGCTGGATGAAGCACAAGCTAGAATCAAGACTGCAGGGAGAAATATTAATGACCTCAGATATGCAGATGACAGTGCTGTTAGAAAGTAAAGAGGACTAAAGAGCCTCTTGATGAAGGTGAAAGAGAAGAGTAAAAAAGCTCGCTTAAAACTCAACATTGATAAAATGAAGACTATGGCCTCCAGTCCTATAACTTCCTGGCAAACAAAAGGGGAAACACGACAGACTTTATTTCTTGGACTCCAAAATCACTGCAGTTGGTGACTGCACCCATGAAATTAGAAGATGATTGCTCCTTGGAAGAAAAGCAATGAAAAACCTAGACAGTGTATTAAAAAGCAGAGTCATTATTTCCCTTCAAACTGGGGTGTTGGAGACGACTCTTGAGAGTCGCTTAGACGGCAAGCAGTTCAAACCAGTTAATCCTAAAGGAAATCAACCCTGAATATTAACTGGAAGGACTGATGCTGAAGCTGAAGCCCAAATACTTTGGCCACCTGATGTGAAGGGGCATTCCTGGTTTCTCAGATGGTAAAGAATCTGCCTGCAATGCAGGAGACCTGGGTTCAATGCCTGGGTTAGGAAGATCCCTTCAAGAAGGGAATGGCAACCCACTCTGATTCCTGGGTTACGAAGAACCCATGGAGAAGAGAATGACAACCCCCTCCAGTATTCTAGCCTGAAAAATCCCATGGACAGAGGAGCCTGGTGGGCTATAGTCCATGGACTTGCCAAGAGTTAGACATGACTGAGCAACTAACACTTTCTCCTGATACGAAGAGTCAACTTATTGAAAAAGACCCTGATGCTGGAAAAGACTGAAGTCAGGAGAAGGAACGACAGAGGGTGAGATGGTTGGATGGCATCACCGACTAAATGGAAATGAGTTTGAGCAAGCTCCAGGAGAACATGAAGGAAAGGGAAGCCTGGTGTGCTGTAGTCCATGGGATCGAAAAAAGTTGGATAAAACTGAGCAACTGAACAACAACAAATAAACCCTAGAGCCATCTCTAAAATAATGCAACAAAGTCAACAAACGAGTCAGCCTAAAGGCAAAAGAGAATCATAAAACAAATGTTCAATTAATACAAAAGAAAGCTGAACAAGAAAGTAAAGCATAGAAGGACAAACAGAAAAATATATGGTATACCCATATAATGGAAAACTACTCAGCAATGAAAAGAAATGAGCTATTGATAAACACAGAAACATGGATAGCTTCCATAATATTATGCTGAGTTAAAGAAGCGAAGCCAAAAATGGACAATGTATTTATGATTCTATATATTTATGTCCTTAGAAAATGCATATTAATATATTGAGAGGCTTACCAACATTTGTGTAGTAGTCAGTCAGTCATGTCCAACTCTTTGTGACCCCATGGATTATAACATGGATTATAGCCTTCCAGGCTCTTCTGTCCATGGGATAACCTAGGCAAGAATTCAGGAATGGGTTGCCATTCCCTTCTCCAAGGGATCTTCCTCACTGAGAGATCAAACCCAAGTCTCCTACACTGCAGATGGATTCTTTACCATCCTAGTCACAAGGGAAGCCACCAGGAAACCAAGATTTGCCTGGGAATAAAGTTGCAAACAGGAAATACAGGATGGAGGAATAAAAAGAGACAAAACAGAATTTTAAAGGTATTACTATCTTGACTGTGGTTATGGTTATAAATATCTCAAAATGTGTTGAAATTGTTCAACTTAGACACATACAATGTATCGTATATCACTCATACCCTAATGAAACTGTTCAGATGCACGTTTGAATTATTTTGTTTGATTCCTTTGGTCATTTATCCCTCTTACTGCTGCTGCTGCTGCTAAGTCGCTTCAGTTGTGTCCAACTCTGTGTGACCCCATAGACTGGCAGCCCACCAGGCTCCCCTGTCCCTGGGATTCTCCAGGCAAGAACACTGGAGTGGGTTGCCAGTTCCTTCTCCAATGCATGCAAGTGAAAAGTGAAAGTGAGGTCGCTCAGTCGGGTCCGACTCTTAGTGACCCCATGGACTGCAGCACACCAGGCTCCTCCATCCATGGGATTTTCCAGTCACTCTTACTAGTCAGAGTTAAAAAAATACAAATTTTACAATTATCTTCTGCTTATGCTGCATAAGATGTGAATATGCACAATGGGTAAAAGCATTAAGAAATCTTGGTTCTAGTTTTGGTCATGTAATGATAGGTTTACTGACTATGGTTAAATCACTGAGTCATTCAAGTTTTCAGTTTAATTATCTATAAAGTAAAAGGGCTCCAGGAGATTGTTGGTCTTCAACCTTATTCATAGACAATTAGTCCTAATTTTCAGTACTGGGAAATTAAAGGGACTGAAGGATCATCAACAGTGTTCTACAGATAACACAATCTTAACGCTATTTCAAAAGCACACAATAATTATTAAATAGCTCACATTTAACATGACATTTTATTGCCTTTCTATTATGTTCTTTTGTCTTTACATTATTCTCTTCTACTTACAAGAGGCAAAGTTCTCATATGTTCCAGGAAATATACCACCTTTCCTTAGAACTGGCTTAAATTTACTGTTAGATTTATCATTTATGATCAAGACTTGTAACCAAAGTTACAACATACTAGACAATGCACTTTAAAATATCCCAGAAACATTGTATATATATAGAGTATTCAGTTCAGTTCAGTCACTCATGTCCGACTCTTTGCAACCCCATGGAATTCAGCACACCAGACCTCCCTGTCTATCACCAACTCCTGGGGTTTACTCAAACTGATGTCCATTAAGTCCATGATTGCCATCCAATGATCTCATCCTCTGTTATCCCTTTCTCCTCCCACCTTCAATCTTTCCCTGCATCAGGGTCTTCAGCTTCAGCATCAGTCCTTCCAATGAATATTCAGGACTGATTTCCTTTAGGATGGACTGGTTTGATCTCCTTGCAGTCCAAGGGATTCTGAAGAGCCTTCTCCAATACCACAGTTCAAAGGCATCAATACTTAAGCGCTCAGCTTTCTTTATAGTGCAGCTCTCACATCAATACAGGACTACTGGAAAAACAATAGTTTTGACTACATGGATATTTGTTGGCCAGGTAATGTCTCTGCTTTTTAATAAGCTTTTTATGTTGGTCATAACTTTTCTTCCAAGGAGCAAGTGTCTTTTAATTTCATGGCTGCAGTCACCATCTGCAGTGATTTTGGAGCCCCAAAAAATGAAGTCTGTCACTGTTTCCATTGTTTCCCCATCTGTTTTCCATGAAGTGATGGGCCCAGATGCCATGATCTTAGTTTTCTGAATGTTGAGCTTTAAGTCAATTTTTCCTCCTCTTTTACTTTCATCAAGAGACTCTTCAGTTCTTCTTCCCTTTTCTGCCATAAGGGTGGTGTCATCTGCATATCTGAGGTTATTGATATTTCTCCCAGAAATCTTGATTCCAGCTTGTGCTTCCTCCAGCCCAGCGTTTCTCATGGTGTACTCTGCATATAAGTTAAATAAGCAGGGTGACAATACACAGCCTTGAGGTACTCCTTTCCCAATTTGGAACCAGTCTGTAGTTCCATATCCAGTTCTAACTGTTGCTTCCTGACCTGCATAAAGATTTCTCAGGAGGCTTTTTTCTCGCAAAATGGGACAGTATCCTTACGAAGCAGTTACGATCACTGTAGCAAATAATTCTTAAGACTGGTCTGTTTCAGGCCACTACGTTTATATCTGTAAAATCTGAAAAATCACATTTAGTTTGTTGTGCTAAAGAGATAATGCCTTTATATAGCTGACACACAATAAATGTAAAATCTGCTCACCTATGAGGCACTAGTAGTTCTGCTCTGTGTCCTTGAACATTACTCAGGTTATAGATGTAATTCTGAAATATTTCAGCCAGTTCTTGATTAAAGTCCCTTTTACTGCTTCCCTGGTGGCTCAGAGGGTAAAGCATCTACTTGCATTGCAGGAGACCTGGATTCAATCCCTGGGTCAGGAAGATTCCCCTGCAGGAGGAAATGGCACCCCACTCCAGCATTCTTGCTTGGAAAATCCCATGGATAGAGAAGCCTGGTAGGCTACAGTCCATGGGATCGCAAAGGGTCAGACATGATTGAGCGACTTCACTTCACTTTACTATTTCTAATACAATTCAGTTTTAGGATACACTTTACTCCTTGGTTAGGTTATGGCAAAGTTTTCTAAGAAATATAAGCAATTATTTATATTTAGAAATGTTTCACAAAGCATAGTCTCTATTAAAAGGAGTTAAGGACTTGGCATCGACAATCCTAAAATAAATTTATATCTTCCACAGAAATGAATGAAAGGTTTACACTATTTTAATGGTTACTGATCAGTATTTTTTATCCTTGTTTATTGAGGTATAATTGACAATATCCTATTGATTTCAGGTGTGCAACATAATGATTTGATATTTATATATATTACAAAATGATCACAATAGTCCAAAATTCACTCTCCTAGCTACCCTCAAATTAAAATACAGTATTTACTATAGTCACCATGGTGTACATCACATCCCCAAGAATTATTAATTCTATAACTGTAAATCTGTATGTTTTGATCCCTTTCACCCATTTTGCTAATCCCTGAACCCTTGGCTCAGGCAACCATCCATTCTGTATATCCATGAACTTGAGTTTTGTTTTTTTTCTTTTTCAGATTTTTTTGATAATACATATAAATGATATCATACAGTTTGTAACTTCTTCTGATTTATTTCACTTAGCATAAAGTTCTCAAAATCCATTCACATTATTACAAATGACACAATTTCAGACTTTATGGCTAAATAATACTCCATCACACACACACACACTCACACACGCATATATCATATTGTCTTTATCCATTAACTAATAGATAGAAACTTAGATCATGTCTGTTTCTTTCCTATTGTAAATAATGTTGCAACAAACACAGGAGTGGAGGTGCCTTTTCACTTTAATTCAAATTTCTTCAGATAAATATTGGCAAGCAGAACTAATAGATCATGTGGTAGAACTTCTTAACTTTTTGAGGAACCTGCATACTGTTTTTCATAATGGCTGAACTGATTTACATTCCCATTAACAGTGCACAAGGGTTTCTCTTTATACACATCCTAGTCTACACTTGTTACTTCTTGTGTTTTTGATAATAGCCATTCTAAAAGATGTGAGGTGCTATCTCTCTTCCCTGATGGCCAGTAATATTGAGCATCTTTTCATGAACCTGTTGGGCATCTGTATGTCTTCTTTGGAAAAAAATGCCTATTCAGATCCCATGCCTATTTTCCATCAGATTGCTTGCTTTTTGTCTTGTTTTGTTTTTAAGTTACATAAAGTCTTCATATGTTTTAACTCTTACCATTAATCAGATATATGATTTGCAAATATTTTCTCTTATTTAGAAGGCTGCCTTTCATTTCATTAATGGTTTATTTGCTGTGTAGAAAGTTTTTGGTTTCATGTAATCCCATTTGTTTATTTTTGCTTTTGTTGCTTTTGCTTTTGATATCAGATCCCAGAAATCAATGCCAAGACCAATGTCAAGGAGCTTACCATTTATGTATTCTTCTAAGAATTTTATGTTTCAGCTCTTACATTCTAGTCTTTTATTTCATTTTCAGTTAATTTTTGTATATGGTAAAAACAGTAGTCCAGTTTCATTATTTTCCATATGGCTATCCAGTTTTCCCAACACTATTTACTGAGTAGCTTGTTCTTTCCCCATTGTATATTCTTGACTCCTTTGTCATTAATTTACTATATATGCATAGGTGTAATTTCTGGGTTCCCTAATCTGTTCCACTGACCTATGTGTCTATTTACAGATTTACTCATTGGCATTATTTTTAGTTGAAAACCTGAAGTAATATTGGGCCAGATATGAAAAGTTCTTTTCCATTCAGGGTTACAATTAAATTGAAAACTGTTTGCCTCTATGTATTTTAAATTCTTTTGAAAATTTTGTTTGGATTTTTTTTTTTTTAGCTGATTAAAAAAGAGAGAAATTTAGTATTCTGAGAAAATCATCTCCCAAACTCAAGACCCACAACAAATTAAACCTCAAGAAACCTACTTAGAGCCTTTGGAAATACCAAAAGGAAAATATCTTTTCCTATTCTCTTACTTTTAAAAAATTTGTCATCTGCATTTATAATTTTATAAATTCTAAGTAAAATATTAATCTATCTATGACATATCTGTCCATGCTTTCCATAAGGCTTCAAATGTTCTACAGCTTTTGTATATACAAGGATATCTCCTAGATTATCAGAAAATCAGTGTTTCCTTTAGTTACATGATTACATTTTCAAAATTTCATCTTATAAAAATAATCTGGGCCTTTAATATTATGAAAATAATTCAGAGAGCAATTAAGTTTCTCTGTGACTAAGCCTCCTCAGGCTTTATTACCTTCATACATCTCTCATTAACTGTTAATATGCCTTCATAGAAAATAAAAATTATAGCAATATTAAAGCTGATGGATTTGATGTTATTCTCTAAAATACTGTATTTTTGTTGTGGTTTTTGGTTTTTGTTTGATTTTGTTATTTGTGCCCTTTTCCTGTATCTCTTGTCCAGATCCAGCATCAACTAGACTAGCCCTCCTTATCATTGGATTTCTCCAATACATGAAGTCGATGTTATAACAACAATTATTAATTAATTAATTAATTAATGGAAATAATTAGAAAATTGAAATAATCTCTGAATTAACATCTCACAACCTCATTATTCATTCCATTGACACCTAATTTAATACTAAGACTAAACAGAAGGGCATATCAAACAGGATTTTCAAATAAATAAGATTATGATGCTTTATGAACTGGAAATAAACATTTAATTGGATACTTCTAAAAGAAAAGATCCAACGTAACCTCTTCCTCAATGAAGACTTGGGTGAAACTACAAGGAAAGTGCATCATTCACGTCCCTACTGGCGTTTTCTTACTGCTGGCCAATTACAATGCCTCTGTGTAAATATTTTTCAAAGGGACTCCATAATACCAATGTGCAAATAAATTAAGCAATCTGGTGAAATGAGACTTCACACTAGAATTATGATATTTTCCTGTTTTGGCACATATGTAATCTAATTTCAAAATGTTCTTTAGCGAAAAGTTATGGATTTTAATTGAGTAAGTCTCTGTATCTTTAAAAGCTTTTATGTGCTCTCTCTGCCTGGTATTTCTTTTACTTTCCTTTCTATTCCTTTTCTGACAAATATTCAAATTCATCTTTCAAAAGCGCACAGGAGAATTTATTTCTGTGAAGCACTTTCCTTAGCTTCCTATGAGAATTAGCACTTTTCTGTGCAATAGCTATATTTTATACATACTCTTATTCTTAAATAAAACAATCCTTTTAATATTCATGTGCTTACATTATTAGCTCCCCTAGCTCTTTAAGATCAATGTACTTGTCTTTTTCTTTCTGGATTCTGTAGAGCCTAACACATGCTATCAAATGGTGGTTGAAATGAATATGATATATGGATTTACACATTACCTTTTACTTTTGAGGAGTTCTGACATTCTTAAAATTTAAACACAGTGTTAGTAGGCATTATATTGTTTTGTTATCAAAAGGAAATAATTACATATGTTATCCTAATTCAAACAGACTAGAAAGCAGGTACAGAAAAAGTTAATATATCTACTAAAACCCTTCTGGTATGGAAAGCGATCACTTTATGTTTAACATTAATGATAACAGACTCTTTCTTATCTGAACTGAGATGCTCTGAAACCTTTGTTTGAATTAGGGTTAGGATAGGAAAGAAAAAATAGTAAAAACGTCTCCTACTGGAAGTGAGTTCCTACTAACAGGATGGCAAGGCGAAAGCAATTTCAACCATAGCTAGGCTATTTTTCACTCCCTTTCTCATGACTTTGTTTCTTGCTATGACAGCCTACGGGGCTTCCCAGGTGACTCTAGGGGTAAAGAATCCGATTGCTGACACAAGAGATGCAAGTTTGATCCCTGGGTCGGGAAGATCCCGGAGAGAAGGAAATGACAACCCATTCCAGTATTCTTGCCTGGAGAATCCCATGGACAGAGGAGCCTGGTGTGCTACAGTCCACAGGGTTTCAAAGAGTCAGACATGACTATGAGTGCGCACACACACATGAGATTCTACCATGTAAAACTGGAGATGCGATGAAGATCACATTTTCAACAATTTATGAAAGTCTCATTTATGAATGTTTGAAAATAGGATGGTGATGAGTACCTGAAAATGATTTATTATTTGAATGGGGGAAGGCAGCCATTTCAACTGAAGAGAAGTAGAGGAAAGGGGAAATTGGGATGTTATTTCTTTATTGACTTATTAAGAGACATATTATATGCCACTGGCTTGAGAAATGTTATTATAAAGCATAATTCCCATACTGAACCAGTATTAAATAAACTATTGGCAAATACAATCTCAGTCTCTGAGCATAATTTGCCAAAAAAAAAAAAAAAAAAAAATTGGTAGAGTCCTCAACCTGACCCAAAGTTGTAATAATTAATATCAGTTGGTGCTATGGGACACACCATACTCCATGTCAAATGTGAAATACAGGTTAGAGTTAAATAAATTCCTTACACTCTGAGGATGGAAGGTAAACCCAGGGAAGGTCCAAAGACCTCAAACTACAATAAACTTTCTAGGCATAACTAGGTTTGCTGATGGTAGGAAGATATCAGACTCCATCATAAACAAGATAGACTGCATACCAACTTCTATTGCAAAATAATCTCAGAAATGATAGGACGGTTTGAACACTGGAAACAGCACATACTTCAAATGAAGATAATATTAAAACCCATCTATGAAATAACTAGGAAACGTAGGGAAATTAGATATTAAGAGACTCAAAGCAGCTTTTAGTTACGTAAAAAATGCTATCAGAATTTTTAACACATTAGCTCCAAACACATTAGCTCTTTAACACATAAGAACTCCAAATAAACACTCAAGGATCTGTACTTACAAGGATTTACAACGTGGTCACTGTGGAACCCATATTTTACCTGATTGAGTTTTGGACTAGGAATTTTCTGTGACCTAAGAATAGATATGCTTGAAAAGCTTGCCGTACAAAATACAGGGCTACTAACAGAAAATAAATCATTTATATGCAAACTCCAACAGCCTATCCTGGACTGGGTAAGATAGATCCCTGTCAAATCAAGAGAAAACTACCCCTGACCATAAAGTCCTAATATGGAAATGGTGTTATTTCCAGGCAGTAGATATGAGACATATGGCTACATGGTCAATTCCCTGCATTAATACGTGGTCAATTCCCTGCATTAATCTGTTAAGGGAAATCAGAAGGAGATATATCTTTTCTTGGAATGCTATTTGACCAGGAACATGCAGGAAAATGACCAAAACATAGGAAATAAGGACATGTGACAGCAAACAGCACTGGCTGTTTCATCACACATGTCTCCACACATCAGAAGATTAACTGTTAAGTAACCGAATTTAATAATTAGGTAGGAACTCAATAGGAAAATGAAAGAAGTGAGAATTCCCAAGATGTATCTTAAGAAACACAATGATTCTTATGTAAGGGATGGTGGCTTTTAGTCACTAGGTGGTGTCCAACTTGGTGCGACCCCATGGACTGTCTCCTTCCATGGGATTTGCCAGGCAAGAATACTGGAGTAGGTAGCCATTCCCTCCTCCAGGGGATCTTCCCAACCCAGGATCTAACTTTGGTCTCCTGACAATTAAAAAAATAAGCATACATAAACAAGGACAGTGGAACATAAAACCTGAACAAACAGATATTCCAAATGACAGGATCATTATATGGACATATCACCTAACAGGTTATCCCAGTATATGGAACATTAGAACACGGTTAGAAGAAAGAAGCATGTGTGTACCTACCAGTGAAAGTTGCTCAGTCGTGACTGACTCTGCGACCCCGTAGACTATACAGTCCATGGAATTCTCCAGGCCAGAATACTGGAGTGGTTAGCCTTTCCTTTGTCCAGGGTATCTTCCCAACCTAGGGATCGAACCCCCATCTCCCACATTACAGGCAGATTCTTTACCAGCTGAGCCACAGGCAAGCCCAAGAATACTAGTGGGTAGCCTATCCCTTTTCCAGCAGACATTCTAGACCCAGGGATTGAACTGGGGTCTCCTGCATTGCAGACGGATTCTTTACCAGCTGAGCTATCAGAGAAGCCCATATGCCTACCAAATACTTCAAATTTCAAATTAAGACATAGGAGAACTAACTACCAAAAGTTTAAAGCCTGGAAGCCATTAATAAATACCCCAGATAAGGTCAAAACTGACATACCCTGCCAAGTTTATATACAGAGTGAAGTGAGTCAGAAAGAGAAAGTTAAATATCATATTCTAACACATATATATGGAATCTAGAAGAATGGTACTGAAGAATTTATTTACAGGGCAGCAATGGAGAAACAGACATAGAGAATAGACATGGACATGGGGAGAGGGGAGGAGAGGGTGAGACGTATGGAAAGAGTAACACGGAAACTTACATTACCATATGTAAAAGAGATAGCCAAGGGGAATTTGCTGTATGGCTCAGGAAACTCAAACAGGGGCTCTGTATCAACCTAGAGGGGTGGGATGGGGGGAGAGATGGGAGGGAGGTTCAAAAGGGAGCGTATACATGGATACCTATGGCTGATTCATGCTGAGGTTTGACAGAAAACAACAAGATTATGTAAAGCAATTATCCTTCAATTTAAAAATATTAAAAAGAAAAAGAAAAAAAATATATTGAAACAGAGCACAATGTAGAACTTTCACTTATGTTACAACCCAATTGCCTCTGGATGAACTGAAAGGTAAGATGACTTGCCCAAGCAAATCTTAGGTTGATTACTAGCAATCTAGATATAAACGTTTGGACTAAAGCACTCTGGGAGGCAGTAAGAACCAAAATATCAGATATCAGAACCAAAATACCTCTATCACTGCTAGTCCTTTGGATCTACTTCTCATACAAGTACCCAGTGGAAGGACTGATGCTGAAGCTGAAGCTCCAATATTTTGGCCACCTGATGAGAAGAGCCGATTATTGAAAAAGACCCTGATGCTGGGCAAGATTGAAGGCAGGAGGAGAAGGGGACAGCAGAGGATGAGAGGTTGGATGGCATGACTGACTCAATCGACATGAGTTTGAGCAAGCTCCAGAAGATGGGAAAGAACAGGGAGGCCTGGTGTGCTGCAGCCCATGGGGTTGCAAAGAGTTGAACATGACTGAGTGACTGAACAACAGCAACCACACATGATTATGATCTTGATTCCTCCTGGAGCTATAATATGGGAAACTGGACCATGACAGTATTCTCTGTGTCAAATCTTAACCTATCCAATTGAAGTCAAAGATAAAATAAGGAACAGACCATAATGGGATGTCTAAATATGGAAGAAATAATGAATGTGATAACAAAAGGAAAAGATACGTATCTGAGTTTAATAGAAGATGAAGGAACAATTAAAATAACCAGAGAAATATTTCATTTTGAGGTTCCTAAAATTAACCTAATAACTTATACACTTAAAAAATTAAGATAAGTAAAAGAACATCTGGAAGATATTAAAGTTAAAATGACTCTTCAAGAATTGAAAAGAGAACAGAAACATGCATTCTCTACATAATGATATCATGGCAATTGAACATATACATGCTTAATAGTGAGTGCTAGGCAAGCTTATAACCCTAGGAGCTTTATAAAAATGACTTTTACATGGAAATGCAACTGTCAAGGAAGCTTAGCTGAGTAGTTTAAAAAATTTAATTGTTGGGATTTTTTGTGTGTGTGACTGGATCTGACACCATATTACATAACTCTTGATCATGATTTTGCTATTAATATCAGGAATTTATTCAACACAGCATGCAGTAACAAAACTATGGGGGATTAAATTAAAGGAAAATTAGATTGTAAGCAATGTAGAATCACATGGTGATTCACAGGGTGAACTGATATTTTTGTGAACTTAGATTTGTACAGGGCATTGGGCATTAGGCCCTTCAGATTAATTAGTGTGTGAGTTACTTGAAATCACAGGGTCGGTTGTTATGTATTAGTTTATTATAATCTCAAATTCACCTATTTATGGCTTAGGCGACGTTGTTTTGACCTACAGGTGAATTTTTTGTTTTACACTGGAGAGGCCATGTCAGGATGATGCCAGTAAAATTATTGTTCAACTGAATGCTTGGGATTCTCCAGGGGCTCAGCAGTAAAGAATCTTCCTGCAAGGCAGGAGACGCAGCAGTTGTTGGTTCAATCCCTGAATCAGGAAGATACCCTGGGGATGGGCATGGCAGCACACTCCAGTATTCTTGCCTAGAGAATTCCATGGACAGAGGAGCCTGGCAGCTACATTCCATAGGGTGGCAAAGAGTCAGACATGACAAGGGACTGAGTACATATGCACTGAATGCTTATCAATATAAACATATGGAGAAGCAACTATGACACAGTTTTAAGCTCTAGCTTTAAGCTTTGAATATCAGGAATTCCTGAGGACTTTACTGAGAGTGTTCAGTTTGGACAAGGCTACTCTTTGCTGATCTAAATAGCTCTCCAATGACTTTAGAACATTAGCTCCTGCTCTGTTAAGAGCACTGCTACTTTTTGCTAGCAGTGGTGAAAATCATGCAGTGCCCCCAGAAGGAGATCATCTTGCACACCAACACTGGCACCTTCTTTGCTAGCATTTTGTTCTACCAACAAAGGACACTCTATTTACAATGGCAGCTGAACATCAGCTCTTAATTAGCTCTGCCAACTCTTCTGAGAACCACCTCATAGAAAGGAACACCTCAACTAAATTTGGATTTTGTATCTTTTAATCTCTCCTTTGCCTGGATCAATAGTGTGATTAATCTATCACAGTTTGGGTTTATTAAGAATCATTATCTTGTGTGCTACAAGCTTGTGAAATGTTATAACACAGTGTACCTGTGTTAAATCAACTTTTGGCAAGGACAGTTTCAGTCTCTAAACATAATTTCTTAAACAAAACAGAGAATAAGCCCTCACAGTCCTCATCACAAGAGAAATATGGATCTTAGCTGAACCTGTTGTGTAATCATTTCACAATTTAATAAACCAAACCATCATGCTATGTATACCTTAAACTTACACAGTGATGTATGTCGATTAGTTCTCAATAAAATAAAAATAAAAATGAACCATGTAATACTAGCCTTTAACAACTGATTGAGATATTATAAAGCATCAAGCTATTTTATAAAAATTTGTATTACATGGCTTATTTTATAATGCAATAAATTTACTTCTATCTCTTATATACATATAGATTTGCATGGAAATTGTAGTAAAACCTGTCCAAATTTGAACCAGAGAAAACTGTGCTCCCAAAGTAAGAGTGTATCTACTTTTTCTGGTCTTTACGGGCCTCAGTAGAAAACAATTTTGTCAGACATTCACAATATACTTGAGTAGTTGTATGTATCTGCACACTGAGTCTCACTGGTTTTATCTGTTTGTAAGACCACAATGATACACTGAGATGAATTTAGGTCTGTACTATGGGGAGGTATTTACATATTTTACTTAAAGCAAGGTAATTTAATGATTTAACTCAAATTACTAGAAAATAACCATTTTATGAATAAATTTTTGGTCAGGGAAGGCTTTAATTTATAAAGAATATCATGTCCACAAGTAAAAAGCTATTTTTCTTATCTTTAGCCAATTCCATTTCTTGAGTTTTCAGAAAATAAGACAAAAATATTTTGGTGTTGAATGGTGAACCTTCGCCACAAATTAAAAACTTTAACTTTATTATTGAACCAAAATATATTTTTGCTTCCAGTTAATGGTTGTTGGGGAAAAAAATCAGCAACCACACCCCTTCTAATTTATCATGTGTCCTATGCAAAAGGACACAGTTGCACTGAAGTTGACTCATTCCCACTACTTATGCCTAATAGCAGACTTTGTGATAAAGCTGGTCAAGAGCCCTGCTTGAGTATAACACAATCAAAGGTTAGGTATGCCCTTGCCAGACAGTGATAAGTAGGCAATCACTGTCTTTGACATTGGTCATAAGTACAATTTATTACGGTGATGTGAGTATCCTGAGTGGTAATTGTGTGTGTGTGTATATATATATATATATATATATTTATTGACTTTTCCAAGGGAAAAACAAAAATATGTTTACTTTGTGTTGCAAAATCCCTGCCTAGCAGCCCTAAATGAAGTATGTGTTCATAAATTAAAGTGCTATATGTTGGAGCAATGTTTATTAATAGTTGAATATAGTGCATTTTATTTCTACAGAGATTGCCATGCATTCTATAGGACAAAAATTTCAGCTATATAAGATGAAACATATAATCTTATTGGTATGGTAAAAACATCACCACCAGGGAGTTATAATAGACATTTCCAAGTCAATGAAGCTCCTCCTTGGGAATAATACCTACATATTCTCTGCCAATTTAGCTTAAGAATGTACTCACCTTAGAAAAGAATCATTGTATCAAATCTGCTCTAATGTTTTGAAAAGGATGCATGAATATTAACTTACAGTTTACACTGTGACCATATGCCAAACCTAAAAAAAAAACAAAAAACAAACCCCACCACACACAGTCCTTCATTCCATAGCGCCCTTGGAATTCAAAAGGAGATACAAGATATCTAGCATAAAGCACCCAGATAAAGCACTCAGAGAAGAGACTAGTGCATAATTAGTATTTGATATAATTGGATTTAAATTTTTAAGGTATTGATATGAAAAACAACCTCAAAAACTTCCTATAGAAAGTATGTGTCAGAGATCAGGAAGAAAACAAAGGTTTAGAGTTATATATTTCTTAGAGAATATAAAGTACATGATCACCAATATTCATAAAGAATTCAGTTTTATAGGAAGTAGCTATATGATCATCTATACTGAAAAGAGTATTTGACACCTTAGGAAAAAAGGTATCTAGAGGGTATATGGAATTGTTTCTCATTTCAAACTTCTTGGACCTTAAGTGACAAGTGTATCTGTTAAATATTTTATTTAAAAATATTATTTACTACCTTATTAACATTATGTGACCTGGCTTGATAGATACTTAACATACTCCTCCCTGAGTTCATTAGGAAGCTCCACAAGATCAAATTCTATTCTACCTCCATAACTAGAAAGCAGAAATGAGTACAAAAAGTGTGCTTGTGCTTGTATGCATAAATGTATGTTTATAACTATCTGAGCAAACTAGTGTAAGTCTTCAGATATGTCATAATTTTAACTACAATACTTATGAAATATTATCATCTTAAATGCCAATCATTGTTCACAAACTTGAAAATTGATGAAAGTCTCAATACACAATGAGATATGTAAAGATTATCCAATAAAACATTATTTTGTAAACACATGCCTAAAAAATAGGCAAGATGTATTAACACCTACCACATAATGAAGAAGAGAATTATTATGGGATGTTAGGCAAATCTTGCCTAACATACCTATGATTTTAAAAGAACAATACCTATGTGCATAATTTAGATAATAGGGAGATACAAGGAATCAGATGATTGCTTAGGGAGTTATCATAAGAAGCCAGGACAGAGATGGAAAAATGGAAAATGTATTAAGACTCAAAATTCAAAAAACTAAGCATCACTTCATGGCAAATAAGGAAAAAATGGAAACAGTGACAGACTTTATTTTCTGGGCTCCAAAATCTGTAGATGGTGAGTGAAACCATGAAATTAAAAGACACTTGCTCCTTAGAAGAAAAACTATGACAAACCTAGACAGTATATTAAAAAGCAAAGACATCATTTTGCTGACAAGCATCCATTCAAACATCTAGTCAAAGCTATGGTTTTTCCAGTAGTCATGTAGGGATGTGAGAGCTGATCCACAAAGAAGGCCGAGTGCCAAAGAATTGCTTTTGAACTGTGGTGCTGGAGAGTCTCTCAAGGAACTCTTGCTGCTGCTAAGTCACTTTAGTCGTGTCCGACTCTGTGCGACCCCATAGATGGCAGGCCACCGGCCTCTGCCGTCCCTGGGATTCTCCAGGCAAGAACACACGGCAACCTACTCCAGTACTCTTGCCTGGAAAATCCCATGGATGGAGGAGCCTGGTAGGCTGCAGTCCATGGGGTCGCAAAGAGTCGGACACGACCGAGTGACTTCAGTTTCACTTCTCACTTTCATGCATTGGAGAAGGAAATGGCAAGGAACTCTTGAGAGCCCCCTGAATAGCAAGGAGATCAAACCAGTCAATCCTAAAGGAAGTGAACCCTGAATATTCATTGGAAAGACTTGATGCTGAAGCTGAATCTGCAATACCTTGGCCACCTCATGCCAAGAGTCAACTTATTAGAGAAGACCTTGATGCTAGGAAAGATTTCGGGTAGGAGAAGATGTGGGTGACAGAGGATGAGATGGTTGGATGGCATCAGCAACTCAATGGAAATGAATTTGAGCAAAACTCTGGGAGATGGTGAAAGACAGGGAGGCCTGGCATGCTGCAGTCCATGGGGGTCTCAGAGTCAGACGTGATTTAGCAACTGAACAACAACAATTCCCTATTAATGTACAGCATTTTACATATCCATGTAATTTACAAATTGTTATTCCACACGTAAGGTATAAGTGCTAGTTTATGACAGATTCCAAAAGTGACTCACAAATTAGATACTTTCCTTTAGAATCACATCACACACAGCTTTTCTGTTTCATTAATGTATTGTAGCTTTTGGAGATCTCCAACATTTTCATCAGAATTTCATCTTCTCCCCTACCTAATGTATTCAGTAGATACCAATATTGTAATTTTTAATGTGGTGTGGGAAAAAAGATCTAATCAAACTCTACTATCTTCCTATTTATTAGGTCTTACTATAAAAATAGATTTCAAAGTTGAACTGAGGTGGATGAACCTAGAATCTGTTATACAGAGCAAAGTAAGACAAGAAGAGAAAAACAAATATCATATATTAATGCATATATATGGAATCTCAAAAAATAGTACCAATGAAGTATGTGCAGGGCAGGAATAAAGATGCAGATGTAGAGAATGGACTTGTGAACTAAGTGAGGGAAGGAGAGGGTGGGATGAACTGAGAGAGTAGACCTGACATATATATTGACACATGTAAAATAGACAGCTAGCAGGAAGCCTCTATATAACATGGGGAGCCCCCCGTGTGCTCTGCAATGACCTAGAGGGGCAAGATGGGAGTGTGGGTGGGAGGGAGGTTCAAGAGGAAGGGGAGATATACGGCTGGTTTGCATTGTTGTGTAGCAGAAACCAACACAACATTGTAAAGCAATTATCCTCCAATTAAAATTGTTTTTTAAAAAATAGATTCCAAGATGATATATGACTTCTCAAGATTTTTCAGTGTAGAATTCAATGTTAATGCCAAATTTCTCATGGGAAATTTTCCCATTCTTATAGAACCAAAAAATCCTAAAGGTATAAAGGAAGAAAATGTGGTTCTCAATACACGCTGCATAATATTTCATATAAGCCTCTAATGTGAGTTTATTTTAGATTATTTATAATTTTTCCATACTCATTTCCAAAATGCTAGAGGGATGATTTCTTTCTGGGAGACCTGCCAAAAAAGTTCATTTTAATGCTTCCATTGAGAAACACCTTTAGCACTTTTAGAAATAAAACTTTCCATTGCAATATAATTTAGGAACTCGGAAAGATGAGAGAAAGTTCTAAATTTCTGACGCATCATCTACCAACTAATGCAAATAATTTCCAAATAAGTAAGATAAGCGACCTACAAAAAGGATACAATCTTTGAAAAACTGCTCATTAAGATTATTTTTTAAATGCATGAGGTGGCAGCAATTTGTCTTTGGTTGAAAATAAGAATCTCTGTGATTCAATCAAAAGATCACGGCAACATAAAAGAGTATAATTTACTATTACATTCTGGCATCAAAAAGTGACAAGTTTATTAAGGCTCCCAAAGTAGAATGACACCCACCTGAAGATTATTCTTAACTAGTTACATTAGGACACCTTCAGAGACCATTCCCCCTGCCCCACATTGGACTTCCCCGGTGGCTCAGTGGTAAGGAATCCACCTACCAATTCAGGAGACTCAGGAGATACAGATTCAATCCCTGGGTTGGGGAAATCCTCTAGAGGAGGACATGGCAACCCACTCTAGTATTCTTGCCTGGAGAAGCCCATGGACATAGGAGCGTGGTGAACTACTGTTCATAGGTTTGCAAAGAGTCGTAGGCACAGAGAACCTCTAACCCTCTCTCCAGCCTCACTTCCCATGTCATTAATGCCAGCTTGCAGAGTCCCATTCACAGTGGTCTTCTTCACTTCCTCAAAGGTTTTCTTAGATTTTCCTCTTCCCTCTCACTGGAACACCTCTTCCTGCACCACTTCCTTTTCTGCTGTCTCCTCATTCTCCAGATTTCTTCTCCAATAGCACTCCCTCAAGAACAGCTCCCCTGGCTCAACACTACATCAAGTTTCTGAATTATATATGCTTTCTGACATACTGTACTTTTCCTTCCTACATGCTTCCTTCAGTTCAGTTCAGTTCAGTCACTCAGTCGTGTCCGACTCTTTGTGACCCCATGAATCGCAGCACGCCAGGCCTCCTTGTCCATCACCAACTCTTGGAGTTGACTCAGACTCATGTCCATCGAGTCAGTGATGCCATCCAGCCATCTCATCCTCTGTCGTCCCCTTCTCCTCCTGCCCCTCAATACCTCCCAGCATCAGAGTCTTTTCCAATGAGTCAACTCTTCGCATGAGGTGGCCAAAGTACTGGAGTTTCAGCTTTAGCATCATTCCTTCCAAAGAAATCCCAGGGCTGATCTCCTTCAGAATGGACTGGTTGGATCTCCTTGCAGTCCAAGGGACTCTCAAGAGTCTTCTCCAACACCACAGTTCAAGAGCATCAATTCTTCGGCACTCAGCTTTCTTCACAGCCCAATTCTCACATCCTGGAAAAACCATAGCCTTGACTAGACGGACCTTTGTTGGCAAAGTCACGTCTCTGCTTTTCAATATGCTATCTAGGTTGGTCATAACTTTCCTTCCAAGGAGTAAGCATCTTTTAATTTCATGGTTGCAGTCACCATCTGCAGTGATTTTGGAGCCCAAAAAAATAAAGTCTGACACTGTTCCCACTGTTTCCCCATCTATTTCTCATGAAGTGATGGGACCAGATGCCATGATCTTCGTTTTCTGAATGTTGAGCTTTACGCCAACTCTCCTCTTTCACTTTCATCAAGAGGCTCTTTAGTTCCTCTTCACTTTCTGCCATAAGGGTGGTGTCATCTGCATATCTGAGGTTATTGATATTTCTCCCAGTAATCTTGATTCCAGCTTGTGCTTCCTCTAGCTCAGCGTTTCTCATGATGTACTCTGCACAGAAGTTAAATAAGCAGGGTGACAATATACAGCCTTGACGTACTCCTTTTCCTATTTGGAACCACTCTGTTCTTCCATGTCCTGTTCTAACTGTTGCTTCCTGACCTGTATCCAGATTTCTCAAGAGGCAGGTCAGGTGGTCTGGTTTCCCACCTCTTTCAGAATTTTCCACAGTTTATTGTGATCCACACATTCAAAGGCTTTGGCATAGTCAATAAAGCAGAAATAGATGTTTTTCTGGAACTCTCTTGTTTTTTCGATGATCCAGCAGATGTTGGCAATTTGATCTCTCGTTCCTCTGCCCTTTCTAAAACCAGCTTGAACATCTGGAAGTTCACGATTCATGTATTGCTGAAGCCTGGCTTGGAGAATTTTGAGCATTACTTTACTAGTGTGTGTGATGAGTGCAATTGTGCAGTAGTTTGAGCATTCTTTGGCATTGCCTTTCTTTGGGATTGGAATGAAAACTGACCTTTTCCAGTCCTGTGGCCACTGCTGAGATTTCCAAATTTGCTGGCATATTGAGTGCAGCTCTTTCACAGCATCATCTTTCAGGATTTGAAATAGCTCCACTGGAATTCCATCACCTCCACTAGCTTTGTTCGTAGTGATGCTTTCTAAGGCCCACTTGACTTCACATTCCTGGATATCTGGCTCTAGGTGAGTGATCACACCATCGTGATTATCTGGGTCATGAAGATCTTTTTTGTACAGTTCTTCTGTGTATTCTTGCCACCTCTTATTAGTATCTTTTGCTTCTGTTAGGTCCATACCATTTCTGTCCTTTCAAATAATTAATTCTGTCTGCTTGAGGAATTTAAGAATGTTGGAAAATAAGTTCTTTGATTTAAATAATATTGGGATACAAGTTTTAAAAGAGCAGGAAAATGTTTCTGTTATTCACCTAAAAGTTAGTAGATGAGAAGTATTTTGCCTGTAAAACTCAATGAATTCTAACTGAATCAATGAATTAAAATATTACTCCAAATTTTTAAAATGAGACATTATTTTTTCCTTCATATAAATTCCAGGTCCTTCAAAGAAATGAGCTTTATTAGGCTTTTTCTAATTGTTTCAATGAGAAATCTGAGAAGTAATTTCACTTAAAATTGTTTTAATTAATACATATTAAAGTAGTATAAAAGGCCACACTAATTTTCATTCTGTAATCATGAAGCTGTCAAATATTGGTTAGAAGCATAGTAGAGTCTCAACCATTTAGGAAAATATATTAAATGACATTTAAAACTCAACATTTTAGAAAGGATTTATTTTTAATACCATAGTGTTGTGTTTAGTAAGTTTGGGTAACACAGAAATTTGAATATTTGAAAACTGCTCCAGACACAATGAAGAAGTACAGATGTGAATGCCCCCCATGCTACATGTAACTACAGCATTTGTGTATACATAAGATTCACATTCAGCAAACTCCTCCAGGAGATAGGACAGAACACGGAAGCCTGGTATACTGCAGTCCACAGGATCGCAAAGAGTCTGACACAACTTAGCAACTGAACAACAAGATTCACATAACGTATTTCAGAGACAAACAATATGTTTTTAGCTATGCTCTTGATGCACTTTACTGTATTCTGTGGAGAATCAACATTTAGTTTCCTAAAGTTTCAAAAAAATTACATCAAGAAACATGTACAATTCTGACCAAACTTATTACTGTGTTTAGTGCCAATTCTGCCTGCTCTTTATACTCACTCCGCTGTATTTTGTGCTATCCATGAAAATGTATGTCTCAACTTTCCTTCTGTTCATACCATAATTGACCAACAGCCCCAACTGCAGTGAGCTATAATCGACCACTGCATTATTGCTAAGGCCTTGTTACTCATGGATTATTCTTAGCTAATGATTGAGCAGGACAGGATCACTAAGTCAGACTAATTCCTGAAAGAAATAAGGCTCCTTCTGACAAGCAACTTTGGTACAAGGACTCCTGACTGGCCTGGTTGAAATTTTCTAAGAACATTGTTAAATCCAAGACTATTAATCCAACCTTTCTTCCTTCTCTCCATCTTTCCCATCTTCGTTCACAGGGATCATACCTGCATCACTGTCTAATAATTCTCCCTGCCTCTTCTGGATTCTTTCCCTTTTTCCCTTACAGACATTTCCCCAATAAATCTCTTGCATAAGTAATTAGAATATGGCATTTGCATTTTAGAGAACAATATCCATGTATATATACTCACATATGGGGCCTTCCCAGGTGGCGCTAGTGGTAAAGAACCCTCCAGCCAATGCAGGAGATATAAAAGACACAGTTTCAATCCCTGGGTCAGAAAAATCCCTTGGAGGAGGGCATGGCAACCCACTCTAGCATTCTTGCCTGGAGAATTCCATAGACAGAGGAGCCTGGCAGGCAACAGTCAACAGGGTCACAAACAGTTAGATACAACTGAAGTGACTTTGCACACATGCACATACACTCACAGGCTTCTGAGGTGGCACAGTGTAAAGAACGTGCCTGCCAATGCACCTGCAGGAGACACAAGAGACAGGTTTGATCCCAGGTTGGGAAGATCCCCTGGGGTAGGAAATGGCAAAAAAAAAAAAAAAAACAAAGGCCTAGAAAATTACATGGACAGAGGAGCCTGGTGGGCTATAGTCCATGCGGTTGCAAAGAGTTGGGCATGACTGAGCAACTAAGCATGCATGTATGCTTACTTATATATATCACATATTCATATGTAGATAAAAAGATGAATAGATATGTATAAATGCAGCTCTGTAAACTGCTCGTGAATGTGGTAGGTGACAACTTACGAAACATGGCATGCTTATTTACTTCATATATGTGTTTCTCACACACTCTACTTATATGTGGAAACTGAAAAGTGAAAGTGATAGTCATTCAGTCATATCTGATTCTTTGTGGCCCCATGGACTGTAGCCTGCCAGGTTTCTCTATATAAAGAAGTGTCCAGGCAAGAATACTGGAATGAGTAGCCATTCCCTTCTCCAGGGGATCTTCCCAATCCATGATCAAACTCCAATCTCCTGCACTGCTGGCGGATTCTTTACCGACTGAGTCACCAGGGAAGTCACTTATGTGTATAACTCTCATTTTTATGCTTAAAATCACACAGAACCCTTCTTAAAGCCTGCATTAATAGTCGGAGGGGACAATAGTTAATTTACTCTTGATAAATTTGTTAACCAAAGTATGATAGTTAGGCAATGTTGATACTACTAATAGAGAACATTTCCAGATGTGCTTTAAACGTTCATATTTAGGGCATCTATGTTTATAGCCAAATATATATAAAAGTATCTTTCTATTAGTGTAAGTTCCATGACAGGAGACTGAACATATTTTTTGTACTACTGGGTCCTTATGGCTTATAATAGTTATGAGTGGATAATGAACTGAATGAGGACTGACTGAATGAATATAAAGAAATTCAAATATGATTAGCAGACAACTCACATTCATAGGAAAACATGGTTACAACTAAGTAAGTAGAATACAAGATAGTCTAATCCTGGCTTTGCCTTAGTGTTTCATCTCTATTTATATTAAAGTCCAGACACCTCCAACTCATCTTTCTACACCCTTCCAATGCCTAATTTTCTAAGTTCACTTTAAAATAAATTCTTATATATCTGGGCTATTCTTACATTTGGGCCAAATAAAATTATTCTGAGAAAATACTCTTCAATACCCTAGTTTCTGTGAACTAACTCTGTCTTTTCTCAGCCAAGAATGTTCCAGATTGCCAATAAAAGCTACCATTTAAGCCTGAAATCAAAGTTGAACTCCTGTGTAGGACATAAATTTTCTGAATGGATTTCTTCTCTTCATAACATGGATAGGATCTGCCTCTACTTTTATTATGCATTTATCAAACTCTATATTTTAACATAATTTATTATTTCTACCCTGAGTACATCCATAAAAAATCAGGAAGTGACTGCACCATATTACAATTCTATTGCATGTATCTGTCTATACGTAGCAAATGATTTATATACTTTAAAAAACTGTAAATGCCTAGTGGTCAAATAATTTATTTCCCTCAGTTTTATCCTTGAAAATATTGGCCTCCAATTTCCCTGCCTTCAAATCTCTAGATGAATTCCTCCTAAATCCAGAGTGAACCTAGACAAATACTGATGACATAATGAATATCACTAATACTTAGAAGATCCTGCTTTTATGACATACCCAGAATTCATAAATCTGACTCAAATATTTATTCATTAATAAGCTAGGAGTGCTGTGATCTGGACTACTATATATTTTGTCAATCTCAAAATAATGTGAGTCACTTTAGTCCAAATCCATATTTCTAATTCTCAAAAATCAGAACTTGCAAATTCAGAATTCCTTGAACTGCACCTATATAAATTACAATACTAGGCAGTTACAAAAGTGTATTGTATATATGGTGCCGAACATATGCTTGTAGCAGGTTTTTTATATGTGGATTCAATAGTAACATTCCTTATTTAAATGGTTGCTGCTGCTGCTGCTAAGTCGCTTCAGTCGTGTCCAACTCTCTGCGACCGCATTGACAGCAGCCCACCAGGCTCCCCCATCCCTGCGATTCTCCAGGCAAGAACACTGGAGTGGGTTGCCATTTCCTTCTCCAATGCATGAAAGTGAAAAGTGAAAGTGAAGTCCTTCAGTCCTGTCTGACTCTTAGCGACCCCATGGACTGCAGCCTACCAGGCTCCTCCGTCCATGGATTTTCCAGGCAAGAGTACTAGAGTGGGGTGCCATTGCCTTCTCCATTTAAATGGTTACCCTGCTGCTGCTGCTGCTGCTGCTAAGTCGCTTCAGTCGTGTCAGACTCTGTGCCACCCCATAGACAGCAGCCCACCAGGCTCCCCCGTCCCTGGGATTCTCCAGGCAAGAACACTGCAGTGGGTTGCCATTTCCTTCTCCAATACATGAAAGTGAAAAGTGAAAGTGAAGTTGCTCAGTCATGTGCGACTCTTAGTGACCCCATGGACTGCAGCCCACCAGGCTCCTCCGTCCATGGATTTTCCAGGCAAGAGTACTGGAGTGGGGTGCCATTGCCTTCTCTGAAATGGTTACCCTATAATAAATTAAAATAATTTTATTTTTCACTTTCAATTTTATAGGAATAGTTTTCACCCATAAAAATCTGACATATCAAAATAAAGAAAATATTTACAGAAGATTCTTCAGAAAAATACCACTAAAAAAGTATGAAAAGTAAGGATAATATCTAGATAAATTCAAGTAAGCAAAAATGGTCTTATTGAGCTAAAATTCCTCCATCAAAGCCTATCTCAGAACAATCACAGTTTGAAATAAAACACAAAAGTAAAGCTGAAAAAAGAAAATAAGAGAAAGAGCACAACTAAAAAACAGGCGAACACAATTCAATGAGCAGTGAAAATCAATGAAGGCAAAAAATGGTCCATTTTCACCTTGTTCATTTTCAGGGACAGACCAGATTTACTTCATTGATTTTCAGTGCTCATTGAGCTGTGTTTGCCTGTTCTTTCAAGAGCATATCTTTTTCTTTCTATTTCTTTTTCAACTCGTAGGCAAGCCTTTTTGCACTCCTAAAGGTATTATGAAGACATGCTTAACGACTTCTCACATTCTACTGCAGGAAATCCAACCATTCACATTGTACAATTTTAAATTCTGCACATAGCAAGAGCCAAGATAGGCACAGTAGATCAAAGTATAAGACATTGATAGCATATAAACTTATCATGGATAAAGTCTGATATATGCATGTATGTGTGTTTAACGACTCTAAAACAATTTTATTTTCCAATATGAGAAGAACTTAACTTTTGTTTATAAGGAATAGTGACCAAACTTAGCAAGTTGTAAACAAAGCTGAAATTATTTTTCTTATATGACATATTTGATACCCAGTGATAGAAGATTAAAAACTTTGAATCAACAAGAATTATGCTTCACATGCTCATACTGTGAGCCAACATCCTAATTTTCTTTTAATCTAATTGCTTTCTCTGAGACTCAAAGCCAGCTTTGATCCAAATGCTTTGATAAAGGTGCTTCCCCACAAGGAAGAGCTTTCCTCACTGACTAAATTAGTTCCACTAACTTTTGGTGCTCTGGAGATGTGACTTATAAAACTAAATATAATGGCAGGAAAGAGCTAATGAAATGTTTACAATCTATATAAAATTTGTAAATTTATATATAAATTCTGATATATCAATGAATTTGTCTTAAGTTATACATACCAGCAAGAAAATATAGAAAGATTAAATAATAATACAAGTAAAATCTTAAATACATGAATAAAAATGAGAATAAAGAGGCATAATATTTTGCAGTTATAAGAAATAAAAAGTTATTTTATAAAGAGCTTATATAAATGATCAGAAAAAAATACTAAAATTCCTATTATAAAAAAAGGAAGAGTACACCCAAAGAAATTTTATACAAGACAAATAAAAATGCATTCTCCACATATGAAATAAATTTTCAACACTAAGTTCTTCTAAACCCAATAACTTGCATTTTACAAAAACCTGAGAAACAGTGAAGCATCATTTTCCATAACATTAAAGAAATGAGCACCAAATAATAAGTTTTTGAACTGAATGTTTACCTATTCTTCTGGCAACACTGTAAGCAAATAGTCCAAAATATGGTAATATCCTAGGGATAAATGGCAGCCCGCTCCAGTAGTCTTGCCTGGAGAATCCCAGGGACAGAGGAGCCTGGTGGGCTGCTGTCTATGGGGTTATAGGGAGTCGGACACGACTGAAGCGACTTAGCAGCAGCAGCAGTATAGACCACAAAACAGTCCCATATATAATAGTAAAACCTGACAGTTAGCCATATGTAATTATGAAAAAATAACGAACTACATCATGTCATCTAATAAAATGTTGCACAATAATTTGTAATTATTTTTATAGATAATAATATGGAAAATGTTATAATGTCAGTTGATAGAGGGATTATGTATTAGATGGGTATTATGACTGAAATAACCTTTGCCAATAAATACCATAGAATAAAAAAATGGAAGCTAAGGTTCCAGAAAGTTGACAATCAGTTCAGCTCAGTTCAGTCTCTGAGTCCTGTCCAACTCTTTGCGACCCCATGAACCGCAGCACGCCAGGCCTCCCTGTCCATCACCAACTCCTGGAGTTCACCCAAACCCACGTTCATCGAGTTGGTGATGCCATCCAACCATCTCATCCTCTATCATCCACTTCTCCTCCTGCCCTCAATTCTTCAGAGCATCAGGGTCTTTTCAAATGAGTCAGCTTTTCTCATCAGGTGGCCAAAGTACTGGAGCTTCACCTTCAACATCAATCCCTCCAAAGAACACCCAGGACTGATCTAATTTAGGATGGACTGGTTGGACCAACTTGCAGTCCAAGAAACTCTCAAGAGTGTTCTCCAACACCACAGTTCAAAAGCATCTATTCTTCGGCGCTCAGCCTTCCTTATAGTCGAACTCTCAAATCCATACATAACCACTGGAAAAACCACAGCCTTGACTAGACGGATCTTTGTTGGCAAAGTAATGTCTCTGCTTTTTAATATGCTGTCTAGGCTGGTCGGTCTTCAGCAATACGCAAAGTGTGAACTTCCAGATGTTCAAGCTGGTTTTAGAAAAGGCAGAGGAACTAGAGATCAGATTGCCAACATCTGCTGGATCATGGAAAAAGCAAGAGAGTTCCAGAAAAACATCTATTTCTGCTTTATTGACTATGCCAAAGCCTTTGACTGTGTGGATCACAATAAATTGTGGGAAATTCTGAAAGAGATGGGAATACCAGACCACCTGACCTGCCTCTTGAGAAACCTATATGCAGGTCAGGAAGCAACAGTTAGAACTGGACATGGAACAAAAGACTGGTTTGAAATAGGAAAAGGAGTACGTCAAGGCTGTATATTGACACCCTGCTTATTTAACTTCTATGCAGAGTACATCAGGAGAAACACTGGGCTGGAAGAAGCACAAGCTGGAATCAAGATTGCGGGAGAAATATCAATAACCTCAGATATGCAGACGACGCCACCCTTATGGCAGAAAGTGAAGAGGAACTAAAAAGCCTCTTGATGAAAGTGAAAGAGGAGAGTGAAAAAGTTGGTGTAAAGCTCAACATTCAGAAAACTAAGATCATGGCATCTGGTACCATCACTTCATGGCAAATATATGGGGAAACTGGGGAAACAGTGTCAGACTTTATTTTTGGGGGCTCCAAAATCACTGCAGATGGTGACTGCAGCCATGAAATTAAAAGATGCTTACTCCTTGGAAGGAAAATTATGACCAACCTAGATAGCATATTCAAAAGCAGAGACACTACTTTGCCAACAAAGAGCCATCTAGTCAAGGCTATGCTCTTTCCAGTGGTCATGTATGGATGTGAGAGTTGGACTGTGAAGAAGAATTGATGCTTTTGAACTGTGGTGTTGGAGAAGACTCTTGAGAGTCCCTTGGACTGCAAGGAGATCCAACTAGTCCATTCTAAAGGAGATCAGTCCTGGGTGTTCTTTGGAAGGACTGATGCTAAAGCTGAAACTCCAATACTTTGGCCACCTCATGCGAAGAGTTGACTCATTGGAAAAGACTCTGATGCTGGGAGGGATCGGGGGCAGGAGGAGAAGGGGACGACAGAGGATGAGATGGCTGGAAGATATCACCGACTCAATGGACATGAGTTTGGGTGAACTCCGGGAGTTGGTGATGGACAGGGAGGCCTGACCTGCTGCGGTTCATGGGATCGCAAGGAGTCAGACAAGACTGAGCGACTGAAATGAACTGAACTGAGGCTGGTCATAACTTTCCTTCCAAGGAGCAAGCGTCTTTTAATTTCATGGCTGCAGTCACCATCTGCAGTGATTTTGGAGCCCAGAAAAATAAAGTCAACCACTGTTTCCACTGTTTCCCCATCTATTTGCCATGAAGTGATGGGACCGAAGGCCATGATCTTAGTTTTCTGAATGTTGAGCTTTAAGCCAGCTTTTTCAACCTCCTCTTTCACCTTCATCAAGAGGCTCTTTAGTTCTTCTTCCCTTTCTGCCATAAGGGTGGTGTCATCTGCATATCTGAGGTTATTGAGATTTCTCCCGGCAATCCTGATTCCAGCTTGTGCTTCTTCCAGCCCAGCGTTTCTCATGATTAACTCTACATATAAGTTAAATAAACAGGGTTCCAATATACAGCCTTGACGTACTCCTTTTCCTATTTCAAAGCAGTCTGTTGTTCCATGTCCAGTTCTAACTGTTACTTCCTGACCTGCATACAGGTTTCTCAAGAAGCAGGTCAGGTGGTCTGGTATTCCCATCTCTTTCAGAATTTTCCACAGTTTATTGTGATCCACACAGTCAAAGGCTTTGGTATAGTCAATAAAGCAGAATTAGATGTTTTTCTGGAACTCTCCTGCTTTTTCCATGATCCAGCGGATGTTGGCAATTTCATCTCTAGTTCCTCTGCCTTTTCTAAAACCAGCTTGAACATCTGGAAGTTCACGATTCACATACTGCTGAAGCTTGGCTTGGATAATTTTAAGCATTACTTTACTAGTGTGTGAGATAAGCGCAATTGTGCGGTCGTTTGACCATTCTTTGGCATTGTTGGCAATGATTGAGCATAAGTGAGACTGAGGATAATATTTCTTTATTATGTTGATTAGAAAAACATTCAGTGATGTCATGCTTATATTGTGAGCCAATAAAAATTTTAATAAAATATTTAAGTGTGTTTATATTCGTATGCACTCAACTATACCTCATGCAATTTTTACTACATTTTATTTTATTTCAATAATTGTTTACATTTTACAAACTTCTCATTTTTAGGTTCTCTTCCATTCACATAATTTTTTGCACATGTTGGTCTTCATACTGCAATAATTACTAATATACCATTTTCCTAATTGCTCAGTGTATAATTCAGTAAGGTTATAGGAAAACAAATCTGCATTAAAACTAATTCACTAAAAATGAAAATCAATATTGCTTTTCCTCAGAGGAGACTTATCCAAACACGTCTGTGTTTGTTTGTTTGTTTTTTTCTCATTTAGTGTTTCTCTTCATTTCACATAAGTTTACTTGGCCATGGAGTCGCCAAGTATGAGAAATGCACTTATTATTTGATTATCTTTCAACAAGAAGTTAAGTACTGTGAGAACCAGCTATTTATAAAGCAAAGATTGGAAAATAATATGACTGTGTGGGCTGATGGAAATGGAAACTATTACTTGGTTTGGAAAATAAACAAGAAGGGACTCTACCGTGACTCAGAAGAGCACTTGACACCCTTCAGCTGATTTCACTCACACAGATGTACGCAATCTGCCCTTAGCTGTTCTGCCAACAGTTTGCCTAGGGCGATATTACCATAGACACTTCTAAAGATAATTTTATTTTTCTTCACTACATGGTCTTAACCCTTTAATTCTTTTACTTACTGACAGAAGGAAATCACATCAGTGAAACAAATCTATTTTTGAGGAGTGAAGAAACATATCATTACATATATATGAACTGCAATATATTTTATATTGTTATTTTTGTAAACTAAATGCATTAATACCTGAAGTATATATTTATGGTTGCTTTTAAATACTAAATATAATACCACAATTATAAAAGTATTTCACTTAAGGAAAATAATTAATATATGAACTCTTAGGATTGCAAGTACTGTTTGGTAATCTCATTTAGTCTTTCTCAGCCCTTCTGAATAGTTGAGATGCTTTAAAGAAATGAACAAACTAAACATTCTCAGGCTTTACAGCAGATCTGCTGAAAGGAATTGAAAAAAGGGACAGTACAAGAATAAATCTAGGACTCTGCATTAATTTGAAAGTTACCAGGTTGGTCTCAACATTTGCAAATACTTTCTCCCATTCCATAGGTTGTCTGCTTTTGGTTTCCTTTACTGTTCAAAAGCTTGTAAGCGTCATTAAGATTCATTTGTTTATTTTTGTTTTCATTTCTACTGCCTTGGGAGACTGACCTAAGAAAACATTGGTTAGATTTATGTCAAAGAATACTCTGCCCATGATCCCTTCTAGGCGTTTTAGGTGTCTTGTCTTATATTTATGTTTGTAAGCCATTTTGAATTTATTTTTGTGCATGGTGTGATGGTGTATTCCAATTCATTGACAGATGAATGGATAAAGAAGATGTGGTAGGATTATACAATGGAATATTACTCAGCCATAAAAAGAACAAAATAATGCCATTTGTAGAAACATGAATGCAACTAGAGATTATCGTACTAAGTGAAGTAAATCAGAAAGAGAAAGACAAATATCAACACTGTGTGATATCACTTATATGTGGAATATAAAATAGGGCACAAGTGAACTGCTCTACAAAACAGAAACCGATATGCCTTCCTCCTGGCATAAGTCTGTTCTCTGTATCTGTGAGTCAGTTTCTGTTTGTAGAGCAGTTCCCTTGAGAAAGCAATGGCACCCCACTCCAGTACTCTTGCCTGGAAAATCCCATGGGTGGAGGAGCCTGGTGGGCTGAAGTCCATGGGGTCACTAAGAGTCGGACATGACTGAGCGACTTTGATTTCACTTTTCACTTTCATGCACTGGAGAAGGAAATGGCAACCCACTCCAGTGTTCTTGCCTGGAGAATCCCAGGGACGGGAGAGCCTGGTGAGCTGCCATCTATGGGGTTGCACAGAGTCAGACAGGACTTAGCAGCAGCAACAGGTGCAAACTATTACATATAGAAGGGACAAACAAGGTCCTACTGTATAGCACAGGGAACTATATTTGATATCCTGACATAAACCATAATTGAAAAGAACATGAAAAAGAATGAATAGATACATATAACTGAATGACTTTGCTTTACAGCAAAAATTAACATGGTAAATCAACTATGCTTAAAGAAAACCACCAGGCAAAATTTGGAAACCTCTGCTTTATGAAGAAATTTCTGTCCTTCACATGTCACCCAAATGGTCCAGTAACCTTTACAAAGTGTTACAGTGTGTGAGTGAGTGAAAGTTGCTCAGTCATGTCCTTCTCTTTGCAACCCCCATGGACTATACAGTCCATGGAATTCTCCAGGCCAGAATACTGGAGTAGGTAGCAATTCCCATCTCCAGATATCTTCCCAACCCAGGGATCGAACCCAGGTCTCCCACATTGCAGGTGGATTCTTTACCAGCTGAGCCACCAGAGAAGCTCCTGCTACAGTGGAGCAGCCTAAATATTTACAGACATTATAGGTCACTTTGCAAAAGTCAAGTGAACACATTAAACAGAGGTAGAGTCACTAAAGAATAAATGAGAAGGCCCCCAAACCAAGAAGATATTGAGGGTACAGCTATGAATTTGTTTCAATGAAGCCTAGCTAGGATGCAGACTGGATCTCCTATATCAGAGAACTCTATGGTGGAGTCAGGGCAAAGAATTCACATTGAGGCTCAGGAGAGAGCCAAGCAAAACTCAGCAAAGAAAGAAAGAATTATAGTAGCAACTGTTTAGTAAAGACACACAACACTTTCTCTCTTCTCTAACCGAACACACTGAAGTAGTTATACCTTCAAAAGAAAGAGAGCGATATATATCTCAGAGTCAGCCTATGATCAGCCTCGTTTCCACTCTGAGCTATCATTTTCAGTTTAAAGCCACACAGGAAAGATGGAAGAACACATAATTTAAACCAAACTTGAGACCAGAGTTACAACTGAATTTTAATAACAAAATGTATTAGAAAAAATTAAAAATTTATATCAATGGCATTAAAGCATGGGGCATGATTATCAGAGATGAAACTATTCATTGGGAAAAAATTCATAATTATGCCCAAACCAAAGTAATACTACTCAATAAATCAAGCAAAATATATTAATGCAGCCTATAGAAATTTAAGTTTACTTTTTTTGGAACTACATCACAGTGGGGCTAGTCTCTATTAAAATCCCTAAGAAGCCTTGCTTGTTTGTTTTTTTTTTAATTGGAGGCTAATTACTTTACAATATTGTATTGGTTTTGGCATACATCGACATGAATCTGCCACAGGTGTACACATGTTCCCAATGCTGAACCCCCCTCCCACCTCCCTCCCCGTACCACCCCTCTGGGTCATCCCAGTGTACCAGCCCCGAGCTTCCTGTATCCTGCATCAAACCTGGACTGGCCATTCGTTTCACATATGATATTATACATGTTTCAATGCCATTCTCCCAAATCATCCCACCCTTTCCCTCTCCCACAGATTCCAAAAGACTGTTCTATACATCTGTGTCTCTTTTGCTGTCTTGCATACAGAGTTATCATTACCATCTTTCTAAATTCCATATATATGTGTTAACAATGGCACGCCACTCCAGTACTCTTGCCTGGAAAACCCCATGGACTGAGGAGCCTCGTAGGTTCCAGTCCATGGGGTCGCTAAGAGTCGGGCATGACTGAGCGACTTCACTTTCACATTTCACTTTCATGCATTGGAGAAGGAAATGGCAACCCACTCCAGTATTCTTGCCTGGAGAATCCCAGGGACAAAGGAGCCTAGTGGGCTGCCGTCTATGGGGTCACACAGAGTTGGACATGACTGAAGCGACTTAGCAGCAGCAGCATACTGTATTGGTGTTTCTCTTTCTGGGTTACTTCACTCTGTATAACAGGCTCCAGTTTCATCCACCTCATTAGAACTGATTCAAATGTATTCTTTTTTATGGCTGAGTAATACTCCATTGTGTTTATGTACCACAGGTTTCTTATCCATTCGTCTTGAGAAAGAAGAATGGAACTGGAGGAATCAACCTGCCTGACTTCAGGCTCTACTACAAAGCCACAGTCATCAAGACAGTATGGTACTGGCACAAAGACAGAAGTATAGATCAATGGAACAAAATAGAAAGCCCAGAGATAAACCCACACACGTATGGACACCTTATCTTTTACAAAAGAGGCAAGAATATACCATGGATTAAAGACAATCTCTTTAACAAGTGGTGCTGGGAAAACTGGTCAACCACTTGTAAAAGAATGAAACTAGAGCACTTTCTAACACCATACATAAAAATAAACTCAAAATGGATTAAAGATCTAAACTTAAGACCAGAAACTATAAAACTCCTAGAGGAGAACATAGGCAAAACACTCTCCTACCCACCTCCCAGAATATTGGAAATAAAAGCAAAAATAAACAAATGGGACCTAATTAAACTTAAAAGCTTCTGCACAACAAAGGAAACTATAAACAAGGTGAAAGGACAGCCTTCAGAATGGGAGAAAATAATAGCAAATGAAGCAACTGACAAACAACTAATCTCAAAAATACACAAGCAACTGGCTTGTTTCTAAGTCAGCTCCTCCTTATGCTGTTCTTATTTCATGTTTTATTGGATCTGAGCACAGTACCATGTATTTATACCTGCTATATTTATTGTAAGATTTATCCCACTGCTCTTTTTGTATCCCAAATCTGTCACTCAGCATATCACCTTTTTCTCTCTCTAAGCTTTAACTTGCAAGTTTGATATAGGCTCCCTCAATATTTTCATGGCTGTTTCAAAGATTTGAAACAAATAAGAGAAAATTCAGGCAAGAGCCCTGAATCTTTTAACTGAAGGAAGCTTTCTCTACTTTTATATGCTGATAGAAGTAGCACAGCAGTAAAGAATCCACTTGCAGTACAGGAGACATGTTTCAATCTCTGGGTAAGGAAGATCTTGACCTAAGCAATAGCAACCCATTCCAGTTTTCTTGCCTGGAGAATCCCATAGACAGAGGAGCCTGGCAGACTACAATCCATGGGGTCACAAAGAGTTGGACATAACTGAGACCACATGCACTACTATTATGGAGCGCAAAGGCAAAGATCTCCATGATATCCCATCACCCTCAACTGACTGGGATATAACATTATGGTTAAAAACCTGAATTCCAGGACCAGACAATCTGTGATTAAAACTACATGCCTGCTACTTGTTGACCTGAGTTTATACAATGAAGAAAGCAATATCATCTACTTAGATGACAGAACTGTTGACAAGATCAAGTGAGTTAAGAAATATGAAATAATTAGAAACATCAGGTATATAAAACTCTTATCTACATATTAGATATTTTACTAGATGATGGTTATTAAAGTCCAGATACAGAACATTGACTACAGTTGCCTAATAATCACAATCCTATCACAGGCAAACAAATATAAATGTATATCTGGCATAACTTGGGCTTCTCTGGTGGCCCAGATGGTAAAGAATCCGCCTGCAATGTGGGCAACCTTTCATTTTGTAAAGCCAATCCAGATTCTGGTTATTATTTTTTCTAATAATTTCTTATAGATTTGTCTGAAAAAGTTTTCTTCACATTTCTGAAAAAATATTTACTTAATTGTTTAAATAGCAAACAAGTGACCTCAAAAAATGTATCAATTATGTAAATAAACTGTCCAACTGTGCAAAATTTTTAGAATATATTCTGGCTGTCACCATTTATTTTGTTGTTATAGAGACTGTAAAGGTGTTTAAAAAGAAAATCAAAGGGAAATTCTTTTTTCATTAATCCTCGTGGTATAAATGGCATCTCTACTTGAGAAGGGGCTTCCATGTGGTGCTAATAGTAAAGAACCCACCTGCCAATACAGGAGACATAAGAGACATGCGTTCGATCCCTGGGTCAGGAAGATCCCTGGAGGGAGGGCATGGCAACCCACTCCAGTATGCTTGCCTGGAGAATCCCATGGACAGAGGACACTGATGGGCTATAGTCCATAGGGTTGCACAGACTTGGACATGACTGAAGCGACTTAGTACATATGCATACACTTGAGAGGAAGCAGAACATGCTATGAAACTCTCTCAAAGAACTGGCAGTAAGACAGAAACCCATTTTACCAGATTCAGCTGTAGTTCCAGATATACTACTTGAATAACTACACTGCACAAGAGACACTGTTGAAAGAGCAAGGTTTGTGTACCTAAGTATTTTCTTTCAGAAAACTTGAGGGTTAAAACAGAGCAAAGAAGAAAATTTGAAAATAAATATTAAAAGGCAATGGTATGATTTTTCAATGAAAAGAGGACACTTTAAGTAGGTAGCATAGTAGTCAATGAAAAGCCAGAACAACCAGCAGGAACATATTCCTGTGATAAAATATAGGTAACAAAGAACACAGAGAAAAGTAATAGACCATACAAACATTTAAGATTGTTTGAGTTGAAAAGGAAATATGTGTGTGTGTGTGTGTGTGTATTTTTATATATGTATATGTATATATGTGTGTACATACATACACACACAGCCTCCAGAAGGATTCTATAAAGTTACAACACAGTGTATTATCCCCGTTAATATTCACTTGCACTATAGTTGTTCAAGATTATTTTTATACTTCACAGTTGGAAACAGCAAAAGTTACTAATATAAGTTAACAAATTAAAAATAAAAACAAAGACTCCCCCCCCCAAAAAAAAAACAGGATACGCTGAATAGTAGTAGTTTTTCATAAATGAACCAAAATTAGATATTCAAAACTATGCACAGAATTTCTTAGCTCTATAATATCAATTTGTTAGAATTTCATCTTGAAAGAAAGAATGTTAGAAGAAATGTTTTTCTTTAATTACCACATGGGAATACTAGACCAACTCACCTGCCTTTTGAAAAACCTGTATGCAGGTCAAGAAGCAACAGTTAGAACTTGACATGTAACAAAAGACTGGTTCAAAATTGGAAAAAAAAAATACATCAAGGCTATATATTCTACTCTGTTTATTTAACTTATATGCAGAGTACATCATGAGAAATGCTGGGCTGGATGAAGCACAAGCTCCAATCAATATTGCCAGAAGAAATATCAATAACCTCAGATATGTAGGTAATACCACCCTTATGGCAGAAAGCGAAGAGGAACTAAAGAGCCTCTTGATGAAAGTGAAAAAGGAGAGTGAAAAAGTTGTCTTAAAACTCAACATTAAAAAAACGAAGATCATCACATCTGGTCCGATCACTTCACGGCAATTAGATGGGAAAACAATGGAAACAGTGACAGACTTCATTTTCTTGGGCTTCAAAATCACTGCAGATCAAACTGCAGGCATGAAATTAACATGCTTGCTCCCTGAGAAAAAAGCTATGACCAACCTGGACAGCATATTAAAAAGGAGAGACATTACTTTGCAGACAAACATTCATCTAGATAAAGCTATGGTTTTTCCAAGAGTCATGTATAGATGTGAGAGCTAGACTATAAATAAGGCTGAGTGCCAAAGAATTGATGCTTTTGAACTGTGATGTTGGAGAAGACTTTTTTTTTTTGTTTTTTTTGGTTTTATTTGGAGAAGACTTTTGAGAGTCCCTTGGACTGCAAGGAGATCCAACCAGTCAATCCTAAAGGAAATTAATCCTCAATATTCATTGGAAGGGCTGAAGCTAAAGCTGAAGTTCCAATACTTTGGCCATCTGATGTGAAGAACTAACTCATTAGAAAAAAACCAGCTGTTGGGAAACTTTGAAGGCGGGAGGAGAAGGAGACAGCAGAGAAGATGATGGTTGGATGGCATCACAGACTCAATGGACTTGATTTTCAGCAGGCTCCGGGAGATGGTGAAGGACAGGGATGCCTCGTGTGCTGCAGTCCATGGGGTTGCAAAGAGTGCAATATGACTGAGCAACTGAACAACAACAACAGTATACTGCACTGAAAAAATCTTAATTAACTGTCACATGCATTCCTGAAGTTTTCGGTCAGCTCAAACACTTAGTATTTTCATATTTATTAAATTAAAATATGTTGCCAACCTGCCAAAGGAAAGCACTTTCACATACTGATGGTTAATATTCATAACATTATTTTTGTCCTCCAAGAATCATTCGTTTAAAGGCAACTGTGACTATAAAATGTTCAGTTCCATTCAGTTCAGTCACTCAGTCGTGCCCGACTCTGCAACCCCATGAATCGCAGCACGCCAGGCCTACCTGTCCATCACCAACTCCCAGAGTTCACCCAGACTCACGTCCATCGAGTCGGTGATGCCATCCAGCCGTCTCATCCTCTGTCATCTCCTTCTCCTCCTGCCCCCAATCCCTCCCAGCATCAGAGTCTTTTCCAATGAGTCAACTCTTCACATCAGGTGGCCAAAGTACTGGAGTTTCAGCTTTAGCATCAGTGCTTCCAAAGAACACCCAGGACGGATCTCCTTTAGAATGGACTGGTTGGATCTCCTTGCAGTCCAAGGGACTCTGAAGAGTCTTCTCCAACACCACAGTTCAAAAGCATCAATTCTTCGGTGTTCAGCTTTCTTCACAGTCCAACTCTCACATCCATACGTGACCACCGGAAAAACCATAGCCTTGACTAGACAGACCTTTGTTGGCCACGTGATGTCTCTGCTTTTGAATATGCTATCTAGGTTGGTCATAACTTTCCTTCCAAGGAGTAACCGTCTTTTAATTTCATGGCTGCAGTCACCATCTGCAGTGATTTTGGAGCCCAGAAAAATAAAGTCAACCACTGTTTCCACATCTATTTCCCATGAAATGATGGGACCAGATGCCATGATCTTCGTTTTCTGAATGTTGAGCTTTAAGCCAACTTTTTCACTCTCCACTTTCACTTTCATCAAGAGGCTTTTAGTTCCTCTTCACTTTCTGCCATAAGGGTGGTGTCATCTGCATATCTGAGGTTACTGATATTTCTCCTGGCAATCTTGATTCCAGTTTGTGCTTCTTCCAGCCCAGTGTTTCTCCTGATGTACTCTGCATAGAAGTTAAATAAGCAGGGTGACAATATACAGCCTTGACATACTCCTTTTCCTATTTGGAACCTGTCTATTGTTCCATGTCCAGTTCTAACTGTTACTTCCTGACCTGCATATAGATTTCTCAATAGGCAGGTCAGGTGGTCTGCTATTCCCATCTCTTTCAGAATTTTCCACAGTTTATTGTGATCCACCCAGTCAAAGGCTTTGGTATAGTCAATAAAGCAAAAAAAAGATATTTTTCTGGAACTCTCTTCCTTTTTCCATAATCCAGCGGATGTTGGCAATTTGATCTCTAGTTCCTCTGCCTTTTCTAAAACCAGCTTGAACATCTGGAAGTTCACGTATTGCTGAAGCCTGGCTTGGAGAATTTTGAGCATTACTTTACCAGCGTGTGAGATGAGTGCAATTGTGCAGTAGTTTGAGCATTCTTTGGCATTGCCTTTCTTTGGGAGTGGAATGAAAACTGACCTTTTCCAGTCCTGTGGCCATAGCTGAGTTTCCAAATTGTTCAGGAGACGGGGATCAAGACCATTCCCAAAAAAAAAGAAATGCAAAAAAGCAAAATGGCTGTCTGAGGAGGCCTTACAAATAGCTGTGAAAAGAAGAGAAACGAAAAGCAAAGGAGAAATGGAAAGATATAAGCATCTGAAAGCAGAGTTCCAAAAATAGCAAGGAGAGATAAGAAAGCCTTCCTCAGCGATCAATGCAAAGAAATAGAGGAAAACAACAGAATGGGAAAGACTAGAGATCTCTTCAAGAAAACTAGAGATACCAACGGAGAAGGCAATGGCACCCCACTCCAGTACACTTGCCTGGAAAATCCCATGGACAGAGGAGCCTGGTAGGCTGTAGTCCATGGGGTCGCTAAGAGTCGGACACGACTGAGCAACTTCACTTTCACTTTTCACTTTTCACTTTCATGCATTGGAGAAGGAAATGGCAACCCACTCCAGTGTTCTTGCCTGGAGAATCCCAGGGATGGGGGAGCCTGGTGGGCTGCCGTCTATGGGGTCACACAGAGTCGGACACAACTGAAGCGACTTAGCAGCAGCAGCAGAGATACCAAGGGAACATTTCATGCAAAGATGGGCTGGATAAGGGACAGAAATGGTATGGACCTAACAGAAGCAGAAGATATTAAGAAGAGGTGGCAAGAATACACAGAAGATCTGTACAAAAAAGACTTTCATGACCAAGATAAGAATGTGAAGTCAAGTGGGCCTTAGGAAGCATCACTATGAACAAAGCTAGTGTAGGTGATGGAATTCCAGTTGAGCTATTTCAAATCTTGGAAGATGACTTTAATGTCATGTTTACAAATTTGGGGTATGCTTTCACAGACAGCAAGATCCACAATTATGTTAATGTTCATTTCAATATGAAGACACGGAAGCCAGTCCCAAATCCTCACTTGTCAGAAAACCTTCTATGTGAAATTCTAGCTGAATCTTAATATCTTCTCACATAGTACAGTGATTCCTAGGTTCCCCAAACCCACACCAAATAGTGTCAGATACAACACAAATTCTATCACAAGGGGTAAAGGAAACTTAAGGATGAAAAGAAAGCACACAGACATTGGAAGGGGACAGAAAATGTGCCCCCTTGCTAGTATTTAGCAAGGCGTTTTATGTCTGTTTGGAGAAGGAAATGGCAACCCACTCTAGTACCCTTGCCTGGAAAATCCAATGAACAGAGAAGCCTGGTAGGCTACTCTCCACGGGGTCGCCATGAGTCAGACAGGACTGAATGACTTCAATTTTATGTCTGTTAACAAGCTTATAATCAAATAAAAGAAACACCTCAAGGCTGAGGGAGTTTCACCAGGCCCCTCTTCCACATTATGCATTTTTGAGATTGGATGGCAAGAGGTGTGTTATCCCTGGCCATAAAACAATTGACATGAACTGGTTTGTTGAGCCATTATCAGCCCAAGGTTTGAGACAAGGACAAAAAAAAAAAGTCTCAGGCAGAACTGATTTGAAGAAAGGCAGATTCCAAAGCAAATACATAGTTTCATTAACACAGTTTAAGAAAAACATTTCCGTAAGAAAAATGCATTGGTTAGCTCAAGGTTTGAGAAAAATTAAGTTCAGGCAGAACCAGGTGTTCTCAACAGAGAAGGGAAAGAAAAAAAAAAAGTCTGTCACTTGCATTTTATTTCCTCCAGCCTCTTGGTGACCTCTGGCATTCCTACTTGTTAACCCTGTCAGGAACCCTCCTACATTATTGGTAGGGATGTAAATTGGGTACAGCCACTAAGTAGAACAGTATGGAAGTTCCTTAAAAAAATAAAAAGAGCTACTATATAATATATATATAATCAGCAATCTCACTCCTGCGCATATATCCTGAGGAAACAATAACTGGAAAAGATACATGCACCCCAGTGTTCACTACAGCACTATTTACAATTGCTGGAATATGAAAGCAAATTAAATACCCATAAAGATGTGGTACATATATGCAACAGAATATTATTCAGCCATTTGTTGTTATTGGTGTTCAGTCACTAAGTTTGTTTCTCACTCTTTGAGATCCCACAGACTTAGCACACCAGATTCCTCTGTCTTCCACCATCTCCCAGAATTTGCTCAAATTCATGTCCATTGAATCAGTGATGCTATCCAGCTACCTCTTTCTCTGTTGCCCCCTTCTTCTCCTGCCTTCAATCTTTCCCAGCATCAGGGTCTTTTCTAATGAGTCAGTTCTTTGCATCAGATGGTTAATGTATTGGAGCTTCAGCTGTTGAGATTTTTAATAGCTTTCTTTCCAAGAGCAAGTATCTTTTAATTTCATTGTTACAGTCACCACGTGCAGTGATTTTAGAGCCCAAGAAAAGAAAATCTGTCACTGCTTCCACTTTTTCCCCTTCTATTTGCCATGAAATGATGGAACTAGATGCATGACCACATTTTTTGAATGCAGAGCTTCAAGCCAGCTTTTCCACTCTCCTCTTTCACCTTCATCAAGAAGTTCTTTAGTTCCTCTTCACTTTCTGTCATTAAACTGGTATCATCTGCATATCTGAGGTTGTTGATATTTCTCCAGTCCATTGTTCCATGCCCAGTTCTAACTGTTGCTTCTTGACCCGCATACAATTTTCTCAGAAGACAGGTAAAGTGGTCTGGTACTCCCATCTTTTTAAGAATTTTCCACATTTTATTGTATTCCACACAAAGGCTTTTGCACAGTCAATGAAGCAGAAATAGACGTTTTTCTGGAACTCCACTGCTTTCTCCATGATCCAACGAATGTTAGCAATTTATTCCCTGGTTCCTCTGCCTCTCTGAAACTTGTGCATCTGGAAGTTCTCAGTTCATTTACTGTTGAAGCCGAGCTTGAAGGATTTTGAGCATAATCTCCCTAGCATGTGAAATAAGTACAATTGTATGGTAGTTTAAACATTCTTTGGCATTGCCCTTCTTTGGGATTGGAAAGAAAATGGACCTTTCCCAGCCCTGTGGATACTGCTGAGTTTTCCAAATCTGCGGCCATATTGAGTGCAGCAATTTATTTATGGACATATTGAGTGCAGGACTTTAACAGCATCAATGAAATAATGCCATTTGCAGCAACATGGATGGGTATAGAGATTGTCATACTGAATGAAGTAAATCAGACACAGAAAGAGAAATATCATATGACATCCCTTATATGTGGAATCTAAAAGGAAATGATACAAATGAACTTAGTTACAAAACAGAAAGAGACTCATAGACTTAGAGAATGAACTTATGGTTGGCAAAGAGGAAGAACAGGGAACAAGGAGAGCTAGGGAGTTTGGGATAGACATATATACACTGCTATAATAAAAATGGATAACCAATGTTATGTCGCAGCCTGGATGGGAGGGGAGTTTGAAAGAGAATGGATACACGTATGGCTGAGTCTCTTCGCTGTACACTGAAAACTATCAAAACACTGTTAATCAGCTGTACTCCCAAAATAAAATAAAAAATTGTTTAAAAAAAAATTGTTGACCACAATGTCATGTCAAAACAATTTACACACATCATAAAAGAAATTTGGAAAAGGTCTCAATATTCTCTTCAACTCTGTCACAAATGAAAAAATCCGGTGATTCTATAGCCTAAGAACAAAAGAACTTTGTAGTAAAAGTGCAGGTATGATATTAACTTGCACAGGGCTCAGTGAATATAAAAGGGGAGAGATATCTGATTCTTTGATACCCTGGTAGCTCAGCTGGTAAAGAATCTGCCTGTAATGCAGGAGACCGTGGTCCAATTCCTGGGTCAGGAAGATCCCCTGGAGAAGGCACAGGCCACCTACTCCAGTATTCGTGGACTTCCCTGGTGGCTCAGACGGTAAAAAACCCATGTGCAATGCAGGAGACCTGAATTTGATCCCTGGGTTGGGAAGATCCCCTGAAGGAGGGCATGGGACTCCAATATTCTTATCTGGATAATCCCCATAGACAGAGGGTGTCTGGTGGGCTACAGCCCACAGGGTCACAAAGAGTTGGACATGACTTAGTGACTAAGCACAGCACAGCAATACATAGAAAATAGACATACTACATAACAACCTTGAATATGAATAACTCCTTTCATATTCTAGTTAATCATTACAGGATTAAAGTAAGAATGTTAAATTTGAATTGGTGAATTCTACATCCATATGATCAACAATAGCAAATAATTTGCTACCTTTTTTAAATAGTCGAGACTCTACAGTAGTAAATGGATTAGTGAGTGCTAAACTTTCATGCTAGTATTTTCTAAAATAAGCAGTAGAAAACATAATTCATTTCAGAGGGATCTATCTGACTCAATATTCACATTACATTCATTTCCTTATTAGACACAATTTTATTATTAGAGTATACTTTATTTAATTTGCAATATTTTTCTAAAAGATATATTTATTTAAACCTAAAATAATAACATATGTGAAAACTAAGTAATATAAAATTACTCCACCTGGATTTTATTTACTTGGTTTGCATCCAAGTGGAGTTAAGATGCCTTCACATTAAGCTTTTGTCCTTACTGCTTATCTTACTGAGCTTTTTTTTTGTCTTTACTGCTTACCTTACTGCTGTTAAGTCCCGTGAATTTGATGGCCTTTTAAGTCCTGTGAATTTGATTTTACCTAAGTTCATTAGAGGCACAAGGCAAACAAAATAATTCTGAATATACTGTTAACTTATGCATATTGATAGTTTATCAGTGAGGGAAGTTTGCTTGAGAAATAAGAAGGCTTCCCAAAGTCCTAAATATATCTATGCTCCTTGATCCAACCAAGAAACCCATCTATTTAACTTTACAATCTTCTCCATAAATTGCTTCTGCTGATTATATTTTAGTATGATGCCAACATAGGTTATACAAGAAAAAGTACAAGAGAGTCACTGTGGAATCTCTAGGAGAATGTTAATAACAATTTTATTTTATTTTACAGTGTCTGGGAGAGCCACTCTACTTGGAAAATTTGTCATCTAATATTATTACTGTGTACAATTTTTTCAATTCAAAGAATAATTGGTTGTTTTTATCTTATGGGCATCACAAATTGTGTAACTGATTACATGTCCATTTTGAATTTTGCTGCTAAAAAAACTGATCGGTAAACCCATAACCCACCTGCAGTAAGCATATGATAGAAATTTTTCATCTCATTTTAGGTTCCACTTTTGAAGCCACTGATTTATTTGTACTTGTTTGCTCTTTTAATGTTCATTTAATATTTGTAAGTCACTTAATAAGGAAGGGGATAAGTTAATGACTGAGATGATAAATTAAAATGATATTTTAAGCATCACAGAAGAAGCACAGTAAAATAACAGTAAAAGCCAAAAAATGTGGCTCTTGGCTTCACATAGTATCTCTGACATGCATGTTTTTCCCTGCAAAAGAAAGTGGTAAACAATAATAACCTAGTTTTTTTAGTTGTTCTTATTAGTAAATAAGATAATAGATACAATATAATACAAGAGAAGGAAATGGCAACCCACTCCAATGTTCTCGCCTGGAGAATCCCATGGACAGAGGAGCCAGATGGGGCTACAGTCTATGGGGTTGCAAAGAGTTGGACACAACAAAGCAACTAACACACACAATATAATAAAGTAAAAACATTAAATAAAAAGAAAATTATTACAAGTACTATATTTCATTAAAATCATGGGAAAATATCTGTGTATGTAACAATTGTACAAAAGAAGTAAATTATTATATATATGCTATCTTCCTTTGTTTCCTATGTTAAAAATTTAGAAACTGTAATAAACAAAATTATCAAGGGAAATGTCAAAAGTTAAGGGAAGGTAGAGAAGATAAGAGAAAAGAACTGAGATGAATTTATTGTTATGCCTCCAGTAAATTGCTTAGAACCTTAGGAAATAAATGTCAATCAATATGTTATTCAAAAACATTCTCTTTTATTAGCACTAATCAAATATTTAAAACAAAATAATAATCCTAATCTCCAAGGAAGCACAAGCGGACCACCACTTCACTCACAATGGCTTGATTTTTGGTAAGCCTTTTAAATAGTTTCTATTAATCAGTTAGACTAGAAAACACACACAAGAAATTTACATTCATTGAGATAAGAAAATAAGCAAAATTAAATCATTTACTATAAAACTTTGTACTTTTAAAATTCATTTTGGCATTCATTTAATTCAGTTAATTAAACTCAAGAATCAAATGGAACCAAGATAACTGGGGGGCAGGGGGGAATACTAATGTACTCTTTCTTACTTTAAAAAAAAAAATAATCTTCTAGTGATTATCTCTTATATTTTCTTAAAAATTTAATTATGTGATTATATAAAGAAAGATAAGAAAGAGGATTTAAGGAACATTCTTGTGTCAGCTTTTCTTAGTTTATCTTTCTAATGCCTTATTTATTTGAGATGCACCATAACAGAGCATTAAACAACAACAAAACATCTTCTACCAATAAAATGGGTTCTGATATAGTTCATAATACACCAAAACTATGTATGTTGTCCTTTGCAACCTTATAGGGCCATTTCTCCCATTCCACTCATTTCTTCATTCATTTGAATAAAAAGTATCTTTGGGGTAGGCTGCAGGGAACATAACAGATCAATACATGGTGGCTCATCTGGGAAAGAATCTGCCTGCAATGCAGGGAACCCGGGTTCGGTTCGATCTTAGGTCAGGAAGATGCCCTGCAGAAAGGAAGAGCTACCCACTCCAGTATTCTTGCCTGGGAAATCCCATGGACAGAAGAGCCTAGCAGAGTACAGTCCATGGATTTGCAAAGAGTTGGACATAACTGAGCAACTAACACTTTCAATTTAACTTTATAATACAGTGTAAGTACTATATGAGGGTTCTAAAAATTAAAAGACACTAAAGAAGCTGGAACTGATATTGGAGAAAATAAGATTAATATAAGAATGAAAATCTAGGTTTTTGTCTAGAACATCCTTGGGATATTTTCTATCAGAACACAGTTCATGAAGTTAGTAAGACTTCAAGTCAATGATAGGTCAAACATATGAAAGACCAAAATCAGAATCAAGTCCATCAACTAGCTATTCAATATGGAGTGGGTTCCTACTAGGTAATATTGAAAGAATATAAACCAGTGAGTTTAGATATCATTTATCAAAACCTCTATCCAGAAAGGAACACAGGCAGTTGTGTCCACCCTCCTCCATTCTAAAACACATGAGCTGTTGATTAGCTTCCAGCTAAATATTTTTTCCTTTTCAGTTAATGTCAAAAAACTTCTTAGGAGGTGACTTTATGCTCTCTGAGCATATTACACAAGGAGAGAAGAGAGGAAATAAGAATGACCCCCTCTGTTCCATAAACAAGAGCTTAAGATTACTGGAAAGACAAGGTGGAAAAATAAGGTGGATTATACATAATGTTAGCCACTCAGTCATGTCTGACTCTTTGCAAGCCCAGGGACTATAGCCCACCAGGCTCGTCTGTCCATGGAATTCTCCAGACAAGAATACTGGAGTAGGGAGCCATACCCTTCGCCAGGAGATCAAACCTGGGTCTCCAGCATTGCAGGTGGATTCTTTAGCATCCTGGTGGCTCAGGTGGTAAAGAATCTGCCTGCAATGAAGGAGATCTGGATTTGATCCCTGGGTTGGAAAAAATCCCCTGGAGGAGAGCATGGCAACCCACTCCAGTATTCTTGACTGGAGAATTCCATGGACAGAGGAGCCTGGCAGACTATAGTTCATGGACACAACTGAGTAACTAAGTACAAACATACACAGTATATAGTCAAGTCTTTTAACTCTGAATATTAGGCTATTGTACCATTCAAAAATCAAAGAAAATACATTTATTTTTGTTCTTTACTGTAGCATTTCCTTTTCAAAAAGTACTGAACCATTTCCACATTATTGCTCTCATCTAAGTGTCTAAGGTGTTTCAAATAACAAACACTATCTTCTGAATTCACTTCTAAATACATGCCTGAAGATTTTTCTATGATTGTAATCCTGCCTTTTACCATTAGCTCTTGGCTTACTGCTTTCATGTAAAATGGGTACACTAGGTTTATTAGACATCTGAAGTTCTCTGTTACTCTCAACTATGTCACATTTTTTTAACTATTTCAACTCAGCATTTACTTTGTCCACTTTGACTTCCACTTTCCTCTTTCAGTCATCATTCTAATGCTCCCTCTTTGTGTATCATGCAGTCACACATACTCCACACATACAAGTCCTAGGAATCTGTACTACTCTTACGTATTTCAATGCTGATCACTAGTGAGTGTTCTAGGGTCTCATCATTAGCTATAGTTTCATAAAAAACCAGCCTCATTTTGGAAAACATGACATTCATCAAATATATTAAGCAACTATATGTAAGATATATATTAGTGTAGGTTCAATAGAAAGCTGAATTGTACATTTATATCTATATCATAAAGCATTTATTGTATTTGTACTATGCCTACAACACTTGCTCAGCTGCTCGAAAGTCGCTGAAGTGAGATGCTGAGGAAAATGGATGGGACTAGGGCATGTCTCAGGGCTTCCCAGGTAGCTCAGTGTTAAAGAACCCACTTGCCAGTGCAGGAGACATAAGAAACATGGGTTCATTCCCTGGTTCGGGAATAAATCCTGAAGGAGAACATAGCAACCCACTCCAGTATTCTTGCCTGGAGAATCCCTTAAACAGAGAAGCTTGGAGGGCTATAGCCCACAGGGTTGCGAAGAGTCAGACATAACTGAAATGACTTAGCACACATGCGCACAGGGCATGTCTCAGAGGCTAAGGAAAATAGGTCTAAAGAAAACCTAGAGAAGGTAGAGGACAGCAGTACTGATCACAATAATACAAATGAAAATATTAGGAAGTATTTATTGTGCTGTTAAACATGGTTCAATACTTTAAATATACTAACTGAATTCTCATACCCACCTTATAAGTTAGGTGACATTATGAACAGCTAATTATAAATTACAAAACAGAGGTACAGAGAGGTGGATTAACTTTGCCTTAAGACCCACAGCTGGGAAATGATGGAGCTATAATTTAAACCAGGGCATCTAACTCCAGTTAGATCTACTCAATCCATGAAGGAAAACAGCTTCCTTTACAGAATAAGCTACAAACATACTAGAGAAGGGCTGGTCCAAATTGAAACTTCATTTGTTGTTGCTGTTTAGTCACTATGTCTGACTCTTTGTGACCCCGTGGACTGTACCCTGCCAGCTCCTCTATCCATGGAAATTTCCCAGGCAAGAATACTGCAGTGGGCTGCCATTTCCTCCTTCAGGGACCTTCCTGACTCAGGGATCAAACTCACATCTCCTGCATTGGCAGGTAGATTCTTTACCACTGAGCCGCCAGGGAAGCTCTGGAACTCTATAGAACATAAATTACCTGATGTATCTTAAATGCTACTCTCCAACCTCAGGAAAGAAAGTGAAAGTGTCAGTCACTCAGTTGAGTCCAACTCTTTGTAATCCCATGAGCTATGGCCTGCCAGGCTCCTCTGTCCATGGAATTTTGCAGGCAAGAATACTGGAGTGGGTTGCCGTTCCCTTCTCCAGGGGATCTTCCTGACCCAGGGATCAAACCCAGGCAGACAAATTCTTTACCATCTGAGCCATCAACCCTGGAAAGAAAAGTATTAAATTATAAACTATCCAGTGAAAGCATAAGAGTTCAAGCAGGTGAATGACTGGGATGCAAGTTAAAATTTTTCACTTTGTGATTATCAGTCCTTAGCTAATATATGTATATATATTTACTCAATTGTGTTTTTGCATTCATGTTTGACATTTTTTGGCAGTCTTGTTAATTAAGCAAAAGTTATTCCTGATTAATGTACTGTGAGCTGTTCCTAAAGTACTATAAATAATACAGTGATTAATTGCCATATCTAAACCAGTCACCCTTTAGCACTCTTCAAGGATGAATTTTCTTGGTTGAATCTGCTGTTGCTGACTTAATAATCATACTCATGTGAAAAAAAAATCATCTTTCTTACTTCTTTTCTGCAGAAAATTATATTTAAACTACTTGATACAAGACACTTGTATTGCATAGTAGCCAAAAAAAAACCTTGTAATTATTAATATAATCTCAAAGATTCTGCTAAAATCAGCACAACTGAAAATTTAAATCTTTCTAAAATGTTTAATAACAACTTAAAACTTGACTTTACCATTTAAAACCCAATTTAGGTAGTCATGGGAATTGTGTTTTATTTTCATTCATTAAGTTGTTTTATTTCTAGTAAGTACTTAACAATACTTATTAGCGCATCTCTTTACAAGCAACTTTTGAGTCTTACTGTAGAAGTATAAAAGTCCATTTGGTTGTTGTGAACAATTTTTGGTTGAAATATTAGAATAGCTAGAAACGTGTCCTTGTGCTTTCATTTAGTTCAAAATAATATTGTTACCATGTAGAAATGACAAGAAAATAAGATTGTTACATTAACTCACACATTGGCCTTGAGATTTTCTTCCCGTATAAATCAAGTTGTACGTATGGGGGAGGGGGGGGTTGTTGTTGCTATTTCATTTAGTCTTTTTTTTAATTAATTAATTTATTTTTTTACTTTACAATACTGTATTGGTTTTGCCATACGTTGACATGAATCAGCCATGGGTGTACATGTGTGTGTTATTTAGTCTTTTTAAAAATATATGATAGGCACTTCCAACTATATATATATTTTTGCTAGTGTGTCATTGGTCATAGGCAATTACTTCCAGTTTATCACTCTAATCATTATCATGAGCAGTTAACTACCAAAAAGTTTATTGAGTTTGCAACTTAATTTTAAAAGCCAGTTTACTTCAACAAAAGGAGTTGGTCTTCTTGCCATATCATACTAGGATGACAGAGTATTTGAAGTGTTGTCCACTAATACATGGGGCTTCCCAGGTTGCACTAGTGATAAAGAACCTACCCGCCAACACAGGAGACATAAGAGACACAGGTTCAATCCCTGGGTCTGGAAGATTCCCTGGAGGAGGGTATGGGGAGAATCCCACAGACAAAGGAGGCTGATGGGCTAAAGCTGATGGGGGCCCAAAGAATTGGACACTACTAAAGTGACTTAGAACACACGCATGTTCCAGTACTACATACAACACCCTAAAGAATACAGAGGAAAAATAGAATGTATAGTCTAATATATATCTCCCAGATGGACAGGAAGAAAAAGAAATGCAGGTCTTTTGAAGAGAGGAGAGACTTGAACTCTTTTCTCTATCAGTCAGTTCAGTTCAGTCGCTCAGTCGTGTCCGACTCTTTGCGACCCCATGAATCACAGTACGCCAGGCCTCCCTGTCCATCACCAACTCCCGGAGTTCACCCAGACTCACGTCCATCAAATCAGCGATGCCATCCAGCCATCTCATCCTCTGTCATCCCCTTCTCCTCCTGTCCCCAATCCCTCCCAGCATCAGTCTTTTCCAACGAATCAACTCTTCGCATGAGGTGGTCAAAGTACTGGAGTTTCAGCTTTAGCATCATTCCTTCCAAAGAAATCCCAGGGCTGATGTCCTTCAGAATGGACTGGTTGAATCTCCTTGCAGTCCAAGGGACTCTCAAGAGTCTTCTCCAACACCACAGTTCAAAAGCATCAATTCTTCAGTGCTCAGCCTTCTTCACAGTCCAACTCAGTCATGTCCAAGTCTGTGACTGCATGAACTTCAGCATGCCAGGCTTCCCTGTCCATCACCAAATCCCAGAGCTTACTCAAGCTCATGTCCATTGAGTCAGTGAGGCCATCCAACCATCTCATCCTCTGTCAGCCCCTTCTCCCACCTTCAATCATTCCCAGCATCAAGGTCTTTTCAAATGAGTCAGTTCTTCACATCAGATGGCCAAATTACGGAAGTTTCAGCTTCAGCATCAGTCCTTCCAATGAATATTCAGGACTGACTTCCTTTAGGATTGACTGGTTGGATCTCCTTGCTGCCGAAAGGACTCTCAAGTGTCTTCTCCAACACCACGGTTCAAAAGCATCAATTCTACAGTGCTCCTCTTTCTTTATAGTCCAACTCTCACATCCATACATGACTACTGGAAAAACCAAAGCTTTGACTAAACAGACCTTTGCTGGCAAAGTAACATCTCTGCTTTTAAATATGCTGCCTAGATTGGTCATATCTTTTCTTCCAAGGAGCAAGCATTTTTTAATTTCATGGCTGCAGTCACCAGCTGCAGTGATCATTATCTTTCACTTAAACTACTGCAAAAGTCTCTGTTTCCATGTTTCTACCATTAGTTCACTATAACCTACTCTCTTATACAGCATAATTATTTTTGCTGCACTTCCCACTGTTTGAAATTAAATAAAACAATTTTTCAATTATTTTGACTCTATCACTAGGATCTAATATGTAAAAAGTCAGGAACAGTTTCTGTATTGTTCACTCACTACTGAATCCCCAATGTTTGAAACAGTATCTTGCAGGTTTCTTCTTTTGTCTACTTAGTTCAACTGTTAGTTATGTTGCCCAGAGTCATCTTCTCTTTATGGCTCTGGGTTAGAGAGGGACAAAAGAGAAACAAGGAAAAATTGGGGAGATGAAAGTCAAGCAGTGGTCACTACTCTCTAAGGGTACTCTGGTATCAAATAGAGTGACTGATGCAGAGGTGGCCAGCAGATTCTAGCCTGTCCTCACTCTCTTCTTTTCTATCAAACTCTTCTTTCCAACTAGCAGCACTGCCTGAAACAGCAGCCACAGGTCCACTTGCAGTGAATGGAAACAAGATAGAGCTCACACACACAAAAGCTTCTAACCAACCCCTCCACAAGCTTCCATTTGCAGGTCCACCTTAGCAACTGAATGTGGCTTGGGACTCAGTGTTCTCCTGTGAGCTCTTGAAAGTACTACAGGAAGTCTTATTCATGAACTTTTCTCAGATCCTCTAATTCCCCTCTCCATATCTTCATTTCCCAATCTCCTCCTACAATGGTATGAGTTCTACCTCCCACCTCTCCCACTGTATCAAAGTACTAGACATGTAGAAGGCACTCATTAGGTACTTATTTAATTAATAATATAAAGCACTTCATGCATATTCTAGCACATAAATAGCCTTCAATAATATTATTTGTCATTACTTATATAATTATGATTAATACATGAAAACAAAATAGCAGTGCCCTCAGAGGTGGTCATGCACCACACTGAGGCATTTAGAGACCAGCCATATGAAAGAATAAGTGATAAAACTGAAGAAAATCAAGAGCTTTTCTCTTTTACCTTTTTATATTCAGTGTAGTAACTGGCAGAGAAAAATGGGTTTTGAAAAATTGCTGTGTGAATGAATGCCATTTCAGCTTCATCTATTTGAAAAGCTATCATTTGTAATTGGTAACTGATTATCATATTTATGTATTGTGTGAAGGATAAAACCAGAAATTAAAATTAGTAGGAAGCAAATCAAATATGAAAAAAAAAAAAAAGGTATCCAACAAAAAGTACCATATTTCACAAGCATGTGATCTCCCATTTGTCAGTGTTGTTTTATAAATGCTAAGAACTGGTCTAAGGGATAAAAAGACTCCTGTATTAGGATAGTGCTCAGATAGACTAATCACAAAATTGTCATCAAATTCTCTGATTTTATGCACTAATAATAACTGTGCATATAATGAGCTCCCAAGTGGTACTAGTGCTAAAGAATCTGCCTGCCAAAGCAGGACATACAAGAGACACAGGTTCAATCCCTGAGTCAGGAAGATCCCATGAAGTAGGAAATGGCAACCCACTCCAGTATTCTTGCCTGGAAAATTACATGAACAGAGGAGCCTGGTAGTCTATATATTGTCCATGGGACAGCAGAGAGTCAGACATGATTGAGCAATTGAGCACACAAACATCATGGCACATACTAAGTTTTAAACCTTATTGTTTGTATGTTAAGGGTGATAATACCTAGACAGATAAAGCATGCTGCTGCTAAGTTACTTCAGTCATGTCCGACTCTGTGCGACCCCAGAGATGGCAGCCCACCAGGCTCCCCCATCCCTGGGATTCTCCAGGCAAGAATACTGGAGTGGGTTGCCATTTCCTTCTCCAATGCATGAAAGTGAAAAGTGAAAGTGAAGTCACTCAGTCGCGCCTGACTCTTAGCGACCCCATGGACTGCAGCCTACCAGGCTCCTCCGTCCATGGGATTTTCCAGGCAAGAGTACTGGAGTGGGATGCCATTGCCTTCTACGAGATATAGCATATACATAATGAATTAACCAAGTAAAGTTTATACTAGAGTTTAATGTTATATAGTATATACTACCTAGCAGAGTTACAGTATAAAATTGTTAAGGATGAGTTTGTAGTCACTTCAAGTTCTCTGAAGGAAAGTGATTTTTCCAGTTGAATGACTTTCATGAAACTGAATTTTTAAGGATGAGCTAAAGTGTAAAGAGTGACACAGATATTACTATAAACCCCAAGAATAATAAGTCATATGTAAAGTTATGTTCAAACAAATTCACATTAAAAATTTCATGATACTTCATAGTAAAGACTAAGAAACTATTGAAATGCCCTTTTTATAATTTTAAAGAAGAACAAGTTAATTTTTAATTACTCAAGTTATTAAAATAGGTATATTTTTAAATTTTCAGATTTTCTTCTTTGATGATTACTACTCCTGATTCTATAAATAACTACTATGATGAGAGTTCTAGAATGGTTCTGGTAAAGATTGTGTTCTTCAATTAAAAAAAAAAAAAACATTACTGCTCTAAATAAGTACTTGTTATTAGAGATATTCTTTAAAAGAACAAAAGGAAGGAGAACAGTGTTTTGAAATTGTGCAGTATCTTATTCCTCAAAGTTTGTTCAGTCTCTTTCCTTTTATAGTATCTACTCAACTTTCCTCCAAAGAGTTACTTTCTACTTAAATCTGCCACCAACACCAAAAGGCATCAGATACTACTTCAATATCACCATCCACTCTTAGAGTGTTTGCTAAATTCACAAATATAATATCCATGTTGTTAAACTTTATTCAATGTACTTTAGCCTCCATCTCAATTTTTCATGACTGACATTCAGTTGCCATTCAGATATTCAGGTTCTTTGGTTATTCATATACTTCCTGTTTCTTTCCCAAGGCAGTGACATCCATATACATAACTTCTGTTACTCTTAGAGGCAGATTACCCATTTCCTGAGGTCCATGTAAGTGTCAGGAAGTTTAACCACATTCCCTTCCTCATTAAGTTAAAGCCAACTAAGAGATAATTACTTGAGGAAAAAAAAATGGAGAATTAAAATGTCAGTTTCACTACAAGTAGCATGCTTCAAGTTCAGCTTATGTCTGTGACCAATATAGGTGTATAACATACCCCACTTGAAAAGGACAGACTGGTCTACATTGTCACAAGCAGCAAGGACAACTCCAAGCCTATCTCAAGTAGCAAAGATTCACCAATGAATCTCTTAAGTTCTCTGGAGATAAGGAGAAATATTTCTTCACTACAAAAGACAGACAGAGACAGAAGAGGGACAGACAGAGTTACAGAGAATATGCTTAGATCATTTTCTTTCCCACCAAATTATTAACTAGACAATCTTTCCATCTACACTGAAAAGGCATGAGTAAAAAGGTAATGTAAAAGACCCAGGGAAGAGTTTCCTCACAAAAATATGAGACCAAGGAAATGGAGGCTACCCACTAGCATCACCTACTTAATGTATCATTTAAGTGTTTCAACAAACATTACGCTAATGTTCTTTTGGGTCAAGAGGAGCAGATCTGAATTCAGTGAATGGCCACCACCATCTAAGTCGACCAGAAATCTAGATGTTGTCCTTGACATCTTTTCTTCCTTGATCTCTTTACAAAATCATTAGCATTCATCTCTATCTTATAATCTAATAATTCTCTCCATCCATCATCTTTCTCCTTGTCCACTCATCTACTTATATTATTGTTAGCCCTCTCCAAACTCTCCTCTATACTACACCCAAAGTGACACCAAAAATGCAAATACAATTGAGTCACAATCTTCCACCCCATCCCTGTCCCGTCCCATGGCCTCTGTACCCTTTAAAAACTTAATGTCTTTAATAGTCTACTCTTCACCTGTCACTCAGTCTCATCTTATATCATCTCCATTTAACTCAGTTCACAGACATCTGGGCTTCCCTTAACTTACTGCATTCACCAAACTCATTCCTGTCATGGGATCTATGAAAATGCTCATTGCTATCAATCACTGCTTTTTCAAGAGAAGTATCTCTGACCACCAAAACTACCTTAGATTCTCTATAAAACAAAATAGTACCTCTTGTATTGCTCCTTCTTATCATTTATAACCATTGCAATTGTACATTTTAGTTAATTATTTGATGCGCACTCACCTCTTCATGTTAGACTACAAGCCCCACAAATAGTATTTAACATGACAATAGTTGAATCTTATATTCAAAGCTTAGTACATACCTGTATTGAAAAAAAACATTTGTTCAATTGGTGACTAAGTGATAATCATTCCATTTTTACCTTTCTATTACAATCATATACCCTACTAGGATGTGAGTTCCTCGAGAGTAGGTGCTTTATTTTCCCTATTCAAATCCTTATTATATATATTTCCAACTATACAATTATTTATTATTTAGAAGCCAACACTATCAGTAGTTATTAACATGAAATACAATAAATAAAAACAAAATAGATGTATGACCATTTGTTCAAGACAACCTATTGAATTGTTTTTGGCATTATGTTTCAGAGTATGTTCCTCCCAAATCATTTTCATAAATGTTTTCTATCAGCTATATATAGAATATTTAAATGTATTCTAACTTGTACTACTTCTGGAAGCATAATCATTGTGTCGTCATCTTCTTTCCTCAAAGAGAAAACTTTATTTCATTAATTATCACATTAACATTAATAAACTAGTTGACAATTATTTTTGCTACCTCATTAGGCAATAAAATGGTCTATCTTTCCTGTAGCATTTAATGCAATTTACTACACATGACATAATTGACATAAAAGTGATTTTTAACAATAAATTGATGTAGGAAGGTGAGTTATTGCTAATATCAACTATTTCTGGTAGGATATATTAGCATTGATACATGTAAATAAAATAGATAAGAATTTTATAAATCAGAAATGCTTTTTATTTGTAAGAAGTTATAAAAGGCAATGTTACAGGTTAAGGATGACTCACTTAATTTATCTTGTTCTTTCCCTATAAAAAAAATAAGGCAGAGCAAAAAGCATATTCTATCTGTCCTAAAAAACCTCTTACGTAAGATATCTGGATATAAATATGGAAAAAGATTTTTTAAGAAATAATGAAAGTTGAGACACAACATCATGACACTACACTCAACCTTGGAAATTTTAAATTCATGTTTTAAGTTTAATTGTAAAATACAGTATTTAGGGCTAGTATTTAGTCGGGTTTTTTTCCTATATAAATATCCGTCTTGGATCTAACCCTATAAATGACTGACACTGAAAATTACTGCTACAATAAACTAATTCTGAAAAGAAATTTCCAAGCAGAATGTACATGCTTTACTATAAAATGTATAACCCAGATGAACCCTAGAGACATCAAAGTATTTCTGAGGAGAAGTTACTTTATAGAGTAACTGTCCACAATCCAAAGTTCGCCTCTGTTTTAGCTCTAGAAAAGCTCATAGCTGTCACTGATACCATCAGCCACATGATAAACTCACACCAACCCCCTTTTGCTTTATGTCTTTACTTCAGATTCAACCTAGTATTTATCCCCTTTAATGTTATCTGAATGATACTGTTACCTTACTTGCTTCTTTTTAATTTTTTTTGCTTTTCTTTATGTAATATTTACTCTGAAAAATTCCAAATATGCATTACCATAATTATCTGTTTCCCTTCCCTAGCTGCTCAGGGCCCCTAGAGAAATATCACAAAATTTCTGCAGATTTGTGCCCCACAGTTACAATGTGTCCAGCCTCATTTTTCAATCTTCATGACTACCTGACAATCTTTCTATATAATCTAGTCAGCTTCCTCTTTTGCCCCCAAAAGAGCTGATCTTGACTTTTATCATTCTGATAAAGCCTTACTTTTCCACTAGCTGTTCTCCTGAATAAAAGCATTATTTTATACTTTCATTGAGAAAAGAGAGGGCAATCATACGGCAACTTTCTCAACTTACATTCTCCACTTTACAGATTTTTCTTATTTATGATACCACATCTTTACATATCACCTGTCTCAGGGGAAAGCTATTCTACTTATCAAATGATCTCTGGTTTTATTTTGTTATATATTTCAATCTCTCTCTCTCTAGTGTTTCTTTTAACCTAACCTTAACACGCGCAGGTTATTTCTAACTTAAAAAAAAAAAATCCGTTGAGAATCCCACAGTTTCATCTACTACAATCAGGCATGCTTCTCTCCACAATCTGTAGGTACCATCTCTTTTTTCTTAAAATTCACTTGCCCTTCAAAAATCCAAGCTTCTTTATTCCTTGCTGAAATGAAATTACTATCACTCAGTATCAACATTTCCAAAATACATTCATTTAACACAATTAAAATAACTTCTTTGTGAGACTCTCTTCACCTTTCAGTCTCCAAGACAATAATCTCTCCCATTTTTTCACACTGCATACCTCATCCCATTCTTTTGGAATTCTACACAATCACTTTCCATATGTAAACTCCTTTAACTGCAGCATTTAACAAGATGTAGTTTTTGTGTCTGTAAATTTTTGATGTGTTATCACTTTGGCCACCTTTCTTACCTTCTGTTTGATATATCATATGTAATCTTTCTCATGTGGCCCAATCTCACTATGGACTTGTGTGGGGCATTAGCATCACATATTCAAGGTCTGAATCTAAACTTCTCCACCTCTTCCACCATTGCACTTACTAGTAAGTCTCAGCATAATTTTTATGTATTTCAATGAACTAGATCATTCTTTGCCTAATAAACTTGGTTTAAATGCAGTTCAATCTATTTTAAACCCCATGGCAAACAAGAAAAATAGAGGGAATGCTTTATTAGGAGTACAGAGATAAATGAGTCTCCTCTCAAGAAACACAAAGAAATTTAATAAAATATAATGGAATTTAAAAAAAAAAGACATGCAGAAGAGAAAATACACAAAAATATCCAAAATAAAGCAAAGAAATGATTCCTATGATTGTCTAGAATATTTATGAAAGTAACGACCTTCAATTTGCATTGTGAAGGTCATATCAGATTGGTTCCAGAGAACAAAAAAGAGGAGGATATGTATTACAGGCAAAAGGAAAGCAAGTGCAAAGAGATAAAGTCTGAAATGCCAAGGTGTGTTTGGTGACCTATAAGCCATTCAGTGTTTCTGTCTTGTAAAGTGCAACAGGGTATGTGGATAGGCTAATAATGATCCTCTATAGTATGGCAGAAATGAATAGTTGTTATCACAAATTATTAGTTAATGAGGTTTTAAGTGTAATAAATTAATGTGAAAGTAGACAATAAGATGTGCTTAATTAATATAATTTAATTCTAAAATTAAAATGCTTTTAGTGATATAAGAAAATCTCTGAAATTAAATAAGAGAAATACAAAAATGATAAATCAACATTACAGAAACCATTATTATCTAGGGTAAAATGTTGATGCTGTTCTCTTTCTTTTCTTTGCTTCTATATTTTCAGGATTAGGACTTTCAAAAACAAAATGTAAATACAATATAGCAAGGAAAGATAAGAAAGAAAGCCTTCTCAATGATCAGTGCAAAGAAATAGAGGAAAACAATAGAATGGAAAAGACTAGAGAGCTCTTCAAGGAAATTATAGAGGTCAAGGGAATATTTCATGCAAAGATGGGCACAATAAAAGACAGAAATTGTATGGACCTAGTGGAAGCAGAAGATAGTAAGAAGAGATGACAAGAATACATACAAGAACTATACAAAAAAGAGCTTCATTACCAAGATAACCACCATGGTGTGATCACTCACCTAGAGCCAGACATCCTGGAATGCAAAATCAAGTGGGCCTTGAAAGCATCTCTATGAACAAAGCTAGTGGAGGTGATGGAATTCCAGTTCAGCTATTTTAAATCCTAAAAGATGATACTGAGAAAGTGCTGCACTCAATATGCCAGCAAATTGAAAAACTCAGCAGTGGCCACAGGACTGGAAAAGGTCAGTTTTCATTCCAATCCCAAAGAAAGGCAATGCAAAAAAATGCTCAAAATACTGCACAATTGCACTTATCTTACATGTCATCAAACTAATGCTCAAAATTCTCCAAGCCAGGCTTCAACAGTACGTGAACCATTAATTTCCAGATGTTCAAGCTGGATATAGAAAAGGCAGAGTAACCAGAGATCAAATTGCCAACATCTGCTGGATCATCAAAAAAGCAAGAGAGTTCCAGAAAAACACTATGCCAAAGCCTTTGACTGTGTGGATCACAATGAACTGTGGAAAATTCTGAAAGAGATGGGAATACCAGACCACCTGACCTGCCTCTTGAGAAATCTGTATGCAGGTCAGGAAGCAACAGTTAGAACTGGACACGGAACAAAAGACTGGTTCCAAATCGGGAAAGGAGTACATCAAAGCTGTATACTGTCACCCTGCTTATTTAACTTATATGCAGAGTACCTCATATAAATGCTGGGTTGGATGAAGCACAAGCTGGAATCAAGATTGCTGGGAGAAATATGAATAACCTCAGCTATGCAGATGGTACCATCCTTACAGCAGAAAGGGAAGAAGAACTAAAGAGCCTTATGGTGAAAGTGAAAGAGGAGAGTGAAATGTTGGCTTAAAACTCTACATTCAGAAAATTAAGATCATGGCATCCAGTGCCATCACTTTATGACAAATAGATGGGGAAACAATGATAGACTTTATGTTTGGGGGCTCAAAAATCACTGCAGATGGTGACTGCGGCCATGAAATTAAAATATGTTTCCTCCTTGGAAGAAAAGTTATGACCAACCTAGACAGCATATTCAAAAGCAGAGACATTACTTTGCCAACAAGGTCCACCTAGTCAAACCTATGATATTTCCAGTAGTCAGGTATGGATGTGAGAGTTGGACTATAAAGAAAGCTGAGAGCCAAAGAACTGATGGTTTTGAAATATGGTATTGGAGAAGACTCTTGATAGTCCCTTGGACAGCAAGGAGGTCCATCCAATCCATCCTAAAGGAAATCAGTCCTGAATATTCATTGGAAGGACTGATGCTGAAGTTGAAACCCCAATACTCTGGCCACCTGATACTAAGAACTGACTCATTGGAAAGACCTTGATGCTGGGAAAGATTGAAGGCAGGAGGAGAAGGGGACGACAGACATGAGATGGTTGGATGGCATTACTGACTCGATGGACATGAGTTTGAGTTAGCTCCAAGAGTTGGTGGTGGACAGGGAAGCCTGGCATGCTGCAGCCCATTGGGTTTCAAAGAATCGGACATGATTCAGTGATGGAACTGAACCAAAGACACAATTTATATTACAAAGAAATAATTTGATTTTATGATGAAACACAAATACTCTTCATAAATATACAATAAATTAGTTGGCTCACAGTACAGTCTCCAATTTTGAAATGGGTCTTATTTCAAAACTGAACTGTACATAAAGCTACTAACATATTTCTTGAAACAATCAGAGTATAATGATAGTTACTTTTCTAGGCTAACTCAACAGAGGCAACTTAAAACGTACACACACACACACACACACTCTGACACAAACAATAGGGTATCATATATTTGCTATGAATATAGAAAATAAAGATATTCTAGTGAAGAAACAATGGATATTGAATTTGTCTTAGATCTGAAAATTTGGAGGCAGCAAAAACAATAAATATACTATACACACAAAAGTTACAAATCTATTATTAAGAATGCCTCATTACATTTTGAAACAATATATGAAAATCCTTAAGACATAACAGATGGAAAAAAATTACACAACTGATTAATAAAATAAAAAACATGTGCTGGGGAGATTGTGGGATTTAAAAAACAATATCAAAGACAAGTAAAAAGTGAAGCAAGTTTCACAAACCTCTGTTTCATAATGTTTCCACAGTAAAATCCTCAAGGTCCATTTTACAATGATAATTTGAGGTGAGGTCTGGTGTCAAGTGAAAGAAGTTCAAGTATAGAATTTTCAGCTGAAATAGCTGAGTCAATAATAATTTTCACTTGTTAACGGAATAGCTGGACAGAAGCTAATATTAATAATAGACATGCACTGTCCACATGCTGGAATCTGTGTTGGGAAGACATGAACTGCTTTCTTCAGTTCTTAAAACAATGCTGGGGAATAGATACTATAGATTCATAACACTTAGCTACAGTTTTGAAACTGAAAAACAGTAAAAACCAAAACTCATTTCTGTTGTTGTTTTTTTCATAAATCTGACACTTAAGCCATTTTGGTGGCAAATATTGACCTGAACTGAGATAAGGCTATTGGCACTTTTCACTTTTTCCACCTAGAGTGAGAATCAGTATGTTTCTTTGCAAAAAGTACAGGGTCTTGCTGCAGACCTGCTGAGGTTATTACATGTTGAATAGATATATACCATATTACCTTTCCAAAAACGCAATATTTCTGAACTCTGAAACCTATTTGCCCCCAGAGTTTGAGAAAAGGATTATTAACCTGTATCATAAATGAAATGAGAGGCCCAAGATAAAAAATCTAAAATATACTCAAAGTAGAATTTGGATCCAGGTTTAACTTCAGACTGCTGGCTCTTACCATCCTGTTTCTGTGTAAAAATTGCTTCTAGTCATCTCAATGGATCCACAGTTTTGGCCTAATTTGTTCAGTTTGGGGTTTCCAATGCCCAGAATAGTTCTTGGGGATTCACTGCATACAAAATAGGTATACAATAAATGTTTACAGATGCAAGAATTGTATCCATCAATGGAGCTTTCTGTTGATACTGATGTACAGTAACTTTGAAATATAGTCTTTAACAAGAACAGCGAACCTATATCACAGTTACATGTACTGCTCTAGAGTCAATAAACGTGGTACAATACTAAATCTCACCATGAAGGAAAGAAGCCTACTGAGAATACATGCCCAAATAGAATCCCACTCCCTACAAAAAGACAGAGTTGGAGAGTTTTCAAAGGCAGAAGAAAAGACAATTCTCAGAAAATAATGTCAGATCTGCTGTAACGCCATAGTGAAGGATACAGTCACAATTAGCTCAGCCTGGAAACAAGCTAAAGGGCTACACTGGGTTTGGATGTAACATTTAAATTTTCTTTAAAAAGGAATCTCAGTAGTCTAATGAACCTGAGTGGCCACACCCAGAGCACATTATGATAGCCATATCCTACTTCTCTCTTTATAATGAGTGTTGATGGCAGAGAAAAGATAGTGAAATATCCAAGGCTAAAGTGATGCGACAAAGATTCCACCAAGTTAACAAAGAAAAAGAACACCACTGTTGTGATCTGTGCACATCCACTTGAACAAATTCTAAGTATGCCAATTGTACCTCTTGCCTTCTTCCCAGAATCTCTGTCATGGTGCTGAATCTGAATACATAGGAAGGAGCTTCATATCATTTAAATAAATTATTGGATTAGTTTCATTTATTATATAACAGAGATATACAATATGTTTATAATGTGCATTTTTAATTTATACTGCACATTGGTTTCCATTTTACATAGTAACATATTATTATGTTACATAAAACATATCATTATTTTGCTACACCAGTAACTCATATATGTTAAAAATTCAAGTTCCTAAATGTTCTCTAGTCCCAATTTTCAGAAAAAAACTATCTCAAATGGCAACTTGTAAATTCATCTGCAAAAGTAACACTGTCTGAAATACCATGAATTTTAAGATGAGTGACACATGTATCAGAAAGCAACAAATAACCTCAAAACAGAGGACACATACAGACTGAAAGTGAAGGGCTGGAAAAAGATTTTCCATGCAAATAGGGACCAAAAGAAAGCAGGAGTAGCAATACTCATATCAGATAAAATAGACTTTAAAACAAAGGCTGTGAAAAGAGACAAAGAAGGACACTACATAATGATCAAAGGATCAATTCAAGAAGAAGATATAACAATTATAAATACATATGCACCAAACATAGGAGCACTGCAATATGTAAGACAAATGCTAACAAGTATGAAAGGAGAAATTAACAATAACACAATAATAGTGGGAGATTTTAATACCCCACTCACACCTATGGATAGATCAGCTAAACAGAAAATTAACAAGGAAACACAAACTTTAAATGATACAATAAACCAGTTAGACCTAATTGATATCTATAGGATATTTAATCCCAAAACAATGAATTTCACCTTTTTCTTAATCGCACATGGAACCTTCTCAGGATAGATCACATCCTGGGCCATAAATCTAGCCTTGGTAAATTCAAAAAAATTGAAATCATTCCAAGCATCTTTTCTGACCACAATGCAGTAAGATTAGATATCAATTACAGGAGAAAAACTATTAAAAATTCCAACATATGGAGGCTGAACAACACGCTGCTGAATAGCCAACAAATCACAAAAGAAATCAAAAAAGAAATCAAAATTTGCACAGAAACGAATGAAAATAAAAACACAACAACCCAAAACCTGTGGGACACTGTAAAAGCAGTCCTAAGGGGAAAGTTCATAGCAATACAGGCATACCTCAAGAAACAAGAAAAAAGTCAAATAAATAACCTAACTCTACACTTAAAACAACTAGGAAAGGAAGAAATGAAGAACCCCAGGGTTAGTAGAAAGAAAGAAATCTTAAAAATTAGAGCAGAAATAAATGCAAAAGAAACAAAAGAGACCATAGCAAAAATCAACAAAGCCAAAAGCGGGTTCGTTGAAAGGATAAATAAAATTGACAAACCATTAGCCAGACTCATCAAGAAACAAAGGGAGAAAACTCAATCAATAAAATTAGAAATGAAAAAGCAGAGATCACAACAGACAACACAGAAATACAAAGGATCATAAGAGACTACTATCAACAATTATATGCCAATAAAATGGACAACATGGAAGAAATGGACAAATTCTTAGAAAAGTACAACTTTCCAAAACTCAACCAGGAAGAAATAGAAAATCTTAACAGACCCATCACAAGCACGGAAATTGAAACTGTAATCAGAAATCTTCCAGCAAACAAAAGCCCAGGTCCAGACGGCTTCACAGCTGAATTCTACCAAAAATTTAGAGAAGAGCTAACACATATCCTGCTCAAACTCTTCCAGAAAAGTGCAGAGGAAGGTAAACTTCCAAACTCATTCTATGAGGCCACCATCACCCTAATACCAAAACCTGACAAAGATCCCACAAAAAAAGAATGCTACAGGGCAATATCACTGATGAACATAGATGCAAAAATCCTTAACAAAATTCTAGCAATCAGAATCCAACAACACATTAAAAAGATCATACACCATGACCAAGTGGGCTTTATCCCAGGGATGCAAGGATTCTTCAATATCCGCAAATCAATCAATGTAATACACCACATTAACAAATTGAAAAATAAAAACCATATGATTATCTCAATAGATGCAGAGAAAGCCTTTGACAAAATTCAACATCCATTTATGATAAAAACTCTCCAGAATGCAGGAATAGAAGGAACATACCTCAACATAATAAAAGCTATATATGACAAACCCACAGCAAACATTATCCTCAATGGTGAAAAGTTGAAAGCATTTTCTCTAAAGTCAGGAACAAGACAAGGGTGCCCACTTTCACCATTACTATTCAACATAGTTTTGGAAGTTTTGGCCACAGCAATCACAGCAGAAAAAGAAATAAAAGGAATCCAAAGTGGAAAAGAAGAAGTAAAACTCTCACTGTTTGCAGATAACATGATCCTCTACATAGAAAACCCTAAAGACTCCACCAGAAAATTACTAGAACTAATCAATGATTATAGTAAAGTTGCAGGATATAAAATCAACACACAGAAATCCCTTGCATTCCTATACACTAATAACGAGAAAACTGAAAGAGAAATTAAGGAAACAATTCCATTCACCATTGCAACAGAAAGAATAAAATACTTAGGAATATATCTACCTAAAGAAACTAAAGACCTATATATAGAAAACTATAAAACTCTGGTGAAAGAAATCAAAGAGGACACTAGTAGATGGAGAAATAAACCATGTTCATGGGTTGGAAGAATCAATATAGTGAAAATGAGTATACTACCCAAAGCAATTTATAGATTCAATGCAATCCCTATCAAGCTACCAACGGTATTCTTCACAGAGCTAGAAAAAATAATTTCACAATTTGTATGGAAATACATAAAACCTCGAATAGCCAAAGCAATCTTGAAAAAGAAAAATGGACCTGGAGGAATCAACCTGCCTGACTTCAGGCTCTACTACAAAGCCACAGTCATCAAGAAAGTATGGTACTGGCACAAGACAGAAATATAGATCAATGGAACAAAATAGAAAGCCCAGAGATAAATCCATGCACATATGGACACCTTATCTTTGACAAAGGAGGCAAGAATATACAATGGATTAAAGACAATCTCTTTAACAAGTGGTGCTGGGAAAACTGGTCAACCATTTGTAAAAGAATGGAACTAGAACACTTTCTAACACCATACACAAAAATAAACTCAAAATGGATTAAAGATCTAAACCTAAGACCAGAAACTATAAAACTCCTAGACGAGAACATAGGCAAAACACTCTCCGACATACATCACAGCAGGATCCTCTATGACCCACCTCCCAGAATATTGGAAATAAAAGCAAAAATAAACAAATGGGACCTAATTAAACTTAAAAGCTTCTGCACAACAAAGGAAACTATTAGCAAGGTGAAAAGACAGCCTTCTGAATGGGAGAAAATAATAGCAAATGAAGCAACTGACAAACAACTAATCTCAAAAATATACAAGCAACTCCTACAGCTCAACTCCAGAAAAATAAATGACCCAATCAAAAAATGGGCCCAAGAACTAAATAGACATTTCTCCAAAGAAGACATACAGATGGCTAACAAACACATGAACAGATGCTCAACATCACTCATTATCAGAGAAATGCAAATCAAAACCACAATGAGGTACCATTTCACGCCAGTCAGAATGGCTGCGATCTGAAAGTCTACAAGCAATAAATGCTGGAGAGGCTGTGGAAAAAAGGGAACCCTCTTACACTGTTGGTAGGAATGCAAACTAGTACAGTCACTATGGAGAACAGTGTGGAGATTCCTTAAAAAACTGGAAATAGAACTGCCTTATGATCCAGCAATCCCACTGCTGGGCATACACAATGAGGAAACCAGAAGAGAAAGAGACACGTGTACGCCAATGTTCATCACAGCACTGTTTATAATAGCCAGGACATGGAAGCAACCTAGATGTCCATCAGCAGATGAATGGATAAGAAAGCAGTGGTATATATACACAATGGAGTATATTACTCAGCCATTAAAAAGAATACATTTGAATCAGTTCTAATGAGGTGGATGAAACTGGAGCCTATTATACAGAGTGAAGTAAGCCAGAAAGAAAAACACCAATACAGTATGCTGCTGCTGCTGCTAAGTCGCTTCAGTCATGTCCGACTCTGTGCAACCCCACAGACGGCAGCCCACCAGGCTTCCCCACCCCTGGGATTCTCCAGGCAAGAACACTGGAGTGGGTTGCCATTTTCTTCTCCAATGCATGAAAGTGAAAAGTGAAAGTGAAGTTGCTCAGTCATGTCTGACTCTTCGCAACCCCATGGACTGCAGCCTACCAGGCTCCTCCGTCCTTGGGATTTTCTAGGCAAAAGTACTGGAGTGGGGTGCCACTGCCTTCCCCGCCAATACAGTATACTAACGTATATTTATGGAATTTAGAAAGATGGTAACAATAACCCTGTATACGAGACAGCAAAAGAGACACTGATGTATAGAACAGTCTTGTGGACTCTGTGGGAGAGGCAGAGGGTGGGATGATTTGGGAGAATGTCATTGAAACATGTATAATATCATATATGAAATGAGTCGCCAGTCCAGGTTCGATGCACGATACTGGATGCTTGGGGCTGGTGCACTGGGACGACTCAGAGGGATGGTATGGGAAAGGAGGAGGGAGGAGGGTTCAGGATGGGGAACATGTGTATACCTGTGGCAGATTCATTTTGATATATGGCAAAACCAATACAATATTGTAAAGTTAAAAAATAAAATAAAAATAAAAAAAAGAAAGCAACAAATATCTATATAGATATACCTCATTTATTATGCTTTACTTTATTGGGGTTTGCAGATACTGTTGTTTGTTTTAGGTTTTGTTTTTTTTTTTAACCAATTAAAAGTTGAGAGCAACCCTGCATAGAGTAAGTCTGTTGGTGTCATTTTCCAATATCATTTGCTGACTCTGAGTATCTGTATCACATTTTGCTAAATCTTGCAGTATTTCAAGCTTTTTAATTATTATTATATTAGTTACAGCAATCTTTGATCAATGATTTCTAGTGTTACTATGTATGTTACTATGTTTGGGGATGTCAAGAACCATGTCCGCACAAGATGATGAGCTTAATACATGCATGTGTTCTGACTGCTTCACCAACTGGGCATTTCCTTGCCTCTCTCCCTTCCTTGGTTCTCCCTATTCCCTGAGACACTATATTGAAATTAGGCCAATTAATAAGTCTACAATGGCAACTAAGTGTTCAAGTGAAAGGAAGAGACATAGGTCTCTCATTTAAAATCAAAAGCTAGTGATGATTAAGCAGAGTGAGAAAGCAGGTCAAAAGCCAAGACAGGTGAAAAGCTAGGCCTCTTGGGCCAGTTGGCCAAGTTGTGAAAGCAAAGGAAAAGTTCCTGAAGGAAATTATAAGTGTTACTCCAGTGAATATACAAATGTTAAGAAAGTGAAACAGCCTTACAGTGGATATGGAGGGTGTTTTAGTGGTCTAGACAGAAGATCAAACCAGCTACAATATTGCCTTAAGCCAAAGCTAGTCCAGAGCAAGGCCCTAACTCTGATCAACTCCATGAAGGCTGAGAGGGGTGAGGAAGCTGCAGAAGAAAAGTCTGAAGCTAGCAAGGTTGATTCCTGAGGTTTAAGGAGAGAAACTATCTCCATAACATAAAAGTTAGATGTAGCAGCAACTGCTAAGGCAGAAGCTACATGAAGTTATCCAGAAGATTTAGCTAAAATAACTTTAAAAGGTGGCTAAACTAAACAGATTTTCAATGTAAACCAAACAGCCTTCTATTATTACCATCTAAGGCTTCCACAGCTAGACAGGAGAACAATTTCAGGCCTCAAACTTCATAGTCCAGATTGACTCTCTTGTTAGAGGTTAATACACTTCGTGACTTTAAATTGAAGCCAATGCTCCTTTATCACTCTGAAAGTCCTAGACCTTTAAGAATTATGCTAAATCTACTTTGCTATGCTAAATCAGAGTTTACTCTATGCTAAATTGCAGTTCCCTGGTGGCTCAGTGGTAAAGAATCTGCCTTCCAATGCAGGAGATGTGGGTTTGATCCTTGGGGCAGGAAGGTCCCCTGGAGAAGGAAATGGCAACCCACTCCAGTATTCTTGTCAGGGAAATGCCATGGACAGAGAAGCCTGGTGGGCTTCAGACAATGGGGTCACAAAAGAGTCAGATATGACTCAGCAACTAAGTAATGACAACCCTCGCTTGTGCTCCATAAATGCAATGACACATCCTGGGCATCTGTTTATAAGCAGATTTGCTGAATACTTTTAACTCACTGTTGACATCTATTCCTCAGAAAAATTTAATCCCTTTCAAACTATAACTGTTCATTGACAATGCACTTATCACTCAAGATGTGTGATGTAGATATGCAACAATATTCATATAGTTTCATGCCTGTTAATGCAACATTCATTCTGCAGCCCATGGATCAAGATGTCATTTTATCATTCAAGTCTTACTAGTCAAGAAACACATTTCATAAGACTAAAACTGCCATCGATCGTGGTTGTTCTGATAGACCTAGGAAAAGTCAACTGAAAACTTTCTGGAAAGGATTCACCATTCTAGAGGCCATTAAGAACATTCACAATTCATGGGAAGAGGCCAAAACATCAACATTTTGGGAGTTTGAAAGAAGTTTATTTCAGCTCTCATAGATAACTTTGAGGGGTTCAAGACTTCACTGGAGGAAGGAACTGCAGATGTGGTGAACATAGTAAGACAACTAGAAATAGAAGTGGAGCCTAAAGACATGACTGAACTGTTGCAGTATCATGATAAACCTTTAAGGGATAAGGAGTTGCTTTTTATGGATAAGCAAAGAAAGTGCTTTCTAGACATGGGCTCCACTTCTGGCAAAGATGTTGTAAAGACTTGAAATAGTAACAAAAGCTTTAGAATATTATATAAACTTAGCTGATAAGCAGAGAGAAGGTTTGGGAGAATTGACTCCAATTTCCAAATAACTAATACTGTTGGTAAAATGCTATAAATAGCATTGCATGTTACAGAGAAATGGTTTGAGAAAGGAACAGTCAATCCATGGAGCAAATTTCCTTTTGTCTTACTTTAAGAAACTTTCACAATCACCCCAACATTCAGCCACCACCACACTGATAAGTTAGCACGTATCACCATGGAGGCAAGACCTTCCACCAGAAAAATTATGACTTGCTGAAGGCTCAGATGATGGTTAGTGTTTTTTTAGCAATAATGTACATTTTAATTAAGGTACAAACATTGCTTTTTAGACCTGATCTACTTCACAATCAGTAGACTACAATACAGTATAGATATAACTTTCATATGCATTGGCAAACCAGAAAATTCAATTCGCCTTATTGCAACATTCACTTTATTGCAGTGGTCTTGAGTTGAACCAGCAATATCTTCAAGGTATGCCAGTAAATTAAATATTCTACACACATAGAATATACCATAGCACTCTGTAGAGTTAATCTGCAGGTCTCTAGAATCTTTGGAGACTATGTGCCTAAAAGAATGGGAGGGAATTCCCCCATGGTCTAGTGGTTAAGACTCCTCCTTCCAATGCAAGGGATAGAGGTTTGATGCCAGGGATAGAGGATAAATGGTCAAGAGCTAAGATCCCACATGTCTTGTGGCCAAAAAGCCAAACATAAAACAGAAACAATATTTTAATAAATTCAAAAATACTTTTTAAATGGTCCACATTTTTTTTTTAAATCTTTATAAAAAAAGAACTGTAAATTTATTAAGTGAAACTGGAAAGGCAATTATGTGACAACTAGAGGCAAAGAGGCTTTCTTTGCCCATGCCACAGCTCCTATGGCATACTTCTACTTTTGCATAGTAATCACAAACCATATTATAAAAAATACAAGAAAAATTGCAGAGAAACAATTCAAAAAATAAATATCATGAGAAGATATGGCACAAAAACAAAATAAAGTTTAAAAGAATTAGAAACAAATGAAAGACAGAAAATCTTAGAAGACACTGACACTGATAAATTAAATAGATGAGAATCAGAGAAAAGACATAATTCCCTAAAAGAAATTGTAACATACTAAAATCAGGAAAAGTTGTCAAGAAAGATATAAAGAAAAGTAAAAGCCAGGAGATTTAAAATTGGAATTCTTTTTACATTTAGGAGGATTAAGAATAAGAAATGAAGCACCAAAAAGGTAAAACCATATTTGACCATAAAAAGTATGTGCTTAGTCCTGAGAGTGCTTGTGCTTAGTCGCTCAGTCATGTCCGACTCTTTGCAATCCCGTGGACTGTAGCCAACCAAGTTCCTCTGTCCTTGGGGATTCTCCAGGCAAGAATACTGGAGTGGGTTGCCATGCCCTTCTCCAGGGGATCTTCCAAACCCAGGGATCGACCCAGGTCTCCCGCATTGCAGGCAGATTCTTTACCAATTGAGCTACCAGGGAAGCAGCCATGAAATTAAAAGACGCTTACTCCTTGGAAGGAAAGTTATGACCAACCTAGAAAGCATATTCAAAAGCAGAGACATTACTTTGCCAACAAAGGTCTGTCTAGTCAAGGCTATGGTTTTTCCTGTGGTCATGTATGGATGTGAGAGTTGGACTGTGAAGAAGGCTGAACGCTGAAGAATTGATGCTTTTGAACTGTGGTGTTGGAGAAGACTCTTGAGAGTCCCTTGGACTGCAAGGAGATCCAACCAGTCCATTCTGAAGGACATCAGCCCTGGGATTTCTTTGGAGGGAATGATGCTAAAGCTGAAACTCCAGTACTTTGGCCACCTCATGCAAAGAGGTGACTCATTGGAAAAGACTCTGATGCTGGGAGGGATTGGGGGCAGGAGGAGAAGGGGACGACAGAGGATGAGATGGCCGGATGGCATCACTGACTGGATGGACGTGAGTCTGAGTGAACTCCGGGAGTTGGTGATGGACAGGGAGGCCTGGCATGCTGTGATTCATGGGGTCGCAAAGAGTTGGACACGACTGAGTGACTGATCTCATCTGATCTGATAGAAAATTTTAAAATAATGCCAAAAAGTGTTACTAGCAAAATAGAATACATGAATGCAATACTGTTTCAATTTTGCCATGAAGCCAGTGTAGTAAGCATAAAGCTTTAGAAAAGGGAACATGTTTCTTTATTGAATACAAACTTTCAAAGTGGTGAAAAAAAAAAAAAAATAACAGAGAGATATAAACAAGGAACACAATCCTTGGCCATTCCTAAAAAGCTGTCTCTCAAGGGTGTGGCAGTCAATTTCTGCTTTAACTTCTGTTGTTCAGTCACTCAGTCATGACAGACTCTTTGCAACCCCATGGACTACAGCACTCCAAGCTTCCCTGTCCTTCACCATCTCCCAGAGCTTGCTCAAACTCATGTCCATTGAGTCAGTCATGCCATCCCACTATCTCGTCCTCTGTTGTCTGCTTCTCCTCTGGCCCTCAGTCTTTCCCAGCATCAGGGTCTTTTCTAATGAGTCAGCTCTTCACATCAGGTGGCTGTCAACTACAAACTGACACTTACCAAGAGCACTGCCAACAATCGAACAACAAATGCATTTGCCATCTGCCTCTACTGATAAGTGAGGAGACTGAATCCTGTGCTGCTATAGCTGTTGACTTTCAACAATCCCTGAGGGAGTTCAGAGTGAAGTGAGGCACTCTATGCTCCAGGGAATCTGGTGGAACAGGTCTTTGGAGAGTTGGATGTTTTTAGGAGGGCTTCTCTGATAACTCAGCTAGTAAAGAATCCAGCTGTAGTGCAGGAGACCCCTGTTTGATTCCTGGGTCAGGAAGTTGCCCTGGAGTTGGAATAGGCTACCCACTCCAGTGTTCTTGGACTTACTGGGAAGCTCAGAGGTAAAAAAATTCACCTGCAATGCAGGAGAATTAAGTTCGATCCCTGGACTGGGAAGATCCCGTGCAGGAGGGCATGGCAATCTACTCCAGTATTCTTGACTTGAGAATCCCCATGGACAGAGGAGCTGGTGGGCTATAGACCATGGGGTTGAAGAAGAATCAGACACAACAGAGCAAATAAGCACACGTTCTTAGGAACAGAGTTTATGATCTCACTCCTTGCATGTCTCATACCTAGTTCAGTTCAATTCAGTCACTCAGTTGTGTCCGAATCTTTGCAACCCCATGAATCACAGCACGCCAGGCCTCCCTGTCCATCACCTACTCACGGAGTTCACTCAGACTCATGTCCATCGAGTCAGTGATGCCATCCAGCCATCTCATCCTCTGTCGTCCCCTTCTCCTCCTGCCCCCAATCCCTCTCAGCATCAGAGTCTTTTCCAATGAGTCAACTCTTCGCATGAGGTGGCCAAAGTATTGGAGTTTCATCTTTAGCATCATTCCCTCCAAAGAAATCCCAGGGCTGATGTCCTTCAGAATGGACTGGTTGGATCTCCTTGCAGTCCAAGGGACTCTCAAGAGTCTTCTCCAACACCACAGTTCAAAAGCATCAGTTCTTCAGCGCTCAGCTTTCTTCACAGTCCAACTCTCACATCCATACATGACTACTGGAAAAACCATAGCCTTGACATAGCCAACACCCTCTTCCAACAACACAAGAGAAGACTCTACACATGGACATCACCAGATGGTCAACACTGAAATCAGATTGATTAATTCTTTGCAGCCAAAGATGGAGAAGCTCTATACAGTCAACAACAAAAGACCAGGAGTTGACTGTGGCTCAGATCATGAACTCCTTATTGCCAAATTCAGACTGAAATTTAAGAAAGTAGGGAAAACCACTAGACCATTCAGGTATGACCTGAATCAAATCCCTTATGATTATACAGTAGAAGTGAGAAATAGATTTAAGGGACTAGATCTGATAGAGTGCCTGATGAACTATGGACGGAGGTTCATGAAGTTGTACAGGAGACAGGGATCAAGACCATCCCCATGGAAAAGAAATGCAGAAAAGCAAAATGGCTGTCTAAGGAGGCCTTACAAATAGTTGTGAAAAGAAGAGAGGTGAAAAGCAAAGGAGAAAAGGAAAGATATAAGCATCTGAATGCAGAGTTCCAAAGAATAGCAAGAAGAGATAAGAAAGCCTTCCTCAGTGACCAATGCAAAAAAATAGAGGAAAACATCAGAATGGGAAAGACTAGAGATCTCTTCAAGAAAATTAGCGACACCAAGGGAACATTTTATGCAAAGATGGGCTCGATAAAGGACAGAAATGGTATGGACCTAACAGAAGCAGTAGATATTAAGAAGAGGTGGCAGGAATACACAGAATAACTGTACAAAAAAAGATCTTCATGACCAAGATAATCATGATGGTATGATCACTCACTTCATACCTAGAGAAGCACTAAATCCCTTCATGGTGACATCAGATCCTTGTGACTAACAAAAACTTTTGTAAAATGGGTGATTAATGGTACTGAGCTCCCCCTTCACCAAAACCTAATATATTGCCTTTCACCCACTGCCACTTTGGAGCAGTCTCTCACAGCTCTCTGAGATGCTGTCTCCGAGGCTGAAGTCCTTATTTTGCCACAAATAAAACATCTCACAACTCTCAAGTTGATCAACTTTTTTAGTCGATGTGGCCAAAGTACTGGAGTTTCAGCTTCAGCATCAGTCCTTCGAATGAATATTCATGACTGACTTCCTTAGGATTGACGAGTTTGAACTCCTTGCAGTCCAAGGGACTCTCAAGAGTCTTCTCCAACACCACAGTTCAAAAGCATCAATTCTTTGTCACTCAGCCTTCGCTATGATAGTCCAACTCTCACATCCATACATGACTACTGGAAACCATCTCTCTCAGACGTCACTCAGTCGTGTCCGACTCTTTGCGACCCCATGGACTGTTGCCCACCAGGCTCCTCCCTCCATGGAATTCTCCAGGCAAGAATACTGGAGTGGGTTGCCATTTCCTTCTCCAGGGGACCTTCCTGACCCAGGGATCGAACCCGGGTCTCCCGCATTGCAGGCAGAGGCTTTAACCTCTGAGCCACCAGGAAAGCCCAACTGGAAACCATAGCTTTGACTAAATGGACCTTTGTTGGCAAAGTAATATCTCTGAGTTTTAATATGCTGTTGAAGTTGGTCATAACTTTTCTTCCAAAGAGCAAAAGTCTTTTAAAATCATGGCTGCAGTCACCATAATTTTGGAGCCCCGAAAAATAAAGTTTCTCAATGTTTCCATTATTTCCCCATCTATTTGCCATGAAGTGACAGGACTAGATGCCACGATCTTAGTTTTCTGAATGCTGAGTTGTAAGCCAGCTTTTTCACTCTCCTCTTTTACTTTCATCAAGAGGCTCTTTAGTTCTTCTTCACTTTCTGCCATAAGGGTGGTGTCATCTGCATAGCTGAGGTTATTGATATTTCTCCCGGCAATCTTGATTCCAGCCTGTGCTTCCTCCAGCCCAGTGTTTGTCATGATGTACTCTGCATATAAGTTAAAGAAGCAGGGTGACATTATACAGCCTTGACGTACTCCTTTTCCAATTTGGAACCAGGCATAATTCCTTTTGAAGGATGTCACAATTACTGTCATTACTCCTACCATAGTTTAGCCTTAGACTACAGGGAGGGAACTTGGCTCCACCCATCAGCAGAAAATTGGATTAAAGATTTACTGAGCATATAAATATATATATATGTATATATTTGTATATACATGTATATATATATACACCTATGGCTGATTGAGGTTTGAGAGAAAGACAGCAAAATTCTGTAAGGCAGTTATCCTTCAATACAAAATAAATTAATGAAAAAAAAAATATTTACTGAGCATAGGCTGGCCCATCAGAGCAAGTCCCAGTTAGCCCCACAGCCAGTTAAGCCTCTCATCCTCATCCATCAGAGGCCAGACAGAATGAAAACCACAAGCACAGACAACTAATCAAACTGATCACATGGATCACAGCCTTATCTAATTCAATGAATCTATGAGCCATGCCATGTGGGGCCATCCAAGACAGGTGGGTCATGGTGGAGAGTTGACAAAACATGGTCCACTGGAGACTGGAGTGACAAAACACTTCAGTATTCTTGTCTTGAGAATCTCATAACCAGTATGAAAAGGCAAAAAGATAGGAAACTGAAATATGAACTCCCCAGGTTGGTAGGTGAGCAATATGCTACTGGAGAAGAGCAAAGAAATAGCTCCGGAAGGAATGAAGAGGTTGAGCCAAAGTGGAAACATTGCCCAGCTGTGGATGCATCTGGTGCTGAAAGTAATGTCTGATACTTTAACTGTATAATCTCCCAAACTGAACATACTAGTGGGTACAGATGACTGAGATGTCATTACATTTTTTATCTCTTTCAACCAGCCCCCACAGTTTTAAAAATGCACATTTATAGTTATAACACCCGAGGATCAACCCCTCTACACAGAAATGTCTATTTCCTCAGAATGAGCAATGCCTAGCCCAGCCTTGCAGGCTTCCCAACCTACCTTTAAAAACTGAACCATGTATTATTTATCCCTCTCCCTATCCCCCAACATTTTTTCTGATCTTTCTTTTCATTTGTACCATTTCCACCCCTTCCTCATTCCTCAAGGTTATATTAGCAAGGCATAATGAGACCACATCTGAGTAGGTAATGGAGGGTAAGGAGTCTGGGTTTCCCTGGGCTCCGATGTAAAGAATCTGCCCACAATGCAGGAGACCCAAGTTCGATCCCTGGGTAAGGGAGATCCCCTAAAGAAGGGAATGGCTACCCACTCCAGTATTCTTGCCTGGAGAATTCCATGGACAGAGGAGCCTGGGAGGCTACAGCCCATGGGGTCACAAAGAGTCAGACATGACTGAGCAACTAACACACACACTTGTTAGTCAGAGAGATCTGACTTGCCACCTTACTAGATGCTGGGACAGAGAAGACAAAGAGGCCACATCTGAAGCTAAGCCTAGAGTTTCATCAGTAATTCTCTGTGCTTCTATACCTTATTCTCTAGCCTTGAATCTCAAAGTCCTTTTTTTCTAGCCAAAACTTAGCCAGTGTACTAAGAATAGTGCTACTGTTCTTCATCCAAGGACCAGCTAACTCTCAGTGGTGTCTAGTAGTGGGAAGGATTGGGGAGGGGGCAGGGAAAGATAATAGTATCCTCTAAATGATATACAAGGGAGAAAAATTCACAATTTATTTGAAAAATAAATTGCAACCTTCCAATCTTCATTGCAGAAAATTCTTAATGTTATCTGTTGGGTGATTATTCAGCTCTTATACATAGGGTGGCACTGAGCAACTGGCCTACCATTTATTCGGGTTTTATCTTCAAGTATATATTATATAAGCATTTACAATTTACTTAAGGAGTCACTAGTCATGTTTACTGGATATTCCTCTTTCTACAGACACACAGACACACACACACATAAACACACACACATACACAAAACACACAAATCCCTTGTCCTACTTTTGTTGACATGTAGAAATGTCTCTGGGGATAAAAAATCTGCTTAGGTGGATTATGAAGCAGTCCATGGCCTTGTCTAGCTATCAGTCCCATTTATTTATGGTATTTCTTTCCAAATTACTAACAATTTTTCTAGCCAGTAAGCTCTAATGCCAGAATTAACAGTAGGTCAGTGTGTTCTTGGCTGTGAAAAGAGAAAAAATTGTTGTGCTATTTTTTTAAAAAAATGAAAGACCATACATTTTAAAACAGAACATTATATATGATGGAGAAATCTGGGAGATGCAAATCTATATTATAATTAATAATTTACATGAAAAACTTAGTTATAAAAGATTAGTTTTGACTTCATAGTTTCCCAAAGAGGAAGCTTAGATGTGTGACAACTCAATAGGAAAAAGGAGACCAGATAAACCTCTTATATTTCAGGAAAGAACGCTTTAGGTCCTCCTCAAGGCAAAATATTCCTAACATATGTATATAATGCTCTCTTGTCTTCGGTTCCTAGGCCAGGATTCTTATGCATATGTTTCAAAATCTAATCACTATGCCTACGTCACTGGATGTTCAACAGTAACACTATAAGGATGGTGACTTGTTTGACTTTTGAGCACTTTTAAGACAAAAGGCCTGGAATTTACAAGAATAAGTGATTTTTACTATCTTGATATTATTTAATTTACTATTTTTAGTAGATGTATACTTTAAAACCCCTGTTTCTAAACAGAAATTGAAGTAGCTATACTAAATTTAGTGGAAATATGACTTCAGGAAACATTTTCATATGCTGAAATTTTTCTGTATATCTGAATGTAGGCTATGACCTACTTTTTAGTAGAGACTCAGGACATTTTTATCCTAATCAAAATGTTTATCCTTATATACTGCTATGTTGAAACTCTACACGTATTAAAACATGAACTATTGTATAGACATCTGTGACACAAGTGAAAAAGACCTTATCCACAACAGCACAGAATGAATAAAGAACTATTTGAGTATATTGAACTACCTAATCTCTTTCATAACTTTTTTTTAATTTACTACTTTCTATATATCACTTATCAAAATGTATAATTCTGTAATTACATATACAGTTATTAGTTCAATGTCTGTGTCTTCTAATGCCAATTGCATAAGATCAGCGATCATTTATAATTATATAAATATATATAGCTGACATTTTGTAGGCATTAATAATGGACCAGACACAGTTTTAAGTACTTTAAACACATGAATCCATTTAATTCTCATAATGGTTCTATTATTATTATTTGCACTTTGCAAAGAAGGAATAGAAAGAAATCAATTAACTCACCTAAGTTCAAGTGCTGGGAAATAGGGGGCCACTCTTCAAACCCAGGCAGATCTCTGGCTCTTGAATTTGGGTTTGTAATGACTATGCTATTTGGTTTGTTTTCAGGAGGCTTTAAAATCAGACTTGCCGCTTTTAATCTAGCCCCACTCCTTATCAATACAGTAACTGAGGGAAAGTGACTTAACTCTATTTCCTTCTGGAAAAAGTTAATACATAATAACTACCACAAGGAACTGGTTATAAAATTAAATGTCATTATATATGCAGGTCAGATAGCAACCGTGAGAACTGGACATGGAACAACAGACTGGTTCCAAATAGGAAAAAGAGTACGTCAAGGCTGTATATTGTCACCCTGCTTATTTAATTTATATGCAGAGTACATCATGAGAAACGCTGGGCTGGAGGAAGCACAAGCTTGAATCAAGATTGCCAGGAGAAATATCAATAACCTCAGATATGCAGATGACACCACCCTTATGGCAGAAAGTGAAGAGAAACTAAAGAGCCTCTTGATGAATGTGAAAGAGGAGAGTGAAAAAGTTGGCTTAAAACTCAACATTCAGAAAACGAAGATCATGGCATCTGGTCCCATCACTTCATGGCAAATAAATGGGGAAACAGTGGAAAACAATGGCAGACTTTATTTTGAGGGGCTCCAAAATCACTGCAGATGATGACTGCAGCCATGAAATTAAAAGATGCTTACTCCTTGGAAGAAATGTTATGACCAATAGACGGCATATTCAAAAGCAGAGACATTACTTTGCCAACAAAGGTATGTCTAGTCAAAGCTATGGTTTTTCCAGTAGTCATGTATGAATTTGAGAGTTGGACTATAAAGAAAGCTGAGTACCAAAGAACTGTTGCTTTTGAACTGTGGTGTTGGAGAAGACTCTTGAGAGTCCCTTGGACTGCAAGGAGATCCAACCAGTCCATCCTAAAGGAAATCAGTCCTGAATATTCACTGGAAGGACTGATGCTGAAGCTGAAACTCCAGTACTTTGGCCACCTGATGCAAAAACTGGAAAAGACCCTGATGCTGGGAAAGACTGAAGGTGGGAGGAGAAGGGGCCAACAGAGGATGAGATGGTTGGAATGCATCACCGAATTAATGGACATGAGTTTGAGTAAACTCTGGGAGTTGGTGATGGACAGGGAGGCCTGGTGTGCCGCAGTCCATTGGGTCGCAAAGAATCGGACATGACTGAGAAACTGAACTGAACTGAACTGAATTGAAATTGACAGCTAATGGGTATGGATATTCTTTTTGGAGTGGTAAAAAAAATGATCTAAGGTTAGACAATGGTGATGAGTGTACAACCTTGTGAACACTGAACCATTAAAAGAGTGAATTTATGGTATGTGAATCATATCTCAATAAAGTTGTTATTTAAAAATGTAAATGAGACAATGGGTTCTAGTTGCAATACTTATAGTAACTACACCTGTGACTATATATTTATTCATTCTGAGTTTCAGTGTCTACAACATGATATGAGTAGTCGAGACTTTTCTTTAAGACCTTTTCCAGCTCTGAAATTATAGTCACAATGAAATATGTTTTGCATAATTGAATTATATAATGATACATATACACACATATCATACATGCACACATATATATTCCACATATAAACCTAATTAGTTCCAATTAGTATTCTACACAGGGCTTCCCTGGTAGTTCAGCTGGTAAAGAATCTGCCTGCAATGCAGGAGACCCTGGTTCAATTCCTGGGTCAGGAAGATCCCCTGGAGAAGGAATAGGCTACCCACTCCAGTATTTTTGGTCTTTCCTGGTGGCTCAGCTGGTAAAGTATCCACCTGTATGTGGGAGACTTGGGTTCAATCCCTAGGTTGGGAAAATTCCCTGGAGGAGGTAATGGCTACCCACTCCATTATTCTGGTCTGCAGAATTCCATTCTACACAATACAGTTATATCAAGAAATGTAGAATTATGAATGTCTTAATTTTGCAACTGTATAAAGCAACCTTATGAAACATCTCAATTAACAGATTACAAAAAATTTCTTTATTGGAAAAGGAGAATACAATTTAATATATTTAACACTGAATGTTGGATCTGGTCATATATCCATCATCTTTTCAATATAACTGCCATTTGTAAAGAAAACATACATAATGTTTCATGGGAAAAAGCTCAGCAGTTGTTAGTGACGTAGAAAGGTTGCAATTTTGAGTAGGTTTAGGAGAAGATGAGACTACCTCATGGTTTTTCCAGTGGTCATGTATGGATGTGAGAGTTGGACTGTGGAAAAAGCTGAGCACCGAAGAACTGATGCTTTTGAACTATGGTGTTGGAGAAGACTCTTGAGAGTCCCTTGGACTGCAAGGAGATCCACCCAGTCCATTCTAAAGGAGATCAGTCCTGGGTGTTCTTTGGAAGGACTGATGCTAAAGCTGAAACTCCAATACTTTGGCCACTTCATGCGAAGAGTTGACTCATTGGAAAAGACTCTGATGCTGGGAGGGATTGAGGGCAGGAAGAGAAGGGGACGACAGAGGATGAGATGGCTGGATGGCATCACTGACTCGACAGACGTGAGTCTGAGTGAACTCCAGGAGTTGGTGATGGACAGGGCCTGGCGTGCTGCGATTCATGGGTCACAAAGAGTTGGACACAACTGAGTGACTGAACTGAACTGAACTGAACTGAGACTACCTTGAGGGGTCTGGACTTAAGGGTTTAACATGAGAAGGGTGAAAGCATCAACAGAGCATAAACATAACTATGGTTCGGTTCACAATTCTGAAGACAGCAAGCTGTCCTCAGGGTCATTATTTTGAAAATGTTGAAAGTGAAATCTATGCTGTATAGAATGAAGAAAGTCGCACTAAATCAGTAATACTTTAACGACATAACTCAAGAATCCTTTCTGATATCTGCATGTTTACTTGTTATTTCTCTTCTCATAAAAGTAAAATGTATACAGCTGAAAGAAAATGGATAACCAATAGCTTAGTCTCTGACTAAACCAGATGTAACTAGCTTTAAATATCAAAAATAAAAAAGTACAGAGAGTCACTTTAAAGAAATAATATTTAATTGTAATGGGCTTTATGAAAACATCTAATCCTTTATTTATATGCAAGTAGTTACATCCACTTTAAAGCTCAGAGGCAGTTCAGTCCCACTGCTATTAGTAACATGCTTATTAGATGGAGTATGTTTCTTTTAATTTCACTTCCAGAAAATATAATTTAATATCTAGAAAACACTAAAAATTTATATAATCATGAATTTCTAGTCTCTTTTCTATCATTCTCACTCATCTATCTAATCCCTACATCTGTCTCTCCCAAGAATGATAAGTATTCTGAGTTCCTTATGTCCAATTCCAGTTTTCATGCATGTAAAACAAAACACAAATAAAGGACATTCTAATCTCACACTTCAAAGATTATACACAATGTACACTGCTCTTCTGCACCCTACTTTCCTGTTAAACTGTGTTTGTTTGTTTGTTTTGAAATATGTCCATATCAGTAAATGGAGATTTTTCATCTTAACATTTTTGGTATACCATTCTACTTTTAAATGTTTCACAGTTTATTTAACTTTTTAGGTACATTCAAATTTTTGCCATTCTAAACACTGCTGCAAATGAATGTTTGTAACTGTTTGGGTGCCAGCTTATCTATAAGATAAATTTCCTAAAAGAGATATAAATGTAGCACTATTTATATTTAAATGCATCCCTACCTTCTGAAGCAGCTCCAATGAAACATGATTTTTGGTGAAACTCCTATTTCCCCAGGCCACATCAGCTTGTGGCAAACACAACCCTCAACACATATGTGGATCAAAACCCCTTTTCTATCCTTTGCAACAATTACTGATCTGTTTTCTTTATTAGCCTTGTTCCTTCTGTCATGTGCAAAAAGTGTATAATAAGAGTCTCAGGTTGTTCTTGTGACATTTTGCTTTTTCACTTGAGCTTTATTTCCATGCGTCCGTTGTCCTCTACTCCTGATATTACTCCATGGATTTCCATGGCACTTGTCTATTGCAACATTATGTTCATCACTCTACCCTTTGATAGGGAGCATTTTTTTTCTTTCTCAGTTTATTCCATACAGACAGGTGATATAAACAATTTATTTTCCCATGCTCTTGATCTTGAGGTTTCCAATAGTAAACAATATGTCAAACTAGAGATCACTTCTAACTATATTATTCAATGATTCTTGACTGAAGCCAATGATAGCCTTTCTAACAACCTAAGCTCCTCCATTATTTATTCTGTATAGCCAGGAGGAGAAGCATACAACAGGACAAGATGGTTGGATAACATCACTGACTCAATGGATATGAGTTTGAGCAGGTTCCAGGAGATGGTGAAGGACAGGGAAGCCTGGCATGCTGCATGCAGTCCATGGGGTCGCAAAGAGTTGGACATGACTGAGCAACTGAACAACAACAGAGAACCTGAAGATGTATAAACACATGTGCACACATCTACACACACAAGCACAATCACAAATTTTAAATGTCCTTTTAGTTACACACACACAAACACACAAAAATTGTAACTGTCCTTTTAGTTATCTCTTTTGTCCTTCCTTCATTACAATTAGTAATGAGAGAGCTGTTACGGAGAACTTGTGACTTTTATAAAATAACTTTAATAAAATAACTTTAACAATAGTTTAGTTTATAAGAACCTATAGTAATTTACAGAAAGTATTTATAAAATAAATGATCCTCCTCATATTATCTATGATAATTATTATACTGTTCTAAATTTTATGTTTTACATAGCTATTTCAAAGGGACTTAATTTTTCATAATTATATCTAATGTTGGTTTTGGACTATTTTCAATACAAGAAATAAAAAGTGTTTTACTTTTCAACCTTTATCATGTGATTCATTCTAATTTACTACTGTTTGATATTATCCTACTTCAAATAACTAAAAAAGTAGGCAGCAGCCTGTTCTACTCTTAATAAATGGTTTGCCCATGCTTCAGGAAAACAAATTAAAGAGTAAAATAATTTTATTTAAATTGTTGATAGGTCAACACTACCGCACTTGAGCTCATTCTTTAGAATTCACCCACACCTGGAGGCACCTGTTTTGCTGGACTTTTTCTTACCTTTTCTGCTCTGCAGAACTATCTTTTAGTTCCTGACATCAAAAGGAGTTTGTCAAGGCTGTATATTGTCACCCTGTTTATTTAACTCTATGCAGAGTACATCATGAGAAACTCTGGACTGGAAGAAGCACAAGTGGAATCAAGATTGCCGGGAGAAATATCAATAACCTCACATATGCAGATGACACCACCCTTATGGCAGAAAGTGAAGAAGAACTAAAAAGCCTCTTGATGAAAGTGAAAGTGGAGAGTGAAAAAGTTGGCTTAAAGCTCAACATTCAGAAAACGAAGATCATGGCATCCGGTCCCATCACTTCATAGGAAATAGATGGGGAAACAGTGGAAACAGTGTCAGACTTTATTTTTCTGGGCTCCAAAATCACTGTAGATGGTGACTGCAGCCATGAAATTAAAAGACACTTACTCCTTGGAAGGAAAGTTATGACCAACCTAGACAGCATACTGAAAAGCAGAGACATTACTTTGCCAACAAAGGTTCGTCTAGTCAAGGCTATGGTTTTTCCTGTGGTCATGTATGGATGTGAGAATTGGACTGTGAAGAAGGCTGAACGCCGAAGAATTGATGCTTTTGAACTGTGGTGTTGGAGAAGACTCTTGAGAGTCCCTTGGACTGCAAGGAGATCCAACCAGTCCATTCTGAAGGAGATCAACCCTGGGATTTCTTTGGAGGGAATGATGCTAAAGCTGAAACTCCAGTACTTTGGCCACCTCATGCAAAGAGGTGACTCATTGGAAAAGACTCTGATGCTGGGAGGGATTGGGGGCAGGAGGAGAAGGGGACGACAGAGGATGAGATGGCTGGATGGCATCACTGACTCGATGGACGTGAGTCTGAGTGAACTCCGGGAGTTGGTGATGGACAGGGAGGCCTGGCGTGCTGTGATTCATGGGGTCGCAAAGAATTGGACACAACTGAGCGACTGATCTGATCTTATCTGATCTGAATGGGTTATAATGATTTCATAACAATTATTTTCTTGCTTTGAATATCCATAACAATTACTGCTTATGCTCTTCTTTCTTCACTTACATGCTATCTCTGTGATTTTATGTACAGATCTTACCTCCATAATTAGGTTCTAATGCCTGAGGTTATGTCACTGTATATGTTAAATCATCTAATGCACTGTCTCTATTGCAAGATCTCCTGGAGGAGGGCATGACAACACACTCCAGTATTCCTCCCTGGAGAAGCCCATGCTTAGAGGAGCCAGGAAGGCTACAGTCCATAGTGTCACAAAGACCTGGACGTGACTGAAGCGACTAAGAACACACACACACTAGTGGCAGAAGCTTAAAAACTGATAGCGGTAAATGACTATAATTATGATAATGAAAGGCACATATTAATTAAATAAAATAATTAAGACATGTATACAAATGCACATAGCACATATATCATTTATACAACAACCTCAATGTTTGTTTCCTGCATTTAAAAAATATCTTTGGCAAATAAGACATGGAAGACAATCTGGGCCTCAGTTTTCTTAAAAAGATAATATAGTACAAGCTTTTTCTTATTCCTTTAGCAAGTTAATTATGTTTCTCCACTACAAAATAAAATAATATATTACTATTGAGGAAAATTTCTTTGCCCCTGGATAAAATGATGCTAGGTTAAAAATGTGCCTGGAATTTGCGAACATGCTCCGTTGCTCAGTTCTGTCTGACTCTTTGTAACCCTGTGGACTGTAGCCCACCAGGCTCCTCTGTCCAGTGATTTCCCAGGCAAGAATACTGGAGTGGGTTGCAATTTCCTATTCCAGGGGATCTTCCTGACCCAGGGATCAAACCTGTGTCCCCTGCATCTCCTGCATTGGCAGGTGGATTCTTTACCACTGTGCCACCTGAGAAGTTGTTTCTGGAATACTTCACCAATAATGAGTTTGAACATTTCAGACAATATGTCAAGCTACTTAAGGAAACACTTTCAAAAATCTGTATGGCTTTAATAAGTAAAACCAAAATCTTTATAATCCCTGATTCTTTTGTCTTGTTAAAAATTACATAAGCTTAAGAAATTTAAGAGTAATTGCATATTTCAAAAAAAATATGGTTTCTGAGACAAAAAGTACATGTTAATTTTATAAAATAGTTTCTATAAATACAAATATTCAAAAAAGCAGAGTTTGACCTTCAGAGCCAGACTTTGGTTTAAAAACAATAACTAACACTTACCAGTTACTGACCTTTCATATTCTTGTCTATAATATAGGAATAATTCCACCATTGTCTAAAGGCTTTAGAGTATTGCAAGGAATGAACGTAACATTTTTAAAATATGACACATAATGTATACTCAGTAAATTTAACTATTTTATTACAACTAAATCCCATATCTTGTGGATCTCATGCAGGTCTACTATGAGATATATTCCTACTCCCAAACAAACTACACAGAATAAATATCAGGAGCAAGAGTGCTTGCTATTGTCAAGATTAAGACTTTAAGTTTGAAGTCCTGGTTTGAGCATTGGCTCTGCTTAGTTAACATTTTATATACCTTGCACAAATAATTTGAGGTAAATTTTACTTTTCTGGTTAGTAAAAAAATGACAATAACAGATAATATGCAGTATAGACTTTTGCTAGATCATAAGTCAATATTATTGAACACCTTCTTTAAAGAGTTATAAACTATTATTTTATTATGTATCTGCATTTCTTCATAATATTGACTACACAGATGAATTCAACAGCTGTCTTTTATTGCAGTTCGTGAGCTCCACAGGGCAGAAATCATGCTATTTCCCTAATTTTTATGACTTTTCAAAAAACACAATACTCATTTTTGTCTTCTAAATAATTCCCTGATATTAGTAAGTATACAAACAAAATATGTGAACATTCAAATTAATTTTTGAATAATTATGAGAATAAACACTATCTTTTAAATAAAATGTTACCTCTGGCAATGTTCATTTGATTTAGAACTTGAAATAACTTTAATTAAAATATATGTTAGTGATTTTGTTAATATTGTCAAAATATATCACTGACAGAATGAAGTAGAGATTAATTTTCATTACCACTGAACAAGAAGAGCTACTGGAAAAGAAACTATTGTGAAGAAGTTTAAAAGTCATATTAGATAAGTGCAAAATAGCAAAATTATATTTTAAAAGGAAAAAAAATTTATAAAATACCATAGCTATTTAAAGATAATTATGTGGAAAGAACTAAACTGATTTACATAAACAAATTTAATTCAATTAAGGATTGCAAACTGGTAATTATATCAAGTCAAAATAAATGTTTATTGAGAGTACATACAATTAAAGAAAATAGAAAAAATTCTTTCAAGTCAAAATTCAAGGAAACCAAATAAATTTTAAGAATAAAATATTAGTATTCAGTTTAGATATTTGGAAGTTTACATTTAATCAGGCTTTATCTACAACTACTTTCATTTTTGTAAAATGTTGTTTATCAGCCCTGGTTTAAAGTATTTATACTCTAGATATGAGTATATTAAAATAATTAAATATACTATTTTAATAGTATAAAATAAGTTAAATAGTATAATATGAGTTTAAATATCAGTAGAGAGTTTTATACACATTGTAATCAGTGAATCACAGGACCCAAAACCAGCCATACTGCAGCATCTAGGACAAGACCAGGAAGTTTACTTCTGTGAGAAAAGTTTTCTAGAGTTTGTGAATAATGGATAATATCAGTTCTTGGAATTCATCAACCCTACACTTTTAGTAGATTATTTGAAAAGTATGGTGTCCACTAACCATCAGTAAAGGATAACCCTCAAATAAAATCGGTGAAAATAACTACTTCTTCACTTTTTTTCTAAGGTAAGGGTGGCTCAGTGGTAAAGAATCCAGCTGCAAATTCAGGAAACACAGGTTCAATACTGGGTCGGGAAGACCCCCTGGAGAAGGAAATGGCTATCCACTCCAGTATTCTTGCATGGGAAATCCCATGGACAGAGGAGCCTGGCAGGCTATGGTCCATGGTGTCCCAAAGAGTCAGACACGGTTTAGCAACTAAACAACAACAAATGTACGTAATACCAAATGAAAATAATTGAGAAAAATAACATGTTATGAAAAAATGTGAAACTGCAAATGGTTATCTATATTACTACAAATACAAAAAATGTTCTGGTGGTCTTCATTAAAATAAATAAGTAAAGTTGAACAATTAGGCACTGAGGTGTTACATTGTGGATGCTGCTGTTCACTCAGTCATGTCAGACTCTTTGCAACCGCATGGACTATAGCATGCCAGGCTTCCCTGTGCTTCACCATCTCCCAGAGCTTCTTCAAACTCATGTCCATTGAGTTGATGATGCCTCTAAACATCTCACCTTCTGTCATCCCTTCTCCTCCTGCATCCTCATTCCCAGCATCAAGGTCTTTTCCTGTGAGTTGGATCTTCGCATCAGGAGGCCAAAGTATTGTAGCTTCAGCATCAGTCCTTCCAATGAATATTCCCAGGGTTTATTTTCTTTAGGATTGACTAGTTCAATCTCCCTGCAGTCCACGGGACTCTTAAAGAGTCTTCTCCAACATCACAGTTCAAAAGCATCAGTTCGTCAAGGCTCAGCCTTCATGGTCCAACTCTCACATCCATACATGACTAATGGAAAAACCATAGCTTTGACTAGATGGATGTTTGTTGGCTATGTCTCTGTAATGTCTCTGCTTTTTAATATGTTATCTAGGTTTGTCATACCTTTTCCTAAAAGGAGCAATGATATGTTACTTTTATGACTGCAATCACTGTCCACAGGGATTTTGGAACCCAAGAAAATAAAATCTGTCACTGTTTCCATTGTTTCCCAATCTATTTCCCATGAAGTGACTGGACCACATGACATGAACTTTGTTTTTTGAATTTTGAGTTTTAAACCAGCTTTTTCACTCTCCTCTTTCAACTTCATCAAGAGGCTCTTTACTTCCTCTTCACTTTCTGCCATAAGAATGGTGTCATCTGTGTATCTGAGGTTATTGATATTTCTCCCAGCAATCTTGATTCCATCTTTTGCTTCATCCAGCCTGGCATGTTGCATGATGTACTCTGTGTATAAGCTAAATAAACAGGGTGACAATTTACAGCATTGATACACACTTTTCCCAATTTGGAACCAGTCTGTTTTTCCATGTTTGGTTCTTAACTATTGCTTCTTGACCTGCATTCAGGTTTCCTGGAAGGCAGGTTAGGGCATCTGGAATTCCCATCTCTGGAAGAATTTTCCACAGTTTGTTGTGATCCACACAGTCAAAGGCTTTAGCATGGTCAAGGAAGAAGAAGTACATGCTTCTCTGGAATTCCCTTGCTTTTTCTATGATGCAGTGGATGTTGGCAATTCAATCTCTGCTTCCTCTGCCTTTTCTAAATGAAACTTTTACATCTGCAAGTTCTCAGTTTACATACTTCTGAAGCCTAGCATTGAGGATTTTTAGCATGATCTTGCTGGCAGGTGAAATGAATGCAATTGTACGGTAGTTTGAACATATTATTGGCACTGCCCTTCTTTGGGATTGGAATGAAAACTAACCTTTTCCAGTCCCATTGCCACTGCTGGGTTTTCCAGGTTTGCTGGCATGTTGAGTGCAGCACTTTCACAGCAGCATCTTTCAGGATTTGAAATAGCTCAGCTAGAATTCCATCACCTCTACTAGTTTTGTTTGTAGTGATGCTTCCTAAGGCCCAATTGACTTCAGATTCTAGGATGTCTGGCTCTAGGTGAGTGATCACACCATCGTGGTTATCCAGGTCATTAAAATCTTTCTTGTATAGTTCTTCAGTGTATTCTTGCCACCTCTTATTAATCTCTTCTGCTTCTGTTAGCTCCATACTGTTCCTGTCCTTATTGTGCTTAGCTTTGCATGAAAGGTTTCCTTGGAATCTCTTATTTTCTTGAGGAGTTCTCTAAACTTTCCTGTTTTATTTTTTCCCTCTATTTCTTTGCATTGTTCATTTAGGAAGGCTTTCTTATTTCTCCATGTTATTCTATGAAACTCTACATTCAGATGAGTATATCTTTCCTTTTCTCCTTTGTGCTTCATTTCTCTTTTCGCAGCTATTTGTAAGGCCTCCTCAGACAATCATTTTGCCTTTCTGCATTTCTTTTTATTGGGGATGGTTTTGATCACTGCCTGATGTACAAGGTTACAAACCTCCATTCATAGTTCATCAGGCACTCTATCAGATCTAATCCCTTGAATCTATTTGTCACTTCTACTGTATAACCATTAGAGATTTGACTTAGGACATTCCTAAATGGCCTAATGGTTTTCCCTATTTTATTCAACTTAAGTCTGAATTTTGCAATAAAGTGTTCATGATCTGAGCCACGGTCAGCTCCCAGTCTTTTTTATAGAGCTTCTCCACCTTTGGCTGCAAAGAATATAATCAATCTGATTTTGGTATTGGCCATCTATTGATGTCCATGTGTAGAGTTGCCTCTTGAGTTGTTGCAGGAGGGTGTTGGCTATGACCAGTGTGTTCTCTTGGCAAAACTCTGTTAGCCTTTACCCTGCTTCATTTTGTACTCCAAGACCAAACTTGCCCATTACGCCAGGTATCTCTTGACTTCCTACTTTTGCATTCCAGTCCCCTATGATGAAAAGGACAATTTTTTTTGGTGTTAGTTCTAGAAGGTTTTGTAAGTCTTCATAGAACTGTTCAACTTCAGCCTCTTTAGGACTACTAGTTGGGGCACATACTTGGATTACTGTGATATTGAAAGGTTTGCCTGGGAATCGAACCAAGATCATTCTTCTGTTTTTGAGATTGTACCCAAGGACTGCATCTCAGACTCTTTTTTTGACCATAAGGACTACTCCATTTCTTCTAAGGGATTCTGCCCACAGTAGTAGGTATAATGATCATCTGAATTAAATTCACCCATTCCCATCCATTTTAGTTCACTTATTCCTAAAATGTCAGTGTCCACTCTTGCCATCTCCTGCTTGACCACTTCCAATTTACCTTGATTCATGGACCTAACATTCCAGATTCCTATGCAATATTGCTGTTTATAGCGTTGAACTTTATTTTAACCATGAGATACATCTACAACTGGGTGTTGTTTCTGCTTTGGCTTAACCTTTTCTTTCCTTCTGGACCTATTTTTATGCTCTTCTCTAGGAGCATACTGGGCATCTACTGACCTGGGAAGTTCATCTTTCAGTGTCATAACCACCAGGGAATTTGACTTTAAAGGCCAGTGGGATTTGACTACAGAACTTCTATAGGACTGGGGATACAGTTACTCTCACAAAAACTGTCCACACCAGGACCGAGGACAAAGGAGCAGTGACCCTACAAGAGACTAAGCCAGTCTTGCCTGAGTGTTTGGGAATCTCAGGCAGAGGTGTGAATAAACAGTGGCCTGCTGCGGGGTGAGGGACTCTAACTGCAGTACTCCTGGGCAGTATGCCAGTATAAGTTCTTTTGGAGGGAACACAGACCCACCTACCAGGGAAGGAACACAGCCCCACCCATAAGCAGAAAATTGGATTAAAGATTTACTGATCATGGCCTTGCCCACTGGAGCAAGACCTAGTTCTCCCCACAGCTAGTCCCTTCCATCAGGAAGCTTCCACAAGCCTCTTATCCTCACCCATCAGAGGGCAGACAGAATGAAAACCACAATCACAGAAAACTAATCAAACTGATCATATAGATCACAGCCTTGTCCAATTCAATGAAACTATGTACCATGTTGTGTAGGGCCACCCAAGATGGATTGGTCACGGTGGAGAGTTATGACAAAATGTGTTTCACTGGAGAAGGGAATGGCAAATCATTCAGCATTCTTGCCTTGAGAATTCCATGAAAAAGCAGTATAAAAAACATGAAACAACATTTTTGTTGCTATTTTTTGTCACTAAGTTGTGTCTGGCTCTCTGCAACCCCATGGAGTATAGCCCACCAGGTTCCTCTGTCCATGGGATTTCCCAGGCAAGGATACTAGAGTGGGTTGCCATTTTCTTCTCCAGGGGATCTTCCCGACCCAGGGATTGAGTCCATGTCTTCTCTTTGGCAGGCAGATTCTTTACTACTGAGTCAATTTAGCAGATAATATAAAAGAGATCATTAAAAAGAACACATCTGAATCAGTTCTAATGAGGTGGATGAAAATGGAGGCTATTATATAGAGTGAAGTTTAAGTCAGAAAGGAAAACACCAATACAGTATATTAACGCATATATATGGAATTTAAAATGATGGTAATGATGACCCTATATGCAAGACAGCAAAAGAGACACAGATATAAAGACAAGACTTGGACTCTGTGGGAGAAGGCGAGGGTGGGATAATTTGAGAGAATAGCATTGAAACATGTATTACCATATGAGAAACAGATCACCAGTCCAGGTTCGATGCATGAAACAGGACACTCAAAGCCTATGCACTGGGACAACCCTGAGGGATGGGATGGGGAGGGAATTGCGAGGGGGTTCAGGATGGGGGACACATGCACACCCATTTTCATTCACGTCAATGTGTGGCAAAAACCAGTACAATATTGTAAAGTAATTAGCCTCCAATTAAAATAAATTAATTAATTTTTTAAAAAAAGAGAGAGAGATCAGCAGTATTTCCATTGGTTCATTGAGTAACTCTGGACAAACCAAATCACCTTTTGTGCCTTGACTTCCTAATGTTTGAAAACATGGTGACTGACATAGATAAACTCAAACTGATATTATTCCAAATGACTAACACTATTTGTGGAAGTGTATCTAACCAGGCAGACATTTCATCAGATCACCAGATTTTACCATGAAAATTTCAAAAGAATGAATATCCAGATATTTTGAATATCCAGATATTTTTATCCTGCCTGATATTTACTCAGTTGGCCAATAGTCTTTTTTTCTTCAAATGGACCATTACATATCAAAGATAAATGTTTTCCAGATAATTTCTTCTAGTTTGGGAATTATTATATCTATCTCCAATTTTGAATACAGGTACTAAATTCAATTATGAATTCAATTATGCTGTCTCATCAAATATCCTATGAATTTGCCTCATATGCATTAACTGTCAAGTGGTAGATGCACTGTGCAAAAATAAAAACTTAAATACTACTGAATTCTGAGGATGCACACTATATAAAACTGTCCCAAAATAGGGATAATCCATGGTATCCAGACTGCTACTCTTGCCATTAAATAATACAGATGGATGATAGAGACAGAAATCTATTCAAAGAATCCCCATGGGGAAAAATTAATAAACATCTTTCATGTTTTGACACAAAAATAGTATTATGAAACAGGAGCAGTATCCTGGGTGTTTTTAAATTCTTTAAATTTAAGCAATGTGTTATTTATGGAAATCTATCACAAATTTTATAAAAAGAGAGAAAATGACCCAGGAATTACTTGAATAAAATAATAACAACTGTTAAGTTAAAATTTTTAAAGATGGAAATAAATGAAGGAGAAAATTATATAGGACAGATATACCCCTACATAATTAAATGCAGATCACATATGTTTAGAACACATATGTGTTCTAGAGTTCTAAATTCAGTAATACTGATTTATGCTCATTACACATAGGTTGAGTGAAATGAGGTTTAGGAAATAAAAATTCAGAAAAAGTAATTACCACTGGTGTGATCATGGAAGTTTCAAGACCTGTCATTCTTACTTTCCCTATTTTCAAACTCATTATATATGTTTGCGCTTGTACTTTTTTTCACTTTTTGCATATGAGAATTTTTGCTGTTGTTCTGTCACCCAGTCATGTCCAATTCTTTCTGACCCCATGGACTGCAGAACACAGTCCATGTCCCTCCTTGTCCCTCACCATCTCCTGAAGTTTCCCCAAGTTCATGTCCATTGTATTGGTGATGCCATCCAGCCATCTCATCCTCTGACAACCCTTTCTTCTTCTGTCCTTGTTTTTAAAAGACAAAAAGATATGAGGGTTATCACTCCTCTTTTTTGCTTTCAGTTACTATATTTTGTTCCTTCATTATTCTCATTTACTTACTAACATTCAGTCATTATCTAACCATTCATTTGCATATTTCCATCCATTCTTTATTCTTCTGTTCACATGCTGAGGACTTGGGCTTTACCTCCATTCTTGGTCTTATTCCTCTTTTTTTCACATTTCCTTTTCTCACAGAAATTCCTTGTTCCACTACTGTTCTGTGCCCACACCTATGTGTATTTTTGCAGATATTAGGTTATACAGTATAATGTGTCACAATAAGATCAGAAGAGGAAGGCATAATGGAGTCACAAGGTGAATGATGAAGATCTAGATTTAGAGAAGTTATGTCTTAATTTCTTCAACAGAAGTATCAGAAAGTATCATTCTGATATTCAGCCATAAAAGAATGCAATTTTGCTATTTACAACAACATGAGTGGACGTAGAGACTATTTTGCTTAGTGAAATAAATAAGAAAGAGAAAGACAAACATGCTGTTATCACTTTATATGAAATCTAAAAAATAAAGGAATGTATACAACAAAACAGAAATTGACTCAGATATAGAGAACAAATTAGTGGCTATAAATGGGAAGAGAAAAATGGAAGGGGCAAGATAGGGTTATGGGGTTAAGAAATATGAACAAAATACTATGTATAAAATAAACAAGTAATAAGAATATATTGTACAGCAAAGAGATATATACACATTATTTTATAACAACTTTAAAAGGAGTAAATCTATGAAAATATTAAATCACTATGTGAAATGACTGAAATAATACTGTAATTCAACTATACTTCAATAAAAAGAATAAGGGTTAAGCAAAAGAGAAAGTATAATTCTGAGAACAGAGTCTATTGATGTTTTCCTTAGCACCAGTTGTACTAAGTTACTGCCAATATTTCAAGATTTCAGACTTCAACGAAGAAAATATTTTCATATAACCATGTGTTGCACTGATGCACTTTATGTGCTCACTTTTCCTATTCCTATTACACAGTGTTCTTTGTATCAAAAAACAGAGTAGGTCATTTACATAAATTTGTAAGTAACTTTAAAAGAAGAAAGCTCTTTACAATTTCTTGTTCCCATAATTACAATTTCTTACCATTTCTACTATGGTTTAAAACTCTAATGGAAAATAATAGCTCTGTTGATACTTCTGTCTTATCCTTTAACTGAACTTTAGCTGAAGAACTTAGATGTAATCACACACTACATTTCAAGCCAATGGGGCCTGAAAGGAGAAATGTGCAATCTTGCACTAAAAGGATTAAGAACTATGCCATTACTGGTTTGTCAAAACATTATTTAAATAAAATCATCAACCAAAAGGGCTAAAAGTACACAGATGCATGATGACAACACTCAATGTTTTGTTGCTGCTTATCAGATGAATAATAGCAGTATGTATGCAATGAAACATTTTGATCAGTGTTTAAAAAAGCAATAAATCTGACATTTTTAAAACCTGATTAGGAAAACCATCAAGACTATCAGTAAATTCCTTGAAAATACATGTCAAAGATGCAGTTATTGAAAAAAAGTTCATTAAAATATAGCATTTGATATCTAATAATTTTATATCTCATTTTAAGATTTTTACTAGGCATTTTCAGGGTAATTACAATATCTTAACAATGTCATCTGTTTTAAAATGAATATACATATCTGTATGTGTGTGTTCAAGTGAAAGGATTTCCTTGATATATTACTAAATGTATCCTTTAATTATGTAAATAAAAATATCTGTTAATTAAGTCAAAATTACAAATAGCTGAGAAAAGAAGAGAAGAGAAGGTCAAACGAGAAAAGGAAAAGACATACCCAACTGAATGCATAGTTCCAGAGACTAGCAAGGAGATATCAGAAAGTCTTCTTAAGTGAACAATGCAAAGAAATAGAGGAAAACAATAGAATGGGAAAGACGAGCGATCTCTTCAAGAAAATTAGATACACTAAGGGAACACTTTATGCAAAGATAGGCACATAAAGGAAAGAAACAGTATTTAGCTAACAGAAGCAGAAGAGATTAAGAGGCGGCAATACACAGAAGAACTATACAAAAAATATCTTCAGGACTGGATAACCACGATGGTGTGATCACTTACCTAGAGCCAGACATCCCAGAGTCCAAAGTCAAGTTGGCCTTAGGAAGCATCACTATGAACAAAGCTAGTGGAGATGATGGAATTCTAGCTGAGCTATTTCAAATCCTAAAAGATGCTGCTATGAAAGTGCTGCACGCAATATGCCAGCAAATTTAGAAAAGTCAGCAGTGGCCACAAGATTGGAAAAGGTGTTTTCATTCTAATAACAAAGAAGGGCAATGCCAAAGAATGTTCTAACTACCTTACAATTGCATACATTTGACATGCTAGCAAGGTCATGCTCAAAACCCCCCAAGCAAGGCTTCAATAGTAAACGAACTGAGAACTTCTAGATGTTCAAGCTGGATTTAGAAAAGGTAGAGGAACCAGAGATCAAATTGCCAATATCCACTGGATAATAGAAAAAGCAAGAGAATTCAAGAAAAACATTTACTTCTGCTTTATTGACTATGCCAAAGCCTTTGACTGTGTGGATCAAAACAAACTGTGGAAAATTCTTAAAAAAATGGGAATAGCAGACCACCTGACTTGCCTCTGAGAAACCTGCATGAAGGTCAATAATCAACAGTGAAGAACTAGAACACAGAACAACAGACTGGTTCAAAAATGGGAAAGGTGCATGTCAAGGCTGTATATTGTCACCTTGCTTATTTAACTTATATGCAAATACATCATACAAAATGCCAGGCTGGATAAAGCAAAAGGTGAAATCAAGATTACCAGGAGAAACATCAATAACCTCAGACATGCAGATGACACCACCCTTATGGCAAAAAGCAAAGAGGAACTAAAGAGTCTCTTGATGAAAGTGAAAGAGGAGAGTGAAAAGGTTGGCTTAAAACTCAACATTCAAAAAACAAAGATCATGGCCTCTGGTCTCGTCACTTCACGGCGAATAGATGGGAAAAATGGAAACAGTGACAGTTTTATTCTCTTGGTCTCCAAACTCACTGTAGATGTTGACTGCAGCCAAGAAATTAACAGACCACTGCTCCTTGTAAGAAAATTATGACCAACCTAGACAGCATATTAAAAAGCAGAGACATCAGTTTTCTGACAAAATTCCATACAGTCAAAGCTATGGTTTTCCCAGTAGTCATGCACTGATGTGAGAGCTGGACCATAAAGAAAGCTAAGCGCTGAAGAATTGATGCTTTTGAACTGTGATACTGGAAACTTTTGAGATTTCCTTGGACTGCAAGAAGATCAAACCAGTCCATCCTAAAGGAAATCAACCCTGAATATTCACTGGAAGGACTGATGCAGAAACTGAAGCTCCAATAGTTTGGTCACCTGATGAAAAGAGCTGACTCACTGGAAAAGACCTTTGTGCTGGAAAAGACTGAGGGCAAGAGAAGAAGGGGGGCAACAGAAGACGAGATGGTTGGATGGCATCACTGATGCAATGGATGTGAGTTTGAGCAAACTCAGGGAGATAGTGAAGTACAGGGAAGCCTGGCCTGCTTCAGTCCATGGGTTCGCAAAGAATCGGACATGACTTAACAACAGAATACCAACAAGAACCCTAAATTAAATCCACACTTAAAATTATGAAAGGAAGCAACAATTACAAGACTTACATGATCATATTACAATGAATTTTAACTCCATATTATAGTTATCAACATTTTGTGGGTTTAATATTCATGGGTCTCTAATTTTTATACAAGAATACATTTATACAGAATTTAATTTGTTCTACACCTTAAAAAAAGTTCAAACATTAAGAGAGAAATCTTTTAAGCTTACATGCATGACTCTATAGATTGCCTACACAAATGACGTAGGAAAGATAATGATATAGATGAATATGACTGGCACTAACTTTAAAGCTGAGTTGGACTGTGAAGAAAGCTGAGTGCCGAAGAATTGATGCTTTTGAACTGTGGTGTTGGAGAAGACTCTTGAGAGTCCCTTGGACTGCAAGGGATCCAACCAGTCCATTCTAAAGGAAATCATTCCTGGGTGTTCATTGGAAGGACTGATGCTAAAGATGAAACTCCAATACTTGGGCCACCTCATGCGAAGAGTTGACTCACTGGAAAAGACTCTGATGCTGGGAGGGACTGGGGGCAGGAGGAAAAGGGGACGACAGAGGATGAGATGGCTGGATGGCATCACCGACTGAATGGACATGAGTTTGAGTGAACTCTGGGAGTTGGTAATAGACAGGGAGGCCTGGTGTGCTGTGGTTCATGGGGTCGCAGAGAGTCGGACACAACTGAGCAACTGAACTGAACTGAACTTTAAAGCAATTATCACTAAAAACAGTTTTCAATAATGGAAGATAGGAGAGACAGCAGGAAAAACTCAGGTGAAATGATATTCCCCAAATGTACACAGTTCTTTTCCATTAGCTATAAAGGAAATGTTACTGATAAAAATGCAATATTTGAATAATGCCTATAGTTTCACTAAGTATTATGAGTGTTAATCACTTAGTCATGTCCGAATCTTTACAACCCCATGGACTGTAGCTTGTCAGGCTCTTCTGTTCATGGAATTCTCCAGGTAAGAATACTGGAGTGCATTGCCATTTCTTTCTCCAGGTTATCTTTCCAATCCAGGGATCAAACCCAGGCATCTTGCACTGCAGGCAATGCAAGAGTCTGAGTCATCAGGGAAGTATGGTGTCAGAATTAATGTTCTAATTGGTAACTACTGCAACTATGTAAATAAACAAGAGATTACTTTTGTATTTTCTGGAAATGAACACTGAAATATCTGGAATGAAAGAGTTACCATGTATGCAATTTACACTTTATGGTTCACAGTAACACATGTAATTTTTTAAAAGGAAAAATTGTAAAGAGATGATAAATGCTCAGGCTTTGCAAGTGAAGCGTACCACAGGTCAAACAATGTAAATTTGAGATGACTAAAGTCATATTGAATCCTATTGGTATTTATCAGTGTTATGTTTTCATAAAACAGAATAAAGTTCCCCACACACACACGCAAAAAAAAAAAAAAAAAAACTAAAGATTTTTCAAAAAACAGAGTTAAGACAAAGAACCACGACAGATCTTTCATAGCCTGAGGGAGGGTCATTTTTCTCAAATGGCTATTTCAGAATCAATTTCAGCAGCAGATACCAGTGTGAGAATCTTTTCAAAAAAGCCAGGAAAATACTGTAATGGGAGAAGGGTGCTAGTCTTCCACAGCAAAGCTGCCTGTGGCAACTCCACCTGGTATTATGCTTCAATCCTTCAACAGAAAGAAGGGAGGCACAGAAAAGAGGTTGTACCTAAAAAGTTGGTAGACAGAAGACAAAAATGGGTACAGAGACAATACATGTTACTTGAGGACAAATTTATTGGTAATCCATTCAGTCCTCTCTTTATCCCAAATTCTAATATTTTGCTTTTATATATAAAGGTCAAAAGAACTAGAGTTTTTTAGGGCAAAGCCCCAGAAAACAGTTATAAATGTTAAATGATTATTATAAACTTCAGTACTTATTAAAGAGTATGAATAGTAGTCATAAGAGTTAAAATATTATTACTAATATTGATAATGATTCCATATTTATACTCATTTTTTTACATACATTATAGCATTTATTACCTAACATAATTTAATGAGGTAATTTAATTTAAAGTAAAATTAATCACGAAATATAAATTGGTCAAGATTACATAGCTAGCAAGTAAAATGCTTGGCAGTTTAAATTCAGAGCTCACATCTCTATGAAACAGTTGGATGAAAATAGGTAAAATCACAATGTAAAAAATGTTTCAAATTTTATTCCATATCAATTCATTTGTGTCTCTCTTTGTGACCTCATGGAATGCAGGATGCCAGGATTCCCTGTCCATCACGAACTCCTGGAGCTTGCTCAAACTAGCGTCCATCAAGTGGGTGATACCATCCAGCGATCTCAACCTGTCGTATCCTTCTCTTCATGCCTTTGATCTTTCCCAGCAGCAGGATCTTTTCCAATAAGTCAGTTCTTTACACCAGGTGGCCAAAGTAATGAAGTTTCAGCTTCAGTAACAGTCCTTCAACGAATATTCAGGACTAATTTCCTTTAGGAGTGACTGGTTTGATCTCCTTGCAGTCCAAGGGACTCTCAAGAGTCTTCTCAAAACCATAGTTCAAAAGCATCAGTTCTTTGGCACTCAGCTTTCTTTATAGTCCAACTCTCACATCCATACATGATACTGGAAAAACATAGCTTTGACCAGATGGACCTTTGTTGGCAAAGTAATGTCTCTGATTTTTAATATGCTGTCTAGGTTGGTCATAGCTATTCTTCCAAGGAGTAAGCATCTTTTAAGTTCATGGCTGCAGTCACCATCTGCAGTGATTTGGGAAGCCCCCAAAATAAAGTCTGTCACTCTTTCCATTATTTCCCCATCTATTTGCCATGAAGTGATGGGACTGGATGCCATGATCTTAGTTTTCTCAATGTTGAGTTTTAAGCCAACTTTTTCACTCTCCTCTTTCACTTTCATCAAGAAGCTCTTTAGTTCTTATTCTCTTTCTGCCATAAGGTTGGTGTCATCTGCATATCTGAGGTTAATGATATTTCTCCCAGCAATCTTGATTCCAACTTGTGCTTCATCCAACACGGCATTCCTTATGATGTACTCTGTGTATAAGTTAAATAAGCAGAGTGGCAATATACAGCCTTGGCTGACTCCTTTCCCAATCTGGAACCAGTCCATTGTTCCATGTCCAATTCTAACTGTTGCTTCTTGACCTGCATACAGATTTCTCAGGAGGCACGTCAGGTGGCCTGGTATTCCCATCTCCTGAAGAATTTTCCACAGTTTGTTGAAACTGTCCACACAAAGGCTTTGGCATAGTCAATAAAACAGAAATAGGTATTTTTCTGGAACTCTCTTGCTTTTTCGATGGTCCAACAGATGTTGGCAATTCAATCTCTGCCTTCTATGCCTTTTCTAAATCCAGCTTGAACATCTGGAAGTTCACTGTTCATGTACTGTTGAAGCCTCGCTTGGAGAATGTTGAAGATTTCTTTGGTAGTGTGTGAGATGACTGCAATTATGCGGTAATTTGAACATTCTTTGGCATTGCCCTTCTTTGGGATTGGAAGGAAAGTTGAACTTTTTCAGTCCTGTGGCCACTGCTAAGTTTTCCAAATTTGCTGGCATACTGAGTGCAGCACTTTCTCAGCATCATATTTTAGGATTTGAAATAGTTCAACTGGAATTCCTTCACCTCCACTAGCTTTGTTCATGGTGATGCTTCTTAAAGGCCCATTTGACTTCTCATTCCAGGATGTCTGGCTCTAGGTGAGTGATCACACCAAAGTGGTTATCTCAGTCATGAAGATTTTCTTTGTACAGGTCTTCTGTGTATTGTTGCCACCTCTTCTTAATATCTTCTACTTCTGTTAGGTCCATATACCATTTCTGTCCCTTATTGAGCCCATCTTTGCATGAAATGTTTCCTTGGTATCTCTAATTTTCTTGAAGAGATCTCTAGTCTCTCCCATTCTATTGCTTTCCTCTATTTCTTTGCACTGATCACTGACTCTCATCTCTCCTTGCTATTCTCTGGAACTTCGCATTCAAATGGGTATATCTTTCCTTTTCTCCTTTGCCTTTAGCTTCTCTTCTTTTCTCAATTATTTGTAAGGCCTCCTCAGAAAGCCATTTTGCTTTTTTGCATTTCTTTTTCTTGGGGATGGTCTTGATCCCTGCCTCCTATACAATGTCACGAACCTGTGTTCATGGTTCTTCAAGCACTCCACCAGATCTAATCCCTAGAATCTATTTGTCACTTCCACTGTATAATCATAAGGGATTTGATTTAGGTCACACCTGAATGGTCTAGTGATTTTCTCTACTTTCTTCAATTTAAGTCTGAATTCAGCAATAAGGAGTTCATGATCTGAGCTACAGTCAGCTCCCGGTCTTGTTTTTACTAAATGTATAGAACTATTCCATCTTTGGCGGCAAGAATATAACCAATCTAATTTCAGTATTTACCATCTGGTGATGTCCATGTGTAGAGTCTTATCTTGTATTATTCCATATAGAGACTGATTTTGGGTCACTATTTCTAATATAACTTTTAGAGTATCCAATGTTCCTTGACATTAAATTACATAAACTTTTGTGAGTTTACGAATTCAAAAATTATTTTAATATAGGAAAATGCTTTTTATTAATAAAGAAAATGTTATGTGCCAGGGTAAAAACTGAACCCCAAAATTCCTGGTTTTATTTTATTCATTCAACAAATTTTATTCAGTGCCTGTTTTATCCCAAGTACTGTTTTTTGTACCAGAAATGCATGGTTTGTTTTTGTTGTTTAGTCACTAAGTCCTGTCTGTCTTTGCAACCCCATGGACTGTTCCCCACCAGGCTTCTCTGTCCATGGGACTTCCCAGGCAAACACCCTGGAAGAGGTTGCCATTTCCTTCTCTTGAGGATCTTCCCATACCAGGGATGGAACTCATATCTCCTGTATTGGCATGGTTAAGCAGATATAAATTCCTAACACCATTAGGAATCTTTTATACAGGGAGAACAAATATTCAAGACAAAAATAGTGTATATCATAAGATAATAAGAGACAGGATAAAAACTAAAACAGCAATATTTAAAAATTCTCTAATGTTGAGTGAAATCTGCAACTTTCCAAATTTCCTTCATTAATCCTAGTTTTTCCCTGTAGAGGCAAGCAGGAGGAAAGTAATCTAATTTTTAAGATAATAACTCTTGAATTTTGTTAAATCACCTAACACATCCTACCAGAAATCTTTCTTATATAAAATACACAGAATTTTAATGCTAAACAGAATTAAATGCACATGATATGAAATAATTTTGTCTGTACTCCTGTGAACTTGATCTACTCTATCAGTGTCCCTCTGCAACTAAGGCCAGACTTAAAAACAAGCACCAGATATAGCTGGATCAAGGCAGTCACCTTTTTCACCCTTTCTTCCTGAATCCTATAGTTTTATAGTCTATTGATAACAGAATGAATTCTAATAGATATATCTTGGGAAAAAAGACAGTTCTAATATTTATATGCTGAATGATTTGGGGCAGGTTATTTATATCCATTCATTAAATCTTCTTTATTGGTATACTAATTATAGTAATTTTGATCTCATTAGTTTGTTGTTGAAGACAAAGGTAAGTTTATGAAAGTCACTAGCCCAAGGTACACATGTAGCACACACTCAATTAACATTAGTTTATCTCTCTTCCCCATACTAAGTGCAGAATTCAATTATGCATGCTATAGTCAAAATAAAAATGTAGTATCCTTATCTGTAACTGTGCACTTGTTTTTACTGACACTAGCTTTTTTTTTTTTTTAAATAAAAGATTTCAGAATTCTGTTAAACATTTGAAAATCTTCAACTACTGTTTTTATTTTTCCCAGTTTATGGAATTTCTATTTTGTAATTCAACATATTCAACTTTTTAATAGTTTTTCCAACTGCATAGCACAAGCAAGTTTGAAAAGACTGTTTCAAACATTCTTATATAAGTTAATTAAGATTTTTAAAATATGACAAAGGAAAGAATTGAGTTCTATGACAAACCACTAAAAATCTATCTGCCTTACAGTTAATAGTAATCTACAACTCAGGGCTATCTAAATATGACCTTTCAACCAACTATAATCCTGCTTGGCTCTATTATTGGTCAATATTTTTCAGTCTTGCCAAGAGGGACATTAAAACAGACCTCTGAAATGTCTTATTGAAATACATCAAATCTACATCTTTTCCCTTAGAAAGTTATGTAAAGAAAACATTTTATAAAGGTTTTAGATTTGCCAGCCCCATGCTGTCTCTTATGTACACTTCTGCTATGTATGAGTATGCTGCTAAGTTGCTTCAGTCGTGTCCCACTCTGTGCAACCCCATAGACGGCAGCCCATCAGGCTCCTCTGTTCCTGGGATCCTCCAGGCAAGAACACTGGAGTGGGTTGCCATTTCCTTTTCCAATGCATGAAAGTGAAAAGTGAAAGTGAAGCCAGCTGCTCAGTTGTGTCTGACTCCTAGTGACCCCAGGGACTGCAGCCTACCAGGCTCCTCCGTCATGGGATTTTCCTGGCAAGAGTACTGGAGTGGGTTGCCATTGCCTTCTCTGATGTATGAGTATAGTAAAACCAAATAAATGAGCATTTTTAATAAACCATAATTTCCATGTAAGGATCTCAAGTACTGGTGGCCATAACATAGTATTGTGGAAGTTATTTTTATAGATAAGCATTTCCCTAATTGCCTAGTTTCTTTCTAAAACAGCAAGCTTCCTACAATATCAATGTAATATTATTAATTAGTATGCTATAAAAAGTTATGTATGCAAATCTATTTCAAAACTGTTGGGTGAAATAGAATTTAAGGGCCAGTTTCCATTACTGTGATGCTACTGAAGATATATGCTAACACGCATTTGTGAATTCACAAAGAAAGGTGTAGTAACAACCTTCCTCATGCTCCACTGACCACAGATCTATTATCTCACAGTACTAACTTCCCAATTTTATCTTTATAATAGTTCCTGAGATTAGATAAAATCATTTTAAAAATAAGTATAATAGGGACTCAGTTCTGATGCCAAAGTTAACAGACCAGTATATTCCCCATCACACACACACACACACACACACAACCATAACTGAATTGAACATCCATGTGTAAAATGAGCTTCAGTGTTTGGTGATCATTGCTGGAGTACCATATAGCTATAGGCTTCCCTAGGCTCAACTGGTAAAGGATCTGCCTGCAATGCAAGAGATCCTGGTTCCATTCCTGGGTGGGGAAGATCCCTGGGAAAAGGGATAGGCTACCCACTCCAGTATTCGTGGGCTTCCCTGGTACCTCAGATGGTAAAGAATCCACCCGCAATGCTGAAGGCCTGGGTTCGATACTTGAGTTAGGAAGATCCACTGGAGGAGGGCATGGTAACACACTCCAGTATTATTGACTGGAGAATCCCCATGGACAGAGAAACCTGGCTGGCTAAAGTGCATGGGGTTGCAAAAAAGTCAGACATGACTGAATAACTAAGCACAGCACAGGATTACTCAACAGGAAAATTACTTGGAGAGCAATGCAGGATCCCAATGATATGAACTAAGAGTCTTAGAGCTAGGATTGTTACTGCTCAATCTAGTACGTAGCATGCTGATTTTGATTTTATTTCCCCCTTTCCTCAGGGTGCAGATGACAATGACCTTCAAAGAAGGACTTGTGGAGGTGTGAAAGGCAGACGCAACCTAAATGAGGCACTTGCTGGCTAGAGAGAGACACAGGGATACTGTCATAACTAAAGTATTGGGAATACTATTGAAACCCCAGGAAAATATTTGAACTGCACACAGGATATTGGGAAAATATAAAGTCAAAGAATCCAAAGAAGAATCCAAAAATTTCTTCTGATTTTTCAGTACAGCCAATGACCTAAGATAACTAATACTCTTCCACCTACACAAAACTCCTCTTTTTTTCTGCCTGCAATATCAACAATTGCCCTCAGCAAAATGATCTGGGAGAAAATTGATCTCCTTTAGAGTTTTCTGGCAGAAGATGAACAAACGTTTTTAAGCACTAGATAGGAGCTGGTAGGAAAAAAATAATACCTATTCCAACAACAAAACCAACAACTGAACTTTTTTAAAATCAAACAAAATAGTGAAAGATGTGTTGTCTTTCCAGAGAAGGCAATGGCACCCCACTCCAGTACTCTTGCCTGGAAAATCCCATGGGTGGAGGAGCCTGGAAGGCTGCCGTCCATGGGGTTGCTGAGGGTCAGACACGACTGAGCGACTTCACTTTCACTTTTCACTTTCATGCATTGGAGAAGGAAATGGCAACCCACTCCAGTGTTCTTGCCTGGAGAATCCCAGGGACGGGGGAGCCTGATGGGCTGCCGTCTATGGGGTCACACAGAGTCGGACGTGACTGAAGTGACTTAGCAGTAGCAGTGTTGTCTTTCACTCTTTATATGTTTTAACTTCAAATTTGTTTCACAAAGGAAGGAGAATGTTGAACTTCTGAATTAATGAAGATAAATCTGATTTATACCACAAACTTTAAAACATCTTAAAGAAAATGTAAAAAAAAAAAAGTTCCTAAACTGAGAAAGTTCTTAAAATATGTAATCTATCGTCTCCATGTTCTGTTAATTACTCCTAAATTGTGATTAAAACAGTAACCACCAGAGCTAGCCTTCTGGGACCACTTACATTTCCTATTTCCTTCCTCCCACTACACACACCCTATTCCTGTTTCTGCACCTGGGGACGACTACCACAGACTGACTCACTCTTCCTTATCCTAGTAGTCTAGTCAGCCAGGAAAGAGCACCTGACGGAATCCTTCCTCAATCGAGGAATATTCCTCTCTCTTGTTCACTGAAGCACACCCTAGGAGACACGAGCAGGTCTTATAAAAATACATTTCACAGAGTATCTCATTCTCCACACAACTTGCCTGCTCCTCTTTTATGCACAGTTGTTGTTACTGTGCTGTCTTTCATAATATCTTCTATACAAAATAAAGATGCACATAAAATAAATTGGGGATATAAGGATGAAAAAGATCAGAATTTACCACTTCTGGATATTTCTAGATATCATCCCTCAATCTCCACTACACGTCTTTATTCCTAGAGTTAAGATATTCTTAGGACAGTGAGAAAATGCCCTTATTTGAGTATCTAATATACATATCTTATGTTAATATAATTGAATCAGAAATATATATGGGTAAATTACTCTTAACTGTTCAGTTACACTAACAGCCTTGGGTCAGTAATAGTGTATGATGAAATTACTTTATTCCACCAAAAGTGTCTGCTCTGTTAGGTTTTGTTAAAGCATATTACATACACAACTGAGAAATAAAGATATCTTCCATTTTACATTATCAGCAGTACCAAAATAATTATATATACAGTTTGAATTATTTTTTATATCACATTTCTAAATATGAGACCAAATATCTCAATTAATTTTTTTCTAGTTGTCCATAACTTTAGCTGCTTTTTCTTCCCTAGTCTCTGAAAATTTATTCATAATACTTGGTAAGAATTCAAAATTATTCAATAAACAATGTATTTATCTAAATAGTAGTTAAATATAAGCAACTGATACATGTTTTAATACATATAATGATCTGATTTAATATCTTTTTAAAAATATTTTCTTTACTATCTGATTTTTCCTCTCAATATTTAATTTTGCAGTAAGCAATGTTAAAGTACATAGCTACCTACTAAAATTAACTAACTTATTTCAATACTGTATCTTTGTCATTACTTTGCCACTACTGAAACAGAGTGTTGACAGCTTAATTAATTGCCATATATTAGGACTTTAAAATTAATATTACAATTCTAGATTTCCCTTAAGGAATATACTGTAGAATACGTGGTGCATATCACACTTTGGTGACCACATTAGCAATGTCCTCAGCATCAGTAAACTGAGTGTGAATATAAAATATAGATTCTGGACAAAATCTAGCCATTAGATCAGAAGGAAATCATGATAAAATAGTAAAAATGATAGATGTGCTTCCTTTTGGGGGGGGGGCTTTTTTAAAATTTATTTATTTTAATTGGAGGCTAATTACTTTACAATATTGTCAGATTAACTCTTTAAAAGTAACAACAAAAAAAAGATGCAGACATTATGGTATCAAGAATTCAGTCTCATTATAGACTCTTACCTGGAAGATGTCATTGAACAAATGTATTTGTGTCATCACACAAAATACTATCACATAAAAATAATTGTCAGATCATAAAGCAAACCCTTCATTTTGAGGACTTAGTTCAAGGGTAACTTAGCTACATGTGCATGCTCAGTTGCTTCAGTCATGTCTGACTCTTTGCAACACTATGGACTGTAGCGTGCCAGGCTCCTCTGTCCATGGAATTCTCCAGGTGAGAATGCTGGAATGGATTGTCACGTCCTCCTCCAGGGGATCTTCCCAACCTAAAGATGGAACCTGTGTCTCCTGCATTGCCATTTCCAGGCCAATTCTTTACCTGGAAACCCCTTTTAAAGCTATACTCAACAAAAATCTCTCAAGGGCTGGGGGAATGACAAGCCTGCTTTGTTTGAGGTACTTTTCTGTGCACTAACAGTACAGAAGTAAACAAAAGTAACAAAAATTCACAAAAGTTCTGAAAGAGTTGCATTCAAGTTAAGAACATAATTCTATATACAGAAACCTTCATTCCAATTAAAATATCTTTATACATTTTATGCTTATAATAACAATAATATTTTGATTAAAGACAAGATTTAGCAACTAAAGAAAAAACTTGAGACCACTGTACTAAGATATCATTGATGTTGTTCAGTTGCTCAGTTGTGTCCAACTCTGCGACCCCATGGACTGTAGCATGCCAGGCCTCTCTGTCCCTCAAAATCTCCCGAAGTTTGCCCAAGTTCATGTCCATTGCATCAGTGATGTCATCCATCCATCTCATTCTCTGATGCCTCTTCTGCTTCTTCCCTCAATCTTGCCCAGCATCAGGGACTTTTCCAATGAGTCAACTCAGATAACCAAAATTCTGGAGTTTCAGCTTTAGCATCAGTCCTTCCAACCAGTATTCAGGGTTAATGTCCCTTAAGATTGACTGGTCTGATCTCTTTACTGTCCAAGGAGACCTTGGATCTCAGGAGTCTTCTCCAGCACCACAGTTCAAAGGCATCAATTCGTTGGCATTCTGCCTTCCTTATGGTCCAGCTCTCACAACTGTACATTGTGAGATCATAGCCTCACAACTGGGAAAATAGCCTCACTGGGAAGATCATAGCCTTCACTATACGGACCTTTGTTGCAGAGTAATGTCTCTGCTTTTCTACACACTGTCTAGGTTTGTCACAGCTTTCCTGCCAAGAAGCAAATGTCTTGGGATTTTACGGCTGCAGTTACCATCCAGAGTCATTTTAGAGCCCAAGAAGAGGAAATCTTCACTACTTCCACCTTTTCCCCCTCTATTTGCCATGAAGTAATGGTGTTGGATGCCATGATCTTAGGTTCTTTAATATTTAGTTTTAATCAGGCTCTTTCACTCCCCTCCTTCACCCTCATCAAGAGGCTCTTTAGTTCCTCTTCACTTTCTGCCATTAGAGTGGTATCATCCGCGGATACCTGAGGTTGTTGACGTTTCTCCCCGCCATCTTGATTCTAGCTTGTAACTCATCCAGCCTGGCATTTCTCATGATGTGCTTAGTGTAAAGATTAAACAGGGTGACAGCAGACAGCCCTGTAGTACTCCTTTCTCAGTCTTGAACCAATAAGTTGTTCCATACAGAGTTCTAACTGTTGCTTCTTGACCTGCATACAGGTTTCTCAGGAGATAGGTAAGACTGTCTGCTATTCCCATCTCTTTAAGAGCTTTCCACAGTTTATTATGATCCACATATTCAAAGGCTTTAGTGTAGTCCATGAAACAGTGGTAGATATTTTTCTGGAATTCCCTAGCTTTCTCTATGATCCAGAAAATATTGGCAATTTGATCTCTGGTTCCTCTTCCTTTTCTAAACCCAGCTTGGACATCTGGGTTTAGAAAGATATCATTAAGATATATGAGTATATTATATTTTCAAGAAAAGAATGGATATAAATTTTGCTAACGTTAACAACTGCAAGGAAAAGTGTATAGACTTAAAGGCATAATTAAAGATCAAAAGTACTCCTGACTTTAAGCTTATGCATTATTCAACAGCAAACTGATATATAACAGTTGAATTTCATGCACCCATTTTATAGTAAGGCTTCAAATCACTCATGTAGTAAGGCAAGCATTATTAGAAGGAGGTGGGGTTGAGATGAAAGAGCCAAAGAGAAAAGTGGAAAAAAAGAAGAAAAAGGAAAAAAAAAGAAATACACAGAACAAATACTAAGCCTCAGACCAGCACAACTAAAAGGATCAGAAAACATTCTATTATTTTGAATAGTAGGAAAATTAATCACTTCAACTTTAAATTAATTTTAACAAGTTTTATATACTTTACCCATTTAATAAATCCCAAAGTCCTCTAGGAATAAGTGGAAAACAAAATATTGGATTGGGATGTTTCTTACGGAAGGAGTAAGGCAGAAGTGGGCTTAAAGTGATCTTTTGCCTTTGGAGCTTAGATACAAAGCTTAATGACTAGATTTGCAAAGAAATTACAACATTTAAAATGTCAAAATTTTAACATATAATTTTCAAAATTTGCAATTTATTATAAATGATTTGCTCTAAGACTACACAAAGGCTTCTCAGGTGGCAGTAGTGGTAAAGAACCCACCTACCAGTGCAAGAGACAGAAGAGATGCAGGTTTGTTCTCTGGGTCTGGAAGATCTCCTGGATTAGGAAATGGCAACCCACTCTGGTATTCTTGCCTCGAGAATCGCATGGACAGAAAAGACTGGTGGCCTACAGTCCACGGGGTCACAACAAGTCGGACAGGACTGAAGTGACTTAGTAGCAGCAGGACCACCTAAAATGTTCACATGTATCTCCTACCATGGCCAAAATATATGATAACTGAAGGAAATGACTTTCTTCTAGAAAGAAGCAGTGTTTTTGCACATATTATATTAAAAGTAAATATAGATATATGAAAGTGAAAGTGAAGTCACTCAGTCATGTAGACTCTTTGCGACCCCATGGACTGTAGCCTACCAGGCTTCTCAGTCCATGGAATTTTCCAGGCAAGAGTACTGGAGTGGGTTGCCATTTCCTTCTCCAGAGGATCTTCCCAACCCAGGGATTGAACCTGGGTCTCCCACATTTCAGGCAGATGCTTTAGAATCTGAGCCACCAGAGAAGCCCAAAATACATATATATGTACATATATGTACTATATATATATATATATATATATATATGTACACACACAAAGATGCATATATGCATATTTTCACATTAAGTGAAACTTTCAAAATTTTGCATTAAAATTGTTATTCTGAAATATACACAATGAGTCATACGTTTTTCTTGATTAATATGCTTTTAGTTTCCAACAGTATATACCCATATTGACACAAACCTTAAGTGCACATTTGCTGATTTTATACCACAAACTAAATTTCCTTAACTGTTCTTTTTAATTAAAATGACAAATATGATGTGTATGAGACTACGGAAGGCTAAAAAAGTCAATGGGGTTTATCAATGGCTAAATCTAACAGATTCATAAAGCCTACCATAGTATTTGTTCAAAACTTTTCTTCCTTCTCCCCTACTAGCCTGCTGTTACCACACAGCTATCTAGCCAAGAGACTCTCGCTCCCTTTTGTATGGCTGTTATGCTGTTGCCATGGATATAGCTATTTGTCTTTTTTTTTCCATCTCTTCTTTAAAATATGGTATTTTCTCCAACCTCAGGAGAACATGTAATGCCATGGACTCAATATAGTCATTTGACAGAATAGAAAATTTACATTAAATTCTATATTTCTAATATCATTTCTTAGCATAACCATAAATATATTCAAAATCTAATCTGTGGAGACACCTGCTGCTGCTGCGCTTCAGTCATGTCCGACTCTGTGCAACCCCATAGACAGCAGCCCACCAGGCTCCCCCGTCCCTGGGATTCTCCAGGCAAGAACACTGGAGTGGGTTGTCATTTTATTTTCCAATGCATGAAAGTGAAAAGTGAAACTGAAGTCACTCAGTCGTGTCCGACTCTTAGTGACCCCATGGACTGCAATCTACCAGGCTCCTCCGCCCATGGGATTTTCCAGCCAAGAGTACTGGAGTGTGTCACCACTACCTTCTCCGGTGAAGACACCTACCACTCTTGTAACATGAATGAAATACTCAAACACCTAAAAATCCATTCAAAAAATTCTATTTCAACCAAGGAGGAAAAAAATCATAAAACAGGTGAAAAAACAGTAATAAGTAAATTTCCTGATCTTCATTGCCTATATCATCTCCAATGGTTGTATAAGAATGAAAATTAAGTGGATGGTAAATGGCCACTGCCAACTTTAAGACCACTGAGTAGACCTAGGACCACATGTGTTAAGAGAAAATGAATCTTTACACTGATTGACAAGTGCTGATTCAAATTTCAATGGTAACAGTGAGATACTTTACTTTTGAGGGGGCTCTAAAATCACTGCAGATGGTGACTGCAGCCATGAAATTAAAAGATGCTTATTCCTTAGAAGGAAAGCTATCATCAACCTAGACAGCATATAAAAAGCAGAGATATTACTATGCCACAAAGATCCATCTAGTCAAGGCTATGGTTTTTCCAGTAGTCATGTATGGATATAAGAGTTGCACTAAAAAGTTGAACGCCGAAGAACTGATGCTTTTGAATTGTGGTGTTGGAGAAGACTCTTGAGTACCCCTTGGACTGCAAGGTGATCCAACTAGTCTACCCTAAAAGAAATCAGTTCTGAATATTCACTGAAAGGACTGATGCTGAAGCTGAAACTCCAATCCTTTGGCCACCTGATGCAAAGAACTGACTCATTTGAAAAGACCCTGATGCTGGGAAAGATTGAAGGCAGGAGGATAAGGGGCCCACAGAGGACGAGATGGTTGGATGGCATCACCAACTCAATGGACATGTGTTTGAGTAAACTCCGGGAGCTGGTGATGGACACGGAAGCCTGGCATGCTACAGTCCATGGGGTCTTAAAGACTCAGACACTACTGAGCTACTGAACTGAACAGATTCAAATTTCAGAATTGTTTCACTGATATTCCACGGTCAAATTTTTCATACTTTGAAATTAAATCCACAGCATTTCCTCAATGGTGGTGGTGAATTCCCTTTAGAGAATGCACTGGAATAAAGAAACTTGAATGTTTTGGTGAAAATGTATATTGTCCAAATAAATGATTTGAATACAGAACTAAATAATCAGCATGATGAGGTCACAGCATCTTTCAGATTATTGGCACTGCAGGAAAAAAGAAACCTTCTTTTATATGACCATAGAGTTGACACATCAGTATTACCCAGCTGCCAACCTGCCTTCCAGGGATAGAAAAAAATGGTCATCATTCATTATAATACACCACCTCTAACAGAAAAAACATACAAGTAGGGTAGCCTACTTGTCCCTGCATATAAAGTACATACTACAAGTGATAGAGATGATACAGAATATTGGTTAAAGTGTAGACTCAGGAGCCAGACTTCTGGACCCAGATCTTGGCTCAAGCAACTCAGTCACCGGGTACCTTTAAGTGAGTCCATTAACTTATTCATGCCTCAGTTTTCTCATCTACATATTGAGAAATAAAGTTGATACTTGAATAAATACAATGTTACTAGATGCTTGTCAGGGAGATCCCCTGGAGAAGGAAATGGCAACCCACTTCTGTATTCTTGCCTGGGAAATCCCAGGGACAGAGGAGCCTGGCAGGCTACAGTCCACGGGGTCACAAGAGTCAGACAGGACTTGGCTAATAAACCACCACAAGCACAGCTATTACAATAAGCTCTAGAGATCTTTTGCAAACTTTTCCCAAAATAATGATCAGTTTTCAACAGTGAAGAACAGAAAGTAGTATTGCAGAACTCAGGCACTGACAACACTTGGGTAATTCAATGAATCTCTTCTAGGGCTTTACTTACTTAGTCTTTTACTCTCTCAGAGCCAACAATGACTACATTGTAAGTGATTATAGGTTTTCTTCTTGTAAAACAATAAGTTGTAGAATGTATTGCCCAACCTCACTTTATATCTCCATTATTCAGTTCAGGCACTCAGTTGGGTCAAACTCTTTGCGACTCCATGGACTGCAGCACACCAGGCTTCCCTGTCCATCAATAACTCCTGGCGTTTATTCAAACTCATGTCCATTGAGTCAGTAATGCCATCCAACCATCTCATCCCCTGTTGGCGCCTTTTCCTCCTGCCTTCAATATTTCCAGGATCAGGGCATTTTCCAATGAGTCATTTCTTCGTATCAGATGGCCAAAAGACTGAAGTTTCAGCCTCAGATCAATCCTTCCAATGATCACCCAGGACTGATCTCCTTTAGGATGGATTGCTTGGCTCTCCTTGCAGTCCAAGAGACTCTCAAGAGTCTTCTCCAACACCACAGTTCAAAATCATCAATTCTTCAGTGCTCAGCTTTCTTTATAGCCCAACTCTCACATGAATACTGGAAAAACATAGCTTTGACTAGAAGGACCTTTGTTGGCAAAGTAATGTCTCTGGTTTTTAATATGCTGTCTAGGTTGGTCATAACTTTTCTTCCAAGGAGTAAGCAACTTTTAATTTCATGGCTACAGTCACCATCTGCAGTGATTCTGGAGCCCAAAAATGTAAAGTCTGTCACTATTTCCACTGTTTCCCTATCTATTCAACATGAAGTGATGGGACTGGATGCCATGATCTTTGTTTTCTGAATGTTGAGTTTTAAGCCAACTTTTTCACTCTCCACTTTCACTTTCATCAAGAGGCTCTTCAGTTCTTCTTCACTTTCTACCATAAGAGTGGTGTCATCTGCATATCTGAGGTTATTGATATTTCTCCCGGCAATCTTCATTCCAGCTTGTGCTTCTTCCAGCCCAGCGTTTCTCAGGATGTACTCTGCATATAAGTTAAATAAGCAGGGTGACAACATACAGCTTTGACGTACTCCTTTCTCTATTTGGAACCAGTCCATTGTTCCATGTCCAGTTCTAACTGTTGCTTCCTGACTAGCATACATGTTTCTCAGGAGGCAGGTCAGGTGGTCTGGCATTCCCATCTCTTGAAGAATTTTCCAGTGTTGTTATCCACACATTCAAAGCCTTTGGCATAGTCTCCATCATTATAAGGTTTAATCACTGAAGTTTAATTTGTAAACAGCAGGTGCTTAATCTCTTAGTTATCCTTTTAATAAGTAGCAATATTTAACATGCTTGAACAAGAGTTCAAAATACAGAAACGTTTTTGTCTCTTTTTTATTATTAGAGTCTACTAGGAAGTTAAGACTCTCTTCTAAACTTTGCAGAGAATTTTAACAAGGTGAAACATGCATCTATACCATTACTATTAATATGTTTATTTTATATGAAAATTAAATTTAGTTGATTTTTGAATACTTTGCTATTCTCCTGCAAACATTTTTAAAGAATGCAGAATATAATTTTATATATTTAATATATGTTAAATATAAATAAAATAAATTTATATTGAGGCTAGAATACTGGAGTAGGTAGCCTTTCCCTTCTCCAGGGGATCTTCCCAACCCAGGGTTTGAACTCATGTCTCCAGCAGTGCTATCAGATTCTTTACCATCTGAGCCATAAGGAAAGCCCAAGAATACTGGAGCAGGTAGACTATCACTTCTCCAGTGTATCTTTGAGACCAGGAATCAAACCATGGTTTCCTGCAGTGCAGGCAGATTCTTCACCAACTGAGCCATCAGTGAAGCCCAGTGAACATAAATAGATCCCAGTAATTTCATGTAGAAAAAATAAAATCAGAGTTAATCATTAAACTATAGATAAATGAAGACATAAAAAGAACATACTTATTTTTTTTAATTTTATGTAAATTGAGACAAAATACATAGAACATAAGTAATGTAGGTATAAAAATATATTTTAATAACTAAGATTAATAAGGTAAATAACAGGCAGCATTATCATACAGCAAATAAAATGCTTTGATCCATTATTATCATGTCAAAAGAAGAATAGGCCAGCAGAGGATGAGATAGTTGGATGGCATTGCTGACTCAAAGGACATGAATTTGAGTAAATTCCTGGAGACAGTAGAGGACAGAGGAGTCTGGTTTGCCGCAGTCCATGGGGTCACAGAGAGTCAGACACAACTCAGCAACCAAAAAACATGATGTCAATTAGGCATAAGGTATTCCATTCCCCAGCATCTTTATGACAAATTAAAGTAGTTTAAGCATTTTCCAACTTGATAATAAGAATTTTATAAACTTTGAAAAATTAAATTTTTTTCAAATCTGAAAAGAATAAAAAACTCTGATTCCCTGTATATACCAAATTAACTAGGTGAACTATATGTATGTACATGTATGTTTAAGAAAAGGATGTTAAGTCTTAAGACATATTCTAAATTCCTTTGAGTCAGTGGACAGAATAAATATAAACAGTTGGACATTTGTAAATAATCTAAACATTCAACAGAATATGAAAAACAAAAGCTAAATGATACAATTTTATTATGTCAAGGAGATACAAAATGATAAGAGTATCATGAAAAAATAATTCCTAAAATGGTGCTTTCTTTAATACAAATATAGTAATCCAGTCTTTCAAAGTATAACCACATATATATTCTACATATGTTAAAACAAATCTTTTAATAGTTTTAATCAACACTTGATAGTTTAATAGGTCTGACCTTACCAAGGCTAGATTTATGGCCCAGGATGTGATCTATCCTGGAGAAGGTTCCGTGTGCGCTTGAGAAAAAGGTGAAATTCATTGTTTTGGGATGAAATGTCCTATAGATATCAATTAGGTCTAACTGGTCTATTGTATCGTTTAAAGTCTGTGTTTCCTTGTTAATTTTCTGTTTAGTTATCTATCCATAGGTGTGAGTGGGGTATTAAAGTCTCCCACTATTATTGTGTTATTGTTAATTTCTCCTTTCATACTTGTTAGCATTTGTCTTACATATTGCGGCACTCCCATGTTGGGTGCATATATATTTATAATTGTTATATCTTCTTCTTGGATTGATCCTTTGATCATTATGTAGTGACCGTCTTTGTCTCTTTTCACAGCCTTTGTTTTAAAGTCTATTTTATCTGATATAAGTATCGCTACTCCTGCTTTCTTTTGGTCCCTATTTGCATGGAAAATCTTTTTCCTGCCCTTCACTTTCAGTCTGTATGTGTCCCCTGTTTTGAGGTGGGTCTCTTGTAGACAACATATGTAGGGGTCTTGTTTTTGTATCCATTCAGCCAGTCTTCGTCTTTTGGTTGGGGCATTCAACTCATTTACGTTTAAGGTAATTACTGATAAGTATGATCCCGTTGCCATTTACTTTATTGTTTTGGGTTCAATTTTATACACCGTTTTTGTGTTTCCTGTCTAGAAAATATCCTTTAGTTTTTGTTGGAGAGCTAGTTTGGTGGTGCAGAATTCTCTCAGCTTTTGCTTGTCTGAAAAGCTTTTGATTTCTCCTTCATACTTGAATGAGATCCTTGCTGGGTACAATAATCTGGGCTGTAGGTTATTTTCTTTCATCACTTTAAGTATGTCTTGCCATTCCCTCCTGGCTTGGAGAGTTTCTATTGAAAGATCAGCTGTTATCCTTATGGGAATTCCCTTGTGTGTTATTTGTTGTTTGTCCCTTGCTGCTTTTAATATTTGTTCTTTGTGTTTGATCTTTGTTAATTTGATTAATATGTGTCTTGGGGTGTTTCGCCTTGGGTTTATCCTGTTTGGGACTCTCTGGGTTTCTTGGACTTGGATGATTATTTCCTTCCCCATTTTAGGGAAGTTTTCAACTATCATCTCTTCAAGTATTCTCTCATGGTCTTTCTTTTTGTCTTCTTCTTCTGGGCCCCTATGATTCAAATGTTGTAGCGTTTAATATTGTCCTGGAGGTCTCTGAGATTGTCCTCATTTCTTTTAATTTGTTTTTCTTTTATCCTCTCTGATTCATTTATTTCTACCATTCTATCTTCTAATTCACTAATCCTATCTTCTGCCTCTGTTATTCTACTATTTGTTGCCTCCAGAGTGTTTTTAATTTCATTTATTGCATTATTCATTATATACTGACTCTCTTTTATTTCTTCTAGGTCCTTCTTAAACCTTTCTTGCATCTTCTCAGTCTTTGTCTCCAGGCTATTTATCTGTGATTCCATTTTGATTTCAAGATTTTGGATCAATTTCACTATCATTATTTGGAATTCTTTATCAGGTAGATTCCCTATCTCTTCCTCTTTAGTTTGGTTTGGTGGGCATTTATCCTGTTCCTTTATGTGCTGGGTATTCCTCTGTCTCTTCATCTTGTTTAAATTGCTGAGTTTGGGGTGTCCTTTCTGTATTCCGGCAGTTTATGGAGTTCTCTTTATTGTGGCATTTCCTCGCTCTGTGTGGGTTTGTACAGGTGGCTTGTCAAGGTTTCTTGGTTAGGGAAGCTTGTGCTGGTGATCTGGTAGGTGGAGCTGTATTTCTTCTCTCTGGAGTGCAATGAAATGTCCAGTAATGAGTTATGGGATGTCTATGGTTTTGGGGTGACTTTGGGCTGCCTGTATCTTGGAGCTCACGGCTGTGTTCCTTGCTGCTAGAGAATTTGCTTGGTATGTCTTGCCCTAAATAGAAATCATTCCAAGCATCTTTTCTGACCACAATGCAGTAAGATTAGATCTCAATTACAGGAGAAAAACTATTAAAAATTCCAACATATGGAGGCTGAACAACACGCTGCTAAATAACCAACAAATCACAGAAGAAATCAAAAAAGAAATCAAAATTTGCACAGAAACGAATGAAAATAAAAACACAACAACCCAAAACCTGTGGGACACTTTAAAAGCAGTCCTAAGGGGAAAGTTCATAGCAATAAAGGCATACCTCAAGAAACAAGAAAAAAGTCAAATAAATAACCTAACCCTACACCTAAAGCAACTAGAAAAGGAAGAAATGAAGAACCCCAGGGTTAGTAGAAGGAAAGAAATCTTAAAAATTAGGGCAGAAATAAATGCAAAAGAAACAAAAGACACCATAGCAAAAATCAACAAAGCCAAAAGCGGGTTCTTTGAAAGGATAAATAAAACTGACAAACCATTAGCCAGACTCATCAAGAAACAAAGGGAGAAAACTCAAATCAATAAAATTAGAAATGAAAAAGCAGAGATCACAACAGACAACACAGAAATACAAAGGATCATAAGAGACTACTATCAACAATTATATGCCAATAAAATGGACAACGTGGAAGAAATGGACAAATTCTTAGAAAAGTACAACTTTCCAAAACTGGACCAGGAAGAAATAGAAAATCTTAACAGACCCATCACAAGCACGGAAATTGAAACTGTAATCAAAAATCTTCCAGCAAACAAAAGCCCAGGTCCAGACGGCTTCACAGCTGAAATCTACCAAAAATTTAGAGAAGAGCTAACACCTATCCTACTCAAACTCTTCCAGAAAAGTGCAGAGGAAGGTAAACTTCCAAACTCATTCTATGAGGCCACCATCACCCTAATACCAAAACCTGACAAAGATCCCACAAAAAAAGAAAACTACAGGGCAATATCATTGATGAACATAGATGCAAAAATCCTTAACAAAATTCTAGCAATCGGAATCCAACAACACATTAAAAAGATCATACACCATGACCAAGTGGGCTTTGTCCCAGGGATGCAAGGATTCTTCAATATCCGCAAATCAATCAATGTAATACACCACATTAACAAATTGAAAAATAAAAACCATATGATTATCTCAATAGATGCATAGAAAGCCTTTGACAAAATTCAACGTCCATTTATGATAAAAACTCTCCAGAATGCAGGAATAGAAGGAACATACCTCAACATAATAAAAGCTATATATGACAAACCCACAGCAAACATTATCCTCAATGGTAAAAAGTTGAAAGCATTTCCTCTAGAGTCAGGAACAAGACAAGGGTGCCCACTTTCACCATTACTATTCAACATAGTTTTGGAAGTTTTGGCCACAGCAATCAGAGCAGAAAAAGAAATAAAAGGAATCCAAAGTGGAAAAGAAGAAGTAAAACTCTCACTATTTGCAGATGACATGATCCTCTACATAGAAAACCCTAAAGACTCCACCAGAAAACTACTAGAACTAATAAATGATTATAGTAAAGTTGCAGGATATAAAATCAACACACAGAAATCCCTTGCATTCCTATACACTAATAATGAGAAAACAGAGAAATTAAGGAAACAATTCCATTCACCATTGCAACAGAAAGAATAAAATACTTAGGAATATATCTACCTAAAGAAACTAAAGACCTATATATAGAAAACTATAAAACACTGGTGAAAGAAATCAAAGAGGACACTAGTAGATGGAGAAATATACCATGTTCATGGATTGGAAGAATCAATATAGTGAAAATGAGTATACTACCCAAAGCAATTTATGGATTCAATGCAATCCCTATCAAGCTACCAACAGTATTTTTCACAGAGCTAGAACAAATAATTTCACAATTTGTATGGAAATACAAAAAACCTCGAATAGCCAAAGCTATCTTGAGAAAGAAGAATGGAACTGGAGGAATCAACCTACCTGACTTCAGGCTCTATTACAAAGCCACAGTTATCAAGACAGTTTGGTACTGGCACAAGACAGAAATATTGATCAATGGAACAAAATAGAAAGCCCAGAGATAAATCCACGCACCTATGGATACCTTATCTTTGACAAAGGAGGCAAGAATATACAATGGATTAAAGACAATCTCTTTAACAAGTGGTGCTGGGAAAACTGGTCAACTACTTGTAAAAGAATGGAACTAGAACACTTTCTAACACCATACACAAAAATAAACTCAAAATGGATTACAGATCTCAACATAAGACCAGAAACTATAAAACTCCTAGAGGAGAACATAGGCAAAACACTCTCTGACATACATCACAGCAGGATCCTCTATGACCCCCTCCCAGAATATTGGAAATAAAAGCAAAAATAAACAAATGGGACCTAATTAAACTTAAAAGCTTCTGCACAACAAAGGAAACTATTAGCAAGGTGAAAAGACAGCCTTCAGAATGGGAGAAAATAATAGCAAATGAAGCAACTGACAAACAACTAATCTCAAAAATATACAAGCAACTCCTACAGCTCAACTCCAGAAAAATAAATGACCCAATCAAAAAATGGGCCAAAAAACTAAATAGACATTTCTCCAAAGAAGACACACAGATGGCTAACAAACACATGAAGAGATGCTCAACATCACTCATTATCAGAGAAATGCAAATCAAAACCACTATGAGGTACCATTTCACACCAGTCAGAATGGCTGTGATCCAAAAGTCTACAAGCAATAAATGCTGGAGAGGGTGTGGAGAAAAGGGAACCCTCTTACACTGTTGGTGGGAATGCAAACTAGTACAGCCACTATGGAGAACAGTGTGGAGATTCCTTAAAAAACTGGAAATAGAACTGCCTTATGATCCAGCAATCCCACTGCTGGGCATACACACTGAGGAAACCAGAAGGGAAAGAGACACGTGTACCCCAATGTTCATCGCAGCACTGTTGATAATAGCCAGGACATGGAAGCAACCTAGATGCCCATCAGCAGATGAATGGATAAGAAAGCAGTGGTACATATACACAATGGAGTATTTACTCAGCCATTAAAAAGAATACATTTGAATCAGTTCTAATGAGGTGGATGAAACTGGAACCTATTATACAGAGTGAAGTAAGCCAGAAAGAAAAACACCAATACAGTATACTAACGCATATATATGGAATTTAGAAAGATGGTAACAATAACCCTGTGTACGAGACAGCAAAAGAGACACTGATGTACAGATCAGTCTTATGGACTCTGTGGGAGAGGGAGAGGGTGGGGATGTTTGGGGGAATGGCATTGAAACATGTATAATATCATGTATGAAACGAGTCGCCAGTCCAGGTTCAATGCATGGTACTGGATGCTTGGGGCTGGTGCACTGGGACGACTCAGAGGGACGGTATGGGGAAGGAGGAGGGAGGAGGGTTCAGGATGGGGAACACAGGTATACCTGTGGCAGATTCATTTCGATATTTGGCAAAACTAGTACAATATTGTAAAGTTTAAAAATAAAATAAAATTAAAAATAATAATAATAATATGTCTGACCTTTTAACAAAATTTAGTTTGCTCTACAAGGCTAGGGTAATGGCTTAAACTTTCCTTAAATTTTCAGTTTTCCTAATAAAATATACTACCTTGAACAAGTCATTAAATGTCTCTCGGCCTCCTTTCTCTAATACCTAAATAAATGGTTCAAAATGATTTCTATAATCTCTTCCAACTCAAAAATTATATGATCTAAGACATTAAAAGACAGTAATTATTAAGTGCGCTTTAGATATCAAAATAAAAGGACCAATGATCTCAAAATTGTACCATAAAATTCTACTAACCACATTATGTTGAGAGTTTGAATAGAAATTACAGTGATTATTCATAACCCATTCATAACCCAAAATAATTCTTATCCTTATGGAATTATTTTAATATGGCTTCTTAAAATGCTTTAATGCATTTAAAGTATTTAATTTATATCTCTTCAATATGCATACAGCTTTTTATGATCAAAAATCATTTTATTTTAAACTTAAGGGAATTAGACCTAAGCATGTTAAACATGTAGGGTAGTCACAAAATAGGAGCAGATCTTGGAGAAGTTTCTAGATTTATTTAAATTTCAGAACCACCTGAAATGCATACTTCTGATAAAAGTGTTTTGTATATAGTGATTATAGGCTGAGTCTCTTTCCTTGTGACTATTAAACACATGTGAGTTTGTTAGGTGAGAAAGTCTGTGACGGTGATTGTGTGAGTACAAATTAGCTTAGCCAAATGAGAAAGTGTAATAAGTTAGTCTTGTTTTGATTTTTTTTTTTTTTTAATTTTTTGCCACTACAAAAAAAAATTCACTAACAGCAATTCCAGCAACAGAGGATAAAAGTTAATATTTGTTCTTAATATTTATCATTTATGAAAATACAGCAGTTAATATAATAGAAAAACATAGTATTTAAGTCATTTTAAAAACATTTTAAAGCCAACACTTAAGATAAAAGTTAAACTCTAGAACTCATTTCAAAAGGTTAACTCTCTTCAGTCATCGGAATACACTGAGAAAATAAAAATACACAGTCACTTGAAAGAAATCCAGTTGAATCAAAAAATTCTTTAAAAGATGTATATTCTTTTTGAATTGTTATTTGTGTGAAAAATGACAACAGTTGAGGAGAGGTCAAATGATCTTATGTAGGAAGTGTCACATATATGTAAAGAACTAAATTTTGTTTAAGGTGAGTCTAAGCAGGAAATAACTCCCCCTCAAGAAACTGAAAACTCCTCTTTCACACAGCAGTTGAAAAGAGGCAGCCAATCTTGCCTAGGAGAATTCCAACTCCAAGGAAAGCAGTGATTGACAGTAAATGTACCGCAGATGCACAGGAGAGCTGCCACCTCATGCAGTTTTGTTACTGGTATTTTCTCAAGTGACGCAGACTGACAACAATTGAAAAGCATTTAATAGTGAGGATAAGAGCCATCTGTAGAAATCAACTGATGAGAGACATGTACTAAAAGGCTATGCTTTGAGCAAATGGCACAAATCTACTCAGTATTAACATGTTGCTTCGTTGCCTTGTGCATGCAATGCATGCTCAGTTGCTTTAGTCAAGTCTGACTGTTTCTGACCCTATGGATTGTAGCCCAGTAGACTCCTCTGTCCATGGGATTTTCCAAGCAAGAATACTGGAGTGGGTTGCTATGCTCTCCTCCAGGAGATCTTCCCAAACCAGGGATGGAAACCAGGTCTCCTACATTGCAGGCAAATTCTTTACCGCTGAGCCATTGGGGAAAACCATGCTGCCTCATTGGAGAACATAAACATATTAGGCCTAATTCTGGCATGTAACACATAGAGGTGAACATAGATACGTAAAAACTATCCCCTTAGCCATATATTTAAGGTTATTACAAGTTCCTTAGAATAAGGAGAAATGTTATAAGGTCCCAAGAAATCTCCTTTGCAGCTTCTTATATTATCTATTGTTTTTACCACAGAATTTAGATTCAATGCATTTTTCAATTAAAGTTTTATCTTCATAAAATTCATAACTAAAAGTCATGGTAGGTAATATTATATATTATTACTCATTTATATGGTTTATACCTGGATATTACTGGGAAGTATCTGAATATTAGTATACTAGGTGGCACCCCACTCCAGTACTCTTGCCTGGAAAATCCCATGGACAGAGGAGCCTGGTGGGCTGCAGTCCATGGGGTCGCTAAGAGTCGGACACGACTGAGTGACTTCACTTTCACTTTTCACTTTCATGCACTGGAGAGGGCAATGGCAACCCACTCCAGTGTTCTTGCCTGGAGAATCCCGGGGACGGGAGAGCCTGGTGGGCTGCAGTCCATGGGGTCACACAGAGTCGGACACGACTGAAGTGACTTAGCAGCAGCAGGGTATGTGTCTGAATTCTGCAACATACTAGTTATAATTACCAGTAATGGAATACAGAATTCAGCTGCTGCCAAGTCGCTTCAGTCATGTCCGACTCTGTGCGATCCCATAGACAGCACCCCACCAGCCCCCTCCCTGTCCCTGGGATTCTCCAAGCAAGAACACTGGAGTGGGTTGCCATTTCCTTCTCCAATGCATGAAAATAAAAAGTGAAAGTGAAGTCGCTCAGTCCTGTCTGACCCCTAGCGACCCCATGGACTGCAACCTACCAGGTTCCTCCATCCACGGGATTTTCCAGGCAAGAGTACTAGAGTGGGTTTCCATTGCCTTCTCCACCATTAGTGTTATTCACCTGGTTTACTCATATATCTAATATACAGGTGGAAATCATATAGTCTGGGTTAATTATATCTGCTGAGGTTTTTTAATTCTGAATTTTAAAAAGACTGAATTCTATAACTAGACTGCATCACTGTTTTCCCCAAATTCTAACATTTTCATGAAAGACAAATCAAATAACATTTTTTTTTAATTTGAGCTATAACTGACAGTTAACATGGTATCACTTTCAGATATAACAATTTGATGCATATATATATATTGTTAAATGATTACCACAAGTTTAATTAACATTCATCACCACACAGTTACATTTGTTTTTTCTTGTGATGAGAACTTTTAAGATCTACTCTTTAAGCAATAAATGTTTAGTAATATTTAATTAAATGGATATGCCTTGAATAGCTTATTTAGAATTATTTGATTTATATTACAGACTATTGTTTTTAACAGATGACAATCAATATAATATACCCTATGTGTCTGTTAATTTTTTATCTTCTTAAATAATAAAATCAATTGTATATTCATCAGACATTTTTCTGACATTAATAGGTAACTTCCTGATACATTTGGAGTGCAAAAGTAGTACAGTCTATTTCACAATGGACATCACATTTGCAAGATGATAGGACAGCAAAGAAAATATTTATCAATATGTGATATTCCCAAATATCTCCAAAATAACTGAATAAATGGTACAACAAGGAAAATTGTTAAATACAATTCCTTCTCCCTCATTTTTTGTTATTTATAGCTAGTAGTAAAAGCCAAGATAAATGGAAATGTTTCAGGCATGACATGGCATGAAACAGCGCGTTTGTTTTTCTCTTAACGAAATGAACACGGGTAAGAGTGGAACCTTACTTTCATAGAAGATATCACAGTTTCCAAAATTTTAAACACTAACACACTAAATTCACCTGTGTGTGCTTAGTCACTCAGTTATATCTGACTCTTTGCGACCCTATGGACTGTGGCCCACCAGGCTCCTCTGTCCATGGGGATTCTCCAGGCAAGAATACTGGAGTGGGTTGCTAGGCCCTCCTCCAGAGGATCTTCACAACCCAGGTCTCCAGCATTGTGGCAGATTCTTTACCAGCTGAGCCACCAGGGAAGTCCAAGAATACTGGAGTGAGTAGCTTATCCCTTCTCCAGGGGAACTTCCCCACGCAGCAATCAAACCAGGATCTCCTGCATTGCAGGCAGCTTCTTTACCAGCTGCGCTCCCCAGGAAGTCTAAATTCACCTATAGATGTGTAATATCACAAGTTGGTTAACTCCATGAAGTGTGTTTTTATGAGCATGATTCTTTGTTCCTCTTGTAGATTTTAAACAATAGAACTCAGGCATAAAACCAAATATCACATGTAAGCTTCAGGAAAAAGAAAAGAATTATTTTTGAATTTCTATTTTATAAATACTGTAATAGTACATGTTATAGGAAAAAATGAATAAAATGCAAATTTTAAACTACATTAAAGAAGAAAAGCTGCCATTTACAAGCAAAGGGCTAAAATGGAACACAGATCCAAAGACTTTGCTTGGAAAACTTTACCAAATCACAGATACTACAGAGAAGCAAAAAGTAGTCTGGCCAGTTAATAAAATACCAACATTGATTTAGCAATGCTTTTCCCTTGCAATAACTCTGGTGCAGACTCTGTAATCTTCATCCACATCTATATCACTCTATTCATTAAAAATCAGCCATAGGTATCACTGTCTTTCTGGAGAATATATTTGCTAGTTGTGACTTCTGGTTCAGAGTCATGAATAAAATAATTTTCTCATTTAGTCACTTCTTAAGTTTAGGTCCTTGCAGTGATTTTTACGGAGAAAGAAATGGCAACCCACTCCAGTACTCTTGCCTGGAAAATCCCATGGACAAAGGAGCCTGGTAGGCTGCAGTCCATGGGGTTGCGAAGAGTCGGACACGACTGAGCGACTTCACTTTCACTTTTCACTTTCATGCATTAGAGAAGGAAATGGCAACCCACTGCAGTGTTCTTGCCTGGAGAATCCCAGGGACGGGGGAGCCTGGTGGGCTGCCGTCTATGGGGTCACACAGAGTCGGACACGACTGAAGCAACTTAGCAGCAGCAGCAGCAGCAGCAGTGATTTTTAAATAAAAGGATTAAGGATTGTTTGAATGGTATGTGTGCTGTGTTACTTCAGTCATGTCCGACTTCTTGAGACCCTATGGACTGTAGCCCACTAGGCTCCTCTGTCCATGGGATTCTTCAGGCAAGAATACTGGAGTGGATTGCCATGTCCTCCTACAGGGGATGTTCCCAACCCAGAGATCAAACCTTTGTCTATCTCCTGTGTCTCCTGCATTGGCAGATGAGTTCTTTACCACTAGTGCCACCTGGGAAACCTTGAATAGTATGAATGATAATAAAAAAGCATCATTCAGGCAATTCCATCTCTCTTTTCCACTACTGTACTGTTGGCATTTAACACAGTACCTGATACATATTAGCAGCCAAGATATACTTGAATAACACCCTTTCTGGTCCATAATGCCACAGATTCAGTTACAATGTTAAAGGAAAAAATATGTCCTTGGGTACATTCTCCTGATATGCATTTATTGCTCTAAGGATGCCCTCTACATTCTTCCAGCTGCCTATTCTTTGGGTCATAAATTGTTTTACTCACGTACATCCTTCTTGCTCAGTCATTTATTCTCTTGTAAGGTGGCTATTTATTTTATGTGAACCTTCTTCAGGTGTGGTATACTAAAAGCTTCTATTGTATCCACCCCTTCATATTTGAAACCACATTTCTGAACTCTCTACATGCTTCATCCTTAGACACTTCATTTACATAGATTCAGAATTTAACCTGCTTTCTGTTGTTGACTCTGTCCTCTTCAAGTGTACTTGCTAAATTGCTGAACAACTTGTTCAAAAACTCTGAGAGAATATTTGCTCTGTTTTCAAACCCATGGCCTCTGCTTTTGTGAGTTTATAATCCAGTGATGGGGATAGACAATTACAGAATATGAAAGCAAGATGTACACAGTTGAAAAATAATCCCATTACACATGAAAGAATTTTGCTATGAAATATATAGCTAGAAAAATATGTTATGATATGGAAGAAAGAGAAAGTAGCCACTGACTGCTGGCCACTGGCCTTGTCCTATCAGGTTAAACCCTGATGTTGCTAGAAGTTAGTCTGATACTCTCAGCTAGGCCATGATATCCACTTATGGAATACAAACATTTTCATAGGAAACCAACATCAGACAAGGTCATCTTGTGTTTGTATTGGATCAAGACAAAATAAGACCACTCTATACAAATGTCTGAGCAGAAACAATAAAAAGAATATTATGCAAACTACAAAAATCATCATAAAGCTACTCTGTAGGCTTTATGGTTGCTAATTCTTTACTAATAACAGCTTCAGCTTTCATAATAATGACTAAACCCAATGACAGAATTACCTGACAGCATCCAAAGCAAAGACCTGCAGCCTGAACCTGCTCCCAAATTATTTCACACACATCCATATTCCTTTTAACACTCTCTGATGGAGACATACTCTGAGTCTTCTTGTGTAGTCTCCCTTATTGCAATGTACCAAAAACCCAACTTGTTTATTTGAATAAAGGTATGTTTCTGGTTATAAAGCAGAGACATTATTTTACCAACAAAGATCCATATAGTCAAAGCTATGGTTTTTCCAGCAGTCATGTATGGATGTGTGAGAGATGGATCATAAAGAAGGCTGAGCACCAAAGAACTGATGACTTTGAACTGTGGTGTTGGAGAAGACTCTTGAGAATCCCTTGGACTGCAAGATCAAACCAGTCAATCCTAAAAGAAATCAATCCTGAATATTCATTGAAAGGACTGATGCTAAAGCTGAACCTCCAATACACTGGCCACCTGATATGAAGAACTGACTCATTGGAGAAGACCCTGATGCTGGGAAAGACTGAAGGCAGGAGGAGAAGGGGATGACACTGGATGAGATGGTCGGATGGCATCACCAAGTCAATGGACATCAGTTTGGGCAAGCTCCAGGAGATAGTTATGGACAGGGAAGACTGGCATGCTGCAGTCCATGGGGTCACAAAGAGTCAAACACAATTGAGTGACTGAACAACAGCAATTGTTTCTGGTATTCTCTTAACAGGAGAACATTAACATGCATTTTCATATTTTTCATGGAAAGGAGTAACTATTTGAATAAAATTTCTCATTTATGAATTGAAGTTTCCTGGAGGATAAATTATATAATATCAGCCTATTCATTAATCTCTCAATCCATAAATTTTTCTGCTTTCCTGTGTACACAAGTGGCTATTATATAAAAATAGAAAGGTTCCCTTTATGTACAATTGTTCAGTGACTCAATACAATAAACATAATATTTATTTTGAAATACTGGTCATTGCTGCATAAATATATGCTCATATTCAATATCTAAAAAGCATTCATGACAAAATGTTTTACATTGTTACTTTTGATCAAGATTTTTTAATTAATAAATATTTTTATGGGAAGTTATTTTCTTTGTTATAAGGGAAAGAAATGTGTTCCTTACTTCTTACTGTGAAATAAGATTTCTGAACTACATTCCCCAAGGTCCTTCAACTCTACATGATTCTATGTTAGAATCCACAAGTTTCCAAGATCCTAAACATATCCCAACATCTGAAAATGTATTCAACATTTGTTAGACCATATGCTCTGAATAAATCAGTTTTTGCAACATATTAACTAAATAGATACTGAACTATGTTAATAGTAAAATGTAAAGGTATTTCTAAATATGACCCTACAGCTGAGGCACGTTACAGATATGTGGTTCAGTCTGCAATATTAAAAGCAATTAAGTCAGTCTTTTGAACAAGCAGCTGTCATTGTGCCCAGAGTATGTGATAGGAAATTAAAAGTTATAAAATTTAAGGAGTAGATAGCTTGTATTTGTTTCATTATAATATTTAACAACTGGATGGTTTTGATCTCGGATAAGTCACCTTTCTAATTCTTTTCCACAGTTACAGACCAACTCTTTGAAATATGGCCGTTAGGCGAATCTCTGTGAAGAGAATATTTATTAGAGGACAAATTCATCGTTTACCATAATGGAAAATATATTTTTAGTTCTTTTAGTCAACAGAGGTAAATTTTAACCCAGAAGACATATTTTTGTTACAATTTGCAATATTTTTACAAGGTATAATATTGGTTCATTATTTCAATTAGTAAAAGCTGGTAAAAATGCTAGTAATTTAGTCAAGTTTTCAGGACAATTATAAGGTTTACCGAATCAGTAGAAATAAAGTATGGGAATAGATTAGGCCCTTATGCAATTTTTTGAAAGTCTGTAATCCAATAATGTTTTTAATTTTTACTTTTTTACAACTTGCCCAATCAATTTTAACAAGCTTTTCAAATTACCATAAACCTATACCAACATAAGTGTCAGTTCCACTGAATAAGCACAAGTTTAGGAATTTTTACACTATACATGTCTTTGTTAGCGTTCTTGATTTTTTCCTTCCAGTCTCTTCTAATCTCCTTTACTTTTCTAACTCATGCCTGTGTGCATGCCACTTCAGTCATGTCTGACTCTTTTGTGATCCCATGGACTACAACCCACCAGGCTCCTCTCTAGCTCACTCTGTGCTGAAATAAAAAATAATGCTAGAATCATTAAATCATAAACCCTAAGTAGGATGAGACCTTGGAAATCATATAATACAACCTGCAACCAAATACAATAATATCTTATATGATGCCTCTTCACACATTTATAATTAGATTATAAACTCTTAATGAGTTAAGGTTTTCCATAAAACCTAAAGAACTTTAAAAATGTAATCAAAGCTCAAGTCACAAATAAAAGTAGTCACAGCAAAAAATGAGTCACAACAAAGTGTATTTATTAAAACTTTAAATGCACTGCTATTGTGTTGTTGGACCATGAAGTCCCAAACTGCAGCATGAGACATCACAAGGAGTCACCAGTAAAGAAGTCAATAGCATTCAGAAAGCTTCAGACATGTCTTTCCAACCTCTCACCTGGTTCACCCCCTACTTCTCAATTCCCCTCCAATTCAACTCTAAGCTCCATGCCATAAAGAACACTATTCAGGACCACAGGACTAGAACTTCTAGACTACCCTCTTTAAACCCATGCCATTATGTTCCACTATAGGGCAACCAGAAGACATGCCTGCTAGGCATGTAATATTTAGACTCTGGCCACCTGATGTGAAGAACTGACTTGTTGGAAAAGACCCTGATGCTGGGAAAGATTGAAGGCAGTAGAAGAAGTGGATGAAAGAGGATGAGACAGTTGGATGGCATCACCAACTCGATGGACATGAGTTTGCAAGCTCCGGGAGTTGGTGATGGACAGGGAATCTTGGCATGGTGCAGTCCATGGGGTCGCAAAGAGTCGGACATGGCCAAGCAACTGAACTGAATTGTTAAGTGTTTAAATGCAAAAGTGACATTATGTCCATAACTTACTTTTAACCAGTTCTGAAAACTATCTATCTAAATACACACGCATATAAATATACACACATATATGCAGAGAGGGACAGACAGAAGTATAAAGTAAATGTAGCAAATGTTAACATTCATTAAATATATGTGAATAGTTTCTAGAATTGTTTATCTATACCTGCAACTGTTTTCTAAGTCTCAAACTATGGCAAAAAAGAAACAAAAAATGAAATAACTACTTTATTTTTAGTAAATATCTTTAAAAGTTTGTTCTTTTCAAATGTGTCACCTCGGATTTCTATGTGTGATGACACACAATTTCTGAAATTCTAAACCTTGGAGCAAGTTACTTAACTATTCTTTGCCTGAGTTTGCTCATCTGAAAAATGGCAATGAAAATAGCACTTACGTCATAGGTTTGTTACAAGCATTAAATTAGTTAATAAACAGAAAGTTTCAGTTCTAATTTCTCTCTTTTTATATATGTGCTTAGGCGCTCAGTCATGTCTGACTCTTTGAAACCCCATGGATTGTAGCCAGCCAGGCTCCTCTGTCCCTGGGGATTCTCCAGGCAACAATACTGGAGTGGGTTGCCATGTCCTCCTCCAGCAGATCTTCCCAATCCAGGGATTCAACCCAGGTCTCCTGTATTGCAGGTGGATTCTTTACTGCCTGAGCCACCAGAGAAGTCCATGAATACTGGAGTAGGTAGCCTGTCCCTTCCTCAGGAGATCTTCCTGACCCAGAAAATGAACTGGGGTTTCCTGCATTGCAGACAGATTCTTTACCAGCTGAGCTATCAGGAAGCCCATATATATACATATATACATATATATATACATATATATATATATATATATATATTCTGATATTCACTCACTTGATATCTAGGCCATTCTGTATTAAATGCTTTAGCAGGAGAGAGGAAATCAAGTGATTTGGGTGCACTGAGGAGAAAGAGGTCATAGAGGACAGAACTGAAAATGAAATAAAAGATATGGCAAATCTCTCCCTTATTTTCCAATAGCTAAGTCAGTCCTTAAGGGATCCTAGAGGTTTAACACGGAGAAGGCAATGGCACCTCACTCCAGTACTCTTGCCTGGAAAATCCCATGGACGGAGGAGCCTGGTGGGCTACAGTCCATGGGGTCGCAAAGAGTCGGACATGACTGAGCAACTTCACTTTCACTTTTCACTTTCATTCATTGGAGAAGGAAATGGCAACCCACTCCAGTGTTCTTGCCTGGAGAATCCCAGGAACAGAGGAGCCTGGTGGGCTGCCGTCTATGGGGTTGCACGGAATCAGACACGACTGAAGCAACTTAGCAGCAGCAGCAGCATAATTCCTGTACTCTTAAACTGAGTCTAAGATTTGTATCTGCTAAATAAGATATTAAGTACCTTGAATTTACCTTGAAATATGGCTCCTTGTTATTTCCGTGATAGCACTTCTTAATGCGCTGTGCTGTATTTAACTCTTCAGTCGTGTCTGACTCTTTGCAATCCCATGGACTATAGCCCACCAGGCTCCTCTGTCCATGGGGATTCTCCAGGCAAGAATACCCTACTCCAAGGGAATCTTCCCAAACAAGGGATTGAACCCAGGTCTTGTGCATTGCAGGCAGATTCTTTACCAGTTGAACTACCAGGGAAGCCCACATTTACTATTACTCACCCCTTATCTTCTTGTACCAGCAACACTAGTTTCTTCATCAATCTTCAAACACACCAGAACTCTCTTCCCTCCAAAGTTTCACAATTGCTGTTCTGCTATCTGTAGTATACTTGCCTCAGGTATCCATAAACAAATCTTCCCTATTTTTTTGTTTTTACCCAAAACCCACTTCTTATTGAGGTCTTTTGTATATTTTAATTTGAAATTTTCAACAGCCTCCACATCATTTCACACCATCCAACTAACTTATCATCATCTAACATACCATATATTTACTCATTTATATTGTCTGTCTACCCCATTGAATGATGGTAGCAATATGTGCCTTCTTTTCTACTGCTATAACCTCATATTGTTAGAAAAATCCTAAACACATTAGGCAAAGAATACACATTTACAATGAATAGATAAATCCATCATTATGTAATTATCAGTTCAGTCACTCAGTCATATCCGACTCTAATCTATACTATAACTTACTAATATGGAATAAAATAAATATTAACTGTCCTACCATATTTGTGTTTACTAAGGTGACTACTTTTTTTTAAGTTTTCAGTAGTTTGATCAACATGATTTTTCCCTTCCTTGAAAAAGAAGCATAATATTAAAAAAAAAAAAAAAAGAAGCATAATATGTCACTCATGTCTAAATAAAGGGGTAATATTATTGGTGGAAGGACTAGGAAAAGCATACCTGCAAGGTAATGCTGCCAGCCTCTTATAGAACAGCCCCAACTTCCCTACTAACGCACTGTCTAGCTTTAACCATCTGAGTGATTCTAAGAGCTCTCAGTTCAGTTCAGTTGCTCAGTTGTATCCAACTCTTTGCGACCCCATGGACTGCAGCACACCAGGCCACCCTATCACCAACTCCCGGGTTTTACTCAAACTCATGTCATTGAGTTGGTGATGACATCCAACCATCTCATTCTCTGTAGGCCCCTTATCCTCCCAACTTCAATCTTTCCCTGCATCAGGGTCTCTTTTCAAGTGAGTCAGTTCTTCGCATCAGGTGGCCAAAGGATTGGAGTTTAAGCTTCAACATCAGTCCTTCCAATGAACATTCAGGACTGATTTCTTATTTCTTTTAGGATGGACTGTTTGGATCTCCTTGCAGTCCAAGGGATCCTCAAGAGTCTTCTCCAACACCACAGTTCAAAAGCATCAAATTTTAAGCACTTAGCTTTCTTTGTAGTACAACTTTCACATCCATATATGACTATTGGACAAACCATAGCCTTGACTAGATGGACCTTTGTTGGCAAAGTAATATCTCTGCTTTTTATTATGCTGTCTGGGTTGGTCATAACTTTCCTTCCAAGGAGTAAGCGTCTTTTAATTTCATGGCTGCAGTCACAATCTGCAGTGATTTGGGAGCCCCCAAAAATTAACTATGCCCCTGTTTCCACTGTTTCCCCATCTATTTCCCATGAAGTGATGGGACCGGATGCCATGATCTTAGTTTTCTGAATGTTGAGCTTTAAGCCAACTTTTTCACTTTCCTCTTTCACTTTCATCAAGAGGCTCTTTAGTTCTTTTTCACTTTCTGCCATAAGGCTGGTGTCATCTGCCTATCTGAGGTTATTGATATTTATCCCCACAATCTTAATTCCAGCTTCTTGATTCCAGATTGTTGCTTCCTCCAACCCAATGTTTCTCATAATGTACTCTGCATATAAGTTAAATAAGCAGGGTGATAATATACAGCCTTGGCATACTCCTTTCCTGATTTGGAACCAGTCTGTTGTTCCATGTCCAGATCTAACTGTTGCTTCCTGACCTGCATACAAATTTCTCAAGAGGCAGGTCAGGTGGTCTGGTATTCCCATCTCTTCAAGAATTTTCCAGTATTGTGATCCGCACAGTCAAAGGCTTTAGCATAGTCAATAAAGCAGAAATAGATGTTTTTCTGGAACTCTCTTGCTTTTTCCATGATCCAGCAGATGCTGGCAATTTGATCTCTGGTTCCTCTGCCTTTTCTAAAACCAGATTGAACATCTGGAAGTTCACAGTTCACATACTGCTGAAGCCTGGCTTGGAGAATTTTGAGCATTACTTTACTTGCATGTGAGATGTGTGCCATTATGTGGTAGTTTGAGCATTCTTTGGCATTGCCTTTCTTTGGGATTGGAACGAAAACTGACTTTTACCAGTCCTGTGGCCACTGCTGAGTTTTCCAAATTTGCTGACATATTGAGTTGCAGCACATTCACGGCATCATCTTTCAGGATTTAAAATAGCTCAACTGGAATTCCATCAGCTCCACCAGCTTTGTTCATAGTGATGCCTCCTAAGGCCCACTTGACTTAGGAGTTTTAGGGATGACTATGCTGCTGCTACTAAGTCGCTTCAGTCGTGTCCAACTCTGTGCGATCCCATAGATGGAAGCCAACCAGGCTCCCCCATCCCTGGGATTCTCCAGGCAAGAACACTGGAGTGGGTTGCCATTTCCTTCTCCAATAGGGATGACTATACTACACTTAATAATAAGCTAGGCAAATCTTCAAATCTTCTTTTACTGTTCTATTGGATAAAAATAAAGCCAACTATATTTGACTTCTGAATTTAGATAACTATTCTGAATAACTTTGTAATCATTTGTAGTGATTAAGGATTGATGTATGGTGGAAAATATCATCTTGATCAGAAGGTAAAAATTAGTTAAATATAATTACAGACATAGAAATTTTTTAAAAATCATATTAAGAATGTATGAATAGGGACTTCCCTGGTGGTTCAGTGGTTAAGACTGAGCATCCACTTAAGGGGCATGAGTTCCATCACTGGTTGGGAAACTAATATCTCACATGCCATGTGGTATGGCCAAAAAGATTATTTTAATTAAAAGAATTTTTAAAGAATGTGTGAATAAACGAGTTCAAAATATTACACAGAGTGAAGTAAGCCAGAAAGAAAAACACCAATACAGTATACAAACACATATATATGGAATTTAGAAAAATGGTAATGATAACCCTGTATGTGAGACAGCAAAAGAGACACAGATGTATAGAACAGTCTTTTGGACTCTGTGGGAGAGGGAGGGGGTGGGATGATTTGGGAGAATGGCATTGAAATATGTATAATATTATATATGAAACAAATCGCCAGTCCAGGTTCAATGCAGGATACAGGATGCTCGGGGCTGGTGCACTGGGATGACCCAGAGAGATGGTACGGGGAGGGAGGTGGGAGGGGGATTCGGGATGGGGAACACGTGTACACCCGTGGTGGATTCGTGTTGATGTATGGCAAAACCAAGATGTATGGCAAAACCAATACAATATTGTAAGGTAATTAGCCTCCAATTAAAATAAATAAATTTATATTTTTAAAAAATTTCTGCTTAAAAATAGCATAGGTAATAATGTTAAGTATTTCATAGCTTTCCTTCCAAGGAGCAAGTGCTTTTGATTTCATGGTTGCAGCTTCCACTTTTTCACCTTCTATTTGCCATGAAGTGATGGGACTAGATGCCATGATCTTTGTTTTTTGAATGTTGAGTCAATCCAGCTTTTTCACTCTTCTCTTTTATCCTCATCAAGAGGCTCTTTAGTTCCTCTTCACTTTCTTCCATTAGAGTGGTATCATCCTCACATTTGAGGTTTTTAATATTTCTGGGTTTAGAAAAGGCAGAGCAACCAGAGATCAAATTGCCAGCATTCACTGGATCATGGAGAAAGCAAGGGAGTTCCAGAAGAACATCTACTTACGCTTCATTGACTATGCTAAGCCTTTGACTGTGTGGATCACAAGAAACTGTAGGAAATTCTTAAAGAGATGGGAGTACAAGATCACTTTACCTGTCTCCTGAGAAAACTGTATGTGGGTCAAGAAGCAACAGTTAGAATCAGATATGAAATAACAGACTGGTTCCAAATTGGGAAAAGAGTATGACAAGATTGTACATTGTCACTCTGCTTATTTAACTTTATATGCAGAGTACATCATATAAAATGCTGGGCTGGGTGAACCACAAGCTGGAATCAAGATTGCTAGGAGAAATACCAACAACTTCAGATATTCAGATGATACCACCCTATATGGCAGAAAGTGAAGAGGAACTAAAGAGCCTCTTCATGAGGGTGAAAGAGAAGAGTGAAAAGGCTAACTTGAAACTTAACATTTACAAAATAAAGATCATGGCATCAAGTCCATCACTTCATGGCAAATAGAAGGCGAAAAAGTAGAAGCAGTGACAGATTTATCTTCTCAGACTCCAAAATCACTGCAGACAGTGACTGCAGCCATGAAATTAAAAGACACTTGCTCCTTGGAAGGAAAGGTATGACAAACCTAAATAGCATGTTAAAAAGCAGCGATATCACTTTGCCAACAAAAGTCCATACAGTTAAAGCTATGGTTTTTCCAGTAGTCATGTACAAATATGAGAGCTGGACCATAAAGAAGACTAAACACTGAAGAATTGGATGTTTTTGAACTGTGATGCTGGAGAAGACTCTTGAGAGTCCCTTGGATGGCAAGGAGATCAAACCAGTCAATCCTAAAGGAAATCAACCCTCAATATTCATTGGAAGGACTAATGCTAAAGCTGAAGCTCCAATGTTTTGGCCACCTGATGCAAAGAGTTGACTCATTGGAAAAGACCCTGCCGCTGGGCAAGACTGAAGGCTAAAGAAGAATGAGCAGCAGAGGATGAGATGTTTAGATAGCATCACCTACTCAGTGGACATGAATCTGAGCAAATTACAGAAGATAGTGGAGGACAGAGGAGCCTGGCATGCTGCAGTCCATGGAGTCTCAAAGAATCAGACACAACTTAGTGATTAAACAACATCAATAAATAAATAGAAAGCAAAACTCCTTTCCCATTATTATATTTTAGAAATGTAGTATGTTGTATTCAATTCACACTAAAATAGAAAATATAAATTAATAAAATCAATTAGAGGAACAATAACAGATCTAAAGATTGATATCCAGAAAAATGAATAGCTCTTAACTGTATGTCATAAATCATTCGCATTTGACCCCAGAATTACTAACAATCTTCTGGGTTGCTTTGGATCAATTTTGAAGAATATAAGACTGTTTTTGCAGTATGGTAGTTTTTTGCTTTTTTTGTTTTATCCTTTGGAAAATACATCCAACTTAGTTCACCAGTTTCACATCCTTTAAGTAAAATGTTTGGAATCACCTTCAAGGGTCCTTACTGTTCTACAGTCAAAATGTATTCATAGTTATTTAGGAGTTCATACTTCCCATAGCTGGAAAATGTTGCCTGAAAAGAAAGGCAAACTATTTTCAATATTTTGAAAGCCTGAAAAGAATGTAGAAGACAGAACATGTCTATGAACAGTGCAGTAAATCAACTTATTTGGGAATTTTGTTAAAATGTAGCTTCTGATTCAGTAAGTCTGGGATTTGCACCTGATATTCTCCATCACTAATCAGTTTGCCACGTGATGCTGATGCTGCTGGTCTGCTGGCCACACTGTGAATAATAAGATTTTGGAAACAATGCCCTCTCAAGTACATTCAATGAAGAACGTAAAAATGTGGAAATGAAGAATAACCATGACTGTAAGTTTGGGCCTCTTCCTTCTATTTTAATGAATGCAAAAAAAAAAAGAGGTAGTGTGTCACAAGAGCCAAAACATGGAAACAACCTAAATGTCTAAAGACAGATGAATAGATAAAGAAGTGGCACATATATACAATGGAATACTACTCGAGTCATAAAAAGAACAAAATTAGGCCATTGGCAGCAACATGGATTCAACTAGAGATTGTCATACTAAGTAAAGTAAGTCAGAAAGAAGACAACAAATATATAATACCACTTATATGTGGAATCTAAAATATGGCACCAATGATTCTATCTACAAAACACAAATAGACTCACAGACAGAGAGAACAGATTTGTGGTTGCCAAAGGGGAGTGTGGGGGGATAGGGATGTATGAGAGTTGGGGTTGTTAAATGCAAACTATTGTTCTTAGGATGGATAAACAACAAGGTCCTAATGTATAGCATAAGGAACTATACTGGATATCCTATGACAAACCATAATAGAAAAGAATATTAAAAAATAACGTTATGTATGTGTACAACTGAGTTACTTTGCTATACAGCAGAGATTGGCACAGCATTATAAATCAACTATATTTCAACTTTTTAATGCAAATAAATAAAAAAGAGGAAAAAAAGAGGTACTGTGTTAAAACTGAGCAAAAAGCTCTGGAATCAGACAGAAGAGTTTGAATACTGATTTAAAACTTATATAATCTGTTAAAGTATAAAATAATATTTACAACAAAGAGCTGTTATGAGAATTAAATAAGAATAATAAATACAATGTCATAATAGCATTCATAAATACTAGTGCGAGTGGTTTCTCTCCTTACTTCATAATCATCTCATGTTGTTTTCCTAGATGAGTGCTAAGTGTTTTTTCTCATTTTTTTGCTTTGAGTTTAATTTCTTAGTCTCAAAATTATCCTCTACTTCTCAAAATACTCCCTGTTAGTCTTGGACCAATTTGATGTTAGTTAATTTTAAACCATCTAAACAAAAAGTTTTAAAATATATATAATATCACTCAACAACAAAAATTTTAAATATGTTTGGCTGTAAATTTTAAAAAATATATATATTGTGTGTGTGTATATATATATATATATATACCAGAATCTATGTATTCAACTAATAACTGGAAAATACATACTTCAGGGATGCTAAAGAATCTCAATTTAGAATTATTATTTTGGAATAAGCAGAGCCTTTATAAACAAAGCATGATTTTTTCAAGTTTCATTATTTTGTAATCTCACTTCACTTTTGGCCAGAAATTGTATTTCTACTTTGATCATCCACTTTATATATCACATTTGGCACATTTTAACTTCTTTTAATGGCAAAAACAGAACTGACTCTATAAATTTGAAGATTTGCCACTGTTAAGAATTTTTCAATGTACACCCTACAGAATGCAAGACAACACCCACAAAGGAACCTGAAACAGTATGAGCAATGGTGATATTACTGTTTTTTCTGGCTCCTATTGTAATTACTGCAAAGGGAACATCATTCATGCCAATGAACCAGTTTGAGTATGCTCTTCAATCAATCCCATTTTCTAAGTGTCACACCTCATATGTTTTCATGTAGATTTTAATGAGAAATAGGAAGACTTGGATTTTTATTCTACCCGTCCTATTTCCAGCACACTCTGCACCAATAATATAATTCTACAGCATTTGCTATCTTTTTAACCCACACCACACCTCTAATTAACTTAGCTGATGTCCCTAAAATGGAAAGGGAAAGCTGAATTAAAAGGCAGATGCTCACTATGCCACATTACTGTTGCAAATTCACTGGCACATATGGGAGCCAGAAGCCCAGATCACAAGGATCATGAATTCTGGAAGTCTCTCCACTAAAACCAGGACATTGGCAACAAACTTTTGGAATCTGAAAAAATTTACAATGTACTGGCAAACTTTTTTATATTTGCTTGCTCTTCCAAATGCTTTTCCAACCTTCCCCCAACACACCTGCTTCCTCTGGGATTGTCAAGGTAGCATCAGCTACAGCAACTCTGCTTTCTAGAAAATGACCAAGCCAGATGACACCTTCAGCCTATGCACACCTGAATCCTAAAAGCATGGAACAGATAAAGCACTACAAGGTGGTAAAATCATCTTCAAAAACATTTTACTGCTCCATTTATTTTAAGGTTTTCCAGGACTTTTCTCTGAATTTACAATGTATATTATCATACATTGATATTTTCTTCATTGAGTTATTCAATTGCATTAATTTGATTTTTTAAGAATTGTTTTGTTCATTTAACAAATATATGTGGAACGACTTGTGAAGGGGGTAGCGGTTTAGTCACTATGTCATGTCTAACTCTTCTAACCCCATGGACTGTAGCCTGCCAGGCTCCTCTGTCCATGGGATTTCCCAGGCAAGAATACTGGAGTGGACTGCCATTTCCTTCTCCAAGGGACCTTCCAGACTCAGGGATCAAACCCAGGTCTCCTGCATTGCAGACAGTATTTCAGGTGGATTCTTTACAGACTGAGACACCTGGGAAATCCATTTGTGAAGGCAGGATAATGTATTTATTAAGATTTATATTGTAAAGTTAAAAAATAAAATAAAATAAATTTAAAAAAAGATTTATAGCTCTGTAGTCACGTCTTTTGAATTAAATTCATTCTTAGGAAAATCATTTGATCCCACTAAGCAGTGTTTTATTTAATTGTGAGTAGAAGCAGAAATCTCATAGAGTTATAGTTGGAGTTAAAGATATAAACAAATGTCTATTTCTTAGCACAGTTGTTGATACATAATAAATAATAAATAAATAAACATTACTAGAAGTCTCAGTTATGAGCATTTTAAAGAGCAATAAAAACCAAGGAAGACCCAGTCCTTAGTTTCCAGAAATTTAACACCCACCAGGAAAACTCAAAATGGAACACAGATACCTAATCTAGCTAAATACCTATCTTTTACCTATAAAAAAAAGAATGGCTTACATGTGAAAAAAGGGAGGAAAACACACAAAAATTCCAGCAGGGTTCACCTTGAGTCAGGATTGTTAAGGTGATATTCTGGAGACCTAGACTCTAAAATACTAATGATTCCTAGTGTCAATATGGACTTGCACATTTGCCTCTCCTGAGCTAGAGAATCTTCTTCCACTCTCTATCTAACAAACCTGTTATCTTTCAAGAACTCACTCAATGATCACTGCTGTTACTTTCAGCGCCTCTATGACTAGTCGAACACTGCTGATAGTGTTTGCATATGCCTCTATTCTCATACTGTTCCCACCGCATTGAAGCTAGTTGTATGTATGCAGCTGTGACCTTTTTCAGAAACAGAACCATGTTTCATTTTTTATTCTATGACCCAGCAACAGGCATTCAGTACTCCATAATGGCTTTTTTGTTGTTTATCTGTTTTTGTTTGAGCTTTTGAATATATAAATGAGTAAAGGTGACATACTGGCTGGACTTGGGATGAAAATAATTTTATAGACAGAACTTGGCAAAGTAGGCATGTATCACAGGTGAAGGATAAAGACACAAAAAGGAGAGAGGTAAGGCATGTTTACCAAAATCAAGTTCTTGGAATGGCAGGAGATTGAAAATGGAAGCCAGACCTAGCATAAAATTTTGGAACAGCACAGGTGTAAATCCAAAGGCAAATGGTTGCTTAAAAATAAAAACAGTCAGGAAAACTAGGTAAAGCTCTATGCTTAATTAAATCTTTCTTCTTTTACCCACTCCTTGTCTTAAAATACTTGCTGTGTTCATAGAATTTCTTTCTTATGTCCACAGGGAGATTAGGCTACCCAAACCACACTGTTAAATGTAGTTTACAAAGAAATACAATTCAGATAGATGAGAATTCTCTGCTAAGCAAGGGATTTAGAATCACAGGGCTGTTTGCTGCCTCTGGTACCCTTCTATAAAGATTTTTTTCCCAAAAATAGTCAATATCAAAGGTCACACATTTAAAAAGTCACTTGGAATTAGAAGCCTGAGAGAAAATGCTTAGCAGAAAATGTTTTGGCAAGCTTTTAAAGCCTTTCATTGAGTTGGCAACAAGACAGACCATGCTGGCCTCCTAAGCAAGCAGAGCAAATGTGTCATTTCAGAGGTGACAGAAAAGCTTCCTGTCCCTAAATAGCACACTCACCTGTTTCTTTTTCAAGAGCAGAGATTCACTCCTTAATGTTGAGGTACCAAGCTCTACTGAAATGCACAAACCTCTGAAAGGAAGGGGGCGAGGAATAAAATTAACACATGCTTAGTGACTACAGTCATGCATTGTACTGAGCTTTTCATACATATTTGGTTATTAAATCTAGATATCACATTTGAGGAAAAAATTCTAGTTCGGAAAAGTTAATCTATTTGCCAAAAGTTATACAGCTAGCCTAGACAGAATTTAAATTTAACCTTAGGTCTGATTCAAAATTGCTTTTATGTTATTAATTTACTTGGAACAACTGACTGGCTCAAAATTGGGAAAGGAGTATGACAAGGCTCCATATTGTCACCCTACTTATTTAATCTATATGCAGAGTACATCATGGAAAACGCCAGACTGGATGAATCACAAACTGGAACCAAAATTGCAAGGAGAAATATCAACAGTCTCAGATATGTAGATGATACCATTCTAATACCAGAAAGAGAAGAGGAACTAAACAGTCTGTTGATGAGGGTGAAAGAGGAGAGTGAAACAATTGGCTTGAAACTCAACATTCAAAAAACTAAGATCATGGCATCTCATTCCATCACTTTATGGTAAACAGGGGATAAAATGGAGTCACTGAGGACAGTGACTGCAGCCATGAAATTAAAACAGACTTGCTCCTGAGAAGGCAAGCTATGACAAACCTAAACAACGTAGTAAAAAGCAAACATCACTTTGCTAACAAATGTCTGTATAGTCAAAGCTATCGTTTTTCCAGTAGTCATGTACAGATGTGAGAGTTGAACCATAAAGAAGTCTGAGCACCAAAGAATTGATGCTATTAAACTGTGTACTGGAGAAAACTTCTGAGAGTCCCTTGGACACCAAGGAGGTTGTCAAACCAATCAATCCTAAAGGAAATCAGTCCTGAATATTCATTGGAAGGACTGATTCTGAAGCTGAAGTTTCAACAGTTGGGCCAGCTGTTGTGAAGAGTTGACCCATTGGAAAAGATCCTGATCTTGGGAAAGACTGAAGGCAGGAGGAGAAGGGTGCAACAGAACATGAGATAGTTGGATGGCATCATCAACTCAATGGGCATGAGTATGAGCAAACTCTGGGAGTTAGTGGAGGACAGGGGAACCTGGCCTGCTACAGTCCATGGGGTTGCAAAAGAGTCAGACATGATTCAGTTGCTGAACAACAATACCTGTCCTAAACTTACCAACTGATCACTAGATGGAAGCAAAATTTGGTAAGGAAAAGAACAGAAAGCATTTGAGAGGACTGCATATTGGTGAGGAATTAAGGAAGAAGGACTATGACATGCCAAAAGGAAAAAGGAGAAAGCAAAACACAAAAGATCTCACAACCTAAACATCTGAGAGTTAAATTAAGACCAGCTCCTTAGGAAGTCCTCCAGTACAAAGGAATTTAACTACAATATTTGCATATATTTCTTGGAAGAGGATAAATAATTTTCCCTCTACCCTTCTAGGTTCTTGGCCGAGATATTCCCTGTAATAAAAAAAGATGAATATGAGAAAAATAAACAGAAGTTTAATAACATCTAATCTCCTGTATACATGGGAGATACCCAAGAAAACTGAGGAACTCCCTGGAATGTTCCAGACCACCACCTTATTTATCATCTTCAGTCAAAGACAAAGGAAAAATTTATGGGTTAGACAAAATATGTCTTTCATCAAGGTTATTTTCATTTTAAGGAATGATCCTAACTTTGTTTGTATGAATAAACAAAAAAACTTTATGTATATACTTTTCTAAGAAATATATAACAGATAAATTCAACTTACTTAACAATCATTTTAAACAATATGATGGTAGTTAAAAGGCAAGTATGAATGGTAGTTATGTATGAATAAGTATGAATGGTAGTTAAAAGGCAAGTGCATATCCTTTCCTTGTGCAAAACAGGTGACTACTTTGAAAAACAGGTGACCTAGATGGGGAAAGGTAAGAAGAGCAAAAAAATTGTCTTCAACATTTCAAACTTATTTTTGTTTCTGCTTCTGTTTGTTTGAATCAGATCTAATTTGTTGCCATAAATATTCTGACTATTGGTAAACTCTATCACTAATTTGAATACAGTTTTCATAAAATATGGTATGTTTGAAAGACTAATGTTATAAGTCTTCCTAGATGATTTAAGTTTTCAGAATTAAAATAATAACAAAATAACTTCATTGACCTGGTCCCTAGGCACTTGACATTCTTGTTAGGCACAATTCATTTAAAAGTTCTACAGAAATGTCCTTTTCCCATATATAAATATCCTTAAATAGACACTCGATCCAAAGTTTGGAAATACTGGCTCAGCCTGGCAGCACTGCCATAATCCTCCTTTACACTGTATCTAAAATAGATAAAGATTCACAAGGTTTTATTTATGTGTATTCTAGAAAATCATAATGATTTGGCCATTTCTGGTCAAAGATAGCATACAATGTTACAACCTTGGCTAGACTGTATTTGCTTACAGAGCAATGATTTCATTTTGTTTTAGCCACTTCTAAGATGTATGACCCCAGACAAATAACATCCACCTGCTCATCATTTACTGAGCATGTGATTTTGTTGGCTCTTTCCAAAGCTTTCTGCTTTGATTTTTCCAGTGCAGCAGTTACTATAGAAACAATGTCACTGAAATATAAAGTGTAGTGATATATCAAATCATGGTAGAACATATGTTAGATAACATATGTTAGATATGTTAGATGCATGTGTGCTTGTGTATAGTTGTATATACTTTATACAATGTATACACATCTATGCAAGTATATATGCTTGCTGAATATGCATGAGTGTGTATACTAGTGCATATACCAGTTTATAGTACAGATCTACATGTAACTTGTTAACATAAACATATCATAAATATGTAATATACAAACATATTAGGTTGAGAATCTCATACATTAGCATACAGGTAAGGTTTTACCATATGAAAAGGCTAAGCTAGTAAAACTAGATATTAAAATAGAATGTTTTCCTAAATTTTAGATTTTTAAAAATGTAAATATGTAGGAAAAAAGCAGAGAACAGTTTGCTGAATGGTTAAAATTCCTAGCGCTAAAATATATGTATAAAGCAGAATTTAAAACTCTTTTTCAAATATTATAAATTTCCATTTCAGGCCAAAGAAAATGACAAATTTGAGGAAAAAAAACTCTTTCCTCAGATATTTTCATATGAAACTTAACTATTTAAAATATATATTTTTCATGAATATGAACATTAATAAATGAATTAACTGAAACATCCTGGGTGGCAGAAATGAAATACTGTGACCAAGTATAACCATATGATCAATACTTCAATACATTACAAATAAAGCAATTTTACTTTGCATTTTAACTTTTGAAAAATTGTTAGAATTCTTGTGAAGTTCAGTAAGCAGAAGAATGATCTCAGAGGGTACATAACCTTATTCATATTTCTCAGTTATATTTTAGGTATGAGAAAACTCCTCTGTGCTTTGGAAAATGCTTAAAAATATTAAAATGATTATTATTTTCTTTTCCAGTGAGAATGTTGTTGTTATGTAAAACACTGTCAGAAATACAGCCAGATAAAAAGTAGAGTTTGGATATAACAAACCTAGATATTATATTAGAATAAGCCAGCTCTGTTAACGCATGTTGGCCTCATTCTCTTTTTTCTTCATAATATGAAAATCATTCTAAAACAAATTTAAAATTTAACTGCAATCTAATGCTACTTAAAGTAACATCTTTAATAGTTACCTCATGGAAACCTGTATTTTAAAATCTAAAAATTGTTCAAGCATAGAATTCCTGGTTTACTACTAAAGTAGTATAGTTTTTCAAGAAACTAAAATATCAATTGGCCCAAAGAAATAGTAATGGCAAAATACATTCCATATAGAGAAGTGAAACATCTACAAGTATTTTGAGGTACATGTATTTTTGGAAACTGGATATGAGCTGGATGTCATGACTGAAAGAATCTCTGAAAAAAATAAAAAAAGACAAGAAAGAATCTCGTGAAATAAAGGAGTTTACACTCTGGAAAGAAAAGACAAACCACAGACATGTCAGCAAATACATTCAAAATAATCTAAGTTTAATAAAAGACAGTAATAAAAGAAAGCAGCATTGTGTGTATGGATAATTAAGAGGACAACTTGAACTAAAATGATCAGAGAAGGCTGCCATGAGTCCGCAAATATCTGAACTGACTCTTAAATGTGAGAATGAGGCAGGATAAAGATTTTAAAAAGAGAAGCTTCTTAGCAGAAGATAGCACAAAATCTTGAGAACAAACTTTGCATAGAGAAATTCATAAGTAATTTTCTATTTAAGAAAATCACAGCCAATAATAAAGGTAGTGGTGTTATAAGTAAAGAAGTCTCACTGACCTAGTACTCCCCTTATGATCACCTACCTCTACTCTAATCATATACTGTACTAGACAATCACCACAGCAGTTTCTGCTCATCCATGAGAGTACTGGTACTATCATCTTGGCAACTGACAAGTACATAGTCTTTAAAATCCGGCACATTTACTATTCTGTGATGTCATGGTGTCGGACTCCCTCCTTTTTTTTACTTCCTTCTGTTTGGAAAATAGTAGCTATTTGACTATTGCTATTTTAGTCGCTAAATCACGTCCAACTCTTTCGTGACCCCATGGACTGTAGCCCTCCAGCCTCTTCTGTCCATGGGATTCTCCAGGCAAGAATACTGGAGTGGGTTTCCATTTCCTTCTCCAGGGGATCTTCCTGACTCCTAGATTGAACCCACATCTCCTGTACTGGCAGGCAGATTCTTTACCTCTGAGCTACCTAGGAAGCCCATACTACCTTATCTTTAACAAGAAACGAATCGCCAGTCCAGGTTCAATACAGGATGCCGGGGGCTGGTGCACTGGGATGACCCGGAGGGATGGTAAGGGGAGGGAGGTGGGAGAGGGGTTCAGGATGGGGAACACATGTACGCCTGTGGTGGATTCATGTTGATATGTGGCAGAACCAGTACAATATTGTGAAGTAATTAGCCTCCAATTAAAATAAATAAATTTAAATTTTAAAAAAAGGACAAGTGTATTATTTTCCATTGTCCAGATTTTCAATTTATCATTTTACATTACTTCTGAAATCTACTTATTAATTTTTTTAAGTATAGGTGATTTACAATGTGTTAGTTTCAGGTGTACAGCAAAATGATTCAGTTGTACATTTTTGTCATATTTCTTTCCCTTATAGGTTATTATAAAATACTGAGTATAGCTCCTTGTGCCACACAGTAGGTCCTTGTTTTATATAAATAAAGTAGAATGTATATATACATATGGTAGTATGTATCTGTTAGTCCCAAATTCCTAATTTATCCACCCCTCCTTTCCTGTTTGATAACCATATTTTTTCCTATGTCTGTGGGTCTATTTCTGATTTGCATATAAGTCCATTTGTATCTTTTTTTTAGATTCCACATATAAGTGATATCATATGATATTTGTCTTTGTCTGGCTTACTACCACTCTCTATTGGTAGTTTCCCAAATGTTCAATGAACAGATATTTTCAGAGTATTCTCCTAGGCCTACCAATTTAAGGCCAACAAAGACTAATACTTCATTTGGTATCTTTGATTTCTTTCTTTGTAATCTATGCTACTAAAATTTCCTTCTACTCTACTTAGTTTGTTTACCTAATTTCTATTGGGAAACATTTAGCTGTGACCTCTACTTTACTTAGCAACTTTGAAAATCATGTGTTTGAATGAACTGTCTCACAAACCATGTCTTAATCTCTGAAACTTCCTTACAATATGCTTCTATAATCAGTATACTTTTACAAAGTAGATGAATGAACTGTCATATCCATTCTTTGTATTCCCCCAGCCCTCCTCCTTTAATTTATACCTAGTCCAATTGGTATAAAGCACTAATTTAGTTAAAAAAAAAAAGTGGGAACTAACTACTGGTTCTTTCTGAAAGATAATTTAATTGAGTACATTCAAAATTATGCCCTCACAAACTCTGAGTTCTAATCTTTTCCTCATACTGAATATGTTATTATATCATTTTTCCTTTGAAATAAAAACTAATTTTGCACATCTATCAGGGAAATAATTTGAAAATTATTATATCCTATAAACAATTTCTCAGGTGGCACTAGTGGTAAAAAAAAAAAAAAAAAACCGCCTGCCCATGCAGGAGACATGGGTTCCATCCCTCTTGCCTGGGAAATACCATGGATAGAGGACTCTGGCGGTCTACAGTTTATGGGGTCCAAAGAGTTGGACACAACTTAGCGACTAAACAATAACCAATTTATGTAAAAGTTAAATTCAATAATGCTGAAACTTCAATAACGAGAAATACTTGCATAAAAAAACTAAAGTCTGCTGCTTTCACTTTTGTTATAAAGTTATTTCTGTTTTCTGAAGATGATTAATTTATCTTATAAATGACAACTTTTTAATTTGGACTAATGTATCAAGAGTTTCTTTTCATAAATCATTTCAAAATGATGGTAAAACCACATAAGCTTCAGCCTCTTATTTATAACCACTGTCTCTCAACTTTGCCTGACTATAGATTTTCACCCTGAAGTTTCATCTAATGAGATTTCTGAGCCATATTATTGCACAAATGCTTCCAAATCTCAATACTATTATAAAACAAAATATTCTGGATTGTTGGCAAATGTAGACTATACTTGTCTATTTAAAATAGGGGTCTATATAAATTTGAAATTAATGGCTCTGTCAGCCAAGTCTTAAAAGTATAGCTAGATCTTCAAAACAATTGTTATTCAATATATTTCTGTACTTTATTAAACAACCAAAGAAGGAAATGGACTCATCTTACATATATTGATTAGGCACTGCCTAACTTTACAAAGTGGATGCATGCTGTTTATTTTATCTAATCCACACAAAATCACCAACCGCATACCTCAATAAGGAAAGATACCTGCACACGCATACACACACACAACACATAAATGTACATCTTCACACACACTCTAATCTCAAGGACTAATCATCTCTTTATACTGAGCCATCCAATACTTCAATCTCACAACTGGTCACATACAGTAGTCCCTCCCTTATCCATGGGGTATAGGTTCTAAGATCCCTAATGGATGCCTGAAACCAAATATAGTACAAACCCCTATATAAACTTTCTTTTTCCTATATATAAATACCCATGATAAATTTTAATTTATAAATTAGACATAGGAAGAGTATATCTGAAATGCCAGCATCACTACTCTTGTGCTTTGGGACCAAAAGTAAGTAAAATAAGGGTTACTTGAACAGAAGAACCGTGATATTTCCACCTGATAAACAAGACAGTTACTATATGACTGACAGGCAGGATAACATAGACAAAAGGCTGATTCATGTGCTGGGAGGGATGGAACTGAAGGGTGTGAGATTTCATGACTCAGAACTGTGTGCAATATTAATACATGAACTTTTACTTCTGGAATTTCCCACTTAATATTTTTGGACCACAGTTGACCATAGGTAACCAAAACCACAAGAAGCAAAACTTCAAATAAGAGAGGATTCCTGTATTTATTTAAAATGAATTTATTCTTTGGCCGCAATTCTTTAGTTTGGGGCTAAAAATAACTGATACAGATTGGCAAAGTCTGTCTTTCTTCAGAAACTGAATATTGTATATAAGAGATATTAATCATACCTTCCAGCTTTCAGGAATGGAGTAGATAGGATTAAAGCTGTTGAAGCTGTTTGCAATGGCCATTTATGGCCACAGAAGATGGAAAGAAAAAAAATGCTTGTTTGGAATAAGAGAAACGAGTGAAGCAGTGAGCCAAGGAGAAGCAGAGTAAAGGATGAAACAACTGTATTACCTATATTCTGCTCGGGACTTCTCCAGTCTTTCACTAGTTCAGCACTGCTCTGATCTTTTGTTTCTAGAAAATGTACTGTATTACTATAATAATACTTCAATGGTTATGGTTAACCTCTCAATATATACACAGGTGATGGATAGGTAGATAAGGACAGAGACACAAATATACTTGGAAATAAAATATTAAATCATTAAATAACTTTCTGTTAAAAAAAATTTATAGAAGACAATTCCTTTAACATTAACAAGAATTTGTAACAGTATAGGAAATTCTCTTTGCTTTGATAACTTCCATGCAATGAGAAAAGAGTACAAATGGTTAGCTGAATACCAAATCTTTTTACAAAATATTGCTCATTTTCTTCTTGATGTTGTATTTAAAATTCAGAAAATAAATATGAGCTCAAATTTTACTAAGAACTAAATATAATTTCATCAAGTCTGTTAGTCACAAGAGAAGCTAATTTTGTTTTCTCAGATTTGTCTCTCTATACAAGATATAGAGGACAAACCAAAGGAAATTAGACTTCTACTTCTTTGATTTGACCTTAGAAGGATTTAAATTAATACGGCAAGGATCCTGATAATGATACTATGACTTATGAAGGAATAAGGAGCTTGTGTTAGTTCTAACAGGCAAGATAAGGCAACACTAAAATTAAAGATCTCCTTTCAGTAGTGGCTACTGAAATGAAGAGCCTGTTTGTTCAGATGATACTTTTATCAAATGCTGACTTCTTCAATAAGAGAAGCCAACTACCTGGTAAATCAGCAATGATATATTCTATAATTTAGTATCATTTTCATTTGTGTACTAAAAAGACTGGTAGCTAAATATGCTTAAAGTACAAGGCTATTTTTAGGAAATAAAAGCAGAAGACTGAATGTGTATGTGTGTGGCTCAGTTGTGTCTGACTGTGTGTGACCCTATGGGCTGTAGCCTGCTAGTCTCCTCTGTCCATGGGATTCTCCAGGCAGAAACACTGGAGTGAATCACCGTTTCCTTCTCAAGGGGATCTTCCTGACCCAGAGACTGAACCTGGGTCTCCTGCATTTCAGGCTATTCTTTACCATCTGAGTCACCAGGGGAGCCCTAGAAGACAGAATACATTTCATTTAAAGAGCTTCTTGCTTTAATTTACAAAAGACATCAATATAAACTTCTTTAAGATCAAAATATTTTTAAAATATAAGTATTATGGCATTTTTTCCTTTATAAATCAGCAGAAAATATGCAGAAATTGTCTCAGAATAACAGGCATTTACTATAAATAAATAAAAAGAAATATTTCTCTGTGAAATTTCAAAATCACCTTTACCCTAACATCATTTAAGATTTAGAAAGCTATGATGACTTCTAAATATGTCTGCAATCTCTTTGACACTTTAATCATCAAAAGTGAGATCAATTTTCTTATGTCCCAGAAAGGGCCAGCCTTAATGACTTTCTTCTAATAAACAGAAAGTGGCAGAATAAAGGCTGCTTGACTCTGGGACAATTCAATTTCCCCAAATTCTGTATATTTTGGGACACTCACCCTGGGAACTCAGACAATGCATTGTTTGGAAGCCAAGAAAGTATGTGGAAAGGCCAAAGACAGGTATCCCAGCCCCAACCCAGTGGAGGTGCTGGCTTGTCCTAAAATTCAGCACCAATGATCAAGCTTTAAGAAGATCTGTAGGCGGAACACTCTTTAACATAAACCCCAGCAAGATCCTCTTATGACCCTCCTCCTAGAGTAATAGAAATAAAATAAAAATAAACAAATGGGACCTAATTAAACTTAAAAGCTTTTGCACAGCAAAGGAACCTTAAACAAGATGAAAAGACAGCCCTCAGAATGTGAGAAAACCATTTGCAAATGAAGTAACTGACAAAGGGTTAATCTCCAAAATATTCAAGCAGCTTATGCAGCTCAATGTCATAAAAACAAACAATTAAAAAAATAGGAAGAAGCCTTAAACAGACATTTCTCCAAAGGAGACATACAGATGAAACACGTGAAAAAATGCTTGACATCACTTATTGTTAAAGAAATGCAAATCAAAACGACAATGAGGTATCTATCACTTCACACCGTTCAGAATGGCCATCATCAAAAAAAAATCTATAAACAATAAATGCTAGAGAAGAAGTGGAAAAAAGGGAACCCTCTTGCTCTCTTGGTGGCAATATAAATTTATATAATCATTATGGAGAACAATATGGAGATTTCTTAAAAAACTAGGAATAAAACTACTATATGACCCAGCAATCCCACTATTGGGCATATATTCTGAAAAAAACCACAATTCCAAAAGATATACCCCAATGTTCACAATTCCAAATGATATACCCCAATGTTCACTGCAGCATTATTTACAACAGCCAGGACATGGAAGCAACCTAGATGCCCACTGACAGATGAATGGATAAAGAAGTGTGGTACATATATACAATGGAATATTATTCAGCCATGAAAAGTATTGACTTTGAGTCAGTTCTAGTGAGGTCGATGAACCCAGAGCCTGTTATACAGAGTGAAGCAAGTTATAAAGAAAAAAACAAATATGGCATATTAACAGCATATATATGAAATCTAGAAAAATGGTACTAATGAACCTATTTGTAGGCAGCAACAAAGACGCAGACATAAAGAGCAAACTTGTGGACACAGCAGGGGAATATTGGTCTCAAGAAAACTGAGGTCCTCCCTAAGCTGAGGAAAAGAATCAAAATTGGTCTAAATCATCAATGATATTTCCATTCCTTTTTTAAAAAAGGTTTTATATTTTTAGATTTAGGTTTCAAAAAAACTTCAGGAAGGTAAGAGATTCTCCATACTTCTCTTGCCTCCAAACATGCATAGCCTCCCCCAATATTACAACACACACCATAATGGTGCATGTTCTACTAAGGATGAACCTACAGTGACACAACATAATCACCCAAAGTCTGCAGGGTTCACCCTTCATGTTTTACTCTCTTTAGGTTTGAAAAAAATGTGAGCTAACATATATACCTCATACTATTATACATAGAACTTTCACAGTATCTCGTTACTGTCTTTTAATTACAATGGTTTTATTTACAGAGCAAAAGGTGTTAATGACAATGAATTCCAGCTTATGAATTACTTCTTTGATGCACTGTGTCCTTGGTGTTGTATCTAAAAGTTATCATCATACCATATCATCATATCATCATACCATCATACCATGATCTAGTTTTTTCACCATGTTACTTTTTAAGAGTTTTATAGTTTTGCATTCTAAATTTAGATCTATAATCCTTTATGAAGAGTATAAAGTCTGGGTCTAGATTCTTTTTTTTTTTTTTTTTTTGGTACATGAATACCTAGTTGTTCCAGCATCATTTGTTGAAATAAGTATCTTTGCTCCACTGGGTTGCCTTTGCTCCTCTGTCAAAAATTAAGCCTGTATTTAACAAATCTATTACTGGGCTCTCTATTCTGTTCCACTGATCTGTCTACAATTTTGTCAATACTACTCTGTCTTGATTACATTAGTTTATAATAAGTCTTGAAGTCAGGTAGTATCAGCCTTCCAATTTTATCCTTCTCCCTGTGTCAACTATTGTGGATCTCTGTTGCTTCACATAAATTTCAGAATCAGTTTACTGATATTATAAAATACCTTGGTGGTATTTCTATTGCAATTGCATAGAATCTAGATATCAAGTTGGGAAGACATACATCTCGACAATACTGATGCTATCCATGAGCACAGAATAGTTCTGCACTCAGTTATTTTCATTTCTTTCATCAGAATTTTATAGTATTCTTCATATAGATGTTACATCTATTCTGTTACATATATTTAAGTATTCATTGTTACATATATATATGTATTCATTTGGGGAATGCTAATGTTAATAGCGTTGTATTATTAATTTCAAATTCCACTTGCTCATTGCTGGTATATGGGGAACTGATTGACTTTTCTACACTAACCTTGCACCTGCAACCTTGCTATCACCAATTATTGGTTTCAGGATTTTTTGTTAACTCTTCTAGATTTTCTAAACATATAATCATGTGAACAAAGACAATTTTATTTCTTCCTCTGCAATCTATATGCCTTTTATTTTCTCTTGTCTTACTGCATAACCTAGGCCTTCACATATAATGCTGAAAAGCAAAAGTGGGAGAGAATATCCTCACTTTCTACCTGATCTTAGTGGGAAAACTTCAAATTTCTCACTGTTATGTATGATGTGAACTGTGGATTTTTGTAGAATATTCTTTATTATATTGAGGAAGTTTCTTTCTACTCCTATTAGGTTTTACTCACGAATGGGTGCTGATTTTTCAAATGTGTCTCCTGCATCTATCAATGTGTTTTTGTATTTTTTTCTTTTTACCCTACTCTTTTGATGGATTACACTAATTGATTTTTTAATGCTAAATCAGTCTTCATAACCATGATAAATCCCACTAGGGTGTGGTGCATAATTATTTTTATACATTGTAGGACTCAATTTGCTAAACTTTTTAAAGATTTTTTGCATTCATGTTAACAAGAGATATTAGTCTCTAATTTTCTTTCCTTGCAATGTCTTTGCCTGGTTTTGTTATAAAGAGTGATACTTGCCTTACAGAATAAGTAGTTAAGTATTCCTCTGCTTCTAACCTCTGAAAGAGACTGGAGAGAACTGGTATAGTTTCTTCCTTAATGAACCCATCTGGGCCAGGTGCTTTCCATTTTGGAAGGGTGATTATTAATTCAATTTCTTTGATAAAAGCCTATTCAGACCATCTACTTTAGTGTAAATTTTGGCAAATTGTGTCCTTCAAGGAACTGGTTCACTTCATTTAGCTTATCAAACTGTGGACACAGAGTTATATGGAGTATTCTTTCTTAATCCTTTCAGTGTACATGGGATCTGTCATTAACATCCCTTCTTTCATCTCTGATGTTAATAATTTGTGTCCTCTCTCCTTTTGTCTTAGCTTAGCTGGAAAAACTGATTGTATTGATCTTTTCAAAAGATAACTTTTGTTTTTTATTGATTTTTCTCTACTGAGTTCCTGTTTTCAATTTCATTGATTACTGTTCTAATTCTTATGATTTATTTTCTTATGCTTACTTTGGATTTAATTTGTTCTTCTTTTCTAAGTTTCCTGGGGTAGAAATTTAGGTAATTTTTTTTAAAGCTTCTAATTTTATATTGGAGTATTAACAATGCTGTGATAGATTCAGGTGGACAACAAAGGGACTAAGCTATACATGTATGTACATGTATCGATTCTCCACCAAACTCCCCTCCCATCCAGGCTGCCACTCTGCTCAATATTAAATGATTGATTTTAGATCTTTCTTCTTTCCTAATACATACATTCAGTGCTATGAATTCCTTTTTAGTGTTGCTTTTCCTATATCTCAAAAATTCTGGTAAGTTGTGTTTTCACTTTCATTTAAAGTATTTTTAAATTTCTTGAGCCATGTATTATTTAGAAGTACATTGTTTAATCTCTACATATTTGAAGATTTTTGAGTTTTGTGTTATTGGTTTCTAATTTAATTCCACTGTAGTATAAGAACAGACATTATACCATTTCTCTTCTTTTAAATGTTAAGGTGTGTCTTGTTGCCCATGCTGTGCTTAGTTGCTAAGTTGTGTCTGACTCTTTGCGACCCATGGACTGTAGCCTGTCAGGCTCCTCTTGTCCAGGGGATTCTCCAGGCAAGAATACTGGGGTGGGTTGCCATGCCCTCCTCCAGGGGATCTTCCCATCCCAGGTCTCCCGCACTGCAGGATTCTTTACCATCTGAGCCACCAGGGAAGCCCTGTGGCCCATAATGAGGTCTATCTTGGTAAATATTCTACAATAACTTAAGAATGTATATTTTGCTGTTGTTGGATAAAGTACTCAATAATGTAAATTAGACCCAGTTGATTTATTATGTTGCTGATTTCAACTATTCTCCTCACAGCTTTTCTGCTTTTGGAGCTGTTTATTTATGAAAAAGCTCCAACTGTAATAGTGGACTTACTATTTCTTTATGTCATTCTCTTACGTTCTGCTTCACACAGTTTGACACTCTGTTTATAGACATTAAGGATTGTTTTGTCTTGAACAACTGACCCCTCTATGATTATATGCCCCTTTATCCCTTATAACTTTCCTTAATTAAAATTAGCTCTGTCTGAAATTAATGTATCTACATTTGCTTTCTTTTGGTTCGTGGTAACATGGTGTATTTTTCTCCACTCATATACGCTTTATCTATCTATGCATTTTAAACTATGGTCATTTAGGCAACATATGGTCCTTATTTTTTCATCCAATCTGACAATGTGTATTTTAATTAGTTCATTTAGAAAACTGAGGTTCAAAATTATATCAATACAACTGGATTAATATCTATCATATCCATTACACTTTTCTATTTGCTGTCCTTATTCCTTATTCTTATTTTTGTATTCCACTTTTTTTTTTTTTGCCTGTTATGGTTTTGAGAATTTTATATAATTCCTTTTTATCTTCTTTCTTAGCATACCATTCATTGTTTCTTCATAATTTTTAATGGCTACCCTTAAATGTGCAACACGTTCACATTTAATCCAAATCCACTTTCAAGTAACACTATACCACCTCACAGCTAATGTGAGTACCTTATAATAACAAAATAAGCTAGACAAAGACAAATACTGTACAATTTCCCTTACATGTGAACCTTTTTTTTTTTTTTAAACTCAAACTCATAGAAACAGAGAGTAGAACGGCAGTTACAGGCGGTTGAGGGTAGAGGAAATAGGTATATGTTGCTCAATGGGTAGTAGCCTTCGTTTGTAAGATAAAAAATTCTTGGGCTCTAATGTATAGCATGTGACTATAGTTAAAACCATATTGTATATATTGGAAATAGTAGAAGAGTAGATCTCAAGCATTCTCACCATTAAAAAGAAAAATTAATTCTGTGAGTTGATGTGCTACTTAATCTGATTATGATAACTATTTCACAAAACATATACATATATATGTATATATATAGATCACCGCACTGTACACTTTAAATATATACCATATTATATGTCCATTAATGACTAAATAAAGTTGTGAAAATGATGAAGATTCAAGTCTCCAGCCTTTGCTCTGTCCCAGCTGACACAGAATCGCGAAGAGACAAACTATCCCTGGTAATCCATAACCTAACCACAAATTAATGAACAAAATAAGTGCTGTTTTTGTTTTGAGTCGTTAAGTTTGCAAGTGAAAGAAGTTTTAGACTAATAGATAACTTGAACAGGAGCCAATGTCTTAAAAACATTAAGTAACCAAGAGAAAAAAATAATTTAAGATATGATGAAGTAACAAGGAATAAAAGCAGTTAAGAATTTATAATTCCTTTCACAACTGTCCACAGTTAAATTTCAGACTCTAAATAGTTTTCTTTATATATACTGAGCACAAAACACTTTTATTTTTCTCCAATTGAGGCAGGGGAATTAGTGTGCATAAAGAATGTCAGATGGATATTCCTATTGAAAACAGTGTCTCAAATAAGTGAGCTAGCTGGCCTGGTTTCCTTTTGGAACTTAAAAAATCTCTGATTATAATGTGACTCTGTGATAGGTGTTTTATGATGTCATTCATAGATAAAATTTATAAAGTATGTTGTGTGTATATATAGTATTTATACACACAATAACGATGGCAATATTAAACAAGTCTACACATACAAATATGCCAAGGTTGATTAGTTTGAGCCTTTCTTCTCCAGCTGGTAAAGTCACTCCCTATATAGAAAACATACAGGAAAGATAAATCAATTTTACCAAAAATTTTTCTAAATAAAAATCATAGTAAACAAGCAGAGAAAGGATCAATTTGAGAATCCAATAAATAAAAATAAGCAGTCATAATAATGAGTATTCTTTATTCTCATAAGGAAATACATAAAATAGGCTTTCTTCAGTTTATATTACACCTTTTACTCATTTAACAAATATACTTACTGGATGACTACTGCATAATGCTATGTTTGCTGATGACTTCATCCACAGGATAAACAGTGACCACAAGGGACAAGATCCCTGCCTTTCTACAGGCAGTCAACTCATTTCCAGAACATAACTTAGAAACAAGCAGATACAGCATTAGGATATTGGGAAATAGCTGCCAATTTTCAAGTATTTTAAGGTATCTTTCAATGAACAGACTGCCTGAAATCTGTATGTTTTTCTTTTACAGTAACAATCAATGTACTTCATCATGTAACTGAAAACTCCTTGTACCAAAACTGTTGTTTGTAAAAGAAATCTATGAATGAACACTCATACTTGAATCTTAATTGATTGATCAGATTTTGTTTAATGAATTTCAAGAAGACTTTTCTACAGATGTTTATTGATTATGAGTAAATTCACCCAAAAATTCTAGTGGGCTAATATAAGACTGTTGTTTCTAAACACTTTAACTCAAATGAGCCATTGATGAGATGAGTGACTTCACTAAATGTATGGCTTTTTCAGACTTACATCCCACTTCCTTCAGTAAATCTTTTAAGCTGAAGTGATCACAGCCTCTGAATTCATACTCATTTTTTAAACTTACACAGCACTTAAATCTATGCTCTCTGTGGAATTTCATATAGTTGGTTTTACATTTATATGTATTATTTAACTCTTACATTTAACATTTTAACTTTTTTCCAACTTGATTTTAAGTCTCTCTATAATAATTACTTTAACTCATTTTTAAAACATTTTTATTTTATTGTCTCTCCAACTAGAGCATAAATTCCCTGAAGTGACTTGTTCTTCTCTGTTTTTTAATTCCAAGTACCCAGCACAGTGCTACAGACACACAATAAATATCTGTTAGTTAAATGAATAAAGTACACAACAAGCAATAGTGAAAATAAAAACAGTACCTGACAAGGTACAAGGAGGATTCTGCTGCTGCTAAGTCGCTTCAGTCGTGTCTGACTCTGTGCGACCCCATAGACGACAGCCCACCAGGCTCCCCCGTCCCTGGGATTCTCCAGGCAAGAACACTGGAGTGGGTTGCCATTTCCTTCTCCAATGCAGGAAAGTGAAAAAATTAAGTGAAGTAGCTCAGTCGTGTCCAACTCCTAGCGACCCCATGGACTGCAGCACACCAGGCCCCTCCGTCCATGGGATTTTCCAGGCAAGAGTACTGGAGTGGGGTGCCATTGAAGGAGGATTCTGATATTCTTCAATTTGTTACATAAACTTAAATTTTAAAAGAAATATCCAAAATATTCCTTAATCCATATTCTAATGATAAACCTTGATTCTCAAGTGTTTATCTGTTTGGAACAAATGTGAGGATAATTTTTTATGGTTTCCACATTAAACTCTTATCTAGCACTCAGCATTAACCAAATTACTTCTTAGAAATAGATGCTTAGGGCTCATATTTCTCCACATGCAATCTCAGACAGCATTTGCTAATAGTCTCAAATAAAGAAATACTTTGAAATATTGTCAGTTAATGATTTAGGAGTGAAAATTTTGACTCTGTTCATAAATCAAGGTTTTACCGATATGATGTATAAAAAGTACTTTACCAAAAGAAGCTGTCAATAGTTTGTGCCTAGGTAAATCTGGAAAGTCACCATGGAGTAGCACTTGCCCTGCCACTTTTGCAAATATAGCTCAGTAGGCAACCATTGTATTGGCAGAAGGTATAACTGGATCTCTCATGGCCTGAAAAGGAAGTCTCATAAATTCTTAGTATGTAAAGGTAATTCCCCAGGGAAAAGGTGGGTAGACATTTACAAGGCAAAGGACTCTCCTCAGAGGAAAGGATGGAAAATCTAAATCCTTCCCCCAGAGGCCTTTAAGGTTAAGTGTCTTTAGAGTTTATGTAATTGAGGTCCTAAGATAGCCCTAAATAACGTGGTCCAGTTTAATGTGGTCCTACTGACAAGAGCTCAAAGGTCCCTAAAAGAAAGGTAAGTCAGAGTGAGGGGATGGAGGAGGGCCTTGGGAAAGTTGGGTTGCAGCCCAGGTCGTGGATAATTGTAGAAGCCCTTCTAGACTTGTTAGTAGCATCATTTTGCAGAGAAATAGCTGAGCATATGAATATAAAAATAAAACTGAAGCTTTAGAGAATAAACTGTGAACTGCCATCTCTTTCTGTACAGGAATCTAAGCTAACAAAGGAGACAACAGTAGACAGAATACACTGGACCATATGGGACTCATTTTCAATACTAACATAATGTGGCAGTGACAGAAGCAATGAAAGCTGGAAACGAAAGTGTATGAAGGACTGATGAGCCTTTCCAATCTGATTTGAAAAAGCAATTCCAAGAAGTACATAAGCCACATATATTAAATAAAGACAAAGGACATAATCTTAAATGAAGCAACAGTCTATTAGAACGTGTTACAGTACTCAGTTACTTATTCATTTAATATTTAACTCATGCACAGAGACTGGTTTTAAGAACCCTTGCTGTTAGCTCACAGAAACAATCTAAAATACTTGACACACTGTTCTCTGCTTTGTGGCCTCAGCAAAAACTCTTAGGACAGACAAGTCCCATTTTAACTTTCGGAACACTAGTTCAGCACTGTGACAGTCATGTTGAACAAGACAAATAAGCCACAGGCACAGACTTTAAGTAGTTTACAGTAAAATGGAAAAGGGAATAGTAAACAAGTAATTTCAGTGTAATATACTGAATAAAACTGCAATGCAATATAGCAAATAGAAGGTGAGCACCTAGGAAGGACAAGTATCTTTCTTTGTCAGAGCAGGACAGAAACACTTAACAGAGGAATTATTTCTTTGAGTTGAATCTCAAGGCATCGACAGGTTCATCATATAAAACTCTAGGTAGAGGAAACACCATGATCAAAGGCACCAAGACACGAACCAGTGGGTAATACTTATCCAGGGAGAGTTAAAGATCAAGGAGAACATCTGACAGTGGCAGGAGATAAATGTGGAAATTAAGCAGGTGCCAAATTAAGAAGGGCTTTGTGCACAAAGAAGAGTTTCAAAGATTTTGGACAGTGTCGCTAAGCCTCTGTGCCACTCTAAATAGAGAATAACATTATTCATATTTGCTTCAGGACATCCAGCTGGAAAATGTGGTGAATAGATTTTTTTGGGGGGTGGGGTATAGTAAGAATAAGTAGACTTCAATTTACTGTTTCAAAAATCTGATTTATATGAATGGTGACTGTTGTGTATGCATGAGAAAGACAGGGAGGGTGTGAAATAAAAGAGAAAGGAGATGCAATTTCTAAATTAGATATAAGTTACTCCAAATTTTCACAAGAAATAGCCTTATTTTATAATCTTCTTAAATTATGCTTTTTAAATTATTCATTAAAAAAATTCCTTCCAAAGGAATTTTTAGTCTCTTTATGGAGAACTCATATAAAGAATTTGGTTTCCCAGATTCAAGAAAATGCCAGAGACTATCATTCTTGAACTCAGTTTACTTGTGCTGAGTGTTCAGCTCTGTGTTTTCCGCATGAGCCTAACAAAAAACGAGCTTTGTGTGTTGGATTCTTCTCCCAGAAATTTCAGTGTTTATGCTTACTGGTTTGGCAAGAAACCAGATAAGCGGTTCATGTAGAAAAACTTGGCAAAGAACACCTCTGCTTCTCCTGAGAACTCTTTCAAGTTTCATTTTGTTATTAAAATTATCTTGATATATATTCTAGAGTCAGTCAAATCCGTAACAGTGAAATAGGAAGGACACTGGAAAGGTAGTATTTTTGAAGATTTGGTATTATACAGAGGCTAAAGAATAAGCTCAAGAGTGACACTGCCTGAGTTTAAATGCTGGCTCCACCTACAAGCAGCACTGTGACCTTGAGATGGCTAACTACCTGCTTTTTGCCTTTTTCCTCATGTTTAAATTCCAAATTTTCACCTCTATTTCACATAGCTTTTATGAGGATCATAATAATGTGTGAAATATAATGAACCCCATGCCTGGCAAATATATATAGTCAGAACACGGTACCACTGTTATTGTATAAATATTAAAAATATCACTGCAATGACTTTTCTTCCTTATTACATGATAATTAATGAATATCTAACCATTCTAGTTTTAAAGCCATATATTTATTGAGCATCATATCTGATCTCTTTCCAAACTCTTTAAAAATCTTCATTTTCTTCTTACACCTTATGTAACAAAAGATTCTGGCAGCAACCTAGATAGTACAGCATAATAGATCTGCATTTTAAATCATCTTAATGTTTATTATATCAGTAAATGAATAATGGAAAACAGTCAGATGCTGAATATGTAAATGTAACACATATACTTAAACTATTCTTTTTGATACATGGTAATGACCACAGAATCATAATGGTTCACCTAAAATTATGCTGTCTCATATAACAATTGTGCCAGGTATTTCAGAAGAAGGTATAAATCTCCAATAATGTCCCTGTGGCAATGGGAAGTAATTAGAGTATTTCACACTTAAAGATTAATATTTTGGATTTATATTGTACCTTTCATCTAAAGACTTCAAAGCCTCTATAAACATTAACTCATTAACTTTTCAACTGCCACCCCCTCCCAAGGTTAGGAGGCATCCAACAGCATTTCACAAATGAGGAAAGCAAATTGAGAAGAACTAAATATTGTATTTATGATTAGTAATCATGGTACACTGCAAGATTTTTTTTAAAGATGTTAAATAATGCTAGTGGACTCAACAAGTTTGTAGATGTAAACAAAATCCTTTTATGTTTTCCACTGCACTGTTTTTCCATGGTATTTCTTCTAAAAAACACTTTTCAATTTTCTCTATGGTATCTAAAAACTTAAAAGTAAGATGTTTTAGAACAATATCTTCATACAACACATTTAATAAAGCTGAGAGAGATAGAAAATTTGTGTCCATATCTTTGTATGTTTTCATATATTGCAAGTTTCTCAACATTAGGCATGATACAATTTTTTCTTTACCAAAACTAATACAACACTCAATTAAACGTGTAAAGATGTTTTGCCTCAGCAGAAAAGATGTTTACAGATACACAGACTTTTTAAAAGTAACCCCAAATTACACACACACAATATAACTTCACTGAGCAATGTATATTGTATACAGGCTTGAAATTTAAGATCTTTTTAAAAATAACTTTATTTATGTATTTATTTTTGGATGTGCTAGGTCTTCACTGCTAAGCAGGCTTTTCTCAAGCTGTGGCAAGCAGAAGCTGGTCTCTAGTTGCGATGCATGGGCTTCTCACTGCAGTGGCTTCTCATGCTGCAGAGTGTGGGCTCTAGACCACGTGGGCTCAGCAGCTGTGGTTCCTGGGCTCTACAGCACAGGCTCAATAGTTGTGGAACATGGCCTAAGTTGCTCCATGGCATGTGGAATTTTCTTGGATCAGGGATCGAATCATGTCTCCTACACTGGCAGGCAGATTCTTTACCACTGAGCCACCACAGAAGCCCAAAATTTAAGATCTTTTGTGATATAAGTCCAATTCATTTTTCTAATATTATCTCCAAATATCTACTCCTCACTTAGCCTTCATATTATTTATAACAAATAACTCATTTTTACCCCAAATATACTCAGCCCTTTCCTTACTGTATTTTGTTCCTTCTCAGAACATGCTTTCACTATAAGTTACATACCAAAATACTATTTAATGTCTTCCATGCAACTTCCTAGATCTTCTGTATACCAGCTGCTGTTGCTGCCACACCTAGATTCTCAGTCCAATCCAAGCATTTGAGGCAGTTCATGGATAAAGACTAATGAGAATAACAGTTCAGACCCATAGTTTCCAGGTGTCACAACCTCTGTGGTGTAGTTTTCATTCCAGAGAACACTTGGGAATCAGGCAGAAGACAGTATTCTGGAACCATGCTTCTACCTATACCCTACACTGCTTGCTCACTCCCTTCAGTTTTCTTCTGGGAACATTTCCTCAATAAACTACCTGCACAAGAATCCCTATCTCGTGCTCTGCTTCTAATGAATTCAACCAATAATACCCACAATTCAGTGAATTCCTGAATTCCTTGTAACTTTATTTATAATAGTAGACAATAAAAAAATTGTAAAGTCTAATCATAGGGGCTGGTTAAGTAAGTTGCTTTTTATTTTCACAGTAGGATAACACATAAACATTAAAACATTATTTTATAAAAATACTGAATAGAGTTTCTGATATAATAATGGTACTAAATATTGTGTATAGTCTTATGCCCAAAGTCCCTGCTAAATAATGGAGATATGACTTTTAAAAGATAAAGTACATTACCCAACTCTGTGAATTGTACAATAGCATAAGACACATATCATACAAAGTATTACACAATCACCATTTTTTAACTTCCACTGAGATATATGATGTGAGGGATAAGCATGGTTCATTAAAGATGAGAGATCTAACTTGGTCTGTACAGCCAAGAAGACTTGAATGAGGAAACACAGTTTAATTTAAAAGGTAAGGCATGATGGGGTGTGAAGCTGGAAAAGTCATCTACACAGAAGTAGTAAATTCAATGATACTAAGGAAGAAGGATCATGACACGTTTAGGTAAAAAACAGAAAAAGCCAATGTGGTTTAGGAAGAAAACATTGATAAGGATACAGAGGTCTGAAAACCCAGAGCCTTGTAAGTCATGGTAAAGGTTTTAGGTTTTATCTTAAGATCTGTGGAACTCATACAGGAACATAAGAGATATTAAGCATAGTAGGGACATGATATTCTTTTATGTTTTAAATAGCACTCAAATGACTCTAAATAATAACATTACTAACATCAGAGAGAGTAGAACACACAGGTATTTTCATGTTATGAGGTTAAGTTGTTAGTTGAAGTAAGAGAGATGATGGGCACCTGAGTTGCTGCTGCTGCTGCTAAGTCGCTTCAGTTGTGTCCAACTCTGTGCGATCCCATAGATGGCAGCTTACCAGGCTCCGCTGTCCTTGGGATTCTCCAGGCAAGAACACTGGATTGGGTTGCCATTTCCTTCTCCAATGCATGTGAGTGAAAAGAGAAAGTGAAGTCGCTCAGTCATGTCCAACTCTTCTCGACCCCATGGACTGCAGCCTACCAGGCTCCTCCATCCATGGGATTTTCCAGGCAAGAGTACTGGAGTGGGGTGCCATTGCCTTCTCCAGGGCACTTGAGCTATGGAGTAATAAACTGATAGATTTGAGATATTACAAAGCAGAAACAACTGGACTTCTGTTTGACTGGTTATGTGGATGGAGATTAAAGGAGACATCAAGCATTACTCCAGGGGTTCTGGCTTTTCCAACTGCCAGATGGTGGTACCACTCACTGAAATAGACATTTGATGAAGCAGTGGGTAGAAAGCAAGTTAGGGAAGATTTTTGGTTCTAAACATATTAAGGGTGACTTTATGATATCTAATAAGAATGATTAGATTATTAAAGAATAATAAGAATGATTAAATATAAATGACTCCAGAATCCCAAATTATTCATAAATAAATGTATCTATATGCATATGTGTATGCATGTACAATGCAGGTATAAATAAAACTACAATGTCTGGTGTGTAATGAAAATGAAGTCCATACATTATAATATTAACAATGTTTGTTCTTGAATAATAGAATTATGAGACAACTAATACTTGTGATGTGTGTTTTTTTTACTTAGTTTTTACAGTATACAATAAATTTTGTCCTCATAAAATAAGTTAATAAAATCTAACCTGCTCTCCATGAACTACCACAGCTCTTGAAGACTACTTGATTATAGTCTTCTACAAATATTAGAGAAAACAATCACTCAAAATACATATTTAAAATAATATATATATAATTATATATGTATTTGGCATTTCGCTTTATATGACCATTCAAACATTCAACCATCACTCTGTGTAGCTATTTTTTTTCTATTTTGCAGGCAATATTCCCCAATAACTGTATACCTTCTAAAACATAAAAAATGATTTTACCGCCTACTTCAGCCTTCATTTTACTGCATGAGTAACAAAAAATTATTCAAATGGACTCAGAAACACATTGACTTACTCATAATATGTGTGTTTTGATCCTAAGATTAAATAAATCCTTAATATCACCCTCCTACAAAGTCAGAATAAAACAATGCAGACTAATAACAATGATGATTAATGATCACTGAATGCTTATTAAACATGCAAAATTCAATATTCAAAAAACAATCAACATTCAAAAAATGAAGATCATGGAATCTGGTCCCATCACTTCAAGGCAAATAGATGGGGAAAAAATGGAAACAGTGACAGGCTTTATTTTCTTGGGCTCCAAAATCACTGCAGGTTGTGACTGCAGCTATGAAATTAAAAGATGCTTGCTCCTTGGAAGAAAAGCTATGACCAACCTAGACAGCATATTAAAAAGCAGAGACATTATTTTGCCAACAAAGGTCCGTCTAGTCAAAGTTTTGGTTTTTCCAGTAGTCATGTATAGATGTGAGTTAGACTATAAAGAAAGCTGAGCACTGAAGAATTGATGCTTTTGAATTGTGATGCTGGAGAAGACTCTTGAGAGTCCCTTGGCCTGCAAGGAGATCCAACCAGTCCATCCTAAAGGAAATCAGTCCTGAATATTCATTGGAAGGACTGATGCTGAAGCTGAAACTGCAATACTTCGGCCACCTGATGCAAAAAACTAACTCACTGGAGGAGACTCTGATGCAGGGAAAGATCAAAGGCAGGAGGAGAAGGGGATGAGAGAGGATGAGATGGTTGAATAGCATCACTAACTCAATGGATATGACTTTGAGCAAGCTCTTCGCGTTGATGATGGACAGGGAAGCCTGGCATGCTGCAGTCCATAGGGTCACAAAGCATCGGATACGACTGAGAGACTGAACTGAACTGAACTGAATGCTTATTATGTAACAGGCAAAGCCTTTGGATGCTTTGTAAAGATTATCTTCTTCAACAGTAAATTTATAGTAAATATATTCTTTTTTGTAGTAAGAAAACAGGTTCAGCTATGTTACATAAGTTTCTGTTGGGCATGTACCTAGTAGCTGATAGGGCTGGGATACCAATTTAGTCAGGCTGACTGTGGCTTCATGCCAAGCCTCATAATATATTACTCTCATTCTGAAAAGGGTGTGGTTTAGTATTAATTTTGGAACTGAGATTCAACACATAATTTTTTCTAGACCACAGTTCCTTCAAATAAGAAGACAAAAAGCCATAAGGAATGTGACCCTCTCCTGTGTAGTAATCAACTGCTCAAGGGGTTCATGAAGCTAAGATTTATTGACTACCTACTGTTATCAGTTAGGATACTTAACATAGAATAAATAAGAAAACATAAATCAACTTTAAATAGGAAATTGTTGGCACACATAATGGAAGTCTAAAGGGAAGGCAGGCTCCAGGCACAAGTTGATGCAGAGGTTCACACCTCCAAGGCTTGGCTCTATTTTGCTACAATTCTCTTGGCTCAGCTTTGTTCTGCTTGCTGGTGGCTGACAGCCAAGGTAGCTATAGCAAATCTAGTTTTCTCATCCACATACAATACCATTACAAAAATGGCAAAACCTTTGTTCAACTTTCTAAATTCCAACGATGAGGACTGAGACTTTCTAATTAGGCCAGTTTAGGTCATAAGTCTACCTCACCAATTACCATGAGCAAGAGGACTGAATACACTAATAGGCTCAGCCAGGGTCACGTGCTTTACTCTAGTGCTACAATATCCATAGATATTCAAGACATCCACAATGAAATCAGAATCTACCGGGAACAGATAAGGGAGGCGGGCTCGGAAATCAAGCAGTATGTGTTCCTGCTTCATTTGTGATAGCTTTTTATGTGTCTTATCTTTTTAAATTAAGTGAAAACACCAATAAAATAGGAATTATGAACTCTGTTGTATAAATTAAAATACAGAAGATTACAGTATTATGCAAACTACATTTTTTTAATTCGGTCTGGTTTAATAGCTTCTGCTTTTTCCAAACTAGCAATTTGACTACTTTACATAGAAATCATGTCAGCTATTGAGCTACATAGTGGCAGTCATCATGGGAACAAGATATGTAAGGGACATTCTGATCCCCTCTGCTGCTACTACTGCTGCTAAGTCACTTCAGTCATGTCCGACTCTGTGTGACCCCATAGATGGTAGCCCACCAGGCTCCCCTGTCCCTGGGATTCTCCAGGCGAGAATACTAGAGTGGGCTGCCATTTCCTTCTCCAATGCGTGAAAGTGAAGTTGTTCAGTCGTGTCTGACCCTCAGCAACTCCATGGACCACAGCTTTCCAGGCTCCTCCGTCCATGGGATCTTCCAGGCAAGAATACTGGAGTGGGGTGCCACTGCCTTCTCCGCTGATACCCTCTGGGGTTACTTAAATACAGTCATCCCTGAGTATCTGCATGGGATGGGTTCTAGGACCCCTGTGGATATCAAAATTCATAGATTCAAGTTCCTTATATACAATGGTGGGGAATTTGCATATAACCTAAGAATATCCTCTTGTATACTTTGAATCATCTTGAGATAACTTATAATACATAATATACTGTAAATTTTATATAAATAGCTGTAGATCTAATGCAAACACTATGTAAATATTTGCCCTGGTGGCAAATTCAAGTTTTGCCTTTTCAGAACTTTCTGAATTTTTTAAAAAATATTTTCATCATCAGTTGGTTGGATCCAAGGATATGGAAACCACAGATACGGAGGACAGATGCTCAGCTAATTACAATGAAAGCAGTACATACCGGGTTAAGTGCTCTAACCTGAATTTAAATCTAATAGCTAAATTTCAGATATTAGACTGCTTATTCAAGTGGTACTTAGTGTGGCTGCCACGTGTCTTCTCTTGTCTTCTTTTAAATCAATAAACAGTTTGTGTTATAAATTAAATACATTTTAACCATTTTCAAAGGACTGCTACATAAAAATAACAAGAAGTCAATTTAACATATGATTTGGAAGTTATAGTTAAAACTGCATGGACTGTCTTCTAATAATTCTTCATTCATGTCTCAAAATCCCACGTGCTTTAAGTTAAGGACTCTACTATTTTAAGTTTGTGAAGAATCTCTATATCAAGTAATAAAGGGCCTTAAAGTAGTATTAAAATTTTCTCAATAAAGACTTGTAAAATGAATCCTGATGAGAGAAAGGAGTTGCCATGCATACTGTTAAAGTAAACTTCGTTTTCCTAGAAATGTAAATATCCTGATTGGGATAACTTTTATATGTTAATATATTGGAGAAGATGAGCTTCTTCTCCATATATATATGAAGATGAGCTTCTTCTCCATATATATATGGAGAAGACGAGCTTGAAAAAAGGTCAGAACTTCTTCATATTGTCATTTCTTTTTATTTAGTAGCTTGAAGGGTTTGGTTTTTTTTAAGTGCATATGATTTCAGCTGTAATTTACATGCTACGTGCAACATTTCTGATCGTTTCAAAGCAGTTTGTCAGCTATCTACATTTCTAAGTTCTAACAACAATCAGTCCCATTGAAATGTGTGCATCTCTGTAGCATTCCTGCTCCACTCTTACTCACAGTCATTTCAATTCAATACTCAACAGCACTTTAGATACTCTGTTGTTACTTTCCAATCTGCAGACTAGTATTAGCAAGTCTCCCTTCCAAACGCCTAGATTTCAGTTTAAATATTCTTTTATGAAAAATCATTCAATGTATGGTATGTGGAGGGTTACATTATTTATAGACACTATGAGAATCTTCATGGATTTGGTTAGAAAAAATAAGACATTTTAAAACACCATATCCACAAATTAAAATGTGTCTAAGAATTCTTCACAAGAGAGAGGAGAATTCATCAAAAGGAAGAATTCTTGAAATCTTATCAACACTACAATATTGTCTCTTAATATTGCCACAATTTGGTATAATATATTGAATTTACAAATAAAGGTATTTATAATCAGTACCTTATGAATGCTCAATGTAAGGTGACATACATTTACATAGAGGTTACAACTACTAAAACTGGTCATGCAAACCATAGCACGTTCTCTGGTTACTGCTGCCAAGAAATCTCTCCAGATGGGAAAACCACCTCTAAAGAGGGTACTTTAACCCTCAATCCCTGGCTCCAGGGTCTCTAATCAATCCCCACACACTCCAGTCTTTGTTCTGGATCACATAGGAAAATTCTTCCCTGTAAAATAAGGCCCTTCTTGACCCAAACAATCCTACAATTACAAGAAGCTAGGATCAACTAGTGTGAGCTGGACAATGGGGAAGATCTAGCAGCAGCAAGAATCACCCTTAGACAAGAAGATCCTCATTCATGTTGTCAGGATGGGCACAGAGATTTCTGTAACCTCCAACAGTAAAATGAAGGTTAGAGCAGTATCTTCTCATTTAAAAAATTAAACATTTAAAATAATCGTGAGAGTCTATGATATCATTATCATACTACAATATGTAATTCTTAAAGGGTTAAAAGTAATCTTTATCTTCCTCCTTGAATTATTCTTCTACCATCCCCTTGCTTCCTGCACTACAGCTACAGCACTATCCCTGCCAGTCTCTGAACATGCCAAGCATGTTTCTCTCTCCTCTCCTATTCTCCTCTTTTCTTCTGTTCTTCTCTCCTCTCCCTTTCTCTCTCCTTTTCCAGAATGCTCAAACCCCGTCACTTCATTTTAGTTTCTGCTTTCTTCAGTAAATGCACACTCTCCATCATTCTATGCCCCTTACCTTGCTGTCTTTTTTCTTCATATGTCTCTATACTTCCAATTATTTCTCTACTGTTTGTCTTCCACATTAGAAGTTTCAGGAAGATGAGACTTTTTATTGTTTCCACTGTTTTATTTATCATTGGGTACTCAAGGATAAAAGAACACGTGATACATTTAGATATTCCACAAAAATGTAATGAATATTGTAAGAATTAATATATATTATTATGCTTTGCAATTTTTCATTTGAGCTTCCAAACAAACCTATCTAAATAATAGATAGCATGGAATTTTACTTTAATGAGAAAAAGCGTATATATATTTATTCACCAATTTCACCTTTCAGATAACAAATAGCTTCAGATAACTAAGCCAATGATAACTTCATTACAATAATGAAGCTTCTAGAGAGCAAGAATTTTGTGATGTGATACAGTTACTTATTCCAGCTTATAGAGTAAGCAAGTTGGAAGAAATACAAATATGACTGAATTGGGTTGATACATGATTGTGAGAAACCCATAAAAAGTGAAATATGTGTAAAACATCTTTTTTTTCTTCCTCTTTCTAATAAATGCCAAAGTTTTTATGTAGAGAGTTAGAAAGAAGCCAGACGGCACAACTCTATGAACAGCTTCCTAGATAATCAGAGCCCACAAAACAAAGCATTTGAAACTTCAGGTTTTGATCCACTTGCGATACCTTAACCACTTAGGATGTTATCCTAGAATACTGATTATGTACAGTTAACATCATGGACCACAAAATACAAACATAAGAACGATGACTATTATCTAGTACACACGTAGATACACAAAGCAAACCTCTACCCAAGATTAGAATCTTCTAGAGAGTGAGAATTTTGTGATCTGATACAGTCACTTATTCCAGCTTCAAGTCCAATTTCCTTTTTCAGCTTCAGATAGAAATTATTACAGAACAGTTAGCAAGAACATAAAGATGAAACATGAAAACCACAAATTAATACTGATAGAACACTTTCCAATAGCTAAGTGTTAGTACATAAACTAATTCTGGCTACAGAAGTTAGAAAAGGACATTCCTGAAAGATTCATTTTTTTATATGTACTTCTGCTTCATAACATTTTATTCTGAACATCCAGAAAAAAATACTAGTTTTAATATCCTACGATAACAAAGGCCTTTCTCAGGTTACATTTTATTATGTTCCTTGTAACCATAATCCTAGGTGTTCTTTGAAAGGACTGATGCTAAAGCTGAAACTCCAATACTTTGGCCACCTCATGCGAAGAGCTGACTCATTGGAAAAGACCCTGATGCTGGGAGGAATTGGAGGCAAGAGGAGAAGGGGACAACAGAGGATGAGATGGCTGGATGGCATCACCGACTCGATGGACATGAGTTTGAATAAACTCCGGGATTTGGTGATGGACAGGGGGGCCTGGCGTGCTGCAATTCAGGGGGTCGCAAAGATTCAGACATGACTGAGCAACTGAACTGAACCATTATCATAAAACTACTTTTCAAAACAAGAAAATTCAAGATCACACAAAGGAAAAGTGCAAGTTCAATACTATAAGAAAGGTTAGTATTCAATGCATCCTTTCTAGTGTAAGAGAAAATAGTGTCTTTGGTATGCTTAATCAAGAAGCTAACTGTAGTAAGATAATCACATGTAACCAAAAAAATTGCCATCATTTTCCTAATGAACACAAGTGGATTAGGCTGTTACTTCTTCTAAATGTTTACTTTAGATCATCTTGGTTGAAGTTCATTCAGCAAACCTCTGGCCTACTGAGTCACATATCTGGCTGACATTAGCTGAAGTGACCTATTAGTCACTTTCATGCACCCTTTCCCTGCATCAGTGTTCCTGCAGAGAAGAACATTGAACATGGCACAGGAGGCAGTCCTTGTCCTGTTCCAGCAGAGACCTGGACTGCATGCAGCTGTTAGGCATTCTATAAAGGTCATTCTCCCTCTTGAGTCTGTGTATTATTTGTTTTTGTCCTTATTCAACACTTGACATTTCTCTCTGTCTTTACCTCTGTACAGCTCCTTTTCAAGCAGATGAACATTTATCATTTCATATATTAACATACACAAAAAGCACTTTTAAAGTATGTTGGTAAAAGTCAACTTTTATTTTTCCTTTTTTTCTTTCCTGGTGGCCCTTATCTTAACACAGTACATCATCCTACCAAAGATAAAAATGACATTGCAAATAACACACCATGTCTTCCTTTTCCCACTCTCCACACTACTTTAATCATTATAATTTTCTTCTAATTCCTTTCTATTCCACACATGAGAGGGGAAGAAAAAGGATAAACATTCAGAAAGAATGCCCAAAATGTCTTCTGGATTCAAAGAAAACAAAATTTCAGGAAACATACCTAAACATATCTAAAACTTTCATTTATAAAAGGTGAAACCAAAACAGGTATGATTTTGTAGAATAATTAAATTAATTTATTTTTCATAAGAGAGGAATATTGGCCAAAAGCTTTATGTAAGACCTGGCTAGCTTAACTTAAAGATCTAGACAAGGAATCATGACTAACTAATTAGTCCGCTTTCTCAGTGGAAAATAAGGTAAAACAAGAATATATGTGAAACATGCCTTGTTACTCCCTGGTATATGACGTACTCTAAAATGAGTTTCTGAGTGAGTTTTTCCCAATGGGGACCAGAGATTAAGAGGGCACAAAAACTCCATTTAGAATTATAGGCAAGAATGTTGCTAAGTAGATACTTAATACACTAGAAATAATGTGAAATGAAGACTTATGCCAACTTCAAGTAATTGTATAATACACTAAAAACCAACTAAAGACAAGTGAACAGACACTTTAAAAGATGTAGATATTAAGCCTAATAGTGCCTTTTTTTAATTAATCAATGATGCTCTGTGACTCAGGAAAAAAAAAAAAAAACAATAAAATAACAGCCATTTGTAAAACAACAACAAAACTATGTTAATTTTTTAAATAACAACTCACTAGAAGAGATTTCAGGTTTTTTTTTCAAATTGATTAAAAATCAAATTCAAGGCTACAATAGTTTTATAGAATGTAGTGAGAAATGGCTTCCCAGGTAACACTAATGATAAAGAACCCACCAGCCAATGCAGGACATGTAAGAGACACAGGTTCCATCCCAGGGTTGGAAAGATGCCCTGGAGAAGGGAATGACAAGCCACTCCATTATTCTTGCCTGGAGAATACCATGGACCAGAGGAGCCTGGCAGGCTACAGTCCATGGAGTTGCAAAGAGTTGGACATGACTGAAGCAACTTAGCTTCAGTTGGTGAGAAATGCATGGGGTTCCCTGATTCACATTGATAAGAAAATCAGAGAGGGCTCTTAAGAAAGTAACTGGCTTCTTGTTGGCAAAGTGACTATCAGCAGGGGAAAAGAGCACGGGATGCATGGAATAGATAGAAATCCAGTAGAAACTATTCTATAGACACAATAAGGGAAGAAATGAGGACAGGCGTCAGACCCTATCCGTTTTTATATTCTGTGACTGAGTGCAACTGGAAGAATTAAAATGCAATGCTAAACTTCCCTTAATCTCATCTGCAAAATGGTAATAATGATAGTACCAACATTATTAGGGTCACTGTAACAATTTAATGAGATAATATCTACAAAGTTCACAACAATGATTGCCATATTGTGAGTTCTTAATAAATGTCACTCACTACTGGTTCTTATATATAATTATGAAGAGCACGTTATATATTATTCTCATTATAGGGAATGGATTTAGTCACTTTCACTATGTTGTTATACCCTATAGTATTGTTGGGGCAGAAAATCAAAATGACATGACTGCGGGGTGACCCCCAAGCAGAACAATGGGAAGTTCCCTACCCACTTCTCCTGTCCGTGGAATGTATTTTCCACTTGCCTTCCCCCTCCCAGAGGCTGCTCCAAGGATATAGCCTTGAAATAGACATGTGGTGTTTAGGTTATGTGTACTTGGTATGTAACTGAACTCAGTTAAGGCCTCTGCTATGAGGAACTGAGCCCAGTAAAGGCATACAGGCATATCTCATTTTATTGGACTTCACTTTAGTAAACTTTGAAGGCATTATGGGGTTTTGTTTTTGTTTTTAATTTGCTCACATCATTGTCTCTGTGTCACAATTTGGCAATTCTGACAAAAATGATAATATTTGATCTGCGATCTATAGTTTGATGTTATATTGCAAAAAGACTATGACTCACTGAAGGCTAACATGATGGTCAGCATTTTTTAGCAAGAAAATGCTTTTGGATTAAGGTACATACACTGTTCTCTTTACTGCACACTTAATAGACTAGTACAGTGTCATGTAAACATAGCTTTTATATGAACCAGAATCCACATTCATGGACTTACTTTATTGTGATACTTGATTTGTTTCAGTGGTTCTGAAATCAAAGCCACAGTATCTCCTAGGTATACTTGCAAACTTTTAACATTCTAGGGGGTGGGTGCAGCCACCCAAGACAAACCTGTAACTAGTCTCCCTTGCTTATTAACCTACCATCTAACAATCTGTAGTGGACTGCTTTTTTTTTTTTTTTTTCAGTCTCTCCCTGCCCTTAATAGAGTGGCTAGTTTCAGATTAAACCAGAGGCTTCCAAAGTGTTTGAGAAGCAACAAGTATCCTCCTGGTATTTTTACAGAGATGAAGCAGGACCAGGGGGATGATAAATTATTAAAATATTAAATTTATGAAAGTGGCGCCAAAGGTAGGCCAACTAGTTCAATGATCCCTCCAAATACTATAGAAACACACCAGCTGTACTCTTTTAAGATATTATTGGAGTACAGTTCTTTTAGGGCCTCTTTGGGAACTCAGATGGTAAAGAATCTGCCAGCAATGTAGGAGATTCAGGTTCGATCCTGGGTCAGGAAGATACCCTAGAGAAGGGAAATGGCTACCCACTCCAGTACCTTACAGTGTGTTAGTTCCTGCTGTACAGCAAAGTGAATCAGCTATACATACATATGTATCCATTTATTTTGAATAATTGTAATTCTAAATATACAATAAAGTCTTTTTTCACTAAAGAACTTTTATACTAAAATTAATTTGTGGATTTTACAATCAGGGTTCTATACTAATTGTGCTGATTTGATCTCAAATGCCCAAATAATTTACTGACCTTTAATCAGTTATAAACCTGTGGAGCTGGCTCTATTGATTAAACCCACATTAACAGGTCAATTTTAGAAGACAAGTCTACTTTAATTGAAAAAACAACAATTAGTAAATCGGTACCAATACGTAAAACGGCCAGGATAATTAAATGCTAACCAAATCACCATGACTTCTCTTTCCCTTTATTTTCTCATCAGCACACAATTTTTCTACCCAGAATTATTTTCCATAAGCACAGGAAATGCAAAATAAACATTTCAGCACAGTAAATATTAGGAAGGTAAGAAAGGAGTGGATGATGATATTAAAATAAAATTAGAAGGTAATTAAGTAACTGATGCAAAGAAATAGAGGAAAACAACAGAATGGGAAAGACTAGAGATCATTTTAAGAAAATTAGAGATACCAAGGGAACATTTCATGCAAAGATGGGCTCAATAAAGGACAGAAATGGTACGGACCTAACAGAAGCAGAAGATATTAAGAAGAGGTGGCAAGAATACACAGAAGAACTGTACAAAAAAGATCTTCATGACCAAGATAATCACGATGGTATGATCACTCACCTAGAGCCAGACATCCTGGAAGGGGAAGTGGGCCTTAGAAAGCATCACTACGAACACAGCTAGTGGAGGTGATGGAATTCCAGTGGAGCTATTTCAAATCCTGAAAAATGATGCTGTGAAAGTACTGCACTCAATATGCCAGCAAATTTGGAAAACTCACCAGTGGCCACAGGACTGGAAAAGGTCAGTTTTCATTCCAATCCCAAAGAAAGGCAATGCCAAAGAATGCTCAAACTACCGCACAACTGCACTCACTCACACGCTAGTAAATTAATGCTCAAAATTCTCCAAGCCAGGCTTCAGCAATACGTGAACCATGAATTTCCTGATGTTCAAGCTGGTTTTAGAAAGGGCAGAGGAACCAGAGACCAAATTGCCAACATCTGCTGGATCATGGAAAAAGCAAGAGAGTTCCAGAAAAACATCTATTTCTGCTTTATTGACTATGCCAAAGCCTTTGACTGTGTGGATCACAATAAACTGTGGAAAATTCTGAAAGAGGTGGGAATACCAGACCATCTGACCTGCCTCTTGAGAAATCCGTATGCAGGTCAGGAAGCAACAGTTAGAACTGGACATGGAACAACAGACTGGTTCCAAATAGGAAAAGGAGTATGTCAAGGCTGTATATTGTCACCCTGCTTATTTAACTTACATCATGAGAAATGCTGGGCTGGAAGAAGCACAAGCTGGAATCAAGATTACTGGGAGAAATATCAATAACCTCAGATATGCAGATGACACCACCCTTATGGCAGAAAGTGAAGAGGAACTCAAAAGCCTCTTGATGAAAGTGAAAGAGTAGAATGAGAAAATTGGCTTAAAGCTCAACATTCAGAAAACTAAGGTCATGACATCTGGTCCCATCACTTCACAGGAAATGGATGGGGAAACAGTGGAAACAGTGTCAGACTTTGTTTTTGGGGTCTCCAAAATCACTGCAGATGGTAATTGCAGCCATGAAATTAAAAGACGCTTACTCCTTGGAAGCAAAGTTATGACCAACCTAGATAGCATATTCAAAAGCAGAGACATTACTTTGCCAACAAAGGTCCGTCTAGTCAAGGCTATGGTTTTTCCAGTGGTCATGTATGGATGTGAGAGTTGGATTGCGAAGAAAGCTGAACGCCGAAGAATTGATGCTTTTGAACTGTGGTGTTGGAGAAGACTCTTGAGAGTCCCTTGGACTGCAAGGAGATCCAACCAGTCCATTCTGAAGGAGATCAGCCCTGGGTGTTCTTTGGAAGGAATGATGCTGAAACTCCAGTACTTTGGCCACCTCATGCGAAGAGTTGACTCATTGGAAAAGACTCTGATGCTGGGAGGGATTGGGGGCAGGAGGAGAAGGGGACGACAGAGGATAAAATGGCTGGATGGCATCACTGACTTGTTGGACATGAGTTTGAGTGAACTCCAGGAGTTGGTGGTGGACAGGGAGCCCTGGCGTGCTGCGAATCATGGGGCTGCAAAGATTCGGACATGACTGAGCAACTGAACTGAACTGTAGTAATTTATTATTATTGTCTAGAACTGAGAATCAGAAAGTAATATGAGGTGATGATATTATGACTTTCATGATATAAAAAGTATAAAGTTAGTTGGATTTGAAAGAAGACTTAAAGAAGGGTTGTTTTTCAAAATGGATCCAAGCACCAAAAAGATTATAAGCTTATAAACAACTAGAAAAAGAAATCTCTATTTTATGAAAGTTCTGAAGCCAAAAAAGAAAAAGGATTTAAAAATCCTAAGTTTGTTTAAAGTGTTTCTGTCATATTAAGCAAACAGCAAGCCTCTTTGAATTTGTAAATGAGAATATAAATAACCCATATTTTCACAGATAGTTTTCCTCTCTACTTGACATAATTGAGAAAATCAATTAACTCTAGCCTCAAGATATTTGGCAAATGTGCAGAAAACAGAAATAAAATGTACAATTAATCACAACTATTTATGAAATTTTGAGGGAAAGCAGAGAAGGATAAGGAAAACAAAATTTTATTGAAAACTCATCCTGTGCCAGTCTTATTTTATTTTTTCCAATTTATCTTATATAATTTACTTTTCATTTGTCTCTTCATTATAGGTCGCTACATTTACGTTTTACATATGAAAACAGTAAGGTTGAAAACACGGAAATAAACTGTCCAAGAGTGATTAAAAACCAAGCATAAATACATGCACAATGATACAGATTATTAGAGACAGAATTAATTTTTGTAAATTTTGAAGGAAACAAGTTCCAACTTGAGTCTGGTAGAGGAGAGGAGAGGAAGGAGACTGTGAGGAAGCAAGAGTGGCGTGCGTAGGCTGAGGAATAGGGTTTGGATCTGGGATAGACTGCTGAGCTCTAAAATCTGGGAGAATTCCTAGAAGATGGTACATATACTTCCTGCCCCTAGTAGCTGTGGGAATAGCTTCCCAACAATTGGGTTAGCTACCTCTCACATTGTATTAGCAAGCTTCAGAGGAAATTAATTACAGTCCTCTAAAGCAGTACAGTAGAGCACAGGTAAAATGGACCTTACGTTAATGAAAACAATTATCCAGTGCTACATAATCGGGCTATTTCTATCTCCTGGCTAATAGCCTACATTAATACTTCTTTGATGATGTGACTACAATTACATTTTTAGTAAAAATTATGCTTAACAGACTATTTAAAAATGCCTATCTATGCAGCATTCAACTCACTTAACCTCTCAGTTTTCTCATCAGCAAAAGGACTTTGTACTATATACAATTTCTAACCTTCCTCCCAACTATAGAATCTATGATTATGCAATTTCTACATTGAAAATAACCTAAGGAACAGGTCAGCCCAACCCTAAAAACTGGCACTGAGAAAGGAGGAAGGCTGCACTCTTCTTTGGACACAGAGTGAGGAAAATGCTCTCAAAGGCAGTTCCACGCTTGAAAATCACAGAAAGTAATAACCAGGGTGCCAAAAGTGAAGAAAAGAAGATAAGGTTTATATGAACTAGGCCGTCAAGGGAAGAGCGAGAGTGTGAAGGTAAGAGACCAATGCAGAGTATCACATGTTCATTTCTTGAGGTAAAACTAGACTTCAGAACAGAGAAAAAGGAAAGGAAGGTTAAGAGAATCTAATGAATTTTACACCAAACTAACAGGTATACTTCTGACAGTGAAGTCTGTACAGGTTGAATCTATTAAACACTAGTTATAGTGCAATTAATTTGAAATCACAAGCCAATATTTTATGCTTATCCCCTCTAAGAAGAAAACATTAAATATACACCTTTGAAACTAATTCTTAAGGTGATTCTCCTCTTATTTGGAGAGGAGAATACCTCTTATTTGGTATATTTCCCTAAAAAATAAAACTTGTCAAAAACTTGTTTAGGTGATGCTTTTTTCTTTTAGGATGCAAAACTGAAGCAAATCTAAATCTTTGTTGTAAACTTTATGTTTCTGAGAACATTTCACTCCATGTGAGAATGTGTCCTTTATTTATATAGTTCCAGAGACAAAGCATCTGAGGTTAGGTGTGAACTGATACAATTGCCAATATCCAGTGAATTCTGTTAACAGAAGCAGTCAAACAGTAGATAGGGAGAATAGATGCAGAAGAATAAAGGGAGTGATGACAGATACTAATGTCTGATATTTTAAAATTCAGTTAAATATGTTTGTCTGAACAAAGAGAACCTATACATAGCTATTTTTCCTCTTTTCTGCTGCCCATGGAGAAAAGTGGTCTAAGTAATTAAAAATAAAACAAAATCAAAACCTCCTTTAGATAAGGAACAATCTGTTGTTAAGATAGAACCACTGCCTATGGTGGCTGGACCAAACACAAGCCAATCACATGCCTGCAGGTAGGCTTTTGAAATGAGTGCAGCCTTGTCCCTGTTTGCCTCCAGTCAGCTCTAGTGTGTCCCTTTCACCCCAGGGGAAATCTTAATAGGTCATTTTCACTTTCAAAAGACTCCCAGTTTGGATAATAAATTACAAGATGACCCTATTCCAGATGAAAGGGTGTGGTGGCAAAACATAACTAAACATCAGCATCAGCGATAACAACATGTTAGCAACTTATTTCATGTAATTTGAGAGGGAAATGTCACCTTTAAAGGAATACTTAAACTTAAATTCAGTTACTTTAATAAAAACTTTCAACTTTGATTAATATGTTGTAAAAAAGCATAGATGTAAACCTGAATTACTATTTTAGGAACAGAGGATAAACAGGGAACCCTGTCTAATGTCAGGCATGGGATCCACTTTCTAATGCACAACCAGGACACTGACTAGCAGTATAGTTAAATTGCAAGTTATAGCTCCTTAAGTATGAATACTATTTGCATAGTCCATAAGTTCATATTTTAAATGTTACAACAGCTTATCCTTATAACCAATGAAGTGGAGAGGAAGCAGAAGCAGGAACATTTGAGATGGTGAAAGTCTCATTACTTATCCAAAGACTTCAAGCTTATGAAGTGGCAAAGTGAACAAAACATGATTTGAATATATACCTCTGACATCAAATTGAGTGCTTTTATTTTTGGTACTATACAAAAATAACCCTTTCAGAAACAAAAATTAACAATCATTGCAATTTTTAATAACTGAACTGACTCAGGTTATCCTTCATCGATTTTAAATTTCTCATCCCTTGCTGCTGCTAAGTCGCTTCAGTCGTGTCCCACTCTGTGCGACCCCATAGACGACAGCTCACCAGGCTCCTCTGGCCCTGGGATTCTCCAGGCAAGAACACTGGAGTGGGTTGCCATTTCCTCCTCCAATGCATGAAAGTGAAAAGTGAAAGTGAAGTCGCTCAGTCGTGTCCGACTCCTAGCGACCCCACGGACTGCAGCCCACCAGGCTCCTCTGTCCATGGGATTTTCCAGGCAAGAGTACTGGAGTGGGGTGCCATTGCCTTCTCCATCTCATCCCTTGGTCTACTCTAAAACTAATAAGAGAGCCTGAGAGCAAGACTGAGAAATGCCAGCAGCCTTCCTCCCCACTGGAGCACTCCATTTTCCATCCTTAGTTCTCACACACTTGATCAACTTACTAAAAACAAGAAAAAGCAAGATGGCAAAATTAAGTTCAAATAATATCACACCTAAACTGTTTCTACTGGATTAAGCATTGGCAGTACGTATTATATAAACAGCCTGAAAAGCTAGACTCTAAACAAAGACAGAGAGACAGAAAGAAGACTGGCTGATATGGATCTGCTCCATTCCTCTTCAGTGCAACCAGTGTTTTTACACACATGCAGACACACTGCTTCTGCTGTCACATTTTCCTGACTGCAGATCCATGTTTTCAAACATTTCTTATCTGAGAACACAGATCCTTAACCATAAAATAGAGTCTTCTGAGACACTTATAAAATGAGGCCTGAAGTCTCAACAAGATCCCTCTAGTCCCATTTCAGGCTTTTCTTCACCATTCTAGGAGGACAATTTCCCCCCCTTCAGCTAACTGTTTGTAGATAACATGTAATTAAAGGATACACAATTTTATGGAAATATTTTAACCCTTCCATGTAATTCTATGAATTTATATAAGGAGATTCTACTTGAAATATGAAACTATAAAAGCAATCATGCACAAGTAATTTAAATTTTCATATTTTTATTTTACTTTGATAACATAAAATATCAAAGATCACTGCATTTTAAAGTTGTTTTGATTGGAAATGGGTATCAAATAAATTAACAGCACTAGTCTCTTAATATTAGTCCCAGACCTTGATTAAAAATATGTATGGTCATATTATGAAATGAGAATGAAGATATACACTTTTTAAAAATCAGTAATAGTCTCCGTTTACCATTCGATTTCTTTATAGTTCAAGATTTATGAATAATAAATGAGGCTATAGTTCCTTTACACCCCGTGGTGCCTAATCCTTATACTCTATTGTCTGAAATTCCTGAACGGGTCAAATATTTCTCAGTAATTAATTTAAAGGATGCCTTCTATTCCGTGCCTTTGGCGGAAGAAAGTCAATTTCTTTTTTTTTTTTTTTTTAATTTTATTTTTAAACTTTACATAATTGTATTAGTTTTGCCAAATATCAAAATGAATCCGCCACAGATATACATGTGTTCCCCATCCTGAACCTTCCTCCCTCCTCCCTCCCCATACCATCCCTCTGGGTCATCCCAGTGCACTAGCCCCAAGCATCCAGTATCGTGCATTGAACCTGGACTGGCAACTCGTTTCTTACATGATATTTTACGTGTTTCAATGTCATTCTCCCAAATCTTCCCACCCTCTCCCTCTCCCACAGAGTCCATAAGACTGTTCTATACATCAATGTCTCTTTTGCTGTCTCGTACACCGGGTTATTGTTACCATCTTTCTAAATTCCATATATATGTGTTAGTATACTGTATTGATGTTTTTCCTTCTGGCTTACTTCACTCTGTATAATAGGCTCCAGTTTCATCCACCTCATTAGAAAGTCAATTTCTATTTGCCTTTGAAGACCCTACGCAGCCAGCTTCTCAGTTAACCTGGACAGTTTTGCCCCAGGGATTTCGTGACAGTCCTCACTTATTCGGACAAAGTTTGTCACGGGATCTACAAAACTTTAATAGCTCTGAAGCAGTGGTGTTACAATATGTAGATGATATTTTGCTCTGTGCTGAGACAGAGGAAGCTTGTTCACGAGCCTCAGAAGATTTCTTAAACTTTCTGGCAGACTGTGGTTACAAGACATTAAGAGAAAAGGCTCAGCTTTGTCAACAATTGGTTAGATATCTGAGCCTAATCATATCAAAAGGGACTAGGGCCATAGGCCCTGAGAGAATTAAACCGATACTAAATCATCCCCTACCTATGACTTTAAGACAATTGAGAGGATTTTGGGGAATCACAGGTTACTGTCGCATTTGGATTCCGGGTTATGGGAAACTTGCCCAGCCTTTATATAAACTTATAGCTGAAACTCAGCAGGCCCAAACCAACAAACTGGTTTGGTCTCCAGAAACTCAAAAGGCTTTTAAAGTTCTTCAGACTGCTCTCCTGCAAGCTCCAGCTCTGAGCTTGCCCACAGGGTCAGAATTTAATTTGTTTGTCACTGAAAGAAAAGGTGTGGCATTGGGAGTTTTGACACAACCCCGAGGGCCTCACCAACAACCTATTGCTTATCTAAGCAGAGAATTAGATGTAGTTTCACTTGGGTGGCCCCACTGCCTAAGAGTAATTGGGGCAGCGGCTTTATTAGCACCTGAAGCTTTAAAAATAATTAGTGGACGAAACCTTACTGTACTGACTTCTCATGATGTGAGTGAAATCTTAACTTCTAAGGTTAATATTTGGATGACAGACAGTAGGCTTCTTAAGTATCAGTCATTGTTGTTAGAAGGACTAAGCTTAAAGTTTGTGGAAAATTAAATCCTGCCACTTTCCTTCCTGAGAAGGAAAATGAAACACCTGATCACGATTGTTCTCAATTCCTAACTTTAAACTATGCAGCTCGGGACGATCTAAAGGATACCCCATTAGACAATCCTGACATGAAAATATTTACAGATGGCAGTTCTTTTGTTCGAGATGGAAAGCGTAAAGCAGGTTATGCCATGGTGACTGCTAAACAGGTTCTGGAAGCAAAATCTCTCCCCCAGGGAACCAGTGCTCAGTTAGCAGAGCTTGTGGCTCTGACCCGAGCTCTAGAGTTAAGCAAAGGGCAGCGGATGGGCCTGATAATCTATGTGAGTCTACTTCTGCTGACTCCAAAAATCCTGAGTCTGCCGTTGGATCCTCAAGACAATGTCTTCCTGTCCTGGGCTCACTCCTATGCTGCATTCCACAATCGGTCTAACTGCTGGGTCTGTGGAGCACTCCCCTCTTCGTCAGTGGAAGGCTTCCCGTGGTGGACATCCCCACTTCAAGGAAAAGACTTTCTCCAAGTCTGTGAATACCTTCGACAACAATCACATGCGATGCCTCTTCTTCATCTGATGACATCTACCAACCCTAAAATGGACTGGTGCAATACTTTGTACTTTAACTATAGACATAATGTGACTTTTAATTTTGATTCTGATTGTTTTGTTTTTGCTGTTTGCTCCCTACATCTATAATTGTATAACTGGAATTGTTTCTAGCCGCATGAAAGCTTTTAAGTTACAAATGGTTGCTCAAATTCCTGCTACTGCTGTAGTTTCCTCCAACTACTATTTGGGGTCCCTGGGTCAGATATCCTCAATATGAGGATTAGGAGAATATGTTGCCTCACCAATTTAGCGACAATGCCCCTTGTCAGCTCGGAAGTAGTTACAGAACGAGAACGACACCCCTTTTCCCTAGGCAACATAATTCTCCTAAAAGAAAAGGGGGGAATGAGAGTCAGTTCCTAGGCAGGTTGATAGGGAGTCTAGGGGTCCCCAAGGAGAGAGGGATCTGGAATTCTCAAGGAGGAAGAAAGGACAAACTTTTTTTCTTTCTCCACATTCCTTAGGATTATATAACAATAATGTATCCTGCCTAAGGACAGTCTTTGGATTCAACCTTCTGTTATCTTAAAATGTTAATTATGGGAGTAGACTTGGTCTTTACAAGGATGTATCTTGCCTGAGGACCGTGTTATCTTAAAATGTAAATTATGTGAGTAGGTCTGATGAGGTCTTTACAACCTCCAGATATTCTTTGGATTGTATAACTTCATTGTTAACACTAGCAAGCGGGTACTCTTTCTGCCCCCGTCTGATGCCTATGTCAGAAGCTTTCTCCATCTCCTTTATACTTTAATAAAACTTTATTACACAAAAAAAAAATAAAAAAATAAAAATCAGTAATAGCATTTGGAAAATTCTGAAAGAGATAGGAATACCAGACCACCTGACCTGCCTCTTGAGAAACCTATATGCAGGTCAGGAAGCAACAGTTAGAACTGGACATGGAAAAACAGACTGGTTCCAAATAGGAAAAGGAGTACGTCAAGGCTGTATATCGTCACCCTGCTTATTTAACTTATATGCAGAGTACATCATGAGAAATGCTGGGCTGGAGGAAGCACAAGCTGGAATCAAGATTGCTGGGAGAAATATCAATAACCTCAGATATGCAGATGACACCACCCTTATGGCAGAAAGTGAAGAGGAACTCAAAAGCCTCTTGATGAAAGTGAAAGAGGAGAGTGAAAAAGTTGGCTTAAAGCTCAATATTCAGAAAACGAAGATCATGGCATCTGGTCCCATCACTTCATGGCAAATAGATGGGGAAACAGTGGAAACAGTGTCAGACTTTATTTTTCTGGGCTCCAAAATCACTGTAGATGGTGACTGCAGCCATGAAATTAAAAGACGCTTACTCCTTGGAAGGAAAGTTATGACCAACCTAGATAGCATATTGAAAAGCAGAGACATTATTTTGCCAACAAAGGTCCATCTAATCAAGGCTATTATTTTTCCTGTGGTCATGTATGGATGTGAGAGTTGGACTGTGAAGAAAACTGAGCGCCGAAGAATTGATGCTTTTGAACTGTGGTGTTGGAGAAGACTCTTAAAGTCCCTTGGACTGCAAAGAGATCCAACCAGTCCATTCTAAAGGAGATCAGCCCTAGGTGTTCTATGGAAGGAATGATGCTGAAGCTGAAACTCCAGTCCTTTGGCTACCTCATGCAAAGACTTGACTCACTGGTAAAGACTCTGATGCTGGGAGGGACTGGGGCAGGAGGAGAAGGGGACGACAGAGGATGAGGTGGCTGGATGGCATCACTGACTCGATGGACGTGAGTGTGAATGAACTCTGGGAGTTGGTGATGGACAGGGAGGCCTGGTGTGCTGCGATTCATGGGGTCACAAAGAGTCCGACACGACTGAGCGACTGAACTGAACTGAATATCATTTAGAAGAAATAATTCTGAACTGTCAAATAAGTATACACAGAAACTAAGAATCATAAGGCCCTTATGCAGAAATATCATTTTTTGAATGTAAATAGTTGAAAATTATTTTAAACGATTCACATATTAAATAGGAAATAACACTATGTGCATTGGATCTGAAGGAAAAGTTAAAAAAGAATGACCACTTCTCTAAATTTTTTAATAGTTTTTCTCCTGTAATTGAGATCTAATCTTACTGCATGGAGCCTATTATACAGAGTGAAGTAAGCCAGAAAGAAAAACACCAATACAGTATACTAACGCATATATATGGAATTTAGAAAGATGGTAACAATAACCCTGTATATGAGACAGCAAAAGAGACACTGATGTATAGAACAGTCTTTTGGATTCTGTGGGAGAGGGAGAGGGTGGGATGATTTGGGAGAATGGCATTGAAATACGTATAATATCATATATGAAACGAGTCGCCAGTCCAGGTTCGATGCACAATACTGGATGATTGGGGCTGGTGCACTGGGATGACCCAGAGCAATGGTACGGGGAGGGAGGAGGGAGGAGAGTTCAGGATGGGGAAAACATGTATACCTGTGGCGGACTCATTTCGATATTTGGCAAAACCAATACAATATTGTAAAGTTTAAAAATAAAATAAAATTTAAAAAAAAAAAAAAAGAATGACCAGAAAAAGTTACCGTTTTTAGATCAAAACAGAATTGATCACTATGGAGAATGGCTTTTTTTCCCTCCATCTGAGGCAGGAAGCAGGAGGGTATTGGGAAGCTGCTGTCTGGGATATAACACTTCACAATCATGCCAAAATAATTTTGAATTCAGTCCAAACTCAAGTTTCTTTACTCTTTCTCGGTCTCCTGTGTTGGTGAACAGCATGAGCCTCCACTAAGTCACTCAAGATAGTACTTGAGAATGATGTTAGACTTTCCTCTTTTACACCCACTTCTAAAGAATGACTGGAGAAGGAAATGGCAACCCACTCCAGTGTTCTTTCCTGGAGAATCCCAGGGACAGGGGAGCCTGGTGGGCTGCCATCTATGGGGTCACACAGAATGGGACACAACTGAAGCGATTTAGCAGCAGCAGCAGCAGCAACTAAAGAATGACTGAGTTGATAAATTATTCTCCCCTCTAAGCAAATTCTCCTCTCCATTCCCATTTGCAGTAGCTGGGCACAACCCTTCACCAAGAATCACCCAGAGTACTGCCAAAGTCTTCTCTGGTCTCCATCTACCACACTACCACTATAAACAGCTTATAACACAAAGCTAGACATCTCTTAGCCTAAGTTTGTTTGTGTGTTCTTTTTTTTTTTTACAGAATTACTGTAGACCTCAAAAGGATCTTCCTAACTTCCAGACTCCTCTCTTGCCCTATCCTTCACTGTAACAATGTTTCAATGGTAGAATTGCTTACCATTTCCCTCTCTTGACAGACTACAACTTGGCAGACTACAACTCCACAGTTTAGGCCACAGCATGTTCTGTTTGCTTTCTCATGACAACGGTAAACAGATTTTGCTTTCCATGAGGGCCAATGTTTAAGGTAGGATAACTTACAAAGACCACCTTTTTTTCTCCCATTCAAACTGAATGAAAATAGTTGAGTCCCATTTATATATATTAATGACCACTATATATCCGTGTGCTTCATAAATTTTTTTAAGTACAATATATTCAAATATTTCCTTAAATGATGGATAATGTAGCATCAGCTAGAAACCAACCGGGAATATACAATACAGTATTCAATTTATTCAGTATTCAATTTATATTGATACACAGTCAATCCAACATAGTTTTTGCAAAATTATCTAAAGTATTATCTAAAGTACAGCTAAAATCCATATTTTCTCTGTAAAAGTGTCACTGTAGATATGGCACTTTGAAATGAGCTAATCCCTGGGGTCTTGGCTATCAGCAGCATTACCCCTAAAGGACATTCTTTTCCCAGTAATAATATTTTTCATCCTGCTCCAAGACTGTCAGAGTATTCTTCCTTGGTGGCCTGGAAGCTTCATTCCTCTTATAAACTCAGCAGCCAAGAGCAAGTTCTAGCCTTAGAATCTGGGCAATATTTTGAGAAAATAAAACGGTTTCTTCTCAGCAAGCCTGTGCATATGAGCATTCAGGGGCTGATTTTCCGGTTTATGGATTATCTAAAACCCTTTGCTCCTTCCTTGCTTTTGGCCATTTTACTGCTCATTAGCATTGCTACTGAAGGATGGACAGGAAAAATAAAAGAAAGAATCAGAGCAGCCAGTTTTGCTATTTATTAACCATTTATCAACCACTACAAGAACTCCTGTGGAGAAAAATAGAAATATTGGAGAGTTCGTTTTCAAACTGTTATTTTCAATTTTCAATGTTTGTCCTATTCTCAATGATATCCACAGAATTAAAAGCTTGCATAAATATGTTTTCCCAACAAAACTTACTTGATTTGTAAAGTTAACTAGTTTTACTTTTTCTATTAGGAAATTTTCTTTTATTTGCTATAATATAAAATTGTCATTTTCACTGAGGAGGTTATTATACATTAGAAGAAAATACCAATTAGTAATACAAGATAATAGTATACTTATAACTCTAAAACTAAAAAAAAAAATGTAATTTAATTTCTCCATACCCAAGAAACCAAGCTTAATAATATGATATGTGGCATTAAATTTAGAAAGAATTGCATTCATTTTATTAATTACAATATAGACAGTGAAAGTTGCTCAGTTGTGTCCGACTCTTTGCAACCCCATGGAATTCTCTAGGCCAGACTACTGGAGTGGGGAGCCTTTCCCTTCTCCAGGGGATTTTCCCAAATCGGGGATCAAACCCAGGTTGTCTGCATTACAGGCATATTCTTTACCAGCTGAGCCACAAGGGAAGGCCAATTACAAGATAACTAGATCTAAAAGCCATCTCCTCTTTTACTTGACCTAAAAGCATAACTACTGATATCCATAGAAGGGAAAAAAAGGAAAAGAGATAAAAATAACAGAGACTTTCCCTTAGCTCTGACTATGGCATGACTACATTGACTTTGTAGCCTATGAAGTAAAACAAGGTTAATAATTAGCCATCATGAAGCTGAGGAAGGAGATTTCTATTATAAATGAAGACTTTCTATAGGTGGCAATCTCCTTATCCCATCCATATATTTCTTCTGAAATATATGTTTGCTTTATGGCAACTTAAGGGCAACATAATGGTGGCATTTAGTGAATTATCACATATTCCAGTGCCATAATAGACCACAGTCATCCAATGAGTCCTAAATTGCTCTACATTCAGTCTCCAAAGTACTATCTCAGAAAGCACACATACTTCAAAATTCTTAAAGGATGGGAAGCATGTCTTATGTGTGTGTATTAGTGGCTTAGTCGTGTCCGACTCTTTGCAACCCTACGGTCTATAGCCCGCCAGGTTCCTCTGTCCATAGGATTCTCCAGGCAAGAATACTGGAGTGGGTTGCCATTTCCCTCTTCAGGGGATCCTCCCGACCCAGGGATAGAACCCAGGTCTCCTGCATTGCAGGCAGATTTTTTACCATCTGAGCCACCAGGGAAGCCCAGGTCTTCCATGAATACATATTGAACTGTGTACACAATAGGTGTTCAGTAAGCACTGAATCAAAAAATTCACATGATTTTCATGTAACATTTAAAATGTTTTTTCCTGCAAATAGAATATGAGGATGTAGATCATGATTTCTCTGCTTGAAAATAATGAATTATAAAAAAAATGTGCAAAACCCAACACGACTGCACCACCAGGAAACCAAAGAGTAATCCCTCTCAAGTCTGGGCATGAGTCACCTTCCACACTAATGACTTGTTAATTTTTTTTTATTTCACATTTTTTTAAAGTAGAAATTTATAATGGTTTTTATAAAGGGCATGCCTCCCTTGGGCTATGCTGAGAGTTGCTGGTATTTCTAAGAAGAAAATTCCCTATTTTCTGTTACCACCTTCAAAGAAGTAGCAAAGAAGAAATCTGGGCTGAAGAGCAAGATAGTAATTGCCACTATACCACTAACATAATTGTGTTGGTTGTCAGATTGCAGAAATTATAGAAGAATCAGTCTTTCAAATTTGAATTCACCATGAACTACATGCCACAGAACAACAGAACTCTCTTGTCCCAGTTTAGTTCCAAAGGTATTACCTAGCCTACGGTTTTTAAGATAATAAGCCCATATAAAACGTGCTCCTGGTGGGGCCTGTCATTTTAATGATGTCAAGGTTAAGTATACTAAGCACATCACCAATTTTAGGGGCTCATTCCAAGTTAAATTTGAATTTAAATCTGTTAATCATTTCTTTCAAATGATTATATTTCACCACCCAGGAAGGCAAGAACTAGCAATTTTAAAATATCTTTTGATGTTATATACTTCATTAATCATGTTCCTCAGGTCCAGCCATAACACAGCTTGCCTTCTTTATCAGTCATTGCTGTGCCCAAACCAGAGGACTCCTATGCCCTCACTGTTCATGTATTCTATGCTTATACATTAATAGATGTAACCAAGCAGAAACAAACATGTGATAGTCACATTACATTGTTTCCATAAGACAAATGTTTTATAGAGGAGATACCACTGTAAATGACAAAGAACACAGAAAAATAAAATGTATCTGTTATTGGCATTCTTATTTTAATACAAATATTATTTTAGCTAAAAAATCAATACATAACTTATGTATATTAGTAGGAGACCAGTAAAAGAACTCAGATTCATTTTCAGAAGGCTGAATTCTGAGGTTAGAAAACGTGCAACATTTTCTTTCCTCATTTTCACCTATGACTAAAGATCTATCAGCTATGGTATAGCACAAATAGAAGTGAAAGTTCCATAAAAGGAAATATTTAAATGTGTTACTGAAAACTAATATCATATGAATTTATCTATTTAACTTCTATGTGGCAATATGTACTGCCTTTTGAAAAAACTACACTCAATAATGGTTCCAAACTGATTTAAGTAAATTGAATGCATAATAAAATTTACTTAGAGGAAACTTTTATTCAATTCAAATGTGTCTATTTTAATGAGAGGCTTTTATGCTATCTTAATGTTATTTTAATGCCATTTATATAGGAATATGGTGTGTCCCTAAAATTAACAAATACTAAAATACTAAATGTTGATTCTACTTGTAATGGTATATCAATACTCCATAAAATATAATACATTCATAATTTCAGGTAAAATTTTTTTGTCTAAATTTGAGTGCTAATATGGGAAACTACATGAAGCAAAACTGCAGAACAACTAACTGATTCTGTTTCAGAGAGGACATATTAATATAAGTTTCTTTGTCTAAATCCACTGGCATTGGCCCAGTATCACTTGGCCAGAGATTACAAAACTAAAAAAAAAACATAAACAACAATCAAAAACACAATGCTATTTGAACATGTGTTATCTAAATTCAAGAATCCAATAGGACTGAATTAAAATGAACATTTTATTTTGAATCCTCTTACTGAAAATTTTCTTATGATTTAAACTTTAAAAAAATTACTAAATATCCAAACTTTGATCATTAAAAACAAAATCTTCCCTTTACCTCGTATTCCCACCACCACCATACCCTTTTGTCCCTTAAAGCAAAGCTCATAGAATTCCTCAAGTCCCATTAAGTCTTTGATTCCTTGCCAATCTGTATGTTGTCACTTCAGTGCACTGAAAGCAATTTTGTCAAAGTCACTTTTGTCCTCAACATTTCTAAACCCAGTAGTCAAGTTTCAGTTTTCATCCATAAAATTTGACAGAATTTCTGGTTTTCTCCTTGAAATACTTTCCTCACTTGGCTTACAGAACACACCATATTCCTAGCTTTCTTCTTAACTCACAGGTCACACATCTTTCTCTTCTCCTAGATTCTCACCCTGACCTCTACACTTTGGAACACCCTTTGGTATATAATCTTTGACCTCTTCTTTTTGCATAATTATTCCTTAAGTGTACTATCCTCTCCCATTGCTTTAAAGATCATGTCTGTAATGATGAATTCTTAATGTGCAGCTTGAATTCCTAACTTCCCCCCGAAATTCTAGACTAATGTAATCAATTACCAACTTAAATTCTCAAATTTGATGTCTAATAGAAATATCAAATGTAATAAATGTAAATTTTGACTTTTATCTAAAACTTACCCATTGCCCCATGTTTGCAATTTTAGTTACCTGCTTGCTTAGGTAAAATACTTCAGAAACCTCATTATTGTCTCTGGATTTCTCCCAGAAGAAGTTTCATTGGAAAATCCTATTTCTTTTATAAACTTCAAAATACACCCACAATCTTAAACTGCTCAACTAACTCAGCAACAAACTATTAGAATAGTTCAATTTAGTACTGTCAAATGGTAGTACATAATAATGTTCCTATGACTACTTCAATCAGTTCTACCAAGCAGATATACTTATCTTTCTAAAACACAAAGTTTTACATAGCATGTGTTTGATCTCAACTCTCCAGAGGGCATCCTATATACTCAGATCTAAATACCATATCATGACTTATAAGCTATGATAGGATCTTCCCAATTTGCCTCTTAGACTTATTTCCTTCTACTTTCTGCTTTGCTCTCTACACATTTGTTTCACACTGACTTTTAAGATGTTCCTTAAATGAATTAAGCAGATTCCTTAGTGTCTTATCTCAGGGCAGCTGCCTTTGCTATGCCCTCTGGCTGAAATCCTTTTTCATCAGATACCCACATGGCTAATTTCCTTTTTTGGAATCAAGTCTCTGCTCCAATAATCATCTCTTCAGGAGGTCTTACCAGACCACCCTACTCAAAATACAGTGCCATTCCTTCATTTTTCTTAAAAGCATTTATCACTACCTGACATTATAACATGTATTTCCTTATTTATCTGGCTGCTACCCCCATGAGAGTGCAATTACTTAAATATAAGGGCATATTAGTTTACTTGTTTGACATTTTAAATCCAGGACCTAAAAAACAGTAGTTCATAAAGTTCATATGAACAGTAGTTCATATCATCCAATGTCTGTTGGATGATATACTATTCTCCCAAAGAGCATACATACAGCATATTGATAATAATATATACCTTACCCTGTGGGTTTAGGGAACTAACTTAAAGAATTATAATGATTTTGATAATGAAACAATCACCTTTTCAAGATTACTTGGGAAAAATCAAGTATTCGGAGCAATAAAATAAAATTCAGAGCAATAAAATTATTATTTTAAAAACTACTTTGAATTATCTGGGGATGAAAAAAAATTTTACAGTTGTTTTAATAAAAATAATAACAATCTTTTTTCATGAATAAAAATATCTGTTAATAATGATCTTGATTACAGAGTAATTTTAAAATGTTTAACACACAGGGAGGCTTTTTGTGAGCTCCTTGTGCTTGCCTCTGGCTTCCTTCTATTCACTCAGGAAGGCTTTCAATGAGTAAACCCAGCCTCAGCTTCACAATGACAACCATTTCATGAACAACAGTAGGGTAAAAGCAGGAATACCTGGGGCAGGAATCCAAAACAATGAAAACACTGAAGAAACACTGGCTGTTTCTTTTATACACTACATTTTTGAGTGGCGCCAAATGCATTCTAATATTCCTGATGCACTTCGACTTGGTAAATTCTAAGGGCTCCTGTAGTCCCTGCTGGTTAGAACATGACTACTCACTCCTCCAGTCATCCTGAAAGTACACTAGTATTGCGGGATACACTAGCACTGTATGTAACATCTAAATACTAACCCTAGAGAAAACAAACACAAAATGTAAAATAAGAAGAAAAACACCAATACAGTATACTAACGCATATACATGGAATTTAGAAAGATGGTAACAATAACCCTGTATATGAGACAGCAAAAGAGACACTGATGTATAGAACTTTTGGACTCTGTGGGAGAGGGAGAGGGTGGGATGATTTGGGAGAATGGCATTGAAACATGTATAATATCATCATATATGAAACAAGTCGCCAGTCCAGGTTCGATGCAAGATACTGGATGCTTGCGGCTGGTGCACTGGGAGGACCCAGAGGGATGGTATGGGGAGGGAGGTGGGAGGAGGGTTCAGGATGGGGAACACATGTATACCTGTGGCGGATTCATTTTGATATATGGCAAAACCAATACAATACTGTAAAGTTAAAAAATTAAATTAAATTAAATTAGAAAAAAAAAACCCAGCTCTCCCTTCTGATACTGAAGTTATCTAGAATGTCTGATTAACAAATATACAATAATTCTTGTTAATACCAAAAAATCTTCATATTAAAAGTAAAAGTGAAGTCGCTCAGCCGTGTCTGACTCTTTGCGCCCCTATACTGTAGCCTGCCAGGCTCCTCCATCTATGGGATTTCCCAGGCAAGAATATTGGAGTGGATTGCCATTTCCTTCTCCAGGGGACCTTCCACACCCAGGGATTGAACCTGGGTCTTCCGCATTCTAGGCAGACGCTTTACAGTCTGAGCCACCAGGGAAGTCATCTTCATATTAAGGGGTCCTTAATTTGAAGGTTTAAGGTTCTGTGATCCACCTATTCCCCTTGTATTTTTTTCAATTCACGCTAAACCTAACTATTAAAAATGGCTGTTTGAACCATACTTGACTGTATCTCTTCTGAAATATAGGAATTTGTCTTTATTTTAGGTCATGTAACTGTAGAGCTTAAATGAACATTAATCTAAAGCTTGTTTTAGGGTTAATAAAAATGAGGACTAAATAAAATAAATAGCTTCCTAATATAGTTCAATAAGTTATTGGTAAAATTGGCACTTAACCCTAAACACTCAAAATTCTAATCCAGAACACTGTTTACTGTCTTATATCCTCCTTCTGTTTTTCACATTTTCTAAAATTTCTGTCCACATCTAAATGCTAAAATTCACCAGCTGAAATGACCTAACTCCACAGATGCCTTCTTAATAACCAATCCCAGAATTACTCTAGTTTTTTTTCCCTTATCCTTCAGATATCCATCTGATCATTTTTACTATGAATTTTAATAATATATTATTCCAAATAGTTTATTAAATATTGGCACAGGGCAAGGTCTAACATAATATGATAAACTGTTCATTCATTTAACCCAGTATTCCATTCTCTAATTATGTGATTTGCCAACGTTAAAACTAATATACCAGGTCAAAGTTGACCTTAGTTTCATTCTCCATTAGTCTTATAATAGGATATGCCAAAAGAAAGATTTTTGCCTCTTAAGTCAAATAAACAGGAAAACTTCTACTTGATAATAGACACTGGTTTCATATTAGCACACAAACCTGATGGTGCTTGTGGTAGTGGTAGTTGTGGTGGTGGTGTGTGTGTGGAAGAAACTGATATAATACATAAAACTTCATACTTCCCATGCCAAAATTATCTGAAAATATACATGATCATTCACAAAATTCAATGGTTGACATTTGTAAATACATTTATATTTGTGCCCATTTTCTTTTTCACAGCTCTGTAAGTGTTTCATGTTATAAACATCAATCAGTTTGGGACCCAAAATGTTCCCTAGTTAACCAGTTACTAGTGTCTGTTTGAAGAAGTGAAGTCGCTCAGTCGTGTCCGACATTTTGCGATCCCATGGACTGTAGTCTACCAACGCTTCTCTGTCTATGGGATTTTCTAGGCAAGAGTACTGGAGTGGGTTGCCATAATGTCTGTTTAGACCAGCACTAGTAAGCGTATTTACATACTATTTGGAATTTTAGTTTTTCCATAGATAGTACAAGTGTAAGAGTATATTTCTGCTGTATTTTAATTTTGTGAAAAATTTACACCACTAAATCCAGCAATCGAATCTAGATAATATAGAATGTTGATATGTCCTAGAATTAAATTCTTACAAGAGTCGGGGATAGCATTTCTTTTTCTTGTTTGAAAATAAAGACCACCTGTACCCTAGAGTATCACAATCCTAATGAAATGGCATCTTTTCCCTAAAATTAAAAAAGAAAAATAATTCATTTGATTTTCAAGTAGGACTACAAAGGAACAGCTCAGAATGCAGTGACACCTAATGGCAAAATTATCTTTATAGGGCCACAAATGTAACTTCTAATAAACACTATATTTGTAGTCAACCTAAGTAACACTACTCACCAATATGCTATTGTCTGAAATATCATGAAAATCTAATAGCAGCACCAAATACTTTACTTTTTAATACTAAAGTATTACATGCAGGTGAAGGGAAACAACCTTCTGCATTAAAATGTGGTTTTAAAATTACATATTTTTGAGATAAACTTGCAGTATGGTGAACTGAGCCTTAGCGATTAGAATTAAATATAATGCACCTTCCATTACTCTTAATAACCTCAACTGGTTTATATTGTTAAGTTGAAAGTTAATGATCTTGATTTTTATTCATATTTGAATTAAAATTTATAGGAGCTACTTATCAGATGTACATTTCACTTGGAGTAGAAAGCAAAGGTCCTCAGTGTAATGGCTTATTAATCATGTCACAGTTGATATTGTTGATTAATAACACTAACTTAATGCACATCTGAATTGCACTTTAAATAACTGTATTATTGATACAAAAAAGTATACATTATAAAGTATACCCCAATTTTATATCCAGAAGTTACTTCTTAATACTCTCTAGAAGTTTACAATATAACTTATCTATAACTTAGGAAGCAAACAACTATTGTAAATCATAAAAGGATAACTTAAATTACTGAAATGTCTTATACAGTAGAGAGTTCTTGATGACTCCTGAAGGCTGTCATTAACCAATGCAAATCATGTGAAGAGTTGAAAAAAAAACAATTTGACAGAAGACACAGTACAACTTCTGGAAATGTCACAACATTCTCTATTTGATAAAATTGTCCTCAGTGCAGCAGTAATGAAAATTAATGCTTTAAACTTGCCATCAATTATATTTATAATGTTTATAACGTGGTGACACATTTTATTCACCCATCAGTTTTGTACTTTAAACTTTCTCATGATGAAAACATTCTGTGAATTGTCTTAGGCTTCTCAAACATGTCATAGTTGATGATTATGGTCTCAGAGGACAAAGTATCATTTGCTTATGAGAAAAACATGCATAAGTGCTTTATTTATATTCCCTGTTGGCATAAGGTATTTTACCATGACCGATAACAATAAAAATATGCTTGTGGTTTTTGTAATATATGAATAAGTACACTGTTTGAGTGTTCCCTTGTAGAGATATGTAACTGAGGATGGCTCATCTCAATCAGTTCTGTGGGCACAGGAACCAGATAAGAAATGAGCACACATTAAACTGTTAAAACATGAGATCCTCTGTATTAGATATGAAGCAAGACACAAACTGTGCGGTTGACTGGAAATGCCACCTAATCCCTGCTTAATTAAAGCAGTGCTCTAAACTCCTGTTGTGTTTAGAGAGTAAAGAGTGTGGGACGACTGATGTATGAAGAAAATAGCAGTCAGCGTGGCTAATCTCAAAGACTTTGGAGCTTTCTAGCTACATAAATCAGAGCGACTTTTGAATAGCCTCATAAAACACAACATCATTGCCATTCCACTCACGACTTTTTGGTTCTTCCTACAGAATGCAGATCATTAGGAAACTTCTAAGCAATCAAGTAATGTGAGTCTGATGAAATTACTCAATCAATGCACAAGCTCAAAGTAGAAGCATAATTCAAAATTGCACAGATTTTATACGTCAAAAGACCTTTCCTTGTGTGGGGGGCAAAGAAGATCACAACTGAGGTAATTTATTTCCAAACACTGTGCATGTATTGCATGTACATGTGTATGAAACAATATTCTAATTATCAATTATCTTTAAAATACAATTTAACAGAAATTCAAAGTAATTACATTAGTTCATTTTGACTAATAAATATTTTCATTTAAATTATTAGAGTTTAACCATTATATCTCATCATTGCAGTCAACTAATGTGCTCAAAAACATATGAATTTAAAATATACAATTGATTTTATTAAAAAATACCTGCATGAAATAAAAACAAAGAGGAAGAAGAGACGGTTTTCATACATACACTTTGGTTCAATACCAAAAAGATTCAATATTTAAAGAACCTATTAGAGCAGTGTCTTTTTATCTTTCCAGCTCGCCTGAACTACATATTGCAGCTACTTTCTACCTGAACACATCACATGAGGCTGTGAAAACCTTTCATTTCTGCATATCTCTTTATATCTATAGAGTTGAAATATTCACTTCCCCTCCAGTTTCATCACTTTTATCCCTTTAGTCCTAAAATATGTTTGCCATAAGCATATTTCTCACAATTAAATACTTAAATGAAGACTACCCCCCTAAAGATAATTATCTTTTCCTACTCAACCAAGTAAGCTGATCCAAAGACTATTAACTGATACTTTAAAAATTTTGACATAGCTAGTCAGTTTTTAATTCATTATAGTTTAGCTAGGATGGGGGTGGAAGAGAAAGAGGATTTTAACCTCTGACGTGAACATAAATTACACTTGATCATTTTTTTTAATTTAGGAGGTAACATTTTTCAGTATGTTATAAAAGATATGAAGCATCTGAAACAACCATCAATTTGCTAGTTTCATGGCAATATTAGGTAGTCTATAAAGAAGGCAATTCTCTTGTGTAATGTACTAAATGAATTCAAGTCAAATTATCTGAGAATTAAATATTTATTTCAGTAATATCAATATATACATTTAATGCATACAATCAGCTTTCTAAAGAAATCTCTAATTTGTACACAGTAACTTGGGGTGGCAGGTCAGGTTATAAATAAGTAAGCCATGTCATACTGACTGATAGACCTCAAAGGAAAAAATACAATAGTTGTGTTCTATTTTGAAACAAATACCCAGACTGCATTGCAAGATAGTATTTATCTGGTAGAGGACAGTAACAGCTGCAGGTGTTTGCAAGTAAAGTACTTATTGTGTAGACCACTGAATAAGCAATAAAATAAGCATTTACCCACACCCTCGCTTCTGAGCAATGAGGAGCATAAGGCAGAAACTCGTAAACACAATGTGAATGTAAAGGTACTGTGATAATATAAATCTGTATTCCTGCTTCAGTCATTTACAACTGGATATAAATTAAATGTACGTCATTTCTTTAACAGAGGATACGTCATTTCTGAACTCTTATCAGAACATTACTGAACCTCTCAATGAGGCCACAATTTCTCCCTGAAAAGTTCTGAACCCACAGGCACTGTTGCCCCCAGGCAAACTGTGATCTAGTAGGCAAGCTATCTAGTGATTAATTTACTAAATGACTACGTACAAGGTTTTCTGAACCCTGACCTTACTACTCCTCGCACAGGAACCTATATGGCTCTATTGATATAAACGATAGAGAATGGCAGACATGTTTACAAGACAGCCTCTGAGACCAAGAGAGGGAGCCCCCTGGAGCTGAGGCTGACCTCCGCGGGTTCACACACCAGAAATCCCTGGCTAGGGCAGACACAACCTCCACCTGCACTAGGTTCCCCTTTCAGAACGTAAGTGTGTGTGTGTGTGTGTGTGTGTGTTGGGGGGAAGAAGGGGTATGCGCGCGCGCGTGCCTGTCTGTGTGTGTTGCTCGGGGGAGGAGCAGGGGGACGGAATGGGGAGATGCTGCGACCCATCTGTCGCCTCAATTTGCAGACCATCAAACCGTGTGGACAGATAAAAGTCTTGTGCCCAGAAAAATTCCCCAAGAGGGGCCTCTCCTCAGCGCTACTGAACCTCGCTGGCCCGCGGACGCGAATTTCCGAAAAGGAAATCATCGCATTAACGTAGAGCAGGCTGCAAGAGCCCGTCTCCGTTCAGCTCTCACGGATTAGCAAGTGAGAAGAGTTGGAGCCTGAAGCCGCGAGCGCGGTGCATGATAATGACGCGCAGCCCCCACCCGCGCCCGCCCCCGCGCCAGCGCCCGCCGCGGCCAGTCCCGGCCCGTCTGGTTGCCAATAGGTGGGGCCACAAGCATCTCCAAGCCGGCTCGGCGTCCTTCCCGGAGTCAGGCCACCCCGAGCCCCAGCGCCTTTGCTCTCGGCCTAGCGCTGCAACTCGCGAGTTGACGGCGAGGCGAGGCAGGTGTCTGCGAGGCTGCCCACGAGGGCAGCCCGCGCGCCTCTGCTCCCGCTTTTCCCCCGGCGCCGGAGGCCAGGGCCGGCGAGCGCGAGCCGGGCAGCGAGGTGCGCGGCTCCCGGTCCTCGGCGACACGGCCGCCGGCCCCTCCCGTCACGGTGGCGGCTACTCGGCGCGAGTACCGCAAAGCCGAGAGGACAGCAAGAAGAGCAGGGGGCTGGGGGCGCCGCCAGCACCCCGTCACCGCCGCACGCGCTGCGGCGAACGCGGCCCGCTCACGTTGCAAAACCACCTGTTCGATCCGAAGGGAGCTCTCGCCCACCCCCACCGCCCACCCCCATCTCCCACCCCAGCTCTTTTCGCTTCGCAGATGACTCTCTGTTCCCCCCAAAGATATATATATACATATATTATTTTTTTTTAATGGAGCAAATATGCATGCGGGAAAGAATATGGAAGGTAGAGTCGATGAAACTTCCTTTCCTCACACATTTAGAAGCCCCCAGCGCTCCCCGGCACACACGCACGCTGAGGTAAATTGAGACCCCACGCATCCAGCCCACGCTCCAGGATTCACCGCGAAACAACAGCACAACTCCAGGTTCAGCATCCACATCCTTCCAGAAAACTGCACAAGTGTGAGGGAAGGGTAGCGGGAAGGGGCAATGAACCGAAGCCACCGCCAACGAGCCACACAGAGGGCGGAGAGGGGGAAGCAAAGGGGAAACGTCTGCGAAACCAAACGGTCAAAGTACCCACGGGCAGCACCAGCCCTTTCTTACCGATGTGAATGATCGAATCCGCATTCGCCGAGTCCCAGGTTCGAGACCACCAGACGGACAAAACCAAGAGCAAGGGGAAAACTTCCATCTCCTCCTAGGCTGATTCTCTTTTAGGATGTATTTTCTTTCGATGTTAAAAATAAATATATAAAAGTCCAAAGAGTTTGAGGTCACGATAGTTTAGCACAAGCTTTTTCTTTTTCTTTTCCTTTTTTTTCCCCCCTAAATTCCTATAACCAGACCAAAGCTTTTAATCGTCGCTGAGGAAGGCAGAGCGAGTAACAGAAAGAGCCCAGCCTGAGGAAACCTCCTTCGCGAAGCCGTGTCACTTGGAGGGGAATTTTGGCATCGCCAGAGTTGTTTGCAGTTTGGCTTTTTAAAAATGTATCCAGCCTCGTTGTTCTCGGGCAAGGGGGAGAGGCTGGAGCTCAGACCATCCCCATCGCTGCGCCGGGGCCGCGGGTCTCCGGTCCCAGCTCCGCCGCAACTTCCAACAGACCACCCCCCCAACCCCCCGCCTCACGCCGGATGTTCCCCTCCCCCTCCCCCCACCGAAAAAGCCCCCCTCCCCCCCGCCCCAACGGCCCGCGGAGAATCGCTGGTCTTCGCTGCCAAAATAAAATCTAAGTGGCAAGATTAGGAGATTCCGAGCGGAACAGCCAGATTCCAGTAGGGGGGGGAAAAAACCCTCTCCAAGAGGGGTAGTAAAAGTGAACTTCAAGGTAATGCAGATAGTAATGCAGAGAAAATTCCCTTTCTGCGCGAGGCGGGAGCGGAGTTCGGCGAGGCGGGCCCGCGGAGCCGGTTCGCTGGGGCGCGGTGGCGGGGGAGTTGAGCCGGGTGCTAGCAGCGGGGCCGGGCCGGAGGAGGGAAGCTGCCGCGGGCTGCAGGATGCTTTTGGAGCGGTTCGCCTGGCGGGATGCAGGAAGCGAGCAAGGAGCGAGCCTGGCAGCTTCAACGCTAGACCCACGTTGCCTAGAAATGGATCACCTAGGAGAACGAGCGAGCCCGCGAGAGAGCGGTGCTATCAGGCGGAGAGGGGAAAACCGAGAGGAAGAGCTTCTCTCTAATAACCACCTCCTCCCCCTATCTGCAATACAAGGGAGAAACAAAATAGTGCTCTCATTTCCCTTGGAATCTTCAACCGGGACTGAGAAAAAGGCAGGACTCCAAGAGAAAAGACGTTGAAACCTTTTTTTTTTTTTTTTTCCTTAAGGAGGTTAAAGCCAACCTAAAAAAGCCACCCCACTTATTTAACCTTGTTATTGCAATTCTCCAACAGGTATCAGACTTTTTCTAGTCTTTGCCTGGAATTAGTCACATCGGTTAAAAACAAATTAGGGACACCTGGTCACTAAGGGAAAAGGAGACCTAGAAAGCTTTTAATGAGATTTCAATTATAAAGTTATATATATATATATATATATATATATATATATATGAAAGGAGAGGGCGTGCTAATTACCTTTCATACAGTGATTTTTTTTTTCTGTCTCCAGAGTATTTTTTAGGCAGTCGGGATAGAAAAAAGATAAAGAAGATCTTGACATTTTAAAAATTTAACAATTACGTGAAACAAAATGCATGCTTCAGTGAAACATTTGATAAAAACATTACATTAGCTAGCTCGCCACAGACCGTATACATTAATGCAGAATGAGGAAGTTGGTTGCTTCTCCATGGAAAGAGGTGAGAAAGTACTGAATGACAGCCTCCCAGTACCAGAATGAAAGGATTTTCTGCAAGCATTCTCCTTAAAATCCTGAGGATTGTGACTTCCTTTCTTCTAATGGTTAACTTGTATCCAGTCTGGCCTCATTTCAGACTGGAGATGTGTTAAGGAAACCAAGTGAGTAGTTGAGGCCAGGTATAAACAGGCCTAATATTTCAATTATAATTGGAATCTTTGGGGAATGTTGCTACTTGGCATTTATGGATATCAAACTCCTCAACCTTTGGAGCCCTCCCTTATCTCCAAATTTGGCAAATCTCTTCTTTTTACACTCTCGCTTGAGCACTTCTCTCTAGTCTGGTGTATTAGGCTATTATTTCGCCAAACATAATTGTATATCATCACCTCTGTGAGATGATTTCTTTCATTCACGTTGTGTATTTTTTAACTGAACATTCTGGGAAATGTGCTACCATATTGTTACTTAAGTTAACAATTCTGTTGAAAGGGCACCTATTCAGCCCCCCAACCACTCTCCTCAGCCACTTCAAGGGCTTAGTTCAAATTATACCCATGAAGTCATATCCAGTCCTTTAACATGGGAATCATATGGAATAAATGGATTCTCTGGCAGCTCAGCTATAAAGAATCTACCTGTAATGGAGGAGAATTGGTTTCAATCTGTTGGTTGGAAAGATCCCCTGGAGAAGGAAATGGCCACCCATTCCAGTATTCTTGCCTGGGAAATTCCATGGACATAGAAGGCATGTGGGTTACAGTCCATGCGGTTGTAAAACAGTCCTGCATGACTTAGAGTCTAAACAACAGCATACGGAATAAACTCATCTTCCTGTGTTTTCACAGCACACTCTACTTTTGTATTAGAGTCGGGACAAATTCTGAGCTACACCACTGACACCTTGAGCGTGAGGACTGTAGCTTATTCATATTTTAGTCACATCATTTTACATAGAGCCCCTTGGTTTACTTGAAATTCATCACCTTCTTCTGAATTTGGCATAAATCAGTGCTTTTAAGAAGCAACCACTGATTGCTGCTGCTGCTGCTAAGTCACTTCAGTCGTGTCCGACTCTATGCGACCCCATAGACAGCAGCCCAACAGGCTCTCCCGTCCCTGGGATTCTCTAGGCAAGAACACTGGAGTGGGTTGCCATTTCCTTCTCCAATGCATGAAAGTGAAAAGTGAAAGTGAAGTCGCTCAGTCGTGTCCGACTCTGTGCGACCCCATGGACTGCAGCCCACCAGGTTCCTCCATCCGTGGGATTTTCCAGGCAAGAGTACTGGAGTGGGGTGCCATCACCTTCTCCGAACCACTGATTAATTCCTATCAATTTTCATCATTCCTTTATTTTTTCTATTAGTATACATTGTTTCAATATTGATTTTATTGATCTTCTTGATATCATTTTACTTTTTAAAGGGTTCAGTTTCAATTTCATGGATCATATTTTGTTGTTATAGATTATGAAGTCTTTGGAAAAATGGACATATCTCCTCATAGCTTTCTTCTATTATATTTTATTACTCACAAGGACATTTTAAAAATTGATGAGTTAGTATATGCCCAACCAAGAAAAAATTGTGAAGTAGCTATTAACATGGAAAAAACACTTTAATATCTTAGAATCAGAGAACTAGGAGGAACTACAAAACATTATCTGGCCCCATCCTTGCTTAATAAATGTCATTGCTGGAGGTAGCTAAATACAGACAATTGATACTATCTTCTCTATTGGAAATCTGTTCTAGTGTATTAGGAAGAAAACATTTTCATCATTCTAAAATCCTCCATCCAAATAATTTCTGTGTCCAGTGAGTTCTAATTAATAGATTTTGTGTAGAATATAAATTTAAACACATTTTTAATTTTTATGTTAACTATATTTTCTATTTTAGAAAATTGCATATTATGATCTAATATTTAGTCAGCCTTTTAATCTGTAAATTGGATGTTAAGTTCTAGAGGGAAAAATTAACAAATTCATATAGGCTTTTGATGAAGTCTATTTGTTAGTCTAGTAAAGGCTAATTACAGCTAAGTTTAGCTGTAATTCATGCGTTATCACACAAGTAGTTTGCTGCACTGAAATTCAAAACTGTGACATTATAACATTTTGAAAAAAAAAAACAGGGCTTTCATTTACCAAAGTTTTATAACCAATGATTAATTTTTGGAATAAAAATGTAATTGAACTATGATTTATGAATTTATTGTTTCTATGTGATGTGAAGACTGTCACTTCATTCAGTCATTAGTTGTGATGTGAACATCAATATTTGAAGAAATGCTCGATAATCTTAGCAACTTTAAAATGGAAAATATAATGATTTTTATGAAAGAACATAATTTTGGAGGCATGTTCATTTATTGTTGAGGAGACATGAAATTACAATCTCCTTTAATTGTTACAATGTACTATGTGTAAAGAAGGCAACTTAATGAAAATACTGGGAACATACAAATTTTTCATTTTCACTTTTAAAAAAATACTAAAAATACCAGTGTCTTAACTTTAAAAATTAACTGCTCATAGGATGTTATAACATCAGTAAGTCAACTTACATTAATCATTTTTAAAGAACTCTTCAATAATATTCAGTTACTCGAGAGATTTATTTTGTTTTAGCATAAAAATCTGTAAATATATGAGAAGTGTACTTAAAAATTAGTAGAAAATTAATTTGAATATCATAGAAAATAAATGGAGTATAATGCCTTTTGGTCCTTCTTTCTAATTCACCATAAGTGTATGATTAGTATTATAAATACAGATAGGCACACAAAAGATGTCTAAGTATCATGTAACTTTATCATAAATATTAAGGAAAAAAATCTGTAAGAGCGATAACTGACTATATATGCAAGTAGTAATAAATTATGACCGTAAAATTATAATTGACTTGTTCATTTGCAGAAGTGCAAAAGGAATTTTTGTTTGTTTGAGAGGCTGAAAAGGCAACTTTTATACTATGTAGATCAAAGAAGTTAGGAACTCAATGGGAACTTAAGGCCTCTATTATTCAGTGTCTGGTTTTCTAGAAAAAGATGAGAAACTTAGCCCTAGAAGTTGTACTGATAATTTGTTTAAGGACTTGAACTTAGAAAACACATTTTTTTACTTTTAAATATGCTCCAAGAAAATCATTCTTACACATATTCCTGTATACCATAATAACATATTCACACTGGGTATACTATGTTCTTTTATTTTTAGGTCAGCCTTGCAAGACTCATCACTTTCTACTCTGTCAAACTGTTTTACCCATAACACTAGTGATTGGTGACACTCCCTTCCTTCCTTCCTATCTTTCTTCCTTCTTTCCTTCCTTCCCTCCACATTAATATCTTAATTCCTTCCTCCCTTTCAAAGCTTTCCCTAAATCTGTAAAGCTGCTTTACCAGAGCAAAGTCATATTTTCTTCTAACTCAATGTGATGCAAATTCCAACCAAATTTTGCAACTAGATTATTTGATAATTTTTAAAATATAAGCACTCTATCAAACTCATCTATTATTAAAGTTAATTCAAGTCAAAACCTTGAATTTCATAACTTTTCCACTGTCCATACATTAGCCATGATGTTGAAATTTTAGTAACAAGAGTTCAGTTATATATATTGGTAGACCTCTTTTACTTTAGACCTTTTATCTGTTCTGTCTAGATGTTGATATGGAATTTTAAAGTGGAATATTAACATTAAATACCAAGAAGTTGGTATAGGGAGGTCAAATGATGACTCACAAGCCAACAGAGGTTCTTTACTGAGATTGGCCCCTCACTACATTATTTCCTGTCCCCACAAGATGGCAGCCATGCTTGTTGTAGATTTAATCAGCTTACTTTTTGAAATGTCTCAATACTTAACAGTTTACCAGAGTATAATTAACCCATATTAATCAAATTACTATATTTAAGTAAACTTGATACTTTAAGTGACCTTTTTTTGGTAACTTGATTTTCTGAAGTTTTATTTCTTCTATAGCTTACAAATATAGTAAATATCTATTATCATGCTCTTATCTCTGCTTTATTCATGCCTTCTGAAATTTTATCAGTTACTTCAGAATTAAACATCAATAGGATGATCTTTAATAATATGACAGTCAATCCTATGATAGGGATAATTAGAACACTGTGATATAGCATTCAAATTTTTGCTGTAAATGTTAAAGTTTTAAAATGAGGTTTATTTAGCTATATCTTTTTTTCTACAGAAAAAATATTTTATACGCCTTGAGTTAAGAAATTTCACTTGGCCATGGAAGATGGAAATTGTCTATGAATTATCTGATTGATCCTTCTGGTGTGGCGTATCATTTGAAACAAATGTCTAACAAATAGGTCAAATGCAAAAAGAAATGCATGATGTCAACTATAATAAATATCAATTACCTGACCCTTTAAAATCGTATTTTTTATTTTCCCATGGTTAACCATTTTAATTCTGAAATTAACTGTTTCTTTTGAAACTATTTCTTGGGCACAGAAGTAGCTAAGATACAAAATATGTTTGTGCAATACGCTGCAGATAGAAAAGTGTACATTTTAGCCTAAAATATATTTTATAGCAGATATCATGGGCAAAACTTTAAATAGAGAAACAAAAGTTTGGTCAATAGTTAGTCATTTACACACACATAGTGGCTTTACAGGCTTTACTTCAAAGTAGTGTTTACATTTTAAACATTTCATTTCACTTCTTACTGGTAGAGTACATAATCAGTATAGTCAGATATAATAAATCCATTATTCCTTGTTGGTCCTGTAAATTGATGGTGAATCCAAATATTTAATTAATTATGAATAAATAAATTGTCTTATAAGTGAAATGATAAAAAATTTTAAATATTGTGGAGTATAATTCAGGCAGCATAAGATGAGTATATTGACTCATTGCAGAATAAACATATTACTGAGGTATCAAAGTAGTCTATTAGTAAGATCATTTCACCTATTTACCAGTCCCATCGTTTACAACACAAATAGTGGTTATCTCTTGGTATAAAAATTACCAAAGATATTTTGAAAGGGTTCTTTGGGATATGACATAAAAAATTACCTCAGCAACAGAAGCCCAAACATGATTCTGCCCCAATTTAACTTGACTTATTCCCAATTTAACTTGACTTATTCACAGTGTTGGAGAAGGCAACAGCACCCCACTCCAGTACTCTTGCCTGGAAAATCCCATGGATGCAAGAGCCTGGTAGGCTGCAGTCCATGGGGTCGCTAAGAGTCGGGCACGACTGAGCGACTTCCCTTTCACTTTTCACTTTCATGCATTGGAGAAGGAAATGGCAACCCACTCCACTGTTCTTGCCTAGAGAATCCCAGGGACGGGGGAGCCTGGTGGGCTTCCCTTTATGGGGTCGCACAGAGTCGGACACGACTGTAGTGACTTAGCAGCAGCATTCACAGTATGGTTGATATGACTAAAGAGAATGCAAGGGGAATAAAATTAAATTTTGTATTAAATATGATAGAATTCATCTAAAGTTTGCTAATATAAAATGAGTCATATTGTCAACACTTTGTTTCATTTTTTTTTTTTTTTTTTTACAATATACTGATTTATCACTTTGTAAGAAATTTCATCAAGATAGAACTGGAACATAAAGAATTAAACACAATATTAAGGTCATAAAAATGAAGCAATCTTACAAAAAATTCAATGCCTACAAAGTTAGAAATATCTGAACTAGCATATCTTACATTGTGTACTAGGGAATTCTTTGTTCTATTGGTGGGGAATGAGATTTATTGACCACATAAGATTAAAACTACTAAGTAGATATTTTTTAGATATCTAGAGTATACATTAACATATTAAAAACATGAGGTTTCTAGGTAAAAAATTATTAACTTTTACTTAACCCAGACTATCTCACACTTATATAACTGTTAATTTCCCCCTTTTATGCACAGAATGAACATTCCTTGTTGTACTGTTATATTATTTTTCAAAAATAATTTTTTGGTTTTTTTCTCCTCTGTTTGTGGATGGCTATATTAGCCAGATTGTAGATTTGTAGTTTGGTTTATCCCTACCTACATATCTGGGGAGTGATTCTGTTTTGTGCTATAATAGGAATTTCCAGTGTCTATTTTGAACTTCTACGATGAAGGAAAATATATCCCTCAACAACAAACATATTTTATTTTTAAAATGTTTCATAGATTTCCATTTCTGCTTAGGATGTACAAAGCCAAAGGAGAACATTGCTCTCATCCTAAAAATAAGAAAATATTGGATAATCTATAAAAATATAGATGAACTAGAGATCAAATTGCCAACATTCATTGAATCGCCAAAAAAAGCAAGAGAGTTCCAGAAAAACATCTACTTCTGCTTTATTGACTACGCCAAAGCCTTTGACTGTGTGGATCACATTAAACTGTGGAAAATTCTTAAAGAATGGGAATATCAGACCACATGACCTGCCTCCTAGGAAATCTGTATTCAGGTCAAGAAGCAAGTTAGAACTGGACATGGAACAAAAGGTTGGTTTCAAATCAGGAAAGGAGTATGTCAAGTCTCTGTATATTGTCACCCTGCTTATTTAACTTAAATGCAGAGTACAACATGCGAAATGCCGGGCTGGATGAAGCATAAGCTGGAATCAAGATTGCCGGGAGAAATTTCAACAACCTCAGATACGCAGATGACACCACTCGTATAACAGAAAGCAAAGAACTAAAGAGCCTCTTGATGAAAGTGAAAGAGGAGTGTGAAAAAATTGGCTTAAAATTCAACATTCAGAAAACTAAGATCATGGCATCTGATCCCATCACTTCATGGCAAATAGATGAGGAGATGATTGAAACAGTGACAGACTTTATTTTCTTGGGCTCCAAAATCACTGCAGATGTTGACTACAGCCATAAAATTAAAATATGCTTTCTCTCTGGAAGAAAAGCTATGACCAACCTAGACAGCATATTAAAAAGCAGAGACATTACTTTGCCAACAAAGGTCTCTACAGTTAAAGCTATGATTTTTCCAGTGGTCATGTATGGATGTGAGAGTTGGACTATAAAGAAAGCTGAGTGCTGAAGAATTGATGCTTTTGAATGGTAGTGTTGGAGAAGACTCCTGAGAGTCTCTTGGACTGCAAGGAGATGACACCAGTCAATCCTAAAGGAAATCAATCCTGAATATTCATTGGAAGGACTGATGCTGAAGCTAAAACTCCAATACTTTGACCACCTGATGCGAAGAGCTGACTCATTGGAAAAGATCCTGATGCTCAGAAAGATTGAATGCGGAATTAGAAGGGGATGACAGAGGATGAGATGGTTGGATGGCATCACCGACTTGATGGACATGAGTTTGAGTAAGCTCTGGGAGTTAGTAATGGACAGGGAGCCTGGCGTGCTGCAGTCCATGGGGTAGCAAAGAGTCGGACATGAATGAGCACTGAACTGATAAAAGTATAACTTTCCTTGAACCCATCAGAGGTTGAGGCAGTCAGACAGCAAAGTAAACTAAGCTCCAAAAAGTGGTGAGCTCCTCTAATGTAAGACAGGACACAAACTTTCTTCACTTTGGCAGAGCACAGAGGAAATATTTGGTGTAGCAGGTGTGAAAGTGAAGTCTCTCAGCCCTGTCTGACTCTTTGTGACTCATTGACTGTAGTCTATCAGACTCCTCCATCCATGGGATTTTCCAGGCAAGAATATTGGAGTGCGTTGCCGATTTCTTCTCCAGGATATCTTCCCGACCCAGGGATTGAACCCGGGTCAGAGGCTTTACCATCTGAGGCGCCAGGCAAGTCCAAAAAAAGAAACGGAACACTTCATGAATTTGCATGTCATCCCTGCTCAGGGGCCATGCTAATCTTCTCTGTATCATTCCAATTTTAGTATATGTGCTCCAGAACCGAGCATTGCAGGTAAGAAGAAATCATCAAAAATTTTAATGAAATCCTAAAGGATGAATTTGAAGCAGCATAAAAGTTTAGAATAACTGGGGGCATCAGACACAGGCAGTGTGCACTCACTCATAAGCTCTTTTCTACGAATCTACATAGGGGCTCATGGAAAGGAATGAGAGCAGGGCAGGAAACCAGAAATACCCCCATAACTGCTGCAAGCATAGTGAAGGCAGAACAGTCTCAAGATATGGTGCATTTGCATGGGCTCTTCTCATTAGGAAGAAAAATGCTTTATACTGCTGAGGACGGGACAGCAAACTGTCTTTTAACCAGGGACCAGGCAAAGATCCAATGTTTGTGTAGAAGCAAAGCTCATCAGCTTCTGGGGAAGAGTTAAGAGCTCTTTGCTTTCTGACCTCAGAAATTAAGAAAAGATCACTGCTTCTGGGAAAGTGATAGAATTAAAAATGTCTGCCACTAGGGTTTGGACTACAAAGACTTTATGAGTCACAATCCTGTGCTGTATAAAGCAGAGATGTGCTATTGCTGGGAGCAAGGAGGAGCAAAATTATCTCATCTGTTTAATAACCTCTACAAATACAAGTGTAAATATGACTGTCACTGAGATGAGAGAAACAAGAATAATTCCACAACCCCCTTCCTGATCCTCAGGGGCACAGATACTGTCTACAACTGAGCTTTCATCAGATAAACCAAAAATCCACTCCCTGCCCCTACCATGAGTCCAGAACTGAGTAATAGCAATAGATGATTACCACTCGTAAAGAGAAAAGACCCATTGTTTTGCAGTCATTAAACACATTCTGAAAGCTGAGGTTAAAGCAGAAAAACTGATAAAAAAGTTCTAGCACCGTGGGTCTCACACCAAGCACATGATTTAGGCAATCCCTCACTGAAGAACTTGAAGGGCAACAATGTTAGCAACAAAACCCAAACCCAACTGAATCATTTACTACCATTGTAACAGAAAAAGAATTGTGTTCATCTCCAGCTATAAATACTCTTGATCTCAGACTCTACTGTTCTTCAGTTGACATTGTTCAGTATACATTCTAAAATTATACGGCAAAGTACTGTAATAAGAAAGCCATTTTCCAGAGATAAATCACTCAACAGCAGCAGATTGAGCAGTTATCAAAATGTTTAAATTATCAGTCAAGGGCTTTATAAAAACTATGCTTTAATTAAAGGATGTGGTGGTAAAAGTGAAGAACATCCATGAACAGATGAAAAACTTCAACAGAAAGATTAGAAACTATTAAAATGAGCCAAATAAATGCCCCCCAAAGATGAAGATTACTGTGATGCTCTTGACACATCTGAGGAAGAAATTTTAAACTAAAAGTAGGTTGATATAAATCTGAAATGAAACATAAGAAGAAAAACGAATTTTTAAAAGTAGAGCAAAACATCCTGAGTTGTGGGACACTATCAAATGGTCTAATGTGTGTACTTTGATTTATAGAGGGAAATAAAGAGAAAGGAGAAGAAAAAATACCAGAAAAGATCATGAATCAGTTTCCAAATATAGTGAAAGACAATAAACCAATGATCCAGGAATCTTAGAGAACTCCAACCAATGTATTAAAGATGTACAAAACATAGAGAAACATATCATAATTAAATTGCTATGAAAAAAGTTAAGAGCCAATGTTGGAGGCAAGCAGAAAAAAGAAAAGAAATATTGCATACAGAGGAACAAAAGTAAGAATCATAAAATACTTCCCATCAAAAACTATGTAAGCCAGAAGACAATGGAGTGACATCAGTAATGTATTAAAAGAAAAAAATTAATTCTTCAATTAGAACACTAAACACAGCAAAATATCTTTCAAAAATGAATATGAAATAAAGATGCTTCAGGAAACAAAACTAGTAATTAATTTTCATAAGACCTCCACTATAAGAAATTTCAGAGATAGATCATAAGGATGAAGATAATACAGAATGAAATTTGGATTTATAGAAAGAAAAAAAGAACAAGAATAGTAAATAGAATAAGTATAAAAGATGCATTTTTTCCTCTTTTGTAGTCCCTGTAAAGACAATTGAGTTTTTAAAGTAAAAATGATAGCAGGGTATGAAAAGAGTTATAAGCATTGTAGAAACAAAAGGTAAAACAAAAATAGCACAAAAGATAGGAAGGAGGAAATTAAAGCGTGGTATGTGATATTTTTTCAAGATATACTGTGATAAATATAATACTGTAAATCAAAAAGCAATAAATAAAAATTTTTAAATAGATATAGCTAACAATTTGCGGCTTCCCTTGTAGCTCAGTTGGTAAAGAATCTCCCTGCAATGCAGGAGACACAGATTTGAGTCTTGGGTTGGGAAGATCCGCTGGAGAAGGAAGGCAACCCACTCCAGTATTCTTGCCTGGAGAATCCCATGGACAGAGGAAACTGGAGGGCTAGAGTCCATGGGTTCACAAGAGTCAAACACAACTTAGGGACTAAACCACCACCACCATAGGTAACAAGCCAGAAATAGAGGTAATGGTTAAATTACAGATAATATAAAGTTTGAAATTATCAGATTGTATTAAAAAAAAAAAAAAGACCAAACTATATGCTTTTTTTTTTTTTTTAACATTTGTTTATTTATTTGGTTGTATGAGATCTTAGTTGCAGCACAAGGGATCTTCTCATATCATGTAGGCTTTCTAGTTGCAGCACACAGGCTTAGTTGGCCCATGGCATGCAGGATCTTAGTTCCCCAACCAAGGATGGAACCCAAGTCCCCTGCTTTGCAAGGTGGATTCTTGACCATCAGGCAAGTCCCAACTGTATGCTTTCTAGGGTTTTCCTGGTGGTTCACTGGCAAAGAATCTGCCTGCCAAGGCCAGAGACATGGGCTTGATCCCCGATTTGGGAAGATCCCACCTACCATGGAGGAAACTAAGCCCATGTGCCACAATTATTGAGCCTGTGCTCTAGAGCCTGGCAGTGATATTTACGGAGCTCACGGGCCACAACTGCTGAAGCCCACGTGCCCTAGCACCTGTGCTCTACGTTAAGTGAAGCCTCCACAACAAGAAGCCTGCACACTGAAAGCAGAGAGTAACACCATTCACCAAAACTAGAGAAAAGCCTGAACAGCAGTGAAGATGCAACACAGTCAAAAATTTTAAAGACATATGCTTTGTATGAGAAACTCACTTTTAATGTATCACTATAACTAAGTTAGAATAAAATAATTGAAAAAACTATATCATATAAACTAATGAAAAAACTGAATTGGTTCTATTAATATCAGAAAATGTAGACTTCAAGGACTATAAACCAATGATAAATAATATTACATGATGAAACCAGGATTAAATATTTAAGAAGGCACAACAAAGCCAAATTTATATGAATCTGACAACAGTACTTCAAAATATATTAAATGAAAATTGATAGAACTACAAAGAGAAGCACAGGAGCCCACAGTTATAGTTCTAAAATTCAGTGCAGCTGTATCCATACCAATAGAAGCAGTAGATAGAAGTTAGTCATACAGAAGACTTGAACAACACTATCAACCAAATTAACTGGCATTTATATAAATTTCACTCAATAACTGCCAAATATATGTTATTTTCAAGTGCCCAGAGAAGATTTACTAATAAAGAACCTTTTCTGAGCCATAAACAAAATGGCAACAGATTTAAAGCATTAAAATCATGCAGATTATGGTAGAAATCAATGGAAGAGTGACATTTGGAAAAGGAAACATATTTGAAATTTAAACTTATTTAAGTATATCTGAAAGTTTAACAAAATACTTCTAAATAGCCCACAAATCAAAGTGGAATACACAGAGAACTTGTAAAACATTTGAATTGAATAAAAATGAAGACACAAAATATCAAAGCTTGTGGGAAAAACTAAAGCAATGCTTGGGGGGGGGGGGGAGCAGAGTATTAAAAAGTGACTTTAAAAATAATATACAATGCATAAAAACTCATGCCTTATTCTTCACTGTAATATATCAAAAGCTTGAGCATAAATAAAATGTCAAGTTCATCCAGTGAACAACTGGCACATTCCAACAAGATCAACAAACATTGATTCTAATATAAGTTTCAATGATCATTTTCTTTCCCTAACCTTGATTGATAGCATCCATATTTACTTAGTCTGATCAACCTTTTTACGTTTAATTGACTAGAAAAGGCACTTCAACAAGGCTATTGAATTTTTTTGAAAACATTTGACTTTTCTAGAAACAATCACTATCCTCCCCAATTTTCCAAGCATAAAGCCACAACAAAACAAATGAACATCTGTTAAAACAACTTAAGAAAAATTTTCATTAAAGAGGTTTTAAAATTCTCAGAACTTTACCGAGTGTATTAATATGTTCTCAAAGAATAAATATTTCACATTTCTTTTTCTACTTTAATTGAGTACTAGTCCCAAAAGTTATCAGGAAAAAAAAGGAAGTTAATGTTAGCCAAATTCCAATGTTATTGCAATTCAAGTCATTAAATTCTCCACACACCTTTTGAAACAACTTTGCCAAGGTTTTCAGGCCTGTCGAAGTAACTATTGAGTTAAAGGAACACAGTCTGCCCTACTCACAAATATCACATAGAGAATTTAGGCAACTTGGAAATGTCTTATTACATGCTTATTATCACCAAATGAATATATGTTTTCAATTATGATCATATATTCATTTCTCCATAGTTATACAGGCTTAAGTTTTTTCATACCTCAATTTAAAAACCCCTTGTCATCAAACACCTAATGTATAAAAATATTATAACCTTCCTGAAAGATCATACTTTTATGCATTAAGCATAATTTGTTCTTCTTAGAATTTGGATCTATATTTTTATCATGACCAAACAGTATCAGTTATGACATTTTCTTTTTGCACAGTATTTGTTTCATATATTAAGAAAAAATCATTAGTTCTTATGGTATGATGAGAAAGACAACTAACATTATAAATTATGTGTATTTGTTTTAAAATTAATAAGAATGATATTGTTTCTTCAGTAACCATGGTAAAAGAGAATTCTTTCTAAGCAAACAACCTCAAATCCCAGACAAAACGTCCTATAGCCTTACAAAATAGGATATTCTAGCTGCCTATACTGATTTAGTGAAACACGCTAAGCATATTTTTAAATAGAGGTTAAAAATAACAAATATTATTCAGATTGAAAAATGATCTCTTAAATGATATTCTATTTAAGACCTTTTTATCTACTTTGCTTATAAAAATTTTTCTTTAGTAAAATTAGAATGTTTCTAATTTTGACTGAGATGGTTTACATTAAGGTATTTACTCAATAAGGAAGAAATATTTCTTAAATGTTTGGAGATATGACTATTTAGATTATAACACTAATCTTTCTTCTGATCTTTCAGGCCATTAAATAATAGCACCCAAATACTATAAGAAGATCTCGGTCAGTTCTTATCCTATTTTTGACCAGTTACTATAGATCAAAAAAGTGGCATCCACAGTTGCAATGGATAATGAAGGTAAATGTTAGCATGTAAAGAACAGATCCCCTTTTAGAGGAGATATATTTTTTTCTATCTCCGCCTATTGATATGCAGATGACACCACCCTTATGGCAGAAGGTGAAGAGGAACTCAAAAGCCTCTTGATGAAAGTGAAAGTGGAAATGTGAAAAAGTTGGCTTAAAGTTCAAAATTCAGAAAACGAAGATCATGGCATCCGGTCCCATCACTTCATGGGAAATAGATGGGGAAACAATGGAAACAGTGTCAGACTTTATTTTTCTGGGCTCCAAAATCACTGAAGATGGTGACTGCAGCCATGAAATTAAAAGACACTCCTTGGAAGGAAAGTTATGACCAACCTAGATTGCATATTCAAAAGCAAAGACATTACTTTGCCAACAAAGGTTCGCCTAGTGAAGGCTATGGTTTTTCCTGTGGTCATGTATGGATGTGAGAGTTGGACTGTGAAGAAGGCTGAGCACCGAGGAATTGATGCTTTAGAACTGTGGTGTTGGAGAAGACTCTTGAGAGTCCCTTGGACTGCAAGGAGATCCAACCAGTCCATTCTGAAGGAGATCAGCCCTGGGATTTCTTTGGAAGGAATGATACTAAAGCTGAAACTCCAGTCCTTTGGCCACCTCATGCGAAGAATTGACTCATTGGAAAAGACTCTGATGCTGGGAGGGATTGGGGGCAAGAGGAGAAGGGGACGACAGAGGGTGAGATGGCTGGATGGCATCACTGACTCGATGGACGTGAGTCTGAGTGAACTCCAGGAGTTGGTAATGGACAGGGAGGCCTGGCGTGCTGCGATTCATAGGGTCACAAAGAGTCGGACACAACTGAGCAACTGATCTGATCTGATTGAAAAAAAAGGCTGCTGTTTAGGTGTTTCACAGAATAAAAAGGTAAAATCAGAAATATTATTTAATACATTTAATATAAGAATGTTTATAAAATCTCAGTTGATTCATAAAAATCATATTCAAAGGTAAAAGATAAAAGTTATTAATAGAATGATTAGTAGTTAGGTCGTTTATAGTGTGATTATCAAAAAGTAAAATAATGTACATCTCATGGCATAAAAATACTATTACCTACCTGGCAAACAAAATATCTTTACAACCTAAGTTAAGTAGTATGCTACAAATCTTTCTTTGAAAAGTTTTTTTAGGGAAACAAATTGATCTGAATTTTGGAAATTTTGGAAATACCGATGATATTTAACTATTTTCTTTATCTCTTTATTATTCTGAAGATGAAATATTTGTTGAAAAATAGAGGCCAAGATATCAAATTTATGATTAAAATAAACTGAGACCTATGCTTTGGCTAGATGGGAGAGAAAGGTTTCCTACCATTATATATGTGGAATCAGATCATCAGATCAGATAAGTCGCTCAGTCGTGTCGGACTCTTTGCGACCCCATGAATCGCAGCACACCAGGCCTCCTGGTCCATCACCAACTCCCGGGGTTCACTGAGACTCATGTCCATCGAGTCAGTGATGCCATCCAGCCATTGCATCCTCTGTCGTCCCCTTCTCCTCTTGCCCTCAGTCCCTCCCAGCATCAGAGTCTTTTCCAATGAGTCAACTCTTCGCATGAGGTGGCCAAAGGACTGGAGTTTCAGTTTTAGTATCATTCCTTCCAAAGAAATCCCAGGGCTGATCTCCTTCAGAATGGACTGGTTGGATTTCCTTGCAGTCCAAGGGACTCTGAAGAGTCTTCTCCAATACCACAGTTCTAAAGCATCAATTCCTCGGCGCTCAGCCTTCTTCACAGTCCAACTCTCACATCCATACATGACCACAGGAAAACCATAGCCTTGACTAGACGGACCTTTGTTGGTAAAGTAATGTCTCTGCTTTTGAATATGCTATCTAGGTTGGTCATAACTTTCCTTCCAAGGAGTAAGCGTCTTTTAATTTCATGGCTGCAGTCACCATTTGCAGTGATTTTGGAGCCCAGAAAAATAAAGTCTGACACTCTTTCCACTGTTTCCCCATCTATTTCCCATGAAGTGATGGGACCGGATGCCATGATCTTAGTTTTCTGAATATTGAGCTTTAAGCCAACTTGTTCACTCTCCACTTTCACTTTCATCAAGAGGCTTTTTGTTCCTCTTCACTTTCTGCCATAAGGGTGGTGTCATCTGCGTATCTGAGGTTATTGATATTTCTCCTGGCAATCTTGATTCCAGCTTGTGTTTCTTCCAGTCCAGCATTTCTCATGATGTACTCTGCATATAAGTTAAATAAGCAGGGTGACAATATACAGCCTTGACGTACTCCTTTTCCTATTTGGAACCAGTCTGTTGTTCCATGTCCAGGTCTAACTGTTGCTTCCTGACCGGCATACAAATTTCTCAAGAGGCAGATCAGGTGGTCTGGTATTCCCATCTCTTGAAGAATTTTCCACAGTTGATTGTGATCCACACAGTCAAAGGCTTTGGCATAGTCAATAAAGCAGAAATAGATGTTTTTCTGGAAATCTCTTGCTTTTTCTATGATCCAGCGGATGTTGGCAATTTGATCTCTGGTTCCTCTGCCTTTTCTAAAACCAGCTTGAACATCAGGAAGTTCACGGTCACGTATTGCTGAAGCCTGGCTTGGAGAATTTTGAGCATCACTTTACTAGCGTGTGAGATGAGTGCAATGGTGTGGTAGTTTGAGCATTCTTTGGCATTGCCTTTCTTTGGGATTGGAATGAGAAATGACCTTTTCCAGTCCTGTGGCCACTGGTGAGTTTTCCAAATTTGCTGGCATAATGAGGGCAGCAGTTTCACAGCATCATCTTTCAGGATTTGGAATAGCTCCACTGGAATTCCATCACCTCCACTAGCTTTGTTCGTAGTGATGCTTTCTAAGGCCCACTTGACTTCACATTCCATGATGTCTGGCTCTAGGTCAGTGATCACACCATCATGATTATCTGGGTCGTGAAGATCTTTTTTGTACAGTTCTTCTGTGTATTCTTGCCATCTCATCTTAATATCTGCTGCTTCTGTTAGGTCCATACCATTTCTGTCCTTTATCGAGTCCATCTTTGCATCAAATGTTCCTTTGGTATCTCTGATTTTCTTGAAGAGATCTCTAGTCTTTCCCATTCTTTTGTTTTCCTCTATTTCTTTGCATTGATTGCTGAAGAAGGCTTTCTTATCTCTTCTTGCTATTCTTTGGAACTCTGCTTTCTGATGCTTATATCTTTCCTTTTCTCCTTTGCTTTTCACTTCTCTTCTTTTCATAGCTATTTGTAAGGCCTCCCCAGACAGCCATTTGTGGAATAATTATTGGCAAAAAGACTGCGGTTAGTATTTCCTACCTGTTAAGTTACAGGGTAAAGAAAGTCTTTGGAAAAGAGGATTCTGTCTTCTTTGTGAGGACGCTGTCATCTTTGCAAAGAAACCTCAGATGCAACCTGGGTATTTATCTTCTTTTTCTGTATAAAAAGATCATTAGGATCCCACATAATATGTAAGATAGCATTATTATTTTTGTAATCTATAAAATTCAGTGCCTAATTTTCTTATTTGGAATGTTTGGGAATAAAATGTTATATGTCAAAAATAGGAAGTTCTATTATGTCTCTTCTATGTCACTTCTTTGAGGGAGGATAGAACAAATCCTAAGGTGTGATGCTCACAAACTCTCTCTCTCAGACACACACACACACACACACACGATTGCTTACTTTATCACTGACTTTCTTTTTTCTCCCTTTTCCTGTTTTACCTGAGTGTCTTTATTTTAATAAGACTGTAGAATTTTTATATGCACTCTTTCGAAAAGAAAGTGATGATGTTATTTAAATATTTTGGACACACTTAGAAACTAATCAAAATGTGCAATTTAAAATAAAATTTGAAGTTGAATTTTCATAAAACATAATAGTGAGATCACAATAATTACTTTTTACAGCATAGAAATATTTTTCCTATACTAAAATTATTCAAGACAAGGATTAGAGTTACTTTATTCACATCATTAAAGCTCTATATTAATTAAGAATGAATATATACCATAAAAAGAAAAATACTAACCAAGTCCTTTCAGATAAGGAAAGAGGTGCTAAAATATTAACTGTGTAGCTTCTCTTTTTGCTTACAGTTTTGGGCATTAAAAATATTAATTGAATCTATTCAGTTTCCCAAGTACCAGCTTCTATTTGTCATTGGGCACTAATATCCTGAAACTTGAATCAAAGTAATATAGATTACTTACTACTGAGGCTGTTATCAGCACAAGAGTAATGCAGTAAAATACAAAAACAAATTTCTATTAGTATTAACTCACTAGTTGTCAGCATATATTTCATTTCTACATATGCAAATAAGTTGAACACCAATACAGTTCACAAAAGTAGAAACTATTTGTATTCCTACCCAGTATTTCTTATGTCAGAGAAATATATAATGGTCAAACATTGAACTTCATTATTTAAATCACATATGGTTAGAGGAGCATAGTATAAGAGGAATCATAAGTTACTTTGAACTTTTTAAGAGATAAGTTAAATAAAAGTAAGTTTATTTGCTCCATTCTTTTTTGATTGAAGTATAGTTGCTGTACAATAATATATGTTATGGGTGTATAATATAGCAATTTACAATTTTTAAAGTTTAGTTTTGCTTCTTTTGTTGTAGATTAATAGACCATGTGTGAGTTTATTTCTGAGCTCTGTGTCCTGTTCTGTTGACCTATGTGTCTATTGTGGGGTCAGTACCATATAGTTTTGATTACTGTAGCTTTTTAGAATAGTCTGAAATCAGGGAGCCTGATTCCTCCAGCTCTGTTATTTTTTCTCAGAATTGTTTTAGCTATTCAAGGGCTTTATGTTTCCTTAAAATTTTTTAAATTATTTATTGATATCTTGATAGGGATTGCATTAAATCTGTAAATTGCCTGGGCTGTATGATCATTTTAAAAATATTGACTCTTCCAATCCAAATCCAAGAATATGGAATATCTTTATATCTTATTGTATTGTCTTCAATTTCTTTCATCTGTGTGGTGAGGGTGGGCACCCTTGATTTTACCTGATCTTAGAGGAAATATTTTCAAGTTTTCACTATTGAGTATGATATTATATATACCTCAGGATAATATTTGTCTTATATGGCCTTTATGTTGCTGATGTATATTCCCTCTATGCCCACTGTCTGAAAAAAAATTATTCATAAATGGATGTTAAACTTTATAAAAAGCTTTTTCTACATCTATTGAGATGATCATATGGTTTTTATTCTTCTGTCTGTTGTGGTATACCGCATTGTTTGACTTATGGGTATTGAAAAATCCCTGCATCCCTGGCATAAATCCCACTTGACCATGTTATATGATCCTTTTACTGTATTGTTGGAGTCAGTTTGTTAGGATTTTGTAGAGGATTTTTGTGTCTATGTTTATCAGTGATATTGATCTGTAATTTTCTGTTTTTGAAATGTTTTTGTCTAGTTTTAGTGTCAGAGTGTTGCTGGCCTTGTAGAATGAATTCAAAAGTTTCCCTTCCAATGCAATTTAATGAAATAATTTCAGAAGGATAGATATTAACTCGTCTTTAAATGTTTGGTAGAATTCACTTATGAAGCTATCTGGTCCTGGAGTTTTGTTTGTTGAGTTTTTAAAATTACTGATTCAATTTCATTACTGGCAATTTGTCTGTCCCTATTTTCTATTTCTTTCTGGTTCAGTCTTTGGAGATTGTACCTTTCTAAGAACTTGTCCATTTCCTCTAGATCTTCCATTTTATTGGTGTATGATCACTCTTAATAGTCTCTTATTGTCCTTTGTATTTCTGTGGTGTCAGTAGTAACTTCTTTTTTTTTTTTTTTTTCTGATTTTATTGATTTTAACCCTCTCCCTTTTTTCTTGATGGGTCTAGATAAAGCTTTATTAATTTTATCTTTTCAAAGAACTAGCTTTTAGTTTTCTTGATTTGTTTTTATTTTAGCCTCTAGTTTATTTATTTATGCTCTAATCTTTATGCTTTCTTTCCTTCTAACTTTGGGTTTTGTGTGTTCTTCTGTCTCTAAACTTTAAATTTAAAGTTATGTTGTTTATTTGAGATTTTTCTTGTATCTTCAGTTAAGTTTGCATTGCTGGAAATTCTCTTCTTAGAAATATTTTTGCTGAATCCCATGGGTTTTGGATTGTCTTGTTTCCATTTTCATTTGCCTCTAGGTATTTTTTTTTTTTAATTTCCTCTTTGATTTATTCAGTGATCCATTGGTTGTCTAGTAGCATATTGTTTAGCCTCCAAGTGTTTGTATTTTCTATCTACAATTTTTTTCTTGGAGTTAATTTATCACCTCATAGCACTGTGGTCAGAAAAGATGCTTGATATGACTTGATTTTTAAAAATAGAATGAGGCTTGTTTTGTGGCTTAACATACAATCTCTCCTGGAGAATTGTCCATATGCACTTGAAAAGAATGTGTATTCTGCTGCTTTTGGAATGCTCACACTCTCTCTCTCTCTCCCCCTGCCCTCTCCACACTCTCCCCCATATATATGTATAAATAGTCTAATGTACATTTAAGGCTAATGTTTCATTATTTATGTCAAAGACTGTACATTGATGTAAGTAGAGTGTTAAAGCCCCCTACTATTATTATGTTACTGTTAATTTCTCCTTTTATGTCCATTAATATTTGCCTTATATACTGAGATACTACTATATTCAATATGTATATATCTGCAATTGTAATATTCTTCTTGGATTGATCCCTTGGTCATCATATAGTGTCCTTCTTTGTTTCTTATAACAGTCTATATTTTTAAATCTATTTTGTTTAATATAAGTTTTGCTACTCCATCTTTCCTTTCATTTCCATTTGCATAGAATGCTTTATTTCATCTCTTTACTTTAGGCTGTATGTGTCTCTAGATCTGTAGTGAATTTCTTTTAGGCAGCGTACGTACTAGTCTTGTTTTTGTTTCCATTCAGCCACTCTGTATCTTGTAGCTGGAGCATTTAGTCATTTACATTTAAGGTAATTATCAATATATATGGGGTGTTTTTTTTTTTTTTGCCATTTTGTTGTTTTGGATTTGTCTTTTAAGTCTTTTTCCTCATTTGTTCTCTTTTCTTATGAGTTCTTATGATGACTATCTTTAGTGTTATGTTAGATACCACTTCCTTTTTTGTGTGTATAGCTATTATATAGTTTTGGTTTGTGATTACTGTGAAGTTTTTTATATATCACTATGTTTATACATGATTGTTTTAAGTTGGTGATCTCTTAATTTCATATGCATTTTTAAAATCTTGCATATTTACTTTCCTCCTCTCATAATTACTGTTTTTAAATTATATTTTGCATCTAAATTTTGTGTATATCACTTACCTGCTTATTGTGGATACCGATCATTTTACTATTGCCTTTAACTTTTGTTTCTTCTTATTGGTAAGAAAAATGTGTCTTTATACATTTGGGTTTTTATCCTTTTTCAATAGTCAGATTTAACCCTAGAGGGAACCAAATTTGGCAGGCATTTGACTTTTCAAGGCCACACCCTGAAGCTCTTTACAAGCTGGTTACTACTCCTGGTAATCACTAATCTCAGGGTTGTTTTGTTGGATAAAGTAAATATCTTCTATTAAAATGAAATCTGAATCCCCAGATAATTAATATAAACCTGAATTAGGTTTTTATTTTTGAGATGACCAGCAGAAAGCAACTCTGTTCAAAATTAAGAACCATAGACTTATTGTTGCTGTTGTTGTTGTTAAGAGAATGACTTTTTTAAAAATCTAGAGCCAGGAATCAGACATAAAGCATGAGAGAGAAGTTAATTTTCAGCATGCAGGATGCAGGTATTTTAGAAGGTATACAAAGTTATTGAAAGTAAAATTCTCTTAATTCTCCACTTTCCTGAGGCTAAATCTCCTGAAAAGTTAGGGTGAAGGTTTACACTAACCTTTTATATCAAATCAGTGTAAAGTCCCTATATAATCCAGTCAGTTTGTTTACTTAGTGTGCCACATTTATGAATTTGAATTCAGGCGTAGGTATATATCAACAGTCAAGTTTTATAGGAGGAAATCATCATAGTACTCCTACTTGGAACTACCCAAAACTTTGGACTTCTTTGGATGCACAAAAATCATGTTCATCTGAAGAGTGAGTAGAGAGTAATGAGCTTAATAACATTGGTCCAAGAAAAGCAGAAATTACATTTGTGGCATCATGAAGGTTGATATCACAATGTTAACTAGCATGAGCTAGGCTCCTGGATGATAAAAATGACCCTGTTGCCACAGCTGACAGGCAACCAATTGGCTTATTTTTCAGTCTGTGAAAAAATTTGCTTCATATATATGATCAGTTTTATAAGCTGTTTTCCAAAGAAGGGCAAGTCTAATACCACTTATTCTGTCATAGCCAAAAATAAACAGAGGCCTTCACCTTAATTTTTTAACTGTATCTCTCCAAAACCCCTACACTTTAGGAATTTAACTTTTGTTTAGTGATTGAGGAGTTTTAGCTAAGTATATTGAAAATGCAAGCACAATTCTTTTCCCTTCCTGCATCCACACCTTTTAAATGTGCCTTTGCAAATCTTCTCATCAAGAGGTATAATCTATACTAGCTTTGTGATGTGATTTAACTGTAGAATGCTGGAAAAGTGATGTCATTCCAGGTGTGAAACTCAACTCAAGAGGCCTTGTGCTAATCTGTTCTCTTTTGAAAATCTGTCATCTTGTTAACAAGCTTGAGCTAGGCTTTTTGGACAAGGGAAGGGACTCTGCCATCACAACCAACAGTCAGCTACTACACATATGAATAAAGCCACCCTGAACCTGGCAACTCTCATTCCACTTGCCAGCTGACCTATGAGACGTGAACAAACACAAATAAAATCAGCTGGGACTGAACCAGATCACAAGAACTGCACACTTGATCCATAAGCTTGTGAACAACAGTAAGTATTGCTTTGAGTCACTATGTATTCAGATGGTAAACAGAAGTTTGTTTCTTACAGTTCTGGAGGCTGGAGGTCTGAAACCAGTGTGTTGCTCAGGTCATGTCCCCTATGAAACCTATAAGACAATCTTCCTATCCCTTTTGATTTTTTTCTGGTGTTTTGCCAGCAATCTTTGACATTCCTTGGCTTGCAGTTGTTTAACTCTAACTTCTGCTTTCATCTTCACAATGCATTCTTCCTGCGTGTATCACATGGCTATACTCTAATAAAGATCTCAGTTATATTGGATTAGGAGTGCATTCTAATATTCTCTGACCTTATCTTAACTAACTGTACCTTCGGCGACCCTATTTCCAAATAAAATTATATTCTGAAGTATTGGGTGTTAAGAAATCAAACTATATATATATTTTTCAGCACATAAAAGTCCTATGGCTATTATCACATTGGACACATTACCTCTAAGATTCAGGACAAACCAAGGGTATATAGTCTCCCTTGAAAAATTCACCAGTCTAGTGGAAATCCTATACCACTGGTTATACCAGTGTTATTTTTAAATAAAAGAACATCCCTGCTGATCCAGTGTCTAAGACTCTGTGCTGCCAATGCAGGGAGCCCAGGCTCAATCCCTGGTCAGGGAACTAGATCCCACATGCCACAACTAAAGATCCTTAATGTTGCAACAAAGGTCAAAGATCCCAAGTGCCATAACTGAGACCTGGCACAGCCAAATAAATAATTATATTTTTTAAAGAAAAATCAGAAAAGAAGAGAAAATGAACCTCTTCACAGATAACATATGTACAAAAGCCTAAGGAAACAACAACAATGACAAATTACTATACCTATTAAAAGAGATTAGTGAGGTGTCAGAATTATTTATGGTCAACTAAAAAAAATCAATTATATTCCTACATAACAGAAAAAAAATTGAAAAATGAGCAAGACAATTTCTTATGACAATATAAAATGTGAAATATTTAAGAATAAACCTAATATGCAAATCTATCCAAAAATCTATAAACTATGACTGAGAAAAATTTAAGATCTAAATGAAAAAGATATATCATATTCATAGTTTGGAAGATTAGATATTAAATCTCCCACAAATCAATCTAAAATTTACCACCATTACAATCATGAATACAGAAGCTTTTTTTTATAGGCATAGATAAATTTCTTCTAAAATTTTTAATGAAATATTGAAAGCCTAAAATAGCCAAAACAGTCTTGGAAAAGAGGAAAAATTTTTGAGGACTCAAACTGACTGACTTCCAAAATTAACATGTAATTACAACTACAACAATCTAGGTAGTGTAGTGTTGGTGTAACGATAGACAAATAGATCAATGGAGAACAAGAGCAAGTCCAGAAATAAACTGTCCCTTAGCCCATTGAATTTTGCAGCAGAGTAAATCAATGGAGGATAATCTTTCCAAAAAAATGATATTTGTGTTATTAATATGTTAAAAAATAAGAAACCAAACACCATCTCACCCTACCTGATACTGTACACAAAAAATTAATTTGTGAGGGATAAATACTCTAAACACAAAAGCTAAATTTAAAGATGTTATAGGATAAATCATTGAAGTGTATTTTTTCAGCTGAGGGTCAGGTTATTATTGCTTACCAATAGATCAAAACAAAATTCAGTTAAATTTTTTTAAATAAATAGACAAAATAATTTTTCACAGAACTAGAACAAAAAATTTCACAACTCATATGGAAACACAAAAGACCCCAAATAGCCAAAGCAGCCTTGAGGAAGCAAGGAGCTGGAGGAATCAAGCTTCCTAACTTGAGGTTATAGTACAAAGCTACAGTCATCAAGACAGTATGGTACTGGCACAAAAATAGAAATATAGACCAATGGAACAAGATAGAAAATCCAGAAGTAAACCCATGCACCTATGGGTACCTTATTTTTGACAAAGGAGGCAAGAATATACAATGAGGCAAAGACAGCCTCTTCAATAAATGGTGCTGGGAAAACTGGACAGATGCATGGAAAAGCATGAAATTAGAATGCTTTCTAACATCATACACAAAGATAAACTCAAAATGGATTAAAGACCCAAATTTAAGACCAGAAACTATAAAACTTAGAGGAAAACATAGGCAGAACACTCGATGACAAAAATCAAAGCAAGATCCTCTATGACCTACCTCTTAGAGTAATGGAAATAAAAACAAATGTAAACAAGTGGGACCTGATTAAACTTAAAAGCTTTTGCACAGCAAAGGAAACTATAAGCAAGGTGAAAACAACCCTCTGAATGGGAGAAAATAATAGCAACTAAAACAACTGACAAAGGATTAATTTCCAAAATATGCAAGCAGATCATACAACTCAATGCTAGAAAAACAAACAACCCAATCAAAAAGTGGGAAAAAGACCTAAACAGACATTTCTCCAAAGAAGACATACAGATGGCTAACAACCACATGAAAAGATGCTCAACATCTCTCATTATTAAAGAAATGCAAATCAAAACTACAATGAGATATCATGTTACACCAGTCAGAACGGCCCTCATCAGAAAGTCTACAAACAATAAATGCTGGAAAGGGTATGGAGAAAAGGGAACACTCTTGCACTGTTGGTGGGAATATAAATTGATACAGCCACTATGGAAGATGGTATGGGGATTCCTTTAAAAACTGGGAATAAAACTACCATATGATCCATCAATCCCACTCCTATGCATATACCCTGAGGAAACCAAAATTGAAAGAGACACATGTATCCCATTGTTCATTGCAGCACTATTTACAATAGCTAGACCAAGGAAGCAATCTAGATGTCCATCCACAGATGAATGGATAAAGAAGTTGTGGTATATATACACAATGTAATATTACTCAGCCATAAAAGGAATGCATTTGAGTCAGTTCTAATTAGGTGGATGAACCTAGAACCTATTATGCAAAGTGAAGTGAGTCAGAAAGAGAAAGATAAATACCATATTCTAACACATATATATGGAATCTAAAAGAATGGTACTGAAGAATTTATTTGCATGGCAACAATGAAGAAACAGACATAGAGAATAGACTTATGGACATGGGGAGGGGGAAGAGAGGGTGTGATATATAGAAAGAGTAACAGGGAAACTTACATTACCATATGTAAAATAGATAGTCAATGGAAATTTGTTGTATGGCTCATGAAACTCAAACAGGGGCTCTGTATCAACCTAGAGGGGTGGGATGGGGAGGGAGATGGGAAGGAGGTTCAAAAGGGAGGGTATATATGTATACCTATGGCTGATTCATGTTGAAGTTTGGCCAAAAACAGCAAAATTCTGTAAAGCAATTATCCTTCAATAAAAAATAATAAAAATAATACAAACTTTTTAAAAAGATAGAAAACAAAAGAGTAAGCCAGAAACTAGGAAGAAAACTGAAAAAAAAAACCCCATATATTTGTCAAAGAAATTAGATCCAGAAAACATAATTTCTTTGCCTAAATAGGGCATCCCCAATGACACAGCAGGTAAAGAATCCACCTGCAGTGTAAAAGACACAGGAGACGTGGGTTCAGTCCCTGGGTTGGGAAGATTCCCTGGAGAAAGAAATGGCAACCCCTCTAGTGAGAAGGGGATGCCCAGGAAAAGATGGTTGGATGGCATCGCTGACTCGATAGACATGAGCTTGAGCAAGCTCCAGGAGTTGGTGATGGACTGGGAAGCCTGGCATGCTGTAGTCCATGAGGTCGCAAAGAGTTGGACACCACTGCACCACTCAAATGAACTGAACTAATTAGTATTCTTGCCTGAAAAATCCCATAGACAGAGGAGCTTGGTAGGCTACAGTTCAGTGGGTTGTAAAGAGTAAGGCACGGCTGAGCAACTAAGCACTATGCCTCAATAAGGTAAACATTTTTTTAAAAATACCAGCACACTTGAAAATATCTTTTGAAAGGCAGATTTGAAGATTATATTGCAACGTACAATAAACTCATGGAAAAGTACTCAGTATCTCTTCAAATAAATGCAAATCAAAACTATAATGAGTATCACAGCATGCCCACTAACCTAGCCAAAATTAAAAGTTCTGTCAGCACCAGTGTTGGTGAGTAAGTAGAGCAATAAGGACCTTCATGTGTTGCTGAATGAGATGCCAAGTTGTATAATACCTATTGAAAAATTCATTAGTTTCTTAAGATGTCAAACATAAACACACTAAGGCAGATCAATTGTAAGTTATAAAACTTTTCTGAGAAAATGAAGCAGAGACCTACAAAAGATTCATAAGAGAAAGTTCATAGCACTTTTATCCATAGTAACTCCCAAACTGGAAAAAACACAAATGTTTATAAAAAATCAGATCAGATCAGATCAGTCGCTCAGTCGTGTCCGACTCTTTGCGACCCCATGAATCGCAGCACACCAGGCCTCCCTGTCAATCACCAAGTCCCGGAGTTCACTCAGACTCACGTCCATCGAGTCAGTGATGCCATCCAGCCATCTCATCCTCTGTCGTCCCCTTCTCCTCTTGCCCCCAGTCCCTCCCAGCATCAGAGTCTTTTCCAATGAGTCAGCTCTTTGCATGAGGTGGCCAAAGTACTGGAGTTTCAGCTTTAGCATCATTCCTTCCAAAGAAATCCCAGGGCTGATCTCCTTCAGAATGGACTGGTTGGATCTCCTTGCAGTCCAAGGGACTCTCAAGAGTCTTCTCCAACACCACAGTTCTAAAGCATCAATTCTTCGGCGCTCAGCCTTCTTCACAGTCCAACTCTCACATCCATACATGACCACAGGAAAAATCATAGCCTTGACTAGACGGACCTTTGTTGGCAAAGTAATGTCTCTGCTTTTGAACATGCTATCTAGGTTTGTCATAACTTTCCTTCCAAGAAGTAAGCGTCTTTTAATTTCATGGCTGCAGTCACCATCTGCAGTGATTTTGGAGCCCAGAAAAATAAAGTCTGACACTGTTTCCACTGTTTCCCCATCTATTTCGCATGAAGTGGTGGGACCAGATGCCATGATCTTCGTTTTCTGAATGTTGAGCTTTAAGCCAACTTTTTCACTCTCCACTTTCACTTTCATCAAGAGGCTTTTGAGTTCCTCTTCACTTTCTGCCATAAGGGTGGTGTCATCTGCATATCTGAGGTTATTGATATTTCTCCCGGCAATCTTGATTCCAGCTTGTTTTCCAGTCCAGCGTTTCTCAGGATGTACTCTGCATATAAGTTAAATAAACAGGGTCAAAAATAGAATGGATTAATGAGTCATGGAATATACATGTGTACATTGTAATGTAAACATATAATACATAGCTATACAAAGATAGTACAGACTGATACATTAGGTAATGTAGATGAAATTCACAATCATTATGAAGAAAAAAAGCCAGATGCAAAAGAATATACATTTTTCTCCTCAAGTGGTAGAATCTTTATGTTCTTATTTTGAACTTGGACCAAACTTTGTGTTTGCCTCAGTAAATAGATTATGATAAAAGTGATACAATGTGATTTCTGAAACTAAATCATAAAAGTTCCATGCACTTCTCCCTTACTCTCTTGGAATCCTGCTCTTGGAACCTACCAACACCGTTGAGTAAATCCAAGCAGTCTGGAGAGGAACTGAATTCTCAGCCCATGTTGTGAGCTGACCCATGATAGCATCCACTTGCTACGGAGGTGAGTACTTGTTCTGAAAGCATACCCCGTAATCTCAGTCAGGCTTCCCTAACTGATGTCATTCAGAGTAAAAGTGAGCCATTCCCACTGACCTATATCCAAATTGCCAATTTGCAAAGAAAATAAATGGTTGTGGTTGTTTTAAGCTGCTAAGTTTTGTAGTGATCTAATATATACTTTTCCACTGGTCATGTGTGGATGTGAGAGTTGAACTATAAAGAAAGCTGAGCACCAAAGAATTGATGCTTTTGAACTGTGGTATTGGAGAAGACTCCTGAGAGTCCCTTGGACTGCAAGGAGATCCAACACGTCCATCCTAAGGGAGATCAGTCCTGGGTGTTCATTGAAAGGACTGATGTTGAAGCTGAAATTCCAATACTTTGGCCACCTGATGCAAAGAGCTGACTCATTGGAGAAGACCCTGATTCTGGGAAAGATTGAGGGCAGGAGGAGAAGGGGACAACGGACAATGAGATGTTTGGATGGCATCATCAACTCGATGGACATAGGTTTGGGTGGACTCCGGGAGTTGGTGATGAACAGGGAAGCCTGGCGTGCTGCGATTCATGCAGTTGCAAAGAGTCGGACATGATTGAGTGACTGAACTGAACTGAATATATACCTATAGTACTTGTAACATTCTAATACAGGAAGTAGGGTACTAGTGTAACCAAAACATAAAACATGCAGCTTTGGCTTTGGGCTGTGAAGTAAATGGAAGCTAAAAGGATTTTGAAAAGAGGATTTGGAAAAATTAAAGGGACTAGAGGAGGCTGCAGGTGAGAGGGAGCAAAAATGAATTTATTACTAGAAACCTGAGAAAAGAGTCCTTTGTTATTCAATGGTGGAAATTGTGGCAGCAGTGTTCTCCTTGATTGTGTTAGTGATAGGGTTGAGTTATGCTAGAGAGATTTTCAAGAGTAGTATTGGAAGTGCCACTTGCCTTCTAATTTTCTATGATAAAATGTGAGAAGAAGATGTTCTAAGAATAAACTCTTAAATATATTAGAACCAGGACTTTCTGGTAGAAAAACAAGACAGTTTCTTATTTCTAGCCTCTCCAGATGGCAGACAATTCTCAAATTAAGTAAGAGTATAAGGCTGTGGGACCATTCTCTTAAGGATTCTTGGAGGACCCTCTCTGGCTTTGAGTATGGTCCCATGGCAGCCTCAAAGGGAATCTCAGGTATAGGAGGGCTTATCTCTTAGAGAACTGTTGGTGTCACTCTTATCTACTTGAGTGTATTCATAAGCTGATATATAAGAAATTCACAAGATTTTTAAAAGAATTGTAGCAAGTGGTACTGAAAGCAAGGGAGGTTATACAAAATGAAAAGAGGCCTTTGCCCGCCCCCCCCACCCCCAATTTTTTTGAACAAGAAACAAACTGTGATGTCTAATCAGTTGCAAACATGGTCCACTCATTATGGAAAAGTATGGATGGCTCAGAAAGCAGGCTTAGAGCTTAAAGAATGGCAGGAGCCACAGAGAACAAATTCCAGGAATATGACTGAGTCTTCATCAAGAAAATGGCAACATGTTTCTGACTGGATTGAAAAATTACTCTAGACAAGTTACTGGTGTGAGTGTTCTGTTTTCTTCTTTCAGATGGTTGGGATCATAGTAGTTATCCTGTGCTGTTCCTCTGTTGTTCTTTCATTTATGGACATCAGATAATCTGTTTTAGTTCACAATTTTTTTTCATATGGAATAGAATAAATCTCAAGGAGCTGTGCTTATATGGGAGGGAGAGAAAGGCAGAGAGAGAGACGCAAAATGTAAGTAAAAAGGTACATTTATAAGAAAGTGCCCTAGCCTATTCTTGTGCCTTTATTATTTTTGAGCTTGAAGTTGTATTGAAACATAAATACTTACACAAATAATAAAGTAAAAAAAAAAAAACTCCAAAAATCTCTGATTTCTAATTCTTCATGAACTCATTTCAGCTATTTCAGCTCTTACTTTGTTCTCTGAGCAAAAATCACTAAATTTATATAACTCAGCATTAGGCAATAAATTGCCTCTTCACATTTAATAATACATATCCTTTCATTTGTGCTTGTCTTTGCTGTCTACACAGGGAAGATGGAATAACTCAACAGTTAAAGGCAAGACTTTGGATTGACTCCCATCTCTTTCTCTAACTTGTTCTACGACCCTGCTGCTGCTGCTAAGTTGCTTCAGTTGTGTCCGACTCTGTAAGACCTCATAGAGGGCAGCCCGTTAGGCTCCTCTGTCCCTGGGATTCTCCAGGCAAGAACACTGGAGTGGGTTGCCATTTCCTTCTCCAAACGACCCTAGTAAGTTATTTAATCTCTACATCTTTCAGGTCCCTTACCTATAACTTAGAGATAATACTGATAAATTTGCCTTCCTCACTGGATAGTCGGGAGGATTAAGTCAGATAAAGAATGTTAAAAAGTTCCTATGGGGGCTCAATAAGTGTTAGCTATTATCATCATTTTCATTATAAAGGCTTTAAGCTCTTTGAGAATAAAGATTCCCTCTTAGACATTTGATTCTACAGAGAACACATTAAAGTTCTGACTGCACAATTGTATTCCATAAATGTCTGATTGATTAATGAAAGAGTTTTTATTATCCAAATCTATAACAAATGCAAAGAGTAATACATCAGGCATGTTATTTAGTGAAATGACTTTTGTATGAGAAAACAATTTTTGTAAAGATATACAGGAAACCATGATTGCAACTTGTCTCCTACAAAGACATAATGTTTTCTGTTACATAGAGTACATATAATCAGATTTTCCTTGTTTTTAGGAAAATATTATTCACATAAGTAAATATATTTTATAATAAGCTGAAAAAACTTTAGTTACTAGATGATCTTAAATTTTTAAAAGTGTTATTGGTAATACATTCAAAATTTCTGACTATGAACTTGTCCTTTGCTGTTTTCACATTATCCAATTTAGGACAAACATAAATGCCCTTTATTACCTCTGCTGAAACCTCTACATGCAATTATATATTTTTTTGTTTGTTTTCACTGCCAGGAATACATATATATGATATCTATTGCTTCACTATTTACTCTGTACTTAATCCTCTGTGGTCTGACTTTGGGCTTCCCTGATAGCTCAGTTGTTAAAGAATACATCTAGTATGTAGGAGATCCTGGTTAGGAAGATCTGCTGGAGAAGGGATAGGCTACCCACTCCAGTATTCTCTGGCTTCCCTTGTGGCTCAGCTGGTAAAGAATCCATCTGCAATGTGGGAGACCTGGGTTCAATCCCTGGGTTGGGAAGATCTCCCGGAGAAGGGAAAGGCTACCCACTCCACTATTGGCTGGCCTGGAGAATTTCATGGACTGTATAGTCCATGGGGTCGGACATGACTGAGCAACATTCAAATTCAGTCTGACTTTTGTCACCTAGAAAATACCAAAAATGGATTTTAAAAGGCATCTAGGCTTTTCCTTTGTCATTTTCATCATAAATCTCAAGCCATGCAAACCTTAACTATAGAATTTGGATTAAGGCTTTGAAGCAGTGTTTCTTTGACTTCCACATGCCTCATAATAACTTGGGAAGTTAATTAATAATTCTGATTTATGAACCTTAACCCCAAAGATTCTGATTCAGTGATACTGGGTGAGGTCAAGAATCTAAATTTTTCACAAAATCCAAGGTTATTTTGAAGTATTGAGGTCTACTCTTTGAAGAGTCGCCACCTTAAAAGAATTGAATAAAGCAGAGGGAAAATGAGAAGCTGTGCTATTTCAAAAAGTCTATCTTCTTAACCTCTTTGATGCTATTATTTTTTATTTCTTTCATTTCCAGAGTCTTTCTCCCACTTCTTGTCACCTTGTTTTAAGGACTAGTCTTAAATTTCCTCTTATTCTTTTTATTTAAATATTTTCACATCCACAGGTTGAACTATAATATTTATGCATAATTCTCCTGTCTGTTTCTTCCTAATTCATCCGTATCTTTAAGTGCTCATTGGCTACATATACATTCCATGTTAATTAAATTAGTTTACTTATTTTTTCAAGTGGTACTAGATTCCACCTTCTCTTTTTTTTTCTTCTTAGTCTCTCATCATTGATTACAAAATGCAGCTCATGTTCCCTTGTAAGTATCACGGACTAGCTTTAAATGGGTTTTATTTGCTGTAGGATGGGAGAGTTCGAGGAAATTCAGAGTTCTGAGACCACACAGAATTAATGAGACATAGTCAAAATTTGCGACTGAGCGACTTCACTTTCACTTATCTCTTTCATGCATTAGAGAAGGAAATGGCAACCCACTCCAGTGTTCTTGCCTGGAGAATCCCAGGGACGGGGAGCCTAGTGGGCCGCTATCTATGGGGTCGCACAGAGTTGGACACAACTGAAGCGACTTAGCAGCAGCAGCAGCAGTCACAAATTGAGAGAAATCTGGAAACAAGGAGAAAAAACCTCAGATATTCATTTCCTGTAGGGATTGGAACAGCGGTGAAGTTAGATGTTGGGGATCTAACTCTCTACAAAGACTTAGACGATACCAAAAAACTATACATACTACTAGCAAAGGACTCAAAATATGAACTCAAGTACTAGTAGTGGACAAAGATCTACTTTTCTAGAACTAGAGTGCAGGTGCTATCAAAATGAAAGAAGAAAAATTTATTTAAGCTATGTTTCATTCATTCAGTTATTTAGCAAGTTTTATTGAAAATCTATTACACCCCTGACATTGTGCAAAGGACTAGGACTAGAACAGCAAATAAAAGAGTCCCTGCTCTCAAAAAGTTAAATTCTAAATAAGAAAAGATTTAAACATAAATGATCAGAATAATTTCATGATAGTGCTATGAAGACAATATAAAGTGTTATGTTGTAGAATAATTGGGATTGGAGGCTGAGGGGAGAAAAGGACAATGGTACGTTAAACAAGGTGATCAGGGAAGGTTTCTCTGATGACTATTTGAGCTGAGAGATGATTGGCAAGAAATTTCCAACTGGGAGTTATTTGAAGACCCAGAGATGGAGTGTTTGATGCAAAAGGACAAAGAGATTAATGAGTGGAAAGTCATGGTGGTCAAAATAGGATTTGAGACTATGAGGAATCCAAAGAAGTCTGCTGCGGTTGGAGCTTAATGAGCAATGACACAGAAATGGTAGTAAGTCAAGTCAAAAAAGTACTCTGAAGTCAGATCATTTAGGTTTGTTATAAGCCACATAAAGTTTTTGGGTTTTATCCAAAGTACAATGGAAAGCCATAGAAAATTTTAAGCAAAAATGTGAGAATTATGTTTTTGAAAGATAATTGTGGCTTCTACATTGAGAATGAAGTATAGAAGCATAAAAGAAGACACAGATAAACAACTGTAAAAGTCTAGGGTAGAAGTCATTATGGCCTGATTTTGGGTAATAGCAGTGAAAATGAAGAAAGTGGAAACATAGAAGATATATTTGGGAGTTAAAACTGAAAAGGATGATAGATGGGTTATGGGAGGGGGTTCAAGGAGAAGGAAAAATTAAGGAAAATTCCTAGGTCTTAACTTAACTGAATGGTGGTACCATCTAATGAAGTAGAAACATTTGTAGAGAGACTTTGAAGGAAACAAATATTTCCAGTTTCCCTATGTTTTGTTAGAGAAGCCTAATAAACAATCAAGTACAAATGTCAGAGAAGTGAGGTCCATAAACCTGGACATAGTGGAGAGATATAGGCTAGAGAATTATTTGAAAGTCATCTATGTCTAGAGGCCTATCAGAGGAGTCCAGCTAACAAAAGAAGTAGAGAAGCAGGCACTGAGTCAGGAGTGTGATGTATCAATCAAGACAAGTGTTCTAGGACAAAGGGAATATTGTGTCAAATCTGCTATAAGTTCCAAGGAGGTATGAAACCCAAAATCTTAGCAAGATAAAGAATATTGAAGACCTTTACAAGTACTGTTTCAGAAATTTTGTGTAAATGAAGGTGGAAATTCAATTGGCATAGATGGAAGAGAGAATGGGAAATGAAGAAATGGAGATGTAAATTACAGAAAGTTCTTGAAGAAATTCTGATGAAAAGTAAAGATGTTTTAATATGCACAATGTTGAGATGGCTGCTGATGAGATTCTAATTATTACAATTTTCTCCATACCATACCACAGATAGTTGGGATAGTTGTAGAGGTACAGGGCAAGCATACAGTATGGATCATAACTACATAATAATATATTATGAATAATTATTTTTCCCTGTAATCAAGTTCTTATGCCTTAAATATTGGTCTCCCTGTTTTCAATCTCTATTCTTCATACAACAGATCTTCTTAAATCAGGATTTCCCTATTTAAATAATTCTCCAGAACTAAAACCTACAATCAAGGTTATCCATATTCCAATCTGTAAAATAGCCCCAATATGCCTCTTCGGCCTGATTTATTACTTCTTTACATTCTTGTTTTCATTAAGATAATTCTTTCTTGTGTTCTTAGCATATCCTAAGAGTCAACATCTTTTTGAAAGTAGTGAGTAGTGGTTAAAAACATGGATTCTGGAGCTGGTCACCTAGGTTCAATCTGCCACTAGCTATCTGTGTGATTTTGTACACATTTCCTAACATTTTTATGCCTCAATTTTCCTATCCATAAATCAGTATGTTTCTCATGATTTTTCTGAGGAATAAATAACAGCATCTGACCATGGTAACTACTTTATGCATGATAACAGTTTTCATTTTTAATTTCTGAAATGCTCTTCTCTTCTTTAATTCTTTGAATCTTTTCTTTGAAAAGTAATGCCATTTGAGGTTTTTTATAAAGCTTTCCTAGTTGATTCAGTATGGTTTCTGCCCTGATATTATTTTCTCAATTAAGGCAATTATTTATTATGAATGCTTAATAAATATATATGAGATTGCCTTTTTATCTTATAATTTTCATACATGCCTTTCAAATATGTAGTCAAGTTGAGATTTTAATTTTACTCTATTGCATTCAGGATCTTATTTTTCACATTTTAGTTTAGTAGAGTTTAAATGATTAATTTATGAAGTCTTCCAATGTATCTATTGTTAACATCAGCAAGGTAGTCTTTTACAGTTACATTAAACTGGATTTATTTTAAGTAATCTACTAATATACTTGATTAATTCTGTCTTCATCTCTGCTGCTTATGCCCTTTCTTGGAATTAGAAAGAATCAATGAGTTGTAACATTTTGCAACATTTTTTACTACCAGATCAGAAAATAGGGTAAATATGGGTCACTGAATGGAGGAGAAGTAGATGTTGAATGTCATATTTAATTAAGGAAAGTAAATGTGAAGGAATGGTGTACAAAAGCAAGAGGGGAAAAATAGACAATGATCAATTACAAAGATCAAATAATAAGAAAGTAGAAGAGAGATATAATTAAATATGTGGAAAATGTTAGATAAAGGTGGCATGTTGAAAGGAGAAGTAGAGAAAATTAGATCATAGACACTTACCTGGCCATATACCAAAACAATTTCCATATGTCACTGAGCTAAGATATAAATATCAAGGCTTTGATAGTATAGAAGAAGTTTCATCAAAATTCTGGGTTAAGGAGAATTCCTCAAACATAGAAGTGCAATAAGAAGCAATAGAAAAAGTATAGATTTAATTGAGAAACACAGGCCTTATATAATGAACATAAAGGAGAAAAACAATTGACATATCAACTTTTTTCTACATATTTGGTTTCCATTACAGTCAAATACAAGAAAAGTGAAAACTCCAGTTTTCGCTTAGCAAACCCTCAAAGTATTACACATATAACACTTTAAAGGTGTAAGAAATTGCTGCTGCTGCTGCTAAGTCGCTTCAGTCGTGTCCGACTCTGTGCGACCCCATAGACAGCCCACCAGGCTCCCCCGTCCCTGGGATTCTCTAGGCAAGAACACTGGAGTGGGTTGCCATTTCCTTCTCCAATGCATGAAAGTGAAAAGTGAAAGTGAAGTCGCTCAGTCATGTCTGACTCTTTAGCGACCCCATGGACTGCAGCCCACCAGGGTCCTCCGTTCATGGGATTTTCCAGGCAAGAGTACTGGAGTGGGGTGCCATTGCCTTCTCCAGTGTAAGAAATTAGGAAACAACAGTTACAGTAAGTAACTTTAATTGGTGGGTACTATTAATACATACTAGGTCCTGTTTAAAGTCAAGCTTATGTTTTGCTGATAAGATATAAAATAGTATTTGGTGTTGCTATTTTAGAACATACTTTAGCAATATATAATTAAGAATAATTAACATTAAAGTAGTGTTGAGGGATAATCAATGTTTAATGGATTTTTTTTCTTTTGCTCTACCGAAATTTCAACAAAACAAATATACATACTCAGTAGAGCCAATCTAAAGATCTATTGGAAAGATTTAGGAGAACCAGTGAATAATTTTTTAAAATAATAACTTTTTTCAAGGGATGATATTATTTACCTTTCAAAGTTGCACAATGCCTCGCAGACACCTTTAAGTGTTAAGATGTAAATAACTGGTAGTGGAAGTAAACTTAAGAAAAAAGGAAACTCCATCAAATTGAATTAGCATAGTATAACTCTGTCCCTTATTTACATGTGTGATGCTTGAGAAGAGAAACTATTACCCAAGGACTAATTGAATGCTCTATATTACAGAGGTGGATACTAAAATAATTGTGGGAGCACACATAATTATGGTGTTAATATTCTGCCTAGCCTGAAAAATGCATATCAGCTCTGTCTACATTTATTAATCTCTCTCCTCCTCTTTTGTTCTTTTTCACTCATGACCTTCATATCAACTGGGGAGACAAAATAAACTTGAATCAAGTAATATATTTAAATTCTGCCTTATCAAAAAACTAACTCAAAGTGAATAGAGAAGGCAGGTTATAGTATGTTTCATATCTCATGATGGCAGATTTGAATTGGAGGATTGCTGAATTTATTACTCTAGATATTTTTCTAATACATTTATCCTACTTTACTATTTTCATGGGGGGAAAGGTGGGTAAGGGCAGAAGCATGTGGGGCAGAATTGTGCCTGTATAAGGTAGCCCCTCTCTTTGTGGGGATTTCTCACTAAGAGATTGGTACTTGTATGGTAATTTTACCACAGCACTATTGCTGGAGACAATGAGGAACAGCTGCAGAAGGAGTTTGAGAAGGAGGGGGAAAAAACGTCAGTATACAAATAGAAAAATTCAGTAGTGGACCTGAGCAGGGATTTCTCTCTTTTATCCAAAAATAGTGACTCTGTACCATGAGACAGTAAAGGCTCATCTTCAGAGTGTACTTGATGCTGATGGAGAGACATGCACTTTTGTTCCATTTATATAGTTAGTTTTATATCAACTCTGCCCTGAACTAGCTGTGTGACATTGGACAAGGCACTCAACTGCCTGAGTGTTTGCTTTCCTGATACGCTTTCATATGTAAATTGAGGAGAATAATTGGATTAAATATTTTTTAAAAAAATAATTAAACATGTAAATATTTAAAGAACTTACAACAGTACATCCATTAAGCATGATAAAGGTGTTAGCTATGGGCTTCCCAGGTGGCTAGGTAGTGAAGAATCCCCCTGCCATGCAGGACATTCAAGAGATGTGGCTTTGATCCCTGGGTGGGGAAGATCCCCTGGAGGAGGAAATGGCAACCCACTCCAGTATTCTTGCCTGGAAAATCCCATAGACAGAGGAGCCTGGCAGGCTATGGTCCATAGGGTCACAGAGTCAGACTTGACTGAACATACGCACACACATACACGTTATATCAGTCGCTCAGTTATGTTCGACTCTTTGCGACCCCATGAATCACAGCACGCCGGGCCTCCCTGTCCATCACCAACTCCCGGAGTTCACTCAGACTCACGTCCATCGAGTCAGTGATGCCATCTAGCCATCTCACCCTCTGTTGTCCCCTTCTCCTCCTGCCCCCAATCCCTCCCAGCATTAGAGTCTTTTCTAATGGGTCAACTCTTCACATGAGGTGGCCAAAGTACTGGAGTTTCAGCTTTAGCATCATTCCTTCCAAAGAAATCCCAGGGCTGATCTCCTTCAGAATGGGACTGGTTGGATCTCCTTGCAGTCCAAGGGACTCTCGAGAGTCTTCTCCAACACCACAGTTCAAAAGCATCAGTTCTTCGGCGCTCAGCCTTCTTCACAGTCCAACTCTCACATCCATACATGACCACTGGAAAAACCATAGCCTTGACTAGACGAACCTTTGGTGGTAAAGTAATGTCTCTGCTTTTGAATATGCTATCTAGTTTGGTCATAACTTTCCTTCCAAGGAGTAAGCATCTTTTAATTTCATGGCTGCAGTCACCATCTTAAGTGATTTTGGAGCCCAGAAAAATAAAGTCTGACACTGTTTCCACTGTTTCCCCATCTATTTCCCATGAAGTGGTGGGACCGGATGCCATGATCTTCGTTTTCTGAATCTTGAGCTTTAAGCCAACTTGTTCACTCTCCTCTTTCACTTTCATCAAGAGGCTTTTTAGTTCCTCTTCACTTTCTGCCATAAGGGTGGTGTCATCTGCATATCTGAGGTTATTGATATTTCTCCCGGCAATCTTGATTCCAGCTTGTGTTTCTTCCAGTCCAGCGTTTCTCATGATGTACTCTGCATAAAAGTTAAATAAACAGGGTGACAATATTCAGCCTTGACGTACTCCTTTTCCTATTTGGAACCAGTCTGTTGTTTCATGTCCGGTTCTAACTGTTGCGTCCTGACCTACAGACAAATTTCTCAAGAGGCAGATCAGGTGGTCTGGTATTCCCATCTCTTGAAGAATTTTCCACAGTTGATTGTGATCCACACAGTCAAAGGCTTAGGCATAGTCAATAAAGCAGAAATAGATGTTTTTCTGGAACTCTGTTGCTTTTTTGATGATCCAGCGGATGTTGGCAATTTGATCTCTGGTTCCTCTGGCTTTTCTAAAACCAGCTTGAACATCAGGAAGTTCGCGGTTCACATATTGCTGAAGCCTGGCTTGGAGAATTTTGAGCATTACTTTACTAGCGTGTGAGATGAGTGCAATTGTGCGGTAGTTTGAGCATTCTTTGGCATTGCCTTTCTTTGGGATTGGAATGAAAACTGACCTTTTCCAGTCTTGTGGCCACTGCTGAGTTTTCCAAATTAGCTACACCTATATTTTCTTTGTATTATTATACAATTTACTACATTACTAAATCGTATGTATAATAGGGGGTTTACCAGGTGGGGCTAGTGGTAAAGAACCCACCTGCCAATACAGGAGATGCAGGTTCGATCCCTGGGTTGGGAAGATCCCCTGAGGAGGGCATGGCAACCCTCTCCAATATTCTTGCTTGGAGAATCCCACGGACATAGGAGCCTGGTGGGCTGTAGTCCATAGGGTGGCAAATAGTCGGACACGACTGAAGTGACTTATCACACGCACACACACATGTATAATAGGATCATGTTTTTAAAAGGTTTTTTAAAAGCAGTTTAAGTTTCACAGCAAAATTTAGGGGATGGTATAGAGATTTCCCATATAACCCCTGCTCTCACACACTCCATAGCCTCTTTCATTATTAACATCCCTCACAGGAATTGTACAGTTTTGAATAACTGATGGACCTACTTTCATGATCATAAACACCCAAAGTCCTAAGTTTATATTACAATTCACTCTTGATGTACATTCTATGGGTTTGGAAACATGTAATGACATGTATCTACCATTATAGTCTCATACAGAGTGTTTTCAAGGCACAAGTATCCTCTGTGTTTTGCTATTCATCCCTCCTCCCCCACCAAACCCCTGGAACCACCGATCCGTTTACTGTCTCCATATGTGTGTGTGTGTGTGTGTGTGTGTGTGTGTGTGTGTGTTAGTCACTCAGCTGTGTCCAACTCTTTGGGAACCCATGGACTATAGCCCACCAGGTTCCTCTTTCTGGGCAGGAATATTGGAGTGGTTTGCCATTCCCTTCTCCATAGGTTTGCCTTTTTCAGAATGTCAGTGCACTTGGAATCATAGGTTGTAATGTGTGGAAGAAAGGTAAATATTTTGTTGTCCTATGATTATGTCTCAGTCTTTTAGTGAACCTATGCCCCTGGAATGTGGACTTCATAATAGTTTCTCAGACACTATTTTCTGCCTTAGGAGGAACAGAATGACTTTAATGAGTTTGAGTGTTTTCTTTCTCCCATATCTGATAATATCCCAGCAGGTTAGACTTTGGATAACTAGTTTTCCCTGAAAGAAGACCTTGTTAAAAAGAACGGAATACAGTGGTATATTTCAAAATTATTCCCCCATCCGTCCTGCCCCTTTGCCAGAAGCAAAAGATGTTTTTTCTCTGATGTTTTACTGAGGAAACCTGATTAAGCTCCTAGGGGTAAATCTCACATTATTGTGGGGGCCCATTATAAATAGGTCTCCTGGAGGGTTTTAATTCTGAGTTTTCTGCACTAAGGCTCTAGTGCAGAAGGCAACTACATTTCAGGGTTTCCTAACCAAACCATTCCCCATGGTGGTTTCCACTTTAAATCTCTTCTAAAGACATGCCTTCTGGCTATTTGTCTATCTGTCTCTCCAGTCTTAGGGCAGCAATTTTCCCTGTGTTCTCCACTCTCTTATGGGTCTAAAAGGAGGTTGCTGTTTTTTCTCAGTGTGTTCAGCACTTTACTGTAAAATGTTTCTATGTAATTTGGTGTTTGTGATTTTTGAGGAAAATTTATTAAATAATGGCTTCCATCAATAAATAAGAATTGATCTGATATAAGGTACATAAAATGTTAATTTTTTTTTGATCTGAGGCCAAGTACACCGCAAAAGGAAAGTGCATGCTACCTGTAAAATACTGAATTCCTAGTCATAATTTAAAGACAGTTTTACTATGCCCACATAATTCATAATTCAGTATTACATGACATTCTTCTTTGGGGTTATGAAAGCTGGAAGGAATCCTTGATTAGAGAAAAGTGTGAGTAAACTAGATTATAGGGATTGCTTTGCAGAATATGAATGATGCATTTGACAGGTAGATAAAATTCAAATTTTCTCTTTTGATTAAGGATTATTCTTTGCTTTTTTTTTCTTAGAAATATCATTGTAATATCCCAGTCAGCTTACCCCCATCTCAGAAGCATAATTTTTTAAAAGAACTAAATGGTGAGTAATTTTCTGTATGCATTCTTATTTATTGTGTGCCAAGCCACATATTGGGCATCATAGATTTGAATATAAGGGTCCCTGCCCTCCTGTAGTTTCCATTCTAGTGTGCATGTCTCCTAATTCTCATAATTAGGGTTTCAGTGCAGAAAAAAGTCATTCTTAAGAGGACTGTAATTTTTAAAAATCCAAGTGAAACAAAAAATTTAGTGTGAAGCTTTAATAATTTTTTGAAAAATTAATACTTAATTTTGATATACTTTTAAAATAAAAAATATTAAATTCTAATGGTTTGGCTAAGAGCTGAATTTGAAATGGTGTTCTGCAATATTTGGTAGGAATAGATTTGGTGACTGCTTACTGGGATTGAAGGCATAGTCATTCCAAAAGTAACAAACTAATGCTTTCTAGCTTTGTAAAGTCAAATCTAAACAGTTGGTGGTGGAAATACCCAAATCCCTATAACAATATCTATAGGGTGACAGCTGTAAAAGAAAACTCTCCCAAATTGATTCATTTGGCTTTCTGTGCTATGCACTAATCAGGAAATAAAATCTTGTTATGAAATTGCATATTATACAATAAATGTATATGATTACTTTATGATATATATTATTCCTTTTTTTGGTAGGGCAGAAATATAGTCATGGACTTTATCATTTTAAAAAAGCATTTTGGTAAAATAAATTCGCCACTTGAGTCCCATGCTATACATTTTTCTGGCCATCTCTCACCATAAGAATAGTAGATATCCTACCTGTTAAAATGAAAAAAAGAAAACAATTCCCTTAAATATGGAAATAATTTTGGTAAACTCAAGATGAATTTGGCAGTTCATTTACAGTGGTGGTAAAAGCTCCATCTATGAAAATATATTATCAAGTACTTTTATGTATATAAATATATTATGTGAGTTCCTTTCTAGTGTCTTTTATATTTCAATTGTATTTCCATCAGGGAATTTTATGAATTCTCTGTGTTTCCTTATTTTTAAAAAAGCTTGGCAAAGAAATACATCATTGCTGTGTGACTTAAAGTGCTATTTCAATATAAAATGCTCAAATTTCTGATTTACGAGGTCTGTGAAATTCAGGCTAATCTTTCATTTTATTTATCTAGTACTTCTCTTTATAACATATAATATGGAATCAAAAATATCTTCCTAAGCCTCAGAAGAATCTGGTCTTAAGCTATGATTTTCTCTAACTCAAAATGCCTAGAATAGTTTCAGTTTAAAACAACCACTCTGCCATGAGAGAGATGCTATTGAAATGTAACTATTTAAATGTTTTACTGTCTTGAATCTTATTTTGCCTAGATTTCCCTGAAGTGAGTGGGCCTCATCTGTATAAGATTTGTTAGATGGCTTGAATATATACTCTAGCAATGGGAACTCTGCCTGCTTTAACAGGGCACTCAACTAGCCTTGCAGAAGTAGTGTACAGAGATTTGTACCTTCTTTGAATATTCATTTCACATAGTTGCTGATTCTTAAGAATGTGGCACGAATAGAATTTCCTGAAAACTGTGCCTTCAAAACAATCTACTTTAGGGTTGCATCATTACCATAGGAATTTAAAGGCCCTGTTGTTTTTAGAAAGGGAAAAGGGAAAAATAAAGCATGTAAATTAACATTTTGCTTAGTGTCACTATATGGATGAATATATCAGATGAATAAGCAACAATGGAAGCACTATTTTATTATTATATATTTTTATTTAAAGTTATGCAACATAATTTCTGATCTTCTTACATAAAAATGCAGTAGAATATTTGAACTTCAAACTTTGTACTGGAAGTGTTTATTTTGTTTTCTCTTGAATAAAATTGATATTTTAAGGCAAGCCTCTAGTGTAGTTAATCTCTCCTAGGGGTTCATACCTATAATTTATCTTTTGGTAATGGTGTGCTACTGGATACAATCAATTATAAGTGGGCTTTTCTTTCAAGTCTTGCCAATTGAGTTTTCCACACAACTTTACAATAAAAATTAACTCATTATGAAAATGATATTTTTAAAGAAGATATTTGCAAGTGATTATGAGATATAAAAGTATAGTTTAGAAAAAAGTTATCAAAGTTCCATTATGCTCCAACTTTAAACTGTCATTTATTTTATTTAATGAAATGTAGAATCTTGAATTTGCAGTGTAATATGTCAGGCTTGAGTCATTCAAAGTTCAATTTTTCTTTCTCTTCAAAAACAACCAAACCAAGCCAAATCAAATAAAACAAAACTAGTTATTTGCTTTACTGTACATAAGCACCTAAACATCATCATGGCTCTATAAAAATGCATGGAAGAAAATTTCTTTTCTTTATTAGCTGCATCATTCCTTACTAAAGCTTTCTAGGGAATGACCCATATTCCAATACCCTGTTTCTCAATCTTCATACTTTGCATCACAACAGATAATAGGAAGAAATAGATTTCTCTTTTTGTTCTTAGTTATTTGAGGCACCTACCTTCTGGATAGTGAAGGCATATGAAAAATTGAATAACTAACTTACTGAAATAATTTGTTTTACTAAATTATGCACTTCATAATCTCTAGTTTCATAAATGCATTTCAACATATTAATTTTTTTAATTAAAGAACTCTACATGCTTTTTTGAATCTATTTACCTTGTTTTGGCCAGAAGAGAATAGATTCAAATGGTTTTGAGATTTATTTTTTTTGGTGCCAAGTCTCTTCCCAACTACCAAAATAACTACTACATTAAGAATGAAAAATAACATAATTTATTAGTTTCTAACTATAATAAAACCATGAGGTTAAGTGTTTTCTTCCCTATAGATATGATTTTGTTACTAGAATTTTGAGGTCATAGGAATATTGAACAACTGCACTTTTCCAAGTATTTTTCTGAAAAGTTGCAAACAATCTCTAGAACTAGGACCAATATCAGTTCAGTTCAGTTCAGTCGCTCAGTCCTGTCCGACTTTTTGCAACCCCATGAATCGCAGTACGCCAGGCCTCCCTGTCCATCACCAACTCCCGGAGTTCATTCAAACTTATATCCATCGAGTTGGTGATGCCATCCAGCCATCTCATCCTCTGTCGACCCCTTCTCCTCCTGCCCCCAATCCCTCCCAGCATCAGAGTCTTTTCCAATGAGTCACCTCTTTGCATGAGGTGGTCAAAGTACTGGAGTTTCAGCTTTAACATCATTCCCTCCAAAGAACACCCAGGGCTGATCTCCTTCAGAATGGACTGGTTGGATCTCCTTGCAGTCCAAGGGACTCTCGAGAGTCTTCTCCAACACCACAGTTCAAAAGTATCAATTCTTCAGCACTCAGCTTTCTTCACAGTCCAACTCTCACATCCATACATGACCACTGGAAAAACCATAGCTTTGACTAGACGGTTACCTTTGTTGGCAAAGTAATGTCTCTGCTTTTGAATATGCTATCTAGTTTGGTCATAACTTTCCTTCCAAGGAGTAAGCGTCTTTTAAATTCATGGCTGCAATCACCATCTGCAGTGATTTTGGAGCCCCCCAAAATAAAGTCTGACACTGTTTCCCCATCTATTTGCCATGAAATGATGGGACCAGATGCCATGATCTTCGTTTTCTGAATGTGGAGCTTTAAGCCAACTTTTTCACTCTCCACTTTCACTTTCATCAAGAGGCTTTTGAGTTCCTCTTCACTTTCTGCCATAAGGGTGGTGTCATCTGCATATGTGAGGTTATTGATATTTCTCCTAGCAATCTTGATTCCAGCTTGTGCTTCTTCCAGCCCAGTGTTTCTCATGATGTACTCTGCATATAAGTTAAATAAGCAGGGTGACAGTATGAAGCCTTGATGTACTCCTTTTACTATTTGGAACCAGTCTGTTGTTCCATGTCCAGTTCTAACTGTTGCTTCCTGACCTGTATATAGGTTTCTCAAGAGGCAGATCAGGTGGTCTGGTATTCCCATCTCTTTCAGAATTTTCCACAGTTTATTGTGATCCACACAGTCAAAGGCTTTGGCAATACAGCAAATGCTATTTTTGAAGCTTCCTGACATTTAGGAATAAATGCCTAGTTTCCTCATTATCTTAGTTTGGGATACCCCCAAATGCAGTCATGAGATAAAAACTTGGATTGTAGGTATGCATTTAGTAGGTGATTCAAAGAGAGAAAAATGAGGGAGAAGGGAAAACCATGCTACAGAAAAGAAAACATTTATATAACGTGTGTTAATGAGTGGGTTATTGGGGCTCAGTTCTGCTGGTCACTCTCTGAGGAAGTATGTTGGTTACGCCTCTGAATTGCCTCACTGAGGAACAGGGAAACACAATATTTGTTCTCTACAGTTTCATGTGAAACCAGAGCTGAGCCGAGGGAATATAAAATGCTTTATCCAAATAGAATCTAATATCTACTTCTTGCATTGCTCAAATATGCTTGTGCTCAATATTGATTCTTCTCTGTGACTGACAGTCATTTCAAATGATGACTTTTCTCAATGCCTAAAATAAAAGCATGAAATGAGAGGGTTAGTAAAACATGCCTGCTACTACAATAGAAGCCATAATTGATATTCAGCACCTTTCTCTACTTCTCTTTTTAGATACCTATATGCTTTCTAAGATTTTAGTTCCATTGCATTAGGGTGACACAGATCTTCACTCCTGAGGTTTCCAAGCCTCCAGTTACGCTGTCATGATCACTATAAAAGTTTGTTTACTCTCATTAGAAGTGTAGAAGCATTGAGATATCCCAGTGAATCACCTGTGTCCCAGACATATTCTTCTACACCCTCATTTTGTAGTAGTAGCTCTAGCTTCTCATTGTACGGATTATGAGAATATGCCTCTCAATTCTCTGACTGCTGGGAGAATTAATTATCTGAGCTCTGAAATTAAGCCCATGCTTCCTCTGGACTGCACTCAGCTGACAGGGATACTAAACTAGACGCATTCCTGAGAAGCGCGACTCCTCTGACAAGTAACTTCATCTCATTGACAGCCTTGTCAAATTTGATTAGTATTGCACTGTGCCTGAGACACTCCCACCCAGTCCTCCTTCTTTCTCTCTCTCCTTTACCTGGGATTAAATCTTCATCATAGTTGGATAGCTCTCCCTGACTCCTCTTCCGTCTTCTCTCATTTTCTCTCACAAAAGTTTAGTCACTCAGCTGTGTCCGACTCTTTGCGACCCCATGGACTGTAGCCTACCAGGCTCCTCCATCCATGGGATTTTCGAGGCAAGAGTACTGGAGTGGGTTGGCATTTCCTTCTCCAGAGGATCTTCCCAACCCAGGGATTGAACCGGGGTCTCCCACATTGTAGGCAGACACTACCGTCTGAGCCACCAGGGAAGTGGTTTTCTCTCATACATTGCCATATTAAATCTCTTACATGGCTATCCTATCTTGGAGGACCTCATATCACACAAGTGGTATCAAGACAATAAATGTTATAGAAGATTCTTTAGCAGAGAAGGATGACTGTTTAAGACAGGAGTATAGATATCTTGCTTTAATTATATACATCTCCAAAGGGACACTTCTTGTGGTCTTTTTTGCAACCGAATAATTACAATTCAACTTCTTCCTCTCTACAACCCGGCTTTACCTGCACTTGTGATGTGGTTCCTGATGGCCCTCTCCAATAAAGTGTGCACAAAAATCTTCATTTGGGGGAGCTCAGCCTATGACTATGCAATGCAAACATCCTCTTCCATGTCTACTATGGAGTCTTTTATAAAGTCTAGTGTTGGGGGCCAGAGTGAGGTACTCCGCCCATGGCAAAGGTCATGAGGAAGGAGGCTCGACATACGCAAAGGCGGGATCGAGCCTCAGGAGTCCCCCTGGAAATCCTCGAGCGTCTACCCCCATAACCAGAGCCTGCCTACTTTACTACTTTGTGCTCACCTACACCTCTGACTTTACGGGGGGCTGTCCCCCACCACCTCTTTTGGAGAAGGAGTTAACTTAGAGCTCCAGTTTATAATAATTCCTGGGCGTGATAAGAGTGTTTTAACCTACAAACTCCTCTGAAGGTTCTCTGGCCTGCCTGACAGGCTTGTCCGGCCACATGTGATCGCTCACAGCCTCCCAACCGTGAGAGGCACAAGATGCTTTAAACCCTCTAAAAACGGGTTCTTTAGAGAAGTTAGAAAACTATTAGTATAAGTATAACGGGCTGATTAGAAATTGTATTGGTGAAGGGTTTTTCATTTGTTGAGCCAATGTTTGTTGCTAAGTCTCCATATCCCCTGCCCTTACACACATTAATGAATATATAGAATTAACCTTTGATATTAATCACGTTAGACCTTAGGCTAAGTAAATTCTTTCCTTAACTAAAACCCACTACACCCTCACCCTGTAGGAATGTAACTTTATTTGGGTGGCGTCTGTTTTGAGAATAATCAGCCCTGGAGAAATAAGTGTCCTGATTGACTGACCGCTGTCACAAGGAGAGGGTCGTAAATTGTCAGCAGGCCCCCCTGGCCAGAAGATGATGTAACACCCCTAAGACCTCTGTATACATTTGTGTGAAGCACCTGACTTTAATAAAAGTCAGGACTGCTGTCCCCACGTGACTTTTGTATAACATCTCAGTGTATAAAAACAGACTCTGGAAAATAAAGAATTGGGATCAGTTTCTCGAAATACTGGTCTCCCCATGTCGCTCTCTCTCTCACTCTGGTTGGGTCTCCATCTGGAGCGCGGAACCCACCATGCTTACTAATTATGCCTGGGCTTCTAAGATCCGACCGGGGAGGCCTCAGTGTCTCCTCTCCTTCGGGAGAACGGAAGGACGCCTGCGGCCTACGTAAGTGGTGCAAACTTCTTGTCTTGAAGTTTTATTGGTCTCCCGCGTAAACCAAGCTACTCAGCCTCTTTTCTCCACTGAATTTTCCTACTGAGCTATCCTCATCCTATTACTCTTTATATCTTTGATAAAATATTTAAATAAATAAATAGGTCGCCGACGCCGTCCCCGCTTCGAATACCCTGGATCAGCCGGGGCTGGTCCCCGGCAGGTGGCGCCCGAGACAGGGACTTTCGAAGGTAAGCTCCCCAAAGCAATCAGAGCCATCAGCCCTATTGCTCCCCGTTCTCGGAACAACTGGGTCAGCAGCCCTCTTGTTCCCCCACGGAGCAGTTTGGGTCACCAGCCCTACTGCTCCTCCCTCGGAACAGTTTGAGCCATCAGCCTACTGTTCCTCCCCCCGGAACAATCTGGGCCATCAGCCCTATTGTTCTTCCAATGTTCGGGACGGATAGGACCCCACTCAGGGTGCCGCGGACCCCCCTGTAGGATAGACAGGGCGAGTAGGAGTGGGAAGTGTTGAAAGTGTTAAAGAGTTAGAGTTAGAGAGAAAAAATGGTTTCTGAAGTTAAAAGGCCAAAGAAAAGCCTGATCTTTTGAAAGCTAAAAGCTTTATCTTCTATTATATTTAACTTTCTGACATGGATAACACTGAAACTAAGAATGGCAACTCTTTATACAAGTAATCTTGAAACTGTTAAAGAAGCTACTGTTAATTTAGATACTTGGGTGAAGGTGAAAAAACAACTAAACACTTATCCTATAAATATGATTAAAAATGTTCTGGACCCTCGTCATGAGGCTGTGGGATGACCTATGGGAGAGGCTATAGCGGTGGATGGTAGTGGGTCTCCACCTTCTGCGCAGATCATATTTTCTGCCATTGACAAGGAAGAGGAGGGACACTGTGCTCTACCTCCCGAGGAGTGAGAGGGCTTACAGGACGCTGCGGCCGGGCGCCCTGGCGAGCCCCCTCTCCCTCTACACAAACCTTTAAAAATTTATCCAACAATTTCTGATTTAAGGCGACTACTCCACCTCCGCTTGCACCTCCCAGGGCCTAAAAATTCCCCAGTTTACATCCAAAGCCTCCCAGAGCATTGCCTAAGGTTGAAAAAGATTAAAAAGTTTTATTTTTAAAGAAAGGAGCTTTTAAAAAATACACAATATACAGAGCCTACTCCTTGCAGAAAAACCCCCTCAGGGGGGCTTCACCCAAGCAAAAAAAAAAAAAAAAGAGAGAGAGAAAAATAAAAAGAAAAAAGAAAAAAGTGAAAAAGAAAAAAGGAAAGAATATAGAGAAAGATCTAAAGATAGAAAAAGAACTAAAGAGTGAAAAGGAGAGAGGAACGGAGGAGGAAGGAATCAGGGAATGCAGCAAGATAGAAAAAGGAAAAAAGGAAGTTAGAAAAAGAGATACAGAGAGAAAGAGAGGGAGGAGGAAAGAAAAAGTTAGAGAGAAAGAGGATAAAGGAAAAGAAACGAAAGAAAGAGAAGGTAGTAAGAAGGAAGAAGGGAGAATGAAAGAGGGAAACAAGAAGGAAATGATAGAAAGTAAAAGAGAAGAGAAGAGGAAGGAAAAAAGATAGAGTGAGGGAAAGAAAACTTGAGAAAGATTTAAAGAGAAGAAGGAAGAAAAAATCAGCAGAGGAGAGAGGAGAGGACTTACAGGACACTGTGGCCAGATGCCCTGGCGAGCTACCTCCCCCTCTGCGCAAACTTTTAAAAAAACTTATCCACCACTTTCTGATTTGGGGCGATAGCCGCCGCCTCCGTTTGCGCCTTCCAGGGCCCAAGAGTTCCCCACTTTGCCCCCAAAGCCTCTCAAAGTGTTGCCTAAGCCTGAAAAAGATAAAAAGTTTTTTAAACAGTGGAGCTTTTAAAACAGACTGCATGCACAATATGCAGAGCGTGCTCCTTGGAGAAAACCCCCTCAGGGGGGTCTCACCCAGGCTAAGAGAAAAGCCAAACGGTAAGGGGATTTAGCAACAATATTAACCCTTGACGAGGTTACTCCAATTCCAACGGGAGTGGCTGGCCCCCTACCTGAGGGCATTGTAGGACTTGTGCTAGGGCGTAGCTCGCTTTCTAAAAAAAAAAAAGAAAGAAAGAAAGAAAGAAAAGAAAAATTTCGGTGGTGCATGGTGTAGTAGATTCTGATTATATTGAGAAATTAAAGTTTTGACCTCACCGCCTACTAAAACTGTGCAAATTAATAAAGGTCAAAGAGTAACACAGCTTTTGCTTTTTACCTTATTATCAGACAAGAAAAAACCTTGACTTCTCAGGCTAGGAGCCACAGAACATTTGGATTTAGTGATCTAGCCTTTTGGGTGCAGGAAATTACAGCTCCAAGGCCTTTAAAAGATCTTTTAATTCAAGAAAATAAACTGTCAGGGCTATTAGACACAGGAACAGACGTCTCTTAACATTGCTGGAAAAGACTGGCCCAGTCCCTGGCCCACACATACTACTAAAAATGAGTTGGTGAGATTAGAGAAAGTGATATGCGGGGTGAGAATGCTGTAGAAAAAAAAAAAAAAAAAGGTGAGGGAGAGTTTAAAACCTTGAAGAGTAGTGAGTTTCCTGTTGTTGGACGTATTCAAGTAAAGATTAGATGGTTACTTGTCATCTAAAAAGCTATAGACCAGATTTGGTTTACAAAACTAACTGGAGAAGCTTATAAACATGTTGTGCAACACCTCTTTACTTGCTTCTCATATTTAGGTGTGCCAAAAGTTTTAAAAACTGATAATGCCCCTTTGAAGCTGTGGAGAGATTGTTTACTACCTTTAAATGATTTCCAAAAATTATTAGGGGACATTAATTGGATACGCCCTCATTTAAAACTGACTACTGCAGATTTAAAGCCTTTATTTGATTGCTTAAAAATTGATCCTAATTCCAGTTCTAAGAGAAAGTTGACTAATGAGACAGAGTTAGCTCTTGTTGAAGTGTATGAGACTTTAAATGGTCAGTTAATTAGGATTAATATTACCAAAAGATGAGATTAAATTATTCTTGCCACAAAACATACACCTACAGGATGCTTGTGACAAAAAGGCCCATTGGTTCCATCTACCAGTGACCCCAAGAAAAATAGTTTTATCTTATCCCAGTTTGGTGGCACAATTAATTATAAAAGGAGGAAAAAAGAAGCGTGGAACTTTTTAGAAAATAAGTAGCAAATATAATAATTTCACTCAATAAGGATCAACTGCAAGTCTTTTACAAAATAGTGATGATTGTCAAGTTGCCCTGATAGATTTCAGGGGTCAAATTTTGTTTCATTTGCCCTCAAGCCCCCACAGTAGTTAAAAGTTCAAAAATGTTAGATTGGCAGTTTGAAGATACCTGTGGAACTTTCCAACCCTACGTAGTTCCTACGCTCCCCTTTACCCTATGGGGGAGGGACATGCTGTCTCAAATAGGAGATACTCAGAGAAGGGTTTTCTCAATTTCTTAGTTATCAACAGGCGGTACAATTAATAATACTATATATATTATTATAAATACACAATATAAATATATTTGCCTAATTGCAGTTCGCCTAATTAGGTATGGGTATAAATAAAATATAATAGAGGTATAACTAATTCTATTTATGGATCTATACTTAATTAATCTGTATATAAATTGGTATGTATACTGTATATGCATATTATATATATACTGTATAATCAAATATATATTGCAGTAGTATAATGTGTGTGGCTGATATTAATTGGTATGGTTTGATGTGCTGTGATGATATATGTTCTATATACTGTATAATTGTATATGTGTGACATGTATTGCAGTACATTGGTTTGTGTTGGCTGGTATTAGCTGTGTACGTGTTGTATTGCTGTAATATATATTAATTAACATTAATTATAAAGATTAATTCAAGTATATTATGTCAATAAGTTTATACTTGTTGCCATGTATAAATACATATATAAATACATTTTGCATTTAGATATATTTGTTTACCAAAATGAGATAAGGAGGTTATACATTTATTATTTAAATTTATACACAGACCTAAACTAAACATTAGACCTAAATTAACATATCCCAAAATTTAAAATGTAAATTTTAAAAATTAAATTGACAACTGCTTGACAATTCTTTTACCATAAAACCCCCATAGGTGTAATTGGGGTAGCCAGACAAAAAATTGGTTTTATGGCAAAACGGCCCCCTAGAATGGGTCCATCTCCCCGCCCAAGCTAAAAAGGTAGCGGCTTCTTATCCAGGATTGATAGCTACGTTGATATTAAAAGGAAAAAAGTGGAGCATTGAATTATTTGGTTAAAGAGCCATCAGAAATTGTAATTCCATATAATAAAGAACAACTTGGTGCTCTTCTAATGTTTGACAATCTCCTATTCCAAATGCTCAGATAGTTTTTACTGATGGGTCAGCAAACGGTAAAGCCTCCGTAGTCACTAAAAATCACCAAAAGGTTTTAGAAACACGGGAAACTTCAGCTCAAAGAGCTGAAATAACAGCAGTCATAGAGGCTTTTGCTATGTTTGCAGATGAAGAATTTAACCTTTATTCTGATTCTCAGTATATTGTCAGGTTGTTTCCACACATTGAAACTGTGGTTTTTGTCTAAAAATAAAACTACCATATTTCATTTGTTAACTAAATTACAGCAACAAATTTGGAAAAGAAATAAAATATTTTTCATTGGACACATTCGGGCTCATTCCAGATTGCCTGGCCCTTTAAATGCCTTTAATGACTTGGCTGACTTGTTAACCAGAAACGCAGTGGCTACGGTGATTGAGGAAGCCAGAGCCTCTCACTCACTTCATCATCAATATGCTACTGCCTTAAGATATCAATTCCAAATTCCCAGAGAAACTGCTAGGGAGATTGTGCGCTCTTGCTTACACTGCCCCACTGTTTATAATAGTCTACCTACGGGAGTTAACCCTCGTGGTCTCAAACCTAACATACTCTGGTAAATGGATGTAACTCATGTCTCTTCATTTGGAAAACTTTTCTTTGTTCATGTAACTATAGATATCTTTTCTCATGTCCTTATTGCAACGTCTCGTACCGGAGAGGCAGTTAAAGATGTTATACGACATCTCTTTACTTGTTTTTCATATTTGGGCCTACCAAAAGCTCTGAAAACTGACAATGCTCCTGCTTACACTTCTAAGTCTTTTCAGGAATTTTGTTTACAGTTTCAAATTAAACACAATACAGGCATCCCTTATAATCCCCGGGGACAAGCCATTGTGGAAAGAGCACATCAAACATTAAAGCTTCAAATTCAAAAATTAAAAGAAGGGGAGTTTAGGTATAGCTCTCCCCATCAAATCTTGCAACTTGCTCTTTTTGTAATAAATATTTTAAATGCCGTTTCGGCCGGAACTACTGCAATGCTTCGTCATTGATGCCTGGAGCAATTAAATGTAAAACCATTAGTTAAATGGAAGGACCTCCTCTCAGGACAATGAAAGGGTCCTGACCCATTATTAATTAGCGGTCGAGGATGTGCTTGTATTTTTCCACAGGACGCAGATTCACCAATTTGGGTTCCAGACAGGCCAGGTTCGCGGCGCGCACTCGCTCGCCCCGCCCACCAGGCAGCCCTCGCCTCTGCGCCTCCAGCCTCGCCCCGCACCCTCCTCGCTGCACCCCGCAACCTAGAGCAAAGAAGTTTGTGCAGCAAGTGAGGGCCAGAGAGGAGAGCGCACCCGCAAAGTGCCGTCCAGACCAGCGCGGCGCCGGCCAGCAGGGGAGACAAGATAAACATCGAGATCCTGGCGAGACTGACAGGGCTGCTGCAGCATGAACTCCAACCAGAAAATAATTCTACTTATTCTGTTTTAGCTTGTCCACCCTCGCCTTATGTTTTCCTTTTTACTAATGACTCCAACAAACTTAATGTAGGCATGAATTATTCAGGTGGACCTAACGTAGTGACTTGTGAACAATGTATGCTTTCATCTTGTTTAAACCCTCAATGTAATGTTTGCTCCTTTATGGTGTTACAATGCCCATCCTATCTTATGGTGCCTATATGATAGCTATGGTCTTACTGTGTTACAACAACTGCAGGATTTAATGCGATCGTGACGGTTTGTGGTCTTGCTTATCCTAGGAATATCAGCTTTGATAGCAACAATTACTTCTGTTACTGCGGCAGCAATATCATTGACTCAACAAGTGCATACTGCCCAATATGTTGATACCATGTCTCAAATTGTTTCTTTAACTCTAGCAACACAGGAAGCTATAGATAGGAAATTAGAGATGAGAGTAGACGCCTTAGAAGAGGCAATTATGCATATTGGGACTGAGTTACAGGCTTTAAAGGTGAAGATGGCTTTGACGTGCCACGCTGATTACAGATGGATATGCATGACATCTTTGAAGGTAAACGAGACAGATTATGAATGGGAAAAGATTAAAAATCATATCTCAGGTGTTTGTAACAGTTCTGATATTGGCCTGGACTTAGGGAAACTTCATAATCAAATACAGACCTTGGAACACTCTCGACTGGATTTTACCGCGACTGGAGCAGCTAATGACTTTTTTCACACCTTCTCTAATTTTATTTCTGGAAAAAATATTCTGTCTAATATCCCTAGTCTCTAATTCTACTTCTCATAATCACTCTTCCTTGTATTGTCAGGATTCTTCGGCAGAGCATTCGGAGGCTCGCGACTGAGCTGCATCTGGCTGTTTTAAGAAATAAAAAAGGGAGAGATGTTGGGGGCCAGAGTGAGGTACTCCGCCCATGGCAAAGGTCATGAGGAAGGAGGCTCGACATACGCAAAGGCGGGATCGAGCCTCAGGAGTCCCCCTGGAAATCCTCGAGCGTCTACCCCCATAACCAGAGCCTGCCTACTTTACTACTTTGTGCTCACCTACACCTCTGACTTTACGGGGGGCTGTCCCCCACCACCTCTTTTGGAGAAGGAGTTAACTTAGAGCTCCAGTTTATAATAATTCCTGGGCGTGATAAGAGTGTTTTAACCTACAAACTCCTCTGAAGGTTCTCTGGCCTGCCTGACAGGCTTGTCCGGCCACATGTGATCGCTCACAGCCTCCCAACCGTGAGAGGCACAAGATGCTTTAAACCCTCTAAAAACGGGTTCTTTAGAGAAGTTAGAAAACTATTAGTATAAGTATAACGGGCTGATTAGAAATTGTATTGGTGAAGGGTTTTTCATTTGTTGAGCCAATGTTTGTTGCTAAGTCTCCATATCCCCTGCCCTTACACACATTAATGAATATATAGAATTAACCTTTGATATTAATCACGTTAGACCTTAGGCTAAGTAAATTCTTTCCTTAACTAAAACCCACTACACCCTCACCCTGTAGGAATGTAACTTTATTTGGGTGGCGTCTGTTTTGAGAATAATCAGCCCTGGAGAAATAAGTGTCCTGATTGACTGACCGCTGTCACAAGGAGAGGGTCGTAAATTGTCAGCAGGCCCCCCTGGCCAGAAGATGATGTAACACCCCTAAGACCTCTGTATACATTTGTGTGAAGCACCTGACTTTAATAAAAGTCAGGACTGCTGTCCCCACGTGACTTTTGTATAACATCTCAGTGTATAAAAACAGACTCTGGAAAATAAAGAATTGGGATCAGTTTCTCGAAATACTGGTCTCCCCATGTCGCTCTCTCTCTCACTCTGGTTGGGTCTCCATCTGGAGCGCGGAACCCACCATGCTTACTAATTATGCCTGGGCTTCTAAGATCCGACCGGGGAGGCCTCAGTGTCTCCTCTCCTTCGGGAGAACGGAAGGACGCCTGCGGCCTACGTAAGTGGTGCAAACTTCTTGTCTTGAAGTTTTATTGGTCTCCCGCGTAAACCAAGCTACTCAGCCTCTTTTCTCCACTGAATTTTCCTACTGAGCTATCCTCATCCTATTACTCTTTATATCTTTGATAAAATATTTAAATAAATAAATAGGTCGCCGACGCCGTCCCCGCTTCGAATACCCTGGATCAGCCGGGGCTGGACCCCGGCAGTCTAGTGCTGTTGCCTAAGACAGTTTTTTGTAGAACTTAAAGAAAAGTTGAGTTAGAGGTTGGGATTGCACAACTAGAGATACAATAAAATTAAAGAGATTTCTGGAGAATGAGTCTTTCTTTGCACAAAAGTTCATGGTGGTTTCCTCAGGCATGGACTTGGGGAGGGAATGAGGTAAGAATATCAAGTTCAAGAGAACCTCCAATTGACTTTAGATTGGTAATTTGCTAATAATAAATCTATATTTAAATTGTTAGAGAATCTTGCAAAGACTAATATATTTGGAACCAGCATACCAGTGAGAAATTAAGGCTGAAGATTAGACTTGTGTGCTTTCGACAGAGAAAAATACTGATGCCATAAAAAGAAATATGCCTTCAAAGAAAATATTTAGTTCAAAATTCCTGACAACCTTCTCTAAATTTGTAACCCTAAACCCACGTTGACAGTCCTCATTTTTATTTACTGCTTTGCTATTCTTCTTAGCTCTTTTTTTGCATTTAACCTACTGTATACTTTAGTAATTAATCCTGTTTGTTGTTTGCCTACTTCATCTACAGTATAACAGCTATGAGGGCAAGTTTTCATCTTGCTATTACTATGGAATCCTCAGAACCTAGAATAATGCTCTGCTCATGGTAGAGTCTCAATAATTATTTGAGAATAAACAAATATAAATGAATATTTCAAAAACAGCTTGGATAAATGAGTTACATGACAGAAGATTTTGTTTGTTTGTTTGTTTGAATCAGTGAAGTGGAAGGCAGTTTATTTTCACAGCCATCCCCTCAAAAAAAGTTTACTAGATCTGAAATTTAAGTTAGAAAGATAAGATTCACTCTAGCTTATATGTAAAATGTATTGATAGTGCTTTTCAAACTTTACTCCACTTACAAATCACCTGACAATCTTGCTAAAATATGACTTTTATTTCAATTGTTCTACAGTGTGACCTGAGATTTAGCATTTCTTAAAAAAAAAATCCAGATTATGAGAATACTTCTGGCCCAAGGTCACACTTTGAATTGTAAGTTGAGAAGGAAATCAATATGTGGTGTGTATAAGTAGATAGTGTTGCATATGGGGAATAACTTGGGGATTGAATTCAGAAGATTGTATTTGTGATCTGTTGATCATATTATCTAGTCAAGGCTATGGTTTTTGCAGTGGTCATGTATGGATGTGAGAGTTGGACTGTGAAGAAAGCTGAGTGCTGAAGAATTGATGCTTTTGAACTGTGGTGTTGGAGAAGACTCTTGAGAGTCCCTTGGACTGCAAGGAGACCCAACCAGTCCATTCTGAAGGAGATCATCCCTGGGATTTCTTTGGAAGGAATGATGCTAAAGCTGAAACTCCAGTATTTTGGCCACCTCAGGCGAAGAGTTGACTCACTGGAAAAGACTCTGATGCTGGGAGGGATTGAGGGCAGGAGGAGAAGGGGATGACAGAGGATGAGATGGCTGGATGGCATCACTGACTCGATGGACATGGGTCTGAGTGAACTCCGGGAGTTGGTGATGGACAGGGAGGCCTGGCATGCTGCAATTCATGGGGTCGCAAAGAGTCGGACAGGACTGAGCGACTGAACTGAACTGAACTGATCATATTAACTAGCATGAAATTGTACTTGTTTGATTAGCATACCTTCAATTTAAATTACAGATTTAAATTTTTCCAGGCAAGTATAATTGGCAATATATTCAATAGCATTATTGTTGTTTCTGAGCCGCTAAGAAGTGTCTTATTCTTTGCGACCCTATTGACTGGTAGCCCTCCAGGCTACTCTGTCTGCCATTGCCTAAAATACAAATGGAAACAATGTTCTCAGATTCCAGATTGACATGCCTAGCTAAAAAAATAAGTCAAAAAACTATTAAAACAGCGTCTGTTAAATATTTTTATGTGGCTAGACATTAATTTTGAGGTTACTTTTTGATTGAACAGCAAGCTAAAATATTTAATTGGTTTGGGAGCCAAATCAGGTGAGGCATAGTAAAGGAGTTAGAAAGAGATAGTTATGAAAATTGAGATAGAATAAAAAGGCAATATGCAGAGAGTACTATGAAAGATGGCACACTGTATTTTAACACTGCTGCAAAGTAGAAGTGAAGAACTTATTGCTGATATAAAAGACAAACAAGATTATACTGTGAAAAAAGAAAATGCCACAAACAAAATTTCTTGACACTATTGAGATTAATAACCCTGGGACTGGAATTGTCAATAGACCCAGTCAAATAGGAAAAAAATTAGTAAGACATGGATATAGACTGGGTGTAAAACCTAAAGTTAGAACAGTCTCTCTAAGTATAAGATTATTCTAATTTCCAGCAAATTATATGGCCATAATTGATTTAAAACCAGAGGCATGACTTTTCTCTTGTGAATTCCATTAAAAGTCTATTCTGGCTTTCCTTCTAGTGTTTCCCAAAGGTTACAAGTAAAGATTTGCTCAGGAAACTTGATTAAAAATACATTACTTGGATTACCCATAGTTTACTGCAAATACAAACTACTTATTTTTCAAGATAGTCTTTATGGTTCCTTCTTAGTACATTATTTAATAATGTGAAAAGAGAGTATACAGTCTGAAACTTAACCTAAGAAAGAAAATTTCATAATCATTTCATTTTAATCAAAGTTTGTGTCCCTTTTCTATTCTTCTAAGTTGTTGGAATTTCAGCTTGCTTCAGTGATTTTATACACTTTGATTTAAACCAGAATAACTATTTTAATGAATTTATTAATGACTGTGATTTTCATTTATAAATTATTTCTTATTATTCTTCCTTAACTTTGTAATTGTATTGCATAACTTGTTGAAGGTTCAAAATGGATATACTTCCAGCATAACTATGCAGATGCTTTACTACTTTTGCTCTATGGGTATCATTTTTGAGATCTCATTAAAACATGAACTTGTTCTTCTGGTTTCATAATTGAGAATAGAACAAATAATAAATATTCCAAGATGACTTTGTGTTATTTTTCTTTCCTGTTTGAGCTGATTGCCTTTAGGAGGAAGATATCAAATAAGAATTGAATTTTGAAAGACCTAAGAAAAAATATACAAATGAAATGATTATGAAATTTTCTTTCTTAGTTTAAGTTTCAGACTGTATACTCTCTTTTCACATTATAAAATAATTTTCTACTAAACACTATGAAATTTTAAGTATAAAAATGCAGATTCTTGGAGTTAAAGATCATATAACTTTTCATAGCCTATTTTGATACTTTTGATAGAAAAAAGTTTGTTTCAAAGCTTTGTCTGTTAATAGGAAGTAGAAAATTGAGCACCTGATGAAATAACTGAAATGTTTTTATCTAATTCATTTTCTAATAATGCTTAAGATTAAAGGCATAGATAAGTAAAAGTAAAACTAAATTGTTTTTGTATTGTTGAAGGCTTAGGCATTGAGGTTACATTATTTCTTTAGTACATTGAACTGTGTCAGGAGAAAAACTTCTTGGAGAAATTTAACAGAAATGTACAATGAAATAATCATATCTTACTTTGAAAAATTCTTAAAATCTTTTACCCAGCAAAATCCATTTACTGAAGAAATGACAAGTATTTTAAATATTCCCTTCAGCAATTTGTTTTCTTCTACCTTTGATTTCTGTCTCAGTAGAGTAGGTTAATATCTTGGAGACTAATTTTCAATTAAAATATGTTTATTCATATTATTTCTCAGTTTTCTAAGTTAAAAAAGAAATTCTAAGTTATTATTGGAATTCTTTGACATCTAGAATCAAAATAAGATTCAACCTTTTTCACACATGCATTATAAATACTATTTTTATACCTGAAAAGAGTAACAGCTTCTTGACTACATTAAGTTGCTTCTTGGATCATAACTCATTTACTATATACTTCAATATTACTACATTTAGTGATTGTGAAAGATTTAAGGCATATGGCAAAGATGAAAGCCATTACCAGTGGTTTTCTTATTTTGCTCTCTAATGCTGCTGCTGCTGCTAAGTCACTTCAGTCGTGTCCGACTCTGTGCGACCCCAGAGACGGCAGCCCACCAGGCTCCCCCGTCCCTGGGATTCTCCAGGCAAGAACACTGGAGTGGGTTGCCATTTCCTTCTCCAATGCATGAAAGTGAAAAGTGTAAGTGAAGTCCTCAGTCGTGTCTGACCCTCAGAGACCCCATGGATTGCAGCCTTCCAGGCTCCTCCGTCCATGGGATTTTCCAGGCAAGAGTACTGGAGTGGGGTGCCATTGCCTTATCAAAGCATAATTGTTAAAAATTTAAAACATGACTCATACAAATATAGAATGATCACATTTCAGAAATTTTTATTTAACATATAAATAAGAAAACCAGAAATATGGATGAGCTGTCCAAATTAGAATTAGAGAAGATTATACAGTACAAGGTTGAAATACATTTAATGAGACCGCTAACATCCTACAGGGCAATAAAACCATAACCTTTTGAAGGAGAAGTATTTACCAGAAAAAAAAAAAGTCTATCAGACAAGGTAAACAAGTTAGCACATAACTACAAAGAGTCTGAATCCTCAAATTCATAGTAACTAGCAAGGTGAAAAAAAGCACATTCTCCTGGAAACTAAATACACTTTGTGTGATCCTGTTAAACAATATACCAGCATGATATTGAAATCATATAATGAAATGTCTTATGTCAATTTGCAAGTTATAGTTTTCTTAATACTAATTCACAAACCTAAGCCTAAAATGTGATTAAAAACAAATTCTGATTATATGTGTATGGTTTTATGTGTGTGGACTTCCCTGGTGGCTCACCAGTAAAGAATCTGCCTGCCAATGCAGGAGATGCAAATTCGATCCCTGGGTCAAGAAGATCTCCTGGAGAAGGGAATGGCAACCTACTTCAGTATTCTTGACTGACGAATCCCATAAAGGGAGGAGACTAGTGGGCTACAGTCCAGAGGGTCACAAAGAGTTGGACACGACTGAAATGACTTAGCAAGCAGGCAAGTAGTATGTGTGTGTTTAAGTTAGAGTACGAAAAAAGAGAATTTACTTAATTCTCAATATTTTAATTTGAGACAAACAGTGATTGCAGATAAATTCATTCACAGAAAATTAAGACTTGCTTAAAAATGACATAATCCTTTTAACATGCTATTACATTCAACTTGCTGATAGTTTATTAAAAATTTTTGTATTTCTGTTCATCAAGAATATTGGAGTGTAGTTTTCTTTGCTTGTGATGTCTTTGATTGGCTTTAGTATTGGGATGATGATAGTCCCATAAAATGAGGTTGGAATTGTTTTATCTTATACTTTTTGGAAGGGTTTTAAAAGGATTGATATTAATTCTTCTTGAATGCTTGGTGGAAGCAACTGATGATGCCGTCTGGTCCTGGAGAGGCTTTGTTGAGAGGCTCTTGATTACTGATCCAGTCTCCTTATTTGATGATTGTCTGTTAGGCTTTCTATTTCTTTATTCAATTTTGGTAGGTTGTATGTTTATAGGAATTGATCTAGTATTGCTAGATTTTAAATTTGTTAGTATGTCATTGTTTATAATACTTCCTTGTGTGTGCATGTGTGCTTGCTCAGTTACCTCAGTCATGTCCAACTCTTGGCAACATTATGGATTTTAGCCTGTTAGGCTCCTCTGTCCATGGGATTCTTCAGGCAAAAATACTGGAGTGGATTGCCATGCCCTCCTCCAGGGGATCCTCCCAACCTAGGGATCAAATCTGGCTCTCCCACATTGGCAGGAGAATTCTTTACCACTGAGCCACCAGGGAAGCCCAATAATATTTCCTATGATTGTTTTAAAAAATTTCTGAGGCATCCCTTGTAATGTTTCCTCTTTCATTTCTGTTTTGAGTCCTTTTTTTTTTTTTCTTAGTCTAAGGCTTTATCAACTTTATCTTTCTAAAAAACACTCTAAGATTATTGATTTTTTCAATTATTTTTCTATTTGATTTACTTCTACTCTAATTTTTACTGTTTTCTTCTTTCAGCTAATTTTGGGTTTAGTTTGTTCTTTTTCTAGTTTCATGAGGTTTAAGGTTAGGTTGCTTACTTGAGATCTTTTTTTAAATGCAGGCATTTATTAATGCCTCTAGAAATTCTTTAATTACACTTAAGTTTTCCATCCATGCTCAGCTGGTAAAGAATCTGCCCACAATGCTGGAGACCTGGGTTTGATCCCTGGGTTGGGAAGATCCCCCCGGAGAAGGGAAAGGCTACCCACTCCAGTATTCTGGCCTGGAGAATTCCATGGACTGTATAGTCCATGGGGTCACAAAGAGTCGGACACGACTGAGTGACTTTCACTTCACTTCACTTTGCATCAATGCACTGGTTTCTGAGTAAGTTTCCATTCCTGTCTCTGCAGTAAGTGGAGCCTCCCTCTATTTGCTGGTTTCTCCAATGTTGGGGGCAGTGGTTTATACTCCATGTCCTCTCCTCATTTATGGATCCAAGAAGTGATTTTCATTTTTCAGTCTGTTTAGGTTTTTACTTGTTGGAGTTGGGTGGTGACTTCCTTACTTGAGGATCTGGAAACCAGCATCTGTCCTATTTTTTTTGTTAACGATGACTTTAATGGATGGGCGATAAGATGTGGGATGAGAGTTATTTGAAAAGTTATTCCCCAATCAAAAGAAATTTTAAAGGAAAATGCTGTTTTTCTCTTTTGACATGGCTGTATATATCCTCATGCCCTGAACAGTAATCCTTCGGCCATGGGCAGAAAACCTTAGGATAAAAGCTTGTTGCTCAGGATGACAGATTAGAAAGATGTAAGAATCTGAGTTATTGATGAAGTTCCTACTTTTTATTATGAAATATTGTCTCTTGTCTATGTTAAGTTAGTTTTTGTTACTGGAAAGTAAAAATATTCAAGTTAATGTCACAAATTAAAAAATACATATAATGTGAAATAGGCTATACAAAAAAATGATCAATTATTATTTCAGTTCAGTTCAGTTGCTCAGTTGTGTCCGACTCTGCAACCCCATGAATTGCAGCACGCCAGGCCTCCCTGTTCATCACCAACTCCCGGAGTTCACTCAAACTCACGTCCATCGAGTCGGTGATGCCATCCAGACATCTCATCCTCTGTCGTCCCCTTCTCCTCCTGCCCCCAATCCCTCTCAGCATCTGAGTCTTTTACAATGAGTCAACTCTTCACATGAGGTGGCCAAAGTACTGGAGTTTCAGCTTTAGCATCAGTCCTTCCAGAGAAATCCCAGGGATGATCTCCTTCAGAATGGACAGGTTGGATCTCCTTGCAGTCCAAGGGACTCTCAAGAGTCTTCTCCAACACCACAGTTCAAAAGCATCAATTCTTCGGTGCTCAGCTTTCTTCACAGTCCAACTCTCACATCCATACATGACCACTGGAAAAACCATAGCCTTGACTAGACGGACCTTTGTTGGCAAAGTAATGTCTCTGCTTTTGAATATGCTATCTAGGTTGGTCATAACTTTCCTTCCAAGGAGTAAGCGTCTTTTAATTTCTTGCTGCAGTCACCATCTATAGTGATTTTCGAGCCCCAAAAAATAAAGTTTGACACTGTTTCCACTGTTTCCCCATCTATTTCCCATGAAGTGATGGGACCAGATGCCATGATCTTCGTTTTCTGAGTGTTGAGCTTTAAGCCAACTTTCTTACTCTCCTCTTTCACTTTCATCAAGAGGCTTTTTAGTTCCTCTTAACTTTCTGCCATAAGGGTGGTGTCATCTGCATATCTGAGGTTATTGATATTTCTCCCAGTAATCTTGATTCCAGCTTGTGCTTCTTCCAGCCCAGCATTTCTCATGATGTACTCTGCATATAAGTTAAATAAACAGGGTGACAGTATACAGCCTTGAAGTACTCCTTTTCCTATCTGTAACCAGTCTGTTGTTCCATGTCCAGTTCTAACTGTTGCTTCCTGACCTGCATATGGGTTTCTCAAGAGGTAGGTCAGGTGGTCTGGTATTCCCATCTCTTTCAGAATTTTCCGCAGTTTATTGTGATCTACACAGTCAAAGGCTTTGGCAATTATTATTTAATAGATAATAAAAAGCAATAATAGATAATAAAAGATAATAAATATAGCATAAAAATTAGAAATAGAGCATATTATGACTTTTATTAATACATATAACCATATAACACACACAGGTAGACATAACATAAAATTTTTGCCTCTACTTCATTTTTTCCCAAAATTAATGTAGTTATTTGGCCAGGTCTACTTAGTAAAAGAAGTGCAGATGGAAGAGCCACTCTTTGAAGTTATCATCAATTAATCTGGATAAACATGTAAACAAAATCATGTAAACAAATCTCACTAATTATTTAATTAAGTGATGGCAGATTCTTATTCTTTAATGATTCAAATAATTAGTCAATGTTTTACTTACTTTTATTGCATTTTCCCCTCTAAGCATTTGGGAAACTTCAGATCTTGGCCTGTGTTTGAGTCCTTTATTTCTCTTTGGTAAGTGGAGACTTGACCTTAACCTCTGTTTCTAAATACAGTATTATTTTTCCCTTTCCATGACTACTGACTATGATTTTACTTACTGGCAGTAAATACAAGAAGGAGAAAAAGGAGGGCCAAAAATGAAACTGAACAAGTTCTAGAGCAATGGCTGTAAGTACCAGAGTTGGCTTGTACTAAGTATGGTTGCTGTGGTTTCTGAATGCTTACTCAGTGTTCTCTTATCCAAATAAGAATTCACTCATGCTCTGCTTTTAAAATGTGATACAGTTGAAACATTTTGTTCTAGAGCAAGAGAAATCTTTCTCCTCCCTATACAGTAAATATAATTATAGCCTTTGTTGTTGGTTAACAATAGGTTATCCTCTTCCTCCTCCTCAAATAAACAATTTAAAGTATCTTCAACTTCAGTGGAATTTGTACCAAATGAATAATATACAGTCTTAAGTATCTACTTTATTATTTTGATTACCAAGTCTATACCAAGATTATAACTTTTAGTTATATTTTTCTCTTAAACAGCCTATCTCATTATATAAAGTATATTCTAATTTATATTTAGTAGAAAGTAGCTGCCTGAATGTTATTTTGATTGTTGTATATTGTAAGGTAATATTATATTAGTATAGACTTACTATTTAAGCTCCAATGGGGCTAGATTGGGTGGTTTGTTATTTATAGCCGCTTAATTTCTGGAAGAGGAAAGACATGAAGAGAGGTGATGTTGGAATACATTTATCTGTATGCATCTTCTTGTTAGCTATGGTGAAATATTAGAGCAAAGGATCAATGCAATTATTTAAATGTATCATCATGAATCATTCAGAATATAGCAGCATACAGCAGGCTAAGCATCAAGTGAGGAGTTATTCTTATTTGGGAATGATTCATTTTAACAAGAAGGTAAATGGAAGCCACTCCAGGGAACAGTAGGGTCACCTGTTCAACTTTAAAGAATCTAATATTCTCTCAGGAGGAGACCTGCAGACATACAGCTCTAACATGAGAACTTCATAAGACCAATATAAACATATTTCATGGCTCCAATTTCTTTTGCTAATTTGATATTTAATAGTTAATCATTTTGCTATCTTTTAGATTTCTCAAAAATGTGTCTCATGTGATTTTTAATTAACAATGTTAATTGTGTCAATAAGATATAAAGTATGCGTGAAAACTTAACTTCAATTAAAAAAATCACATTTTAGTTAAAAAAATAATATGTAACACTTGGTCAATGAATCTCTAAGTGGAAATTCTCATGGGTGCAAAGGTTATAATGCTGAGCTGTATTTATTTCGATATTGTGGTGGAAACATGAATAAAATGTTCACAAGGAAGACAGAAAATTCAGTGAATGAGAAGAGGCGAAGTTTCTAAATAGAGACAAGCACTACTATTTACACCCATAATGACGAATCTGTCTGCAATGCAGAGACCCAGGTTCAATCCCAGGGTTGGAATGATCCCCTGGTGAAGAGAATGGCTACCCACCCCAGTATTCCTGTCTGGAGAATTCCATGGACAGAGTAAAAAGTTATTTTATGTTAAGGGTTGGACACATGGAATGATTAATTATCTATCTTAGGTCAGATAGAGTGGGGTTGGGCCATCAACTCTGAAATGTTTTATTCTTTAAGATGATTTACAACATAATTTTATAGGGAAGTGTCACATCTTATAAAGACTTCCTCCTTATACATCAGTGAATTTTCCATTGCTCTTGTACTGCTGCTGTTGCTGCTGCTAAGTCGCTTCAGTCGTGTCTGACTCTGTGCGACCCCATAGACGGCAGCCCACCAGGCTCCCCCATCCCTGGGATTCTCCAGGCAAGAACATTGGAGTGAGTTGCCATTTCCTTCTCCAGTGTATGAAAGTGAAAAGTGAAAGTGAAGTCGCTCAGTCGTGTCCGACTCTTAGCAACCCCATGGACTGCAGCCCACCAGGCTCCTCTGTCCATGGGATCGTCCAGGCAAGAGTACTGGAGTGGGGTTGCTGAAATTCTAGTCCAAATAAATTTTCCTGTTAAGTGTGATTTACATTTGGAAAAAATCAATGATTTGAATCAGTGTACAAGATATTTTATGTAGAAGATTACATTGTATAAGATACTTAACTTACACTATAAAATTACAATACATATAAGTGAGTGAAAGTCATTCAGTCATGTCTGATTCTTTGCAATCCCATGGACTATACAGTCCATGAAATTCTCCTGATCAGAATATTGGAGTGAGTAAGCCTTTCCCTTCTCCAGGGGATCTTCCCAACCCAGGAATGGAACCCAAGTCTGCTGCATCCAGGCAGATTCTTTACCAGCTGAGCCATAAGGGAAGCCCAAGAATACTGGAGTGGGTAGCCTATCCCTTCTCCAGGGGATCTTCCTGACCCAGGAATCGAACTGGGGTCTCCTGCATTGCAGATGGATTCTTTACCATCTGAGCTATCAGGGAAGCTCATATACATATACCATAGTATTTACCTGTGCTAAGTTGCTTCAATCATGTTGGACTTTTTTCGACCCTGTGGACTCTAGCCCACTAGGCTCCTCTGTCCATGGGATTCTCTAGGCAAGAACACTGGAATGGGTTGCAATGCCCTTCTCCAGGGGATCTTCCAAACCCAGGGGTTGAACCCATGTTTCTTATGTCTCCTGCATTGGCAGGCAGATTCTTTACCACTAGTGTCACCTGGGATGCTATTGTTCAACTCGATGGGTACAAGAAAAATCATCCTCATAAAATAAAATACACAAGTAAAAGCAGGGCCATGGAATCAAGGCCTTACCTTCTTGTGGTACCACAAGATTTTTCCTTTAATCGTCATGTATTTTTTCTTTAACTGTTTTATATATTATTTTTTGATATGAAATTCCTATTTTATATCTTTCTTGAGAGTGGGATTTATTCCATCTTCTCTGGTCATTGTGTGGAAGAACAGCCACAGAACAATTTATGGGAATCCATTCACTGTAACTGGAGAAGGCAATGGCACCCCACTCCAGTGTTCCTGCCTGGAGAATCCCAGGGACGGGGGAGCCTGATGGGCTGCCGTCTATGGGGTTGCACAGAGTTGGACACGACTGAAGTGACTTAGCAGCATTCACTGTAACAGAGACACATTTGTAGAGGAGTGGTGAAATGGTGAAACATGTCCAATCATTGATTGAAGGTTAAGAAACTGCTCTGTTACTCTCTGCGGATGTTTCATTATATATGTGCATGTATGCATAAAGGTATGCAAATGTGTATGGTTCTTTGCAACAATAGCGGAATTAGGAGAATCATACTAGATGACTGGACATAGGTGATCATACAGGCAGAGAGAGGTGATTGAAGTGAACTTTAGTAATATTTAACAGTAGCTTAAATAACTTCAGCAACAATATTGGGGCATCCACTACGAATTTTTCATACTTTTTTTTTTTTTTTTGCTTACTAACTTTCTGGACCATTGACTTAACCTTTTTATAATTCACTTATAAATAATTAATTAATATGGGTACAAAACTACCTTTCATATAGTGCTTTTGGTTGCTTTTATATATAAATAATTCCTTGTAGTGTTAGGATTTGTTCTGCAATTGGATCAGTATGTAGTGTTTGATAAACAGAGATGGAAAAATGATAATTGAGTTAGAAATTGAGTAATGCAAAGGCAAAGAGAAAGAAAATACAAGTTGGTTGTAGTATAGAGCTTATAAAGGAATATAAATATAAAAATGAGCTTTGGGGCAGATTGTGAAGTGCTTCATAAAAATTAGTGTCTCTGCAAGTGTCTAACTGGTTGCTAGCCTTGTTAAGACAGAGTGACTGATTTACCTGGAAGCAGTATGCCTGGTGACAATATATAGCCTTGATGTACTCCTTTTCCTATTTGGAACCAGTCTGTGTTCCATGTCCAGTTCTAACTGTTGCTTCCTGACCTGCATACAGATTTCTCAAGAGGCAGGTCAGATGGTCTGGTATTCCCATCTCTTTCAGAATTTTCCACAATTTATTGTGATCCACACAGTCAAAGGCTTTGGCATTGGCAATAAAGCAGAAAGAGATGTTTTTCTGGAACTCTCTTGCTTTTTCGATGATCCATCAGATGTTGGCAATTTGATCTCTGGTTCCTCTGCCTTTTCTAAAATCAGCTTGAACATCTGGAAGTTCACGGTTCATGTATTGCTGAAGCCTGGCTAGGAGAATTTTGAGCATTCCTTTACTAGCTTATGAGATGAGTGCAATTGTGCAGTAGTCTGAGCATTCTTTGGCACTGGAATGAAAACTGACCTTTTCCAGTCCTGTGGCCACTGCTGAGTTTTCCATATTTGCTGGCATACTGAGTGCAGTACTTTCACAGAATCATCTTTCAGGATTTGAAATAGCTCAACTGGAATTCCATCACCTCCACTAGCTTTGTTCCTAGTGATGCTTTCTAAGGCCCACTTGACTTCACATTCCAGGATGTCTGGCTCTATGTGAGTGACCACACCATCGTGATTATCTTGGTCTTGAAGATCTTTTTTGTACAGTTCTTCTGTGTATTCTTGCCACCTCTTCTTAATATCTTCTGCTTCTGTTAGGTCCATGCCATTTCTGTCCTTTATGGAGCTCATCTTTGCATGAAATGTTCCCTTAGTATCTCTAATTTTCTTGAAGAGATCTCTAGTCTTTCCCATTCTGTTGTTTTCCTCTATTTCTTTGCATTGATCACTGAGGAAGGCTTTCTTATCTCTCCTTGCTATTCTTTGGAACTCTGCATTCAGATGCTTATATCTTTCCTTTTCTCCTTTGCTTTTCACTTCTCTTCTTTTCACAGCTATTTGTAAGGCCTCCTCAGACAGCCTTTTTGTTTTTTTGCATTTCTTTTCCATGGGAATGGTCTTGATCCCTGTCTCCTGTACAATGCCACAAACCTCATTCCATAGTTCATCAGGCACTGAGAAAGGCTGGGCTGGAAGAAGCACAAGCTGGAATCAAGATTGCCAGGAGAAATATCAATAACCTCAGATATGCAGATGACACCACCCTTATGGCAGAAAGTGAAGAGGAACTCAAAAGCCTCTTGATGAAAGTGAAAGTGGAGAGTGAAAAAGTTGGCTTAAAGCTCAACATTCAGAAAACTAAGATCATGGCATCTGGTCCCATCACTTCATGGGAAATAGATGGGGAAATAGTGGAAACAGTGTCAGACTTTATTTTTCTGGGCTCCAAAAATCACTGCAGATGGTGACTGCAGCCATGAAATTAAAAGACGCTTACTCCTTGGAAGACAAGTTATGACCAACCTAGATAGCATATTGAAAAACAGAGACATCACTTTGCCAACAAAGGTCCATCTAGTCAAGGCTATGGTTTTTCCTGTGGTCATGTATGGATGTGAGAGTTCGACCGTGAAGAAAGCTGAGTGCTGAAGAATTGATGCTTTTGAACTGTGGTGTTGGAGAAGACTCTTGAGAGTCCCTTGGACTGCAAGGAGATCCAACCAGTCCATTCTGAAGGAGATCAGCCCTGGGATTTCTTTGGAGGGAATGATGCTAAAGCTGAAACTCCAGTACTTTGGCCACCTCATGCGAAGAGTTGACTCATTGGAAAAGACCCTGATGCTGGGAGGGATTGGGGGCAGGAGGAGAAGGGGACAACAGAGGATGAGATGGCTGGATGGCATCACCGACTCGATGGACATGAGTTTGAGTGAACTCCAGGAGTTGGTGATGGACAGGGAGGCCTGGCATACTGCGATTCATGGGGTTGCAAGGAGTCAGACACGACTGAGCGACTGAACTGAACAGAATATGCCTGGTATAAAGGAGGAGAAAATTCTGAAGGTGGAAGAAGTCCAAATAAAAAGCTGCTGCATCAGTGCATATAGTACTGAACTGCATGTTTTTGCTCTCGGTGTCTTCTGGACAGAGCATAGTCATTCAAGATCTCAGTTTCTTCATCTATAAAATAAAGCATTTAGAAAAGATGAATCTTAATTTCTTATGATTTCTAAAATATTGAGCATATGACTTCTACAAGATATGGAATTGAATTTGAGTAGTGGCCAAAGAGAGTATAAGTTAAGAATGCAAAACCAACAAACAAAAACAAAAGCAAGCAAGTTAATAAACAACACCTACCACCCCCCAAAACCCACATTGCAACGAAAGATGAATACTTACTTGGTATATGTTTTTGTCATTATACAAGATATTTCACAAAAAGGAAATAGCTATAAATTATTATAATTACTAGGTATATTTCTGATGTTCATCTGTTTTTTTTCACTTTTCTTCTTTTTAAATATCACTTTTCTTCTCTAACATTTGTTCTAAACTAAAATCCAATTTTGGAAAAATCAAAAAGTTTGCCTTTGGGCTGTGACTAGTAATACAGGAGAATTTTTCAGAAATTTATGAGAGAGTAAGAGAGGGCAAAAAGGAAAGAAAAAAAAAACACAACTTACATCCTTACCTAGTTACCTTGGGGATTTCAAACAATATAAAATAACACTATAAAGGAAAAGCACAAGCAGCACAAAAGTTATAGAATATTATCTTTGAGGAAAGATGATTCATAATCTTACTACAGTTTCTTTTTTCAAGTGATTCTTTTTTTCTTATTCCAAATAGCATAACATAAAGATGTATACATACTTTTGTATAATTGCTTACATATAAATTCAGCCAAGGATAACATATACCCTTTATATGTAAGTGTAGTATTTCTTATACCTAAAATATTTCCTGTAAGGAATATGAGATCAAAACTAGAATTTATTTTCTGGAATAACACATGCAAAGACTGCATGATGTGTGGAATGCATAAGTGAATAAAGGATGAATATCAGCTTAAACATAGAACAGTGCTATCCTCCACTTGCGCTTAGAGAGGTAAATATAAAGGGAGGTACCTGGGTAGAAGAATGGTAGCTTCTTTTGCCATTACCAGTACTTGTGAGGAGAAGCCATGGTTTGTGGAATTGCCCTTTCCAGACTCTATCCTTAGAAACAAATAGTTTCTTAATATGCAGTGTTGCCTCATTTCTCTGCTTCTAACTTACAACAGGCTAGACCTTAAAAAAATAACCATGGCTGATTAAAACTCTATTCTGGTGCACAGCTCTATACCTCTGACTTTTTATCTAATTTTGAGAAAGTATTGTGTTTCTTATTTTTTTCTGTTTCCTTCTCTCTCCTTAATGAGTTCACTCTGGTAATACTGACCTTAAATATGTCTTTTCGTTCTATAGATGGGCTGTTTTCTAAAATTATGAAATTCAGTGTTATTATTTTTTTTTCACGAGTAGATTCTTACTCAGTTCCTGCTATTTGCCAACCATTGTCTAGATGTTAGAAACACAGAGGGGAAAAAAGAGGTCTCTGCTCTCAGCAGGTCTAATAGTCTTTCTAAAGGGTGACATTGAATCTAAGGAGGAATTTTCTGAATAAAAGTACAAAATCAAATACCAAATTAGCTGATACAGTGATATTATTTTAAAAATGAGTTAAAGCAAACTAGAAAAAAAAATACTTTAAACCAAAGTGTCTCTGGTTAATGACAGAAACAAAGTGTTTAACTGCTATGTAGCTGATGCCGAAAATGTGTTTATATATAGAAAATAAAAAATAGAAAAAAGTACAAAATGATGTAATTTAGAAAGCTGTAAGAGGAATAAAATTCATAGGTAAAACTCTTTCCTTCTCTCCTTCTTTGCCCTTTATTCCTTGTGTCCCTCCTTTTTTTTTCACATTTACTACCCTGACCTTCTTTTTGTCCTCCTTTATTTCTCACTACTTACTTCTTTCAAAAAGTGTTTGAAAAGATTCCACAAACCTGTAGATTTCTATAGAGTTAAATAAGTGAAGCTATTTTAATTCTTACTACATTTTAATTATTAATATATTGGATAGTCATTCTTAAATTCAACCATGTAGCCTTGCATAATCCTATCTCCTGGTGAGAGGCAAAGAATTGTTATTAATTAGCCTCTCATCCTTACAGGATGCATTACAAATATACTGTCATATTTTGTATGGCTGAATCTTTTATCATTCCTCAATCAGGACCAATGACAGTTTGTCAAAACATCTTCCTCTTAGCCCAACCTACCTTTAAATTTGGAATTATGAGTAGATGCAATCATGTATTTTGAATAAGAGAATGGAATTATGACCTCTGCTAAGAATGAGGATAAAAGTGGTGTAAAAGTATTTTTTAAAATGTTGACGACCTTAAATGGCTGAGGTGATTTTTTTCATTTTTCATTACTGTTCTTCCAAGGACAAGTTTCTTTCCTTTCCACTCCTACTTTACTAAGGAATAATCAATAAATATAATTGTATATATTTAAAGTATACAATGTGATGATTTGGTATATATACATTGTGGAATAATTAGAAAGATCAAGATAATTAGCACATCCATCACCTCACATAGTTAACTCTTTTTTTGGCAAGTATAGTAAGAATGTTTAAGATGTACATTTGGCGACTTTCAAGTGTGCAGTACTACATTATTAACAATAGTCACTATCCTTACAAGTTATTCTTCCTATAATTGAAAGGTTGTAGCCTTTGATCTACACCTGCCTATTTCTTCCTCCCACTATCCCCTGTCTATTCCATTCTGTTTCTGTGAAATCAACTTTTATTTTTTTAAGATTCTACATATAAATGTTACCATACAATATCTGTGTTTCTCTGTCTGGCTTATTCCACTCAGCCATAATGCCTTGAAGTTTTATCCATATTGCTACAAATGCACAGATTTTCTTATTTTGTGTGACTGAATAATATTCCCTTGTATTTATGTCTATATATCACATACTTTTTCAATTCATCCATCAAAGAACTTTTAAGTTGTTTCCATATCTTGGCTATTTTGAATAATGTTACAGTGAAAATAGTTGTGAAGATATCTCTTTGAGATATGTGATATGGTCTATAAACCAGGAGAAAATACATAGATATATTTCTGCAGAGTAGAAGGAAAAATATTAAAAAATTCAGGTAGGTGTGTATTTATGCAATGATACATTAAAAACATAATAGTAATATAAACCTAAAGAATGTAGAAGAAAGGAAATAAAAATAAAAGCAGAAATCAATAGAAAATGAATGGAAAACTGAGAAAATCAGTTAAGCCATAAATTGGTTCTTTAAGAAAATGCATTAAATTTACAGACCACCTTTAGCAAGACTGGAGGGTGTGTGTTTGAGAGTGGTGGTACAGGGAAGTAACATAGTACCAGTATCAGGAATGAAGTAGAGAAAATCTCTACTGATTGTACATACAATAAAAAAAGTATTTCTAGGATACTATAAAATGATGAAAATATATTTGAAATTTAAGTGAATAAATTCACAGAAAAGAACAATGTATCAAAATTACATGGAAAGGTATAAATTTTCTATAGCTCCTTATCTGTTAAAGAAATCAAATATGGAATTAAATCTTCCCACAACAAATATTTTAGGTCAAATGACTTCAGTATAGAAGTGTTATATATCTCTAAGGAAGGATTACATATTGTAATACATATGATATTATACGTATGTAATTGTTTATATATATATAGACATATTTTTACTGTATATGTGTATTACAATACATATATGTCTATGTATACATATATGTATATAAAGGCTATGGTTTTTCCAGTGGTCATATATGGATATGAGAGTCGGACTGTGAAGAAAGCTGAGTGCCAAAGAATTGATTCTTTTGAACTGTATGTTGGAGAAGACTCTTGAGAGTCCCTTGGACTACAAGGAGATCCAACCAGTCCATTTTAAAGGAGATCAGCCCTGGGATTTCTTTGGAAGGAATGATGCTAAAGCTGAAACTCCAGTACTTTGGCCACCTGATATGAAGAGTTGTCTCATTGGAAAAGACCCTGATGCTGGGAGGGATTGGGGCAGGAGGAGAAGGGGATGATAGATGATGAGATGGCTGGATGGCATCACCGACTCAATGGACATGAGTTTGGGTGAACTCCGGGAGTTGGTGATGGACAAGGGAGGCCTGGTGTGCTGCAATTCATGGGGTCACAAAGAGTCAGACACAACTGAGCGACTGAACTGAACTGAACTGACTGATATAAAGGCTAATAGAGTTCTGCCAAGAGAACGCACTGGTCATAGCAAACACCCTCTTCCAACAACACAAGATAAGACTCTGCACATGGACAGCACCAGATGGTCGACACCATAATCAGATTGATTATATTCTTTGCAGCCAAAAATGGAAAAGCTCTATACAGTCAGCAAAAACAAGACCAGGAGCTGACTGTGGCTCAGATCATGAACTCCTTATTGCCAAATTCAGACTGAAATTGAAGAAAGTGGAGAAAACCACTAGACTATTCAGGTATGACCTAAATCAAATCCCTTATGATTATACAGTGGAAGTGAGATATAGATTTAAGGGACTAGATCTGATAGACAGAGTGCTTGATGAACTATGGACGGAGGTTCGTGACATTGTACAGGAGACAGGGATCAAGACCATCCCCATGGAATAGAAGTGCAAAAAAGCAAAATGGCTATCTGGGGAGGCCTTACAAATAGCTGTGAAAATAAGGGAAGCAAAAAGCAGAGGAGAAAAGGAAAGCTATACCCATTTGAATGAAGAGTTCCAAAGAATAGCAAGGAGAGATAAGAAAGCCTTCCTTAGCGATCAATGCAAAGAAACAGAGGGAAACAATAGAATGGGAAAGACTAGAGATCTCTTCAAGAAAATTAGAGATACCAAGGGAACATTTCACTCAAAGATAGGCTTAATAAAGGACAGAAATGGTAGGGACCTAACAGAAGCAGAAGACATTAAGAAGAAGTGGCAAGAATACACAGAAGAACTGTATAAAAAAGATCTTCATGACCCAGATAATCATGATGGTGTGATGACTCACCTAGAGCCAGACATCCTGGAATGTGAAGCCAAGTGTGGCCTTAGCAAGCATCACTATGAACAAAGCTAGTGGAGGTGATAGAATTCCAGTTGAGCTATTTCAAATCCTGAAAGAAGATGCCATGAAAATGCTGCACTCAATATGCCAGCAAATTTGGAAAACTCAGCAGTGGCCACAGGACTGGAAAAGGTCAGTTTTCATCCCAATCCCAAATAAAGGCAGTGCCAAAGAATGCTCAAACTCCCGCACAATTGCACTCATCTCACATGCTAGTAAAGTAATGCTCAAAATTCTCCAATCCAGGCTTCAGCAATATGTGAACCGTGAACTTCCTGATGTTCAAGCTGTTTTAGAAAAGGCAGAGGAACCAGAGATCAAATTGCCAACATCCGCTGGATCATCAAAAAAGCAAAAGAGTTCCCGAAAAACATCTCTTTCTGCTTTATTGCCAATGCCAGAGCCTTTGACTGTGTGGATCACAACAAACTGTGGAGAATTCTGAAAGAGATGGGAATACCAGACCACCTGACCTGCCTCTTGAGAAATCTGTATGCAGGTCTGGAAGCAACAGAACAGGACATGGAAGAACAGAGTGGTTCCAAATAGGAAAAGGAGTTCGTCAAGGCTGTATATTGTCACCCTGCTTATTTAACTTATATGCAGAGTACATCATGAGAAATGCTGGGCTGGAGGAAGCACAGGCTGGAATCAAGATTACTGGGAGAATTATCAATAACCTCAGATATACAGATGACATCACCCTTATGGCAGAAAGTGAAGAGGAACTGAAAAGCCTCTTGATGAAAGTGAAAGAGGAGAGTGAAAAAGTTGGCTTAAAACTCGACATTCAGAAAATGAAGATCATGGCATCTGGTCCCATCACTTCATGGCAAATAGATGGGGAAATAGTGGAAACAGTGGCTGATTTTATTTTTTTAGGCTCCAACATCACTGCAGATTGTGATTGCAGCCATGAAATTAAAAGACGCTTACTCCTTGGAAGGAAAGTTATGACCAACCTAGACAGCATATTCAAAAGCAGAGATGTTACTTTGCCAACAAAGGTCCGTCTAGTCAAGGCTATGGTTTTTCCTGTGGTCATGTATGGATGCGAGAGTTGGACTATAAGAAATCTGAGTGCCGAAGAATTGATGCTTTTGAACTGTGGTGCTGGAGAAGACTCTTGAGAGTCCTTTGGACAGCAAGAAGATCCAACCAGTCCTTCCAAACGAAATCAGTCCTGAATATTCATTGGAAGGACTGTTGCTGAAGCTGAAACTCCAATACTTTGGCCATGTGATGTGAAGTGCAGACTCTTTTGAAAAGACCTTGATGCTGGGAAAGATTGAGGGCAGGAGGAGATGGGAACGACAGCAGATGAGATGGTTCGATGGCATCACCAACTCAATGGACTGGGTTTGGGTGAACCCTGGGAGTTGGTGATGGACAGGGAGGCCTGGTGCGCTGCGGTTCATGGGGTCACAAAGAGTCAGACACGACTGAGTGACTGAACTGAACTGAACTGAAGGCTTTTGTATCTCTGATCTTAATAAACTTCCAGAAAATAAATTTCCATGATCCAAACTGTAAAATCAGACTGGCCTAACTTTACTAATAAAGCCTAATGAGGATATTTAAGGAAGAGAAGCTACAAGTAAGTTAGCTTCCTCATGAATATTAGATATAAGTATTCCTAAAAAGATAAATTTAATTTAGGGGAATACATCTTCATTGATTTGAGTTTATACAAGAAACCCAAGGTTATACAGATACTCAGAAACCAATTTATTTCATCACATTAACAGGAAAAAGAACAATATTATGTCATTTCAACAGATTCAGATAAAGCTTTTGATCAAATTCACCTCTTTGTTGATAAAAATTTTTAGCAAGCTACAAATAGTAGAAAAAATTTTAATTTGATAAAGGGTATCTTAAACAAAAAACAATGACTCATTATAGTTGCTTATGAAATATTGAAAGCTTATACACTGACGTTAAATTGAAAACTGCTTTTACTACACTTCAACATTTTATTGAGTTTCCCAGTGTAAGCAATATTTCAAGAAGACATTTCTCCAAAGAAGATATACAAACGCCCAACAAGCCATGAAAAAAAGGCTCAGTATCTAGCCATTGGGAAAAGTCAAATTAAAAACCACTGTGAGATATCCCATGTTAGAGTGGCTATCACCAAAAGACAAGCGATAACAAATGCTGGCCTACATGTAGAGTAAAGCAAACCCTTGCACACTGTTGGTAAGATTGTAAATTGGCACAATCACTATGGAAAACAGTAGAGAGGATACTCAAAAAATTAAAAATGGTACTATCATATGATCCAGCAATTCTACGTCTGGGAATAAATCCAAATGAAATGAAAACACTAACTTGAGAAGATGTCTACTTTCCCATTTTCATAGCAGCATTATTTATAATGTAGTCAAGGCATGGAAACAACCTAAGTGTCAATTGATGGATAAATGGATAAAGATGTTGAAGTTTATTTTTACATAATAGACTACTCTTCAGTCATAAAGATGAGGAAATCCTACCATTCGCAACAGCATGGATGGACCTGAAGGCATATTTTACACGAAATAGTGTTAGTTGCTCAGTCATGTCCGACTCTTTGTGACCCCATGAGCTGTAGCCACTAGGTTCCTCTGTCTGTGGAATTCTCCAAGCAAGAATACTGGAGTGGGTTGCCATTTCTTCTTTCAGGGGATCTTCCCAACCCAGGGACAAAACCCAGGTCTCCAGGGTTGTAGGTAGATTCTTTACTGTCTGAGCCACCATATGTCAGACAGAAAAATACTGTATGAGTTCACTTATTTGTGGAATCCAATTTAACACTCTCAGACTCAGAGAGATCAGAGCTGTGGTACTAGAGGCAGAGGGCAGCAGCAGAAGGAACTGGAGGAAGATGGTCAAAAGATACAAATGTCCAGTTATAAGATCAACAAATAATATACTAGAGATATAATGTACAACATTACAACATCACTACTGTATAATATATATAAATGCTATTAGGAGAGTTAATCCTACAGTTCTCTCATCACAAGAGAGATTATTTTTTACTTTTTCCTTTCTTTTTTATAAAAAAATTATTTTTATTTTTGGCAGTTACCAAAAGCAGCTGCCATTATTTGCAGAAAATATATTTATGGATCTGGAAAATCTCAAATAATGCATCTACAGATGGAAATTTGGAATTAATAAGTTAAATTTATCAAGGTCATCTGATAAAAGGTCAATAAACAATGATTAATGGTGTATCAGTAATAATCAGAAAATTAATTTAAAATTTTTCATTAGTATCATAAATCATCAACATCCTAGGACTAAGTTTAACAATAGATTTTCAAGCCCTTTACACAAAAACACATTAATGAGAGAAATTAATGAACCAAATACATGGGGGAGGGGTATACCTATGTTTTTTGTCAAAGATTCAGTATGGTTAATGTTTCGATTCTTTGTATGTAATTTATAGATTAAATTTATTCTCAATGAGAACCTTAGCAGGCTTTTTTTTGAAATTTGAAAACTTGATTTTAAAATTTACATGGATTCATCTTGATATACGGCAAAACCAATACAATATTGTAAAGTTAAAAAATAAAATAAAATATAAAATAAATAAATACATAAATAAAATTTACATGGAAATACAAGTCATCCAAAAGAATAGAGCTGAGGAAATTTTGCTATCACATCTCAAGGAAGAATAATCGAGACAGTGTCCCCTTGGTAAATGAATTAAAATAAGTTAGTAGAAAAAATAAAGAGTTCAATAATGATAAAGGAAGTGTAGTACTTTAAGGAAAGGCTATTCCTTTCATTATGATGGTAGCTTATTTATATGGTATAAAATGTATTTTGACTCCTGTTTCACACCATTTACAAAAATTAGTTATGAGTAGACTATCAAAATGTGAAATGTAAAACCACATAGAAAGCAATATTTAATAGACATATAAAGTGAACCACATATGTAACTGATGTTATTATATATTTTAATGCCATCTATCCATATTATCTTTTCAATGTACAGTCAGTTTAAAAAAGCAATGAGATATGTTATATAAATTCTTGTTTTCAGACAAATTATTCAAATTCTGATGTATATTTTCTGTTTATAAGACACTCAATTTTGAACGAGCATATTTCAAGTGGTCAATAACCACATGTGGTCAGTTGCTACTGTACTGGACAGAGTAGGTCTAGAAAATAACAAAGAATAATATCTTCATGTTCTTTGGGTAGGCAAAGATCTTTTCATAATCATCAAGCATATGAACTGTAAACAAAAATAAAATGTAAAATATAAGAACTTCTATTCATCACATACTATTAAAAGTAAAATGCAAATTTCAGTGTGAAACTTTTATATAATCTAGACTATATTTCAATGTTACATACACATATTTCAGAGTTCCTTAACCTTGCTACTATCAACATTTTGGACCAGATATTCTTTTAGTTGGTGGGCTATCTTGTTTATTGTAGGATGTTCAGCAGCATCGCAGGCCCCTGACCAGTGGATGACCCTAGAACTCCTTCAGTTGTGACAAACCAAAGGTCTCTAGACATTGCCAAATGTCCCCAAGAGGATAAAATCACCACCGATTATATAAAATGCATACAGGTCAATGTATAATCACAGATACAACTCAATATAAAGCATAAGAAAAATTTGAATAAGCACTTCTCAAAATGTTTTCAAATATCCCTAAAGATATAAAAAATATAAATATATTATTAGCCTCATTATTCCTTCAGGAAATGCAGAGTATACACATATGTGCACCATAACTGGTTTACCAGGTAGCTCAGTGGTAAATAATCCACCTGTCCATTCAAGAGATGCAGATAACGTGGGTTCAATTTCTGGGTCGGGAAATTCTCCTGGAGTAGGACATGGCAACCCACTCCAGTAATTTTGCCTGGATAGTATAATGGACAGAGGAACCTGGTGGGCTACAGTCCATGGGGTCACAAAGAGTTGGACACAACTGAGCAGACATGTGCACTGTAACAGGACTACAAAATATTTAGAACATCATTACTTATCATAGTCACCATATGAAACCAATTCAAACGGGTGAAAATAATTATTGAACAGATACTCTGTAGAGCAATGGAAATAAATGAACTTCTGCTTTCAATAACACAAGTCAATTTCACAATCATAATGTAAAATAAATAAGACAAAATATGTACTATATATTCTATTCATAAAGATACAGATGCAGGTAAAACCAATCTATGGTGATAGAAAAATACTACCTTTGGGGAGAAGGAAGGAAGTGTGTGTCTGGAGATAGATGGGGCCCTTAGGGCATTAAAGGAGGTTGGTAACTTGTGTAGGGTAAAGTTATTCTACTATGTTCACTGTGTAAAATTTATAAAACTGTACACTTATGGCTTATTCATTATTTCTGCTTAAAAATTTTAAATTGAGCTTTCTGAATATTATCATGTAAGGAATCCTTTGTCATAAGTTATAACTACGTAGTACTTGATCACTCTAAATATTTATAAAAACAGTTAAAAAGACGCAGAATCAACTACGTACCTAGAATATGAATAAGTATCTTCTTTTTTGAAAGAGTAGACAGACATAAACCTATAAGTCTTATGACCCAGTAATCCCACTGCTGGGCATACACACCAGGGAAACCAGAATTGAAAGAGACACGTGTACCCTAGTGTTCATTGCAGCACTGTTTATAATAGCCAGGACATGGAAGCAACCTAGATGTCCATCAGCAGACGAATGGATAAGAAAGCAGTGGTACATATACACAATGGAGTATTACTCAGCCATTAAAAAGAATACATTTGAATCAGTTCTAATGAGATGGATGAAACTGGAGCCTATTATACAGAGTGAAGTAAGCCAGAAAGGAAAACACCAATACAGTATACTAATGCATATGCATTAGTATATATAGAATTTAGAAAGTATATATAGAAAGCATATATAGTATATTTAGAATTTAGAAAGATGGTAATGATAAACCTGTATGTGAGACAGCAAAAGAGACACAGTTGTATAGAGCAGTCTTTTGGACTCTATGGGAGAGGGTGAGGGTGGGAGGATTTGGGAGAATGGCATTTAAACATGTATAATATCATATAAGAAACTAATCACCAGTCCAGGTTTGATGCAGGATACACGATGCTTCGGGCTGGTGCACTGGGATGACCCAGAGGGATGGTATGGGGAGGGAGATGGGAGGGGGATTCAGGAGTGGGAACACGTGTACACCCATGGCAGATTCATGTGATGTATGGCAAAACCAATACAATATTGTAAAATAATTAGCCTCCAATTACAATAAATAAATTTAAATTAAAAAAAGAATATTACAGAGATAATATTTCAGAAATGAAAAATGATGTATGCCTGGCCTTTTTGTACCTACGATCTTTGGAGACATTGGGTTTACCCAGAGCAGCACAGAGCTTTGTGAGCAGGAGTGGCACAAGGCTTAGGTTACCTGCTAACTTTCTTCCATATTGGGCTGAAATGCTCTTTTCCTCAGAGCATGTCTGAAATCCCTCTGTGCCTATGGGGCATGCATAAAATAAATATAGTCTTAATCATGAACATACAGATCTGTAACATCTTTTTAAAAAAGAAAATGGAAAAAAGAAAACTGAATAATCTCAGTACTTTAATAAGCTCATATAAGCTATTTGAACAAAGTAGGTATTCCTACAAAAAATGTACTTTTATTAATAAATGACAAATGTAAGACATTTTAATGAAAATCTTTAAAATTTTTAAGATTACTTTTGTCTTCAGAAACCCAGAATTTTGCAGAAAAGAGTTTAATGCAAACTCAACTGGAAAATTAAACACACTGCTGACTTTGAAATGTAACAAAAAAAAAAGTTGATCATAAATTTCTTTAATGGTGTATAAGAAGGACTAATAGTATATATAGTATTCAGTAGTTTCGCAATAAATATCTATCGAATGGGTAATTGAATGGAATGGTGCTTGACTGCCAAAATGTAACTCTGACCTTGGGAAGGCTCCAGGGTAATAGTTCACCACTCTTGCAAGAAATAGTCCAGTTTTCTAAAAAGTAACTTCTCCTGGTTACAAATGTTTAGATGATATCAATTATTTTTTTAAAATTTGTAGCTTATTGCATAATGGATTAAAAATGAAAGCAAAGCATAATGAAGCTCTTTGTGATGCTCAGGTGGAAAAAGGAGGGTAGAGAACAAGTATTTGAACACAACTGAAAATTAATCCTTTGTCACCTGTTTCATTTGCTATTATTTTCTCCCATTCTGAGGGTTGTCTTTTCACCTTGCTTATAGTTTCCTTTGCTGTGCAAAAGCTTTTAAGTTTAATCAGGTCCCACTTGTTTACTTTTGTTTTTATTTCCATTATTGTAGGAGGTGGGCCATAGAAGATCTTTCTTTGATTTACATCACTGAGTGTTCTGCCTGTGTTTTCCTCTTGAGTTTTATAGTTTCTGGTCTTACATTTAGGTCTTTAATCCATTTTGAGTTTATCTTTGTGTATGGAGTCAGGAACACAACTGGATTATATTTTAATGTTGTAATCTCCAAAATACTCCTGGAAAATAAAGTCCATAACTTTGAAATTAAAATGAGCACTGGAAATCCCCAATTTTATGTGGTTTCCAGAGGCAATGAGGAGGTATGGGAAAAGGACAGAATTTGATTAGGACCAGAAACCCTTTAAAGACATCATAGTAGCTGTAATTATAAGGGCCACTTCACTGGTCTGTGATGGTTATCTTGAGTTGATGGAGATTTCATTTATTGACTGAATTTTTTGAGTAAGTTCTATGAGCTAGGGGAGCTAGCTCCCTGCCCAGTGCTGGGGATGTAAAGTAGATGACACCACCCTTATGGCAGAAAGTGAAGAGGAACTCAAAAGCCTCTTGATGAAAGTGAAAGTGGAGAGTGAAAAGGTTGGCTTAAAGCTCAACATTCAGAAAACTAAGATCATGGCATCCGGTCCCATCACTTCATGGGAAATAGATGGGGAAACAGTAGAAACAGTGTCAGACTTTATTTTTCTGGGCTCCAAAATCACTGCAGATGGTGACTGCAGCAACGAAATTAAAAGACGCTTACTCCTTGGAAGGAAAGTTATGACCAACCTAGATAGCATATTCAAAAGCAGAGACATTACTTTGCCAACAAAGGTCCATCTAGTCAAGGCTATGGTTTTTCCTGTGGTCATGTATGGATGTGAGAGTTGGACTGTGAAGAAGGCTGAGCACCGAAGAATTGATACTTTAGAACTGTGGTGTTGGAGAAGACTCTTGAGAGTCCCTTGGACTGCAAGGAGATCCAACCAGTCCATTCTGAAGGAGATAAGTCCTGGGTGTTCTTGGAGGGAATGATGCTTAAGCTTAAACTCCAGAACTTTGGCCACCTCATGTGAAGAGTTGACTCATTGGAAAAGACTCTGGGAGGAATTGGGGGCAGGAGGAGAAGGGGACAACAGAGGATGAGATAGCAGGATGGCATCACTGACTCGATGGACGTGAGTCTGAGTGAACTCCGGGAGTTGGTGATGGACAGGGAGGCCTGGCATGCTGTGATTCATGGGGTTGCAAAAAGTCGGACATGACTGAGCGACTGAACTGAACTGAACTGATCCTTAATTAGCTCAAGTCTCCTGTTAGAAACAAATATGTAAAGTCCAATATTTACAGTTCAATATTACAGGTGCTCTAATAGAGGTTTATAAAAATGCCATAGGAACTCAGGGGATAAAAAGTAGTAGAGATGTACAAATCTTAACAAGTAGTTAGCATTAGTGTAAAGCCTGTAGAATGAATATGTCTCCAGGCATAGGGACAAAAAAGGCTATTCTAAAAAGGAAAAATTACTTTAATATTGGTACAACTTGAGGTGTTATTGGAAACAATGGAAAGCCATGTTTAATTTATGCTCTGGAGACATCAATAGTAGACTATGAATTTGGATATATAAGCTATTGTAAAGATTCATATATGTAGAGGTAAACAGTGAAGACTCTGTAGGTGAAAGAAAACATTAGGAGATTTGCTAGATAAGAATTATGTTTTTGGGAAACAACTAAAGGCAAAATTCAGGATACACTGCAGAGTAAGATAAAATCTTATTGTTGAGGCATGTAAAATTCAATGGTATGAAGATACAGTATCTTCAATGCTTTTAACATTTAAATCGGAATAAAAATACTGCTCCTTCATCTCAAGATCGCCAAATGCTTTAAGGTTTAATGAAAATGATGATTGCTTATACAACATTATTGAGCTAATGAGGATAGAGTGCAGTGAATTGGAGCATTACTCTAGGTCAGCTATATACCTGGATCAACTTCATTTCATGTGACTTGTGCAAGTGAGGCAAACTCCCTCCCTGTGCAAAGAAGTTTAGAAAATAGTATTAATAATAACTATGAAATGTGTAAAATAGTAATATTTTCCCCATAGAGCTGCTTTAAAAACTAAATGCATTATTATATGTGGAGTGCTTTAGCTGTGATTATTCCGCAGTTGTTTTCAAAGGGAATGGGGGGTTGTGGGTGAGGGCTGATGAGATTTTGGCTCCCAGGGGACACTTAACAAACGTCTGGACACTTTCATTTTGAATTATCACAATTGGGTGGAGATATGACTATAACTAGTGGATAGAAGCTAGAGTAGGCTTCTAAATAACTCACCATATACAAGATAGCCAGCTACAATAAAGAGTTATTTGTTTTAAAATACCATTAGTGCCAAGATTGAGAAACACTGCCTGCGCTAGAAAAAATGCTAATTTTTCTGCCTGGGTTACTCAAAGAAAATTTTAATCAGTCAGCTAGGAAATAAGAGCTTAATATACTGAATTGTTAGATCCAGATATGAAACTGAATAAAAAGATGGAAAAGTTCCCAATACATTCTATAAATCACAGTAATTCACCGGAAGAGACAGTTTTTGTTTTTTGTGTTTTTTTTAAATCAGAATGTAGGAAGCTCACAAAATATCCAGGAAAGCCAGCAACCTGGGTTGATTGCCTCAGAGCCAAGAACAAAGCAAGTTATGATACATCCAGAAAAATAAAAACCAAAAAGTCCTCACCCACAACAAACAGAACTGCTGTTTCTATCTGCTGCCTAGCAAGTTTGACACCACATACTTCCAGGAAGACATCACCAAAGAACAAATGCCTTTGTTCAGTGTTTGGAAGATGATCTGATTTCTCCCAGATGATCACCATTTAAAGATGCTGACTTCCTAAACATGCCTCCTGAAGATGCATATGATCAATAGAATAGAGGTAACTTGAGAACTTTAGCTGCAAGGGAGTCCTAGAAATTAGATTTTAATCTAATCAGATTGACCACTAATCTAGTCCATTTACCTTCTATTATAGAAGGAAGAAATCTCAAGTTCCTTTAGTATCTGAAAGATCTGTTCTTTGTCTTGTGACCGAAAATTTTAATCCTTATGTACATGAGCCCCTAATGTACTCCCTATACCCTTCCTTTAACTTTTATTAATGGGCCAGACAGTTTTAAGATATCCCTCAGACAAGAAACCTCTTTGCTTTAATAACCAGTATTAACCATGTCAGTCATCAGACTAAACATCTGAAAATCCTGTTCATCCAGAGGCAGCAAGGGTTCATTTTTGAGTAAAGCAACTTTTACAGGTTGAATTGTACCCACAAAATAGATATGTTAGAATACTAAACTCCAGTACCTCACAATGTGACCCTATTTGGAAATAGGGCCTTTATAGAGATTATTAGGAGAAGGCAATGGCAACCGACCCCAGTACTCTTGCCTGGAAAATCCCATGGATGGAGGAGCCTGGTAGGCTGCAGTCCATGGGGTCACGAAGAGTCGGACATGACTGAGCGACTTCATTTTCACTTTTCACTTTTCACTTTCATACATTGGAGAAGGAAATGGCAACCCACTCCAGTGTTCTTGCCTGGAGAATCCCAGGGATGGGGGAGCCTGGTGGGGTGCCACAGTCTATGGCGTCTCACAGTCTGACACGACTGAAGCAAATTAGCAGCAGCAGCAGAACTATAAGACAGTAAATTTCCCTTTAAGTCACCCAATTTTTGGCACTTTGTTATGACTGGCCTAGTATGTCCTTCCCTCAGGTTTCAAGGCTACTGAACCAACAAAGCCTATCATCATGAAAATGCAAAGAATTTGTCTCAGACTTATAAATAAAAGCAGTGTCCTCCCATAGAATGTTAGGGTAGGTCACCAATTACAGTATTTAAGAAGTGAAAAGAAGGTAAATAGAGACTCCTTTTGAAGAATCTATAAGCTACATGAAGGCTGGAACCTAGTCTTGTTGCTGTTCAGTTGCTAAGTCATGTCTTACTCTTTGTGACCCCATGGGCTGCAGCATGCCAGTCTCCCCTGTTCTGCACTATCTCCTAGAGTTTGATCAAATTCATCTTCATGAAGTTGGTGATGCTATCTATCCATCTCATCCTCTGTTGTCCTCTTCTCCTTTTGCCTTCAATCTTTCCAAGCATCAGAGGCTTTTCCAATGAGCTGGCTCTGTTCATCATGTGGACAAAGTATTGGAGCTTCACCTTCAGTGACAACACTTCCAATGAATATTCAGGGTTGATTTCCTTTAAGGTTGACTGGTTTGATCTCCTTGCAGTTTAAGGGACTCTTAAGTGTAATCTCTTCTGGCAATCTTGATTCCAGCTTGTGTTTCTTCCACTCCAGCGTTTCTCATGATGTTCTCTGCATAAAAGTTAAATAAACAGGGTGACAATATACAGCCTTGACGAACACCTTTTCCTATTTGGAACGAGTCTGTTGTTCCGTGTCCAGTTCTAACTGTTGCTTCCTGACCTGCATACAAATTTCTCAAGAGGCAGATCAGGTGGTCTGGTATTCCCATCTCTTGAAGAATTTTCCACAGTTGATTGTGATCCACACAGTCAAAGGCTTTGGCATAGTCAATAAAGCAGAAATAGATGTTTTTCTGGAACTCTCTTGCTTTTTCCATGATCCAGCGGATGTTGGCAATTTGATCTCTGGTTCCCCTGCCTTTTCTAAAATCAGCTTGAACATCAGGAAGCTCACGGTTCACATATTGCTGAAGCCTGGCTTGGAGAATTTTGAGCATCACTTTACTAGCATGTGAGATGAGTGCAATTGTGCGGTAGTTTGAGCATTCTTTGGCATTGCCTTTCTTTGGGATTGGAATGAAAACTGACCTTACCAGTCCTGTGGCCACTGCTGAGTTTTCCAAATTTGCGGGCATATTGCGTGCAGCACTTTCACAGCATCATCTTTCAAGATTTGGAATAGCTCAACTGGAATTCCATCACCTCCACTAGCTTTGTTTGTAGTGATGCTTTCTAAGGCCAACTTGACTTCACATTCCAGGATGTCTGGCTCTAGGTCAGTGATCACACAATCGTGATTATCTGGGTCATGAAGATCTTTTTTGTACAGTTCTTCTGTGTATTCTTGCCACCTCTTCTTAATATCTTCTGCTTCTGTTAGGTCCATACCATTTCTGTCCTTTATCGAGTCCATCTTTGCATGAAATGTTCCTTTGGTATCCCTGATTTTCTTGAAGAGATCCCTAGTCTTTCCCATTCTGTTGTTTTCCTCTATTTCTTTGCATTGATCGTTGAAGAAGGCTTTCTTATCTCTTCTTGCTATTCTTTGGAACTCTGCATTCAGATGTTTATATCTTTCCTTTTCTCCTTTGCTTTTCACTTCTCTTCTTTTCACAGCTATTTGTAAGGCCTCCCCAGACAGCCATTTTGCTTTTTTGCATTTCTTTTTCTTGGGAATAGTCTTGATCCCTGTCTCCTGTACAATGTCACGAACCTCATTCCATAGTTCATCAGGCACTCTATCTATCAGATCTAGGCCCTTAAATCTATTTCTCACTTCCATGGTATAATCATAAGGAATTTGATTCAGGTCATAACTGAATGGTCTAGTGGTTTCCCCTACTTTCTTCAATTTAAGTCTGAATTTGGCAAGAAGGAGTTCATGGTCTGAGCCACAGTCAGCTCCTGGTCTTGTTTTTGCTGACTGTATAGAGCTTCTCCATCTTTGGCTGCAAAGAATCAATCTGATTTCAGTGTTGACCATCTGGTGATGTCCATGTGTAGAGTCTTCCCTTGTGTTGTTGGAAGAGGGTGTTTGCTATGACCAGTGCATTTTCTTGGCAAAACTATATTAGTCTTTGCCCTGCTTCATTCCGTATTCCAAGGCCAAATTTGCCTGTTACTCCAGGTGTTTCTTGACTTCCTACTTTTGCATTCCAGTCCCCTATAATGAAAAGGACATCTTTTTTGGGTGTGAGTTCTAAAAGGTCTTGTAGGTCTTCATAGAACCGTTCAACTTCAGCTTCTTCAGCGTTACTGGTTGGGGCATAGACTTGGATTACTGTGATATTAAATGGTTTGCCTTGGAAATGAACAGAGATCATTCTGTCGTTTTTGAGATTGCATCCAAGTACTGCATTTCGGACTCTTTTGTTGACCATGATGGCCACTCCATTTCTTCTGAGGGATTCCTGCCCACAATAGTAGATATAATGGTCATCTGAGTTAAATTCACCCATTCCAGTCCATTTCAGTTTGCTGATTCCTAGAATGTCGACATTCACTCTTGCCATCTCTTGTTTGACCACTTCCAATTTGCCTTGATTCATGGACCTGACATTCCAGGTTCCTATGCAATATTGCTCTTTACAGCATTGGACCTTGCTTCTATCACCAGTCACATCCACAGCTGGTATTGTTTTTGCTTTGGCTCCATCCCTTCATTCTTTCTGGAGTTATTTCTCCACTGATCTCCAGTAGCATATTGGGCACCTACTGACCTGGGGAGTTTCTCTTTCAGTATCCTATCATTTTGCCTTTTTATGGCAGAAAGTGAAGAGGAACTCAAAAGCCTCTTGATGAAAGTGAAAGTGGAGAGTGAAAAAGTTGGCTTAAAGCTCAGCATTCAGAAAACGAAGATCATGGCATCTGGTCCCACCACTTCATGGGAAATAGATGGGGAAACAGTGGAAACAGTGTCAGACTTTATTTTTCTGGGCTCCAAAATCACTGCAGATGGTGACTGTAGCCATGAAGTTAAAAGACGCTTACTCCTTAGAAGGAAAGTTATGACCAACCTAGATAGCATATTGAAAAGCAGAGACATTACTTTGCCAACAAAGGATCATCTAGTCAAAGCTATGGTTTTTCCTGTGGTCATGTATGGATGTGAGAGTTGGACTGTGAAGAAGGCTGAGCACCGAAGAACTGATGCTTTTGAACTGTGGTGTTGGAGAAGACTCTTGAGAGTCCCTTGGACTGTAAGGAGATCCAACCTGTCCATTTTGAAGGAGATCAGCCCTGGGATTTCTTTAGAAGGAATGAGGCTAAAGGTGAAACTCCAGTACTTTGGCCACCTCAGGCGAAGTGTTGACTCATTGGAAAAGACTCTGATGCTGGGAGGGATTGTGGGCAGGAGGAGAAGGGGATGACAGAGGATGAGATGGCTGGATGGCATCACTGACTCGATGGACGTGAGTCTGAGTGAACTCCAGGAGTTAGTGATGGACAGGGAGGCCTGGCGTGCTGTGATTCATGGGGTCGCAAAGAGTCGGACATGACTGAGCAACTGATCTGATCTGATCTGATCTGATCAAGTGTAATCTCTAGCACCATGATTCGAAAGCATCTATTCTTGAGTGCTCAGCCTTCTTTATGGTCCAACTCTCACATCCATACATAACTAATGGAAAAACTATTGCTTTGACTATACAGACTTTTGCTGGCAAAGTGATTTCTCTGCTTTTAATATGGTGGGATCCTGGTCTATGATCAGTAAATCTTCAGGGGTTATAACAGTACCTACTCATGTGAGATGCTCAGTACTTTTTGCTTAATTAAAAATTGGAAAAGAGAAGGTGTTATGTTTCAAGTTTTATTTTAATTACAAGAATAGTTGGAAGTTGGACATGCTTATTCATGAAACAAAGGACCTAGTTTAGAAGAAGGAATTACAGATGCAAACAACAAAATATAATTGACAAGCCAAAGTATTTGTGTAGACAAAAGTAGCTAGAAACAAAAACCAGGTAGAAGAGTTAGTTTTACAAATGTGTCAGGATGTTTCTTTGACAAACCATGGAAAGAATCATGAGCAGATGAGATACAGATAAACTCTAGAGGTGAAAATGTGGAAGTTGGGAGAGTTCATACAGGTTGGCTTCTAATTTCCTCGTGAAGTAGGGAGCTGGCGGCCTGCCGAGAATAGGTGGGCAGGGTGAGGGCAGAGGGCTTTAGAAATATGGGCAAGATTTGGAATAGCCACTAAAGGAAATGAGAACAGTTGTCGATTAAGATTAAGTAAAAGGGTTGCTGAACTGATTTGAGGGACCAGCTGAGGTTGAAAATTAAATTTGTAATGGAGGAAATCAGCTCAGTTATGTGATTTTCCCTAACAGCATTTGGCAACCCGAGAGCAAAAGCAAAGAAAATGGATGTTAGGGTTGGAGACTGGTGAGACAGGTGAGGCAGATGGTCAAGGGAGTGATGGATGAGAAGGCGCTACCAAGGATGCATTTGAAATGATGGATTGTGGGGTCCAGTGTGAGTGAGGAACGGAGGGCTGCCAGGACGGGCTAATGGAGTTAGAGAATAAAGAAAAAGTGACCAAGCATGGGGTCCCACGAGGTAAACCAGTAGGCTTATTGGGACAAAGAGACTGAAAGAGGTTAAAGAGTCATAAGCTGTGGTCAGACGGAGAATTTTGGTGTTCCAGTTTCTCAGGTGTACCATTCATCATTATCAACAAACCTTTACTAAATGGGAAATGAGCACACAGTTCCCTTGTTCTAGGTCAGAGATTCTATTCCTATTGCTCATTTTCTTGAAGGAAAACAGAATTAGTGACAAAGATTTGGGTTAGGAATCAGAACCATTTAGTAAATAAAGTTTAAATATTAGTGGAAAAGTAAGGGGAAAATATTTCAAACTTTCTCCGTGTGATTAGAAGCTGAGAACTCTGTACATCTGTCCAAATTTTCCTCTTTTGCTCTAATTTCATCCTTTCAAAATAACAGAGCTGTTTTGTTTTTTTTTTTTTTGAACTGCTAATTCATAATGCATTTTATTTCTACGGAATGTCGATATACTGTCTGAAAGAGAATTGTTTCTCTTCCCCCTAAAACTACACAAAAACTACTTTCTGCCTGTGAATCTTTCTAAACTACACACAAATACATCTTTCAGACCAATTTCATGATTTCAGTTCCTAATGTATATTTCTTCATTCCTATAGTCTGAAATATGTTGTATCTTAATGTTCTTGAAATTCTGAAATTCTTGAAATTCTGGAAAAGATGGAATACCAGACCACCTGATCTGCCTCTTGAGAAATTTGTATGCAGGCCAGGAAGCAACAGTTAGAACTGGACATGGAACAACAGACTGGTTCCAAATAGGAAAAGGAGAACGTCAAGGATGTATATTGTCACCCTGTTTATTTAACGTATATGCAGAGTACATCATGAGAAACGCTGGACTGGAAGAAACACAAGCTGGAATCAAGATTGCAGGGAGAAATATCAATAACCTCAGATATGCAGATGATACCACCCTTATGGCGGAAAGTGAAGAGGAGCTAAAAACTCCTGATGTTTCTCACTTTCTCTTGACGAAAGTGAAAGTGGAGAGTGAAAAAGTTGGCTTAAAGCTCAACATTCAGAAAACTAAGATCATGGCATCTGGTCCCATCACTTCATGGGAAATAGATGGGGAAACAGTGGAAACAGTGTCAGACTTTATTTTTATGGGCTCCAAAATCACTGCAGATGGTGACTGCAGCAACGAAATTAAAAGACGCTTACTCCTTGGAAGGAAAGTTATGACCAACCTAGAGGGCATATTCAAAAGCAGAGACATTACTTTGCCAACAAAGGTCCGTCTAGTCAAGGCTATGGTTTTTCCAGTGGTCATGGATGGATGTGAGAGTTGGAATGTGAAGAAGGCTGAGCACCGAAGAATTGATGCTTTTGAACTGTGGTGTTGGAGAAGACTCTTGAGAGTCCCTTGGACTGCAAGGAGATCCAACCAGTCCATTCTGAAGGAGATCAGCCCTGGGATTTCTTTGGAAGGAATGATGCTAAAGCTGAAACTCCAGTCCTTTGGCCACCTCACGCGAAGAATTGACTCATTGGAAAAGACTCTGATGCTGGGAGGGATTGTGGGCAGGAGGAGAAGGGGATGACAGAGGATGAGATGGCTGGATGGCATCACTGACTCAATGGATGTGAGTCTGAGTGAACTCCGGGAGTTGGTGATGGACAGGGAGGCCTGGCGTGCTGCGATTCATGGGGTCGCAAAGAGTTGGACACGACTGAGCGACTGATCTGATCTGATCTGAATGTTCTTGAGTAAATTGTATCTCTGTACAAGAACATATTTCTAAAATCTAATAGCAATCACTGTAGTTGAATAAGATAAATATATAGTTTGTTAGGAAATATTACCAAGAAAAAATTAAACTAAAACTGGAATTACTTATCCTAATAAGTAGCACTGTGCATAGAAAATATTTCAGAAAACCAAAAATATTCATTGTATTTCCAACCAAACTTAAAGCTTTAGTACTTACTGCTTATAATGGTAAAAGGTAAGAATTAAATCTAGTAGAAACTACACTTCAAAGTATTCAAATGGTCCTCTAGTGATCAAATGCATTTGCAAAATAAATTCATTTACCCAGTGTTGGCTAGTACCAGAGACTTAAATTCAATCTACATAGCTCAGTCAAAGGTGTAACACTGGAGAAAGAAAGGCAGTTTTCTGACCAGTTGAATTAGTCTGAAACTGCTTTTAAAATTTTCTAAATATGTCTGCTCTGAACATTTTACTAAGTGTTTAGGATAATTGGAGAAAGCTCAAAAGAGAACAGAAAAGATCCCCCCAAATGAGTAAAAGACATGTGAAACAACTGAAAAAATTAACTTATGTAGTCTTGAAAAGAGAAAACAGGTGAGCCATGTTCACAGTCTATAAATAATGCCTCTTAGGTAACAATATGATGGATGAGGGAGTTATTCATAGCCTCAGAAGACATGAGGACAAATAGCAATGATTGGAAGATAAAGAAGGTGAAATATAGGTTAGATATTAGGAACATGTTAAGCTAGGTGGTGTATTCTTGTTAAGCCAACGTGAATATAACTCTTTTTGTCCAATGACATAATAAATACCTGAGAGATTAACGTTTCCCAGAAAATATGCTTTCTTTTTTAATTGGTAAATTTCTTCATATCAGTGTTAAAGCTTTCAAACCACTTCAACTGGAAAAATTAACCAGTAGAACAATTCCTACTTGCAAATGAAACAATAAAAAAAATCATCACTCAAATAAGTGAAAAAAATGCAAAAGTAATTTTGAGAGATATGTTTAAATCTTATATTAAGAGATATAAATTTTTAACTCATGTTAAAAATGTCATCAATGTTGCAGATTTACTACTACATGGAAGCTAAAAGCACCTCCTTTGGGAGATGCTCAGAGAAAGCCATTGAACTTTGCCATGTACCACAGGAGCTACCTAAGGTATGAAAAAAGTAGTTTCGTGAATGGGGGGTAATTTTTGGTACAAATCAGAGAAATGTCTATCAAATGGAGAGGATGGTACTGAAGCTAAGGGAGTAGATTTGTAACCAGAAAAATCTGGACTTGAATCCTTACTCTAGCACTGACTGTTTTTCTTGGACTTAAGCTCTCCCTATCCTGATACCTTAGCTGTAAAATGTAAGCCAGAGGGTTATTGTGTCAATTAAGTTCTGTAAGATAATGTGTGCAAATGCTCCACCTCATAGCTGTTATTTTCCAATGAATTGTCATCCTTGGAATGAGTGTTCTGGGAAATGCTTAGGAGGATAAGCAGTGGATTAGTCATGAGCAGTGGACACACATGGTAATATGATTAGCTACCTGAAAAAACTCCCTTTTCTCTGATTCTTTCCATTTTCTCTTCCCTTAGCCATTCATTTGTATTCTGTAGGCAAATCTAATTGTTAAGTTGGAACTATCTGTTTGGCAGAAAATCTCTATGAATGGCAAATCCATCAGAATCTCTATCAAATTTTTTCTGCTAATTAAAGTAAACTCAAAGTAAGATTTTGCATAAGAGAGTGTACTTTTGTTAATAACATTTAATTTTTATAATATATGACTTGATATTCTTTATAAAAAATTTAGAGTTATTAATTAATGAATTAACTACAGCTTGGAAGTAAATAAAGTTTTGTGATAAGCTGTAAAATAATGCAGGTCTATTTAGAGTATATAGGATATTTTATTCAGATAGAGATAACTACAGACATTGTTCCATAAAAATAGGATAATATTATGGGAAGCATCACTTATAGGAACTGTTTTTTGAAATGGGTGCCTTAGACCAGAATTTCTCATTCACTTGATCTGTAATAATTCCTTAATTTCACCTTTGTTTGAATTACTTTCTGTTGTCACTATATCATCCTTCTTACTTACCACAAGCAAGCCTAATAGCCAGGTAGACAAGAAACAAATTGCTCCAGCACTCCATTAAAATTCATTATTCCTACCAAAAAAAAAAAAAAGAATTTCAGGTCTAAAAAATGTGTTTAGTAACCCACTTCAAAAATATGTTTAAATTTATTATTTTATTAAATATTCATTTAAAATTTTCTCATTTCTTTGGGATTAATCCTAGATAGTATTTTTAGAAATATGCCAGAAAGTTTAAAGTAGCCAAGAAAAAGTTAAATCAAGAAAGTATTGGAAAAAATTTTGATTGTATTTCTATGATTATATCATTGGAAAAATCTGCTTATACCAGATGCAAGAAGCACAAGAAGTTCTCCATAAAAATGGATTTAATGTATGACAGATAATTCACAGACTGGTAATCCAAATAGCTAAGAAATCCTTAGAGACGTTCTAAATTAAAAAAGAAATACCTGCATGATACAGGATGCTCAGGGCTGGTGCACTGGGATGACCCAAAGAGGTTGTATGGGGAGGGAGGTGGGAGGGGGGTTCAGGATGGGGAACATGTGTACACCCGTGGTAGATTCATGTTGATGCATGGCAAAACCAATATAATATTGCAAAGTAATTAGCCTCCAATTAAAATAAGTAAATAAAAGAAATTTAAAAAATAAAAAAGAAATATCATTTATTGGTCAATAATTGAATAAATGGTAAAAGCTGGTATTATCAGAAATGTGAAAACTCTAGTGTATGAGACTCTAGACTAAAGTAGGCAGTGAAGAGCTATCTGGCAGCTCTATGTTACATTAAGTGTATGAAGTCCCTATGTCTACAAAATTTCACTTCTTGGAAAGTATTGCAGAGATTTCCTCAGATACTATCACAAGAAGACACATGAGGACTTCATTGCAGCTTTGCTTGTGGTACTGAGCAATTGTATACAATCTAATTGTTCATTTCAATGGGAATACTGTGTAAGGAAGACAAGTAAATGACTGGTAAGACATCCAGAAAAATGAATAAATCATAAACACAATGAATAAGAAAAGGAGAGAAAGAAATAGGCAAAATCTGTAGTACAACAAAATGTATTCAAATTGAAATGCATATATATATGTATAAGACAATTCTATATACCTTACATCTACATACATTTACAATAATACAATTCGAAGAATTTATGATCAGTACATTAGAGTTGTGCTTGTGGGGAATGGAAGGAGGAGAAGGATAAAAAAGAGGAGTGGGGAAAGGATAAATAGGTATTCAATAAATAAGAGGACTTTGCATAACCAAATGACAATTGAATTTTAGAAATGAAGGAAATTATTAACTCAACACTCAGCACCTGAGACACACACACACACACACACACAAAACAAATAAGAAAAGTGAGGTAAATCATGAACTCATATACAATATTCATTAAAATTTGTATTTCTACCTGATAATTATTCTACACAGAGTTTTGTTACAATAGCCTTTAGATGTAGCAGAATATGCCAAAATTGGCAATAAAATAAAACAATGTAAATTTTAGAAAATGAAAAATCCTGAAGCTAGTTTGAAATTTTAAAAACTATATTGGATGCTTTTTGGATATCTGCCCAAATTTCAATGACACTGTCTCTCTGTCAACTGTCACTTCCCTCTGCCCCTCCCTCCACCCCATTTGTCTCATTAACTGGAGTGAGATTCTGGCAGCCAAACCATGCCCACGTGGCTCAACAGGAATCTATTTCCCATGAATCAGGAATTGGGATCCAGAGGCAAGGACAACATCTACTTATTCAGGAACTCAGGAGATGCAACCTGAGGAACTTTTCAAGGGTTATATTCTTATTGCTTGTGCAAAGAGAGGCAATGGAAAGACAGTCTCTGCCCAGCAAGGGAAGATGTGCAGAGGTGGAGAGAGAAAGGAAAAAGATTCCTTGATTCTTTGCCCCAAGTGGTGCTGTGACTAATTTCTCCCAAATATTGCAGCCTTCTTCCAATAAATTTCTGATTAAAAATATTTCTTGAGCTAGCTTGAGTTGATTTGTATAATTCTCAACCTAGTAAGACTTGAGCAAGTATGGCATAGACTTCCAGTACTCACTCACATCCTATCTTATTTTCTTACATCTTGAACTTTTTCATCTCTCACCCTCAAGATTAAAATGCATAGCTCTGGAATCTTTCTTGGGTTCTGGGTCTTATATTTTCATCCATTTCTATGAAGTTTTTTTGAGCACAAAACCATTTATTCAACAGAAGACAAATCAAAGTTCCTTTTTCTGCGGGGAAAAATTAAAAGCAAGATGACTTACTGGCTCATACAACAGAAAGTCCAAAGATAGATTTGGGTTCCAGTTCAGTTCAGTTCATTTCAGTTCAGTTACTCAGTCGTATCCGACTCTTTGCGACCCCATGAATCACAGCACGCCAGGCCTCCCTGTCCATCACCAACTCCTGGAGTTCACTCAGACTCACTTCCATCGAGTCGGTGATGCCATCCAGCCATCTCATCCTTTGTCGTCCCCTTCTCCTCCTGCCCGCAATCCCTCCCAGCATCAGAGTCTTTTCCAATAAGTCAACTCTTCATATGAGGTGGCCAAAGTACTGGAGTTTCAGCTTCAGCATCATTCCTTCCAAAGAAATCCCAGGGCTGATCTCCTTCAGAATGGACTGGTTGGATCTCCTTGCAGTCCAAGGGACTCTCAAGAGTTTTCTCCAACACCACAGTTCAAAAGCATCAATTCTTTGGCGCTCAGCCTTCTTCAACAGTCCAACTCTCACATCCATACATGACTACTGGAAAAACCATAGCCTTGACTAGACGGACCTTTGTTGGCAAAGTAATGTCTCTGCTTTTGAATATGCTGTCTAGGTTGGTCATAACTTTCCTTCCAAGGAGTAAGCATCTTTTAATTTCGTTGCTGCAGTCACCATCTGCAGTGATTTTGGAGCCCAGAAAAATAAAGTCTGACACTGTTTCCACTGTTTCCCCATCTATTTCCCATGAAGTGATGGGACTAGATGCCATGATCTTAGTTTTCTGAATATTGAGCTTTAGGTCAACTTTTTCACTCTCCTCTTTCACTCACACAATATTTCACACAATAGATGCTGGATAGATAAAAAATATGCTAATTAAATTTATCATTTTAATCTCTCACTTAATGTAGGATTACAATTTCACAATAAGGGAAACTTCACAGTTACCAAAGGAAGAAAACTATATTCTTATATTTGAAATGGACTGTATAAACCTACCACATAAAATATTCAAAGACTTATCAAATGCATAGCTTATCAAGGAAAAGAAAATGAAAGAAACATAAAGAATAATAGTGGCCATTTTTGCTACTTCCAAGAATTATGGGGAAAAAATCTTAAAATCTTTAAAACTATTGTTTTGGACTCCTCAATAGCTACTGCTTTATAATAATACTGAACATTTAAACACTCCTGTGGGGAAAAATGGACTAGCACATTTTCTAAAAACAGAATACAATGTGATTCAGCTATGATGTGGTTCTTAATTCTAAGTATGTACCAGAATCTCCTGACCAGTTTTTACAAAATGTACACTTTGGGGCACCATCCTCACCAGTCTTATAGGGATTTTTTGTTACATTTACACTTCACTGTGTCAAAAATTTTACCCAAAACTTGAGAGCAAGCAACAAGAACTGAATTTTTAAAAATTTGGTGTTTCACTTGATTTTCTATTGTCTTGTCTTTTTAACAATTCTGTAGGGGTAGAAGTTAATTTGTAGACTTTTTTTAAAAACATAAAAATGCAAATTCTGTTCAATAGAAAAGATAGCCCCTCAGTTGCAAAGATTTATGTCACTGTTGGATTTGAATCATGTTTGTTTTTCTATCACTGCCTATAAATATCTAACCTTTCAAATACTCTTTGGTTTCTACAACTTACTGGTTCTCTCTAGTAAATTAAACTTTTGACATATGCTCATTTTATATTGGAGAAGGCAAAGGCACCCCACTCCAGTACTCTTGCCTGGAGAGTCCCATGGATGGAGGAGCCTGGTGGGCTGCAGTCCATGGGGTCTCGAAGAGTCGGACATGACTGAGCGACTTCACTTTCACTTCTCACTTTCATGCATTGGAGAAGGAAATGGCAACCCACTTCAGTGTTCTTGCCTGGAGAATCCCAGGGACGGGGGAGCCTGGTGGGCTGCCGTCTATGGGGTCGCACAGAGTCAGACACGACTGAAGCGACTTAGCAGCAGTAGCAGCATTTTATATTTGTACAAGAGTCATGATAATGTTATCTTTTTGAAAATTATGGTTAAAAATAGTTCACTTTGCAATTTACCTATCACTATTTATTTTACAGGTGCTCACTGACAATTTTATAGGTTTATCAATAATTTTTAAATTTAATTTATTTTTGATCAATTGATCACCTATATTCTTTCTTCATAATTTTAAAAACACAAAAAAGTAATATTTCAACATGGTTTTCTTTGTTCCCCTTTAATATAAGAACATAACTGGATATGATTGGGTCAGTTAGGCCAGGCACTTAGAAATCCTCCTCATACAAGTGAAAACATAAGAATTAAGTATCTTGTCTCTAAGGTGTTGCAATAACAAAGCAATTAAACTAACTACTCATTCAAAATTTCTGCTGAAATATTCGAAGAAGTAGATGTAGAAGCATGTGTAAACACATTTATATACTGTTTATATATGTTTATTTCCATATGGGTGAAAAAGTTGAATAGAAGAGCAAATATAATATGCCACCTGCACTTTTAGATAAGAGAAGTTTTTATTTCAAAAAGAAATACACTTAGATTTGAGTGTGTATAAACAAAGGTTATTTTTAGAATCACATTATATAGAGGTTTGCTATCTTCTCAAAAATATCACAGTATTATTGACCTACTTGCTCCACCTGAGGGGCTCTGTCCTTCCTACAAGTAGTTTATTTACCATAATGTCCATTGTTAAAAAATGTGGTCATACAAAAATTTTTGCTGGAAGATTTTGAGTTTTAATTTTTTAAAATTTCTCTCTGCTATTAACTCCTTATTCTTACATTTTTTATCCTATACTCCCTATAGTTTTATTCTCTATTACATTGTCTTCATTGGAATTCTTTGGATTTTATGTAGTATTTTTGGTTGAATTATATAGCTGTGTATATTATATATAAATATATATAACACTCTTCATATGGGAGTGACTTAATAATTGAAGCATATGAAGTTGAACCATTTCATGTATAAATGTACAAAAACCTCAGATAAAAGTTTTGAGGATATAGGTGTCAACTGGTCAATTGAATGTCTTACTTATTATGTCTAGTATAGTTCTCTGAATGGGCTTCCCTCATAGCTCAGTTGGTAAAGAATCTCCCTGCAAAGCAGGAGACCCCAATTCGATTTCTGGGTCTGGAAGATCTGCTAGAGAAGGGATAGGCTACCCATTCCGGTATTCTTGGGCTTCCCTTGTGGCTCAGCTGGTAAAGAATCTGCCTGCAATCCAAGAGACCTGGGTTCAATCTCTGGGTTGGGAAGATCCCATGAAGAAGGGAAAGACTACCCACTCAAGTATTCTGGCCTGGAAAGAGACAGACACAACTGAGTGACTTTGACTTTCACAGTTCTCTGAAGGATATTTAAAAGACCTTTGTTGAACTGAATCTACTAGAAACACAATATGGTACTAAGAAAAAATATTTTTTCAAATTCTTTTTTCTGAAGAATAGCATATGTAGAATATATTGCTCTCCTTGCTTTTATCTGTAACTATTACATGAGAAGGCAATGGCAACCCACTTCAGTACTCTTGCCTGGAAAATCCCATGGAAGGAGGAGCCTAGTAGGCTGTAGTCCATGGGGTCGCTAAGAGTTGGACTCAACTGGGCGACTTCACTTTCACTTTTCAGTTTCATGCATTGGAGAAGGCAATGGCAACCCACTCCAGTGTTCTTGACTGGAGAATCCCAGGGACGGGGGAGCCTGGTGGGCTGCCGTCTATGGGGTTGCTCAGAGTCGGACACGACTGAAGCGACTTAGCAGCAGCAGCGCATTACATAAGGATACTTTTTTTCAAACACACAACTTTAAACTTGAATTTTTATCCTTATATATAAAATGTGTATGTACAATAGGTATTCCATCTCAATCATCACCAACTATTTTTAAGAGCTATGAGGTTCATTTACTTATTGAAGAACATTTGCTGAGTTTGCATGAAGTGTCAATAACACTTTCAGGATCTGGGTACCCAGTGATGAATAAAAAAATGTTTCTCTTTTATTTTGGGATTTGCATTCTAATGTAGGGCATCAATATCTAGAAAGAAATTCATGGAGTATTAACTGACTGTCATAAAATTGTAGTGGAGTGGTGCATGTATGACTGAATAATTAGTTAGGTGGACAATGGGGCCTCTCTGAGAGGCTACTTCTATTTTTCTTTTTAAATTTTTATTGGAGTATAGTTGATTTACACTGTTGTGTCAGTTTCTGCTGTACACCATAGTGAATCTGTTATGCATAAACATGTATCCACTGCTTTTTAGACTCTTTTCCCATATAGACCATTACAGAGTATTGAGTAGAGTTCCTTGTGCTATAGAGTAGGCCCTTATTAGTTATCTATTCTATATACAGTTGTGTGTATATGTTAATCCCAGTCTTCTAATTTATCCATCCCCACCTTTATCCCCTGGTAACCATGAATTTGTTTTCTACATCTATGATTCTACTTCTGTTTTGTAGATAAGTTCATTTGTACCCTTTTTTAGATTCCATATATTAGTGATATCATATGATACTAATCTTTCTCTTTCTGATTTACTTCACTCAGTATGACAATCTCTAGGCCCATCCATGTTTCTGCAAATGGCATTATTTCATTCTTTTTTATGACTAAAGAATACTCCATTGCATATGTGTACCACATCTTCTTTATAGGGTAATTCAGATTTAAAAAGGTAATTTTGACTCTCTTCATAGACTTTTAAGTATAAAAAAAGGACTAAATATGGTACCATTCAGGCTTCTACTCTGGAAGTTTTAAAAGTTTGCTTTATTTTAATCAGCTTCTCATAAATCCAAATAAATGTTTATTAAATTGATATTAGATGCTATTTCTTATTAACTGGATGTTTGAACCAAAATTCATAGGTGAATTTTATAATTGAATTCTGCCTTTATTTCATTTTTTTCCCAATTTCTTCACCTTCTCTTCATTATTCTTTGTCCATCCTCATTTTATTCTTCAGAATGACACTGTCTTACATTCTTCAGGGTCTGGTTACTAGACATTTTAAAGTATCTTTAAATTTAAAAAAGGTAACTCATTATTGAGATTATGTATAAACAGGGCATTAGGGCTTTTTTTTGCCTTTTTTCTTTTTATCAGACTTGATTCAGTACAATTCAACCTAGTAAGATGTGGATGGGTTAAATTAATGTGACCTGTATAGATTACCCTAGAATATAGACATAAAATTATATACTTAATTATTGCTGAATTATAGAGATGGATAAAGCCATTAGTATATTAGTACTTTGGTATGTCATAACTCAAGAACAAATGTAATCTAAAGATCTTACACAAATACACAAGGAAGGACACGTTTACTGAGAAGAATTTGGTTTAGCTGATATTAAAGTGTGGCTAAGCAGTCACTTGCACAGCAAAACTTGAATTTCTACCTGTAATAACAATTTCATTCATTTCCATCCCACAGTTTTTACTATATTTTCTTGATTTAGGAAGGCATTTTCTATCTTCAAAATTTCCCTGTATAACATTTTTCCTAGAAGCTAAGCTTCACAAGGGATCATATTTGTACATATATTGTTCTAATGATTACTAACACCTAGCACACTTCACATAAAGGCATTTTCTACTTGTATGAGTGTTTTCTTTTTAAATAATGGAATATATAAACAATATGTAAAGAAATAAATACATTTTAGTCCAATCATTACAACTATGCTCTCATCTTTGTAGAAATAATACCTCTAAAAGGATAAAAGACACCCTAGACACATTTGTTCTGCTTCACAAATTTGTCAGAAGTTCTGAATATATGTATAAAGAAAATATTGATAAAAGAAAAACAAGCAAGAGCTGTAGGATTGAGTAGGCTCACATATTTTTCTATCTGATGTACAAATTTGTCATATATTTAGTCCAAAATGAATTATACTTTTTAAGAAAAATTCATTCAGTTAGCAAAGGTTTTTTAAAACCTTAAAACAGTGACGTCTGCTTTATATACTTACTTACCTGGTCCCCACTACAAGAAATATCAGATATTTGTAAAATAGTTAGCTAAATCATTTTTATTTTGATCATAAATGATTCATTCAATGCAATAATAATTTTATAGATTTAAGGAAGCATGTGGTTTTCCAGAGGTTTTAATTTTTTTAATCAACATTTGGAAGTTTTGGATATCGGTATCGAGTATGTGCTATTGATGAAATGAAATGTCCTTTATAAAGGGGAAAGTCTTGTTTCTATAATTTACATTTTGTTGTGCTTCTGAGAATAATTTGGTATCAGATTTCTAAAATTATCAATGTTTTTTAAAGCTTCAAGGCCAGTCTTGCTTTGCATTTATTATTCTAAATCCCTTTGTGATATACCCTCAGGCAGGCGTGTCATTTATTTGTACAACATACGCATGACAGATAAAGGACATTGGTTGTATAATATTTAGACTTTACCAATTTTCAAAATATAAAAATTTTAGTGATCATTTCACAGAAATCTAAGTATATATATATGTCTATATAAAACATAGATATGTAACCTATATTAAAGTATTTACATATTATATAATGAAGTATACATTGAAATGTATTATGTTGCAAGTCAAAGTACATTTCTTATCTATATTACTGATGCTGAAAAGGCTCTATATGAACAAAAAGGGAGTGCTACATCTCTAGTTGAACTCTAAAGCTTATTTTTTTTATTTTATAACATGTATTTTGCTTAATTAGGTTAGATAGTCACATTTACTGTAGGTAGATTTAATGTCAAATAATAATATGACATTGAACATTAGATTTATGGGGCATTTTACATGTGAACTTTAAGAGGAGATCAAATAAGCCATAAAATAAAATACTACATATTTTATTACTTGTAATTACTTAAAAAATTAACCAAGAAGAATGCAAATTGCTCATTGGTATTAACTGCTGAGCTAACAAAAATAATAAAGTATTAGTTAGAGGACAATTTAAAGCTATCTAAATATAAAGTTTAAGCTGGAAATAGAGTGACATTTTCAAATACATGATGTATCTACACAACACATTCTGGCAAGCACTGTATTAATGCATAAGTCCACAGGCAGCAGTTACTTGACACCTAGTTTCCCACATTTATCATATGAAAAAACTGCTGATCAGATTTCAGTTTTTCACCCATACACACAAATGCAGATATTGATTGTCATCCAAAGCAGCATCTTGGAAAAGATAGGTCACTGGTTTTCCCCAAGGAAAGATTTCATTAAAACATTTATTTTAAATTCTTACTTTTGGATTCTGTTTTGACATAGCTGTCCTATACAGTTTGAATCAAAAGCTATATTTTTATATTGTTAGACTGCCAGCTTTAGTTTGACATACTGATGTAGTTCAATCCTCTCAATGAATGAATAGATGGAGAAAGCATTCTGAAATTCAACAGTATTGATAAAAGCACTATACAAGTGTAAATGGTTGACATATGATATACTGCTCTTGAAATTTCATCAATATTATTTCTTCAGCATATATCAGTAATAAGAATTTAAAATCAAATATATTAGTGAATAGTGGAACAAATTATATGAACCAATGGTAATTATCTTTTGAAGACTAAATGCCTGGGGAGTCTAAAATGGGGCTTTCCCAAGGAACTTACAATATACATGTGAATTCAAGACACACAAAAAGCTAAATAGCAGTATGATTGATACATAAAAATTGAATATGAAGAAATGTGAAACATTGCATGCCTATACATCATTAATCAGCAAAAGAAAGGGCCAGAACTTTAGCATTAAGGGTTCAGATTTGTCTAGAAGATGTGGCCTAAAAATTTTAAATAGTGGATAAATTGAGCCCAATCTGCAGGAAAGGATGGTTTGGTTGGGTAGAAAATAGTAGGGTGTCATCTCAGGAGATTAAAAAATCTGACAGCAAATGATTGATGAGCACTTGGGCATGTGTGCTTATATCCACACTTAGGAAAGCATGATGAACTGTAGGGATGAGGCAAGACCCTTCTTTTCCCAGTGTGCTGCAAATAATGGACAAAATCCAGGTGTCAATAAGAAGTTGAAGAACATATTGCCTCTAACTCTAAGTAAATATAAGATGCTTTATGTTTTAACTCCAGGTTGTGAAGGAAGCATATGTTCCAAACATTTTGAATGTTGAGGGAATATAGTCAGTTTCTTAGGCAATTATTTTGTACAATTTGTGTGATTCTTAAACATATATCCAGTAGTAAGAAACAGAAAAGCACCTAAGATACAATAGCAAGCTACTATCCAGAGTACAAGACTACCCTTGTGTTCTTTCTTCCTCTTCTCATTTCTGATGGATAGCTGAGGATAGGCAGTGAAGAGAGTAACTACAAAAGAGACTGTGACCAGAGAATGAGTAAGTCTGATTCATCAGATTCTGTCTCCATTCTCTAAAAGTGATTCATTCATTCTCTTGACCAAAGACAAGGATCTTAGTATGTGAACTGCATTTATAAAGATTTGAAAATGCCTACATACATATTTCTGCCATAAATTAAACTTGCCTTTCAATAATCTAGGATGTCACCTGATGGAAATAATCAGTGTGTCTTTGTTGATATTAGTATATAGGATTTGTCTGGATACTTTTAGCCTTCCTTGGTGTTTCAGACAATAAAGAATCTGCTTGGAATGCAGGAAACCCAGGTTTGATCCCTGTGTTGGAAAGATCTCCTGTAGAAGGAAATGTCTACCTACTCCAGCATTCTTGCCTAGAGAATTTTGAGGCTAAAGGTCATTAAATGGGAAACTTTAATCTCTCAGCCAAAACAGACTGACCCACAAAGTATGGAACAACTGTATTCAAAGCCAAAGGGCATGAAGTTACACATAGATAGATGGAACAAGAAAGAAAAAGAAGTAATAGTGGGGATTAGAACTTGGATACAACAGCTACTTATAGGTAAGGAATTTTGTCCATCACTCAGACAAGCCTCCTTGAATGGCTTGTGACTTGTGCTTAATTACCCCAATAAGATGGTAGGCACTGAGAGAGGGCATCTGAGGGCAGACTAAAACCACAATCACAGAAAACTAACCAATCTAATCACATGGACCACAGCCTTGTCTAACTCCATGAAACTAAGCCATGCTGTGTAGGGCCACCCAAGATGGACGGTTCATGGTGGAGGGTTCTGACAAACTGTGGTCCACTGGAGAAGGGAATGGCAAACCACGTCAGTAATCTTGCCCTGAGAACCCCATGAACAGTATGAAAGGCAAAAAGATAGGACACTGAAAGATGAACTCCCCAGTTGGGTAGGTGCCCAACATGCTACTGGGGATCAGTAGATCACAGATTTCCACTGGAGATCAGTGGAGAAATAACTCCAGAAAGAATGAAGAGATGGAGCGAAAGCAAAGCCAAAACAAAACAAAAACACCCAGTTGTGGATGTGACTGGTGATAGAAGCAAGGTCTGATTCTTTAAAAGCAATATTGCATAGGAACCTGGAATGTTAGGTCCATGAATCAAGGCAAATTGGAAGTGGACAAACAGGAGGTGGCAAGAGTAAACATTGACATTTTAGAAATCAGTGAACTAAAATGGATTAGAATGGAGGGATTTAACTCAAGTAACCATTATATCTACTACTGTGGGCAAGAATCCCTTAGAAGAAATGGGGTACCCATCATAGTCAACAAAAGAGTCTCAAATGCAGTACTTGGATGCAATCTCAAAAAATACAGAATGATCTCTGTTCGTTTCCAAGGCAAACAATTCAATATCACAGTAATCCAAGTCTATGCCCCAACCAGTAATGCTGAAGAAGCTGAAGTTGAATTGTTCTATGAAGACCTACAAGACCTTTTAGAACTAACACCCAAAAAATATGTCCTTTTCATTATAGGGAACTGGAATGCAAAAGTAGGAAGTCAAGAAATACCTGGACTAACAGGCAAATTTGGCCTTGGAGTACAGAATGAAGCAGGGCAAAGGCTAATAAGGTTTTGCCAATAAAACACACTGGTCATAGCAAACACCCTCTTCCAACAACACAAGAGAAGACTCTATACATGGACATCATCAGATGGTCAACACTGAAATGATATTGAGTATATTCTTTGGAGCCAAATATGGAGAAGCTCTATATAGTCATCAAACACAAGACTGGGAGCTGACTGTGGCTCAGATCATGAACTCCTTATTGCCAAATTCAGACTCGAATTGAAGAAGTAGGGAAAACCACTAGACCATTCAGGTATGACCTAAATCAAATCCCTTACAACTATACAGTGGAAGTGAGAAATAGATTTAAGGGACTAGATCTGATAGACAGAGTGCCTGAATACCTATGAAAGGAGGTTCATGACATTATACAGGAGACAAGGATCAAGACCATCCCCAAGAAAAAGAAATGCAAAAAAGAAACATGGCTGTCTGAGGATGCCTTACAAATAGCTGTGAAAAGAAGAGAAGTGAAAAGCAAAGGAGAAAAGGAAAGTTATACCCATTTGAATGCAGAGTTCCAAAGAATAGCAAGCAGAGATAAGAAAGCCTTCCTCAGTGATCAATGCAAAGAAATAGAGGAAAACAATAGAATTGAAAGACTTGGGATCTCTTCAAGAAAATTAGAGATACCAATGGAACATTTCATGCAAAGATGGGCTCAATAAAGAACAGAAACTATGGACCTCACAGAAGCAGGAGATATTAAGAAGAGATGGTAAGAATATACATAAAAAACTGTACAAAAAGATCTTCAGGACACAGATAATCATGATGGTGTGATGACTCACCCAGAACCAGACATCCTGGAATGTGAATTCAAGTGGGCCTTAGGAAGCATCACTACGAACAAAGCTAGTGGAAGTGATGGAATTCCAGTTGAGCTATTTCAAATCCTAAAAGATGATGCTGTGAAACTGCTGCACTCAGTATGGCAGCAAATGTGGAAAACTCAGCAGTGGCCACAGGACTGGAAACAGTCAGTTTTCATTCCAATCCCAAAGAAAGGCAATGCCAAAGAATACTCAAACTACCACACAATTGCACTCATCTCACATGCTAGCAAAGAAATGCTCAAAGTTCTCCAAGCCAGGCTTCAACGATACTGTGAACTTCCAGATGTTCAGGCTGGTTTTAGAAAATGGGTATAACTTTCCTTTTTTCCTTTGCTTTTCACTTCTCTTCTTTTCACAGCTATTTGTAAGGCATCCGCAGACAGCCATGTTTCTTTTTTGCATTTCTTTTTCTTGGGGATGGTCTTGATCCTTGTCTCCTGTATAATGTCATGAACCTCCTTCCATAGGTACTCAGGCACTCTGTCTATCAGATCTAGTCCCTTAAATCTACTTCTCACTTCCACTGTATAGTTGTAAGGGATTTGATTTAGGTCATACCTGAACATCCAGATGTTCAGGCTGGTTTTAGAAAAGTCAAAGGAACCAGAAATCAAATTGCCAACATCTGCTGGATCATTGAAAAGCAAGAGAGTTCCAGAGAAGCATCTATTTCTGCTATATTGACTATGGCAAAGCCTTTGTGTGAACCACAATAAACTGTGGAAATTCTGAAAGAGATGGGAATACCAGACCACCTGACCTGCCTCTTGAGAAATCTGTATGCCGGTCAGGATGCAATAGTTAGAACTGGACATGTAATAACAGATTGGTTCCAAACAGGGAAAGGAGTATGTCAAGGCTGTATATTGTCACCCTGCTTATTTAACTTATATGCAGAGTACATCGTGAGAAACACTGGGCTGGAGGAAGCACAAGGTGAGTCAAGATTGCTGGGAGAAATATCAATAACCTCAGATATGCAGATTACACCACCCTTATGGCAGAAACTGAAGAAGAAGTAAAGGGCCTCTTGATGAAGGTGAAAGAGGAGAGTGAAAAAGTTGGCTTAAAGCTCAACATTCAGAAGACTAAGATCATGGCATTCGGTCCCATCACTTCATGGCAAATAGTTGGGGAAACAGTGGAAACAGTGACAGACTTTATCTTTTGGGGCTCCAAAATCACTGCAGATGGTGACTGAAGCCATGAAATTAAAAGATGCTTACTCCTTGGAAGAAAAGTTATGACCACTCTAGACAGAATATTAAAAAGCAGAGACATTACTTTGCCAACAAAAATATGTCTAGTCAAAGCTATGATTTTTCCAGTAGTCATGTATGGATGTGAGAGTTGAAGTATAAAGAAATCTGAGTGCCGAAGAATTGCTGCTTTTGAACTGTGGTATTGGAGAAGATGCTTGAGAGTCCCTTGGACTGCAAGGAGATCCAACAAATTCATCTTAAAGACAATCAGTCCTGAATGTTCATTGGAAGGACTGATGCTGAAGCTGAAACTCCAAAACTGGCCACCTGATACGAAGAACTTTTCATTGGAAAATAGCCTGATGCTGGGAAAGATTGAAGGTGGGAGGAGAAGAGGCCAACAGAGAATGACATGGTTTGATGTCGACACCGACTCAATGAACATGAGTTTGGGTAAACCCTGGAAGTTGGTGACGGACAGGGAGGCCTGGCATGCTGCAGTCCATGGGGTCGCAAAGAGTCGGAAACAACTGAGTGATTGAACTGAACTCAACAGTGGAATGTTCATTCAACAATTACTTGTCGAATTGAGCATTGAAATCAAAGGGAAAAATGTAGGCAAAACATATGGAAATTCATCCATTAAAATGAATAAACAGATAAATTAGCCATTTAAATAGGTTAAAGTATTTTTAATTGAGCATTTTGAGTATTTTGGTTAAATAGTCAAGTTGATATGGCAGGAAATACAGTCAGAGTTTTAGAAAATAGTAGTGAATCCTTCTCAAAATTGGTCAAATTTCAGAGGAACAGTTATTTTGTCTATCCAGTTGTGAAAAGAAAAACTGATGATGATCTAGAAGTATCTGATTTTTAAAATCTCTGCATTTGTGGCATAGTAATACTATTAATTATATTTTTAATCATGGTCCCACCCTAATTATGATAAAGCGATTTCATTTCTAGAATAATTAAATGATTTTAAAGAAAAGGGAGACTATAGCTTAACTATAGACATGATACATTGCCAAATAAAGCGTAAGTCCTATGAAAAATAGGAAAAACAAATTTGTAGTCCAGATTTATACATATCACATGTATATACGTGTTATATATGAGTAATAAGAAGTATGTATAAGAAATAATCCTTTAAAGAAACAAAAATAATATAGAATTAGAAATCAGAACCATCATTATGATACTTTATATCTTTTTTATGATATTCATTACAACATTGTAAGTTTTATAACTTGATAATTTAATTATATAAGAATGATTGGTTTAAATTCATTGAATGTTTGAGGTTCATTTTAGTGTCTGAGATCCATTTTTTCCCCTGCGTTTACGCATAGAGTAATTTCTGAACATGGCAACAAGAGCTGTGCCTTTTCTTAGTTACTTAACTAAATAAAGGACAGTGGGTTTCCTGGACTGTGATGGAGAATGTGGTGAAATGAGAATTGGAACTCAGTTGAGGGTTTTTAAACCCAAAGAATAGACAATGTTACCATTTAATCAAGTTTTGGATTTTAATCAGTTTGGGGATAGGGACACAAACTCCTCTGTTTGCTGTTCCATGTCTTTAAACAGTCTCATGAGAGGAAATCATCAAAGTGTATTCTGTAAATGTGGAATTAACAAGGCGAAACTAAAGACACTTAGGTTTGCATCATGAATTGTGGCTTTTGACTAAATTGTCTAGACTAAGCTTTCTGATTATCTAGAAACTTAACCTTTTTCATTTCCCAGTTGGAATTGTTGGTTTAGCTTTGTCAACAAATCTAATGCCAATCAAATAAAGGTGCAAATTCAGGTGAAAAAAAATAATAAAAAGAATATGATGACAGAAAATCCCATGTATATAAACATTTGGAATTCCATATTAATGAAAATTCAATCTAAAACGAATCCATTTAAGTATTTATGTCAACTTTATCTATGCAGAAATCTAATTTTCTATGTAAAAATAAAGTGATTATGGAAAATTATACCACTTTGGAGACCTAAGAGTTTTTTAATTTTGAAAAAAAAAAAAAAGGAGTGTGAAGCAGATTTTTCTCATGTCACTTTTTATAAAGCAGGAAAGCATTAATCTTCCCTTATTTTTATTGAAATAAGAGTGTTTAATAGCACTTCTCTGAAATTTGTACAATTTCCACATTTACGTAATTTGACTAGTTTTTCTTACATGCAATTAACTTTTATGCTCCAGAAAGATTCAATTATGATGGCTGTAAATATCAAAAATTAACTGTCAATTGGTACTTAGAATCACATTCTAATTGATACTTCAGTCGGGTACCTATTATTTGACAAAAAAAGGCTTTTTACATTTGCATTTGAATTAGTGTGTAATAAACAGCAGAAAGCATTCACATCCTTACGGGTTCTGTGAGCCTATTAGGATAAACTAATTAGGTAATGTTTATGTAACATATATACACATACTAATTCTTGTACCTTAAAGAGTTTCATAATAGTAAAGTTCTAGTGTTAAATGTCATAAATTTTTATCAAATGATCAAAAGTAATATGTTTATTATCTTATGTCTATTTTAAGACTGAGAGTAAAAGTCCCTTGACTCATTCTGTAAGTGGGATAACATGATTTATGATGTAAAGTAATGAGGCAATCTGTTTTGCAAAATTGGGTAAACACTTTTGAAATAGAATACAATTTAGTGTGTTAAGATGTTTCCCTGTTCCTGAGGTGTCTGCACGTGGAGTATTGGCTCTGATCATAAATGTTGTTTGTTTGGAAAATTTAGCAGTTTGCTCCGGGATTATCAGAGTGAGTTGATGAGGTTAACCAGATTCCTAAGGACAATTTATTTTAATTCAGGAAAATATTTTATTATATACAGTACCTTTTGGTTTTTAAATGTTTCTTGAAAAAAATATCAAATTGCTAGGAATCATAGCAAAAATACTTGAATATTTTCATTCATCCTTAAGTGGAATATGGGAAGTTATCCCTGCTTCTTCATCTGTCCATGGTGGCAGGTAAGACACAAATGGCTCTGAGAACAATGTTGGACAAACATGTTTGTTCTTGTTCTATAGCTTTTCTATTTCACAACTTATGTATACACTCCTCTATTTGTATAACCAGTTTCATGAAGTTTACATTTATAATGTTATATTATTTGAAGTAGAATACAATTTAGAGTGGCCACTCTCCATTACATAGAGTGAGACACAACTACCTAAGCTAAATCCAAATATAAAATCAGTTGCTAGAGAACTTTTATTTCATATATCTTCTCTGTGTTGGTATATTAGAAGTTCCGTCTATATACAGTAGAAGTTTAACTTTATCCATGAGTTTTGTGGTGCATCTCAGTTTGAACTTGCAGCTGTCTCCTTTCTAATTAAACCCATAAAAGAAATAAGTATTTTCCTAACTTTGATCTAAGAACACTTACTTATAACAAAGATTTCAATAATATTTAGCAAAATGAGAAAAAGATGATTTTTCCTAAAGCTAAGTATATTTAGAGCTTCCCTCATGGCTCAGATGGTAAAGAATCTGCCTGCAATGAGGGAGACCTGGGTTTAGTTCCTGGTTTGGGAAGATCTCCTGAAGGAAGGCATGACAACCCACTTGAGTATTCTTGCCTGGAGAATCTCAATGGACAGAGGAGCCTGGAAGGCTACAATCAATGGGGTCTCAAAGAGTCGGACATAACTGAGTGATGAAGCACAAGTATATTTAACTTATTTTTGGAATTATGTTGCTTCTACTTCATTGAATAGATATTTATGATAAACATAAATAATAGCAAATATCATTTTTATTAGTAACCTTGGAAGAATGAAATGCTTGCAATATTCTATGAGTGACATCACTTCCTTTCTTCCCCTAAGTGCACTATAGGATTGATGAAAAGTTCTGATTCTCTAAAGGCTGTTAAGTGGAAATAGGGCTGTCCTAAGGGTTTAGGGATGTGTGTAAATGACTTACAGGGCAGACTTACACTACTAGATATAATGGAATCATTCCCTGGAAGCAAGTTTAGGAAATTTATCAGAGTGCCCAAATCCTAGCCTTAGGTAAGCAAGGTTTTTAAAACTTAGTAAGATGTTTTTAAAATTGGGGGGAAAGAAAATGTAGCAAGAGCCTCAGTTTGCGCCTAAGAGAGAACTCTGCAGAAGTGAATTTGCCTGGTGGCCTGTACTCCAAGAGGCTTCCCAGGTGGTGCAGTGCTAAAGAATCTGCCTGCCAATGCAGGAGATGCAAGAGATGTGGGTCCAATCCCTGGGTCAGTAAGATCCCCTGGAGTAGGAAATAGCAACCCACTCCAGTATTCTTGCCTGCCTGATTCCATGGACTAAGGAGCCTGGTGAGTTACAGTCTGTGGGTTTACAAAGGACTGGACACAATTGTGTGTATTCATACACTGATGCTCCAAGGTTTCCAAATGCATATTTGCTTGGGGCTAAGGAACCTATTGAGAAAAGAATTCATACTCTATCTACTGCTCATGACAAGATTGGTTGGAACACTTGACACAATTTAAGTGATGTCTTAAAGAACATATTTCAAAAGCTTAGTAATTTTCTGTAAGCTTTATTACTACTTTTATATTGTGTATTTAACAGTGTGAAAATAAAGCCAAAATTTCCAAATATTCTGCTTTATTAATTTAATGAAATTGTTTTTGTTACTTGCATGTATGCGTAAAGTAAGTCGCTTTAGTCATGTCTGATTCTTTGCGACCCTATTGACTGTTTCCCACGAGATTCCTCTGTCCATAGGATTCTCCAGGCAGATTTTAATTTTCTTCCATTTTATACTGTAAAATGGTACACAAGGCTTATGTATGTTTAATCCATCTTTTAATTATATATGTGTGTGTGTTTAGTCACTAAATCCTATTCAACTCTTTTGTGATCCCATGGACTGTAGCCCACCAGGCTCCACTGTCCATGAAATTTCCCAGGCAAGAATACTGGAGTGGGTTGCCATTTCCTTCTCCAGGGGATCTTCCTGACCCAGGGATTGAACCCACAGGTCCTGGCACATCCCCTGCATCGTAGGTAGATTCTTTACCTCTGAGCTACTGGAGAAGTCCATGTCAAAATTGTATAGACGTATTCCTTATATGGTAATTGACTCTCATGTGGGCTTCAATCCTCGCCCTACCATGTACACATTGTATGAGTACATGGAGCCTCCTAAACCTTTATGTCCCTCTTCTTGTGTGAGATCCAGTTTTAATACTACATACCACTTAGTTTTATAATTGGGATTATATGATAGCATCCACATTGGTTCTTACATCAATGTGTGGCACATCAAAGAAAGACAATTCAAGTTAACCATTTTTATTAATAGTTATAGCATTTTGTATTATGGAAAAATCTGAGCTTATCTTGAGTTTTGTACTTGGGTAAGTAACCACTTATTTTTCTGCTAGCATGCTTGTTAAACCTTCATTTTAGTCAACATTATCCCCTAAGATGTGCTTCTTTTTTTTTTTTAAACTAACGTTTTGTATAATGTTATACTTCTTTTCTGATTGTAGGCTCAAGTTGTTTTTAATTTTTAAAAGTTTACTTAATTATTTCTTTACACATTACTTCTGTTCTAAGGGTCTAGCTTCTTTATAAAAATCTCTGTAATATTTTACATCTGTATATCTCCATAGTATCTATCATCCTTAATACTTTTTATTTCTCCTTTTTTATTCTATTCTTAATGTTCTCCAATATATATGCAGTATATTTCTTCTACTCCAACCTTATTTTCTTCTCAACCATTTTAGTAATTTGTTTTCTTTCCATAGAGCCTTTCAGTTATTACTACCTCAAGGTATCAATAGCTCTTAATAGTATTTTTTATAGGAGAAGTGCATGACAAAGGGAGAATTCCTATCAGACAGAGATGTAAAGGCCTTCTTCTTAAAAAAAAAAAAAGACTATTTGAGGTTGAGATAGAGTATCTTGGCACTGTGGTCTTTGTACTTTCCTATTTTCTTTTAGGAAGATAAATGAAATTACTTTCCATAAATAATGGGATAATACATTTGATCTCCTACACTAAACCCATCTCTTCTTCATGCGTGTGTTTTCCTTTCTAGGAAGGTAATTTTTGTTCATTCTATTCTGGTCTTTTCCTGCATTACATTTCAGAACAGCAAACATCAATCAGGAAAGGAGAAGTATGTAATTTAGAATAGGATCCTATCAGAAGGTAAGGGGAAGCTTTTTAGACACTGGAAAGAGGAGTCAGGGAATGATAGAGGGATATTACACTTGAAAAGGACATCTTTTGATCTGAATCTCAAAAGGTGCTGAGAAAGGGAAAGTAGGCAGTTTCCAAAGGAAAGGAAAAGGCAGAGGAATCTTGTGCTTTGGCACAAATAGTAGGAAAGATGGGTTAGTACATTTAGACAGGGAGTAGATCCCTGAAGTGGCAAATAGAAAATAGGAGTATATAGAATGTCTCAAGTGCACACCTTCCCAGAGGTAGTGGAGGATATCAGAGAATTGGCTGGTGTGTTTAACTGGAACTTTCTTGTAATGAAGGTAAGACTGAGCATACACAGAGTGCTGTATGGCTGACTGTTCATTTGGAGGCCTATAGTTAGAATGTACATTGATCTAACATTTAATGGGCATTGAATGGACGTCAAGGGCTCTGCGGTAAGATGACTGCAGAAGCAGGACTTACAGCGCAGGAAGAGGTAGTTGTACAAACTTCCAGAATGCCTGCAATAGAACCAGAGTTACATCAGCTATGGAAGTGGTACCTCACAGCTCAAGACAAAGAACAGCATGCAGACCAAAGCCCTGGAATATTTATCCAAAGAAGTTGCATGTATTGTGAACTTGAACTTTTCAAGTTATCTTTAAGAAAAGTGAGGATTATGCAAATAAAATACACTACTTTTAGCAAGGGAAAAATGATAGTGTCTAAATTTTGTCCCATAGGGATTCTAATTCTCTTGTTATATTCTGTGCTTCTTTGTTTTGTGTTCACTGTTTCTACTACCACCTGACCTGCCTCTTGAGAAATCTGTATGCCGGTCAGGAAGCAGCAGTTTGAAATGGACATGGAACAACAGACTGGTTCCAAATAGGAAAAGGAGTACGTCAAGGCTGTATATTGTCACCCTGCTTATTTAACTTATATGTAGAGTACATCATGAGAAACGCTGGGCTGGAGGAAGCACAAGGTGGAATCAAGACTGCTGGGAGAAATATCAGTAACCTCAGATATACAGATGACACCACACTTATGGCAGAAACTGAAGAAGAACTAAAGAGCCTCTTGATGAAAGTGAAAGAAGAAAGTGAAAAAGTTGGCTTAAAACTCAACATTCAGAAAACTAAGATCACTTCATGGCAAATAGACGGGGAAACAGTGGAAACAGTGACAGACTTTATTTTCTTGGGCTCCAAAACACTGCAGATGTTAACTGCAGCCATGAAATTAAGAAACACTTATTCCTTGGAAGAAAAGTTATGACCAGCCTAGACAGCATATTAAAAAGTAGAGACATTACTTTGCCAACAAAGGTCCATCTAGTCAAGGCTATGGTTTTTCCAGTGGTCATGTATGGATGTGAGAGTTGGACTATAAAGAAAGCTGAGTGCTGAAGAATTGATGCTTTTGAACTGTGGTGTTGGAGAAGACTCTTGGGAGTCCCTTGGACTGCAAGGAGATCCAACCAGTCCATCCTAAAGGAAATCAGTCCTGAATGTTCATTGGAAGGACTGATGTTGAAGCTGAAACTTGAATACTTTGGCCACCTGATGTGAAGAGCTGACTTATTGGAAAAGACCCTGATGCTTGGAAAAAATGGAGGAGAAGGGGCCAACAGAGGATGAGATGTTTGGATTTCATCACTGACTCAATGGACATGAGTTTGAGTAAACTTCAGGAGTTGGTGATGGATAGGGAGGCCTGGCGTGCTGCAGTCCATGGGGTTGCAAAGAGTTGGACATAACTGAGTGACTGAACTGAACTGTCTCTACTTTTACTTCTAATTCAGTATTGTTTCTCTGAATTTTTTTTTTTTTTGTCTTTTCAAAGAGCCTACTTACTTTTCTGGATCCTGGAGAGGCTATTCCAAAGGTAAAACATATGGGCTGGTTAAGTCACACATTCAGAGGCATTGCTTCTTGGAGTCTTGAAGTTGTTGTTTCCTTCACCTTCTACAGAAATAAACAATGCCAAGTATTCAATGAATTTTTTGGAATAAATATTTAAGGGACTATACAACATTTATTTATTATTTTTAAGGAGTCTGGCTATTGCTAAAAATGAGTCAGAGGAAAAGACAGAATTGCCTCAAAAGAATTGAGGCAATCAGTTTGAAGGCATATGGCATAGTTCTTTTGGTGCTATTAACATAAATCCCATCAAAACACAATGGGAAGCCAGTGGAGACACTAGTCATGCAGTCAAGTAGTTGATTGACAGCCCCTGCCAGGTGGACTGGGCTGATAGACAAGGCCATGTTTTCATTGAGTAACCACACATCCTCCTGGCTGGTATCTGTGGTTCTGTTGTAGAGACACTTCCCAGGATAAAGAGGTTGTGGGGCTAATATCAGTCCCCAAGGAAGGGTCATGTTGGAGAGTTCTGACAAATCGTGCTCCACTGAAGAAGGGAATGGCAAACCATTTCGGTATTCTTGCCTTGAGAACCCCATGAACAACATGAAAAGGCAAAAAATATGACACTGAAAGATGAAATCCCCAGGTCGGTAGGTGCCCAATATACTACTGGAGAAGAGTGGAGAAATAATTCCAGAAAGAATGAAGAGTAGGAGCCAAAGTGAAAGCAATACCCATTGTCAATGTGAACTAAAGATAGAAGTAAATTCTGACACTGTAAAGAACAATATTGCATAAGAACCTGGAATGTTAGGTGCATGAATCAAGGCAAATTGGAAGTGGTGAAACAGGAGATGGCAAGAGTGAACATTGACATTTTAGGAATCTGTGAACTAAAATGGACCAGAATGGGCAAATTTAACTCAGATGACCATTCTATCTACTACTGTAGGCAAAAATTCCTTTGAAGAGTAATAGCCCGCATAGTCAACAAAATAGTTCGAAATGCAGTTCTTGGGTACAATCTCAAAAAGCAACAGAATGATCTCTGTTCGTTTCCAAGGCGAATGATTCAATATCACAGTAATCCAAGTCTATGCCCCAACCATTAATGCTGAAGAATTTGAAATTGAATGATTCTATGATGACCTACAAGACCTTCTAGAACTAACACCAAAAAACGATGTCTTCATCATAGGGGACATGAATGCAAAAGTAGGCAGTCAAGAGATCCCTAGAATAACAGAAAAGGTTGGCCTTGGAGTACAAAATGAAGCAAGGCAAAGGCTAACAGAGTTTTGCCAAGAGAACACACTGGTAATAGCAAATACCCTCTTCCAACAGCACAAGAGAAGACTCTACACATGGACATCCCCAGATGTTCAATGCCAAAAACAGATTGATTATGTTCTTTGCAGCCAAAGATGGAGAAGCTCTCTACAGTCAGCAAACACACAACTGGGAACTGAGTGTGGCTCAGATCATGAACTTCGTATTGCAAAATTCAGACTTAAGTTGAAGAAAGTAGGGAAAACCATTAGACCATTCAGGTATGACCTAAATCAAATCCCTTACGGCATACAGTGGTATTGAGAAATAGATTGAAGGGATTAGACCTGACAGACAGAGTGCCTGAAGAACTATGGACAGATTCATGAAATCGTACAGTAGGCAGTGATCAAGACTATCCCCAAGAAAAAGAAATGCAAAAAGGCAAAATGGTTGTCTGAGATGGCCTTACAAATATCTGAGAAAAGAAGAGAAGCTAAAGGCAAAGGTGAAAATGAAAGATATATCCATCTGAATGCAGAGTCCCAAAGAATAGCAAGGAGAGGTAAGAAAGCCTTCCTCAGTGATCAATGCAAAGAAAAGGAGGGAAAAAATGGAATGGGAAAGACTAGAGATCTCTTCAAAAAAAGCAGAGATACCAAGGGAAAATTTCATGCAAAGATGAGCACAATAAAGGATGGAAATGGCATGGACCTAACAGAAGCGGAAAATATTAAGAAAAGGTGGCAAGAATACACAGAGGAACTACACAAAAAAGATCTTCATGACCCAGATAACCTCGATGGTGTAATCACTAACCTAGAGCCAGTCATCTTGGAATGCGAAGTCAAGTAGGCCTTAGAAATCATCACTATGAACAAAGCTAGTGGAGGTGATGAAATTCCAGCTGAGCTATTTCAAATCCTAAAAGATGATGCTGTGAAAGTGCTGCACTCAGTATGGCAGCAAATGTGGAAAACTCAGCAGTGGACATAGGACTAGAAAAGATCAGTTTTAATTCCAATCCCAAAGAAAGACAATACCAAATAATGTTCAAACTATAGCACTATGACACTCATCTCACATGTTAGCAAAGTAATGCCCAAAATTCTGCGAGCAAAACCTCAACAGTAGGTGAACTGAGAACTTGCAGATGTTCAAGCTGGATTTAGAAAAGGCAGAGGAACCAGAGATCAAATTTCTAACATCCACTGGATCATTGAAAAAGCAAGAGCGTTCCAAAAAACCATCTACCTCTGCTTTATTGACTATGCCAAAGCCTTTGACTGTGTGGATCACAATAAACTGTGGAAAATTCTGAAAGACATGGGAATACCAGACCACCTGACCTGCCTCTTGAGAAACCTGTATGCAGGTCAGGAAGCAACAGTTAGAACTGGACATGGAACAACAGACTGGTTCCAAATAGGAAAAGGAGTATGTATATTGTCCGTATATTGTCAAGTCTGTATATTGTCACCCTGCTTATTTAACTTATATGCAGAGTACATTATGTACAATGCTGGGCTGGATGAAGCACAAGCTGGAATCAAGATTGCCGGGAGAAATATCAATAACCTCAGATATGCAGGTGACACCATCCTTACGCTGAAAGCAAAGAGTAACTGAAGAGCCTCTTGATGAAAGTGAAAGAGAGTCAAAAATTGGCTTAAAACTCGACATTCAGAAAACTAAGATCATGGTATCTGGTCCTATCACTTCATGGCAAATAGATGAGGAAACAATGGAAACAGTGACAGACTTTATTTTCTTGGGTTCCAAAATCACTATGGATGGTGACCACAGCCAAGAAATTCAAAGACTTTTGCTCCTTGGAAGATAAACTATGACCAACCTACACAGCATATTAAAAATAGAGACGTTAATTTGCTGACAAATGTCTGTGTAGTCAAAGGTATGGTTTTTCCAGTTGTTATGTATGGATGTGAGAGTTGGACCATGAAGACTGCGCATTCGAAAGTTGGTGCTTTTAAAACTGTGGTGTTGCAGAAGACTCTTGAGAGTCCGTTGGACTGCATGGAGATCAAACCAGTCAATGCTAAAGAGTATCAGTCCTGAATATTCATTGGAATATTCATTGGAAACTTCACTGATGCTGAAGCTGAAACTCTAATACTTTGGCCACCTGATGCGAAGAATTGACTCATTTGAAAAGACCCTGATGCTGGGAAAGATTGAGGGCAGGAGAAGAAAGGGATGACAGAGGATGAGATGGTTGGATGGCATCATTGACTCATTGGACATGAGTTTGAGCAAGCGCCAGGAGTTGGTGATGGACAGAGAAGCCTGGAGTGCTGCAGTCCATGGGTTCAGATACGAGTGAACAACTGTACTGATTGGTTGCCAGAGTTGTATAAGACTTAGTGACTAAACAATAAAAATCATATTACTAGCACTAAGATGAGACATTGTTCTTTTTTTAAATTTTTTTTTCTAATTTTAGAGGTCAGAGATCAGAGATAACCTGAGAGATCATTTGCTCTTAGCACAAGGTTAGTAGTCTAAGAAGAATGATGACTCTAGCCACAGAAAAAATTTAGTTAATAGTGACAGTGAGGAAAATCTTTGTTGTCCATGCTAACTAGGAATTAGGGAAAAATAAGGTTTGCTCACTGAGGATTGGGAATGGTAGATATAAATAACTTGTTTTTCACTTTAATATGAAATACTTTAACTAGAAGAGATTATTACTGCCTATAACTCCATACAAAATTCAAGTTAAAATAATGTTGGTTAATTTATGAAGGCCTGAGTTAAGCATAATTTAATCACAGTGCTTCTTCTTTGTTATTTCAGTAAAATAAATCGTACTGTTAAGTATTTGGTTGTAGTCCCCAAACTTGAAACTTTGAACTCTTATTAAAAACACACTCCCACACACACACAGTTATTGGCAGCAAAAGACGACCACAGAAAAATTTACTGCTTTACTTGTATCATGTCTTAGTCTGTCCAACTACTCACCATTACAATGTACTAGCATAGTCACGTGAGCTTAAGCGCTCTCAGTTAACAAATCATGAACCCGTCTATTATCATTTTTTCGCCAAGTTATATAAAAAGTCTTTTTTTCTAAACCATCTTGAATTGCATTCTATCTTAATTTACTAAGGATTATTGGACTTTTGAGTAGAGGTAGAAGATTCTTCAGATAATTTGAGATACAGACAAGAATTTTATATAATTTAAAAATTAATTTTCATTTAAAACTTTTTAAGTTCCTCTAAACATGTGTGTTCAAAAGAAACAAAAACCTCTTACTCCTTCAGGTGTTCCTGTGAGACCAGTTGCAATTTTCACTTTAATTTTGACTGGAAATATCAATAGTGTGTTTTTTTTTTTCCAAGTATAACCTTTAGTTTCAAGTAGAAATTGGGGCGGAGGGTAGGTATCAAAAGGAATGAAAGTAAACCTAAGACTATCACTTTATTATTATATTTTATTTTTTTAATATTCTTTTTTAAAAAAATATTAATTTATTTATTTTAATTGGAGGCTAATTACTTTACAACATTGTATTGGTTTTGCCATACATCAACATGAATCTACCACAGGTATACACGTGTTCCCCATCCTGAACCCCTCTCCCTCCTCCCTCCCCGTACCATCCCTCTGGGTCATCCCAGTGCACCAGCCCCAAGCATCACTATCACTTTAAAAAATATTTAGCTTAGGATCAAGTTTGGGTGATGATTTTTTTGAAATAAGATTCTTCTTTTTTTTTTTTTTTTCTGAAGTGCACAATCCTTTAGCTGCAGCAGGGGGACACCAAGGAGGCATCTATCTTCTCTTCTCTCTCCCTTGCTCTCATTTCTGGAAGCACAGCAGATAACATCACAATTACGGAATGAAGGAAAGTGAGTCCTCGGACACCAGTATCCTTCCCACTGTTTGGCCATGTATCAGTTCAGCTGTTTCCAAGGCAGAGTATGCTCCCTTAAAAAAGATTAAGTGCTGGATATGGGAGCAACTTTCAACTTCCATGTAACCAGATGCAGTAAATCACACACAAAACAGCTCTCATTTTTTTCTCTTTTCATTCTTATCAAAATCCTTATATTTTTCCTTCTGTCTCATCTTACCACTGGAGCATAGTTTCTTAGTCATTCTTTCTTCTGCCCCACCATCCGTAATCAATAATGATTAAACATCAGTATGTAGCTGACAGTGTACTTGGTGGTAGATTACATAGTGAAGGAACAAGGGAGAGTCACTTGATTCAAAGAGCACATATTTTAAGTTTAAAGTAGAAAGTCAAGGGCAATTAATTACAAAGTAATTTGTGGCTCTGTTTTTATATAGTCTCTGTTATCGATTAAGAGACCAGTGCAGATTATTGTTAATGTCATGTGAAAGTTTTCTTTCACTGTACTGAGTCTCTTTTCATACATTAACCTTGCTTACCTGCATATGTGCAAGGGGACTATATGTTCATCTTATTGCAGCTACCCCATGGTAGATATGATATAGGGCAAAGGCATATATTCATGTTCGCTATTAAAGTTGTGTTTCAATTGTTTTATATCACAAAATCAAGCTCCATATTTATGCCTTTCAGTGCCTAAGGAAAAGAAGTAATTTTTAATTTAGTCCTTTGAAATTACAGTTTTTCTTAGATTAATTCATGGTTATAAAATCTGACTAATCCTTCTTTGAGAGTGCATTTGCTGGTTCCATCAATCTTGGTTGGAGTAGAACGCATATTGTAAGGCTCAAGATCTTTAGAAAACTATTCTCATATCCTAAACCATATGTCTGAAGCACAAACACATATACAATCTATTAATTCTTCACTTGCAATGTGATAGCTTCCTGTTACCAAGTATTTGCTGTGTAGTTACTGGGTAGTAAGAAAAGATTAAGTGTTCTTGTTCTATGGAGAAACTGTGGAAATAACTATAACTCTATAGTTTAGCTGAGGTACCAGTGATTCAAGGAACTATCCCTTTCATCTTGTTTCTCTCTTATCCCTGTGGAGAAAAGTAAACTAAAATGATGTGATTGCTTTGGTTATCTTTGATTTGTATTTTATGAAAAGGATATTTTATATATGAAATTCTATGTGATTTTTGTTTAAGCACCAAGTCTTGTCCTTCAATGTTGTAATTTTTTCAATATACTTTCAGGAAGGAATCTGTCTTCCTGAGTCTCTGAGGTATGGAATTCATGAAAACTAAGCTTGATTTTAAAGGGGTTTTAATTTCCTTCAGTTACAGTAAAATGGATCATCTTATCATTGTGAACCTTTTTCTGTGTTTCCATACAAATATATATGCTTAATAATTTATTAAACTAATCATTTCATTTATCTAGAGCAAAAAACCTGCTAAAGTGAGGGAAAAAATAAGATAAAATCTCAATTAGATCTGAAAAGCAAAGTCTATTATTTAATTAATTGCATTTTAAAGTATTTAATACAACCTAATTTTTTAACCTCACCAATATATGAATATACTTTCAGTGATTTAATTATGCAATTAAAACATTTTAAACATTTTTACTTAAAGTTAAAGATATTGGCTCAGGTATGATAAACCTGAAATCAGCATAATCCTTCAAAATACTTTCAAAGCAGAATGTAATTGATGTGTTCAAACTTATTTTTATATCTTTAATACTTTTAGGCAAATTAACTTTTATCAGTCTTTAGAGAAAGTTAAAATTTACACTGGTGAAATGTTTTATTTAAGTAAAAGAGTGCATGCCCATTGGCTGAGTGGGGATATTATGGTGATGGGGTTGCATGGTACTGGACTATCAGTTCAGTTCAGTTCAGTCACTTAGTTGTGTCCGACTCTTTGCGACTCCTTGGACTGCAGCACACCAGACTTCCCTGTCCACCCCTAACTCCTGGAGCCTATTCAAACTCATTCAACTCAGATTGGAATTAAAACCGACATTTTCCAGTCCTGTGGCCACTGCTGAGTTTTCCACATTTGCTGCCATATTGAGTGCAGCACTTTCATAGCATCATATTCTAGGATTTGAAATAGCTCAACTGGAATTCCATCACCTCACTAGCTTTGTTCGTAGTGATGCTTCCTAAGGCCCACTTAACTTCGCATTCCAGGATGGAAGGGACTATACAGAAACATATGCATAATAAAGTTAAAGTCTCTCCATTTTCAATCACTCATTCTCCTTGATTAAACATTGTTAGCAGTTTGCTTATATATCATTTTAGATATACATCTTTCAAAATTAAACATTCATATACACATTAAACCAATGATAACATGCTATAATTTTTTATTCTGTTGTGGGTATATTTTCTTCACTTGCTATTCTGGTCATGTCCATCATCATATGTCCCAAGTTTGAATACCAACCAATATGCTTAATAGATGTTTGATTTAGATAAGTTTCTTTGTCTCTCTAAATGTTGATCTCCTGGTTTGTATGTAGGGTAAGAATTCAGAGAAAGAAGAAATCATTCTGGGATGACTTAATGAGGAGAACTTTCACTTTATATGTGGGGTGAGTATTCATCCTCATTTTTGCCTCTTGCCCAAAGTAATTATCAATAGTGCCCCTTTTTACTCTCAGAGAATCCCAGGGACGGCGGAGCCTGGTGGGCTGCCGTCTGTGGGGTCGCACAGAGTCGGACACGACTGAAGCAACTTATTAGTAGTAGTAGTTACTCTCAGAAATGTTCTGGCTTAAACATTAAATTATATGACCATACTTACAGGGCTGTAGAGAAGATTAAATAAAATAGTGTCTTGTGTGTTGTAGGAGTTCTATATATTCAACTTATGAGTATATTAGATATACAGTCATATATATATTTAAGTCAGCATATACAGAAATTACTTTAGTGTTTTCACCTTCATTTACATTTTTTACAATTAAACAATATAAGTTTTATGTTAAATAAATATGTACACATGCACAAATTCAGAATTATTACAGGTCTGCTTAGATTTTAAATCTGGACCACATATCTCAGGTTCAAAACCAACACTATGGTATAATTAAAATACACTTCATAATATTGATTGGACAAGTTTTATCATCTAGTTGAAATATGGCAAAATTTGAACAGAAGCCACTCTTGAAGCTGACATGAAGTGATTGCACTTTTCATATTGTACATAAATATAGTGTAAAAACAGGAGGATTTTCATTGGCTTATATAGTCAAAGTATGTGCATTGTAAGTTTTAGAGAATCTAGAGATTGTTCTGAACTGTGACTTTTTCACTGATAACTTTCTAATAAAGTGGGAAAAGATTGCAGCATGGAAAAAAGAAAAGTCAAAATAATAAAAATAAATTGATTTAGTTTAGGTTGGTAGATTAAACTCATAAAAATGAGGAAAACAAAAAAAAACCAATTTGGTCTATTGGGCAAAGCAGAAATAAGCGATATTTTATGGCAATTAAGCACTTAAACATTAACCAACAATTTAACTAAAAATTTGATTGAATTTTAGTGTAAGGTGAGGAGTAGGAGAAGTCTGAGGTAGAGATATAAGAGATTTATATTCTCAACTGTTAAAACACAAAGTCAATAGATAGTGTTTAAAGTAAATAAGTAAAAACAGCTTCAGTCGTGTCCAACTCTGTGCGACCCCATAGACGGCAGCCCACCAGGCTCCCCCGTCCCTGGGATTCTCCAGGCAAGAACACTGGAGTGGGTTGCCATTTCCTTCTCCAATGCATGAAAGTGAAAAGTACAAGTGAAGTCGCTCAGTCATGTCCGACTCTTAGTGACCCCAAGGACTGCAGCCCACCAGGCTCCTCCGTCCATGGGATTTTCCAGGCAAGAGTGCTGGAGTGGGGTGCCATCGCCTTCTCCGAAGTAAAAACACAGCAGTGTAATACTACGTTTGTTAAATATCAGAAGAAAATATTTCAAAAATTGAAAGTCATAATCTATTTTCAAGGTAGAAAAATGATATATTTTATTTTAAGCATATTGTTGCTCTTAGATTATTAATATTCATATACTATTTAAAAGTAAAAGTGAAGTATGATATAAAAAGGAAAGCCAAACTAAAATTTTGAGAAATACTTAGTTCTTAGTTTTTCTGTTGTAGACTTTTGAAGAAAGTGAGGTTTAAATTGAACCTGGGGAAAACACTGGGCCCTGATTCTTCATACAATTTTTTTTTTTTTTTTGTCTGACTCTTTTTTTCTTTTAATATATTTTATTTTATTTTTTAAATTTACAATATTGTATTGGTTTTGCCATATATCAACATGAATCCTCCACAGGTATACACGTGTTCCCCGTCCTGAACCCTCCTCCCTCCCCATACCATCCCTCTGGGTCATCCCAGTGCACCAGCCCCAAGCATCCAGTATCATGCATTGAACCTGGACTGGCGACTTGTTTCATATATGATATTATACATGTTTCAAAGCCATTCTCCCAAATCATCCCACCCTGTCCCTCTCCCACAGAGTCCAAAAGACTGTTCTATGCATCAGTGTCTCTTTTGCTGTCTCGTATACAGGGTTATTGTTACCATCTTTCTAAATTCCATATATATGCATATATATATATATATATACACAATCTTGAGTAAAAGGTTTGAGACTTTACTTACAGATAAAAATTAGTGATAAAAAGAATATTTGTTATTTGAAACATCTTTTTAAAAAAGAAATTCTTCAAAATCACAAAATAACTTAAGGTCATGGATTTCAATTCATAGTATAGTCCATTACTTCAAATGGAAACAAATTAGTATTCATGTGTCTATAACAATAACTCTACACGTTAAGTCAATACATAACAGGTTTGACTATCTAGAGCTTTGGAATGTATTCTATAAAACAGTTCCTTGTTTTGTACATGTTATAATCTTCAGAGTTAAACTTTTGTAAGAACAAAGTATTTTTAGGTCACAGTAGTAAGCAAAATGAAACACATCTAGTACATGACAATTTTTCTTGATATAATAGGTCAGGATCAGGCAAGCTGCAACCATATCAGCCCAAAGAGAGATTTATCTTTAGACAGAGAAGCTGATGGGGTGACCTGCATCAAATCAATCTTTATATCAGATCCTTTCTATCAAAATGATGGAACATTAAAGTAATATACTGCACGTTATTGTATTCAACTTTTAACCTTTGCATTATTATCCGGGATTAAATTGTAATTATCATTATCCTCCTACTTATCCTTACTTATCCTTAACTCTTTCTTCTAATGACTCCTTAAGCTCTCTTATCCTGCCAAACAATTTTAAAGTTTGTTGTTTAGTCAGCTTCTTTGTAACTTTGAATGTCCACTTCTTCTTATAAATGTCATTAACATGCAATTTCTGCCCTGGTATAAATGAGGTCTGTCAAACAATAAGTATGCAGGGTGTTAAAGGAAAGGAAAGTCTAGTGGTTTACTACTGATATTCCACTCAGAGAATTTGAGGGAATATCCAATCTCCCACAGATTTTTGTTACTGTAATTTTATTTACAATGTATATTCCATATTCAGAATGCTACACCCGTAATACTAATATTTGATTCACTATCCAATTTTTCAAATGTAAATATACTTCAAGAGTCAGAAATAATTTTATTGTTAAAAAGAATAGAGATTTAACTTATAAGATGGGTATTTAATGTAGTTTTTTGGATAGACTCTGTTCTTTATTCTCAGTTTTGCTGTTCTAGTTTAGATGGTCAGGAAATCATTTATACTAGATAAAACTGTTGAAGTAATTCAGTTAATAAGAAGAAAGAAAAGCAAATATTTTTATGTAAAATTTTTTATTACCTTTTGAAGATATCAAAGCAATTTTAGTTGTTAAATCATCACCATATTGTTGGAACTAGATGAAAAACTTTTTTTTTTTCTGCTCAAAAATCAATGCAGATGGTGACTGCAGCCATGAAATTAAAAGATGCTTACTCCTTGGAAGAAAAGCTATGACCAGCCTAGGCAGCATATTAAAAAGCAGAGACATTACTTTGCCAACAAAGGTCCGTCTAGTCAAAGCTGATTTTTCCAGTAGTCATGTATGGATGTGAGAGTTGGACTATAAAGAAAGCTAAGCGCTGAAGTACTGATGCTTTTGAACTATGGTGTTTGTGAAGACTCTTGAGAGTCCCTTGGACTGCAAGGAGATTTAACTTAGGGAAGTTTCTTAGGGGAGTGTTGATTCTAGAGATATCACTCACACACACACACACACACACACACACACACACACACAATGTTAAGACTGGAGCATTTTGTAATCCCAGAAAGTAATTTCAGTGAGGGTAAGGGGGTTTATTGAAAAGACACAGAAGTCAACCTGAAAATAGCCCCAATATCCAAAACAAACAATTTGAGCAGCAAAAATACAATGGTAATATTGAATTGTAACATAAAGAAAACTAGATATTCATATGTCCAAACCAATGTAAGCAAATGATCAAATGGTGGAGAAGGGACAGTTTTTGTTTGTGAAAGATTTCCAATTAATGAATTCAGAAGGAACAAGGGAAATAGGAAAACATTAGAACATCACAGTGATAACTACTATGAACAAAAAGCACTGACCATTCTGGAAACTAAGGAGAAACAGGACATGTTTCAGAAAGAGTATATTTTTGTAGTCTCAAAACATATTTCCCAATGAATGTTATTTACAAAAAATTAAATTGTAACTTTACCACGATGATGCCTGACAGAAACGATCTTAACCAAGTAATTAAGGTTAATATTACTTCCCTTGTGGCTCAGCTGGTAAACAATCCACCTGCAATGCAAGAGACCTGGGTTCGAGCCCTGGACTGGGAAGATCCCCTGGAGAAGGGAAAGGCTACCCACTCCATTACTCTGGCCTGGAGAATTCTATGGACTGTATAGTCCTTGGGGTCGCAAAGAATCAGACATGACTAAGCGACTTTCACTTTCACTTCACTTTTATTACTACTAATAAAATATCTCATGTATGTATTAACTTCAATTCACTGAGGGTGTGGTGTTCTTTTCCCAAATCCATAACTTCAATCTAATCATGAGAAAACATCAGAAAAACCTAAATTGAGGAGCATTATATATAAATATACCTGATCTGAGTCTGAAAGTTCTAAGGTCATAAAAATCAAGGAAAGACTTAGTTGTCACATATTTGAGAAAAAGCAAGAAGACACTTCAGAGGAATGTAATGTAGGATCTTGGATTGACTTCTTAAACAGAAAAAAATGTATATATGTCAGTGAAGAAACTAGTGGAATCTGATCTATGTGTACATTAGTCCCTCCTTATCCTTGTTTTCACAGAAGGCAATGGCACCCCACTCCAGTACTGTTGCCTGGAAAATCCCATGGATGGAGGAGCCTGGTAGGCTGCAGTCCATGGGGTTGCTAAGAGTCAGACACGACTGAGCGACTTCATTTTCACTTTCCACTTTCATGCATTGGAGAAGGAAATGACAACCCACTCCAGTGTTCTTGTCTGGAGAATCCCATGGACGGAGAAGCCTGGTAGGCTGCAGTCCATGGGGTCGCACAGAGTCGGACACAACTGAAGCGACTTAGCAGCAGCAGCAGCAGCATCCTTGTTTTCACTGTTTGTGGTTTCAGCCAGCCACTGGTAACAGTGGTCTGAAAATATTATATAAGAAATTTAATATTTTATTCCTAAGTTTTAAATTTGTTCACCGTTCTGAGTAGCTTGATGAAACCTCGTGCAATCCTGTTTGGGGTGTGAATCATCTCTTTGCCTCACGCATCTGCTTACAGTCACTTAGCAACCATCTTGATTTTCTGAATCACTGTCTTGGTGATGGTGACACAATGGTTGTGTTCAGATAACCCTTATTTTCAAAAGTAGCAAGCTGGCAGTTTAGATACGCCAAAGAGAAGCCGTTAGGTGCTTCCTTTAAGTGAAAAGGTGAACGTTAATGACCTAATAAGGAAAGAAAAAAAAATTGTATGCTGAGGTTACTAAGATCTATGGTAAGAATGAATCTTCTATTGGTGAAATTGTGAAGAAGGAAAAATAAATTTGTGCTAGTTTTACTGCTGCACCTCAAACTGCAAAAGTTATAGTCATGGAAAGTGATTAGTGCTTAGTTAACATGGAAAAGGCATTAAATTTGTGTAATAAGATATTTTGAGAGAGATATCATTTTCATGTAACTTTTATTGCAATATAATTCTTCCATTTTTATTACTTATTGTTGTTCATCTCTTACTGTGCCTAATTTATAAATTAAATTTCACCATAGGTACATATGCCTTGGAAAAAACATAGTACGTATAGAGTTCAGCAGTATTCATAGATCCAGGTATCCACTGGAGGTCTTGGAATTTAGTTAATAGTATTGTTTCAGTGTTAATTTCTAATTTTAATAATTTTACTAGGGTATGTAAAGTATGAATGTTGGTGAGAAAGGAGTATGAGGAATCTCTTTACAACTGTTGCAACTAAAAGTATTCCAAACTTTGAAGTTAAAATATTGTTTCTCAGTCATAGAATTCACTTTTAAATAATCTTCCAGAAACTGCTGTGTGCTCTTCCACTGTACAGGGTACTCTAGATTAAACATGTTAAGACAATAATAGACTGCTGGTAAAGTGCAGTACATTTAAGGGATATCTTTAAATTTATGTAATAGTTTTGGAGACTTTAAAATCTTAATAACAATTTTTCATATAATTCGGGCCATGTTTATGTTGACTATTAAAATCCTGAGTTTATATCCATATATAGGGATATGTTATGATTATTGCATGATACTGAAGATCTAGTCATGCTGTAGTTGATGAATATTGGATTTGAAGTCAGCAACTTAGTTTGATTCCTAAGTTTGCTGCAGATACTAGTTATGTAAACTGGGGTATGATTTTGTTTTAATGAGTTTTAAATTCATACTAAGTTTTAAATTTTTCTTTAACAATTAGAGGTAATTATAATTATCTTTCTTGGTCAACATTTAAAGATTTATGAAAAATAGGAAATTTTATCCTAATTATTATATAATATTTCTTAAAATACGGAAATTTTAGAAATATAGAAAAAAAGATTATTTATTTTGTCTTTATGCCTATGCATGTATTTACATAATAATAATCATTCTACATAAATGATGTCATTACTTTTTCGAGTTAACATTATGACAGGAAATTTTTCTGTGTTATTACAAATTATTTGCAATAAATATTTATGATATGTAATAGATACAATAGTTACTGGTACAATGACATATTCATATGTATGTATGTACATATATGTATGTGTGTGTTATACATAATATATGATATACAGCTTAGTAAAATATTTAGATGTTTTCAAACATTTTCTTATCTTATGAAATCCCTGAGGAAACCCATGTATTTTCTATATATACCTGGTTTATTTATTTTCTATTTGGAATTCATAAATCAAAGCATGTTGCAAGTTAGTTTCTCAAAAAGCTGACTTTGAGGCACGTTGCTGTCCAGTAAATTTCTCTGTAGGGGCAGGGCATGGAGTTAGATTAAAAGGAAAAACTGGGTTGTGGCACATTTTCAAAATGATCTCAGGCAACTTCTTGTCAATTGTGAAATTGAGGTGGCCCTTCAGAGTTGTCCTGAATTGGGGTGAGTTGTCATGCATTTGTGGCAAAGCACTGACTAAATTATTGGATATGAGGTGCCCAAGATGAGGGTGAGACCTGAGGGAAGAAAGCTTCTTCAATACACTTTATCCCAAAGAGGGCTGTCTGCTGGCAACACATTAGGAAGAGCTGAAGTGTAGGTTCTTTCCTGAGGGCATGGCACCCCAGCATTCATTCAATAGAAAGATTGTTCAAAATTCTTCATACATTCTAGTAAGTAGCTCTCCAAAACTATTGTTCAAATGCAGTTAGCACTGCTGTGTTAGTTAACAGATAAAAGTTGCTTTAAAATCGTTCACTTAACAAATTTTTGGTGTATTTAGTTTGTTTATGGAGTCTTACATAACATAAACATTAAAAAATATTGATTAATCCTCTTTATATATTTACTTTCCCTTGGGTTTTATGAAACATTTAAATATGCTTATATGTTTAAATATAGGAATATCTTAAAATTAAAAAAATATTCGACTGTATATTTAGTACTTTATAGTTTATTTCCATATATAACCTCACAAATGTGTGTAATATAATACAGAAAACATACTGTTCCTTTGTCTTTAAATAGGTGGTAATTTCATGAAAAATCAATCAAAGCTTTCCTTATTGATTTGAAATGCTACACTTTATTGCACAGTAAATTCACATATTCACATATTCTCTGTGCTTTCCATTGATCTATTTGCCTATGCCTCCATCAGTACCATACTTTTCATTAATAAAGATTTATAGTGCAAGTCCTTCTCCATTATTATTCTTTTTCTTCTCATTATTTTCTTGGCTATTTCACACTTTTTTCTGAGATGATATTTAGGATCAGTATGTCAAGTTGTGAAATAACCACACTACAAAAAAGCAAGCAAATCAAAAAGAGATTTTGGCTGGATTTTTATTGAATTCATATATTAATTTGGAAAGAATTGGCATCTTTACAGTACTGAGTCTTTTCCTCCAAAGACATGATGTCCATTTCATTTAATCAGATCTTTTTGTATGTTGTTATGGAATTTTCTAGCTGATTTGGTATTCACCTCACACAAAATGAAAGATACAATGAAATATCTGTATAAACTGATTCTGGGAAGAATTTGTGTCAGGATGACCTAGAATGCTTACAGTCAGTTTCTAACTATCCAAATTAGAACATCTATACCTTTGAATGTTTTTATAGACTCCTAAAATATAATGCTTATTTTGTTGCATCTTTTTGTTTTTGCTTGTATTTTGTATAATAGTCCTTGAATGCAGCAATATTTTGAAATCTTAAGTAGTGAACATTCACTATTTTAAATAAACTCAGAACAAATAATAGTCTATCAGTCCAAGGTTTATTTTATGTTACAATTTTCTTAGATGTTTCTTATTTATAGAGGTAATTCTTTAAAATGTTACCTCTCTACTACATCCCTTGCCTTTTCATATTAGTATAGATATCTTTTTCAATGTAAAGTTTAATGATCATTTATATTTTCTTCTAATGATTTATATTTTGATTCTTATGTCAAATTATTTAATATATTTTATGATTGCAGAGTCAATATGTTGTACAAATTTTAGAAAGTATAAGAAAGCCCTTGTTTCAAACTAAATTTTGCTAATAATAGCAAACTTGAGAAATCACTCTTTACAGAATTGAATAATTTTTCTCTATTATTTTATGCACATATTAGTAAGCTGGTATTTTTATACTTTTAATACATTTTCCCCCTAAAAGTATATTTCAGAAATTTTTATGACATTATTCTTTAGCTTGGTATTTTTAGTTGATATGTAGTATTTTACCATATATTGTCATAATTTATTGACATTGTCCACTAGATGTGGCTATTAGGTTGTTTTCAGTTTTTGTTCTTATAAAAATGCTGAATATAATCAAATGCTTATTGCCGTATTATCAATTCCCAACATTAAAATTACCAAAAAGAGAATATGTTTGTTTTGTGCTTTGGATGTATGTTGCCAAACTGTCCTCTGGAAATACAGTTTACAGTTGCATATGTTTGAACTCATCAAGTTCTACACTTAATGGGAATTTTTTTAGCAATGGGAGATAGCAGTGAATGAAACAGACATACATCCAGGACATCATGAAGCTTACATTTTAGCAAAGAGAAGACAAAATACTCCTGATAAATAAGATTTATTTATATATAAATTATATAATTGCTATAGACTGAAATGTGGGTGATAGTGGTTTAGTAGCTAAGTGGTATCTGACTTTTATGACCATGGACTATAGCCTGCAAGGCTCCTCTGTCTATAGGATTTCCCAGGCAAGAATACTGGAGTGGACGGCCATTTCCTTCTCCAGGGGATCTTCCCAACCCAGGAATTAAGCCCACATCTACTGCATTGGCAAGTGGATTTTTTTTTTTTTTTAACCACTGAGTCACCAAGGAAGTCATTCTCTTCCTATGAAGACACTAATTCCATAATGTGAATCCTCATGATCTCATCTGAACTTAAGTTACCTTAAGGACCCATCTCCAAATATTATCACACTGGGGCTTGGGGAGAGAATAAAAAGCAGAATTTTGGACTTGTTATATTTGATAGGGGATGGCAGAAGTTGAGATGTTTAGTTCAGTTCATTTGCTCAGTCATGTCCAACTCTTTGCAACTCCATGGACTGCAGCATGCCAAGCTTTCCTGTCCATCACCAACTCCCAGAGTTTACTCAAACTTATGTCCATTGAGTCAGTGATGCCATCCAACCATCTCATCCTCTGTCATCCCCTTCTCCCATCTTCAGTCTTTCCCAGCATCAGGGTCTTTTCCAGTGAGTCAGTTCTTCACATCAGGTAGCCAAAGTATTGGAGTTTCAGCTTCAGCATCTGTCCTTCCAATGAAGATTCAGAACTGATTTCCTTTAGGATGGACTGGTTGGATCTCCTTGCAGTCCAAGGGACTTCAAGAGTCTTCGCAAACACCACATTTCAAAAGCATCAGTTCTTTGGCGCTCGGCTTTCTTTATAATCCAACTCTCACATCCATACATGACTACTGGATAAACCATAGCCTTGACTAGACGGACCTTTGCTGGCAAAGTAATGTCTCTGCTTTTTAATATGCTGTCTAAGATGGTCATAGGTTTTCTTCCAAGGAGCAAGCGTCTTTTAATTTCATGGCTGCAGTCACCATCTGTGGTGATTTTGGAGCTCCCCAAAATAAAGTCTGTCACTGTTTCCATTGTTTCCCTATCTATTTGCCATGAAGTGATGGGACCAGATGCCAGCATCTTCTGAATGTCAAATTTTAAGCCAACTTTTTTACTCTCCTCTTTCACATTCATCAAGAGGCTCTTTAGTTCTTCTTTGCTTTCTGCCATAAGGGTGGTGTCATCTGCATATCTGAGGTTATTGATATTTCTCTCAGCAATCTTGATTCCTGCTTGTGCCTCATCCAACCCAGCATTTTGCATGATGTACTCTGTATATAAGTTAAACATGCAGGGTGACAATATACAGGCCTGATTTGGAACCAGTCTGTTGTTACATGTCCAGTTTTAACTGTTGCTTCTTGACCTGCATACAGATTTCTCAGAAGGCAGGTCAGGTTTGTTGTGATCCACACAGTCAAAGGCTTTGGCATGGTCAATAAAGCAAAAGTATATGTTTGTCTGGAACTCTCTTGCTTTTTTGATGATCCAGCATATGTTGGCAATTTGATCTCTCATTCTTCTGCTTTTTTAAAATCTTGAACATCTGGAAGTTCACAGTTCACGTAATGTTGAAACTTGGCTTGGAGAATTTTGAGCATTACTTTGCTAGTGTGTGAGATGAATGCAATTGTGTGGTAGTTTGAACATTCTTTGGCATTGCACTTCTTTGAGATTGAAATGAAAATTGACCTTTTCCAGTTAGATAGCATCATCGACTCAATGGACATAAATTTGAACCAATTCTGAGAGATAGTGGAGGACAGATGAGCATGGCATGCTGTAGTCCATGAGGTTGCAAAGAGTTGGACAACAACAACATTTGAAATGCTTATTGAACACGTAAGTAGAAAGGTTGGTTGGTAGTCGATATGTGAGTCTGGGAAATAATGAAATGCATAAGCTGGAAATCTCAGAATATAGATTTGGAAGCTAGGATACTTAGAAACATATATAGAGAGAATGCAGATAAAAAAGGAAAAATATTCCAGTGATTGAGCTCTGGTCTACCCTGATATTTCTAGGTTAGAAAGTTGAGACAGCAAAGCAAAAAAAGACTAAAAAGAGAAAGTCTAGGATAATGGTAGGAGTAAAACAAGTGACTAAAATGTCCCAGAAGCAAGTGAAAAGTATTCCAAAGAGGGATGATCAAATGCTGCCAACTGAGCAAGTTAAACGATCACTACATTTATTAGTCACTGGAGACATTCACTGGTGATAATGACAAGAGCAGTTTTAGAGGATTCGACATGGCAAATACTAAATGAGGTGGATTCTAGAAAAAAATGAAAGAATACATGTATAGACAATGCATTCAAGAAGTATTGCTGCAAAAGCATGTGATAAAGGCAATATTTAGAGAAAAATGTTTAAAAACTTAATTTCCCCTATTTATTTGCATATTTATTTATTCTTTGAGATGGAAGAAACTATAACAGAGTTTATATTTCAATGGTAATGATCCAATGGAGCCAGAAAGCTGATCTTGTAGGGGAGAAAAAAGGAGATTTCTAAATACTGTCCTCAAATAATTGAGGGAAATTAGCTGGGAGCACATACAATTTATCCAGAGAAATAAGGAGATAAGAATATAAGGGTTCTGATGAAATCAGTGTGTGAGTGTGATTGTTTCCCATATGTGACAATGTTGAGAATGATCTCTCTTTAAAAATAGTTAAAAACATCAAATCATCCAGTAGATAGAATGGGCCTTAGAACTGTCAAGTTGATGGACTTGGAATTTACCTCCAACTTTTGGCCAACAATTTAAGTTAATTGGCTCTCATAAAAAAAAAAAAAAATTAAATAGAAGAATGAAGGAAAGAGTGAAAATATTTGAAAAGTAGACCATTCAGTATTTTGTTTTGACATTCTCAGCTTTACATTTGGCTATTAGTTTCCCTAAGATTCCCACGTATCCATCTAAACTTGAGCTAATTTGTCTAGAACTTTATTCTTGAAATCATATAATAATTAAGTCACATAGGGGAGTATGTGTATATGTGTGTGCATGTGTGTGTGAGCAGGCATATGTGTGTGTGTGCATGCCCAAATGTTGGTTTACCTTTAAATGTTACGGTAACTTCTGTTTCTAACTATGACAGAAAAGAATATATAAAACTCACTGTCCTAATGGTAGCAATTGTAAAAACTATATTAAAATAATATTTTAAAAATCAGTGTGCAGACACAGAAAGCAACCAAAGCAGCCAGATTTTGATGGACACAATTTCTGCAAGAGAAGGAAACACTCTGAAGTAAGATCTTTATTTCCTTTTGAGGCATTTTGCTTATTCTCTAAATATAAGTACCAAACAGAAAACAGCATCCTAGAGCCTATGGCAGTCTCTGAAGGCAATGTAGGTAAAATGAGAGTTCAAGGCTGACAAAGCAACCAAGAGTCAGAATCTTGGAGAAAAAAAAAACTGCTGGGAAGTGTTATTTTTTCTGGCAATTTTTTTTTTCAATTTAATTTTAATTGGGTGAAAATTGCTTTACAATGTTGTGCTGGTTTCTGCCATCAGTTCAGTTCAGTGGCTCAGTCACGTCCGACTCTTTGCAAGCCCATGAACCGCAGCACGCCAGGCCTCCATGTCCATTACCAACTCTCAAAGTCCACTCAAACCCATATCCATCAAATTGATGCAACCATCTCATCCTCCATCGTCCCCTTCTCCTCCTGCCCTCAATCTTTCCCAGCATCAGAGTCTTTTCCAATGAGTCAGCTCTTCACATCAGGTGGCCAAATTATTAGAGTTTCAGCTTCAGCATCAGTCCTTCCAGTGAAGATTCAGAACTGATTCCCTTTAGGATGGACTGGTTGGATCTCCTTGCAGTCCAAGGGACTCTCAAGAGTCTTCTCCAACACCACAGTTCAAAAGCATCAATTCTTCGGCACTCAGCTTTCCTCATAGTCCAACTCTTACATCCATACATGACCACTGGAAAAACCATAGCCTTGACTAGACAGACCTTTGTTGGCAAGGTAATGTCTCTGCTCTTTAATATGCTGTCTATATTGGTCATAACTTTTCTTCTAATACAACAATGCAAATCAGTCATAGTTATGTATGTGTATATTATATATACATATACACACATATATATCTTCCTCTTGAGCCTCCCTCCCTCAATCCTACCCCTCTAGGTCATCACAGAGCCCCATTCTCGGCTCCCTGTGTTATATAGCAACTTCTTACCAGCTATCTGTTTTATGCGTTATATGTGTATATATGTCAATGCTACTTTCTCATGGGGGGGAAAGGAGAGAGTGGTATGAATGGAGAATGCAACTTCTCTTTAAAACATTTGTGGATTCTTAACTGCATAATCCCAAGGCAAGTTACTGAGAATCTGAGCAGAACATAGTTAATTAAAGGATAAAAAGTTAAGCAAAGAATATAAGAGATTTGGAGAGACAAAAGTTGGACCTTAGTATTTACCAATTACTAGGAGCCCTGGTAAGTGACCTTGACTTTCAGTTGAGATACCTTCACTGGTAATGCCCTAACAAGAAGAGAAATCTAGAAATATGCCAGTCCTCACAAAACAAGAGATCTAGCTAGAAGATATGCCCATATCCTATGCACTATCCAGAAGTAAACTGATTAAAAAAAAAAAAAAGCCAAAGGACAAATTATAAAATAAATCATAGATAAACAACATATTAACTTCAAGGAAAAAATAGTAAAATTAATGGGCAATTTTTAATCAGAAACCCTGGAAGATAGACAGCACAATGAGATCTTAAGGTGCTAAAATGATCGGCAAATTGAAATTCTTTATTCTTGGGGAGGGGGACCATGCTGCTTGGCTTGTAAGGTACTGCTTCCCTGACCAGGGATTGAACTCAGGCCCAACAGCAGTGAAAGTGCCAAGTCCTCAGAGAATGAATTTATGGTTGCTGGGGGGAGGGAGGTGAGAGAGGAATTCATGGAAGGGATAGTTAAGGAGTTTAAGACAGACATGTTCAGTTCAGTTCAGTTCAGTCACTCAGTCGTGTCCGACTCTTTGCGACCCCATGAACTGCAGCATGCTAGGCCTCCCTGTCCATCACCAACTCCCAGAGTTTACTCAAAATCATGTCCATTGAGTCAGTGATGCCATCCAACCATCTCATCCTCTGTCATCCCCTTCTCCTCCCCACTTCAGTCTTTCCCAGCATCAGGGTCTTTTCCAATGAGTCAGTTCTTCTCATCAAATGGCCAAAGTATTGGAGTTTCAGCTTCAGCATCAGTCATTCCAATGAAGATTCAGAACTGATTTCCTTTAGGATGGACTGGTTGGATCTCCTTGCAGTCCAAGGGACTCTCAAGAGTCTTCTCCAACACCACAGTTCAAAAGCATCAATTCTTTCTTGCTCAGGTTTCTTTATAGTCCAACTCTCACATCCAACACCTGACGACTGGAAAAACCATAGCCTTGACTAGACAGACCCTTGTTGGCAAAGTAATATCTCTGCTTTTTAATATGCTGTCTATGTTGGTCATAACGTTCTATCCAAGGAGCAAGCGTCTTTTAATTTCATGGCTGCAGTCACCATCTGCAGTGATTTTGGAGCCCCCCCAAAATAGTCTGACACTGTTTCCACTGTTTCCCCATCTATTTCCCATAAAGTGATGGGACCAGTTGCCATGATCTTAGTTTTCTGAATTTTGACATGTACATATTGCTATATTTAAAGTTAATAACCAATAATCAACAAGGATCTACTGTATAGCACATGGAACTCTACTCAAGGTTATGTGGCAGGCTGAATGGGATGGGAGTTTGGAGGAGAAGGGATACATGTATATGTGTGCCTGAGTCTCTTCACTCTTCACTTGAAACTGTCATCAGCATTAATAGGCTACACCCCAATAAAAAATTAAAAATTCTTTTAAAAAAAGAAAGAAATTGTCAAGTCCTAACCACTGGACTGCTAGGGAGTTCCCTGGCATGGAATTCTATACTCACTGAAAATCAATTTCAAGGATGAAGTGAAATAAAGGCATTCCTAGAAAAACAAAAATGAGGGGGAAATAGCAATACTAGTCTTTCACTAAAATAAATACTGCAAGTGTTTTCCAGGAAGATGGTATGATGATTTGAGATTGTTGTAGATTGTAAGATTGGCCAAAATTGGTACCCCTTCCTACATCCACCTCCTGCAATTTGTTGTTGCTGATCCTCCCATTAAGACTTGAGTCAATTTACTACCAGTTGAATTTATTTGCCAGGTTTTATGGATTGAATTATGTAACCCCTCCAAACTCATATACTGAAATCTTATCCACCAGTATCTTAGAATGTGACCTTATTTTGAGATAAGATTTTCATGTCAGTCATCAAGTTACCTTAAATAATTTGGCTAGTTTCCTTAAATAAAGGGGAATTTGTACATGAAGACATGTATAGAGGGAAGAAAATGTGAAGAAACACAGGAAGAAGATCCATGCTTCACTCAAAGCCGACAGAAAAAAGCAAAACCTGTCAACATGTTGATTTTGGACTTCTAGCCTTAGAACTGTGAGAAAATACATTTCTGTTGTTTAAGCTAGCCAGCCTGTGGTAGTTTGTTATAGCAGCACTAGCAAACTAACACACAGACATACTGCCTTAGCCACTGGAAATTGGCAAACATGATACAGAGGCTTAAAAAAAGCTATAAATTGCTCTAGCCACTCTTTGGAACTCTGAAACCAGCATTTGAAAAATGATGAGCCAATGTAGTGGAGGATGAACTACCACATGGAATAAAGTTCCTGCTGAAATAAATCATAGACCATTGAGCCTACCAGCTACCTGACATGTGAAGCAGGCCATTCTAGATCCTGCAATCAGCTGGCCTGCAACTGACCACAGAAACATGAGAGAACCTAGCTGTCAGCTGAGCCAGGCCACAATCAGGCTGATACATGGAAACTTAGGCCCAACAGAGCAATTGTTTTAAGCCAACCTCTGTAATTTGAGGTTGTCTGTTCTAAAGCAAAATCTAAGAGGTACACAGATAGAAGAAAATTCAGGAAAGGAATAAGACTCCTGGGAAAGGTAAATATATGAGTAAATACAACTTAATTTTGTCTCTCTAAAAATAATAATGCTTTGTGTGGTTGTCAAACAGAGTAAAATATGAAAATAGCCTCAAAGTGTCATGATTATAAATAAAAGTTAAGTGTTATAAGGCACTTGCCTTTATCAATTTTGTATTTATTATGTATTTAGGAAGATTTTCTCTATAATAACATAAATATTTGTTTTCTTGTGTTGCTACTTATTTATGTAATTATGGAGAAAGTATGTATATTTCTTGCTAGTATTTCTATTTTAATACTTGTTTTTTCAAATTCAATATTTTTTTTCAGTTAACTAAAACTTATTTTGGGGAATGATATAAAATACAAATTGATGCTGATTTTTTTTTCCCAAATAGCTAACCAATTGCCCTGATAGATTTTAAAATATCCGTCTTTTTAAATGTACTTAAGATTTCCATTTTTCATATACTAAATTTTATATGTATCAGTGGGAGTTCATTTAAAAATACTCCTTTTCTTTCATTTCCCAAAATAAGTTATTATGTCCTAATAGTAATATTGCACAATTTTCATCAAATTTTCCCATGAACTTTAGAATTCTCACTGATATCATTTAGGGACAGACCCTCATTATTTCAGGCTTCGTTTGTGGCTCAGCTGGTAAAGAGTCTGTCTGCAATGTGGGAGACCTGGGTTTGATTCCTGAGTTGGGACCATCCCCTGGAGAAGGGAGTGGCTACCCACTCCAGTATTCTGTCATGGAGAATTCCATGGACTGTTTATAGTCCACGGGGTCACAAAGAGTCGGACACGACCGAGAGACTTTCACTTTCCCTTTCTCATATTTTCTAACTGATCCTCCTATTAACATAATACTAAAATAAAATATTCTTTCCCTTTTTATGCTGACTCTCAGGTTGTTCTAGATCATTGATTAGGCATACCCTTCAAATTCTTGAAGTGCTTTCATAAATTTTTTTTCTTAGTTTACCTTTTGGAGACAATTTGTCTGGATCGCTTACTTTTCTATATGTCTTCTGAACAGAGGGTTGACAGCTTTTGTTCTAGGCTGTCTTTTCAAGAATATTTGTACAACAAACAACCTTGAAAGATACAGCCTTTTATCTCCTTGTAGGCAAAGGTAGATTTGTTTGTAGTCCAGGATAATAAAGATGATGTCTCCCTCTGGGGCAAAGATAGGGCAGAGTTTCTTAAGGTTGGGATTTCCTAGGTTCAGGTTTCTGCAGGGTTCCCCATTGCCATAAACTACCTGCATCCATGGAGCTGTTCCATTCAATATTCATGGGACTTGAGGACAAGCAGAGCCAAAGCAAACATTATATTTAAAGTAACTGCTATGTCATGAGTAAAAAGGTTCTTTGTTTCTGACTCAGCAGCCATAAAACTGTAGCAGGCTAACTTGTTAGCTTGAAAGTAGGATATAATTCCAGGCTATTCTAATTCTTACTTCAGTGCTTCAGCCAAGCTGGTTTCCTTAGGTGACCTACCCAAGTAAGACTACTGTTAACTGTGGAATTGGTTTCACAGTTTTCTATTGGACTTCTACAATGTGTTAAAAATAGTAAGGATTCCTGGTTATATAACACTGTAACCATTAATTTTTTTTTCAAAACTTAAGATATAATTGACATATATCATTATATAAATTTTAGGTTGATCTGATATATTACAGTATGTTTACCACTTTAGTTAACACCTCCATTATGTCACTTAATTATTATTTCATTTTCAGTGGTGAGAATATTTCACATCTAGTCTTTTAGAAACTTTGAAATGTATGTGTATGTGCTCAGTCATGTCCTACTCTTTGTGACCCTATAGACTGTAGCCCTCGAGGCTCCTCTGTCCATGGGATTTTCCAGGCAAAAATATTGGAGTGGGTTGCCATTTGCTCCTCTGGGGGATCTTTCTGACCCAGAGATCAAACCTGCATCTCCGGAGTCTTTTGCATTTGGGGAAATCTTGAAGTGTATAAACCGTAACATATAAACTCATATGTCCTTAATAAGTGCTCACATCCACTCCAATATTTTAATCCTGAATAACCAAAGCATGTAACAGGTGATCTAAAAAATAACTTGCTTTAAAAATAATTGTCAAGGGACTATCTAGCTTTATATACATTCATGGCTTATTTCAGCATTATCAACCTCTGATCCATCTGTTTTTTATTATCCTCTCTGCTATTCTTTACACTGATGTTACCTTATATATTTGATAAGGAGATTCTTTGATATTTCCAAAGACATACCTTCCATTTATCCTCAAGTGCTTTAAAACCTTGGCTTTTGAGGCTATACATTCACCTTGCTCATTTCCTGGGGCTATACTTTAGCATTGACCATATAAGTATATTCCTTGCTCTTAGGCACAGCCATCTGTGAAAATAATTTATATACATAATTATTTATATATACACACATACAGTTATAGTTATATAAAATATTTAATATTATATTTAATGAATGTTTTTCACATATAATTTATCTTTTAATTAATACATCACCAATATAAGGTTTTACATTCTCTTTTATAAAAAAGAAGGCAATAAAACTCAGAATAATTATGTGATTTGCCAAAAAAGTATATTGTTATTAAATTATATAGCCTTGAACTCAGTACCCCAAACTTCAAATCTCAGAGTTAAATGTAAATATGATTTTAACTACCTAATACTAGGCATTATACCAACGGCTGAGCATACAAAGAGGAATAAAATTAACCCCTTTGTCTTAAAGAGACATTGGAGAGAGAATGTACATTTCTCCATTTGTGTCAGTGACCAACTTTCCTTTACAAGTTCTCAAACCTTCTCTGAATCATGCAACTCTGAAGGATGATTCTGGGTGAGTGGTATATATATTTGTGAGCTGTGAGTGACTAGTTACCAATCTTGCCTCTGACTCTACATGACTCGTCCCCAAGACCATATTATTATATGGTCTTGAGAAAGATCATAACATTTCTATGAGTTTCACTTTGATTATTGGTGAAAAATATGAAAACTACTAGAATAATAGATGATCCCTGAATAGGCAGAGATGGTTTCTGCCTCAGGCCCTTGGCTTTAAACTTTCTGATTAGTTGGTGTTTATTTTAGAGCCTTACAAGACTTGCCCATTCACTTATTTCACATCTTGTCTCAAACATACCCTTGTCAACACAGTATTCCTTGATGATACCATTAAAAATACCTCTTTTTCTAAGATAGCTTGTATTTTTTTTTGATCATGCCGCATGCCGGATCTTGGTTTCCCACTATATATTAGGCCTGTGCCACTATAGTGGAAATGGAATCCTGACCACTGGGCCGCCAAGGAATTTCCTAAGATGACTTTAATATTTATTTTACTCTCAACAGGTAGTGATTGGAGAAGGCAATGGCACCCCACTCCAGTACTCTTGCCTGGAAAATCCCATGGACGGAGAAGCCTGGTAGGCTGCAGTCCATGGGGTTGTGAAGAGTCGGACACAACTGAGCGACTTCCCTTTCATTTTTCACTTTCATGCATTGGAGGAGGAAATAACAACCCACTCCAGTGTTCTTGCCTAGAGAATCCCAGGGATGGGGGAGCCTGGTGGGCTGCCGTCTATGGGGTCACACAGAGTCGGACACGACTGAAGCGACTTAGCAGCAGCAACAGGTAGTGATAGACTGTTCTGACGATCTCCTTTAGAGTGGTTTCTAAGAAACCACTGATTATTCAAATTACAGTAGAATTGAAAAGAAGATTGAAGTCACAAACCCTGGAGACAGGAATAGAACTGGGTTCCTATCTGACCTTTACTACTTATAGCAGTAGGACCTCAGGCAGAACAACCTTCCTAGCCTCGGTTTTCTAATTCTGTGAAGACTAATTTATAATAGATAATACCAAGATGTTCTGGAGAAGGAAATGGCAACCCACTCCAGTATTCTTACCTGGGAAATCCCAGGGACAGAGGGACCTGGCAGGCTACAGTTGATAGGGTTGCAAGTGTCGGACATGACCTAGTGACTAAACCACCACCACCACCAAGATATTCAGTGAAAAATAAATAGACTTCATTTCTATAGTTTAAAACTGTAGATCCTCTTACTATTCATTCCCATTATAAATCCCTTTACCCTATTTATTACTAGAAATTTCACTATTTATATTTAGGATATCTATATCCTTTTTGTGCATTCTAGAATTTAAGCAGCGTTAGGGCTAGAACTTTGTCTAACTTTATTATTTTATTTCTCATGCCCAGAGCAACTTTTGGCACATGTTAGGAATTTGATATCGATTTGCTGAATAAAAGAATTCATGAAAAAGAAAATGTTTGTGAAAAGTAAATGAAGTGATATGTAGGAGATTGAAAATGAAACACTTCTATGGCATTTTATTGTTATAGTCCTTTTATCACAGGTGAAGAATTCTTCACAGGTGGATAACACAGATGAAAGGATTATGATAAAAGAATGTCATGAAACTGTTTCATTTTCAGTCTCCTATATGTCATTTCATTTAACTTTCATAAATATTCATTTATTTATTCATTCAACAAGTTTGTATTTACTCACTGTTCTTCCCCAGTGGGCAGTCTCTCATTGCTAGGATTTCAATGTGCCTCCTTGGTCTTTAATTAAATGGAATTGTGAAATTATACTAGTCAACGATGCCAAGTGAGATGAGTGAATAATATCAAATATTGTACCCAATTTCTGTTGTAAAAAAATGAATTTATATATCTTTCAATAGCAGCAATACAGAGATACAAAAAGAGAAGTTACCCACTGGAAATGAAGGAGTTGGGAGAAAGGGAGAAAGTACTTTTTTTTTTTTCCTATAAAGAGTGTGGTACGAGATGATGGATTAAGTGGTGAAGACCCAGGAATGATAATGAGAACAATCTCCCCATTCTCTTATTGAGTTGAAGGCTATGCTGTTGGCAAGCTGAAGAAAATATAGTAATGGAGCCCAGCAGGGCCCGAGAACAAAAGCACTGAGGACCTGGCTGGTAAGACTTTGTATAGGTTCAGTGTAACTGCGCATGGCTGAGGTTTTGGCAGTTTGGGAGAGAAAAGTTTCCATTCACTCAACCTCACGAGTAACACATAAACATGTAACATTTAAAAAAAATACAAGTTTTTGTTTTCTAGGCATAATATCTAGATGTCATATTTTAAATTATTGCAATCTGTTAAAACATCTCCATAATTTTTGGTCTTGTTTTGTTTTGAATTCATGCTGGGGAGTATCTCAGTAGGATCTCAGTAGTCAGTAATAAGTACAAAGGATATTCCTTTCTTTCCCTTGGAACTAGGCAGATGTTAGCTACTCAAGTAATTAAGAGTTTTCCCTTTATTACCCATTTGAATTTGGGACTAGGCTTTAAGTTGGTGGCATTTAAATTTGTTGGTGATCATAGATCCTGTTAAGAATTTGATTTTGGCCCAGGAAATTATGCACATGCAGGCTACACACACACACACGTAAATTTTGGCATATAATTTTAGAAGAACTAGAGACCACCTAACACCTATCTATGAACCTAGGAAAGACTTCACAATTTTAGCTTCTTTTCCATGAAAACCAAAGTCCATATTGCTTTAGCTGTCATTGGGCAGTGGCCCCCATAAATGTCTTTTTGTCAAGAGTTGATATCTTTGGTCTCATTACCCAGGTCTCTTGAGTTTTGGGTATCTTTCCCTAAGTCTCTTGAATTTCTCCAGAACAGTGGCATTTGTATGGCCATGAATTGATTTGGATTGCTTCTTTCTTTATCTGTCAGCCCTGAGTTCCAAACAGCTCAGACGCAACAGATTCCTTGTTACCAGCATCTGGTTTATACTTCTGTGGTCCCTCCCTGCCCTATTACTTTAGATATGACCATGCCTGGGACAGAAAAAAATGTCTGTTACATCAGTTTTTGTTTGATGGTCAGTTGTTTGCTGTATCCTGATGCATAATATCTGTTATACTGGCAAGATGGTCTAAGTCTCTTTTAAGAACTAATGCTAGTAAATAGAGTGAGCACTAAAGTTTTCTTTAGTGCTGGGTAGTGCCTCATATCACGGGAAGCATGACAGCCTACATCTTTTAAGGCACTGTTTTAGTAGATTATTGTGCAACTTAGCATTTTTTATGCATATGTTACCAAGATGTCTGTATGACTGTGCAGGATGTTTGATGGATAGAGTGAATCCATATATATGACTATGTATTACAGATTACTCTGAAGTGTTATGTGTTAAATTATGCAAATTTATTTCATCTGCTCAGCCAGATTTATACTTATCAAGGCCAATATTTTCAAATCATGCACATCATAATGAAAGAATGAATATTATATTTAATAAATATTTTATAATTGATTGAAATGCAATACTGTTCATTTAACATAATATTTCTCATTAACATTTAGTCAGTTGCTTCAGTCGTGTCCGACTCTGTGACCCCATAGATGGCAGCCCACCAGGCTCCCCCGTCACTGGGATTCTCCAGGCAAGAACACTGGAGTGGGTTGCCATTTCCTTCTCCAATGCATGAAAGTGAAAAGTGAAAGTGAAGTCGCTCAGTCGTGTCCAACCCTCAGTGACCCCATGGACTGCAGCCTACCAGGCTCCTCCATCCATGGGATTTTCTAGGCAGGAGTACTGGAATGGGGTGCCATTGCCTTCTCCTACTGCAATAAAAGAAGGAGACTTCAGGTAGTTAAAAACAGAAACAAAGACAATTAGCAAAATCCTGATTATTACATTTGGTTTTAATTTTATCCTTAGAAGCTAAGGTTATTCTATAGCATATCGTATATTTCATATTATCTTATTATTATCTCATTATTAATTCATTCAGTTTGAATTTTATGTCCTTTTAAGTGGCACAAAGGGGGAGTCCCAGGTAGTGCTACTGGTAAAGAACATACCTGCCAATGCAGGTGAAATGTAAGAGACATGGGGAAGATCCCCTGGAAGAGGGCATGGCAACCCACTCCAGTACCCTTGCCTAGAGAACCCCATAAGCAGAGAAACCTGGTGGGTTACGGTCCAGAGGATAACACAGTGTCAGACACAAGTGAAGCAACGTAACACCACACACAGCACAAGAGGCATAAAACATGAATCATGATTTATATTTATTGTGAAATGTCTCCCTGACCTTCATCTGTGATATTTCTGAATGAAAACATTTTAACATTTTTTACTGGAAATGCTTACCTGCCTTTAATTCAACTTGCAATTATTAAAATATTTAGCCTGCATAAAAGCTACTTGTCATGGACAATTCCAGAAAGTATACAGGGAGATAGTACAAAAAAATAGGTTTGAATCCTAACTTTGCTTCTCAACTTATGAGGACTTTTTCGGTTATCATTTACAGAAGATCCACCCCAAACAGACTCAAGCAAAAATATAAAAAATAAAAGTGGAAGAGAGATTTATTAGTGGTCAAACTTTACTTACTGCTCAATCTAGGAGTTCAAATGCTATAGTTAAATATTGGTTCTCTCCCTGTAGTAACTTAAATCTCATCCATTGGGCTCAATTTTCTGGCAAGCTCTATCTTCATTAGACAATAACTAACAGCCTCTGGTTCATTTTTGAGTTCACTGGGATTAGAAAGAATATATTTTTGATACCTCAAATAAAAGTTAGACTAATTTTTTGACCTAGGTCATGAACTCATATCTAAACCAAAAGCTTAGGCACGAGTGAAGCGCTCTGACTGGCCAAGCTTAATTCATATGTCCACCCTACCCTCTTCTCCCCCACAAAAAAAAAAAAAAAAAAAAAAACTTACAAGGGTGGGAGTCAGTTCTATCTAAAGCCCACAGATGTGGTGAGTTGAACCTGTGTAGTCATAGTTTCCAGAAGAAAATTGCTTTAAAGTTATCAAAAGAAAGTAGGCAAAAACAACATACACAATACAGCCCAACTATTGCCTTTGTTACCTTAGGGAAGTTATTTAATTCTTTGGGTTTCATTTTTTTACTATCATATAACATCTACCTTCCAGAATTTTTATGACAGTTAAATGTTTTATGTATGTATACATATATATGAATATATATATAACTATATATACATATAAATATATATGACTTAAAGTTGTTATATGTAATATACATAACATATATTTAAGTTGCACATATGTATGTGTATTTATATATTTTTGTGAAATGTTAAATATATAATGAATTCTCAATAAACATTAGGTTTCTTTATTCATCTATATCTCCCTACATTGCCTGCTCTTCTACCCTAGTGTCAACTGTAAGGCGTAGCTTTATTTTGTCCAAAACAATTATCTCTTAAAATTTGGATGAGCTTGTTAGACTATTCTTTTTTTCCTTTCCTCATTAGCTTGCTTTCCTTCCTTCTTTCTTTTCTCTGTATTCTCTTTCTGATATGTGCAATCATTACATTAGTTGATAAGAGCAAGCAGGATTCATTTTCTAACCTCAAAGATCACATACAATCTGAGTATAAAGTTTAGTGGCAGTAATTGTGAACAACCACATTTAGCATTGCTCCTGTAATTTGAACAACTATAATATCAATTCTTTCCAAAGGAATGATTTCTTATTTTAATATAATATTATTTGTACTCATCCTAGGTCAACTCATGATAGTTTACATTAAACTTAGCTTAAGACATTCACTGAGAAATGACATAAATTAAATCAGTAATTCTGTACCAGTGTTATTAGGTCCAATTACTTGAAGACAGAGAATTAATATTAGGGCTAACAATATAACATTATATCTTAATGAATTTGAAGTGTTAATATTGGCTAGAGTTATGTCATGAAACTAATACACATTAATTGAAAAACTAGGTTATAATCACACCCTGAATCAAATAGTCCAGACCCCTTGACAAGGACATGATTCAAAAGTAAAACTCCATGGCATCAACTGAGAGCACCTAAATGAACCTTGAAAAATTTCAGAGATCCATTAATTTTCTAACACAATTATGTGGAAATTCAAGCAGATTTTAAAGAAGCATTGTCCATGCCCTATGAGGTCTATTACAAAGAGAAAGATAGAAAGACAGAAACCATAAAATAATTAAAATTTTAAGAAGATATTTTTTTTTTACTTTATGTAAAGTTTAAAAATAAAATAAAATAAAAAAAATAAAAAATAAAAGGCAGATAAAAAAATGTAACTTGAATTTTTACAGGTTATTTACCTATTGAATTTATTCTTTTCCTGGACATTTGATTGTATACATTAGCAACTTATTTCTTTGTATTACCTGTATACTTAGGGAGAACAACTTAATACTTTAGAAAAGACACTGTTTTTAAGTGGAATGAAATCTCATTTGTTAAAAACTATAAAACTTGAAAACCCTGACATTAAATTGCTGAAATGCTTATGTTTAACTAAAAACATACCTTAATCAAATCAAAATGAGCTATCTCTTTTATTTTAAAAAATGTTTGCAATCTCAGGCATTTAGAACATCAATTTTAAGCAATGATTAGGCTGGTGTTTATTGATAATACTAAATAAAGGAGGAAGAGGGGTTTGAGATGAAAAAGGTGCTCCTTAGGAATTCCATTAAAAATGTCATTAATTGTTCTAAAAAATTTGTATAATTGCCAGATTTCTCTCCCTCTGTCTCTATTTTTCTTCCAAGAAAATTCTATTTTGGCAATTTGTACCACCTGTTTTGTTATCCTATATCTCTTATTTTTCTTACTTTGTGGTCTTTTATTTTTAAATCCTATGTGCTAGCATATTTCCTTGCTTTTGACTTCCAAACTGTCTGTTAATTTAAAAAAGTGTTCTGGAATTTTTTTTAAGTTGTAAAATCAGAATTGCCAAGTCAATCTTGAAGAACATATCTGGTGTGCTGATAAACCTAGTATAAAACCACAGTAATGAATATAGTGTGATAGCAACATGAGAATAGAGAGAAATGAGACTCCAAAAAGAGGCCCACACAAATATGGTCATTTGATTGATGACAGTAGTAGCACTGGAGTGTGATTGAAAATGGATTATGTTTTCATTATCAATAACTTGCTGAAAATACTGAATATTCACGTAAAAAATTCTTGACTCTGATATCGTATTACAGATCAAAATGTGACAAGTTGTAATGTGTCTGCTGCTACTGCTGCTGCTAAGTCGCTTCAGTCGGGTCTGACTCTGTGCGACCCCATAGATGGCAGCCCACCAGGCTTCCCTGTACCTGGGATTCTCCAGGCAAGAATATTGGAGTCAGTTGCCATTTCCTTCTCCAATGCATGAAAGTGAAAAGTGAAAGCGAAGTCCCTCAGTCCTGTCTGACTCTTAGCGACCCCATGGACTACAGCCTACCAGTCTCCTCCATCCATGGGATTTTCCAGGCAAGAGTACTGGAGTGGGGTGCCATCGCCTTCTTCGTGTAATGTGTCTACAAGAAAACAAAAAGAAATCTTAATGACATTAGGATATGTGAAGCTTTTTTTAAGAGGACATGAAAAGTACAAATAGGAGAAAATTGGTAAACTGATCTAAGTTAAACATCAAGACTTTTTGTTCCTCCAAAGATATCACTGAAAGAGTAAGACTTCAAGCACAAATTGGGAGAAGATATTTGCAACATTTATGTTTGACAGAGAACTCATGCCCTGTATATTTATAGATAAAATTCCTATAAATCACTAAAGGACTTCCCTGGTGGTCCATTGGTTAAGACCTCATGTTTTCACTGCAGGGGTACAGGTTTGATCCCTAGTCTGGAATCTAAGATTCCACATGCCCTGTGGTATGGCCAAAAAATAAATAAATAAATAAATGAGTAAACTCTTATAAATCACTAAGAAAAAGATGAAGTGGCAAATATCTTGACTAGATACTTTACAAATGACACCACTGAAATTACCAAGAAGTGTACTAATACTACATTCATTAGTCATTGCTGCTGCTGCTGCTAAGTCACTTCAGTCGTGTCTGACTCTGTGTGACCCCATAGACGGCAGCCCACCAGGCTCCCCTATCCCTGGGATTCTCCAGGCAAGAACACTGGAGTGGGTTGCCATTTCCTTCTCCAATGCATGGAAGTGAAAAGTGCAAGTGAAGTCGCTCAGTCATGTCCTACTCCTAGCTACCCCATGGACTGCAGCCTACCAGGCTCCTCTGTCCATTGGATTTTCTCCTCCACATTCATTAGTCATTAAGGAGATGCAAATTAAAACCTAAGGTCTTACTACTATATATCTATTGCATGCATGCTGCATGCTAAGTCACTTCAGTCATACCCGACTCTTCGCGACCCCATGGACTATAGCCTGCCAGGCTCCTCTCTCCATGGGATTCTTCAGGCAAGAATACTGGAGCGGGTTCCCATTTCCTTCTCTAGGGGATCTTCCTGACCCAGGGATTGATCCTGTGTCTCTTAAGTCTCCTGCACTGGCGGGCGGGTTCCGTACCACTAGCGCCACCTGGGAAGCCCATTAGGAGTGCAGAAATGAAAAGGCTGGCACCAAGTGTCGACAACAATGTAAAGCAACTGCTAGAGAGCAATTTGGAAAGCAATTTGGAAGTATCTACTGAAATTGAATGTTTGCATGGGCTCTAAAGCAGCAGGTCTTCTTCCAGGTATAAATGGAACAGAAATGTGTATATTTGTAAACTGAAAGACAAATTCAATGATGTCCATAGCAGCAATGATGTCCATAGCAGCACAAGTTCAATGATGTCCAAATAACCCTAAAAATGAAAGCAAGCCAACCGTGAGTAGAATTAATAAGTTGTGGTATATTCATATATAGTGGATCACTATTTAGCAATGAAAGTGAACCAAACCACTGAGCAATGTAACATGAAATACTACTACAAAGTGTTGAGCAAAAGAAGCCAGTTACAAGAGTTTTACTGTATAAACACATATTTTTACAGTATAAACATATTTTTACAGTATAAGTGTTTATACAAAATAAGTGTTTACTGTATAAACACATGTAAAATTAAAAGAAAATAGGCAGAACTAATTAGCAAAAGTAATTATATTTGCTGCAAAGGGAGAGCCAGACTGGAAGTGAGGATGACAGGAGCTTCTGTGGTACTTACAATATTCTGTGTGTATGTGCCTAGTCGCTTTGTCTCCCTGAGCTCAGTCTCTCCCTCCTCACTCCAGTTTGCGAAACCGCTTTGCTTCTTTAGCCACTGCACTTCCATCCGTACTGATTTTCAAGAAAATATTTGACATCTCTCAAATTTTATGATCTTTGACTGATGTAAATTTATATCTTTAAAAAATCAACTTACTAGCATTTTTATCGTGTCTTTGGAAAGAGAGGATAAATGTATGGACTTAATTTTTAACTTTGAATCACAAGGCATATAAGCATATCCTTAAACATATATGTGTTGCATGCATATGTGTGTATTATAGTTAAAGAGCGCTGTGATTAGAGTAAAAAGATAAACCTGAATTAACTTTCACTACTACTGTATATCAAGCAGTTGACCTCTGCCGAGTACATAATAGCTCTGAGCTTAATTTGTTAACCTGAAATATAGGGATCTGAAACATGTTAATCTAAAACATAGAATACATCACATAAATTTTGAAAAGTTGCAGTGTTGTGAATGATTTGTTATTTTTGTCTTTATTGAAAACAATGAGTATCATTATCTTATTAAACAAAAATATAGAAAGTATTCTATCTTATAATTAAAAAAAATCTTGGTTCGCATTCAAGGCAGCAGTAATTAATGATTCATCCAGATTTTATTCTTGCTAATAATACTAAGTATAATAATAAAGTTATTCTATCTATAATATTTTCAAAGAAGTTAATAAAATATAATAAATTATAACCTCCCTATTTCTATTCAGGCTATTCAGTTACCTTTACATGTTGCATAGTTCTTAAGACTAAAATAAATGTATTGTATTTTTTAACTTAGAAGATTGTCAGTATGAGAATTAAAAAATACGCACACACTTAATCATGAATAATGTGGTGATTTTGTACTCTTAATTTAGCTAAAATGGAACTCTGCTTCCAACAATTCTGTTCTCTGTGTGATTCTCACAAGAAATACCTATGTAATTTGGAAGGCAGAAAAGAAGCAGCATCCCTGTGTAGGCTTGGCAGATTAGTGTTTTTTTGTGGTGCTGCAAACCTAAGTGATCACTCCTTTGCTTAAAATATTTCAGTGACTTTCCAGGCTTTTTAGATATTATGCAAAATCTTGTGTAAGGATTATAATACTATATAAATAAATTTATCACGTACCTCTAACATTTTGCTTTGAATTTCTCCTCCAATTAATTATTATACTCTAGAGTTGGAAACAACTGAGCGACTTCACTTTCACTTTTCACTTTCATGCATTGGAGAAGGAAATGGCAACCCACTCCAGTGTTCTTGCCTGGAGAATCCCAGGGACAGTGGAGCCTGGTGGGCTGCCGTCCGTGGGGTCGCACAGAGTCGGACACGACTAAAGTGACTTAGCAGCAGCAGACAACCTATATTTAATTTAGGATTTTGTCACCTCATATTCTAACCTACACAAACCTACTGGTCCTTCTACCTGGAAAGATCCTTTCCTCAGTTTTGGTCAGTCTCACGCCTGTAAATTCTTTAGAACTGAGCTCAGGAAAGACTTTCTGGCTCCCCATCCCATAAACCAGGTTCTGTTCCCTTATTATACAATCTATAACTTTGGCCACCTCATGTGAAGAGTTGACTCATTGGAAAAGACTCTGATGCTGGGAGGGATTGGGGGTAAGAGGAGAAGGGGACAACAGAGGATGAGATGGCTGGATGGCATCACTGACTCGATGGACGTGAGTCTCAGTGAACTCCGGGAGTTGGTGATGGACAGGGAGGCCTGGCGTGCTGCGATTCATGGGGTTGCAAAGAGTCGGACACGACTGAGCGACTGATCTGATCTGATCTGATCTGATAACTTCCCTTTATGGTACTTAGCACAATCATAATGGGGAAAAATGGTATAATATTTGTATTAAATCTCCTTCCTCACTGGAAGCTAAATTGAACAGGAACTGTGCTCCATAGCAACATATCCTTAATATTTGTTAAATAAACAAATGAATGAAGAATTTCAAGTCTACTCACGATACTCATAATTGTTAAAAGTAGAACAATACATAGTATTTCTCATAGTGTTGCATTATATAAAAATACTAGAAAATATCTTAAAAGAAACAGAAATTGACTACTAAAAATATGAATGTCTGCTGTTTGTCTCTCTGTATACACAAACACACACATACACATATTCTAAAGCTCTGATACAATTAAATTTAAGAAATAATCTACATTTCTGTAAGGAGACAAAATAAAGTCACAATGAGAAAAATTAAGATTTTAAAACAAATATGCCAATAATTTCCAAAGGAAAATGAACAAAACAATAGCAAAAACTCATACCATATTGTTTTCTAGTTCAAATTTTATACTACTTTTATAGTATTATACTTTGTATGAACTCCACAGCACTGAACATGTTAATTAACTTTGGAATATATTCCATTATATTATTATTATTTAGATAGATATAGCTTATTAAAATTAAATAAATGAGCCTGTTACAGTGAAGTATCAATCACGAAAAAATTTATGAAATAATACCTTTTGAGCACACAAACTTTGTTTTTAAGTACTATGTTTGAATATTTATTTCTGTTTTCAAGTTCAATAATCCAACAATCTTCAATAAGCTGTGTCTGTGGATCTCACATCAGTTTCCAATTAAAAACATATTATAAACATTTCCATTATAATAAATTCTACTACATGACTCAAACTTCACCAAAGATGTGAATGTAAAAAGAACGATAATATAGTTTTTTATTTCCAAGACTCTGTATTAAAATAAGAAATACTATGATTTCTGTATTGGAGAAACTAATAAATTGTCACTGGCAATGGGATATTTATAATTTCCAGTTGATAGGCTAACAGTTCATGAAGTAAGAAAAATGCAACTATTTTAATGAGTTTTCAAAATACAATTTTATTATAGTGACAAAATTGTATTTTTCAATGAAAAGGTATCCCCCAAATCCCTCAGAATCAAATGAGAGAAATTCTTATAAATACATACTATCTCTGTGTTGCTTATATAAACAGTTTACAGCCTTTATATGACTACTTTAATACAATCCACTGGATTATCCTTTCTCTGATACCTCTTCTTTATTAACCAGGATCTTTGTCAAGGAACTGATTCAATGTAATGAATTTAAGTGACTGAACAATAAAGTTTGCCACCATTAATTATGATCCACGGATAGGAAATTCTGCATGAAGATCCTTATTTGTCTGACAGTGAAGTTTGTGGAGATCTAATTGATGGGAATGTATACATTGGATGATTTGATAAATATTTTTATTGATCAAGAATAGTGTGATAGTAACTATCTTAACAACAGTGATTCCACTATAATTTACTAATAACTGTTGTTACTCTAGAAGTGCCAATTATTTATTGAATCAGCAACTGAATTGCAGGTATTCAATAAATAATTTTTGAGCATCCAACATTTGTTAGACAATATTCTAAGCCCCAGAAATATAATATTGAGCTAGACTGAAAAGTTACCTTTCAGAAAATACTTCCACTATAATAGCATACAGACAGAAAGGTTGAAGAATATTGTAAGTGAAAGAATTAAATATAGACAAAAGAAAATAATTGTTAAGGGTAGTTCTAAATTTTGTTTATAGAATTATTCGGAGTGGTTTTCCCAGAATATCTATTTTTTCTTCAGTTTTTACATATAATTTTAAATGAGATTTTTATTATGCTTACTATATGTATATAGACACACACACACACACATAGACTCATTCATATTAAAATATAGTTTTGGATGGACCACATCACGTGCATCGTCTATCCTTGATACACCCTTGAATGTGGAGGTGTAGAGTGTACTTAATAAGTTCATTTGTTAACTTGAATTTAAATGCTTATAGTTCTTGGGTAAATATTGAAAACCAGAGAGGTGCTTACAAAATTACTTATGTAGCTAAATACTATATTAATACATTAGCTATATGGATCTATAGCCTTGGACAATGTAATACTAGAATTGTCTTTCTCTTTAAAAGAAGGTTAAGAACAGGAATAGAGGTGGCTAAAGGACAAAAGTTAGCTAAATTGTGGAGAACTGGAGTATAAAAGACTCACCCAAGACAAGGGAAGGTACTGAACTTGGAGAATAGGGCTGATTCAGAAATGATAATGGGAAGGTCAGGTCAGAAAACTGTAGTATCCAGTAGGGGCTTGAGGAGTGTTGAAGCAAGATTTCAAAACCAGGAGGAAAAAAATCTATGCCAAAGATATCATGATTAATATTGGAAGCCTAATAGATCTACATTTGGGTACTAGCTACCTTTTAAATGTACTTTAAAAAATTAATTAAATTTGAGGATAATTGCTTTACAGTAGTGTTGGTTTCTGCTGTACAACAATGTGCATCAGTTATAAGTACACGCATATCCTCTCCCTCTAGGCCTCACTCCCATACCTCCAGCCCTCTAGGTTGTCAGGGAGCCCTGAGCTGAGTTATACAGCAGCTTCCCACTAGCTATCTATTTTACACATGGTAGTGTATATATGTCAACCCTACTTCCTCATGAGTCAATAGAGAAGGTAAGTTAAAGGGTCAATTGGAAGAAGGTAGTATTCAATATCTAATGTACTTAAACTGACCTGTGTGTAACATTCATGGTTTTACAATATTCATAGTAGTGATTTCTGACTCATCTAGGAAAGGAATTATTCTGGATGTTACTTTTTCTAGATATGTAGGGCTTGACCTTTTATGTGATGGAGTTCTAAATATTTTTCTTTAAAATACCTTGTGTATTAAAGAGTACAATAGTGGATGGTCTTTAGAGTCTACAGATTAGGGTTTGAGTCTCTGTTTAGCTCCAAGATCTTTGATAACTCTTAACTTCAGTTTTATTATTCACTTAAACTTACTTTGTGGAATGTTACTGGATATAAGCATTCCCATAATCACTTATATAAAGGTACTATATAAGATGTTATGTTTAAATCAGTTGAAGAAATATTTATTGAACACTTTCTGTTTTAAGACTTAATTTAGGCATTAAGAGGGCTAAATAAATAATATAGAGCTCGTTATTTTTGTATTAATTTTATGTGTAGCCCTACTGAATAATTACCACTATGAATTAACCATACATTTTGAACCCTAAGAATTCACATACATCCAGTTTTCTTCCATAGTCCTCATCCTCTTAGGACACAGACATTTATTAAAGAATTATAAATATTCTCTGAGGCATATTTCAAAAAGATACATAACATTTCAAAATTTATATTTCTTTAAATCTTGTACAAGATAAAACACAGGAATGTACATGAACAAATTAAACAAAACAGTTTAATATAGTAAATATTACTAATAAGTGCATAAAATATTATTTTAATTATTTCTTAAATTTTCAACTAAGGAGAAAACATATGTGCTATATTAATCATTTAAATATGTATATCAGTTTTTTCTCTAATTTTTTATATCCCATTTTAAAGATTACACTGCAGTTTAATACTTTTGATTAATTTGGTTATTAATGATAAAGATTTCAGAATTTCTCTGCAAAGTTTTTGATCTCTCAAACACTAGATTTTTGCTTTTATATGTGTCATCTGACAATTTAATTCAGATGTTAATAACCATTATTCTATATTTTTAAAAATAAAATTTCTAAATTGATGTTAATTACAAAGATAATTTCAAAATGTACCTCCCTCTTGGTGTCTTGTTTACTAGAAGTAGTTTTTTATTTTATTAAATTTCCTTCTAGAATATGTTTTGCTTGGTGCTTTTTCAGTGATAAAATATTTCATTGGGAAATTTTGATATTTTAAAGATCTATAATATAAATGATTTAGCTAGATGCTTTCATGACATCAATATGAACTGGAAAGGGGAAAGTTAGTAAAATCACAAGAAAATAGATATTTACAAATATTTCATCAAGTTAAACTGCAGAGAAATCTTACAAGGGCTGGGTTCAAATAAATTTGGACTCAAATCTTGCCACATTATGAAATTATGTTAAACCCAAGAAAGTGAAAAAAGGTTCAATCAATATATTAAACTTCATAAATATTTTGATCCTTGCTATATTGTATCATTCCTTTGTATTGATAAACAAAAATTAATTTGACAAGTTAAAAAATTTGCACCATAAAATATGAATACTTTATTTGGAATGGAGGAAGAGTGAAAGGTTAAAACATAATACCGGAAGTTAGTAAACATGAATTTTGGTCTTACTTTTGCCTTTAATATGTTTTATAAGATTCTAATTTTTCAGTCTGAAACTCCAGAGTCTTTATTTTTAACAAACTACATGATACTGAAATAGATGTTCTATGAACCACATTTTGAATGATATTGAATTAGGTAGGAGGCTATTTCCAGGTTCTAATTTTAGGGAATTAGCAATTTTCCCTGATTAGTTTATGGAATGATGTTTTTAACACCACAAGGAAACCATAAAGTGATTTTCTCACTTCCAGGAGGAAAATTGTGCTAGTTGCTTTTCTGATTAATCTTTAAAACTGTCTACCTATTAAATAGTAAAAGGAGAATTTACTTATATGCACAATTCAGTAAACAACAAGACCTGAAATATAATCCTCAAAGAACAGAGCTGTATCCTTTATATTTCAGTAATCCTAACATGCAGCCATGAAATTAAAAGATGCTTACTCCTTGGAAGAAAAATTATGACCAACCCAGATAGCATATTGAAAAGTAGAGACATTACTTTGCCAACAAAGGTCCGTCTAGTCAAGGCTATGGTTTTTCCAGTGGTCCTGTATGGATGTGAGAGTTGGACTGTGAAGAAAGCTGAGCACCGAAGAATTGATGCTTTTGAACTGTGGTGTTGGAGAAGACTTTGAGAGTCCCATGGACTGCAAGGAGTTCCAACCAGTCCATTCTAAAGGAGATCAGCCCTGGGATTTCTTTGGAAGGACTGATGCTAAAGCTGAAACTCCAGTACTTTGGCCACCTCATTCGAAGAGTTGACTCATTGGAAAAGACCCTGATGCTGGGAGGGATTGGGGGCAGGAGGAGAAGGGGACAACAGAGGATGAGATGGCTGAATGGCATCACTGACTCGATGGACGTGAGTCTGAGTGAACTCCGGTAGTTGGTGATGGACAGGGAGGCCTGGAGTGCTGTGATTCATGGGGTCACAAAGAGTAGGACACGACTGAGTGACTGAACTGAACTGAAACTGAACATCCAGTAGCCTTTTAGCAGAAATCATATTTTTTGACTGAAAGATAACTGAGTAATAACAATCATCCAGATATATGAGGTAAAATTATAGTTGATATACTCTGAAAAACTCTCCCCTTTGCTTTTGTGAATGAATAATAATCAAAATAATTAATATATGTTAAACATTCTCACTCTAAATAAGAATATTTCTGGTTAAAATTTCCTGTGTGTCAAAATTTTGAGTTAGAGAAGAACTTAGAAATCATTCTTTCACCTTTAAAAAATAAAGCAACTTTATTTTTGGCTGTGCTTGCTCCTTTTTGCTGTGTGGGCCTTTCTCTAGTTGTGATGAGCAGAGACTACTATCTAGCTGCATTGCACTGGCTTCTTATTGCAGTGGCTTCTCATTATGGAGCGTGGGCTCTAGGGTGCATGGGCTTCAGTGGTTTCAGCCGACGGGCTCAGTATTTGTGGCTCCAAGGCTTTAGAGCACAGGCTCAATAGTTGGGGTGCACAGGCATCATGTGGGATCTTACTGGATCAGGGATCTAACCTGTGTCTCCTGCATTGACAGGCAAACTCTTTATCACTGAATCACCAGGAAAGCCCATCCTTTCATTTTTAAAAACACATTGAGAAGGAACCTTCAATTCACTTGCATTATGATAAAGCAGCATATGAAGCCTAAAAATATATAAGCTTCCCCTTAAAAAGTTTGAAGCCTAGAATTAATCCCACAGGCAATACTAGATCACCCAAGGCAGGTGGTAAGAAAATAACCTGAAATTTAAGCAATACCACCAGACTTTCTATGTATCTTCTCTATAGTTATATAGCACATGTAAAGGGAGGATTTTCATACTCTTAACTAGTCTAGAACTATATATCTACAACAAAAATCTAAATAACTGTTAGATTTTGTTCATAAAGGGGCCGAAAGCACACAAATTAACTTCTTGTCTGTTAAACTATAGATGCTGAGGGAATGTGGGTATTTCAGAGATACCAAACTGGCATATTCATTTAGGATTTTATGGTTACATCAAACTTCAAGTTAATGATTTCTTGTCTTTATGGTTCCGAGCAACTGTTGTTAGATACATATTTGATGAGTACATGAATTAACAACTGTGTACACTTCATACACAAGCATGCATACATAATCAGCTCATTGGGATAGTGCCTGAAACAAAGTACCCTTTAATAATATTTCTTCCTTATTATTTGTAACTAAAAAATAGTCACGTTCTGTCAGGAAAATTGGTATCCTTCAGTTCAGTTCAGTCGCTCAGTCGTGCCCGACTCTCTGCGACCCCATGAATCGCGACACGCCAGGCCTCCCTGTCCATCACCAACTCCCGGAGTTCACTCAAACTCACGTCCATCGAGTCGGTGATGCCATCCAGCCATCTCATCCTCTGTCGTCCCCTTTTACTCCTGCCCCCAATCCCTTCCAGCATCAGAGTCTTTTCCAACGAGTCAACTCTTCCCATGAGGTGGCTAAAGTACTGGAGTTTCAGCTTTAGCCTCAGTCCTTCCAAAGAACACCCAGGGCTGATCTCCTTTAGAATGGACTGGTTGGATCTCCTTGCAGTCCAAGGGACTCTCAAGAGTCTTTTCCAACACCACAGTTAAAAAGCATCCTTAATTAGTAGTAAATGAAATTATAGGGAAATTTGCCATTCAGTTACCTAACTGCTATAATTAAACACATATTTTTATAGTTGTCTACTAGTGAAAATTGAGGGTAGGCTGTAAAACTATTTGAAACCCAAGAAATAAAAATGATAATTTTATTTCCATTGAGTTAAAATAACATTTGGCATTAAAGATAGTTTCAGGTAAAGACATGATCTTAAATAATAACAATCAAAAGGAAGGAACACAATGCTTCATTTTGTTTAAAGGAGTCTGTGGATTGCTCTAGGCTGCTCATTTAAGTTATAGACTACAAAATTACAAAATCTCTGTTCTATTTTCTCGTGAATCTTATTTTTTTTCCTCCTACATATGTGTAAATAGCTTTTAAGCAGTGTGAAAAATCTTTTCTGAGTGAACAAATAAGAAGAGATCAGTATCGGGTATATTAACACCATCCAGTAACTTGATAGTTAGATGTTGTAGTATCTCACAGACATCACATGAAGCTGTAAATTTAGACTCTCAAATAAGAGGTTGACATTCAGTTTGCTCAAGAATGAACTTCACATTTTAAATAGAACCTCAGTTCAATTCAGTTCAGTCGCTCAGTCATGTCCGACTCTTTGCAACCGCATGGACTGCAGTACACCAGGCCTTCCTATCCATCACCAGCTCCCAGAGTTTACCCAAACTCAAGTCCATTGAGTCAGTGATGCCACCCAACCATCTCATCCTTTGTTGTCCCCTTCTGCTCCCGCCTTCAATCTATCCCAGCATCAGGATCTTTTCAAATGAGTCAGTTCTTCCCATCAGCTGGCCAAAATATTGGAGTTTCAGCTTCAGCATCAGTCCTTCCAATGAATATTCTAGACTGATTTCCTTTAGGATGGACTGGTTGGATCTCCTTGCAGTCCAAGGGACTCTCAAGAGTCTTCTCCAACACCACAGTTCAAAAGCACCAATTCTTCAGCGCTCAGCTTTCTTCACAGTCCAACTCTCGCATCCATACATGACTACTGGAAAAACCATAGCCTTAACTAGATGGACCTTTGTAGGCAAAGTAATGTCTCTGTTTTTTAATATGCTCTCTAGGTTGGTCATAGCTTTTCTTCCAAGGAGCAAGCATCTTTTAATTTCATGGCAGCAGTCACCATCTTCAGCGATTTTGGAGCTCAAAAAGCAAGATCTCTCACTGTTTCTGTTGTTTCTCCATGTATTAGCCATGATGTGATATGCTCAAAATTCTCCAAGCCAGGCTTCAGCAATATGTGAACCATGAACTTCCTGGTGTTCAAGCTGGTTTTAGAAAAGGCAGAGGAACCAGAGATCAAATTGCCAACATCCGCTGGCTCATGGAAAAAGCAAGAGAGTTCCAGAAAAACATCTATTTCTGCTTTATTGACTATGCCAAAGCCTTTGACTGTGTAGATCACAATAAATTGTGGAAAATTCTGAAAGAGATGGGAATACCAGACCACCTGGCCTGCCTCTTGAGAAAATTGTATGCAGGTCAGGAAACAACAGTTAGAACTGGACATGGAACAACAGACTGATTCCAAATAGGAAAAGGAGTTCATCAAGGCTGTATATTGTCACCCTGTTTAACTTATATGCAGAGTACATCATGAGAAACACTGGACTGCAAGAAACACAAGCTGGAATCAAGATTGCCGGGAGAAATATCAATAACCTCAGATATGCAGGTGACATCACCCTTATGGCAGAAAGTGAAGAGGAACTAAAAAGCCTCTTGATGAAAGTGAAAGAGGAGAGTGAAAAAGTTGGCTTAAAGCTCAACATTCAGAAAACGAAGATCATGGCATCTGGTCCCATCACTTCATGGGAAATAGAAGGGGAAACAGTGTCAGACTTTATTTTTATGGGCTCCAAAATCACTACAGATGGTGACTGCAGCCATGAAATTAAAAGATGCTTACTCCTTGGAAGGAAAGTTATGACCAACCTAGATAGCATGTGGAAAGGCAGAGACATTACTTTGCCAACAAAGGTCCGTCTAGTCAAGGCTATGGTTTTTCCAGTGGTCATGTATGGATGTAAGAGTTGGACTGTGAAGAAGGCTGAGAGCTGAAGAATTGATGCTTTTGAACTGTGGTGTTGGAGAAGACTCTTGAGAGTCCCTTGGACTGCAAGGAGATCCAACCAGTCCATTCTGAAGGAGATCAGCCCTGGGATTTCTTTGGAAGGAATGATGCTAAAGCTGAAACTCCAGTTCTTTGGCCACCTCATGGGAAGAGTTGATTCATTGGAAAAGACTCTGATGCTGAGAGGGATTGGGGGCAGGAGAAGAAGGGGACAACAGAGGATGAGATGGCTGGATGACATCACTGACTCGATGGACATGAGTCTGAGTCCGAGTGAACTCCGGGAGTTGGTGATGAACAGGGAGGCCTGGTGTACTGCGATTCATGGGGTCACAAAGAGTCGGACACGACTGAGCGACTGAACTGAACTGAATTGAGTCATGAAAAGACATGGAGGAACCTTAAATGTATAATAGGAAATAAAAGAAGTCAATCTGAGAATGTTAAATACTATAGGATTCCAATTATATGACATTCTGAAAAAGCAAAACTATGGAGACTGTAAAAAGATCAGTGATTTCTAGGGGTTAGGGACAAAGAGGATTAGGCAGGCACAGAGGATTTTTAGGGCAGTGAGTATACTGTGATACTATTATGGTGGATACAGTCAATACTAAAATCGTCCAAATGTGTAGATTGTAGAGCGCCAGGAGTGACTCTAATGTGAACTATGGACCTGTAGTCACTATGATCTGTCAATGTAGCTTCATCCATAGTAAAAATGCAGCAGTCTAGTGGGAGATGTTGATAATTGGATAATTGGGAGACTATCTGTGTGTGGGGCAGAGGTATATGAGAAATCTTTAACCTTTCTCTCAATTTTGTTGTGAATAAAACTGCTCTAAATAAAAATCTTAAAGGAAAAGGACATATCCACTAGTGTAATGACTTGCAACATATTAGTCCACTAAGTCTAGAAGCTCAAATGTTCAAAACAATATACATTTTAAACAATTCTAATAAATGCGAGTCAATTTAAGATGCTTTATTTACCAATTTTAAAATGTAGCAATTCCAGGAGTTTGGAATATGAGGATAGCTTGGGTAAGCCATTAATATTTTCATACATTTCTTATAAATAGTCTTGTTTTGTGCACACTCACTAGTTAAAATAATTGGATTTACCACTTGCCATATGATTCTTATTTATTTTTAAAAGTGTAGGTGTTCAGAAGGTTGATATGTTAACTTTTTTCTCCCTCTCCTTAACTTACACTCACAAACTTTCTTAGACTATAATCCATTAAAAGATGATCTAGTGAACATAGAGTTAAACACTACTCCTACAAAGGCTTCTTCTCAATTCACCAAATTCTATGCTGAAAGCGGGGAAAATGCCACATCTGAAGTCTCAACCATTTTCAACTAGAATAAGAATTCTGAGAAGTAATCCTTCCCTTTCCATTCCGGTACAGGAGAACTGAAAAAGGACTCCAGGGGGTGAATCTATATGGTTTTATGTGGAATATTTTGCAGAGGACAAAGTGCAGATCTCAATATAGATATTGAAATACCAAGAAAGAGATTTTCCATTTACATAGTTGTTTGAATTCCTGAGAGCTTTCGAGAAGTCTAATTTATTGTCATTTTACTTATGAGGAACCTAAGGAGTAATTGTTGTTTTGTCCAATATAAGTAAAAATTAGAACTGAACACTACTGACACAATCTGATCTTTTTCTGAAATAATCATACATTGGTATTGTGTACTCACTCACACACACCATTTTAACAGTATGTAGAATATTACACACAGAGATCCCCTAGGAGCTTTAAACTGGCAGAAAGCAGTTCTTTATCTTATTCTCTGTACTCACACTCAGTTTGGTTTTCCAAAGAAAATTCAATCAGTGTTTTTGGAGTTTATGGGTGTTTATAGAATTCTTTCATCCTATAAGATATTTCTGGTGGTTTTATTGTGGTCTTATCATTTCGAGGTTACACTATGATTCAAACAGCTCAGATCTTAGATAAAAACAAAGGATGAAAGGATGATTGCCCACACCACAGTTTAAACAGAAACTGTTAATAGAATCTGCACTATGCTTTGCCACAACACTTTTAAAATGTCTTGAAAACCACTAAACTAAGTCTCGCTTTATGTATAAGCCACTGGGGATGTCCATGAACAGGAAATTATCCTAAGGCTTGAGTTAAATGTTTTGTTTTAGAATACATATTTTGCAAATATATTATAAATAAATCTGTAATAATTACTAGATTAAGATATTTTAAAAGTTATTGATAAGTAGGGAAATAGTAAAAATTATTCCAGTCCCACAAATTAGGGATCAGTGCCTATCAGAGGGACTAGCAGGTTTCGGAGAAGGCAATGGCACCCCACTCCAGTACTCTTGCCTGGAAAATCCCATGGACAGAGGAGCCTGGTAGGCTGCAGTCCATGCTAAGGGTCGGACACGACTGAGCAACTTCGCTTTCACTTTTCACTTTCATGCATTGGAGAAGGAAATGGCAACCCACTCCAGTGTTCTTGCCTGGAGAATCCCAGGGACCGGGGAACCTGGTGGGCTGCCACCTATGGGGTCGCGCAGAGTCGGACACGACTGAAGTGACTTAGCAGCAGCATGGGACCATGGACTGTGAGAGCTAAAAATGATTTTCCAAGTGGGCATAGTAAATAGTGGTGATTTTGTCATTGTAGAATCATCACCAGCCTTTGAAACTATTTGGGAGGTGGTAACTCAGGCCGGTAGAGATGTGTATCCAAGCGTGCTCCTGTTATTTCACACTCTATATTGATTGCCCATATGGCCTGAATTGAAGTGGAATGGGAGAACAAACATAGGCATATTTTCCTGGCTGCTTGAATGATTCAGATTAGGTTCTTCAGCAAAAATGCTCTAGGTGGGAGTTGTAGGTCAATAGCCTTATATTCAAGTGCAAGAACTTTATCTGAGTGGGAGAAGACTTAAGGAGAAAAGAAAGGGATAAAAGTTTTAGAGAAACTGCTAATGTATCAGGTTTTATATAGGAATCGTGGGCTTGAAAATGAGCAGTGACTTAGAATACAATTGCATGTCAAGTTGCTTCAGTCCTTTCTGACTCTTTGCAACCCTATGAATACACTTGATCCCTAACAAAAGCTATTCCCTTAGCCATTTTGTAGCCCTTTGCTTTTTTGCTCTCCAGATGCTCTTTTTTTTTTTTCCATCTATCTCAGGGCCAAGCTACATTCTTGAAAATCTCTGCTTGTTCTTTCCAGGCCCTGATACAGTCACTTCTCAAAAACACTGCACGTTATAGCCAGAGCTAGGTATACCCAAGAGTGTATGCTGTGTTTTCATTGTCAGTATAATTTCAGCGACCATATCAGTTACTGAAGTCAGACACTCTCTGGCTGGAAGTGCAGAGATACCTTCAAATATAATATTCCCTGTTGTGTGTTTCTGTGCCAATTTGCTTTTTCTGGAGAAAATCTCAATGTCTGCTTTCTGATCAACTGGCCTTTATTTCTACCTATAACATGGTACTGCTCTAGAGTAACAACTGGCTTAAGAGTTATTACAAAAATCTCCAGGGTACTTACTTTGGGAAAAAAAAAAAAGCTGTAATGACATTTTCATAAATCTGCTGCTTTACTACATCAGATCAGATCAGATCAGTCGCTCAGTCATGTCCAATCTTTGCGACCCCATGAATCGCAGCACGCCAGGCCTCCTTGTCCATCACCAACTCCCACAGTTCACTCAGACTCACATCCATTGAGTCAGTGATGCCATCCAGCCATCTCATTCTCTGTCGTCCCCTTCTCCTCCTGCCCACAATCCCTCCCAGCATCAGAGTCTTTTCCAATGAGTTAACTCTTCACATCAGGTGGCCAAAGTACTGGAGTTTCAGCTTCAGCATCATTCCCTCCAAAGAAATCCCAGGGCTGATCTCCTTTAGAATGGACTGGTTGGATCTCCTTGCAGTCCAAGGGACTCTCAAGAGTCTTCTCCAACACCACAGTTCAAAAGCATCAATTCTTCAGCACTCAGCCTTCTTCACAGTCCAACTCTCACATCCATACATGACCACAGGAAAAACCATAGCCTTGACTAGATGGACCTTTGTTGGCAAAGTAATGTCTCTGCTTTTGAATATGCTATCTAGGTTGGTCATAACTTTCCTTCCAAGGAGTAAGCGTCTTTTAATTTCATGGCTGCAGTCACCATGTGTAGTGATAGAATTCTGTAAATAGAGATGAAACATCATGAAGATGGACAGGGAACTCTTTAATACACTTGTGGGAGGAGTGATGGTTGGGAAGTAGGCTGGCACCTACATTGTTTTTTTAGCTAATTAATTTTATTTTTGGTTGCACTGGGTTTTCGTTGCTGTGCCTGGGCTTTCTCTAGTTGCAGAGAGTGGGGGCTACTCTTTAGTTGCAGTGCGTGGGCTTCTCATTGCAGTGGCTTCTTTTGTTGCTGAGCACAGCTCTAGGTGCCTGGGCTTTAGTAGTTGCCGCATGTGGCCTCAATAGTCGTGGCCTGCTGGCTCTAGTGGGGAGCGGGCTTTAGGAGTTGTGGCTTGAGGGCCCTACAATGTGTAGGCTTCAGTAGTTGCGGCGCACAGGCTCAGGAGTGGTTGGCATCTACTTTGTATTCACACTTTGATGAAGCTAATCCAAGCCTATGTTTCTATACACATGATGTACTCAAAGATTTAGTGGGTCTGGTCCACTTCATTACAGAGGTTCCATATCATGGTGTCAGTATTTATGGGTCATTGCTTCTTCCATAGCTGTGACCTCTGTAGATAATTTTCGGCCACATTCAATACTCCTGTACTCATACCATCCTGACTTCAAATTCAAATTCATAAATGTGAGGCTGATATAGAAACTTTTTTTTGATGTTGTTGCTACTATTGCAGTTTTTAGATAACAGAAATTTCTCTGGTTACTATGGAATAAGAATGTATTAATTTTATTAATTGTGTGTGAATTCAACCAAAGTTTTGAGTATTTAATGTTGTTTGTCCTATTTAACCTTCAAAACATCACTACAAGATAGATATTACTGGGTATGGGTATGTATGGGTATAATATATAATGTATAAGTAAACTAAAGTCTAGGAGATTAAGAAAAGTCACAGGTTCACAAAAACAGGATTGAAACTTTGGTCTATCTGTCTCCGTAGCCCAGTTTCCTGCCACTGTATCAAACTATCACATCCTATGAATAAATGCACAAACATTCCTCAGCTTCCTAGAAAATTGAAATGTATTCAGCTAAGTTAGGACTTTTTATTTAGAAGTGGTAGCTGACTTGAGATCTCAAATTCTTAAGGTGCAAGGTGGAGTATACGTAGATTATCAGCAGTGGCATGCTAGTAAATGCAATAATCAGCTCTCTGGGAGTAGAAAAAAATCAAGGTATCAAGCCCTGGCTTGTAGTGTTTGCTGGTTTCCCTGGTATAAATACTCTCATTGTGGCTGATTTCAAATAACCAAATGTACATGACTGATTAGATGCTGGGAAGGGATTTCTGTAGCTAACTGTGTAGTGTTTCTATCATATAAGTAAGGATAGACATAATTAACCTCAAAATACTAGTAAAATAGTAAATAGTGAATAATAATAAAGACCAGTAAAACACAGTAAAGGCCTCCCTGGTTGCTCAGATGGTAAAAAACCCACCAGCACTGCAGGAGACCTGGGTTCAATCCCTGGGTTGGAAAGATCCCCTGGAGAAGGCAGTGGCCACCCACTCAAGTAGTCTTGCTTGGAAAATTCCAAGGACAGAGGAGCCTTGCAGGCTGCAGTCCATGGGGTCACAAAGAGTCAGACACGACTGCACAACTAACACACAGAAACCCAACACATAGACTCACACGCACACACACACGCAAACATAGTAAAATAAATAGGAAGTGATGAGTTGTGAGTATTTTAGTTCTATGATTTTAACATAATTTATTTCACTGTAATTTTATATAATTTAATTTTTAGTAATGCCTGTATTTAACCACTAGATCATACAATTCCTGAAAATCTAACTATTGCCCTATATGGGTATGGGGCAGCTCCGGCACTCCACTGAATAAATAAAGTTTTATATTAATGTGAAAAAGATAGGTGTACTCTCAGCACAAGATCCAAACATATTACATGAGACAATTAGTTAAAAATGGCCTGGAGAAAATGAAACTTTTCGCCTCCTGTGATTGTTTCTTAGTCTCTTGTATGTAAATATTCAGGTAGACATCATGGATAGAGCACTATGCAAAAATTAATCATTCATTAAAATATCATAGGAACTAACATTTCTCCACTGCCTCAATCCTTCCTCAGAGATCATCCTTCCATTCTCTAACCCATGTCTCAAAAATTGCTAACTGAAAAGACAATGGTTTAGAGGGAGGGAACACTAAGTTTCAGGTTGACTTTTCCAATAACTCGAAGTGAAACACTGAGTAAACTGCATTCTCTATGACACTGGGTTTACTAAATTATTAAGTGAGGGCATTCACCAGGTGATCCCTAAGGTCCCTTCCATCCCTAACACTGTGTGATTAATGTCTCTCAGGATATTATTTGGCTGATCAGTTTGACTTTTGCTCACCATCGTAGAAGTTGAACACAGGTCATCAATCAGATGGACACTCACAGTTTGCTTTTTTTCTCCCATTGTTGTCTTCACAAATAGATCAGATCAAACATTTTGGAATCCAACTTGATTTGTACGGCCCTGAATATAGTTCAGCAAAATGAACGTCATGATACTACCTCTGTCTATTCCTAAGCATACTGTTTGCAATAATTCCTATCCTGATTAGTGGTAAGCACACCCCTGATGGCCTGTGGAGGATTTGGATGAAATAAAGGTTTGAAAAATACGTCTGAATGACATTCAAGTTAAAAACCATTTCCTTAAGCTCAGGTGGTCACTAACATTAATGAAATATAATGTGCCACACCTGCTCATCTAATCTTAGCAAATATTATAGTAAATCCTTAGTAAATTCCACCAGCATTTACGCAAGCAAGAAGGAAATTTGTTCCTTAAATCATATGACTAGGTTTTCCCCTGAAATATCTCATTAGTCTTGAAAATATTCTTTCAAAAGATTTAATTTCTTAGTTTTCTGTGATTCAAATAAGCTGATTTAATACAAATTATTTTTTCAGCAATAAATTGAAACTAGTCCCAATAAGTACATTTAAAAACAAACAACTCATATAAGACTTTTACAATAATGTGCAGTACTTTTATTGTTCTTTATTTAAAGCATGGAAATGAATTGGTTTATCTATTCCAGTTCACTATGGGGAACTGCTCATTTGAAAAGCAGGATAATCTCAAAACTTTTGAATATAGCTATTTTAGCATAGTCAGAAAAGGCCAATCTAAATATAAAAACAGTTCCAGTATTTCTCCGTAAATCTATATTATACCATATTTACAAAGTAAAGATTGAAATTACCTGTTTTTTAATTTTTTTTAACATTTAATTTAATTCACTGAATCTATTTGCTTACCTGCTCTATTCATGACACTGAGCTAAGTGTTTCAAGAGATTAAAAACAACAACAACAAAAAACACACAACTCTCTCTGAAGAAAGTGGTGACAAGACAAATACAGAATAAAAAAGTAGCTCCCTGTTAGCACATGACCTCTGGAAAATTTATTAAATATTTGAAACTTTATTTCCTATCCACAAAATGAGCATAATCTTGATACTTAAATCACATGTTTGATATGAGAATTATATTATGAATGTATCAAGAATATATTCTAACATTTCTTGGAACATAGTGTTGTCAAATACATAAGAAGTTGTTGGTTTATATTTGGAGAAGATAATGAGCATACCTTATATAGATCTAGTATCCTAGTGAATCCTAGAATTCCCTTCCCACTCTCTTGCTTCTTTCTCAGTGAGTTTTCTGTTTGAGTTCTCAATTTCAGGTGAGAAACAGGGGCTTATTTAATCGTGCTATTTGGCCCACAGTTGAGGTAGACACCTGGTCCAAGCTTGATTAACCCAATGCCTACTCACAGAAACTTGAAATGTTAATAAAGAATTTCCAGTGACTTTTGGCAGTGGAGCTGGAATGCATGGAGAACTGGAGCTACAGAGAACCAGAAAGAGGCAGTCTGTAGGCAGAGAGATAGGTAAGCATTACAGAACCAAAACAGCAATCCCGGTTTCTGAACCCAATTCTTAACCCCAGACCTTAAGGAGGGCCTCCTTTTTTCCCTACCCTCTGTGTTCTTCCGTAAATTTTATTTTTTCTTTAGGTTTGTGAAGAGAATTTTGCTTATTTACCTAGATAATTCCCTACAATCTCTATGGCAAACAATAGTACCATGATTTGGAGTTTGTGTGTGCTAAGTCACTTCAGTCATGTCTGACTCTTTGAGACCTCATGGACTGTAGCCCATCAGGCTCCTCTGTCCATGGGATTCTCCAGGTAGGTTGCCATGCTCTCGTCAGGGGATCTTCCCGACCCAGGGATTGAATCTGTGGCTCTTAATATCTCCTCCATCAGAAGGCGGGTTCTTTACCACTAGTGCCACCTGGTTTAGTGTTTAAAGGACTTTAAATTGTGGTACGGTAATTTCAGGGAGGCTGTTTCAGGTTACACAGATGGCAATGCCTCTTCCAATGAGGTGATATTCCTAAGATCAACTGTGATGGAGCCTGTGAAAATATGCTCTGAAGCAGCCACTGTAGATGGTCTTGCTCCCTACAACTGAAAATCTTTGTCCACTGGAACTTATACAACTTTATTTTGTTTCTGGAAGTAGGGGATTCAGAATGCAAAAAGGATCAGATCTATATCAGCCAGTATTTATTAATGACCTAATGTATCCAGGTGTTGGAGAAGACTCTTCAGAGTCCCATGGACTGCAAGGAGATCCAACCAGTCCATTCTAAAGGAGATCTGTCCTGGGTATTTTTTGGAAGGAATGATGCTAAAGCTGAAACTCCAGTACTCTGGCCACCTCATGTGAAGAGTTGACTCATTGGAAAAGACTCTGATGCTGTGAGGGATTGTGGGCAGGAGGAGAAGGGGACGACAGAGGATGAGATGGCTGGATGGCATCACTGACTCGATGGACGTGAGTCTGAGTGAACTCTGGGAGTTGGTGATGGACAGGGAGGCCTGGCGTGCTGCAATTCATGGGGTCTCAAAGAGTCAGACAAGACTGAGTCACTGAACTGAACTGAACTGAATGTATCCAGGGCATAAGGGCTTCCCTGGTGGCTCAGATGGTAAAGAGTCCACCTGCAATGTGGGAGACCTCGGTTCAATCCCTGGGTTGGGAAGATCCCCTGGAGGAGAGTGTGGCAACCCACTCCAGTATTCTTGCCTGGAGAATTTCATGGACAGAGGAGGCTGGGAGGCTGCAGTCTATAGTGTTGCAAAGAGTCGGACACAACTAAGGGATTAACTTTCACTCTCATATGCAGGGCATGATCTTAGGCCCTGGGTGAAAAGTAGTGAATAATGAGTGTCTTTCCTCAATTACTCTGTGTACATTTTTTGAAAAGCAGTGGTCATGGAAAAAATGGGAATGAGTAGGAAGAGTGATATAAAAAATGACTTTCAATGTTTATAAGGAAATAAAGAAATACAGCTTCCAATGAGTCATCACACTGAAGAGCTCCAAACATCTAGTGGGTATTCTGATTCTATGAATTTGAGAGGAAGTGCCCAGTGACACAGGGAGAATAGACAGAGGGGTAGTGCATTTAGAATTCACTTATTTATAATTCTATCTACAGCTTGTTCTTATTAGCAATCTCTCTCTCCTCCCTCCTGTAGGAATGCTCATTTCAAAACATACTTTGCTAAAACATTTGACTTAATTTTTGCTTTTTAGCCCAATCTTCAGGACAGATTGTGATGATCAGAAACCTAAAAAGGTAACAATGATACACAAACACTTGTATTCCACCTAGAACTGTAGCTAGGGAAATAGGAAGACGTGTGCAGGTGTAATCTCTTTTTATTGAATTCCATGAGAAACCGAGATTCCCACAGTAGTTTTAATCCATCAGAATAAAAACCTACTGCTATATTATAAATAAGACCTTTATTTAAAATAAAAAAAAAACCCCACAAACTTTTAAACAAGATAAAGTATTTTCAAGCAATAACTTGGGGAAGGGATGAAGAACCTAAGAAAGGAAGGAAAAATATGGGAAAGAAATAATATTAAATATTCAGAATCATGCCTTCATTTGAGTAGCTGTGGCTGCAAGGAGAAAGATAAAAAACTATGGGAAGCAGACACTCTGTGGTTCTCTTCTTCTGATTTTAAGTGACCCCAGGTCCTGACATGGCTTTGTATGACTGCAAAGAGGGATCTGTGTGAGGTTTGGTGTAGAGAAGAACATGACCAGGATAAATCAGAATCTGTTTTTTGTGGAAGAGAATTTTAAAACTTGTGAAAAACAAACATAAAAAAAAAAAAAAAAACCTCCAGAATTCACTGGTGGTCCAGTGGGTAGGACATGGTCCTTTCACTGCCAGGATCCCAGTTCAGTCCCTGGTGTCAGAAAATTAAGATCCTGCAAGCCACACTGAATGGCCAAAAAATAAAGGTAAAACAGATTGCCAGTTTTTTTTCCTTATAAAGTCTATTTCTTTCTATAGCCGTTCTTGTTCTGCTCAATGTCCACTTTAAGAGGACTGAGTAGGTGAGGATGATGTTCTCATTCCTTGGATCAGTCTCCTTCTGCAGCAACTGAATTCCCAGGTGGCGCAGTGGTAAAGAAACTCCCTGCCAAGCAGGAGACATGGGTTCTATCCCTGGGTCAGAAAGATCCCCTGGAGGTGGAAATGGCAACCTGCTCCAGTGTTTGTCCCTGGAAAATTCCCTGGACAGAGGAGCCTGGGGTACTATAGTCCAGGCGAGCTACAGTCCATAGGGACGCAAAGAGTGGGACACAACTGACATACACATGCCTACTGCAGCAGGACAGTGGGCAGGCAGGGAGAAGCGGAAGGAGGGTTAAGTATACTTGCATGTCATAGGTATACTTTTTGAAAGCAATGTTTATAATTTAAAAATCACTCATAATTATTCCTAAAATCTGTGAAAAGTATTTTTAAAATATAGAAAATTATTTGTGCATATATTTTTTAAATATATAAAGTATTAAAATATATAAACTGTTTTCAGAAGAGAAAAGATAAATGAATGCAATTTGCTTCATAGTCTTTAAAACCTGAAGTTGGGAGATTCTGATCCCTGGGAACTGACACACACTGAAAAAATTCATTAATAACAAAGCCCTCATCACCCACTCCACCCATTGTATCCTCAGCAGCTTGAAGGGAAGTGTGTTTATTCTTATACCCTAGGACTTAGCACAATGCCTGGAACAGAAGTCATATTCCCTATTTTATTTTTCTAGAATTAGAATTGAAATGAATTAAATTACTTGGAAGTTTTTCTTGTTATTGTTATGTTTACTACTTTAGGATTCAGGAATCTAAACAATTTGTTTTCACTAAATGCTTAACTTTTATGTCAGATACTTGCTACCCACACATTTCTCCTCTTTGGGTCAGTGTTAGTCAGCTTTTGCTGCGTAGCAAGCCCTCACAAAACCTAGTGATTTAAAATAGTAAATACTATGTTTCACCTGGTTCTGTGCATTGTCTGGGTGGTTTCTTTTGGCTAGGATATTTCAAGAGGAAACTGCAGTGGGCAGGTGGCTTGATCTGGTGGCCTCAGCTGGGTCTCTTTGCTCTAAGTGATCCCTTAACTTTTAGTAGCCTAGCTGGACTTCTCCACATAGTGTCTTTGATTTCCAAAAATGGGAAGAGAAATTAAGCTCTGATGTGCAAGAACTTTTAAAATCTTTGATTACATCACATTTACTTGGATAAAGTAAACTGTATGACCAAGATCAGATTCATTGTTAGCGAAAAATGCTTAAGAGTGTAGATACAAGAGGCTATGAACCAAGTAGTTGTAAATAACTTCCTCTCATATTGAACATAGTCATGCTTCAAAAGGTTCTCACTTGGCACCTTGAAAAACAGACATCTGATCCACACACAATTCTTTAATTTTAGGCCTACTTTATATTGTAATTAATGACCCTTCATTGAGAAATTAGAGTTTGCCTTCTATGGTATTTTATATTTTTAGAAAACACTTCTATAGTGTTTTATATTTTTAATCACATTTTAAGATTCATTTCCTAAGCTCATTCCTGTTGACAGCTCTCCTTCTGCTCCTGGCTCTTTCTCATTTTTCACTATGGCATCTTTATTATATAATATCTTCATATTAATTGCTAAATATTTAGGAACATATGAATACATATGCTTGAGTGCTGACTTTCATTTAAGTCACACAATGTACTTTCTGGTCACATTCCCAAGAATATTCTTCCCAATGTTTTCCAGTACACATTCCTTCTCATGGTCCAGATTTCAGTTCAAGTGTCACCAACTGAGAGCCTCAAACCTAAAGTAGTTCTTGATCAGGCTCCCTTATGGCATTTTTGATGTTTTATTTTTGTTAAAGCAGCATGTTATTTATTCTGTATTCTGTATTACGTTTCTTCAACTGGTACACAATAGTAGGAGCAAACCAGTTCATAAAATAGTGAAATAATTTCATATAGTTTGGTAAATAGCCATTGCTCTGAAATCCTAAAACCCCCAGTCCACCCAGCTAATCCTCTATGGCACCCACTGTGCATCCCCTCCATCCAGAATCAAAAGGGTTAATTCTGACTTAGCGGGGGACTCTAAGCCTGCTCCTGAACTATGGCCAATGCCTCCTCTGAATGACCTGAGCCTGTGTTGTAACAGCTGTTGAATATCTATAATGATTGCTGCTTATAGGATAGTTCCTAAGTTGCCTCCAGCAATGAGCAGTGAACTTCCTTGATTTATTTTTAGAGGCAAATGATTTATTTTTTTAGAACTCTGTGAACCAGATCATTTGGGCTTGGGCTTTGGTAAGCTAAAAAAAATAGACAGGGTGGTTACGCATTACTTTCTCAAGATAATATTCTATTTTGTGCTTTAAGATCTTACTTTCAAATGCCAGAAGTAGAATATTACCTCATCTTTTTCTGTGTGTTAGTTCTGGTACAAATTCTAATCTCCCCTCTGACAGATGAATATGTCAGAGCACTTATAAAAAGGTCAAATACTTAGTTGGAAAAAAAAAAGACAGAGGGACGGAGGGAAGAGGGGGAGAGAGAATCACAGATTCCTCCCCCCCTCACAATATTGTGGCTTTAAAAATGTTGAATAAATTGGATCTTAACATTAAAATGGTATCAAAATCATACTTTTAGTTGTAGAATTACAACTAAATTGTGACTAAGACACCTAACTTATCACCGTAAAAATCTTTTATGGGCACAAGATGTATGATATGTATGCTACTATTGTATTAAGGCTTATTAAAATTTATAATGCATTTTCATCAATAAAATAGATTTATGGAACTTGATGTCAGGCTAAATGGAAATGGTATCCACATCAGTGGATACCTATAAGCATCAAATGAGATATCACACTTAAAAATGATTTGCAAGTATCTGTGCAGGGTGCAAAAATAGTACTTATAATATCAAGGAAAGGAAGCCTTATCCATTCTGGTAGCCCTCATGCCTGGTGCATTTTAGGTACATAGTAAATTGGTTGTTTCTGAATTGAAGAAATGAAGATTGAAACTAATTTAATCTTCCCATAATCTTGGTTCCCTTTCTTTACTTAGATGATTCAAACATCCCCGTATATGCCGTCCACTTAGTTTTTCATTTCTTCATAAGGGGATTTGCCTTCTATAATACCCAAAAGAGCAAATATCAATCTGGATAACTTTTAGTGAGTTGAAAAATTATTGGACTTAAAGTATTAGGCATTAACTATTTTTATTAAAAATAAACATTGACCTTAAGTATTAGCTGAAATACTCACACATTCAAAAACATTATAAAGAAAAGAATAACTCAAAGCATTATGGAAAGGTTTTTGGATCATTGTACTTGTGAATAGCCCATGTGGGCAGTTCTTGATCAGGCTAGTCAGGACTACCTGCCTTTGGATCTCCTATTCCAGTTCTTAACTCAGATTTCCATGAACTTTTTATTTAAGTAGTTACCTTCACCATAATTTAAGAGAAGAATCCAAAGTGTTAAAGTCTCCAAGATATTCAGGTTATTATTGAACTACATAGTTCAATAGTAGTTCTCACAGTAAGAAGTTTACAAAAGCTGGTACACATTTTAAGCTCCCACACATTATTAAGGGTTTTCAAAAGAAATCTGATACTGATCTCCACTGTACTGAAGATTAACAACATGGCTATTTTGCTTTTAATAATTCCATACTTATTATATTTACCTCTAAAACTCAAGGGAGTTACCAGATCTAGAAATAGCATATGTCTCTGTTGTTAATATAAGCTTCTTAACAATAATATTATACTTTACTTCTGTAAAAATTCTAGAAGAGTAAAAAGTTGTGTGGGAATTAAGCTTACAAAAAATCAGTTTTGAGGATACGGATGACATAAGAGACTAGGTTTATCTTTTGGGATTTAATCTAGGAGGAAAAGGGCAAGCAGGGCCACTTGATCCCTGAATTGTTTTGGGTTAGCATTAAATCAGATATTGCCTTTGTAATGATAGAGGAATAGAAATAGTGTACTCAAGATAATTTTGCTTACTGCATAATTTTGGATTTGCCAAAACATCAAGGATGGTGTTTTCAAAGAGTATTACAGAATTCTTTTCAGTTCTGTACAATGTTTATCCTTTACCTTTGGTGCATCATATATCAATTCAGAAAAATGTAACCACCTCCACTCTAAAGTAGTTGCGTATTATGACAGTGAGAAAACAATTCACTGTGCATTTAGAAGATCTGTTTGACATTGCTGTGATCATTTTCCCCTTTCACCTTGTGTACTTCAGCTTCTCCCTTCAAACTAACAGCTGTGGCCACATACTTGGCAGCTGGTAGCCTAACCCCTCCAGAAGCCAAGCTCTTAAACAGACTTTCTAGGAGCAGGCTTGGGCTCTATAGTGTCTGTCTGCACACTCCCTCCTCGCTAGCTGGTTCCTTGGCAAGTTCTTTGATTCATTTGATTTTTGGCAGAGGAACTCCCCTGCTGACTACGAAGTCTCTGATTCTGTCAAATGCTTTAGTCAAGCTGATTGTTTATTTGACTGCCCCTTCCTATCACACCTAAAGATTTAAGTTTTCTAAGATCTATGTTTAATGTCATACAGCGCTAAATAAAAGAGGGTTCTGCATAGTTGTGTTGTATTGATATGAAGGATGAGAGCAATTCTTCACCCTGGGGCCAAACCCTCATTGATTCTAGCCTCTTTCCAACAAGAGGCTTATAACATAACACTGTGACCATTTCTTGGCAGAGATTACTTTTCCCACCTTATGGAGTGGCAAGTTACCAAGAGTCTTGAAGCAAATGCTTGGCCCAGATACAAGGCACTCTCTTTCTTCCTCTCAATGGTGAAAATCTGGTCCATTATTTCCCTTTGATTTCTCTCTTTTATGGGTAAGGTTGCTGAAAGGATTCTGGAAAAGTTTGCTCTAGGTACTAATTGGAATTGGCCTTCTATCATTCAAAGACCTGAGTTCTGATATGATTAAAATTTTTAGCAGCATCTAATCTGATTAATTCTCTGTTATTCCACATGCATTTGAAAAATAACACAGGCAGAGATCTGTATGTAGCAGGAATTTTACAGAAGAAATTGAGAAGATTTTTTATTTCTTTCATGAAGTGTCTTCTTTAAAATCAATGCTTATCAGCACGCTATGCATGATATAATTCACCAAGACCAAAAGAAGAAGAGAATATACATCTCAGATAATAGCTATTAAATAATGACTTTATAAGTCAAGAGGATATGGACTTATTTCCTGCTTTGATGAATTAAAGCAAAGAGCTGCCACCCCTTTTCATCCTTGTATGAAATACATATACCAGTGCTACTCAAAATCTATTCTTTAAATACAGCTTGTTTTTATGGCATATTCAGCTAATTGTTTTAACCTTCCTATTTAGTTTTATTATTGAATGGTCTATTATGAAGAAAAACATAATTTTGTCATAAATACAGTCTGAGCTTAAAATATGTATTCACTGCTTGATACATACCAATGGACACTTGAGGTGTTTTCATATCATGGCTATTGGAAATAATACTGCAATGAATATTTAGGTACATACATCTTTCGGAGTTAGTGTTTTCACTTTCTTCAAATAAATACCTAGAAATAGAACTGCTAGATCCTATGGTAGTTCTATTTTTAAATTTTTTTTGTGGAAATTCATACTGTTTTCCACAGTGACTGCATTAAATTGCATTCTCACCAATAGTGCACAAGGGTTTCCTTTTCTCTACATCCTCGCCAACACTTGTTATTTCTTGTCTTTTAATTGTATCCATTCTAACAGGTGTGAGGTGATATTTCATTGTGGGTTTGATTTACATTTCCCTGATGATTAGTGACATTACGTACCTTCTCATGAACCTGTTAGCTATGAGTATGTCTTCTTTGGAGAAGGGAATGGCAATCCACTCCAGTATTCTTGCCTGGAGAATCCCATGGACAGAGGAGCCTAGTGAGCCACCGTCCATGGGGTTGCAAAGAGTTGGACATGACTGGGTGACTAACGATGTCTTCTTTGGAAAAATGTCTATTCAGATCTGCCCATTTTTAAATTGGATTATTTTTTTCCTTGATCTATATGAGTTTTTTATCAACCCCTTATAAGATATATAATTTGCAAATATTTCTCCCTTCAGTAGGTTGCCTTTTCATTTTGTAGATCATTTCTTTTGTTTTGCAGAAGTTTTTAAGTTTGATGTAGTCCCACTTGTTTAGTTTTGCATTTTTTTGCTTTTGGTGCCAGGTTCAAAAAATCATCACTAAGATGTATGTCTAGGAGCTAACTGCCTGTGTTTTCTTCTAGGAGTGTTATGGTTTCAGGTCTTATGTTCAAATATTTAATCCATTTTGGTTTGATTTTTGTGTGTGGTGTAAGATAGTCATCCAGTTTCATTCTTTTGCATGTGGCTGACCAGTTTTCTCAAAACCATTTCTTAAAGAAACTGTCCTTTTCCCATGATATATTCTTGGTTCCTTTGTTATAATTATTTGGCCATATGGGGCTTATCTGGTGGTCCAGTAGTTAAGACTCTGTACTTCCACTGCAGGGGCATGGGTTTGATTTTTGGTTGGGAAACTAAGATACTGCATGCCCTGTGGTACGGTCAAAAATGAGAAAAAAAAAAAAAAAATCCCTCACTGGAGTGGTAGCAGAGGTGGGTGAGTTGAAAGCTGAAAGAAAAAATTGACCATATATAATGAGCTTATCTCTGGGCTTCTAATCTGTTCCAAAAATCCGTGTGTCTGTTTTTCTGCCATTACCAAACTGTTTTAAATACTATAACATTGTAAAGTAGCTTGAAACTAGGTAGCATAGTTGTTCCAGCTTTGCTTTTCTTTCTCAAATTATTTTGACTATTCAAGGTCTTTTGTGGTTCCACATAAATTTTAGTATTTTTTTCTATTTCTATCAAAAAAATTGGAATTTTGATAGAGACACATTAATTTAAATTGAATCCTCCACTATACTTAAAAATTTTAACTCCCAGTATGAACTATATTGAACTCACACACTGAATTGTAGTTTTGCAATTTGAAGTTCTATAGTATATTTTGGTCTAAAATGGTATACCTATTTGTATTTTTAAAAGGGAATTTCAAATTTGACAATAAAATATCCAGGTGCAACTCTGTGTGTACTTGAACATACACACACTCATCACCCTTAAGTAGAAGACACTAGTTTTCTTATAGTAAATATACTTTTTCTTAACATTTATAGGTATTTAAACCTATATGATTAGGATAAGCTAACTATAAATAAACTGTCCATGTGTTTCCTACTCTCATATACACAGAGCTGTCATATGTAAGATCTAACTAATTAAAACCACACCTACAAATTGGCAGTACTTTGGTTTCTAAAAAGTATGTATATGCATAATTTGTAAAATAGGATATCCAGGGACCGTGATCCAATATATGGCATTTTTAAGATATGTACAAATTGCTTTGGGGTAAATATAAAGCAGTGATCCATTTTTAGGAGATGGGGGTAAAACGGACTGAAAAAATAACTCATCAATAGAAAAAGGAAAGGCTAAGTAATAAGGATAGAATTTTTAGATATTTTTGAGAAAATTAAAATAGTAGAAATTTATCAATTATTGTGTACATTTTATTGTCTTGCAAAGCTTTTCATCTCAAGAGATCCAAAACTGCTAAATAAAAAGCTGGCTAGAATTAGATGAGAAGATGAGATAGAGTTTGTTTTTTTAATATTTTAAATTTAAAAGAGACAGATGGAATGATAGACTGATAACTCTGAGCTTGCTGTATAAAGCATACACTGCTGCAATTGTAAGTAACTAGGATCTGATAGAGCAGATTTATATTATAATTAGTTCATTTGAATCCAAAACAGAGTCTATATATTCTAAGCAAACATACCTGAGCCAAGTGATACCTCTACGATGTCTAGTACATTAAAGTGCCCTCATGAAGAACATTGATTGCTTAAGGTCAGTAACTCAGAATCACTGTATATTTTTGCCAGAGTATTCATTTAAAAAATGAATTCAGCTTGAAGCCAAACTAAATAGAAGGATGTCAAACTATCATTATGTATGGAGATATTTATTACTAGACATTTAATAGAAAACTCTGAACATTTGGTGACTTTATTGGCCGTGTTGCCATTATAGAAATGTAAATTTACATTTTCTTTTGGTGCAGTGAGGTCTCTTTTGGTTAAGAGAACAAAAGCATAGGGGGCATGGCATTTCTGAATCTTCTGTCCGACATTAGCACTTACTGCTTCCAATTCAGCAGCCAAGTCAGTTAACAGCCAGACAAAGTGATTCCTCCATTCACACTCCATAGCCCTAAGAAGCAGTGACCTTTGGGGAAATCTGCCATACTCTACTTCCTTTTCTATGCCCATCCATCAAGCAGATGAGCAGTTTATTTCTGCCATGGTACACTGCCACCTCAATGAATTCCTGAAAGACAACCACCAATGTCAATTTCAAAATCAGCAGACAAAACCACAAACAGGTCCAATTTGTTCAATTTTATAAGAGATTTTAAAGTAGTGTCGGATATACCTGTTCAGTTGATTGTGGGAAAGGGACTGAGTTCTGAAAGAGTTTTAGAATAGTATTGGGTGCTTAGGGTACCCTCAAAGGACTTATGAAATACTCTAGGACAATTCTAACTGGGCACACATAACCATACATTCTGGATTGTTGTAATTCGGTTAGGAAAAAATGATTGTTACAAGCAATGGGCAAGTAATTGCATTTAATATGAAGCTTAACTTATTTATGTAGTAGCCAATGGAAATGTCTCACAAATAAAAATGTATATCATAGAAGGAAAAACATGACCCTTAGCTTTATGGGGTATACTTATACATCATACTTTATAGAATAATTTGATATATTAGCCAGTACAAGCAATTCAAATAGATAAAAATTGAAAATAAGTAATTAAGTTTAAAAAATCACCTTATTTATCTTAACCTTGGAATTTTAAGGATATATTTAATAAAGTTATTCAATTGATTTTTAAATTTAAACAACAGGTAGCTCAGCAGGTAAAGAAGCCACCTGCAATGCAGGAGATCCTGGTTGGGTTCCTGGGTCAGTAAGATCTGCTGGAGAAGAGATAGGCTACCCATTCCAGTATTTTTGGGCTTTCCTGGTGGCTCAACTGGTAAAGAATATGCCTGTAATGTGGGAAACCTGGGTTCAATCCCTGGGTTGGGAAGATCCCCTGGAGAAAGGAAAAGCTAGCCATTCCAGTATTCTGGCCTGGAGAATTCCATGACTGCCATAGTCCATGGGGTTGCAAATAGTCAGACACGACTGAGCAACTTTCATTTCACTTCACTTCAAGTATATATCAACCAATATGCCTAGTTTGAGCTTTGTTTATAAACACAAAATCATTTCTAAAAGGCAGAATTTCTTGGTGGAGAGGTAGCATTACAATAAAGGTATGCTCATATATGTAAGAAGAGGTTTCCAAAACTCTATAATTTTAATATTTCACTATGATTCCTGAAATGACCAATATAGTTACAATTATGCCATGATAGAAGCATGTTATATATAATATTTTAAATTTAAAATCTAAAAGTATTATTTAATACAAAAGTACTAAAATAGCAGAATTTAAGCAAAAGCTATCTGTAGTCATAAAAGATTTTAATTTTTATTTTGTCAACTGCATCAAAGAAATTGCTCTATCATGATGTGATGTAAAGGAAATTTGTAGTGCATTTGAGAGAAAAAAAGATGAGAGAAAATAAAAATGAATAAGCTCCACATCACAATGGAAACTTAGCTTGTACTTTTTAACCTGTATAACAATATCTTTGGTATTAAAAATTATTAGAGTACCTTCTGAGGCTAACTGTAGACAGCTTTTACAAAGAGTCTTTTCCATGATACAAAAAAAGGGGAGGAGTATACCTGGAATCATAAATATATTGAAACAAGGAAGCAATCATATCACCAATTCTAACCTTATATAAAAAAATGTTGTATTCTGTGCTTCTTTACAGCAGTTACCTGTTAAGTTGGGAACTGTCTGTCTATAAGCAAAAAGAATTTGATAAATACAACGTTAAAAAAAATATGGTTCTCATCTATAGCACATGGGAAACAGTTGGAAGAATTCTGAAGAGTCGAAAGAGTCTGTGGTAAAATTTAGTTGAATTTGAATGAATTTACATCAGGTGGACTTATTATACAAAAAAGGGGCCTATAAGAACGTGAATACTAATGACCTATTCCTTCTTAGAGATGAGGACTATACTTAGTGTTATAGAAAACCAATGTTTTACAGAAAATGTTATCAACTTATTACTTACTTTTTTACTCCACTTGTAAGAGAAATAACTTCCACTTACATATTCTTAAAAATAAATAATGGAAGACATACTCTACTCAGTAAGGACATCCAAGTGTAAACACATACTTCTTTCCCTTAGGATTTCAATTAAGGAAGAATAGAAGCAAATGAAGAAATGAAAGAAAAAGAATGTGAGTGAGAGTGACAAAGTAGAGACATAAACAAAAAATAGAAAAATATATAGTGAATTAGTAAAGATTATTTATAACAGAACAGTGAGCTTTAGAATGCCAGTATCTCTTTAAAAGCACTTTTAACAGTTAATTAGCTACTATCCTTAACTTTCCAATTACTCAAAATATTAAATCACAAAATCATAAAAATATTAAATCCAGTAATATTGAGTAATTTAAAGTGGTTTATTAAAACCACCAACATGAAAACTGCTATTTAAGAAAAACAAGTATTTTTGAAGAATTGTTAAAATTAATCCAAAGGCTGAACTCTTCACTCTTGGATTTATAATTTTAGATTTATATGGATTTATAGTATTTAAAAAACTAAGGTGAAAAATAAATACTGAAATTAGTCAGCCCACAATATCAATATCATTTTTTTCAGGGTAAGATTATCTATTAAAATTTTCTAGTTCCACATTTGAAAAAGATAAAATATAAAATTAGCAGCTACTACATATTTTTCTATTTTTTCTGAGCCACAACTTTTATTGCTAGACTATGGATGATTATAAATATCGTATTTAAAAGCATGGAACTAGTGCACATGACTACTCATGATACTTAATTTTATTCCACTATACTACCTTTTGATATTAAATTATATTTCTATTACATGTATGATTATAGAATATGTTGTCAGGCATACCTGGGATAATATCTTATACTTTTTAATTACTAATTTCTGTAAGTTGTGGTTACTCCCCTTGTGAAATAATGATTATATAATATGGGTTTCAGAGTGTTGTTAGGAAAAATGTATGTAGTGATTAGAAAAGTCTGTGATAAAATTTCAAGGCATAGAACCTACAGCTGTTTACTATTTTTATCTTTTTCGCTAATATGAAGAGCTCATAGGTTTATTTGCCATGTGATGGAGAGTAGTACAGTTTGTAATGATCATTTCCTGCCACTTAAAGCAGGTAAGATTAGGTTAAAAATGGTGAAACTTCCTTCAGAGGAAGAAGACATAAAGATAAGGAAGTTTATTAGAATTGTCCTATTGTTCTAGTCTCAAATTCAAAGGATTCTCAGAAAGATGACAGATGAACTAGGTTTCAGAACACAATTTTAAATTTAATATTATAGCTCAATACATTTTCAAAAATTGATGCTATAGGCAAAATGTGATAAGTAACCAATAAAATCTGATATAACAAGTGATTTTTTTAAATGATAAAATTAAAAAGTTATGATTCTATATATCTCTTCTTACAGAAAGAAAATTAAAATGGAAATTAAAAGTAAACCCTGAAATTCCAGTTTATTTATGATAATTCTATTGAGAATTCTTCATATCTAAACATATGAATTGCCCAAATAATTGTATTTTGAAAAATAAAAATTGGAGCTTTAAATGTGTAAAAAGTAATTATAATGAATTATGTGTTCAATAGACTGGGGAAAAAATGATACACTGTAAACCCAAAGAAAATACTAAAAAGGTATAAAAACTAAACATCTAAAAATAAGTGTATTATTCATATATTATAAATTTATATGTATATATGATCTTTACATGTAGCATGCATATATAATTATATATATAGCATTGGTGTTATTGTTCAGTCACTGAATCATGTCTGACTCTTTGTGACCCCATGGACTGAAACATGCCAGGCTCCACTATCCTTCACTATATAATGGAGTTTGCTCCAATTCATATGCATTGAATTGGTGATGCTGTCTAACCATTTTATCTTTGGCTGTCCCCTTCTCCTTTTGCCTTCAATCTTTCCCAACATCAGGGTTTTTTCCAATGAGTCGGCTTTTATATCAGGTGGCTTCAGCTTCATATCAGTCCCTCCAATGAATATCCAGGGTTGATTTCCTTTAGGATCAACTGCCTTGATCTCCTTGCTGTCCAATGGACTCTCAAAAGTCTTCACCACAGTTAGATGACATCAATTCTTCGGTGCTCAGCCTTCTTTATGGTCTAACTCTCACAGCCATATATGACTACTGGAGAAACCATAGCTTTGACTATACAGACCTTTGTCGGCAAAGGGATGTCTGTGCTTTTTAATATTCTTAAATATAAATATAAAATCATAGAGTTCCTTAAAGAGCAAGTGTCTTTTATGGCTGCAGTCACCATCTATAGTGACTGTGGAGCCCAAGAAAATAAAATTTGTCACTGCTTCTACTTTTTGCCCTTCTTTTTGCCATCAAGGGATGGGACCTGATGCCATAATTTTAGTTTTTCTGAATGTTCAGTTTTAAGCCAGCTTTTCCACTCTCCTCTTATGGCATATAGAATATATTTTATTTAAAAGCCAATAGAGTATGGCTATAATATCAGCCATTAGGTTGATTTATGATCTTTATCATCTGGACATATTGATGAGCATCTTACCAAAGCTGCCTCAAAATTTAGTTTCAGAGATGTTTAGTGTTGTTTGTGGTAGCAAATAGAAGAAACATATATTTAACAAGATTGTCTTAATTATATGACACATCTTACATATATAACCATTAAGAACATTAGAGAAGAATATTTTACAGCCCTTACAAATCCTTAACATATTGTTCCATGAAAAAAAAAACATGTTTAAAACAGTAGCTACAACTTGAATCCTATAGAAGGGACTAGGAAAAAGACAAAACATGTTTCCAGTGTAGTCAGGGAAATCCGTAGAACATAAGAACAATGAAATGAGAGATGGACCAGGAAGCCTGGGTGTTAAATGACTCAAAACATTTGAGTAAATAAAGGATGAGCATCAAAAGAGTGCCCTATTCAGAGTGAATCCAGGACACAGACAAACGGTGAATATGAGCAAAATTCATACTGCTGCTGCTGCTAAGTCGCTTTAGTCGTGTCCGACTCTGTGCGACCCCAGAGACGGCAGCCCACCAGGCTCCCCCATCCCTGGGATTCTCCAGGCGAGAACACTGGAGTGGGTTGCCATTTCTTTCTCCAGTGCATGAAAGTGAAAAGTGAAAGTGAAGTTGCTCAGTCGTGTCCGTCTCTTCGCAACCCCATGGGCTGCAGCCTACCAGGCTCCTCCGCTCATGGGATTTTCCAGGCAAGAGTACTGGAGTGGGTTGCCATTGCCTTCTCCTACAAGGCAGCAAATGGAATGTGGAAAGTGCAAAAAAAATTTTTAAAAAGGAAATATACTGAATGTAGACCACAGAAGCACAGTAGCAGCAGTTCAGGAGAACATGTAGAAATGTCTTTGATAGTAAAGTTGAAATAGAATGAACATCCTCTGGCTCTTCTTGAGTTTTTATAAAAATATAATGAGTAGATAGTGAAAAAATCTATAAATCTCTGCAATGTAAGCATAAAAAGAAAATAAGTGAATAAAATAGACAAGAGCAGAGTTCAGGAATGGACTGGAACTAATATTTGAGTGTTTACTCTTTGCATAGAATTTTAAGAATAACTTTTTATTTATACCTCAGAAATTTCATTCCATATGGAATATTAAGTATTTAATAATTAAAGATGAGGGAACTGAGACTCAGAGAAAACAATCTCAGAAAAGCTCAGTGACTTACTAGGAGTACACAACAGTAAAAGAAGGAGTTGAATTTGAAATCCAAGTCTATCTGACTAAAAATTCTAGGTTCTTTCCTCCACACACCTGTGCACCCTGAACAGTGCCTTGCCCACAGTGGTGCTTAATAAATATTAGCTGTGTCGCTGTTGTCATAATACCAATAAATAGCTTCCTAATCAGGGATGACAACACAATTTCCGTACTAACTAAGGCTGCATTAAAATGGATGTCATTATTTGGCATCTATATTTATAGTTTTTTTTAGGCAGAATATTTAAGAGAATGGTGGATTTAGGCAGGAATAGCTGGAATGGAGTTATATTTACTGTAATACCATAAAAACAAGATTAAACTTTTAACCATTTTTGCTCATGAGATCATGAGTGTCCAGAATTCAATAGTGATTTATACACTGAAAATCCAAAATACGGTTTTGAAGGTGACACCTTTCCTTTTTTGAGGCTTATAAACAACTTTTTTACTCTTCACTTAATAATCCGTTTTATTTTAAAATATAAGTCATCTAAAATCCATTTTTAAGATGTTTGTCAAACGAATGTCAAACATTGCTTTATTTTCATGCTTCACTGGAACTCAAATCATACACGTTACTCATTTTGCACATCTTAATTGATTCTATTTACACTCTTAAAAAAAATTGTACCTCACTGAGAGTTACTTATTAGGCTACTAAAAATGAGAAATTTATTTTCTAAAGTGCTCTTCCAAAGTATGTGCTTAGAAAATCTGGAGACTTTTACAGAATGATTATTAAATAAGTGTTGCAAGTATTCATACCTAGATTGCAAATATCTCTATTAATATCAAATGCTAATTATCTATCTTAATGACTTAAGAACCCTTGAAAATTATATTACTGGAAGAAATGTTAATTGCTGTTACAGTAGTTTTAAAGCACATGTCAGCCAAACTGTTGATATAAATTCATTTTTTATGGTGAAATATTCTAGCTTTCTTCACAGTGCTAAGTGCAAAAGTATAAAAGGTAGTTTTACCATCAACTAATCATGTTCTCACTCTCTTTTTTCTTCCTTCCATCCTTCCTTCTTTTTTGATTAGGAATTTGTCTAAATGCTTTCTAAAGCAAATATTTTGGCATGTATATTGAGAGTAATTTTATGGTCCAAATTTCTATGTTATTGAATGAGCAACATATCTGTGGTTGTAATTGGAGAATTATTTTTGAGTTTGTTACATAGGAAACCACTGGTAATATTGTTATTACCATGCAGAATATGAACTCTCTCTTCTTAGGTAGCTATTAAGGACAATCAAACTATTTTGGATTTTCATGCAGTAGTAAAAAAATTGGAGTAAAAATTTTTTTCTCCCAGCATAATGCCACAGGAGACTTGTATAAAACTCTGGACATTCAGAAAATTTTGTTTGTGGTCAGTGAATACTGCAAAGCTTTTCAGCTGTGTTTCATTGTGAGCTGACAGATTTTGGCAAGACTATGGGATGCCTATAAATGTTCACATGTAACCCGTGAGAAAGAATATCATGATGAAATAAAATGCATTGACCTTAGTGAAACGTTTACTGGGAAATGTATTCTCAATCATGTCGTTCACGCATATGCTTGAATTCTTATGTGAACTACTTATAAAAGTCATGTGTATAGCCTTGATTACTTTAACAACTCTTCTATAAAGGCTAAGCTAAATCCTTTAGCCATTATAGGGATTTGAACAGTGCCTCCCTGAATTCTCTACAGGAGAATCAAAGCAGAAACTCCAGAGTTTGTAAGTTCTTTTATATCAAGGGGTTGGCAACAGAGCTATGGAAGCACTCTATAGAGGTATAGCAAAAGATAAATGAGATCTTTTGAGTTCAAGTTCTCTTTATATTTTGACTAATTAAAAAAATGAGAGGGTATTTTGTTTCTTAAATCTAGTACATGCAGTGAATGGAGCATTCCATTATAATGAGGGATTCCAAGAAGTGTGAAGAAATCTCAAGGACAATCTTAAGAATATTTCAACACCTGCTTTTACAAGCAAAGTAAAGCCATATTCAATTCAGTTAGGCAGAATCATAGTGACTTAGAGGCTTAGTATAAGTTCTTTATTATTCAGCCTTTTTCTTAATTAATATTCATTATAATGATCACATCCATCGAAAACTTTCATTTAGAAAGTGCCTAAGGTATATTTATTTTTGAGTGCAGATAAGACTATTACACAGATGCCTTGAAATCTATTTTTCTCAGATCAGTTAGAAGTTATATTTTTAAAGGTTACATTTTCAGAAAGGTATGCAATTATACTTTATTAAAATATATTAAACACCTTTTCAATCATTCTGGTTTAGAGACTGCTAAAGACATATGGTCCATAATCTTGCCAAGTATCATTCTTGTAGGATTGAAAACATATTACAAGAACCTTTTTTTCCTCTAGAAGCAAGTTGAAATCTTGTTTTTAATTGGTACAGTTGATGTATTCTTTTATGAAAGGTGTGTGAGGATGGGGATTATCCCCTTTACATTCATATCTTTGGAATTTTATCCTCATTGATAGGATGACCATATAAATTATTATCTAGTTCAGATTATTTTGAGAGGGAGAGAAAATGCAACTGATAATTTTTTTATGAGACAATAGCATCAATTGATGTCGTTCCAGGGAGACCAGATTTGTTTACCCAGATCGTGTCAGATAATAACCACAGTATCCTGTGCAATGCACTACAATGCACCAGAGTACCATTGTATAAAGAACGGCAGAGATTCCTTTCTACTCAGAAGAATCTATATTATTCTTTTCTTCTTGTCTACACAGCTAGACCATATTTTCCTAGTTTCTTTATCCTTCTAGCCAGTGGACTATGTGTGTGTGTGTGTGTGTTCACTTGCTTCAGTTGTGTCTGACTGTTTGTGACCCATGGGCTGTAGCCTGCCAGGTTCCTCTATTCATCGAATTCTCCAGGCAAGAATACTACAGTGGGTAGCCATTCCCCTCTCCATGGGATTTTCCTGATACAGTGATCAAACCTGGGTCTCCTGCACTGCAGGTGGATTCTTTACCATCTGAGACATCAGGGAAGTGGATCTAAATCCAATATGACTTCTACCCTTAGAAAAGGTGGGAAATTTTCAGGTGAAACTACCACAACATTGTTAATTGGCTATACCCCAATACAAAGTATTTTGGTATTAAAAATTAAAATTAAAAAAATATTCACACATGAAAAAAGAAAAAGTGGGAAATTTGGACACAGACACTCACAAGACAGACAAACAGAGGGGAAATGGTTATGTGAATATGGAAGCAGAGACTGAAATTAAGTTGCTACCAACTAAGGAGTACCTGTGGCTACTGGTAGCTGGAAGAGTCAAGGAAGGATCCCCCACCTAGAAACTATGGAAGAAGCATTGTCCAGTCAACATCTTGATTTTTAAATTTATCCTTTAGGACTCTGTGGATCACAACAAACCATGGAAAATTCTTAGAGATAGGAATACCAGACCACCATACCTGCCTCCTGAGAAACCTTTGTGCAGGCCAAGAAGCAACAGTTAGAATCAGACATAGAACAATGGACTGGTTCAAAATTGGGAAAGGAGTATGTTAATGCTGTACATTGTTACCCTGTTTGTTTAACTTATATGCAGAGTACATCATGTGAAATGCCAGGCTGGATGAAGCACAAGCTGGAATCAAGATTGCTGGAGAAAAATATCAATAGTCTCAGATATGTGGATGACACCACCCTTCTGGCAGGCAGAAAGCAAAGAGGAACTAAAGAGCCTCTTGATGAAAGTGAAATAAGAAATTTAAAAAGCTGGCTTAAAAATCAACATTCAGAAAACTAAGGTTATGGCATCTAGTCCCATCACTTCATGGGAAATAGATAGGGAAACAATGAAAACATTGACAGACTTTATTTTATTGGGCTCCAAAATCACTGTGGATGGTGTCTGCAGCCATGAAATTAAAAGACTCTTGCTTCTTGGAAAAAAAAAAGCTATGACAAACCTAGACAGTGTATTAAAAAGCAGAGATATTACTTTGCTGACAAAGGTCTGTGTAGCCATGGTTTTTCCAATAGTCATGTATGGATTTGAGAGTTGGCCCATAAAGAATGCTGAGCACTGAAGAATTGATGCCTTCTAATTGGAGAAGGAAATGGCAGCCCACTCCAGTATTCTTGCCTAGAGAATCCCGTGGACAGAGGAGCCTGGTGGGCTGCTGTCCATGGGGTTGCACAGAGTTGGACACGACTGAAGCAAATGTGCATGCATGTGCAATGGGTGTTAGAGAAGACTCTTGAGAGTCCCTTGGACCGCAAGGATATCAAACCACTCAATCCTAAAGGAAGTCAGTCCTGAATATTCATTGAAAGGATGCTGAAGCTGAAGCTGAAGCTTCAATACTTTGGTCACCTGATGCAAAGAGCAGACTCACTGGAAAAGACATTGATTCTGAGAAAGATTGAAGGCAGTAGAAGAGGACAACAGAGCATGAGATGGTTGGATGGCATTACTGACTCAATGGACATTAGTCTGAGTAAGCTCTGAGAGATGGAGAAGGACAGGGAAGCCTGGCGTGTTGCAGTCCATGGGGTCATAAAGAGTCAGACATGACTGAGTGACTGAAAGACAGAATTTGAGAGAATAAATTTATTTGTGCAGTTCACTCAGTTTGTGGCCCTTTGCTACACCAGCCCTAGGAAACAGATAAAATATTGAAGTCATTATGGACTTTTATGGTTAGCGTCATCTAATACAGAAAAAATGACCATGGTTCTGACACAGTAGGGTTTTTAAAATATGACAGGATGGGTAAGCCTTGAAATTGGAACAGGGGTCACAATAGGATTATATAAATTCCCCAATGTCAAAGTTGAAAAATTTTTACTTCCCTTTAGTTCAGTTTAGTCGCTCAGTCATGTCTGACTCTTTGCGACCCCATGGACTGCAAAACGCCAGGCCTCCCGGTCCATCACCAACTTCAGGAGTTTACTCAAACTCATGTCCATTGAGTTGGTGAAGCCATCCAACCATCTCTTCCTCTGTCATCCCCTTCTTCTCCCACCTTCAATATTTCCCAGCATCAGGGTCTTTTCAAATGAGTCAGTTCTTCTCATCAGGTGGCCAAAGTATTGGAGTTTCAGCTTCAACATAAGTCCTTCCAATGAATACTCAGGCCTGATTTCTTTTAGGATGGACTAATTTGATCTCTTTGCAGTCCAAGGGACTCTTAAGAGTTTTCTCTAACACCACAGTTGAAAAGCATCAATTCTTTGGCACTCAGCTTTCTTTATAGTCCAACTCTCGCATCCATGCATGACTACTGGAAAAACCAGAGCCTTGACTAAATGGACCTTTGTTGGCAGAGTAATGTCTCTGCATTTTTGTATGCTTCATAGAGTTGTAGTTTTAGGTATTTCCAAGGAATAGATAATTTGTGACTAGGTGTTTTATTTCAGAACCAAATAGCTTTGCCAGGAAAGAGTTATATTTGTTAAACAATCCACACAAATGGATAGCAAATCTTCATCCATGTATGTAAATGGCCTGCTTAGCAACCATCTATGCTTAAATACAAAAATTAAATTTAGCTAATTTGAAATCTCTTTGCCTTCCCAAACATAAGAAATGTAAAATTTAAGCAAACTCCAAAATTGGTCAATAACTTTTCCCTGTGCAAACTTTTATGGCATGTATAAGCTTATTTCCCCTGCTGTTACTTATTGTTGTTTAGTCGCTAAGTCATGTCTGACTCTTTTTGTGACCACATGGACTGTAGCTGCCAGGCTCCAGTGTCCATGGAATTTTCCCAGGCAAGAATACTGGAGTGGGTTGCCATTTGCTGCTCCAGGGAATCGTTCTGACCTAGGGATTGAACTCATGTCTCCTGTATTAGCAGGCAGGTTCTTTACCAGTGAGCCACCTGGGAAGCCCGAGGTGCCCATACCTTACATACATTGCCCATACCTTAACCTAATACATTAAGAAAGCAGTACCTATGCTTAAGAAGTATTAAAAAAAGGCACCAATTATAAAGTAGGTTTAAAAATTCAGAAGAAACCCCAGACACACTTTAAGCATGAATCTATGAATGATAAACATGTTTGTAAACACTATCTAAACTGTCTAGGGCTTCTCTGGTGGCTCAGACAGTAAAGAATCTCGGTGCAACGTGGGAGACCTGGGTTCTATCCCTGGGTCAGGAAGATCCCCTGAAGTAGGAAATGCTAACCCACTCCAGTATTCTTGCTTGGAGTATTCCATGGTCTGGGGAGCCTGGAGGGCTAAAACATGGAGTTGGAAAGAGTCGGACTCGACAGAGCAACTACCACACACACACACACACACACACACACACAGAACTGTGGAAAAAGCCTGTGGCTAGAATGGTTTTGCATTGTTATAGGAGAAAGGTATACACAGCAAATTTTAGAAAGAACAGAAAACAAAGCATTGTGATCATGTTTAGCATTTGAACAGGGGCAAAGTATTAATTGTAAGTAAATATCTGACATTGATCACCAAAATCAATAAGGTTTTATTTACCATTAGGAAATAACAACAAAAGCATGTGTTATATACTAAGCAAATCAACAACAGCAAAAACAAATCCTTGAGCTAAATAAATGGGGTCTAAGCTGGTTACCACATAGGAAATGCATAAAAGCAGTAATAGCTGATACGGTAGGTAGAGCACCCCTGAACTGCATTCAGAAATTGCTAACACATGGCAGCCAACAGCAAATGCTCAGCCAGCTCTCAGTCAGAGAAACATGCCTTATCCACAGGTTGTGGAATAAACACAGATGCAGCAAAATGAGTCACCAGAGGAAAACAAAAATCTAAATTGAAGGTAAATGAAGCTTTGTGCACATGCATGACAAGAAATCCATTGAGCAAAACTAATTTTATATCTGTGCCAGAATGGCTGTCTTATATGCCAGAAATAGGGAACAGGAGGGAAAGGAAATTGTCACATAAAAGCAGACCTTGAAGTGTACTAAAATACAGAAGGACTTCTGTATTGGCAAAAAAAAAAAAAGAAAAAATATATTCTAAGAGGTAAAATTCATTCAAAGTGTTATCAAGATGAAATGAAGAAATGTTGATACATAAAAGAGAGGGGAAAATGTCTAACAAAGGAAAATATTGGAAATAAAAAAGTGTTCAGTGAAAGATGCAACAAAAATAGATAAGATTCTAGAAAAATGCCTTCCTTTATATTAATAGTAGCCATAAAATGATGATATAAAAACCAATCATTTCCAGAATATATATTCTTATAAATTTACTATATAACTCTCTATTTTTTCAAAAGTTACCATAAAACTGTCTTACTTTATTTGAATCAATTATTAGTATGGGTAGACATTAATTTCTGAATTATACTCTATACTAGCACAGGTTTTTCTATGCATTCAAAACAAAAATTCCATGTAACTTCCCTTCTTATTTTAACCTGAATCAGCCTCTGCAGTATTGTCTGTGCATTTTTGGTTTAGGATAACACTGGCAAGAATTTATGAGGCAGAAGGTTAATAGAGCCTTGGAAAAGTTTTCTAGGGTCTATAATATTTTTCACTTAATATTAATTGCAGATTCTTTTGTCTCAGCTTACGTATTAGAGAAAGAAAGTGGTATTTTCATATTTTGTTATGAGTTAACTTTAGTTAGTATCCTTGATGTGAATTCACTTTCACTGCCTTATCTTTTTAATGAGCGAGTAGACGGAACAAATTTAAATATTGCAAATCTCTTTTCCAAGTGTGTCAATAGCATGAAATGACCTTGGAGAGGATCTCGGCTCACCCATGTCAGTGTCTTGGTAGAAAGCCATTTGGCCCCAAATAGGAGCAGTGGGTCAACTCATCCTGCTCAGTTGGCAGGGACCTGCTGTCTTGGGCACATGCTGCTCAGTGGAATCATCCACATTTATAACCCTAAATGTTGGCTGCTATAAGGTGAGAAGGAAAGAAGAAATTACTCTCTCTCAGAATGCTGATTCTCTCTGAGGAAATTTGTCCTTTTTACTCATTTGTTTAGAAGTCTATACAGGTTCAAGAAATAAGTTCAATTAGTAAAGCAATCTAAACTAGAGGTTTGCTAAAATAGCAGACCTCAGTGGAGACCTTACTATAAATTGGGAAGAATGATAATGCATTTGATGAAAGAAGTTGGTCTCCTCAGGAATGGAGATAAATTTGAATCCTTGTAGGAAAAAAAGTATGATACAGTTAGACTAATAAATTCTAGGTAGTACAAAGATCCTACAGTTTTTGATTTTCCTTTTTTTCTTTTACTTTTCCTTGTGGTAGGAAATGAAAAAAAAATTAGGCATCAATAAGTAAACAAAAGAGGATAGTTCTCCTTAAATCATATCCAAAGGAAAATTAAAAGACTATGTGTAACTTATTTGTCATATAATAAATGGGCTTCTCTGAATTTTAATTTATTTCTCATAAAAATACTAGCAAACCCATACATTTTAAACTTGATTCACTGATAAAAAAGACAGAAAACAAGAGATTTCTTTCAGTAAAGATAGCAGTTAATAGGTAAAGAAATGTTGAAGCTGCTCACTTTGTGATTCTGAACCCCCAAGTGCCAGTAAAAGCCTTTGAACTCAATTATAATCAAAGCTACTCATGACCATGAAGGTTATTCATCTCAGAATTGTGATATGAACTCCATAAGAGGTTCAAATTCTCTAAGAAAGGAATCAGGCAAGACAGGGCATATGGATTTTAAGGTGGAAGCTTATTTAGAGATGGACAGGGAGGTCTGGCATGCTGCGATTCATGGGGTCGCGAAGAGTCGGACACGACTCAGTGACTGAACTGAACTGAACTGAACTCTTGTTGATACTTCTATTTTGTCAGTATGGTTGGCTTCTAATGTGTTATTCTGGCTAAGCTGAACTAGAATGTTTCTGGTTAAGATTGGTCAGAAGGCAGTACATGTGAAATTTGGAAGCACTGGCCATGTTTATTCTCGGAAGGTTGAATTTAAATCATGTACTTCTTTCTGTATTTGCTTGCTCACCTTGTTTTTTTCAGCAGCAGTTGTGTGTACCTCACGGCCAACTCCCAAGAGATTTTTTATTTAACTTCTCCAAATCCTGGTGTGAGTGTGGCAAGAGCTCAATGGAGACCATCAAGGATTCTAATGAAAGATAGATGTTAATACAAGCCCCACTTGTTCCTCGGGATCTTCAATTGTCACTCCTCTCCCACACATTCCCTCTGATTGTCCAGGGACTTCCTACTCAACACTAGAAAAGAAGAAACAGTGGGGCTGAGAGTGTTCTACAAGTTCCTACAATCATGTAAGATTGATTCATGTATACATCTCTGATTCTACATTATTTCTAGTGGCTCTGAATGAATGTAGACTGATAGGGACTTTTTCTCCTAAATGCTTTTATGTATTTTAAGTCTGGTATATATTAAGATCCATTCTTTTAAACTATCATGCTATATTTTACAATTATACTGCTAAAGTTTCCTTATTAAGATTAATTTACTTAAGATTTTTAGATTCTTCATAAATATAATAAAAATCGTTCATATAGAAACTCAGAATTCAGTCGCTTTCACCATCTAGCAATTCTCTACATCTTTTTTTGATTAAACTCAATTCTATTAAGACATTGTTCCATTGTCAAGACCAAATGAGACATCAGAATTATCTCACATACATTTTTTTCTATTCTTAAGAAAAGTAGACACTTGTTGCTACTGGTTCAATTGCCTATTTTAATTAGGGTGATAAATTTTATAATATGTGAAACTGTAATTAACAATATTTATTAGAAATGCCACACAAAATATAACAGAGTTCTGACATTTGAGAAATTTACAGCTAATAATAATATCTTTGGTTTAGTCTAAGGTGATTATTCCTTTTTTCCCCACCACATCTGTTCTTGTTTTAAACTGCTGTTTCAAATTAATTAATAACAGCACTCCTTTTTTATTTATCTAAGTTAAATAAAATACACGAGAACTCTGATAATTAACTTAAAAATTACCTCCTTGCTTCTATCTCAATATTTCCCAGTTTAGATTTGACTGGAATGAAATAAGATGGTGTGTTTGAAGAGTTGTAGATCCTTAACTTCAAATGTCATTCAATGTCCCAATTCTAGTTTTACTTAGTTGTTTGTTGAGATCCTAAAGGGTGCTCGAACAAACTAAGTAGTTTCTCAAGGTGAAAACTAACGCTGTTTCACAGGGAATTAGTTTGTCGTATTTGAAATAAATTTCAAGTGGGAAAAAATGCAAATAAATACTCTACCAAAACCACTGTGTAATTTATAGGCGACAGTCATAAATACAAAGTCACTGGCATTAAATTTCTTATCCTCATTTTGCAGTTAAGAGGATGTTAACAGCTGGCAATCTGTATTTGTTGGAAATTAAATATTACTGAATAAGTTTAAAGGAAAAAAAAACCTGTCTCTGCGTGATTAGATTCTATTTTTAGCACACACTGTTTAATTTGGAAGTCTCTGGACCTATAATAAGCCCAGCTGCTTTCTTATGTGATAGCTATGTTTAAAAATACATTAAAGGTTAAAATCTAATTTTCTAATTTCAATAGTACATACATATGGCTTTTTTGGTTGCCAGAATGTTTCTAGGTGTTCAGTTGTGTTTTATATTTCTGCATTAAAATGCTTATGGCAATAAAGATGCCACACCTGAGAATGGTGGAAGATGGTGATACAATTTTTTTGTAAATGTAAATGTACAATCAGATTATGTGATTTACTTAAATTCTATGTAATATTTTGTAAAATATTTATTTTTTCTAATCACAATATACTATAATTGTATTATAATTATAATTATATATATAATAATTTCTGCATTAAAATGCCAGAGAAGGCAATGGCAACCCACTCCAGTACTCTTGCCTGGAAGTTCCCAGGGATGGTGGAGCCTGGTGGGCTGCCGTCTATGGGGTTGCACAGTCGGACATGACTGAAGCAACTTAGCAGCAGCAGCATTAAAATGCTGTGGAAATAATATTATTTAAATTACTAGTAGAATTATTCACTCAGAAGAATATATCTCATGATGCAATTCAACAATGCTAGCAGTGATTGTTGCTTTTCCAAGGTATAGTTGAATAGTCTTTCCTCTCTACTGTATGCCATTATAGATTTTATAGAATATCTACTAAATTAAAGGCTAACTCTTTCAAAATTACAAATTTGACAGTGCACATTTGTACCTTTCAAAAGATTAATTTTAATGACCTTGAAATCTCTCTTAGATGAATTGAAATATATCCACAGGCTTGTGAGGCAAGAATGAAAAAAAGAGCCTAAGAAGTTGAGTAAAATAGAGCAAAAGCCTGGTAGTTTTAACAGAACCTAAGTCTTTTCTCTAGAAGGCAGGTTGATGCCAGCTAGCCACACGAGCATAACAGAAGGTACTGTGGGTAATTATATCAATGAGCTTGATTTTCCTCACCTTAGGGAAGTGAAGTAGGCTGCTCTACACCAAAAGAAATACTCTCTTGGGAAGAAAGTAGTCTACTTTTACCCACTTTCTCCCACCCAGAGCACCAAATAAGCAAGGATTCACTCACTCTCCCTGTGCAGATCTGTGACTTCACAGTTGGAAATTCTACCACCACTGGAGCCAAATGCTGTCATGCTCCCTGAGAAAATTTTTTGGCCAAGCAGAAAAAGCCCTTCCTTGACTCACCATAGCCCCAAGCATGAATGGTGGTGTCAGTGCTGCTCCAGCTCTTGTGAGATAAGTTAAATCCAGTAGGCAGATCGTAGGGATTCTCGGCCTCAACATAAACCCCACTATTTCTCCATGGTTTTTCGTTTGCCCCTTTCAACAGCAGAATTATGCCTCCCTTAGCTAAATGGCCAGGTAAACATTCCATCCAATACAGGAGTTCCACATTTTAGCTCCTGCACACAAGCAGCAGCAGCACACCTGTAAACCAGGAGTCCCAGAAATGGTAAAGTGAACCAGATAACGTGTACCTTTTGTGCTCCAGGAATATTTTTTCAATGTATAGTCAAAGAGTCTTTCAGTTCAGTTGCTCAATCCTGTCTGGCTCTTTGTGACCCCATGGACTGCAGCACGCCAGGCCTCCATGTCCATCACCAACTCCCAGAGTTTACTCAAACTCATGTCTACTGAGTCGGTGATGCCATGCAACCATCTCATCCTCTGTTGGCCCCTCCTCCTCCCACCTTCAATCCTTCCCAGCATCAGGGTCTTTTCCAGTGAGTCAGTTCTTTGCATCAGGTGGCCAAAGTATTGGAGTTTCAGCTTCAGCATCAGTCCTTCCAATGTGTATTCAGGACTGATTTCCTTTAGGATAGACTTGCTGTGTCTCCTTGCAGTCCAAGGGACTCTCAAGAATCTTCTCTATTACCACAGTTCAAAAGCATCAATTCTTTGGCACTCAGCTTTCTTTGTAGTCCAACTCTCACATCCATACGTGACTAGATGGACCATTGTTGTCAAAGTAAAGTCTCTGCTTTTTAATATGCTGTCTAGGTTGGTCATAGCTCTTCTTCCAAGGAGCAAGCACCTTTTAATTTCATGGCTGCAGTCACCATCTGCAGTGATTTTGGAGCCCCCCTAAATAAGAGAGAGTCTTCAGGACAATGTTAAAGGGGATGGAATATAGTGCCATTCAGAATTAACATGTTGGAGGTTAGTAAATGAAAGAACTTTAAAGGGTAAGAAAACTCCAGACACTGATGTTTGCTTTTCTCTGAAGTATTCTCTTTTTACTTCATTATTCATTGGAGGTTTCTGCTAAAAATATAGACGGATCTGTGTTCTATGAGTGTGATGGGATAGTGTAGGAAAAAGAGGGTTGAGTGTTCATATGGTTTTCAAAAGAGAAATAATTTACTTATAGTATTAAAGCAAAATTGATATCTGGGCAAGAAGATCACTGATTTAAGTATCCCTTGTATTTCTTTGCACATGGCATTAAGTTTAGTCAAACAAACAAATCAAAACAAATAAAAGTTGTCTGTGAATTACTATAGCATTTGAAGATGGGATGAATTTTCTCTCCACAGAATAATGTATCCACTTATTCAATAAATATTTCTTGAGCCCATATAGTGTACCAGGTTCTAATCTAGAATAATTTTATTTTGCCATGAACAAATCAAAGTCCCTGCCCTCAATGGAGTATATATTGCAGTGTGGGCAGTAGAGAGAGAAGACAGAAAATAAACATTTAAAAATGGTTTGTCAAATGGTGATGTACACTATGGGGCAAAATAAGGAGGAAGAAAGGATGACAAGAACAGCTATAGGGATATAGGTTGGGATTTTAAATATATATCTCAAGAAAGGCTTTGGTGAAAAGGTCACATTGGAACAAAGATTTGAAGGGTTTGAGAGGGCAAAACATGCATGTATTTGAGTATTTGGGTGGAGAGAACAGTGAGTACGAAAGTATTGAATTGAATGTGTAGAGTTTTGCTCAGAGTGGCTGAGGAACAGGAAAGGGGACCATCACAGAGATGAGCAATGGTAAGAGTGGGGAAGCTGTGTCAGAAATAACCACTGTGATTGCTCTGAAGATATCTAAGTGGAAGTTATATGAGCAGAGGAAAAAATATGATCTAATATTTTAAATGGTTTGCTGTGTTATACTACTGAAAATTATAGGTAGCAGGAACAGAAATAGGTAGAAACATTAAGAAGCAAATGAATTTTTTATTCGGGTGAGAGATGATGCAGGGTGGTGGCAATGAAAGTGATATGGAGTTATGGAATTTTTCTCATATTAGGAAAATGAAACCAAGAGGAGTTTTCTGATGAATTAGATGTGGAATATGAGAAGTGTCACTAAAGACAACCCCAGTGTTTTTAGTTTGAGAACTTGAAGTGTTGCAGCTATTGACCCAGGGATGACCTCATTAAAATTGATTGGAGACAGATAACAGTTTTGTGAAATCTGAAATGGTAATTAGACATTAAGTAATAGATGCTGAGTTAGCAACAGGACATAAAAGTCAAAATTTTAAGGTTGTTTAGGTTGGAGGTACAGGTTAGATATTTAACTTATAAATATGCTTTGCATTCTGGAGAAGGCAATGGCACCCCACTCCAGTACTTTTGCGTAGAAAATCCCATGGATGTAGGAGCCTGGTAGGCTGCAGTCCATGGGGTCGCTGGGAGTCGGACACGACTGAGCGACTTCACTTTCACTTTTCACTTTCACTTTTCACTTTCATGCATTGGAGAAGGAAATGGCAACCCACTCCAGTGTTCTTGCCTGGAGAATTCCAGGGACAGGGAAGCCTAGTGGGCTGCCATCTATGGGGTCGCACAGAGTCGGACACGACTGAAGTGACTTAGCAGCAGCAGCAGCAGCATGCTTTGCATTCTGAAATTAAGCCAAAATGAAGATTGCCTTAATTATTTCTGGTCCTCAAAATATTAAAATCTTGAATATTGCTCATAAACCTGGATTTTATAACAAAAAGAAACCATTCCTGAATTATAATATACTGATATCTGAAGATATTGCATGACTTTTATAAAATATAATAATTTGAGAAAGTTAATCTTTCTGCCGTGAACAGACTAATGTAACCACATACTTTTGAAAAATTTGTGGTTTTGTTTTCCTCCATTCAAATGTGTTGTGTTTTCTATTTGGTGAATCAATACTCCTGATGTCTGACTCTTTTTCACACTTGAATAAAACAGTTTTTCTTTTTGCCAAATGCTATTACCTAGGAATGAATCAGGTGGAGAAGAGGTATAAACTGAGGGTGGAAAGTGATTCTCAATTCATGGGAGATGAAAAAACTAACACTGTGCCAGTCCCATGCCAAAAAAATTATATTAGATTACTTGGAGGTAAGTTTCAGGTATCTGTTTCAAATAATCTTTAGGTAATTCTGGTGATGGTTTAGTTGCTAAGTCGTGTCCGACTCTTGCGACCCTATGGACTGTAGCCTGTCAGGCTCATCTGTCTGTGGGATTCTCCAGGCAAGAATACTGGAGTGGGTTGCCATTTCCTTCTCCAAAAATACATCGGTGGTGGTGGTGGTTTAGTCCCTAAGTCGTTAGGTAATTCTAGTGAGTACCCAGTGTTGAGAATCATTGATTTGTAGATTGCGGAAGTGAGAAGAAACCTGAAAGAAAGACCAGGAAGAAATAGCTAGTGACAAGGAGAAAGAAAATAGAGTGTTGACCTGAAACAAATAGACTGCCAGATATTTCTCCTGCAAAGATGCTTTATCGTGAATCAGGAGAGAATTGTAATTCAGGGTCTTTCACCTTGGTGGACACATGTGAGTCCCCAAACAACAGGGAAGGAGAACGTTTTTATAGAGAGGAAAGGAAATTGGGAGGACTAGACTAAACAATGGAGAAGGCAATGGCACCCCACTCCAGTACTCTTGCCTGGAAAATCCCATGGACAGAGGAGCATGGTAGGCTGCAGTTCATGGGGTTGCTAGGAGTAGGACACAACTGGGTGACTTCACTTTCACTTTTCACTTTCATGCATTGGAGAAGGAAATGGCAACCCACTCCAGTGTTCTTGCCTAGAGAATCCCAGGGATGGGGGAACCTGGTGGGCTGCCGCCTATGGGGTTGCACAGAGTCAGACATGACTGAAGCGACTTGGCAGCAGCAGCAGACTAAACAAAGGGTCCATTGCTTTTCACTGGATGAGTCTTTGTCATGAAAGAAAGTCTATCTTCTTTCTGCTGGGCTTTGCTATTAATTATCTCAGAGCATGAGAGCTTTCCCTTCTGGTCTCCCAACCCTGTTTATTTGAGGCTTCTGTTTATTAGTTTTACATATTTTCCCCTTTTTATCAATATCTGCCTGGGAAAGCATTCCTGATCTAGACAGATTTTTCCAGTTTCAGGGGCTTTTTGTCCCTCAGGGTCAGGAAGGAACTTTCCTGGGTGTATTGTCTCATATTGAAGGTAAAGTGCACCACTGGAATTTTTTAAGGTCACATTTAGGTAACAAGAAGGGGTAGGAGGGAGAACTCTCACTCATTTTTATCTAAAGTTCATATGTTATCAAGATCATAGGCATTAACGTTCATAATCTGAAATGTTATATGGTTGTTTCATCAGATGTCACCTGCTTCTGTTTGGGGAAACCTTTATTTTCAGGTCACCAGATGATGTGCAGGCCCAGTCAGGATTTGGCCCTTGCTTTAGCTGTGTCACCTGAATCCAAGAGTCTATTCCTTGGAGTTTGGTGGCACAGTTTACTTAGCAGAACTTGATGGGGAGTTTGGAAAGAGTTCTTCTGGAGTGTCTTTTTGATAGATGAAATTTCTAAGTTGAAAGGTGTGATGCTTAAGGTCTTCATCTCCTGAAGGTGTACTGTGAAAAGACTGTCCTGTCAAAAACACAATTATTTTTAGTAGACACAATATTGGAGTATCTCTCCTTTTATCAGTTGTGGGTCAAAGGATCTGGATTTAGAAGGACCAGAAGCAATGCTTTTGGACAAGGTAGTTGGGAGGCCTCTATACATTTTGCAAATTGAGTCTTAATAATACTGTTAATGTGTTCAATTAAACCAGAGGATTGAGAGTGGTATGCAAAGTGAACATGTGTAAAACTCACCAAACACAGACTTGTTTCAGTACCTGGTCAGTAAAATGGGTTCCTTGATCACCATGAAGTTTGAGAGGACTTCCCTAGGTAAGGGTTTTCTTATCCAAAAGGACCTTAGCTAGAGAAGAGATAGTACTCTGTCTGCAAGAGAAGGCTTCAATTCAGAGTGAAAGCATACAGATCATGACTAAAATATATTTATATCTACTAGTTGGAGGAATCTGTGTAAAATCCACTTGTGTACACTTGAATTGTTCAATGTGTGTTTGTTCAGTTCCGTCTAACTCTTTGCGATCCCATGGACTGTAGCCCACCAGGCTCCTCTGTCCATGGGGTTCTCCAGGCAAGAATACTGGAGTGATTTACCATTACCTACTCCAGGGGCTCTTCCTAACCAAGAGGGATCGATCCCACCTCTCTTGCATCTCCTGCATTGGCAGGTGGATTCTTTACCACTAGTGCCACCTGGAATACTCAGTCTAAACGTCTGGGAACAGTATGAACAGCTGTCAATAAGTTGTTCTCTTGTGACAAAGCTGCACTTTTTGCAGCCTTGTTAATGTTTCCCCACCAATATTGACTCATGAAGGCTATTATTTTGTCAATTGGCCAATGGTTTAATGCATATACAGTGGTGAGGAGTGGAAATTTTAGAGTATCCTGTAAAACTGGGTTGTTATTTGGTCAAAATAAGAACTTTCTCTTTTTATAAAACCAACAATTATTGAATTTTCAATCTTGCTCTTTTTCCTTTCTGACGTCAATTACTGGGCTTATCTAGCCAGTTTTTCTAAATTATCTTTTGGGGAAATACTTCTTTGGGCCACGAAAGATATTTGGTTACTATTGGTCTCTTTAAGGGCAGTATTCCTTGCAGAAATATCAGCAGGGTGATTTCTCTTAGCTTCCAAGTCAAAGTTGAGAATGCCCTAGAATCTTAATAATAGCTAAAGCAGTAGTTAATAGCACATGCATGAGTGCTCAGTCACTTCAATTGCATCTGACTCTTTGTGACCATATGGACTGTAGCCTGCCAGACTCCTCTGTTCGAGGAATTCTTCAGGAAAGAATACTGTAGTGGGTTGCCATGCCCTCCTCCAGGGGATCTTCCAGATCCAGGGATTGAACTCACGTCTTCTGCATTGTAGGCTGAGCCACTTTACTGCTGAGCCACTGGGGAAGCCCTAGGTAATAGTACTGCATTCAATACATCCTGAATATAGGGCCATTTTAAATTTTATTTTTACTGGAATTAAGGAAGTCACATTACTCCCACAACATTCCAAAATCATGGGCTACTCTGAAAGCACATCTAGTATCAGTATAAATATTGGCACTTTTGACCTTGATTAAAGTACACACCCCTATAAGAATGTATAATTTAGTCTGTAGGGCTGAAGCGGCCATAGTAAAGATGCTACCGCAACAACATCAAAAGAAGTTGTAATAGCACAGTATTTGCCATTGTCACATTTTAAATAAGAACCATCAGTGAACCATGAATAGTCAGTGATACCCAGTGGAATTTCCTATAAATCTCACAAGGAGTCAGGAGGTGGTCTGTCAGCATTAAGCAGTCATCAGGGACTTCACTGATGATGGAAAGAAGAGCAGCAGGGTTAAGGTTATTACCTTGTGAAAGAGTCCTGTGAAGACAGTTAACAAAAAGACCTCACGGGAGGTGAGGCAGCTGCCTGAGAAGTGCTGAGTTTAATGGGAATTCAGGAAAGCCTCTACAGTATGAGGTATAAAAATAGTCAAAGGGATCCCACAATGATTTATTTGGGTGACCTTAACTAAAAGAGGTGTGACTGTAACAACTAAGGCAAGGAGGGGATCCCCATGCCACAGGGTCAGTTGCTGGCTATAAGGCCTTATAGGTCAACTAAGATTCCTGTGTTTTGGGATAAGAACCCCCAGTATTTCCATCCTGTTTCCTGTACAAAAAGAAAAAGGGGAATCTGATAATTGGGATACAGGTGGGTTTATCAAATAGCTATTTATGGTTTTGAGGGCTATGTTGTCGGGTCCTGCATGTAAACCACCTATAAATTCAGCTGGATTTGTTATCCTTGCGTAAAACATACAGTACAGGTTTGGACACAGAGAGAAATTTGGAGTTTAATTTCAGCAGTAACCAACTAGCCGAGGAAAACCTCACAGCTGGCACTTAGTTTGGGTTTGGGGAAACTTTAAGACTCGGTGAAATCTGTCTGGATCTAGTTGTAGCCCTTGTTCTGCTATCAGATGCCCTAACTATTGAACCTATATTTGGGCAAACTGCAATTTTTATTTGGGAAATTTATGTCCCTCTAAGGTGAATTGCTTTAGCAAGTGAATGCTGTCTTCCGGTGAGGGGCTTGACAGGAGAGCAAAGAAGCAAATCATCCATAAGCGGCAACAAAGTAGAACCTCTGCTGCTGCTGCTGCTAAGTCGCTTCAGTCGTGTCCGACTCTGTGCGACCCCATAGACGGCAGCCCATCAGGCTTCCCTGTCCCTGGGGTTCTCCAGGCAAGAACACTGGAGTGGGTTGCCATTTCCTTCTCCAATGCATGAAAGTGAAAAGTGAAAGGGAAGTCGCTCAGTCGTGTTCGACTCTTAGCGACCCCATGGACTGCAGCCCACCCGGCTGCTCCATCCATGGGATTTTCCAGGCAAGAGTACTGGAGTGGGGTGCCATTGCCTTCTCCAAGTAGAACCTCTAGGGGACTTTATATCTTCCAGATCAGCCTTCAGAATTTGCAAGAAATAAGAAATCTCAGTATGACCCTGATGTGTTACTGTGTAGGTAAATTGTTTTTTTTCCCCAAATGAAGGCTGAAAGATATTGAGCAGTTTCATCAACTAAAGAATGCACTGAATAAATCAATTACAGTGAAGAATTTACTTCTGATGTATAGAACAGTCTTTTGGACTCTGTGGGAGAGGGAGAGGGTGGGATGATTTGGGAGAATGGCATTGAAACATGTATAATATCATATATGAAACGAGTCACCAGTCTAGGTTCAATGCACAATACTGGATGCTTGGGGCTGGTGCACTGGGACGACCCAGAGGGATGGTACGGGGAGGGAGGAGGGAGGAGGGTTCAGGATGGGGAACACGTGTATACCTGTGGTGGATTCATGTTGATATATGGCAAAACCAATACAATATTGTAAAGTTAAAAAATAAAATTAAAAATAAATAAATAAATAAATATGAGGGGGAAAAAAAAAGAATTTACTTCTGGTGGAATGGATATTGGTAGTGTATGAGGTTTAGAGATATCAGTGCTGTTTATTGCTTGTAGATCCTGGACAAAATTCTACCCTTACGTTTTATCACTGGTAAAATGGGAATGTTACAGTTGCTATCAGCCTTCTTGATATGCCTCAGATGGTAAAGAATCTGCCTGCAATGCAAGAGACCCGGGTTCAATCTCTGGGTTGGGAAGATCCCCTGGAGAAGGGAATGGCTACCCACTCCAGTATTCTTGCCTTCTGGAGAATCCTATGGACAGAGGAGCCTGGTGGTCTACGCTCCATAGTGCTGCATAAAGTTGGATACAATTGCATGTACAGGTGCTAGTACAAGGGATAAAGAGGCCTTGAGCTTTGTAATCTTTTATTATAGACTTCGTGTCTGGAAGGGCTTCTTTATTTACAGAGTATTGATTAACTCTGCAGAGAAGGCAATGGCACCCCACTCTAGTACTCTTGCCTGGAAAATCCCATGGATGGAGGAGCCTGGTAGGCTGCAGTCCATGGGGTCGCTAAGAGTTGGACACGACTGAGCTTTCACTTTTCACTTTCATGCATGGAGAAGGAAATGGCAACCCACTCCAGTGTTCTTGTCTGGAGAATCCCAGGGATGGGGGAGCCTGGTGGGCTGCTGTCTATGGGGTCACACAGAGTCAGACACAACTGAAGTGACTTAGCAGGACATTAACTCTGGGAAGAGTTTCTGAGGCGTCTATTTGAGTTTTGATGGGGGGTGCACTGTAAATTTCACCAAGAGTTGGAGATTCTGTCAAAAGGAAAGTTGTAGCTAATTTAATAGTGGCAAATTGTCCATGTTTCCAGCATTAACTCTCGTACTGTCAGACATGGAACAAATAATAGCTATCAAATAAATAAAAGGATCATTTAATTCATCTGATGTGTTACTTTGATGACTGTCAATTTCTAAAATTATTTCCCTCTTTTGGGAGAAAGAAATTTTGGTGTGATACTTCTCTAAGAAGTCTCAGGCTAGTAAATGTATAAGGATGGAGAAACTAATGGGAAAAAGGTTTGTATTTCTCAAAGGGCCTAAACAAAGGGAATAGGTTCTGTATGGCCAGGTCACTGAAGATGGTTGCTCTTTGCTCTGGACATCCCCAGCCCAGCCAGTACCTGGCTCACCTACACCTAACTCATATGACGAACCATTTGACGAACCTGTTTGTGTACTTGCCCCAGAACCCAGCTAGTGATTGTTCTCATCAAGGGGCTGTAAGGAGCATGTCCCTATTGTCGTTTCCCTGGTAACTAATGAGCCCACCTGATGTCAATGTCTGTAACTGGTTAACCTTGTCCACAGCCCCCCACCCCCACCTCCCTCTTTGGGAGTGAAGCCTGCCGCCATTTCCTGCTTGCCATTCACCTCACACAGTAGGATGTCGCTCCAGAATTTTGCTTCAGACATGTAAGCTCCCTGACCACCTACCTGTTAAACCACTGATATCTCTGTTGCTGACTGCAGGCTCTTTTCTGGGTCTTGAAGTTGGCTAGTCACAAACCTTGTGGACCTGCAGAGTGTGACCCAACAGTTCAGAGACAGGAACCTCTTGGGATTCATTAGAGAGCCCCACTATTTGAGCTGTTTTCATTCTCCAAGGCAGGGGTTGTACTACAGTAGCAGGGCTGAGTACCAAGAGTGTGGCTCCAGTATAATTAGGGATTGGAAGAGATTCATTTCCAACCTGGAGAAATGTTTCTCCGAGTCCATTAAGGGGGAGAATTGGGAAGGGCCCTGCAGCTCTTTGGAGCCCCATTATTGAGAACTGGGAGGAGTTTGGAAAGCCTGGTTAGAGGGCTTAAGGACCCTAAAGTGCTTACATTTGTAACAGTCTCTTTTCCAGTGTCCTGACTTTTTATAAAAATAGCAGAGAACTAATATTATCAAAAGTTTGGCCTCTCTACACACCAGTGCCAAATCAAATCCTGGTGATAGAGTTTTGGGTGAAACCGAAGAGGATAGCTTTATTACTTTACAAGGCAAAGGGAGGCACTCCAGTCTTCTGCCTATGCGTCACAACCCCAGAGGATCTGATGAAGGGTTTTATAACAGTGGTTCAAAGGTGGGTTCTCTGACAAGATTAGGGTGTGAGCAGGGTTTGCATTCCTTTTATCTTGTCTCAGGTGGTTCCACGGCTGCTACTCTCTTGATTAGCAAGGGTTCAAATCTGCCCTTTGGAATCAGGGAAGGTCATGGAGGCTGGTGTCTTGCCTGTAAGAAATGGGGGACAAAAGGCCTCTACCTGGGAGCCCCACAGGGTTCTGCTCTGTTTCACTAGGAGGCTTTGGTTTCATTTAAGAGCCTTTCATTTAGGAGCTGGAGGTAAAAATTGAGAATTTTGCCCTGGAGGTGATTCATCTAGAGTACAAGAGAGGTGGTTTGTCAGATAAAAGGTAGTTGTGATGCGTTAACATCTGAAGAAAGATTAGAATTTTCTTTAAAAATAATGTGAAGTTGATTGTAATATTGACAAACAGTTTCCTCAGATTTTTGTGGATAAGCCTGAATTTTGTTCAAATAAACTGGCATTGAAAAAGCACTAAAAATTGCTGGATAAAGTTGCCTAGTGATTGCCTGAACCAAATCTTATACATTTGACCCTTTACCAATGAGGGGGTTAGGGGTATGACCCTCGAAAATCCATGTAAAATTCATATTCGGCCTTTGTATATGTGGTTTCATTCCCTCTGTATCACCTCCAAAATGGGTTTATTTCTTGGTGGGTATCAAGTGAAAGACACAACCCAGTCAAATTTCAGAAGGAAGGATTTATTACTTGCAGCAAGTAAGGAGAACACCAGGCATCTTCCCCAAAGCACTGTCTCTCTGAACAGCAAAACTGGAAGTTTTACCTTTAAAAACTTCCAGTTTTAAGGTAAAGATACATGCATATTCATGAAGGGGCTTGGGTGGTTTACACAGTCTAAGCTTTATTAATTGAGGGGCAGAAAAGGTCAATATCATCAGCCTTTGGGTTTCAGTACATCTGGTGGTTGAATGTTTCAGGCTAATGTTTACCATTGAAACTTTCCAACTGATATTTGATATTGTTACTTCTCTTGCCTGATAATAGGTAATGTTTCTGCATTCTTTTGTTCCCTTAGGATCTTTAATTACTAAGACCTGTTTGAAGACTGGCATCATGGCCAGGCTTAGATCACAATGCAGCTTAAGGCCAAAATTGTCTTTTATGTCGAGAAAGCCATCCCTAATTATCTCTGGGGGACCCTATCTTATGTGCTCATATTTTGCAGTTCCACATCCTCAGATTCAACAGCCAAGGATTGTGTAGTACTATAATGTTTACTATCGTAAAAAATCTGCATATAAGTGGACCTGTGCAGTTCAAACAAGTGTTGTTCAAGGATCAGCTGTAATAAGCTAGTGGGCTGGTTGCCCATTTTTAATTCTAGAGACCTTTCAGGATTTCCTCATTTAGCAGTTTTCACCCAATGCTAAGCCTGCCCTTCACTGACAAACATATGAAGCAGCTGATATAATTTAGAGAAACCAGGTTGATAAATTTTAATGCCTATATTAAATTCTTTAGCAACTTTGTGAGGATTTTCAGTTACTTTGGAAAAAATCTTTGACTATGGCTCACAGTTCATTTTTATTTCAGGGAGTATAAGTTATTAAGAGGTTAGCTTCTGGATCTTCAAAGCTTATTTTTTTAAATTTTTCTTTGTCTGTGCCGGGTTTTAGTTGTGGCACCTGGAGTCTTCATTGCTACATGCCAAATCTTTAGTTGCTGCACCTGGTATCTGGTTCCCTGATCAGGGATCAAACAGGACCCTTGCATTGGGAGCACAGAGTCTTAACCACTGGACCACCAGGAAGTTCCAGAAAACTTAATTTTAAAGGGACAAATTGATAGGAAAAGAGAATAAGAGTTTCAGAGAAAAGGGGAAGTTTAATGAGGAAATTTGAGGGTATAGTGTAGATGCAGTCAGTGTAGAAGGAAGGTCTGAAGATAGTACAGGAGGTGAAGTTGGGCCATGATGAGCAGAAGGAGAGGGTCAAGACCACCCAAAGGTGATGTCTGAGGCAAAGAAGTGAAGGAAGAAAAGCCTGGTAGCTTGGGGACCATTTTATATTGTTTTGTTTGTTTTCCTCAGTTCCTCTTAAAATCATGTTTTTTGGAGGGGCAAGTTTAGTTTTCTGATAAAGTTGGAAAGCCTCAAAATACGAAATGAAATAAGTACTCCATTCAGTTCTGGAAATTTTAGTTATTGTAATCCAATTTGGTTTTAAGAAAATTAGGTATGTACATTTCAAAATTTCTCCATAATGGTCATTGATGTTCTAAATTGCCTTTTGTCATTTGGTTAGAAGGTCACAAGAGGAAGGGCTATTTTTTAAAAATATTGGATGGGCTGGAATCCTGGGGAAGGGAAAAGGGTGAGGGGAGGTGTCCTCAAAATACTTTGAAAACTGGGACCCCATTTCCTAGAGGTTTTTGCGCTAGACTAAAGAACAATTTTCAAACAAGTTACAGCACAAATGGCTCAGTCTAAACAACTGGCAAATCAATCCCTGTCAATTCAAAGGAAACTACTTAGTCCCAGAGGAGCCAGGCCAAAGGCTTTTTCAGCCCATTTCTAGAGAATAGCCCTTCCAAAGAAATAGGCTGAAGAGGGAACAATGCAGTTTCATTTGAAGCAACTCCTTCCTGAGGAATTGTGCTAAAGGCATTTTCAGCCAGCTTCAGATGAAATAGTATGATATAAATATCAGAACAAAGTGCCAAATGAGTACTTGTAAACAGAACAAGCCTTAAGGAGAAAGAGGAAGCCTTTAAATAGATCCTGAATAAGGTCTGGACAGGCTTTGCTTGTAGCTCAGCTGGTAAAGAATCCACCTGCAATGTAGGAGACTTGGGTTTGATCCCTGGGTTGGGAAGATCCCCTGGAGGAGGGCATGACAACCTACTCCAGCCAGAGGAACCTGGCGGGCTACAGTCCATAGGCTAGCAAAGAGTCAGACAAGACTGAAGTGATTTAGCACAGATGCAGTGAACAACAAGGGGCTCGATTGTGAACACTGCACCTGTTTTCTCACCAGCTTCAGAGCCTTCTGGAGTCTTCTCTGGTCCCAGCATGGGCCACCAAATGGTGACCTGAAACAAATAGACAGCCAGATATTTCTCTAGCAAAGGTGAATTTATTCCAGACCAACAGCGAATTGAAATTCTGGATCTGCAGCATTGGTGAGTCATTTGAGCAAGTCCCTGTATGGTGAGGGAAGGAGAACACTTTCATAGAGGAGAAGGAAGCTGGGAGGGCTGCAGTAAACAGAGCCCATGACTTTTCATTGTCTGAGTCCTTGCCAGGAAAGAAGAGGGTCTTTCTTCTTCCTGCTGGGCTCTGCTACTGTCACACGGTGTGGGTACTTTCTCTTTAAGTCTCCCAGGTCTGTTTAAAAAGGTTGTTGTTAATTAATTTTGGGAGAGAGTTGGAGTGGGGGACGGGAGCAGGAGAATTGTGGTTCCCAAAGCTGGGTGAATAAATTGAAGGAGGAGGGTGTTATCAGTTATATCATGTGCTACTGACAGGCTAAGTAAGGTAAGTACTGAAACTTGGTCACTGGCTCTAGCAATACAGCCATCCTTTGTAAACTTATAGAAGATGGTTCTTTGTGCTCAAGAGAAACAGAAAATGTGGGAGAATTAGAAAACAATTATAGAGACAACCCTTTAAAGGAGTTTTTCTCTAAAGGAGGGAGCAGAGGAATGTGTAGTCAGTGGTAAACTTATGGAATTAGGAAAGGGGTTTTCCCCTAAATATTAAAAAGCATCTATAAATCTTGGTTTTAAATGATGAAATGGGGGTTAATTTAATTAAAACAAAACTGTCCAGAGAATGGTTTAAGTAGCTTGAAAGCCAGGCTGAGACAAATGTTATTAAGAAGACAAAAGGTATGCCAGGAAGAATTCATGGAGCAAAGACCAAAGTCCCTTTCAAATTCAAGCAGAAATGAAACTGTTTCCCAGTCTGTGACAAAATTAATGCCACTCCAATCTCACACTATGCTTAACAGTTTTAATGATGCCATCTTAAAATGAAAACCTGGGAGTATGTTGGTATGAATCAAATTACCATAAATTTCTAAATGCTTGAAATCTGAAAATAGACAAAAATCTTCATTGGTAAATGAAAATGAATCAAACAATGAAATGCTAGTTGGAGATGAAAAACATGTACCAAAGCAGGAGCAAAGCACACAGTAATTAAATGTAGAGACATCTAGTTTATCTGATACTGTCAGAGAAATAGTTCTTCCACCTAAAGGTAATATTCAGATGATTGACATTTACCCTGTTAAGTGCTGTAATTATTTTTGGTTTTAACTATTTTGATGGATATCACTCTTAAATGAATTACATAGTTCTGTGCCTTATTAAACAAGAGATACTGAGTACAATCTATTCTTTGATGACCTGGATTAATAATGGCAGATAGATGTAATGGAAAAAATACAGAGCTGATGTTGAGATAGGTTTAACCAGCTCCTCCAATTACTGACTTTGTGAACTTGGATAAGTTGTTCTCTGACCTCTCATTTATTTCTATAATTGGAGAAAAAATTATATACCTTGTAAGGTTATTGTTAGGATTAAAATATTAAGATATTTGTAGATAGCATTCAAAATGTCAGTAATCATTTTACTATGATATGATTTACAACTGATTTCCTTGAAAGTTATTGCAGTTACTGCAATGATGATCAAGAGAGGGTGAATAGAAAAAGATACAAAATAAAGGGCTCATGTTTGAAGGAACACATAATTTGCATACTAGGTGAATCTGGAACAAAAAATGGTGGGAAATTTACCTGAGGAAACCATGATAGATTAGGGAAAAGCAGAGAGGGAGTTTATAAAGGCACATAAGAGATGTTCCATCTAAGAATATATTAAAAAATCATATAAAGACCTTCACATTTTGAAAAGTAAATCTCTTGCATGTATATATACCTCTGTAAAATTTGCCAAAAATGTAAAAATACTACGCATAAATGTCGTAGGGTATGTTCTGTTTGTGTGGTATGTGTTTGAAGCATCTAGAATGTTATCAGATGTTGATGTTGTCACTCTAAGCTCTTAAAAACTACAACACTTGTGGGGAAAAAAAAAGCATCCATTTGCTACAGCTGCTTAAAAAAATTGTACATTTTCTCAGAAGGTTCCTTCCTATTGTCTATACTTAAATAATTTGGCAGGTAATATCAGAGATTACTGTTTGGTGTTAAAATCACAAAAAGATAGCTTCTTTTTTTTCCTCCTCATTTTCATTTTTGTTGTTGTTTGGTGACTTTCAGAGAACAGAATCAAAATAAAATTGAAATCTAGCATTTTTAATTTCTACAAAGTAAAAAAGTAGTAGAAGAAAAACTTTCTTATTTTTTCCTTAAAATTGCCTGAAAGCGTTAAAGTGAAAGTGTCAGTTAGTCATGTCTGACTCTGCAAACCCATGGACTGTAGCCTGCCCGGCTCCTCTGTCCAAGGGATTTCCCAAGCAAGAATCCTGGAGTAGGTTGCCATTTCCTTTCCAGGGGATCTTCCCGACCCAGGGATCAAATACTTGTATGTTGCATCTCCTGCATTGGCAGAGGGATTCTTTACCACTAGCACCACCTGGGAAGATAAAATTGCATAGTTAATGTTATTCAGGATTATCTTTCCTTTCTATAGCTGATACATAAGTTAAAATTAAAATTCAGAGGAAAAAGCAAGAAAGCCCAAAACTTGGATTCAGATCAAACAGTATTATCCATGAGGAATAAGCATATTCTTTAAGTTTTTATATCAGTGATTTAATTTTTCTGTCAATCATCACAAGCATATTATATTCACATCAGTACAATAATTCCACAGAAAGTTATATAAATATAGTGACAAATACCTGTACATAGCAAACTTATACAAATGCAAAGAGAGACATTCAAGTCATAAGTTTAGAGGGACCCTAAAAAATTTAAAAAAGGACAATGAAGATTAGAGAATGATGGCAAATTAATAAACAAGACACTTTTGAGGAAATAATTTTAAAAGAACAAATGCCACTGATTGTGTGTATATGTTTTATCTTCTTTTACTTATTATTTGACTTTTTAAATCGGGAGTTCCAAAATTTAGATGAGTCTTATTAGGCTTCCAAATCCATGGAGGATGAAGTTAATGACATTTTAAGTTTCCATAATTACTTCATAATTACGTTTTCAACAGGGTACAAATTAGTCAAGATGTATGCTAATTGGATAGTAAAGGTCTGCAACCATTTCTAAGTGATCAATATAATAATCAAACTATGTTTAAAATTTGTGTTGTGTGATACCTTTTTTTATAATCTTATTTAACAAGGCTTTTATAAGTAAAATGCTCTATTCGTTTGGTTAGAAGAGATGACTAAACTGCTTTTACTAAGCATTGTTTAGAAATTGAAGAAATTTCTTCTTTAGAAAATGTTTTTTTTTCTTTTAATTTTATTTTATTTTTAAACTTTACAATATTGTATTGGTTTCGCCAAATATCGAAATGAATCCGCCACAGTATACACGTGTTCCCCATCCTGAACCCTCCTCCCTCCTCCCTCCCCATACCATCCCTCTGGGTCATCCCAGTGCACCAGCCTCAAGCATCCAGTATCGTGCATCGAACCTGGACTGGTGACTCATTTCATACATGATAGTATACGTGTTTCAATGCCATTCTCCCAAATCTTCCCACTCTCTCCCTGTCCCACAGAGTCCATAAGACTGTTCTATACATCAGTGTCTCTTTTGCTGTCTCGTATACAGGGTTATTGTTACCATCTTTCTAAATTCCATATATATGCGTTGGTATACTGTATCGGTGTTTTTCTTTCTAGCTTACTTCACTCTGTATAGTAGGCTCCAGTTTCATCCACCTCATTAGAACTGATTCAAATGTATTCTTTTTAACGGCTGAGTAATACTCCATTGTGTATATGTACCACTGCTTTCTTATCCATTCATCTGCTGATGGACATCTAGGTTGCTTCCATGTCCTGGCTATTATGAACAGTGCTGCGATGAACATTGGGGTACACATGTCTCTTTCCCTTCTGGTTTCCTCAGTGTATATGCCCAGCAGTGGGATTGCTGGATCATAAGGCAGTTCTATTTCCAGTTTTTTAAGGAATCTCCACACTGTTCTCCATAGTGGCTGTACTAGTTTGCATTCCCACCAACAGTGTAAGAGGGTTCCCTTTTCTCCACACCCTCTCCAGCATTTATTGCTTGTAGATTTTTGGATCGCAGCCATTCTGACTGGTGTGAAATGGTACCTCATAGTGGTTTTGATTTGCATTTCTCTGATAATGAGTGATGTTGAGCATCTTTTCATGTGTTTGTTAGCCATCTGTATGTCTTCTTTGGAGAAATGTCTATTTAGTTCTTTGGCCCATTTTTTGATTGGATCATTTATTTTTCTGGAATTGAGATGTAGGAGTTGCTTGTATATTTTTGAGATTAGTTGTTTGTCAGTTGCTTCATTTGCTATTATTTTCTCCCATTCTGAGGGCTGTCTTTTCACCTTGCTAATAGTTTCCTTTGTTGTGCAGAGGCTTTTAAGTTTAATTAGGTCCCATTTGTTTATTTTTGCTTTTATTTCCAATATTCTGGGAGGTGGGTCATAGAGGATCCTGCTGTGATGTATGTCGGAGAGTGTCTTGCCTATGTTCTCCTCTAGGAGTTTTATAGTTTCTGGTCTTAGGTTTAGATCTTTAATCCATTTTGAGTTTATTTTTGTGTATGGTGTTAGAAAGTGGTCTAGTTTCATTCTTTTACAAGTGGTTGACCAGATTTCCCAGCACCACTTGTTAAAGAGATTGTCTTTAATCCATTGTATATTCTTGCTTCCTTTGTCAAAGATAAGGTATCCATATGTGCGTGGATTTATCTCTGGGCTTTCAATTTTGTTCCATTGATCTATATTTCTGTCTTTGTGCCAGTACCATACTGTCTTGATGACTGTGGCTTTGTAGTAGAGCCTGAAGTCAGGTATGTTGATTCCTCCAGTTCCATTCTTCTTTCTCAAGATAGCTTTGGCTATTTGAGGTTTTTTGTATTTCCATACAAATTGTGAAATTATTTGTTCTAGCTCTGTGAAGAATACCATTGGTAGCTTGATAGGGATTGCATTGAATATATAAATTGCTTTGGGTAGTATACTCATTTTCACGATGTTGATTCTTCCAATCCACGAACATGGTATATTTCTCCATCTATTAGTGTCCTCTTTGATTTATTTCACCAGTGTTTTATAGTTTTCTATATATAGGTCTTTAGTTTCTTTAGACAGATATATTCCTAAGTATTTTATTCCTTCCGTTGCAATGGTGAATGGAATTGTTTCCTTAATTTCTCTGTTTTCTCATTATTAGTGTATAGGAATGCAAGGGATTTCTGTGTGTAATTAAAAAGATTTATTTTGCATTCAGGTATAATTGATGTACGGCATTGTGTTAGTTTCAGATGTGCAGCAAAGTGATTTAGTTATACATATATCTATCCTTTTTCAGATTCTTTTCTCATATAGGTTATTAAAGAGTATTGAGTAGAGTTCCCTGTGCTGTACAGTAGTTCCTTGTTGATTATCTATTTTATATATAGTCACGTGTACATGTTCTACCCAAAGTCTTACTATATGCCATCCCCTCACCTTTCCCCTCTGGGAGCCATGGATTAATTTTCTAATTCTGAGTTTGTTTTGTAAATAAGTTCATTTGAATCACTTTAGTTTCCACATATAACTGATACCAAATGATATTTATCTTTCTCTTTCTTATTCCACTTAGCATGAATTTCTAGGCTTATCCATGTGGCTGCAAGTGGTATTATTTCATTCTTTCTTGTGATTGAGGAATATTCCATTGTATAAATACATCTTCTTTATTCCTTCCACTGTCAATGGAGATTTAGGTTTTTCTGTGTCTTAGATACTGTGAATAGTGCTGCTGCCGTGAACACAGGGGTGTGTGTATCTTTTTGAATTATGGTTTTGTCTGGATATATGCCAGGATTGGAATTTCTGGATCATATAATAGCTCTATTTTTGTTTTTTTAAGGAACCTCCATACTATTCTCCATAGTGGCTGTACCAATTTACATTCCTTTTTCCCCCCAACACCCTCTCCAGCATTTATTGTTTGTAGACGACTTTTGGGGGATGGCCATTCTGACAAGTGTGAGTTGATACTTCACTGAAGTTTTGATGTGCATTTCTCTGATAGTGATACTGAGCATCTTTTTATGTTATTTTTGGGCATCTGTATTAGATACCTTCTTTTAATTGTGCATGTCAAATAATGTTCACTGTATCCCAATGTGAATGTGTTGTTTCAGGAGAGTTAGATTTGCAAAAGCACCTTGTGAAAGATCTCTTCGTAGGGGAACGTGTTGTGGAAAAGAACTCACAGGATAAAACTTTCAAAATCAAAACAAGGCAAATTATAAATTAACTGATGAAGTCAAGGAAATATGTCTTCATTGTTGGCATTTTAGGGATACTAACAGGTAGTCACAACACCAGAGTTTAGGTCATAGTTGGAAAGTCTTTCTGTAAATGACTTAAAAAAAATATTTATTTTTGGTTGCGCTGGGTCTTCGTTGCTGCCCTGGCTTTTCTCTAATTGAGGTGCATGGGCTTCTTATTATGGTGGCTTCTCTTGTTGCAGAGCACAGGCTCTAGGGCAAAGGGGCTTCAGTAGTTGCAGCACATAGGCTCAGTAGTGGTGGCCCTCGGGCTCTAGAGCACAGGCTCAATATTTGTGGCATATCGGGTTAGTTGCTCTGTGGCATGTGGAATCTTCCTGCTTCAGGGATCAAACCCATGTTTCCTGTGTTGGCAGGAAGATTCTTTACCACTGAGCAACCAGGGAAGCCCCTCATGTTTTTATGTGTACTGTAAATATCAATGTATATAGTGTATGTTATTGCCTTGAATAACTACCTTTTAGAGCAATTACACTAAGTAAAAAAAGTTATGTTTATATTCATTCATTCAATTTTGATGCTTTTTATTTTTGGTGTATAATATATGTATGATCTTATGATTACTTCTGCCTGAAATAACTGTGTTATAGGACAGGTCTGCTGGCAACAAACTCTTAATAGTTTTATTTTTTCCCCTTGATAAAATCTTTATCTCTTCATCTTTAAATTTATGGATATATAATTCTAGGTTGAATTTTTTTGTTTCCAATTTTAAAGATCTCGATTTTCTACTATCCTGTGGGTTTCTAATGAGATGTCTGTGATAATTCTTATCGTTTCCATTGTATGAAAGTTGTCCTTCCCAACCCCAGCCCACCTTTGATTGCCCTCAGATTTCCTTTTCTTTTTAGTTTGAGTGTGATACTTAGTTTTTATTGTGTTAGTATATTTTCTCCTTGCTGTACTCTGTGGTTTGGTGTCTGTCACCACTAATTTTGGAAGCTTTAAAGCTGTTGTATAATTTCTATTTCTATATTTTCATGTTTACTCATACTTTTCTTGGCTGTTTGAATCTACTAATGAGCCCATCAAAGGCATATTCATTTCTGTTACTGTGTTTTTAATTTCTAGTTTATATTTGATTATTTCTGATAGTTTCAACTCTGTATTGAAATTATCCACTCGATTTAGATCTAGCATGTTTGACCATCTTTCCATTAGAGCTGTCAACATGTTAGTTCTTTTAAAATCTGTCTGAAAATACCAATATCTATATCATATCTGAATTTGGCAATTGTTTTATTTTTTCAGACTTTTTCCTCTTTGCCATCTGTCATCCTCTGTAAATTTTGTTGACAGCTGATCATGTTGTGTGGGAAAGTAGACTCTTAGGTAATAGGACTATAAAGTGAGGATTTGTGTGAATCTAGTTATACTGTGTTTGCAGTATGCCCTTGCTGTGGGCATCAGAGGGCTCCTCTAGTGACCTTTTATTCTCTGCTCTTGGCTTCAGGTCTTCCTTTTGTAAATGTTCCTCAGAGAGAATCTGTCTCTTGCAGACCTCCCAGCTGTAATTCACTGGTATTTTTACTGGAGGCTGGTAGGGTGTAGGTCAGAGAAGCACATGCTAATGTACTAAGTGAATCTTAATCTTCGGAGTGTACAGTGTGCCTGTGTCATTGAGGTTGTTGACCTTGTCCAGGGTGCCTGTTCTTCCTCCACAGGCACAGTTTTTCTTCCTTTCTTATCTTTTTTCCTTATTTGTTTTCTGAACTCCTGTGGCATCCTGCAGTGTTCCCAGTCTATCTCCTTGAGGTGCTCTTCCTTACAAATGGAAACTTTTATTTATTTATTTATTTTATTTTTACCCTCACATGAGATAGTGTTATGGGCTAAATTGTGCTCGCCCCCACAAAATTCCTATGTTGAAGGCCTAAACTCTAGTACCTCAGAGTATGACTATATTAGGAAGTAAAGCCATTAAGGTAAAATAAGGTTCTTAAGGTGGTCTTTAATCCAGTCTCTCTGGTGCCTATGAAGAGGAAATTGGACATGCAAAGAGACACCAGTATACATATGTATGTTAAACATCACTGTTACAGACTGATAAAAAAATCTTTTTCCACGTGGAGTGTAATACTGAAAATAAAAGTACACATTGTATGTGGTGAATATTTAAGATTTTTTTCAATGTCTAGAATTCACTTTTTACCACACCTACTCTTATTTAGAGAAATTGCCTTTTTCCCCTATATGTCCACTAATCTGCAGCATGTTATCTATGCTAGATTAATATATACTTATTTCCTAAAAATTTGATCATGAACAGAAGGACAGTGGAACTGAAAATGGTTGCATTTCCAGTCATCCCAAGGCTAAAACTTTGACCATAATGATTCTGCTATTGGAATGTTATTTTGTTTCTGTTCTCAAAGACAGGTTAGTTTCTACAATTGAGGTCTGACGTTCTAGAATCCCTCAGATTCTGTTTCAAATATCTTCCAATAAATTCCATTTTGCTTGATTAGACGAGTTTCTGCTGCTTGCAATGAAACAATCCCAACTGTTAATCATAATAGAAGATGCTGCTTTATGGCTTGTTTGTTTACAAATGAAACTTTAGTTTTTCAATGCATTCGTTCATATGTTGTAGTTACCTCATTATAGGATTAGAATATATGTTTTAAGTTTTTCTTGAAACATTATTCTTAAAGCTTGCTTTTGGAAACAAACGTTAAAAAATTGCAATAATCTGTGAAGCGATTCAAGGATGCGCACACTCAGCAGGGGTACCTGAAACTGGGACAGGTGTTGAACAGTTCAACCAAATGTACAATTGGCTGGAACACGACGATCATCTGAATTGACTGTGAGAGTTAGGCACACATAAGCTGTTAAATTTCCCTGTAGGAGTTCTCTTACTTTCTTAGTATGCCCTAGATTATTTGACTCCATGAACCACTGTTATCTCAAGGGTAGCACTGATGACACACAGTAGAAATTGGTTGCAATAACTCAAGCTTGCAGCTAGTGAATATGTAACAGGAGGCAGAGATAATTTTATGCTAAGTAAATAGTTCCTACTGGTTATACTTATGGGCTTCCCCGGTGGCTCAGTGGTAAAGAATCTGCCTGCAATGCAGGAGACACAGGTTTGATCCCTGGAACTTGGGAAGATTCCCTGGAAGGAGGGCATGGCAATCCACTTTCAGTACTCTTGATGGGAAATCCCTTGGACAGAGTGGCCTGGCAGGCGATGGTCCTCACTGAGTCTGACATATAAAAATTAATGATATAGTCTTGAGAAATGGATAATAGAATAATGCTACAGGCTAAAGAAAAAGTATTCAGTCTATTCCTGTATTTTTACTTCCCTTTTTAAACAAGAATCAGGTGTTTGGTACAAATCTAACAATGAAGAATAGTGGAAAACTGTGTCATTAAGCTTTCCCTTCATATCTGCTTTGGGTCTCTAGATGTCAGCCTCTGAGAATAATAGAGATAGGAAGGTAAAAGAGTAGACAATTTGCCAATTAAACAAATTGGCTGTAAATGTAATTAAAATGCCCTCCTCCCAAGATATCAAGTTCTAATCCCAGCCTCTGAATATGTACCCTTACATGACAGAAAGAACTTTGTAGATGTGATTAAATGAAATATATTTTAAAAAATGTTTTTATTTATAAGTTAGTAAATCTTGTTGCATGATTTGAAATTCAGATGGTGCAATATTCTTTAAATTAAATTATTTTTGGCTGCACTGGGTCTTCGTTGCTTTGTGCAAGCTTTCTCCAGTTGTCGTATGCAGGCTACTCATGGGGGTGGCCTCTCTGACTGCAAAGCACAGGCTGTAGCACACCAGCTCAGTAATTGTGGCACACAGGCTTAGATGCCCCATGGTATGTGGAACCTTCCTGGACCACAGATCAAACTCATGTCCCTTGCAATGGCAGGCTGATTCCTAACCACTGGACCACCAGGGAAGTCCCTAAATGAAATATCTTTAAGTGGGATGATTATCCTGGGTCATCCAGATAGGCCCAAATGAATCACAAAGATCCTTGTAAAAGGGAGGCAGGAAGGTTGAAGAAGGTGGAAGAAAGAGTGATGAAGGAAGAAGAGTTTGGAATTATGCACTTTGCAGAGGAAGTAAGGGAACCATGAGCCCAGAAATTCTAGAATCCAGAAAAAAAGGCAAGGAGATGGATTTTACACTGTACTTCCAGAAGAATCTAGCTTTACTGACACTTTGAGTTTTAGCTTCATAAGGTTAGCTTTGGATATCTGGGCTCTAGAACTGTAAGTAAATATTTTAAACCACTAAATCTGTGGTAATTTGTTATAGCAACAGTAGGAAACTGATATAAAAATAATCAATATTTTCTTTTTTATTTTTTTAACTTTATTTTATTTTTAAACTTTACAATATTATATTGGTTTCGCCAAATATTGAAATGAATCTGCCACAGGTATACATGTGTTCCCCATCCTGAACCTTCCTCCCTCCTCCCTCCCTATACCATCCCTCTGGGTCGTCCCAGTGCACTAGCCCCAAGCATTCAGTATCGTGCATCGAACCTGGACTGGTGACTCATTTCATACATGATAGTATACATGTTTCAATGCCATTCTCCCAAATCTTCCCACCCTCTCCCTGTCCCACAGAGTCCATAAGACTGTTCTATACATCAGTGTCTCTTTTGCTGTCTCGTATACAGGGTTATTGTTACCATCTTTCTAAATTCCATATATATGCGTTAGTATACTGTATTGGTGTTTTTCTTTCTGGCTTACTTCACTCTGTATAGTAGGCTCCAGTTTCATCCACCTCATTAGAACTGATTCAAATGTATTCTTTTTAATGGCTGAGTAATACTCCATTTATATGTACCACTGCTTTCTTATCCATTCATCTGCTGATGGACATCTAGGTTGCTTCCATGTCCTGGCTATTATGAACAGTGCTGCGATGAACATTGGGGTACACATGTCTCTTTCCCTTCTGGTTTCCTCAGTGTGTATGCTCAGCAGTGGGATTGCTGGATCATAAGGCAGTTCTATTTCCAGTTTTTTAAGGAATCTCCACACTGTTCTCCATAGTTTGCATTCCCACCAACTGTGTAAGAGGGTTCCCTTTTTTCCACACCCTCTCCAGCATTTATTGCTTGTAGACTTTTGGATTGCAGCCATTCTGACTGGTGTGAAATGGTACCTCATAATGGTTTTGATTTGCATTTCTCTGATAATGAGTGATGTTGAGCATCTTTTCATGTGTTTGTTAGCCATCTGTATGTCTTCTTTGGAGAAATGTCTATTTAGTTCTTTGGCCCATTTTTTGATTGGGTCATTTATTTTTCTGGAATTGAGCTGTAGGAGCTGCTTGTATATTTTTGAGATTAGTTGTTTGTCAGTTGCTTCATTTGCTATTATTTTCTCCCATTCTGAAGGTTGTCTTTTCACCTTGTTAATAGTTTCCTTTGTTGTGCAGAAGCTTTTAAGTTTAATTAGGTCCCATTTGTTTATTTTTGCTTTTATTTCCAATATTCTAGAAATATAGATCAATGGAACAAAATTGAAAGCACAGAGATAAATCCATGCACCTATGGACACCTTATCTTTGACAAAGGCGGCAACAATATACAATGGATTAAAGATAATCTCTTTAACAAGTGGCGCTGGGAAAACTGGTCAACCACTTGTAAAAGAATGAAACTAGAACACTTTCTAACACCATACATAAAAATAAACTCAAAATGGATTAAAGATCTAAACGTAAGACCAGAAACTATAAAACTCCTAGAGGAGAACATAGGCAAAACTCTCCTGATATACATCACAGCAGGATCCTCTATGACCCACCTCCTAGAATATTGGAAATAAAAGCAAAAATAATCAATATTTTCATTTTTGGTTCTGAGTTGATAACCTGTGCAAGAGTATTATTTACTTTAGGATATTGAAATAATGTCAGTATTTAATTGCAATTTTATAATGATTATTTTTTTAAATAGTAGACTTGCCAGTCTTTAAGGTAAAGCTGTATTAAATAACTGTTTTGATCACTGCAATAAGGAAAGACCTTAGAAGTTTCTTTTAAAAATGTCACTTATACTATTCAAATAAGTTACATATTAAACAACCTATGGACAGTTATATTGCTTGCATTTTTTGTTGTTCATTCAATTCACTATTATGTGAGACAACTCAAAAATGTATATTTCAGAAACTTAAAAGTGATATGAGCAACTACAGAAAAATACTTTCATGAGGAATCCTACATTTATTCTTGTATAGACAAATTATTACAACCTGTGATGTCTTCACTGATATAAAAATTTTCTCTTCTCCTGTTAAAATTATTTACGTATCTTTTTAAAGAGGCTAGAAATTTTCTGAAGGAGGGGTATCATTGTCCCCATTCTAATAAGGTTTAACTGGATGTTTCTAGTTCACATTTTTTCTTCTTTTTATCCAGTTTTAAACATGTGCACTTGGATGTTCCAAAGGGACTCAAATTCGCCTTGCCCAAACCTGAACTGGTACTCTGTTAAAAGAAATCCTTTTCCTAATCATTGTTTTTTTTTTTTTTTCTTTTTTTTAAAGATAACTATATTCACCTTTTCTCCCAGGCACTAAATCTGGGAATCACACTAGACTTCCAAGGCATAAATATGTTATGTCTTAGTTTCTTTAGGCTGCCATAACAAAAATACAATAGACTGGGAGGCTTGTAAACAAAACCAGAAATTATTTCTCACAGTTCTGGAGGTTGGGAAGTTGAAGATCAAGTCACTGACAGATTTAATGTATGGTGAGGCTCAGCTTCCTGGTTTATAGATAGTGGTCTTACTGTGTTCTCACATGGTATAAGGGGCAAGTAAGCTTTCTGGGGTCTCTTTTATAAGGGCACAGATTCCATTCATAAGGGCTCTACCTTCATTGGCTAGTCACTCCCCAAGGGCCTCACCTCCATATACCATCACCTGGGCCTTAGGATTTAACATATGAATTTTGGAGGGACACATATACTTAGTTTATAGCAATGTACCATCTATGTTTATGCCTCCAAAATCTATATCCCAATTGAGAGTTTTTATCTCTTTTCAGATGCATGTATCCTATTTCCTCTAAATAACACCATTAAATTGTCAGACCCCTTCCAAGTTCATCCTTCTTAGGCACTCTCCCTGTGGTACCATAGGCACATAGCCATGGTACCTACAGTGTTGTCTTATATCTTGTGGTTCCTCTTTCATGCAGTTACAAATTTTCTATATTAATTTATGCATAATTTCTATCTCTGGATTGGACTTAGATTGCTATACCAGCTTAAACTAGCAATCAAGTGTGAGGGTAAAGTAAAGGCATATTCAGCTATTCAAAGTCTCAAAAATCTCTCAAATGCAATTCAACCTTTATTTTGGGAGCTTCTAGAATATGTAAATAAAGAAATAAACCATGAAAGAGGAACACTTGAGCTTCAGGAGATAATAGATCCAAAGCAGGAACAAGATGAAGAGAATTTCCAAGCTGATTATGAAAGAATGTCCTATAATCTATGCTGGCATGTCTAGAGAACAACAATCTAGAGTGGAGTAGGATGAATGGTTCCAGAAGAGATATTTGAAGATCAGCAAAAACAAAGTTTGTTATATTGGCTTCTGTGTTGAACTGCAATAAAAAGAGTTGTTAGGATTTAGTCCCAGGGTTAAGGTAAGAATTGATAGGCACCTATAATATTAACAGGAAAGTCAATTATTAATTCTAGATGAAATTAATTAAACATACTAAATGACACACTCTGTGGCAGAGGTGTAAACAATATTTATGTACCATTTATAATAAAATTGCCAAATATTTATTTAATTAAGTTTCATAGATTCACTGGGAAATGGGGATCTGTGTCTGAGTTAGACTTGTGGGAAGTCCAGGGAGAGAACTAAACACTCTGCTTCCACTGTAGATAGTGACTCACAGTTAAAAATCGAGAAAGCAGTAAATACATGAATTTTAGAACTAAGGAACAGAAAAGAGCTAATAAGTTTAAAATCAGCTACAGGACTTGGAGTTAAGTAAGGATAGATTGAAAATACCTGTTTTTTATTTCACACCTTATATTTTAAGATAGTTATATGAATTGCTCAGTTTGGAAAGAATATCAATCCAATTTTGAAAAGTCTTTGGGCTATTAGACATGAAAGTTAATGATACCCACATACAGATCTGTTCCACACCAATCCTCATCCTTATCCTTATATAGTCATTTAAATATCAGTAGTATATTAAATTTTATGTGTAATATCTTACAAAGTATCTTCAAATGAATTATCAAATTTCATTTTGCTAATAATCTTATGAAGTCCAGAGAGCAAAGGTCACTATGTCTGGATGAGGATTATGCATATGGTTAAATTATTTTATAAATATATATATTTATATTTTTATATGTAATATGCAGTTTACTATATCTACTTGTGTATTTATATAAAGATCTAGAAAAAACTGTGTATTTTGAAATCATGAAGTTTTCCGGAAAAACTAGCATCTTTCAAATAATTAAATGAGTAACAGGATGTTGCATATGTTATGTGAATATACTGAACAAGGGTAGAAACAATATAATGTTTAAGTGGGAATTATAAATAAATTGTGTGCTGTGACTCAAATGGGTCTAATTATTCTGATTTTTATAAAAAGTATTAAGCATACATTAAGTTCAGGTTGGTATGTTATAAAAGGGATATAAAGAGGAATATAAATTATTCACTAAGCTCAAAGAGTTTTCAGCGAAATGTAGGGTTTAATAAAGTAATGCTAGTGATAAAGGGCTTTATATGTTCCAAGCACTATAAAGAGTTCTTTGCATGCATTATCTCCCTCAGTATAATATCTATTCCACGTGAAGGGCCCTATTGTCATCCCCAATTTACATAGGGTGGAACCGATTTAAGAGCAGCTAAGTTAATATGCCCAAAGTGTTAGGGAGATAGTATTGGAGCAGGTATTTGAAGTAAGGTAGTCAGTGCTGCACCCAATATGCCAGCAAATTTGGAAAACTCAGCAGTGGCCACAGGACTGGAAAAGGTCAGTTTTCATTCCAATCCCAAAGAAAGGCAATGCCAAACAACGCTCAGACTATCGCACAATTGCACTCATCTCACACTCATCTCATAGTAAAGTAATGCTCAAAATTCTCCAAGCCAGGCTTCAGCAAAATGTGAACTGTGAACTTTCAGATGTTCAAGCTGGTTTTAGAAAAGGCAGAGGAACCAGAGATCAAATTGCCAACATCCGCTGGATCATGGAAAAAGCAAGAGAGTTCCACAAAAACATCTATTTCTGCTTCATTGACTATGCCAAAGCCTTTGACTGTGTGGATCACAATAAACTGTGGAAAATTCTGAAAGAGATGGAAATACCAGATCACCTGACCTGCCTCTTGAGAAACCTGTATGCAGGTCAGGAAGCAACAGTTAGAACTGGACATGGAACAACAGACTGGTTCCAAATAGGAAAAGGAGTACGTCAAGGCTGTATATTGTCACCCTGCTTATTTATCTTATATGCAGAGTGCATCATGAGAAACCCTGGGCTAGAGGAAGCACAAGCTGGAATCAAGATTGCTGGGAGAAATATCAATAACCTCAGATATGCAGGTGACACCACCCTTATGGCAGAAAGTGAAGAGGAACTAAAACGCCTCTTGATGAAAGTGAAAGAGGAGAGTGAAAAAGTTGGCTTAAAGCTCAACATTCAGAAAACGAAGATCATGGCATCTGGTCCCATCACTTCATGGGAAATAGATGGGGAAACAGTGGAAACAGTGTCAGACTTTATTTTTCTGGGCTCCAAAATCACCACAGATGGTGACTGCAGCCATGAAATTAAAAGACGTTTACTCCTTGGAAGGAAAGTTATGAGCAACCTAAAGAGCATATTCAAAAGCAGAGACATTACTCTTCCAACAAAGGGCCATCTAGTCAAGGCTGTGGTTTTCCAGTGGTCATGTATGGATGTGAGAGTTGGACTGTGAAGAAAGCTGAGCACCTAATAATTGATGCTTTTGAACTGTGGTGTTGGAGAAGACTCTTGAGAGTCCCTTGGACTGCAAGGAGATTCAGCCAGTCCATCCTAAAGGAGATCAGTCCTGGGTGTTCATTCAAACTCCAGTACTTTGGCCACCTCATGCAAAGAGTTGACTCATTGGAAAAGACCTTGATGCTGGGAGGGATTGTGGGCAGGAGGAGAAGGGGACGACAGAGGGTAAGATGGCTGGATGGCATCACCAACTCGATGGACATGAGTTTCAGTGAACTCAGGGAGTTGGTGATGGACAGCGAGGCCTGGCGTGCTGCGATTCGTGGGGTTGCAAAGAGTTGGACATGACTGAGAGACTGAACTGAACTGAGTCAGGCTGTCAAAAATATGTTCATAATAATTATACTGTAAAATATGTAAATATAAAGGCAATAAAAATATATTCTGGAAGTAAAAGTTAAAACAATAGATAACCATATAGGGCTTTGGAGATAAAATATTTATACATATTATTTGTGCCCTTAGAGGCAACCATAAAGCAGAATACTTACGGCATCTGTTTGAAGCAGGGCAAGGCTAATAGAGTTCTGCCAAGAGAATGCACTGGTTATAGCAAACACCCTCTTCCAACAACACAAGTGAAGACTCTACACGTGGACATCACCAGATGGTCAATACCAAAATTAGACTGATCATATTCTTTGCAGCCAAAGATGGAGATGTTCTATACAATCAGCAAAAACAAGACTGGGATCTTACCGTGCCTCACATCATGAACTCCTTATTGCCAAATTCAGACTGAAATTGAAGAAAGTGGGGAAAACCACTAGACCATTCAGGTGTGACCTAAAGCAAAATTATACAGTGGAAGTGAGAAGTAGATTTAATAGACTAGATCTGATAGAGTGCCTGATGAACTGTGGATGGAGGTTTGTGACACTGTACAGGAGACAGGGAGCAAGACCATGCCCATGGAAAAGAAATGCAAAAACGCAAAATGACTGTCTGAGGAGGCCTTACAAATAACTGAAAAGAAGAGAAGCAAAAAGCAAATAGAAAAGGAAAGATATACCCATTTGAATAGAGTTCCAAAGAATAGCAAGAAGAGATAAGAAAGCCTTCCTCAGTGATCAGTGCAAAGAAAGAGAGGAAAATAATAGACTAGGGAAGACTAGACATCTCTTCAAGAAAATTAGAGATACCAAGGGAACATTTGATACAAAGATATGCTCAACATAGGACAGAAATGGTATGGACCTAATAGAAGCAGACGATATTAAAAAGAGGTGGCAAGAATACACAGACAAACTGTACAAAAAAGATCTTCATGACCCAGATAATCACGATGGTGTGATCATTTACCTAGAGCCAGACATCCTGGAATGTGAAGTCGAGTGGGCCTTAGGAAGAATTACTAGGAACAAAGCTAGTGGAGGTAATGAATTCCAGTTGAGCTATTTGTAATTCTAAAAGATGATGCTGTGAAAGTGCTGCACTCAATATGTCAGCAAACTTGGGAAACTCAGCAGGGGCCACAGGACTGGAAAAGGTCAGTTTTCATTCCCATGCCAAAGAAAGGCAATGCCAAAGAATGCTCAAACTGCTGCACAATTGCACTCATCTCACACGCTAGTAAAGTAATGCTCAAAATTCTCCAAGCCGGGCTTCAGCAATGTGTGAACAGTGAACTTCAGATGTTCAGGCTGGTTTTAGAAAAGGCAGAGGAACCAGAGATCAAATTGCCAACATCCGCTGGATCATGGAAAAAGCAAGAGAGTTCCACAAAAACATCTATTTCTGCTTCATTGAAAATGCCAAAGCCTTTGACTGTGTGGATCACAATAAACTGTGGAAAATTCTGAAAGACATGGGAATACCAGAGCACCTGACCTGCCTCTTGAGAAACCTGTATGCAGGTCAGGAAGCAACAGTTAGAACTGGACATGGAACAACAGACTGGTTCCAAATAGGAAAAGGAGTACGTCAAGGCTGTATATTGTCACCCTGCTTATTTATCTTATATGCAGAGTACATCATGAGAAACGCTGGGCTGGAAGAAGCACAAGCTGGAATCAAGATTGCTGGGAGAAATATCAATAACCTCAGATATGCAGGTGACACCACCCTTATGGCAGAAAGGGAAGAAGAACTAAAGACCCTCTTAATGAAAGTGAAAGAGGAGAGTGAAAAAGTTGGCTTAAAGCTCAACATTCAGAAAACGAAGATCATGGCATTTGGTCCTATCACTTCATAGCAAATAAATGGGGGAAATAGTGGAAACTGGCTGACTTTATTTTTGGTCTCCAGAATCACTGCAGATGGTGATTGCAGCCATGAAATTAAAAGACGCTTATTTCTTGGAAGAAAAGTTATGACCAGCCTAGACAGCATTTTAAAAAGCACAGACATTACTTTGCCAACAAAGATACATCTAGTCAAGGCTATGGTTTTTCCAGTAGCCATGTATGGATGTGAGAGTTGGACTGTAAAGAAAGCTGAGTGTGAAAGAATTGATGCTGTTGAACTTTGGTGTTGGAGAAGACTCTTGAGAGTCCCTTGGACTGCAAGGAGATCCAGAAAGTCCATCCTAAAAGAGATCAATCCTGGGTGTTCATTGGAAGGACTGATGGTGAAGGTGAAACTCTAATACTTTGGCTACCTGATGTGAAGAGCTGACTCACTTGAAAAGAGCCTGATGCTGGGAAAGATTGAGGGCAAGAGGAGAAGGGGATGACAGAGGATGAGATGGTTGTATGGCATCACTAACTCAATAGACATGAGCTTGGGTAAATTCCGGGAGTTGGTGATGGACAGGGAGGCTTGCCGTGCTGCAGTTCATGGGGTCACAAAGAGTTGGATAGGACTGAGCAACTGGACTGAACTGAACTAAGGCATCTGTATGAAAGTGAAAGTTGCTCAGTTGTGTCCGACTCTTTGTGACCCCATGGACTACACAGTCTGTGGAATTCTCCAGGCTAGATTATTGGAGTGGACAGCCTTTCCCTTCTCCAGGGATCTTCCCAACCTAGAGATAAAACCCAGGTCTCCTGCATTGTAGGTTGATTCTTTACCAGCTAAAGCATAGGGAAAGCCCAACAATACTGGAGTGGTAGACTATCCCATCTCCAGTGGATCTTCCTGATCCAGGAATTGAACCAGGGTCTCCTGTATTGGAGGTGGATTCTTTACCAACTCTGCTATCAGGGAAGGCATCTGTATAGCTCCACTATAAAAAAGTAGAGGTGATCACAGCAGGGATTCAAAGAGGCTGAACCATATGGGAAGAGTCTTCTAGATGAAAAAAAAAAAAAGAAATTATTTTTAGAAGCTTAACAGTAAGATGGTTGATATAAGTGTTAAGAGCACAGACCTTGGAACCAATAACCTGTGTTTGAAACCTGGCTTTACAATTTACTAACTCTGTGACTTTGGCTAGTTGTTTAACATCTTTTCTTGGGTTTCCTCATTAATTAAAGAGAGATACTAATATTATCTACTCCTTGGACTTGTGATGAAGAACAAATCTTCATCAGTATTATGTGGAGAATAGTGTCTGGAAAACAAGAAGCACAATTATAGGTGTTAGGTACTGTCATCAGCATCATCATCATCATTTTCATTGTAAATATCACTTTTATCATAACATAATAATGAATGCATTGGTATAAAAGTGTACTTTAAAGAGCTGTGATTGTGAAAGACAAGCAAAACAAAGATTAGATAATAACGCACTATGATAACAATGCAACTGAAAGGGAATTTGATTGTTTCTATGCTACATAAAACAAAAGTTCAGTCTCCAAAAGTTTTTGGACAAGTGCATATAAAGATAATTTACATCTATTTTCAAAACTGGTGCATTTTAAATTTAATATACACAAATGAAAAAAACATTTACAGAGTAAGAAAACTTCAGATATAAAAAAATTGATATGGACCGTGAATATACCATTCAAATCACTAAAATATAGTAAGAGTATATGAAGACTATAAAGACATCTGAAGAAGTCCTAAATATCTGTATATTAAGACAAACTTAATATAAATTTGTAAACTTTCAATCGAAGGCCAATAGTTGAGAAGATACTGTTTTAAATTAAAGGAGTAAAGTTATAGCCAAGTTAACACCTTAAAATGAAACAAATTTATTAATTGAAAACACTATGTCTAAGATATGAGGCAAAGCAGCCACAAGATACTAACAGGGGAACATGTAATGAGCAACAAGGACAATGACCTCCCATACAGCATACATTTTCTGTAATAAATATATCAATACAAAATTAACAGAAGGAAATCTGCCTATTCTGACTTGACACTTTTTTCCATGCAACTCATCATTAGTAAAACATGTCAAATAATCCTAGTGATTCCCAGTACCCCTATTTTTACAAAATGAAAGAACAAATCCTTTGTGATTTTTGCAGGAGTCCTTTGGGAAATTACAAAGATGACTTTAAGTGGAAAGGTCGTCTATGATTTAATTTTTTAAAGTAATAGACTATTTTTTAGAGGAGTTACAGAAAACTTGAGCAGAATGTAGAGTTCTCTCCCCAATTCTGTTTTTCCTATAATAAACATTTTCATTGGTGTGGTATATTTGTTGATGAACCAATTGAACAATAAACATTGTTCAGTTTTGTTCAACATTGAACAAATGAACAATTGATGCACCAATATCAGTAAATTATTATTGCCTAACATCCATAGTTTACTTTGTTTCACTCTTTATGTCATAAAATTCCAAAGGTTTTGCTAAATGCATGCAATGTCATATCTCAACCATTATAGTATCATACAGTATAGTTTCTGGAGAAGGAAATGAATCCACTCCAGTTTTCTTGCCTGGAGAATCCCCATGGACAGCAGAGCTGGTGGGCCAGTCCATGGGGTCACAAAGAGTCAGACAGGACTCAGTGACTAAGCACAGTATAGTTTCACTGCCTTAAAATGCCGCCTTTCATACCTAGTCATTGTTCTTCTCTCCTCCCTGCCAACCCCAACCCATGATAACTACCTCTTTTTTTTCTTTACTATCTCTATAGTTTTGCCTTTTCTAGAATATCATATAGTTGGAATTAAACAGTATATAGTCATTTAGACTGGCTTCCTTCACTAAACAATGTGCAGTCAATGTCCTCCATTTCTCTTTGTGGCTTGACTGCACCGCATTTCTTCTTGTTGCTGAATAACAATATTCCATTCACTTATTGAAAGACATCTTGGGTGCTTCCAATCCTTATCAGTTTTTCTTGTGCATATGCTTTGTGTGTGTGTGTGTGTGAATATGTTTTAAACTTCTCTGGGTAAGTACCAAGAAATGGGATTGCAAATAATGTGGTGAGAGTATGTTTAGTTTTGAAGAACAACTTAGAAACTATTTCCAAAGTAGCTGCACCATTTTGCATTCCCATTGGCAGTTATTTCCAGTTGCTCCTCACATCTTCACCAACATTTCATCTTGTCCATGTTTTAGATTTTAATGATTCTAATAGGTATATGGTGGATATTCAGTTCAGTTCAGTCGCTCAGTCGTGTCCGACACTTTGGGACCCCATGAATCGCAGCACGCCAGGCCTCCCTGTCCATCACCAACTCCCAGAGTTCACTCAGACTCACGTCCATCGAGTCAGTGATGCCATCCAGCCATCTCATTCTCTGTCGTCCCCTTCTCCTCCTGCCCCCAATCCCTCCCAGCATCAGAGTCTTTTCCAATGAGTCAACTCTTCGCATGAGGTGGCCAAAGTACAGGAGTTTCAGCTTTAGCATCATTCCTTCCAAAGAAATCCCAGGGCTGACCTCCTTCAGAATGGACTGGTTGGATCTCCTTGCAGTCCAAGGGACTCTCAAGAGTCTTCTCCAACACCACAGTTCAAAAGCATCAATTATTAGGTGCTCAGCTTTCTTCACAGTCCAACTCTCACATCCATACATGACCACTGGAAAAACCATAGCCTTGACTAGATGAAGCTTTGTTGGCAAAGTAATGTCTCTGGTTTTGAATATGCTATCTAGGTTGGTCATAACTTTCCTTCCAAGGAGTAAGCGTCTTTTAATTTTATGGCTGCAGTCACCATCTGCAGTGATTTTGGAGCCAAAAAAAAAAAATAAAGTTAGACACTGTTTCCACTATTTCCCCATCTATTTCCCATGAAGTGATAGGACCAGATGCCATGATCTTCGTTTTCTGAATGTTGAGCTTTAAGCCAACTTTTTCACTCTCCTCTTTCACTTTCATCAAGAGGCTTTGTAGTTCCTCTTCACTTTCTGCCATAAGGGTGGTGTCACCTGCATATCTGAGGTTATTGATATTTCTCCCAGCAATCTTGATTCCAGGTTGTGCTTCTTCCAGCCCAGCACTTCTCGTGATGTACTCTGCATATAAGTTAAATAAGCAGGGTGACAATATACAGCCTTGACGTACTCCTTTTCTATTTGGAACCAGTCTGTTGTTCCATGTCCAGTTCTAACTGTTGCTTCCTGACCTGCATACAGATTTCTTAAGAGGCAGGTCAGGTGGTCTGGTATTCCCATGTCTTTCAGAATTTTCCACAGTTTATTGTGATCCACACAGTCAAAGGCTTTGGCATAGTCAATAAAGCAGAAATAGATGTTTTTCTGGAATTCTCTTGCTTTTTCCATGATCCAGTGGATGTTGGCAATTTGATCTCTGGTTCCTCTATCTTTTCTAAAACCAGCTTGAACATCAGGAAGTTCACGGTTCACGTATTGCTGAAGCCTGGCTTGGAGAATCTTGAGCATTACTTTACTAGCGTGTGAGATGAGTGCAATTGTGCAGTAGTTTGAGCATTCTTTGGCATTGCCTTTCTTTTGGATGGGAATGAAAACTGACCGTTTATTTTAAATCTTTTAATGATATATAATGTTGAGCATATTTTTCTATGCATATTTTCTATTCATATATCTTTTTTGATGAGGTGTCTGTTAGGGTCTTCTGCTCCCCCTCCCTTAACATTGAGTTGTTTGATTTCTTAATGTTGAGTTTTAGGAGTTCATTGTGAACTAAAGAATACAAGTCTTTTATCAAATATTTGTTATACAAATGTTTTCTCCAGGACTGTGGCTTGTCTTTTCATTTTTTGAACAGTACTTTCCTAAGAGAATAAGTTTTTAATTTCCTAAGAGAAGGAATTTTTAATTTTGATTAAGTCCAGTTTTGATATCTGGGTCTGGAAGATCCCCTTGAGAAGGAAAAGGCAACCCACTCCAGTATTCTTGCTGGAAGAATCCCATGGACATAGAAGCCTGGCAGGCTACAGTTCATGGGGTCACAAAGAACCAGATATGACTTAGTGACTGAATACCACCACTGTTATCCATTTTTGAGTTGTTTTGTGGAAGTAGCAGGTCAATGTTTAGATTTATGTTCTTGTACCAAATACCCAGTTGTCTTAACTAAATGTCAGTTATTGAATTTGTTAAAAAGACTTTGTTTCTGCATTTGATTGTTTTACTTTTTTTTTTTTTTTAATTAAAAATTTGTGGTGGTTTAATTGCTAAGTCACGTCCAACTCTTGCAACCTCATGGACTGGAGCCTACTAGACTCCTTTGTCCCTGGGATTTCCCAGGCGAGAATACTGGAGTGGGTTGCCATTTCCTTCTCCAGGAGATCTTTCTGACCCAGGGATCAAATCCAGGTCTCATGCATTTCAGGTGAATTCTTTACCAACTGAGCCACCCGGGGAGCCCCAAATTTGCTTGGGTCTATTTCTTTTTCTATTTTCTGTTCTATTGATCTATTAATATTTGTCTATTCTTTCACCAATTTTATGCTAGTTTGACTACTGTAGTTATTTTTCTTGACTGATGTGTGTTTACATACTGAATGTCTCTTTTTTAAGCAACTAAAAAAGGAATGCCCAGAGAACTAAGAACATGTACATGACAGAATATATTTGTGTAAACTTGATTGGCACTTGTGAAGTATGGAAAGAGAACAAATGGACTTTGTAAAAATGGAGAAATTGACCAAGCAAAAAGTCAGCATATCTATTTCATTCAAAATTAACTTCAGTATCAGATAATTCTTGAATTTACATAGTGAATTTTCATAGAACCTTTATATATGAATCTCTTAGGCCCTATGAAGTTCTAAGTCATCTACTGTAAACAATGTGAAGAGCCAAGCACTAAATGTCCAACATTAATTAATTGGTTAGGCAAATTACAAAATGTTTAATTCTTGGAATATTAAGCAGATACATTATATTAACAAACTTTCCTCAGGTGGCAAATACTTACTGTATAGTCTGTAATGTGAAGTTAGAATACAAAATTTACAGAATGAGTGAAACAAAATGTGATTAAAGGAAAAAGTATAAATAAACACGAGTGCTATATTTGTATAAGGGAATATGCAATGGACCCCGTCTACAACTTTATATTTTTCATTTTCTGTAAGAAGCACATTTACTTTTAAAAGAGTTTGAGAAATAAATACTTCACATACCATAAAATCTACCTATTTAAGGTCTACAATTCAATGGGTTTTAGCATATTCATAAAGTTGTGCAACCAGCCTTACAATCTAATTTTAGAATACGTTCATCACACACCAAACAAACCCTGTACCCATTAGTGGTCAGTTGCTGTGTTCTCTCTACAACACAGACCTAGCCATGCACTCACTGACTGTCTTTATAGATTTGCCTGTTTTGCATATTTCAAATAAATGGATTAATGTAGTGTGTGGTCTTTTTGTGACAATTTTTTCTACTTAGAATGATTTCCTCAAGGTTACTCATGTTTGTGTATCACTGCTTCCATTTTATGGTCTGGTAATATTTTACATTTTATTCATCCATTCATCAGGTGGTGGACATTGACTCTGCCATTCCAGAAGTGATTCTTCTCCATATTTTCCTTTAAAAAGAGAAGGAAATTATCTTTAAAACTTTATATTTTGACAGGAAATCACATGTTATATGCACATTTGCACACATGTCTACCTTTGTTTGTAATGAAGGTAGGAGCCTTGAAGAGAGTTCCCTGGGTTTGGTATTAAAATAAGGAGAGAAGAAAAGTAGCATTTATAATAGTGGTCATGTGGTTTATAGTCATTGTAGGATCTCTAGATCCTATCTATAGAGTCGTCGTTGTTGTTTTAGTCACTAAGTCACGTCTGACTCTTTTGCAACCCTGTGGAGTATAGCCTGCTGGGCTACTATGTCCATGGGATTTCCCAGGTAATACTGCAGTGGGTTGCTAGCTTGTCCTTCAGGAGATCTTCCTGACCCTGGAAGTTCCCTTCCTGGGTCAGGAAGACATTCCTGACCACATGTCTTGTGTCTCCTGCATTGGCAGGCAAATTCTTACCGGTGAGCCACTGGAGAAGCCCATATTATAATTATATTTTGTTGTTGCTCAGTCACTCAGCTGTGTCTGACTCTTTGTGACCCCATTGACTGCAGCACGCCAGGCTTCTCTGTCCTTCACTGTCTCCTGGAGTTTGCTCAAACTCATGTCCATTGAGTCAATGATACCATCCAACCATCTCATCCTCTGTCTCCCCCTTCTCCTCTTGCCCTCAATCTTTCCCGGCCTCATGGTCTTTTCCAGTAAGCTGGCTCTTCACATCAGATGGCCAAAGTATTGGAGCTTCAGTTTCAGTCCCTGTCCTTCCAATGAATATTCAGTGTTGATTTCCTTTAAGATTGACTGGTGATCTCCTTGCTGTCCAAGGGACTCAGAAGAGTCTTATCCAACAACACATTTCAAAAGCATCAATTCCTTAGTGCCCAGCCTTTTTTATTATCCAAATCTCATATCCGTACATGAAAACTGGCAAAACCATAGCTTTGACTATACAGACCTTTGTTGGCATAGTAATGTCTCTGCTTTTTAATATGCTGTCTGGGTTTGTCATAGCTTTTCATCCAAGAAGCAAGACCTCTTTTAATTTCATGACTGCAGTCACCATCTGCCGTGATTTTGGAGCCCCCCAAAATAAAGTCTGCTGGGGACCAGCCCCGGCTGATCCAGGGTATTCGAAGGAGAGACGGCATAGGCGAAGATCAGGAAACAATTGCTTAATTAAACGTTAATTAAGGATATAAAGAGTAATAGAATGAGGATAACTCAGTGAGAAAATTCAGTGGAGAAAAGAGGCTAAAATAAAGATAGCTCAGTGAGGAAATTCAGTGGAGAAAAGAGGCTGAATAATTCAGCCAGAAGGTGAGAGAAAGAATGACAATGGGGAGACCAAGTTTCGGTGAACAAGGCCGCACTTTATTTTTCAAAGTAGTTTTTATACCTTAAGTTATGCATAGAGGATAATGGGGGAAGGGGTAGAGTCATGCAGCAAGCCAGGCTTTCTTCCTGCAAACTTATCATATGCAAAAGCTTAGGTGTTTTGCATCATCTTCTGGCCTGGAGGCCTGTTAACATTTTAAGACCCTTTCTTCAGAAAACTTATTTTTCTCTAAAGGTGATAAGTCAAGTGCCACCCTCCAAAAGCATTAGATAAAGTTGCATTCCTACAGAGCAAAGGTGTGGTGGGCTATAACAAGAAAAAGAATTAACTCAAGGGTCCCAGGTTACAAACATTAAAGCTACTACTTACACCAATTATATTAATCAATACACTGCCAGGGACACAGCAGGTAAGGGATATGGAGACTCAGCAGCAAACATTGGCCCAACAAGTGAAAAACTCTTCACCAATACAATTTCTAATCAATCTTTTAACTACTCAAAAGAATCTGTGCCAGTCCAGGTTCAATGCACAATACTGGATGCTTGGGGCTAGTGCACTGGGACGACCCAGAGGGATGGTATGGGGAGGGAGGAGGGTTGAGGATGGGGAGCACATGTATACCTGTGATGGATTCATTTTGATATTTGGCAAAACTAATAGAATTATGTAAAGTTTAAAAATAAAATAAAATTAAAAAAAAAAAAGAATCTGTGTTTAGACAGTTTAGAACATCTCCTGCCTCTCACAGTTGGGAGGCTCTGAGCAATCACATGTGGCCAGAAAAACCTATTCAGGCAGGCTAGAGGATTTCCAAAGGAGTTTGTAGGTTAAAACACTCACACCCAGGAATTATTAACTGGAGCTGTAAGCTAACTCTTGTTTCAGAGAGGTAGTGGGGGACAGCCCCCCGTAAAGTCAGAGGTGTAGGTGAAAGCACAAGCAGAAAGTAGGCAGACTCTGGTTTGGGGGCTAGATGCTCGAGAATTTCCAGGGGGACTCCTGAAGCTCGATCCCGCCTTTGCGTATGTCGAGCCTCCTTCCTCATGACCTTTGCCATGGACGGAGTACCTCACTCTGGCCCCCAACAAAAGTCTGTCACTGTTTCCATTGTTTCTCCATTTATTTGCTATGAAGTGATGGGACCATATGTTATGCTCTTAGTTTTTTGAATGTTGTGTTTTGTGTGTGTGTGTGTGTGTGTGTGTGCGTGTTTTAAGCCAGCTTTTTCACTCTCCTCTTTCACATTCATCAAGAGGCTCTTCTCTTCCCTTTTGCTTTCTGCCATTAGGGTGGTGTCATTTGCATATCTGAGGTTATTGATATTAATCCTGGCAATCTTGATTCCAGTTTGAGCTTCATCCAGCCTGGCATTTCACATGATGTACTCTGCATATAAAGTTAAATAAGCAGGATGACAATATACAGCCTTGACACAGTCAAAGGCTTTACTTAGCATAGCCAATGAAGTAGAAAGATGTTTTTCTGGAACTCTCTTGCTCTCTCCATGAGTCAATGAATATTTGCAATTTGATTTCTGTTCCCTCTGCTTTTTCTAAATCCAGCTTGTACATCTGGAAGCTCTTGGTTCATGTGCTGTTGAAGCATAGCTTGAAGCATATTGAGCATTATCTTGCTAGCATGTTAAATGGATGCAATTGTGCAATAGTTTGCACTTTCTTTGGCATTGCCTTTGTTTGGGATTGGAATGAAAACTGACCTTTTCCAGTCCTGTGGCCACTGCTGAGTTTTCCAAATTTGTTGGCATATTGAGTGCAGCACTTTAACAGCATCTTTTAGGATTTGAAATAACTAAGCTAGAATTCTGTCACCTCTATGAGCTTTGTTCATAGTAATGCTTCCTAAGACCCACTTGATATGTACTCATTATTCTGTAATTGCCCTGCCATGTACACATTGTGTGACTGAGGGCAATCATAGAGCCTCCTAAACCTTTAACCTTTCTCCTGTCTGAATTCCAATTTTAATAGTTCATGAGTGTGGGTGCACATATGTGCTAAGTCACTTCAGGCTTGTTGACTCTTTGTGAACCTAGGGATTATAGCCTACCAGGCTCCTCTGTCCATCAAACTCCCCAGGCAAAAATACTGGAGAGGGTTGCATACCCTCCTCTAAGGGGTCTTTCTGACCCAGGGATTGAAATGCCATCTATCTTTCCTGCATCAGCAGGAGGATTCTTTACCACTAGTGCCACTTGGGAAGTCTCTATAGAGTCATAATTTCTGATAATAAAGATGAACATATATTTAAGTGATTAATTGCTTTCAGTAAAATAAATTCACCTATTTGATGATGTTCACTGCAGCACTGTTTATAATAGCCAGGACATGGAAGCAACCTAGATGTCCATCAGCAGATGAATGGATAAGAAAGCTGTGGTACATATACACAATGGGATATTACTCAGCTATTAAAAAGAATACACTTGAATCAGTTCTAATGAGGTGGATGAAACTGGAGCCTATTAAACAGAGTGAAGTAAGCCAGAAAGTGCCGAGGTCCAGCCCCGGCTGATCCAGGGAGATCGAAGCGGGGACGGCGTTGGCGAGGATCAGGATACAATAGCTTCAATTAGATATTAATTAGAGATGTAAAGAGTAATAGAATGAGGATAGCTCAGCAGGAAAATTCAGTGGAGAAAAGAGGCTGAGTAGCTTGGTTTACGCGGGAGACCAATAAAACTTCAAGACAAGAAGCTTGCACCACTTATGTAGGCCGCAGGTGTCCTTCCATTCTCCCGAAGGAGAGGAGGCACTGAGGCCTCCCTGGTCGGATCTTAGAAGCCCAGGCAAAGTCAGTAAGCTTGGCGGGCTCCGCACTCCAGATGGAGACTCAGCCAGAGTTTGAGAGAGAGAGCGACATGGGGAGACCAGTATTTCGAGAAACTGATCCCAATTCTTTATTTTCCAGGGTCTGTTTTTATACACTGAGGTGTTATACAAAAGTCACGTGGGGTCAGCAGTCCTGAATTTTATCAAAGTCAAGTGCTTCATACAAATGTATACAGAGGTCTTAGGGGGTGTTACATCATCTTCTGGCCAGGGGGCCTGCTGACAATTTATGACCTTCTCCTTGTGACAGTGGTCAGTCAACCAGGACACTTATTTCTCCAGGGGTGATTATTCTTAAAAAAGACTCCACCTGCGGGGAGCGAGCTCCTCCCGTGACAAAGGTCATGAGGAAGGAGGCTCGGCATACGCAAAGGCGGGATCAAGCCTCAGGAGTCTCCCTGGAAATTCTCGAGCATCTACCCCCAAAACCAGAGTCTGCCTACTTTCTGCTTTGTGCTTTCACCTACACCTCAGACTTTAGCGGGGGGCTGTCCCCCACTACCTCTCTCTGAAACAAGAGTTAGCTTACAGCTCCAGTTAATAATTCCTGGGTGTGACAGTGTTTCAACCTACAAACTCCTTTGGAAGTCCTCTAGCCTGCCTGAATAGGTTTTTCCGGCCACATGTGATTGCTCAGAGCCTCCCAACTGTGAGAGGCATGAGATGTTCTAAACTGTCTAAATACAGATTCCTTTGAGCAGTTAAAAGATTGATTAGAAATTGTATTGGTGAAGAGTTTTTCACTTGTTGGGCCAATGTTTGCTGCTGAGTCTCCATATCCCTTACCTGCTGTGTCCCTGGCAGTGTATTGATTAATATAATTGGTGTAAGTAGTACTTTAATGTTTGTAACCTGGGACCCTTGAGTTAATTCTTTTTCTTGTTATAGCCCACCACACCTTTGCTCTGTAGGAATGCAACTTTATCTAATGCTTTTTGGAGGCTGGCGCCTGACTTTAGAATAATCACCTTTAGAGAAAAATAAGTTTCTTAAAATGTTAACAGGCCTCCAGGCCAGAAGATGATGCAAATCACCTAAACTTTTGCATATAATAAGTTTGCAGGAAGAAAGCCTGGCTTACTGCATGACTCTACCTCTTCCCCCATTATCCTCTATGCATAACTTAAGGTATAAAAACTACTTTGGAAAATAAAGTGCGGGCCTTGTTCACCGAAACTTGGTCTCCCCATTGTCATGCTTTCTCTCACCTTCTGGCTGAATTATTCAGCCTCTTTTCTTCACTGAATTTTCCTACTGAGCTATCCTTATTCTATTACCCTTTATATCCTTAATTAAAGTTTAATTAAGCAGTTGTTTCCTGATCCTCACCAACGCCGTCCCCGCTTCGAATTCCCTGGATCCACCAGGGCTGGACCCCGGCATCTACCCAAATAAAGTTACATTCCTATAGGGTGAGGGTGTAGTGGGTTTTAATTAAGGAAAGAATTTACTTACCCTAAGGTCTAACGTGATTAATATCAAAGGTTAATACTTATTTCTTCTATATATTCATTAATGTGTGTAAGGGCAGGGGATGTAGAGACTTAGCAACAAACATTGGCTCAACAAACAAAAAACCCTTCACCAATACAATTTCTAATCAGCCCACTATATTTATACTAATGGTTTTCTAACTTTTCTAAGGAACCTGTTTTTAGAAGGTTTAAAGCATCTCGTGCCTCTCACAGTTGGGAGGCTGTGAGCAATCACATGTGGCCAGACAAGCCTGTCAGGCAGGCTAGAGAACCTTCAGAGGAGTTTGTAAGTTTGGAACACTCCTGTCAGGCCCAGGAATTACTATTAACTGGAGCTCTAAGTTAACTCCTTCTCCAAAAGAGGTGGTGGGGGACAGCCCCCCGTAAAGTGGGGACTCCTGAGGCTCGATCCCGCCTTTGCGTATGTCAAGGCTCCTTCCTCATGACCTTTGCCACGGGTGGAGTGCCTCCTGCCGGCTCCCCGAAAGAAAGAAAAACACCAATACAGTATACTAATGCGTATATAATTGGAGAAGGAAATGGCAACCCACTCCAGTGTTCTTGCCTGAAGAATCCCAGGGACTGGGGAGCCTCGTGGGCTGCCGTCTATGGGGTCACACAGAGTCGGACACGACTGAAGTGACTTAGCAGTAGCAGCAGCAATGCGTATATACGGAATTTAGAAAGAAGGTAACGATAACCCTGTATGCGAGACAGCAAAAGACACAGATGTATTGAGAAGTCTTTTGGACTCTGTGGGAGAGGGTGAGGGCTGGATGATATGGGAGAATGGCATTGAAACATGTAAAATATCATATGTGAAACAAATCGCCAGTCCAGGTTTGATGCATGATACAGGGTGCTTGGGGCTGGTGCAGTGGGATGACCCAGAGGGATGGGATAGGGAGGGGTGTCGGGGGCAGGGTTCAGGATGGGGAACACGTGCACACTCATGGCAGACTCAAGTCAATGTATGGCAAAACCAATACAATATTGTAAAGTAAAATAAATAAATTAATTATATTAATAAAAAAGTATTGCATCTGTCTGGATGGTCAGTTTAGGGACCAATCATGCTTAAATGTGTTAAAAAAATCTGTAATTAATAAATGATTATGTATTTTAAAAAAACTTTATTCATAAGAAAAATCAATGTTTTTGTTATGTTTATGTGCAAAGGATACCTGGCCAAATATTAGGTATGGGTATATTTTATAGTAAGCCAATATAAAAAATTACCTAGACTGCAATTAAACTGGTATACATTAAGACAAACTATGAAATTATCCAGAATCATCAAAACCTAAATACCAAGGTAGTATATAAATAAAATATTTTTTTAAAACTTCTAATATATGAAAGTCAACTGAAATTTTCAGGAGGATCAGCAGAAATATGTTGAGATATATCTCAAGAAAAAAAGGGAAAGAGATAAAATTAGAATGCTCATCTGGGAAGTCCTATAAAAATAGCTCTACCAAGATGTGAAAAAATAGTTAAAGACTTATCAATAAATAATAAAATGTTTCCAGAATTAAAGGTCTCATGTAATGATTAGTTAATGGAAAAAACCTTATAAATTTATGTTCATCATGAAATTTCAGAAGAGATAAACATGATTCTTAAAATCACTGAGGAATAAAAGCACATCAGAAAAACGTTTGGAATTACTTCTCTGTAAGACTAGACACTGGTACTTAGTCTTCAAAATTTCTGGCCCCAAATTTCTAGCATAGAATTCTAAGGTCAGTAAAAATGAGTATGGGGAAAGAATAATGATCTTTTCATGCATGAAGTATCTTTAAAATTCAACCAATATGCCATTTCTCTAGAAACTACTAGAAGATAATCTCACAAAATGAAGACTAAACCAAGAAATAGGATCATATTGAATTCAGAAAGGAGAAGATTAAAAAACATCTCAGAGGTAACAGTGATGCACTGGATAAACAACAAGAGAAATACTGGGATAACTAAGCAACATACCTCGGGAATAACCAGCCAGACTGAAATATTGGAACAGGAGGAAAACTACACAAGTTTCTATTGATGATGATGGGGAAGTGGAAAATCAGACCCCCACTCCCATTAATTGTTCCAATAAAACTAAAATTTGTACAGCATTTGATATTTATCAATTGAACATTTAATTCTCAGTGGTGACAAGTTACATTATATGCTTGAGTACCAATCCTTGAAATTCCAATGCTTCTGTATTAGAAGGGAATGAGGAGGAAGGGAAGTGTGAGTAGAGAATACAATATCCTGTGGATTCAGTATGCCTGCAATGCAGGAGACCTGGGTTCAATCCCTGGTTGGGAAGATCCCCTGGAGAAGGAAATGGCAACCCACTTCAGTGTTCTTGCTTGGAGAATTCCATGGACAGAGGAGCCTGGTGGGCTACAGTTCACACAATTTTGCAGTCAGACATGACTGAGTGACTTTCACTTTACTTTATCACTTTACACTATGAGAGATTTAAATCCTTATCCTCCAGTTGTGGAGTGTTATATTCAAAACTCAAACATCAGGAAATTGCATCAAATGCAGAAGCAAAAGGAGAATGAGCTTAAAGAATTGCAAATGGTTATTTCCTGAAATTGCTAACCTCAGAAACTGAAGAAGAAATGGGGCATACAACTACTGTGCTTTGTACTTATTATGAAACTACTTGAATTTGAGACTGACATGTATTTTTTCAGCTTAAAATGAATGTTTAAAAATAACCATAGCAAAATATATAATTCATTTAGTTCTATCACCTAAAAGAAAGTGGTGAAAGGAGAAGAGAAGAAAAAATGGCAAGTACTTCTGCCATCACTCTTTTGTACTCCATGAGGGAGCCCAAAGGAAGAAGAAGACCAAAACTGAGGGCAGTTTGGTTATGGGACTCTCACTGGAACAATTTCATTAAATTATTCTTCCTTTTTATTTTTCCAAAATCAAGTGATCATGCACTTTTTATGACGAAATGACTGAAGAGCCCCTTTAAAGTATATACAATACAAGGATGACTTTCCTGATTGTTGACATTCTGTTTCCAATGCAGCCAACATCCTTAATACAACCCTATCTATCTGCTTCTTATAAATTTATTCCATTAATATGTTTCTATTTAGTACGTTGTAAAAATTAATTTCTGTATGACTAATAGGGGTATGCATAGGAGTGTACTCAGCATGTATGAAGCTATCTCCATCATCGTTATGCTACTGGCAGTTGTCTGCTTGCAGTGAAAAGAATTACATTTTGCAGCATCTTTACTTGACAAATTTAAATGTTTTACCTAATATGTTTTCCACAGAGACAGTTACAGGATGCAGAGAGAGGTACAAATTACCATCATGTCAATTATAGGAATGCTTTTACACAACAGGTATAAGTAGTGGGTCATGGGAATCATTAGTCTCCTCCTTGTTACTAATAACATAGTGCCAGTCAAATTCTATATATGTGGGTAGTGGCTTTTGAGGGAGGTGATAAAAATGAACAAACCAATTATTCCTTTTAAATGCATACCTTGAGCACACAAGACAATTATATTAGGCCATGTTCCAAGCAAAGTGAGAACAGGAACCCAGCACTGATAGTCTCTCTTCCCAGACCTTTTCAAAGATACCATAAACAGAACCTGGCATTAATGTTTACAGAGAAGAGACAGCTTGTTAGAAATATTTGGATATTACTTTGCAGAGTAATACCAGATAATGCTCAAATCACTGTTAGCATTCCTGAAAGAAGAATATGCAAAAGAGCTCTTTAAGGTGACAGTTTATGCTTCTCTTATAAGAGAGGTTCTTAACCTGAGGCCCATGGGCTCCCAAAGGTCTGTGGAAGGATTCAGGGTTTCAACACAAAAATCCATGCATTATGAGAGGCAAAAGCTTGTGTCTATATCACTGTAGTACCAGAAGTACATGTAACTTTGTTACTAATAAAAATGAGAGATTTTATATATCATGAAACAGTTATTGCAGATATTTTGATCAGTAGTTCATGCTCGTTAACACTTCATTATTGTAATTATTGAGTATACTATTAGAACTTATTACTTTAGTCATTAATAAGGAAATAATGTAAGTTTTTTAAAACTATATTTCAATATATTTTTATGTTTAATTTAATGCATTATATTCATTTAAAAACATTATTATGAAAAGGAGGCCAGGCTTTACAAGACTACCAAAATGACCTATAGATCAAAAAGTGGTTGCAAATATTTGGTTAAATTCAGAGATAAAAATATTCTGCTTTTGAATTTAAGGTTGAGTGGTGCTAATGGTAAAGAGCCCACCTGCCAGTGCAGGAAACAGAAGACACATGGGTTTGATTCCTGGGCCAGAAAGATCCCCTGGAGGAAGGCATGACAACCCACTCCAGTATTCTTACCTGGAGGAGAGGAGGAGCCTGGTGGGCTAGAGTCCATAGGGCCCCAAAGAGTGACATGACTGAAGTGACATAGCACACATGCACAGAATTGAGTACTCAGGTTAATGTTGGGAAGTCAGGTGTTATTTGGGAATGGCTTTGAAATTTTGTTTTTCTTTTTTTTGAAAGAAGGGAAGAGTGCTTGATTGTTTAGAAGTCTTCTAGAGCGTATACAGGTCTAATGTAGAAACATGAACCATAAAACTTTAAACACTTTGAAATACTGTATTATAGCACCAAGTCAACAGGGAGGAAGAGAGAGATTTCCTGGAAGATAGAGATAATGGATAGAAATTCCAAGTGTTGATGGAGACATTCTGAAATGGCCAGAGCGTGATTTAGCAGTCCATTTTCATGTCATTGATTTTTCACTGTGATTGAACTGAACTTGTTTGTTCATCAAAAATTACTTCTGGTACCTGCTTTTTGCTCCTTTTTCTTTCTTTTTTTTCTCTTCATCTAAATCATGTCATATTATTCCTTATTGTTATCAAGCAGCAGAATATGACATTCCAGAGAGGAGAAAGGATTTGGACATTCGAGATCTTTGTCAGCCATAGCTGATCACACTACTGACAGTCAATAAGAAATTAGTGCTTTCTATTATTGTTTTATTTTATGTGATTTTTTATTACAAATTTTATTTTTATCAGTGTAAGAAATGAAAGTTAAAAACACCAGATATATGTTGGGAAGCATTATTTTTTTTTTCATTCTTAATTTGGTACCTGGTCAAACATATTCAATGATGATTGTTGTTTTCAAATTATATATGATTACTAGGATAAAGAAATCTAGAAGGTATCTCCAGAACTATCAATTATAATTGATAGTTGATATTATAATTGATATAATTATTCTTCAGAAATCCCTTTTGAGTGTATCTCAGTGATGTGATGCTCTGACCCACTTGAAACATATGTGACATTTGTAAGTTTGATCTGTCTTCACACAGTAAATTGTAAACTAATACAGAGACCAAATATCATGTGCTTTATGTAAACCCTTGCATAGAATATGTATAGCCAAATGTACTATCACTGGTCAACAAATATTAAAGAGATGGTAGCATATGATAGAGATTTGGTTTTTACAAATATTATATTTGTGATATTTTACATGATTCTGCAACACAGTGATCTTATTTTGCATCTTGTTTAGAGTCATCATGCATATTTGATAAAGATTTTCAAGCCATAATTATAAAATCAAGTGATTTTATAATAATGTGCCTTTAAAAATATTTGCTTTAAGAATCATATTCAGGATAAAATCCTCTGGCTGGAATAACTTCTCTGAGTGTAAATCTTTTTTTCTTGTTATTCTTAATCTTTGTATTTACCATACTTTCACTGAAAAACAACCCAAAAACTCTGCTTCATTTTTCTACAGTTATTGCTTCAGGTCTTATATATTAAATTTCTGATAGTGGTTTCTTAGTAGTACTTAGATGACTTCCAATCCATTTGATTATCTTGTGCTAATTCTTCATTTTTATCAATTTGGTTATCAGTATTGGAGTCCATTTCTACAGTCCACAATTTCTTACCATAGAGAATAATAACAGACCAATGATAAAAGCTTTTGAAAATCTCGTCCTCACATGATGGTGGTGATAATATGTTAACAACTTTTTTTTTAATTTTAAATTTATTTATTTTAATTAGAGGCTAATTACTTTACAATATTGTATAGGTTTTGCCATACATCAACATGAATCTGCCATGGGTGTACACGTGTTCCCAATCCTGAAACTCCCTCCCACCCCCCTCCCCATACCATCCCTCTGGGTCACCAGCCCCAAGCATCCTGTATCCTGCATCAAACCTGGACTGGCAATTTGTTTCTTATATGATGTTATACATGTTTCACTGCCATTCTCCCAAATCATCCCCACCCTCTCCCTCTCCCACAGAGTCCAAAAGACTGTTCTATACATCTGTGTTTCTTTTGCTGTCTCGCATACAGGGTTATCGTTACCATCTTTCTAAATTCCATATATATGCATTAGTATACTGTACTGGTGTTTTTCTTTCTGGCTTACTTCACTCTGTATAATCGGCTCCAGTTTCATCCACTTCATTAGAACTGATTCAAATGTATTCTTTTTAATGGCTGAGTAATACTCCATTGTGTATATGTACCACAGCTTTCTTATCCAGTCATCTGCAGATGGACATCTAGGCTGCTTTGAATTAGACTTGAAAAATGGGACTTGTTTTTCTTCTGGTATATCTTCTTTTTTTTTTTCTTATGGGAAGCTTATATCATCTAGTTTGGATGCTTTATATAATGATTCACTATGTTAACATATATGTTATAAGATACAACATATCACTACATAACAATATAGTATGCTTATTTAGAGCATGAACTTTGGATCTAGATGCAGATCAGATCAGTCGCTCAGTCGTGTCCGACTCTTTGCAACCCCATGAATCGCAGCACGCCAGGCCTCCCTGTCCATCACCAACTCCCGGAGTTCACTGAGACTCACGTCCATCGAGTCAGTGATGCCATCCAGCCATCTCATCCTCTGTCATCCCCTTCTCCTCTTGCCCCCAATCCCTCCCAGCATCAGGGGGCTTAAATGCTTACTTGCTATGTGACCTTGGACAAAATACTTAACTTCCTTTGCTTCCTAATCTCTAAAATGGGCACTTTCTATTGTTAATCAAATCAAATGAGGAAGGCAGCCTATACTGAAGATGTTGGAGAAATAGACTTCACCTTCTGATGAGAAGAGTAATGACATCACATTGCAAAGGAATCTTGATATTGGGGGCTATAATTCATTGGAGGACATTTCCAGAGGATAAACCACTTGTTGACAAATTAAACACAGAATCTGTGTTCTTTTTTTTTTTTTTTTAATTTTATTTTATTTTTAAACTTTACATAATTGTATTAGTTTTGCCAAATATCAAAATGAATCCACCACAGGTATACGTGTGTTCCTTACAGTGTAACTGATCTGGGTTAAAGGAGAGATTATCCTTTAGATAATTACATTGTTGTGCTGAGCACATTTAACATTTACTTTCCTGGCAACTTTCAAGTATTCAGTATAGTAGTGTTAGCTAAAGTCATCATGCTATACTATAGAGCCCCAGAGCTCATAACTAGAAGTTTGTGCACTTTGATCAACATCTCCCCAACTCCCCTTTCCCCTCCATCTCTGGAAACTACGAATCTACTCTTTGTTTCTGAATTCAGCTTTTTTAAGATTGCACATATAAGTGAGGTCATTCAGTATTTGTCTTTCTGTCTCTGACCTATTTCACTAAGCATAGTGCCTCAAGGTCGATCATGCTGTCACAAATGACAGAATCCTTCTTTTCATGGGTAAGTAGCATTCCATTTATATATATATATTTCTGTCATTCATTCATGAATGGACACTTCAGTTATTTCCATGTCTCAGCTATTGTTGAATACTGCTGCAGTGAACATGGAGGGTGCAGGTATTTCTTTGGTGTCTTAGTTGCTCAGTAGCGTCCAACTCTTTGTGACCCCATGGACTGTAGCCAGCCAGGCTCCTCGATCCATGGAATTCTCCAGGCAAGAATACTGGAGTGGGTTGCCATGCCCTACTTCAGGGGGTCTTCCTGACACAGGGATGGAACCTGGGTCTCCCATATTGCAGGCAGATTCAGGGTTTCATTTATTCGCATTTGTATCTGCACGTTTGATAGTAATGCTGAAGAAGTTGAAGTTGAATGGTTCTATGACGACCTACAAGACCTTCTAGAACTAACACCCAAAAAAGAAGTCCTTTTCATTATAGGGGACTGGAATGCAAAAGTAGGAAGTCAAGAAACACCTGGATGCTGCTGCTAATTCACTTCAGTCATGTCCAATTCTGTGCGACCCCATAGACGGCAGCCCATCAGTCTCCTCCGTCCCTGGGATTCTCCAGGCAAGAACACTGGAGTGGGTTGCCATTTCCTTCTCCAATGCATGAAAGTGAAAAGTGAGAGTGAAGTCGCTCAATTGTGTCTGACTCTTAGCGACCCCATGGACTGCAACCTACCAGGCTCCTCCATCCATGGGATTTTCCAGGCAAGAGTACTGGAGTGGGGTGCCCCTGCCCTCTCTGAAGAAACACCTGGAGTAACAAGCAAATTTGGCTTTGGAGTACAGAATGAAGCAGGGAAAAGGCTAATAAAGTTTTGCCAAGAGAATGCACTGGTCATAGCAAACACCTTCTTTTCACAACACAAGAGAAGACTCTACACATGGACATCACCAGATGGTCAATACTGAAATCAGAATGATTATATTCTTTGCAGCCAAAGATGGAGAAGCTCTATACAGTAAGCAAAACAAACAAACAAACAAAAAAAGACCAGGAGCTGACTATGGCTCATATCATGGTCTCCATATTGCCAAATCCAGACTTAAAGAAAAGTAGGGAAAACCACTAGACCATTCAGGTATGACCTAAATCAAACCCGTTACGATGATACAGTGGAAGAAACTATGGATGGAGATTCATGAAATTGACAAGGAGACAGGGAGCAGACCATCACCAAGAAAAAGAAATGCAAAAAAGCAAAATGGCCATCTGAGGAGGCCTTACAAATATATGTGAAAAGAAGAGAAGTGAAAAGCAAAAGAGAAAAGGAAAGATATATCCATTTGAATGCAGAGTTCCAAAGAACAGCAAGGAGAGATAAGAAAGCCTTCCTCAGTGATCATTGCAAAGAAATAGAGGAAAACAACAGAATGGAAAAAAAACTAGAGATCTCTTTAAGAATATTAGAGACACCAAGGGAACATTTCATACAAAGATGGACTCAATAAAGGAGAGAAATGGTATGGACCTAACAGAAGCAGAAGATATTAAGAAGTGGCAAGAATACACAGAAGAACTGTACAAAAAAGAGCTTCACGACCACAGTGATGTGATCACCAACCTAGAGACAGACATTCTGGAATGTGAAGTCAAGTGGGTCCTAGGAAGCATCACTATGAACAAAGTTAGTGGAGGTAATGGAATTCCAGTTGAGCTATTTCAAATCCTAAAAGATGATGCTGTGAAAGTGCTGCACTCTATATGGCAGGAAATTTGGAAAACTCAGCTGTGGCCACAGGACTAGCAAAGGTCAGCTTTCATTTCAATCCGAAAGAAAGGCAATGCCAAAGAATGCTCAAACTACCACTCAATTGCACTCATCTCACACACTAGTAAAATAATGCTTAAAATTCTCCAAGTCAGGCTTCAACAGTACATGAACCGTGAACTTCCAGATGTTCAAGCTGGTTTTAGAAAAGGCAGAGGAGCAAGAGATCAAATTGCCAACATCTGTTGGATCATTGAAAAAGCAAGGGAGTTCCAGAAAAACATCTACTTCTGCTTTATCAGCTATGCCAAAGACTTTGTGTGGATCACCACAAACTGTGAAAAATTCTGAAAGAGATGGGATACCAGACCACCTGACCATCCTCTTGAGAAATCTGTATGCAGGTCAGGAAGAAACCATTAGAACTGGACATGGAACAACAGACTGGTTCCAAATAGGGAAAGGAGTACATCAGGGCTGCATATTGTCACTCTGCTTATTTAACTTATATGCAGAGTACATCATGTGAAATGCTGGGCTGGATGAAACACAAGCTGGAACAAAGATTGCTGGGAGAAATATCAATAACTTCAGATATGCAGATGATACCACTTTTATGGCAGAAAGTGAAGAAGAACCAAAGAACCTCTGATGAAAGTGAAAGATGAGAGTGAAAAAGTTGGTTTAAAGCTCAACAGTCAGAAAACTAAGATCATGGCATCTGGTCCCATCACTTCATGGCAAATAGATGGTGAAACAGTAGACTTTATTTTTCTGGGCTCCCAAATCACTGCAGATGGTGACTGCAGCCATGAAATTAAAAGATGCTTATTTCTTGGAAGAAAGGTTATGACCATCCTAGTCAGCATATTCAAAAGCAGAGACATTACTTTGCCAACAAAGGCCTCTCTAGTCAAGGCTATGGTTTTTCCAGTAGTCTAGTATGGATGTGAGATTTAGAATATAAAGAAAGCTGAGTGCCAAAGAATTGATGCTTTTGGATTGTGGTGTTTGAGAAGACTCTTGAGAGTCCCTTGGACTGCGAAGAGATCCAACCAGTCCATCCTAAAGGAAATCAGTCCTGAATATTCATTGGAAGGACTGATGCTGAGGCTGAAACTCTAATACTTTGGCCACCTGGATGTGAAGAGGTGACTCATTTGAAAAGACCCTGATGCTGGGAAAGATTGAAGTCAGGAGAAGGGGATGATGGAGGATGAGATGTTTGGATTCTATCACTCAATGGACATGAGTTTGTGTAAACCACGGGAGTTGGTGATAGACAGGGAGCCTCATGCGCTGCATTCTGTGGGGTTCCAAGGAGTCGGACACGACTGAGTGACTGAACTGAACTGCACAGTTGAGGATGGAATCTCTTCTTCATCCTTTCACAGCAGTTGGGATGGCCTGCTGACTTGCTTGCTTGTTCTGGCAGGCTGTAGGGTATGCTTCATAGCTGCCTAGCATCTCTGGCCAGGCCTCCTAACCCTAAACATATGGTCTGTTTACTTGCTTCCTTGCCCAAGCAAGGCCCTAGAATGAGCTCTGAGGCTGGGATGGCCTACCTGCTGGTAAGTAAAACTCAGAAGAACTGCTGACTAAGCTTAGTGGCCATATGTGGTCACCAGCTTGGCTCTGTAGATAAAGATAGCCACTGGTCCTCTGCTCAGGTACTACTGCCAGCAGGAAAGAAGTTTGCCAAGACCTGCATGCATGTTGCTGTGAAACCTGTCACCCTTCTATGTCTCTAGCTGATTCCCTGGAGGCAATAACTAAGGCCTATTCGAAGCTGTAATGCTGGAGAAGTTGGATGTCTGCCTTGGGCTTTCCTTTTTCCACTGGAGAAACTGTAGGTCCTTAGTGTGGTTCTGTACCAGCCTAGGGGACGAGTGAGGCAGTCAAAAGGAATCTCCTCTCACCCTTAGAATGTGGTTTTTCACAATTATTGTCATCCAGGAGGTTGCTTTAACCTCACTCCCAAGTGCTGGGATTTTCACAAAGGTGTCTCATCTGTGGATAGTTGCCAGTAACTCTTTCTTTGAGGGAAATTTAAATCAGGAACCATCTGTTTCTCCATGGAGCTCTGTCATTCTATCTTTATTTCTAATGCAAATTTTGGGTGATTCTTATGCCTAGTAATATTAGAAAACCACTGGTTTGTTAGAGTTGGGATTCCACACTGACTGTATTAAAGAAATGTATATGTTCTCCTGTAACACTCAGAAGCCCCCATCTTTTTCTATAGATTGAAAAAAAGATATAATAGTCTAGTTAAATTTCATTTTACCATCATTTATATCATTGCAGCCAAGATAATAAATATTTTGTATTCCAACTCAAAAGAGCAGGGACATAGACTCCTACCTCGGTAGAGAATTTTTAAAGAGAATTCTAATAATAAATATTAGAGAGAATTCTCTGATATGGTGACAAGAACATCTTTTGTGACCAAGAATACAGTTTCTTATCAGCAGGGGCAGGGGTACTCTTGGGATAGAGTATATTAAGTTCCAGAGGAACGCCCATAAGTAAAGGCAAAAGATTTCATGTGGAGATAAAATTTTACATACATTTAGGTATAGGTTAAATGTCAGCAGGACTTATCACTAGGACTTAGGCATGTAGTTAACCTTCATTTTATTCACAGGCTATATATGTCAGTCTTCCCAGGAAGATATTTCAGACAAGGAGTTTAACTGAGTGCTTTCAATACCCTTTGAAGGGTGGGGGAAACAAATGTCAGAGAAAGCTCATAGTAATGTCAGGAAATTTTTAAGCTGCAGAAATTACAGGAAACCAGCACTGCTAATTCCAGCAACCTGTAGTGCCTAATTAATCAATTCATAGGTGAATATCTGGAAGACAAAGCATAATCTTGCTTCCAGCCAAAGTCAGTGTGCTTCCTTATTATTGTTATCATGGAATAAAAAGGAATTCTAGTTTTCATCTACCTCTAAAATCTTTTGAAAGTGACTTTCTTTGGCAGAATCTAAACTGGAACTCAGCTAGGGATTTAATCTTAAAATATAGTTTTCTATGTTTCTTTTCTCAGAGATACAGGAGAGAGATTCGAGAGTCTGATGTGTTGCTCAATACATGTAGACATTATCTATGTAACCTAGACTATAATCATATATGATATTCTTCCCTTTCTGAGATTAAGAGAGACTGGGGAGCTCATTAGAATATAGATTCCTAGTATATCCCCAATTGAACCAAGTATCTATACTGTTAAGAAGCACAAAAAATATCCTCACTGACACTAGATTTTAAGAATCACTGCCCAAGGGCTTTCTTGGTGTCGGTAAGGAATCTGCCTGGAATGCAGGAGATCCAGGCTTGATCCCTGGGTCAGGAAGATCCTCTGGAGAAGGGAATGGCAACCCACTCCAGTATTCTTGCCTGGAGAATTCAATGGACAGAGGAGCCTGGTGGGCTCCAGTCCATGTGATCACAAAGAGTTGGACACGACTGAGCGACTAACAGGCATGTTAGTCAGGCATGCCCTAGGAGAACCAAGTTATTATCTGTTTCAATAAGCTGTATGTCATACATTTTGAATGAAAACCTAAATGTGAAACGGATTCTGAAAGCAAAAGCTTATTCATGTATTTACCAACACACATGATATAAACTTGCCTATTTAATATTATTAAGTTTAACAAAATTGCTACAGCTGATTTGGACACAGTATCATTGAGTTTAAAAATACATTTGAAAGTGTGAAAGATAAAAGTTTTGGTATAAACTGAAAATAATTTTATAAGAATAATTTTTTAGATTATTCTTAAGTTATGATTCTCTTCATGGTTAAGGGAACAATTAAAGATCTTCCCACAGTAATTGTAATGATTCTAAATGTGAATGGCTATGCAATTTTAAAGAAGCTTACTTTTTATTTCTAAGGTAGGTTAAATTACATTTTAACTATTTATATTATGTAAATTCATCATACAGTTGTCTTTATAAAATGTATTTCTTAGTGGAAATAATGTCTAAAATGTGGAAGCAGGGTTCATTATTCTCAAAAGCCTCTTTCTCATCTAAAATTTGTTAATCTATAGTATTTTGGGTTCATTTAGGAAAAAGAACCAGATGATATTCAGTTAAATTTTCCTAATGTGCAAGTTACTTTCAACCAAGTTAGATCTGGCCTGAAAGAACTATGTCTCCAAGGAAACTTTATTCTCTTTATAAATCCATAAATACTTTCAGGAGGTTGCCTCCCTTACTCTCAGAGGCGTCTCGTGACTTGATAGCAACTGGTGAAAAATTTAACAAAAACATCTTAAGTTCATTTCTTTTTAGTCCAAATTTTTCTGCACAGGATGAACATTTTAAGTTACTGTTCTCCTTTTAATCCCTTTCCAAACCCCATCAACACCATTTACTTGATAATTTCCTACTCTGCCTGCACTAGCCTGGAATCAGGATTCTTTCTTGATCTGTTCAGTGTTCCAGCCTCCCTTGTGTCTGTGCCACCTTAGCTGACATGCACTTGTTCTTCCACAGTTCTCTATACCTGCAAGCAGCAGGACAAACTTTCTCTCTTTCGGGTAGAGCATAACCCTAAAGATTGATAACCCGACAAAGCAATTACAGTAAAACTCTATTACAAAGCACTTCACTATTTCACAGATTCAATTATACCTTGGGTCAAGCTATGACCACTGTGTACATTGTGTATTTCTCTTAATATAACACAGACGGAGCCTACCAGGTGGGTGTTATCTTATCCTCTGACATCAGCATTATTACAGTGGTCTCTTTTATTGCATTGATTCATGCTCCTTGATAGAAAAAAAAATTACTTTCTATGCAATTTTCAAGGACTAGCAGATAAACAATGTCAGAAAACAATATCAGGCATCGTTTTGTCTTGTAATATAACCTTATTCCATTACATATTGTCCCAGTTATAAATATAGGTGGTGATTTACAGTCATAAGCCAAATATTTTAAAAATGATTTTCTATGAAAGATGTTCTAAGAAGATATGATATTTGACTTAAGTGAAAATATTTATTCACATGATGGATGATAGCAGATGCCTCTGATGCCTGCAGTCACATCCTTTCATCCCACAGTTCTGCACACTTAGATTCACTTTGTGCTAAGGCTCCCATTCCATGCTTTGATCACGTGTATTCAGGACAGACCCAATAGGCATGGTGCCAAGGCCCACACTACTTTTAGGAGCCCACAAGAATCTTTTAAATTTATTTTAAAATTAAAAGAAACAAACTTTTGAATCTATAAAAGTATTTTAATATATAATAGTAATGTATTTTTCCTTATACAAATGCAGTCATAAAATGAAAATTTAAATCCTTTTTATGGTGAAAGGGGCCAACCACAGTCATAACGTGATCTTGCAGTGGAGTGAACATACCTGGGGCCAACAAGGTGGAAGGAAGAGTTGGGTAAACAATTTTTAGAGATATTTTTATAATTTTCCTGGAAGAACCAAGTCCCTTTTGTCCCTTTATCACAGTTTCACATGCTCTACAAAGCACATCTGTATCCATTTTTCTTCATGTTTTTCTTACAGTCAGTTTCTTTATAGGTATAGAGAACACAGGTTAAGACTTAATTCTGTACTTCACCACCAATTTTAGTCTTTTAAAATTCTTGTTCCCAATTATATTTTCTTTTATACAAACAGATTTATCAAGATTTAATTCACATAGCATAAAATTCTCCATTGTGAAGTGGATCATTCGATGGTCTTCAATATATTTACAGACTTGTACAATCATCACCATTAACTAAATTTTAATATTTTTATCACCCCCAAAAGAAATCTCATACCCATTTGTGATCTTTTCCTCTTTCTTCTTTCCCCCACGTCCTGAAAATCACTAATCTGCTTTTTGTCTACATAGATTTGTATATTCTGGACACTTTGAAGTTATATAATGTGAAGTCATTTGTAATTGGCTTCTTTCATTTAGCATAGTGTTGTTAAGGGATATTCATGTTGTAGCATGGATGGTACTTCGTTCATTTTATGCCTAAATAATGTTCCCTTTTGTGAATACATTACTTTTGTTTATTCATTCATCAGTTGATAGACATTTGTATGGTTTCTGCTTTTTGGCTGTCAAGTATAATGACGTTATGGACATTTATGTAAAAGCTTTTGTGTAGACATATATTTCAAGTCTCTTGGGCTTTTACCTAGGATTGATACTGCTGAGTGAAATTGTGACTCTGTGTTTAACATTTTTAGGAACTCGCAAATTGCTTTCAAAAGTGCTTCACATTTTTGCATTCCCACTGGCAGTTTCTGAGTGTTTTAATTCATCACATCCTCACCAACACTTGTTGCTTGTTTTTATTTTAATTTTTTTATTTTAGTCATTCTTATATAAAGGGACATCACATTATAGTTTTGATTAGCATTTTCCTTATGACTACTTATATCAAGCGTGTTTTCATGTGCTGTTGGACATTTGTATATTTTCTTTGGAGAAGTGTCTATGCAAATATTTTGCACATTTTTAATTGGGCTGCCTTTTCAAATGAGTTCTAAGAGTTCTTTATATGTTGTGCATACAGTATCACTGTCAGATAACTTATTGTAAACATTTTCTCCCATTCTGTATCATTTTATTTTCTTTGAATTGAATGTTTTTGGTATTAATAAAGTTTATTTTTTTCTTTAATTGTACTTTTACCATAATACCAAAGAAACCATTGCCTAACCCCAGGTCACAAAGATTCATACCTATATTTTTCTTAGTTTTATATTTTAAGCTTTTATATTTGTCTGTGATTAATTTGGTATTAAATTTTGTACATGATGTGAAGCATGGATTCAATTTAATTCATTCTTTGTGTGTGGATATCTAGGTGACCCAACATCTTTTGTTGAAACAGCTGTTACTTTCCCACTAAATGTTATTGATAACTTGTCAAGAACCAGTTGACCATACTGTAAGAACTTATTTTTGTATTCTCAGTTTTATTTCATTGATCTACATGTCTATCTACATGCCAGTACTTCATGTCTTGATTAATGGAGTTTTTAAATAATTTTTGAAATCAGGAAATGTTAATCCAACAACCTTACTCTCTTTTCAAAGACTGTTTGGGTTATTCTGCATCATTTGTATTTTCATATGAATTTTAGGAACAGCTTCTCAGTATCTACTAAAGAAAGGCAACTGAGCTAAATGAGAAAAGTTGTGTTGAGTTTGCAGGTTAATTGGAGAGTGGATTGTCATTTCCTCCTCCATGGACAAATTTTCAGTCCAAGAATATGAGATGTTTTTCTTTGTACTTAGGACCTCTTTAATTTCTTTTGACCATATTTTATAGTTTTAAGTTTACACTTTGTTGAATTTATTCCTATTTAGTTCTTGTTGATGCTATTATAAATTGAATTGTTTCTTTAATTTCATTTTCAGATTGTTCATTGCTAGGGAGGTTCAAGAGGGAGGGGACATATATATATATACCTATGGCTGATTCATGTTTAGGATTGATAGAAAGCCTCAAAATTCTGTAAAGCAATTATCCTTCAGTTAAAAAATAAATTAATTAAAAAAAGAAATACAATTGATTTTTATTTATTGATTTTGTAACAAAAAACTTTGCTGAACTAATTTATTCACTCTGTAATTTTTATGATTTTTCTATAAGAAAAACTAGCAGGCTTCCCAGGTGGCTCAGTGGTAAAGAATTAGCCTGCCAATGCAGGAGATGCTGGTTGGATCCCTGGGTTGGGCAGATTCCTGGAGGAGGAAATGAGAATCCACTCCTGTATTCTTGCCTGAAAAATATCCCATGGACAGAGGAGTCTGGCGGGCTACAGTCTGTGGTGCCACAATGTGTCAGACACGACTGAGGAGGCATGAATAGAAAAAACTATGTCATTTATAAATAGAGGTGGTTTTACTTAAACTTTTCCAATCTTGGTGCTTTCTTTTTAATGCCTAGCTTAGGACCCTCTTACAAGATTGAAATTAAGTGGGGTGAGTGTATGTGCTAGTCACTTAGTCATATCTGACTCTTTGTGACCCCATGGACTGTGTAGCCTTCCAGGTCCCTCTGTCCATGGGATTCTCCAGGCAAGAATACTGGAGTGGGCTGCCATTCCCTTCTCCAGGGGTGAGTGTATGTGTACATGCTAAGTCACTTCAGTTGTGCCCGACTCTTTGCAACTCTATGGACTGTAGCCCTCCAGGCTCCTCTTTCCATGAAATTCTCCAGGCAAGAATACTGGAATGGGTTGCCATGTGCTCTTCTAGTGGGCCTTCCAGACTCAGGATTCAAACCCACATCTCTTATGTCTCCTACATTAGCAGGTGGGTTCTTCCCACTACAGCCACTTGGGAAGCCCAGGGGTGAGTGTATATCCCTGTCTTTTCCCTGATTTTAGGTAAAGTTTTAACCATAATGTCTGATATCACCTGAAGATTTTTCATAGATTTGCATTATTGTTTGAGAAAGTTGTTTTCTGCTTCTTCTCTGTTAGGTGTGTTTATAATGAAAGGATGCTTTTTTTCCCAAATAATTTTCTATTAATACATCCGTTAAGGTACTTACATGATTTTGGTCTTCTAAGTAATATGGTGCTATTAATGGATTGTTTTTGTATTTTGAATCAGTCTCTTCTTACTGATTTAAATTTAACCTTGGCATAATGTACAGTTATTTGTTTATTTTTGTTGTTGCTGGACTCAATTTGTTAGTATTTGGCTGAGTAGTTTTGCATCCATATTCATAAGGGATATATGATTATTTTTCTCTTGTGCTGTCTTTGCCTGGTTTTGGTTGTAGGTTGATGTTGGCCTCATTCAGTGATTTGGGAAATAATCACTCCTTTATACTTTAGAAGAATTTCTGAAGATTTGGTGTTATTTCTTCCTTAAATATGTGTTAGAATAAACCAGTGTATTGATCTTGGGTGGGATTTCCTTTGTTTTTTGATTATCAATTAACTCTCTTTACTTTTATACATCTTTTCAGATTTTTAAATTTATTTTTTGAGTTAATTTCAGTAGGTTTTTTCTTCCTGGAAATGTGTCCATTTTTCCAAGTTATTGAATTTTTTGACATATAGACGTGGTAACTTGTATTTTCTCATGGTGTTATCTTATATCCTTTTATTTATCCTGTAAAGAAGATAGTGGTCTCTCTTTTTTCTTTCTGACCAGACTTTGAGTCTGGTCTCTACTTTCCTGATTATTCTAGCTAAAAAGTTTTGTTAATTTTGTTTGAATCTTTCCAAAGAAACAACTTTTGATTTTGTTGGTTTTCTCTATTTGTTTTTCTAGTTCTATGTCCTTTTCTTCTGCTCTATTTATTATATTTTTCTTTCTGCTTCTTTCAGTTTTGATCTTCATTTTATTTCTTAAGGTGAAAATTTAGGTTTTCATTTGAGATCTTTCTTTTTTAATACAGGTGATATTGTTGTTGTTCAGTTGCTGAGTCATGTCTGACTCTTTGCAACCCCAAGAACCACAGCATACCAGGCTTCCTTGTCCTTTACTGCCTCTAGGAGTTTGCTCAAATTCATGTCCATTGAGTCGGTAATACAGGGGATAACATCTATAAATTTCTCTCTATACACTACTTTAACTGAATCTCAAGTTTCTTTTTTTTTTATTTTGTGTTGTTTATTCATCACAAAATATTTTCAAATTTCTCTTATAATTTGAGCCATTTGTTTTTTTAAGAGCATATTGCTTATTTTCAACATATTTGTGTAATATGCAAATTTATTTCCTTTATTGATAGCTCATTTAATTCCAATGTGCCTGACCATTATACTTTATATAATTGAAATTATATAGAATTGATTGAGGCTTATTTTAAAGCCCATCAAATGGTCTATCCTGGTGCATATTTCACATACACTTAAGAATAGTTTTCTGATGTATTTTGAAGACTAATACTTGTCGACCACATTATTTGCAAATATTTTCTCCCAATCTGTGTGTTGTCTTTTTGTTTTGTTCATTGTTTCCTTTGCTGTGCAAAAGCTTTTAAGTTGGTTTCATTTTAAATTTTTTGTTTTTATTCCCATTTGTCAGGGAGATGGATCAAAAAGATATTGCTGTGATTTATGTCAGAGAGTGTTCTGCCTATGATTTCCTCTAAGAGTTTTATAGTGTCTGGTCTCACATTTAGGTCTATAATCCATTTTGAGCTTATTTTTGCATATGGTGTTAAAAAACAGGTCTTCTCGGCTGGCTCAGCTGGTAAAGAATCTGCCTACAATGTGGGAGACCTGGGATCAATGTCAGAGTTAAAGAGTGACCTAAATTTATTTTTTTTTAATGTGGCTGTCCAGTTATCCCAGTACTATTTTTTTAAGAGAGTGTCTTTCCAACATTGTGTAGTCTTGCCTCTTCTGTCATAGATTAATTGACAATAGGTGAATGGGTTTATTTTTGGGTTTTCCATTCTGTTCTGTTGATCTATATTACTATTGCCATACTGTCTTGATTACTGTAGCTTTGTAGTATAGTCTGAAGTCAAGGAGCCTGATTCCTCCAGCTCTGTTTTTCTTTCACAAGATTGTTTTGGCTTCCATACAAATTCTAAGAATTTTTTTTGTTCTAGTTTTGTGAAAAATGCCATTAGTAATTTGATATTTATTGTTCAGAATCTGTATATTGTCTTGGGTAGTATAGTCATTTTGACAATTTTGTAAATCTACTTATATTTAGTGCAGTTGCTGATAAGGTGAAAGTTGAGTCTAACATTTTTGCTATTTGTTGTCTATATATCTTGTCTTTTTGCTGCAGTTATTCCTTTTAAAAAAAACTACTTTCTTTTGCTAAATAGATATTTTCTAGGATATTTAACTCTTATTTGTTAGTTTTCATCTTGATAGGTCTCCTACGGGTTACAACTAACATCTTAACTAAAGCAATCTAGTTTATATTAAAGCTTGAATTTATACAATATACAGAAATTTTGCCCCAATTTAGTGCCATTCTTCAGCTTTATGTCCTATTTTCATATAAATAAACAGTTTTATATGTTCATCCTCATAGTTTTAATTTTTTTTTTTTGGTACAGAAGTGAAGCATTACCAATGAAAATATATTTATATTGTCTTTTTTTTTAATATTGTCTTTTATATTTACCTGTGCAGTTATTTTTACCAGTGTTCTTATTTTTTCCCCATTGATTTGAGTTATTGCATAGTGTTTTTTCCTGAAGGGCTCATTTAATATTTCTTATAGGAAAGTCTTTTAGCGATGAAATCTCTCAGTTTTTATTTATTAGGGTGTGTGTTAATTTCTCCTTCGATTTCGAAAGATAGTTTTGCTGAATACAGGATTCTTGGTTGACATTCATTTTCTTTCAGCACGTTGAATATGTCATCCTCCTGCCATCTGGCATCCATTATCCTGTGAAGAGTCAGCTGTTAACTTTATTGAGAATTCCTCAGATGTGATGAGTTGCTTTTCTCTTCCCACTTTCATCATCCTTTTTGTCTTTGGCTTTTATCAGTTGTACTATGATGTGTCTAGAAGTGGATCTCTCTAGTTCATCCATTTTAGAATTAATTGAGCATTTGGATGGGCAGATAAATGTTTTTCATCAAATTTGGAGGGTTTTTTTTAAAATGCTGTTATTTATTAAAATATTCTTTCTACTCCTTTGTCTTCTCTTGAGACTCTAATTAAGCATATGTTTATATGCTAAATGGTGTGTCACAAGATTCTGAGAGTCTATTTTTCTTCATTTTTTCTTTGTTTTCTCATATTAGATAACCTTAATTGACCTATCTTCAGGTTCACTATTTTCTTTTTCTATCCAATCCAGCCTGTTGCTTATCCTCTCTAATGAGTATTTCATATATATGCTTTTCAATTAAAGATTTATTTCTCTTTTCTTTTTTAATGGTTTCTATCTTGATTAATATCTATTTCGTGAGACATTGTTCCCACAGTCTCTTTAATAGACTAATATCTATTTGGTGAGACATTGTTCCCACAAAACGGCAGAGATGGTTTATTTTAGCTCTTTGAACATATTTATATCAGCTTTGAATATTAAACCCAATGTCTGATCTTTCTCAGGAATACTTTTCTATTGACTGATTCCCCCACTCCCCCCCAACTCCGTGCAAGGGTTATGCTTTTTTGCTTGTTTTCTGTGTGTCTCATATTGCTTTATTAAAACTTACACATTTTAGATAATATAATATGGGATCCCCTGATGCAGATCACCTCCTCCCCTAAAGTTTGTGTTATTGCTGATTGTTGTTTTTGTTATTCTTCTTGCTTTTTATGTCTTTCCTGGACTAATTCTATAAGGTCTGTATTCTTTGTGTTGTGTGGTCACTGAATGCCCTGCTTGGTTACTTTAATTTTCAGCTGATAATTTGAAGGAGATTTTCATAAATGCTTTGAGCCAATAAGTTTCCCAGTCTTAGCAGAAGGGCACTGTGTTTGTTTTGATATTTGCTTTCAGTGCTTAGGCAGGCAGTTTATAACTCTGTCTTAGCTTTCTTTCACTTCCTTCTTGTCAGAGATTCAAGGTCAGATAGAGCTGAGAGATTAGGTCTTTTGTTTTTATTTGGCATGAATACAAGCCTTTATATGGGCATTATCTTCTTGGTTTCTAGGAATACATTAAGGTTTTAAAAGTCCCCTATTGATCTCATTCTCCGTTTCTAACTTTTAAGTTTTGGTCACCCCCTTTTTAGTCCCCAACTGTTGACACCTCAGGCAAATAGATGGGGAAAAAATGGAAACAGTGTCAGGTTTTATATTCTTGGGCTCCAAAATTACTGCAGACAGTGACTGCAGTCACAAAATTAAAAGACACCTGCTCTTTGGAAGAAAAGCCATGACAAAACTAGGCAGCATATTAAAAAGCAGAGACATTGCCAACAAAGATGTGTATAGTCAAAGATATGGTTTTTCCACATCTGTAGTCACATACAGATGTGAGAGTTGGACAATAAAGAGGGCTGAGTGCTGAAAAATTGATGCTTTCAAACTGTGGTATTGAAGATGACTCTTGAGGGTCCCCTGGACTGTAAGGAGACCAAGCCAGTCAATCCTAAAGGAAATCAGTCTTGAATACTCATTGGAAGGACTGATGGTGATGCTCCAATACTTTGGCCACCTGATGGGAAGAGCTGATTCATTGGAAAAGACCCTGATGCTGGGAAAGATTGAAGGCAGGCTGAGAAGAGGATGACAGAGGATGAGATATTTGAATGGCATCACCGACTCAATGGGCATAAGTTTGAGCAAACTCTGGGAGATTGTAAAGGACAGGGAGGCCTGGTGCACTGCAGTCCATGGGATAGCAAAGAGTTAGACACCACTTACCGACTGAAGAACAACAGGCAGAAGAAATTTAAACAATTGCCACTGATTGTTTTAGGTAAAGACCCTGGTATAGCTGTTTGTTGTTGTTTAATTGCTACTTTGTGTCCAACTCCTTTGTGACCCCATGAACTGCAGCCCACCCGGCTCCTCTGTCCGTGGGATTTCCCAGGCAAGAATACTGGAGTGGGTTGCCATTTCCTTCTCCAGAGGATCTTCCTGACCTATGGATTGAACCTGCTGAATGGCAACCTATCCAGTATTCTTGCCTGGGAAATCCCACGGACAGAGGAGCCTGATGGGCTACAGTCCTTGGGATCACAAACAGTTGGACATGACTGAGCAATTGAGCACACATCCTATCTTACTAAATTCAATGGTGAATTTACTGTGGCTGTGAGTCTAACAGGATTCCCTATTTTTTTTCATTCCTGAAAAAAAATATATCACATAATGTAAAAACAAAATGAACAGCATGTTCTTTAGTTTGCATCTTACTGTAAATTGCTTTCTAGTTCTGGAACATGTTCAGAACATTTTTTAACAAATTAAATTTTGCCTTCTTCAATAAAAGAATAATATGTCCTCTATGGTGGACAAATGTAGTTCAATTCTATATTTAAACTTATGCTCTAACATTGTGGATTATATATTTTCTTTATATAACTACTAAATTACAGAACTTCCAGATGCTCTTACTTATAAACAAGTCTGTATATAAGCATTTTCTACTTAACCTACATCCAGAATAAAAAGAACCTATATATCCCCCATGAAGAAAATTGTTGCAATACATCATAACCAAAATGTATGGTTATATAACTTTTTGCCACCATAAAAAAATAATCTTTTACAGAATTAAGAGAAAAATCCCTATATGTTTTACCAGGGAAAATACAAAAATCTACTCTCTAAAATAATGTGATCCTAATTATAAGGTGAGAAATAATATGCTTAAGGTATTATTATCACTATTTTTATTTACAAAGCAAATTCTCAGTAACTTACAGGTATTAAATGGCTGTTTTACCCACTTCCTATGATTACCTTTTCATTTTCAGTGTTTTATTTACTCATCTATATGCCTAGTATCTTCTAATTGTGTTCTATATATATGCACTGATTCATAACTTCATTTATTTACTTCATATCTATTAGGTATCTGCTATAAGCTCTTTAAGGGAAGGGACTAGATCTTATTCATTTTTGTCTATTTTCTACCACAGTGGCTATAATGAAAAACATGAAACTAAAAAAATATAAAACAATGCAATATTTTAGTATTACATGGTTGTCTTTGAGATTACAAATTGGTTGTTTTGCACAAAATTGTTAATATTTGATCATTTTTGACTTTCCAAAATGTAACTTCATGTGATCCGCCTTAATATAGTTGTGTGTAGAAGAACCAAATGATCAGACACAAACTCATAGAACAGGTCAAATCTGACCTCACTTGAGGATTTAGTTTGGAAGCAGGGAATTGGTGATTATCACCTTAGAGTACATGTACCCACGTGTTCATCATAGCATAATCACAATAGTGAACAATGATATGTAAGAAGTCTACATGTCCAATAATGGGTGAAACAATAAAGAAAATGTGACACACACCCATAAACATACACACTGGTATATTATTCAGCCGTAAGAAAGAAGAGAATCAGCCTTTTGTCTTATAGCAATAGAGCTTGAGGACCTTATACTGAGTGAAATGTCAGACAGACAAAAATAAATACTGTATGATGTCATCCTTATGTGGAATCTGAAAACACTGACCTTGTAAATAAGAGAGTAGAAGAATGGTTGCCAGGAGTCTGGGATGGGGGAAATGGGGTGATGTTGATTGAAGAGTATAAACTTCCAATTATAAATTGAATAAGTCCCAAAGATCTAGTTTAAAGCATGGTAAATATCGTTAATAGAACTATATTATTTACTTGAAACTTGCTAGGAGAAGGCAATGGCAACCCACTCCAGTACTCTTGCCTGGAAAATCCCATGAGTGGAGGAGCCTGGTAGGCTGCAGTCCATGGGGTCGCAAAGATTCGGACACGACTGAGCGACTTCACTTTCACTTTTCACTTTCATGCATTGGAGAAGGAAATGGCAACCCAGTCCAGTGTTCTTGCCTGGAGAATCCCAGGGACGGGAGAGCCTGTTGGGCTGCTGTCTATGGGGTCGCACAGAGTCTGACACGACTGAAGCGACTTAGCAGCAAGAGAGCAAATCTTGAAAGTTTTCAGTAGGCTACAAAAAGAAGGTAATTATGTGAGGTGATAGAAGTTATAACTAACCCTATTGTGGTAGTCATTTCACAATATATATGTGAATCAAGTTGTCCTGTTCTATGCCTTACAAAATATATAAATTGTATCTCAGTTATCTGGAAAATGTGTAAAGAATAAGAATTACTATTTAAACTTACATACATTTTTAGTCTTTTTCCCCCTTTAATTTACTTACTATAGAAAAAAAATCTGTTCATTTTTAGACAGATAACACTGGCATACCACATATATCAGTTAAGATATTCTCCACTGGAAGAAATTGAAAACCTGACTTAAACTAGCCTAATGAGTGAAGATACTTTAAGCTTCCAACTAGGAACCCAGAGGAATATGTGTCCCAGTATCAGCCTAGGTTTATGGTTCCGTTTTATTCTAATTCCCTCATTTATATTCTTTAGTTGCTGGCTTTGTGTCTTGTACCCTGATATATAAAACCAATGGAGGCCATCTTCCATATTTGCTTTCTCTTGAGTGTGATTCCTTTCCAGAAATCCCAGGCTCTTTTTGTCTGTTTCCATGGCTGGGACTTTAGTCCTCATTTGTGAACCTTTCTATGCCAAGGTGTTAAAATTTCGCTGAGACTCTCAGACTACTCTGGGAAACACTTGTTTATGCCATTGTACTAGAGATGCAATGGTATTGATTATTAAAATGAATGTGCATTTGGGTATTTTCTATTCAGTGCAGAGAAAGATGAAATGCTATGAAAGAAGAAAATGACAGGTACATTTCAGCTAACTGCCAACTCATGATACACAGTGAAATCCAGAAAGATTCTATGGGAGAACTAAAGAAACTCTCATCTCCTATGGCTACGGGGAAAATTTTTGTTAAAAACTATTCCCAAAACCTGAATGGAAAAACACTGTAATGACTAGGTAAATGCTCACCTAATGTACAAAACTGGATATGCGTCTGGTGAAGCTGGCCTACTATATTTCAAGATAAAATATATAATTTGAACCAATGGCCATTTTGTGGGACTATATCCCTGACAGGTAGAATATGTTGGCTTGCAAACCACTGCATAGAAATACCACTGCTCCTCTCATTGTAACTTCCCATGACCCATTTGGGAATTTGTGTTTCTATGTGCACAACTTGAAGTACCATTGGAATAAAGAAACTGATTCTTAAAGAGTGGTGGTTTGGAGGAAAAGGGAGAGAGGGAGTGTGCGTCTATCAGGAAACACAAGAAAGGATCCACTAGTCCCTACTCTTAGGATTATGTCTCCTGCCTTGTCACCTTGGACTCCTCTTGATAGAGAAACAGGCAGGAAAAAAGAGTTTACGATTTTAATGTCTACATTCATTAATATTATCTTGAATGCCAACATGAAGATTCAGAAACAAGGTAGATTATTACTATTTATATAGAGTGTTAACTTATTAGGGCTCACTTTGCCTTTATTCTTACCCTTGGGATGATGTGAGAGGAAACAGATACAGTCTGGCATGGAACAGGATCTACTGTAGGCAGGTATCAGAAAAAAATAAATCTGGCATTTATAGGGAAGAAAGAGACAGCTTTCTTTCCTTCTAAGAGTCTCTTTGGAAATATAATGGGAAGAATCTTGAGTCCTCACACTTTGGAATCGAAGTAAATGTTTGCAGAGAAAGACAAGATGTTTGTATATGGCTTTACAACTCAAGGGATATCTTTGTATGTCAGAGAGTAAGAGTGAAAGGTTATTGTTGAGTCATGCAAAGACGCCAGGATTCTTGGCCCCTGGAGGAGAAGAATTCAATCCGGGGCTAGAGACGAGGTTTGATCGCTCAGAGCTTTTGTGTAATAAAGTTTTACTAAAGTATAAAGGAGATAGAGAAAGCTTCTGACATAGGCATCAGAAAGGGACAGAAAGAGTACCCCCCTGCTAATCTTCAGCTGGATGTTATATAGTCACTAGCAGTCTGTTAATGAAAGAAAGGAACGTCTTAAAACTCAGAATGGCACCAGGCCCCTCACGCATAAGATGCATTTTGGGATAATCTTGGCACCAAATGGTTCATCCTGGGCCATAAAATGATTAACTTGAGTCTTGAAGAAGGGCAGATCACCATACAAATAATTTCGTTTACATAGATTAGGGAAACAATATCTGAGTATAACATACTGGTTTGTCAAGTAGGTTCTGAGCCAAGAGGCGGAACCACTTGAAGACAGAGTTTGGGGTAAATGCATAGTATATTAGCATAGCTTAAGGCAAACTTTTCCATAAGAAAAAGGCATTGGTTATCTCTAGGTTTGAGAATAGTTAACTTCAGGTGAAACCAGTTGTCATTATGGCAACACAGTATTTACGAGAAACCTCTTTTTAAATTTGTATAGAGAAGGAAAAAAATATTGCTAGTTTGTTTCCTCCTGCCTCTTAAGCAAGATAAAAATGTCTGACACTTGCAGGCTATTTCCTCGGTTTGGAGACCCCTCGCCTTCCTGCCTGTTACCCTCTCAAGAGGATCTGAATAGTACAAGGGGTGCAGTGTAGCAAATACTGGTGCCACATCTACATCCTATCAATGTGCTCCAGACCCTTTCCACCTGACAGCACTTGTATTTCTTTGCCTAAAAAATTATTTTTACTGAAGACTTGGAAGTTACTTTTCAAAGGTAACAGGTTTGAATATGAGAATAATCAATACTCCGTAAGAGTATGTCTATTTCATGACTGAAGAAATCTGAATAAAAACCTCAGCTTTTTGCTTGTGCTGAGAGAGGCCTATCTTTTCATTTCTCAAAGATGTGTGTGTGTGTGTGTGTGTGTGTGTGTGTGCGTGCGTGCGTGCAGAATTACATTTGAAAAACGCTTACTTCTTGGAAGGAAAGTTATGACCAACCTGCTGCTGCTAAGTCACTTCAGTCGTGTCTGACTGTGCGACCCCATAGACGGCAGCCCACCAGGCTCCCCCGTTCCTGGGATTCTCCAGGTAAGAACACTGGAGTGGGTTGCCATTTCCTTCTCCAATGCATGAAAGTGAAAAGTGAAAGTGAAGTTGCTCAGTCGTGTCTGACTCTTGGAGACCCCATGGACTGCAGCCTACCAGGCCCCTCCGTCCACGGGATTTTCCAGGCAAAAGTACTGGAGTGGGAGCAAATTAAAGAGCAGAGACATTACTTTACCAACAAATGTCATTTTAGTCAAGGTTATTGTTTTTCCAGTGGTCATGTATGGATGTGAGAGTTGAACTGTGAAGAAAGCTGAGGGCTGAAGAATTGATGCTTTTGAGCCAGAGCCAGAAGCGGGCAATTGCAGCCCCAGAGAAACATTATCTACAAAACTGTAAGCAGGCTTCTTTGCTAACTAAGACCTCTTGAGGTTTTGGACGGTCAACATCCACCTGAGAAGGTGCGCTGGTTGTACACCCAGAAAACCGAGTGAAGGGGAGGCGATAAGTCGCAGCAACCACGCTTGCCAAACACCCTCATCACCTGAGCTCCTCAGACCTGGGAAGGGCACAAAATGCTGGCCCAACTTAGTCTGTGCCTCTGAGGACTACCCGAGTGCCGGAACCTGAGCGGCTTAGACCTGGGAGGTGCAGGCAGCACAGGACCGGCCTTGGATGGTTCCTGGCGGAGTAACCTAGAGCCTGAACAGTGTGGGCAGGGAGGCTACACGCGCCGAGTGGGGGCAGGCCCAGCCACTGTAAGCACACGCCAGTGTTACTTGTTTGCAGCGTCCCTCCCTCCCCACAGCGCGACTGAACAAGTGAGCCTGAAAAAAAAAAAAAGTGTCCACCACTGCCCCCTTTGTATCAGGGCAGAAATCAGACACAGAAGAGACCAGCAAACAGAAGAAGCTATAACAGAGGGAACTGCCTTGGAAGCGACAGGCAGTAGATGAAAACCCTGTCGTTAGTACCAGCTACATAGGAAGGGGCCTATATATCTTGAGAAATATAAGCTGGACCAAGGAACTAGCCTAAAATGAACTGACCCCACAATACCCTCAACAACACCAGAGAAAGTCCTAGATATATTTTAACTATTTTTATGATCATTCTTTCTTTTATTTTTTTAAATTTTAAATCCTCTATTACTCCTTTAACTTTCACTTTCATAACCTACTATTACTTTGCAAAAAAAAAAAAAAAAGACCCTATTTTCTTTTAAAAGCAAACTTCATATATATATATTTTATAATTTTTGTGACCTTGTTTTTTTTTCTTTCTTTTTCTCTTTCTTTCTTTCTTTTTATTCTTTTCTTTAACATTGTATTTTTGAAATTCCAAACTCTACTCTAGATTTTTTATTTTAGCTTTTGGTATTATCAATTTTGTACCTATATTTTTTTTTATATAACTTTTTTTTTTGTCTCTCTTTATTTCTCTTCTTCTATTCTTTAACATTGTATTTTTGAAATTCCAAACTATACTCTAGATTTTTAATTTATGCTTTTTGGTAATTGTTATCAATTTTGTACCTATATTTTCTTTATAATTTTTGTGACTTTGTTTTTGTTTGTCTTTTTTTCTCTTTCTTTTTCTTCTTCTTTTCTTTAACATTGTATTTTTGAAATTCCAAACTCTACTCTAGATTTTTAACTTTTGCTTTTTGGTATTTGTTATTAATTTTGTACCTATATTTTCTTTATAATTTTTGTGACTTTGGGTTTTTTTTTTTTCCCTCTCTTTCTTTTCCTTCTTCTTTTCTTTAACATTGTATTTTTGAAATTCCAAACTCTACTCTAGATTTTTAATTTTTGCTTTTAGGTATTTGTTACCAATTTTGTACCTTTAAGAACACAATCTTCAGTACCCATTTTTTACTTGGAAGCGAGATTACTGGCTTGACTGCTTTCTTACCCTTTGGATGCTCTTTTTCTCCACCAGGTCGCCCGTGTCTCCTCCCTAACCCCTCTCTACTCTACCCAATTCTGTGAATTTCTGTGTGTTCCAAATGGTGGAAAACACTTAGGGAACTGATTACTGGCTGGATCTGTCTCTCTCCTTTTTATTCCCCCTTATATCCTCCTGGCCACCTCTGTCTCCTTCCTCCTTCTTCTCTTCTCTGTATAACTCCGTGAACATCTCTGAGTGGTCCAGTTGTGGAGTGCACATAAGGAAGTGATTACTGGCTAGCCCACTCTCTCCTCTATTGATTCCACCTCATCTCATTTGGGTCACCTCTAACTCCCTCCTCCCTCTTCTCTTCTCCATGTAATGCTGTGAACCTCTCTGGGTGACCCTCATGGTGGAGAAACTTTTCATCTTAAACCTAGATGTTTTATCAATGGTGCTGTATAGATGGAGAAGTTTTGAGACTACTGTAAAAATAAGACTGATAACTGGAAGCAGGAGGCTTAAGTCCAAACCCTGACTCCAGGGAACTCCTGACTCCAGGGAACATTAATTGACAGGAGCTCATCAAACGCCTCCATACCTACACTGAAACCAAGCACCACACAAGGGCCAACAAGTTCCAGGGCAAGACATACCAAGCAAATTCTCCAGTAACACAGGAACACAGCCCTGAGCTCCAATATACAGGCTGTCCAAAGTTACTCCAAATCCACAGACATCTCATAACTCATTACTGGACACTTCATTGCACTCCAGAGAGAAGAAATCCAGCTCCACCCACCAGAACACCGACACAAGCTTCCCTAACCAAGAAACCTTGACAAGCCACCTCTACAAACCCACACACAGTGAGGAAATGCCACAATAAAGAGAACTCCACAAACTGCCAGAATACAGAAAGGACACCCCAAACTCAGCAATATAAACAAGATAAAGAGACAGAGGAATACCCAGCAGGTAAAGGAACAGGATAAATGCCCACCAAACCAAACAAAAGAGAAAGAGATAGGGAATCTACCTGATAAAGAATTCTGAATAATGATAGTGAAATTGACCCAAAATCTTGAAATCAAAATGGAATCACAGATAAATAGTCTGGAGACAAGGATTGAGAAGATGCAAGAAAGGCTTAATAAGGACTTAGAAGAAATAAAAGAGAGTCAATATATAATGAATAATGCAATAAATGAGATCAAAAACACTCTGGAGGCAACAAATAGTAGAATAACAGAGGCAGAAGATAGGATTAGTGAATTAGAAGATAGAATGGTAGAAATAAATGAATCAGAGAAGAAAAAAGAAAAACAAATTAAAAGAAATGAGGACAATCTCAGAGACCTCCAGGACAATATTAAACAATACAACATTCGAATCATAGGAGTCCCAGAAGAAGAAGACAAAAAGAAAGACCATGAGAAAATACTTGAGGAGATAATAGTTGAAAACTTCCCTAAAATGGGGAAGGAAATAATCACCCAAGTCCAAGAAACCCAGAGAGTCCCAAACAGGATAAACCCAAGGCGAAACACCCCAAGACACATATTAATCAATTAACAAAGATCAAACACAAAGAACAAATATTAAAAGCAGCAAGGGAAAAACAAATAACACACAAGGGAATTCCCATAAGGATAACAGCTGATCTTTCAATAGAAACTCTCCAAGCCAGGAGGGAATGGCAAGACATACTTAAAGTGATGAAAGAAAATAACCTACAGCCCAGATTATTGTACCCAGCAAGGATCTCATTCAAATATGAAGGAGAAATCAAAAGCTCTACAGACAAGCAAAAGCTGAGAGAATTCAGCACCACCAAACCAGCTCTCCAACAAATACTAAAGGATATTCTCTAGACAAGAAACACAAAAAGGGTGTATAAATTCGAATCCAAAACAGTAAAGTAAATGGCAAAAAGATCATACTTATCAATAATTACCTTAAATGCAAATGGGTTGAATGCCCCAACCAAAAGACAAAGACTGGCTGAATGGATACAAAAACAAGACCCCTACATATGTTGTCTACAGGAGACCCACCTCAAAACAGGGGACACATACAGACTGAAAGTGAAGGGCAGGAAAAAGATTTTCCATGCAAATAGGGACCAAAGAAAGCAGGAGTAGCAATACTCAGATAAAATAGACTTTAAAACAAAGGCTGTGAAAAGAGACAAAGATGGTCACTACATAATGATCAAAGGATCAATCCAAGAAGAAGATATAACAATTATAAATATATATGCACCCAACATAGCACTGCAATATGTAAGACAAATGCTAACAAGTATGAAAGGAGAAATTAACAATAACACAATAATAGTGGGAGACTTTAATACCCCATTCACACCTATGGATAGATCAACCAAACAGAAAACTCACAAGGAAACAAACTTTAAACGATACAATAGACCAGTTAGACCTAATTGATATCTATAGGACATTTCATCCCAAAACAATGAATTTCACCTTTTTCTCAAGCGCACATGGAACCTTCTCCAGGATAGATCACATCCTGGGCCATAAATCTAGCCTTGGTAAATTCAAAAAAATTGAAATCATTCCAAGCATCTTCTCTGACCACAATGCAGTAAGATTAGATCTCAATTACAGGAGAAAAACTATTAAAAATTCCAACATATGAAGGCTGAACAACACGCTGCTGAATAACCAACAAATCACAGAAGAAATCAAAAAAGAAATCAAAATTTGCATAGAAATGAATGAAAATGAAAACACAACAACCCAAAACCTGTGGGACTCTGTAAAAGCAGTCCTAAGGGGAAAGTTCATAGCAATACAGGCATACCTCAAGAAACAAGAAAAAAGTCAAGTAAATAACCTAACTCTACACCTAAAGCAACTAGAAAAGGAAGAAATGAAGAACCCCAGGGTTAGTAGAAGGAAAGAAATCTTAAAAATTAGGGCAGAAATAAATGCAAAAGAAACAAAAGAGACCATAGCAAAAATCAACAAAGCCAAAAGCTGGTTCTTTGAAAGGATAAATAAAATTGACAAACCATTAGCCAGACTCATCAAGAAACAATGGGAGAAAAATCAAATCAATAAAACTAGAAATGCAAAAGGAGAGATCAAAACAGACAATGCAGAAATACAAAGGATCATAAGAGACTACTCTCAACAATTATATGCCACAACAATGGACAACGTGGAAGAAATGGACAAATTCTTAGAAAAGTACAACTTTCCAAAACTGGACCAGGAAGAAATAGAAAATCTTAACAGACCCATCAAAAGCATGGAAATTGAAACTGTAATCAGAAATCTTCCAGCAAACAAAAGCCCAGGTCCAGACGGCTTCACAGCTGAATTCTACCAAAAATTTAGAGAAGAGCTAACACCTATCCTGCTCAAACTCTTCCAGAAAATTGCAGAGGAAGGTAAACTTCCAAACTCATTCTATGAGGCCACCATCACCCTAATACCAAAACCTGACAAAGATGCCACAAAAAAAGAAAACTACAGGCCAATATCACTGATGAACATAGATGCAAAAATCCTTAATAAAATTTTAGCAATCAGAATCCAACAACACATTAAAAAGATCATACACCATGACCAAGTGGGTTTTATCCCAGGGATGCAAGGATTCTTCAATATCCACAAATCAATCAATGTAATACCCCACATTAACAAATTGAAAAATAAAAACCGTATGATTATCTAAATAGATGCAGAGAAAACCTTTGACAAAATTCAACATCCATTTATGATAAAAACTCTCCTAAAAGCAGGAATAGAAGAAACATACCTCAACATAATAAAAGCTATATATGACAAACCTACAGCAAACATTATCCTCAATGGTGAAAAATTGAAAGCATTTCGTCTAAACTCAGGAAGAAGACGAGGGTGCCCACTTTCACCACTTCTATTCAACATAGTTTTGGAAGTTTTGGCCACAGCAATCAGCAGAAAAAGAAATAAAAGGAATCCAAATTGGAAAAGAAGAAGTAAAACTCTCACTGTTTGCAGATGACATGATCCTCTACATCAGATCACATCAGATCAGTCACTCAGTCGTGTCCCACTCTTTGCGACCCCATGAATTGCAGCATGCCAGGCCTCCCTGTCCAGCACCAACTCCCAGAGTTCACTAAGACTCACGGCCATCGAGTCAGTGATGCCATCCAGCCATCTCATCCTCTGTCGTCCCCTTCTCCTCTTGCCCCCAATCCCTCCTAGCATCAGAGTCTTTTCCAATGAGTCAACTCTTCGCATGAGGTGGCCAAAGTACTGGAGTTTCAGCTTTAGCATCATTCCTTCCAAAGAAATCCCAGGGCTGACCTCCTTCAGAATGGACAGGTTGGATCTCTTTGCAGTCCAAGGGACTCTCAAGAGTCTTCTCCAACACCACAGTTCAAAAGCATCAATTCTTCGGTGCTCAGCCTTCTTCACAGTCCAACTCTCACATCCATACATGAGCACAGGAAAAACCATAGCCTTGACTAGACGAACCTTTGTTGGCAAAGTAATGTCTCTGGTTTTGAATATGCTATCTAGGTTGGTCATAACTTTTCTTCCAAGGAGTAAGCGTCTTTTAATTTCATGGCTGCAGTCACCATCTGCAGTGATTTTGGAGCCCAGAAAAATAAAGTCTGGCACTGTTTCCACTGTTTCCCCATCTATTTCCCATGAAGTGATGGGACCGGATGCCATGATCTTCGTTTTCTGAATGTTGAGCTTTAAGCCAACTTTTTCACTCTCCTCTTTCAGTTTCATCAAGAGGCTTTTGAGTTGCTCTTCACTTTCTGCCATAAGAGTGGTGTCATCTGCATATCTGAGGTTATTAATGTTTCTTCTGGCAATCTTGATTCCTGCTTGTGCTTCTTCCAGCCCAGCGTTTCTCATGATGTACTCTGCATATAAGTTAAATAAGCAGGGTGACAATATACAGCCTTGACGTATTCCTTTTCCTATTTGGAACCAGTCTGTTGTTCCATGTCCAGTTCTAACTGTTGCTTCCTGACCTGCATATAGGTTTCTGAAGAGGCAGATCAGGTGGTCTGGTATTCCCATCTCTTTCAGAATTTTCCACAGTTTATTGTGATCCACACAGTCAAAGGCTTTGGCATAGTCAATAAAGCAGAAATAGATGCTTTTCTGGAACTCTCTTGCTTTTTCCATGATCCAGCGGATGTTGGCAATTTGATCTCTGGCTCCTCTGCCTTTTCTAAAATCAGCTTGAACATGAGGAAGTTCACAGTTCACATATTGAGACTCCACCAGAAAATTACTAGAGCTAATCAATGAATATAGTAAAGTTGCAGGATATAAAATCAACACACAGAAATCCCTTGCATTCCTGTACACTAATAATGACAAAATAGAAAGAGAAATTAAGGATACAATTCCATTCACCATTGCAATGAAAAGAATAAAATACTTAGAAATAAATCTACCTAAAGAAACTGAAGACCTATATATAGAAAACTATAAAACACTGGTGAAAGGAATCAAAGAGGACACTAATAGATGGAGAAATATACCATGTTCATGGATTGGAAGAATCAATATAGTGAAAATGAGTATACTACCCAAAGCAATTTATAGATTCAATGCATTCCCTATCAAGCTACCAACAGTATTCTTCACAGAGCTAGAACAAATAATTTCACAATTTGTATGGAAATACAAAAAATCTCGAATAGCCAAAGCAATCTTGAGAAAGAAGAATGGAACTGGAGGAATCAACCTGCCTGACTTCAGGCTCTACTATAAAGCCACAGTCATCAACATAGTATGATACTGGCACAAAGACAGAAATATAGATCAATGGAACAAAATTTAAAGCCCAGAGATAAATCCACGCACCTATGGACACCTTATCTTTGACAAAGGAGGCAAGAATATACAATGGATTAAAGACAATCTCTTTAACAAGTGGTGCTGGGAAAATTGGTCAACCACTTGTAAAAGAATGAAACTAGACCACTTTCTAACACCATACACAAAAATAAACTCAAAATGGATTAAAGATCTAAACGTAAGACCAGAAACTATAAAACTCCTAGAGGAGAACATAGGCAAGACACTCTCCGACATACATCACAGCAGGATCCTCTATGACCCACCTCCCAGAATATTGGAAATAAAAGCAAAAATAAACAAATGGGACCTAATTAAACTTAAAAGCTTCTGCACAACAAAGGAAACTATTAGCAAGGTGAAAAGACAGCCTTCAGAATGGGAGAAAATAATAGCAAATGAAGCAACTGACAAACAACTAATCTCAAAAATATACTAGCAACTCCTATAGCTCAATTCCAGAAAAATAAATGACCCAATCAAAAAATGGGCCAAAGAACTAAATAGACGTTTCTCCAAAGAAGACATTCAGATGGCTAACAAACACATGAAAAGATGTTCAACATCACTCATTATCAGAGAAATGCAAATCAAAACCACTATGAGGTACCATTTCACACCAGTCAGAATGGCTACGGTCCAAAAGTCTACACGTAATAAACGCTAGAGAGGGTGTGGAGAAAAGGGAACCCTCTTACACTGTTTGTGGGAATGCAAACTAGTACAGCCACTATGGAGAACAGTGTGGAGATTCCTTAAAAAACTGGAAATAGAACTGCCTTATGACCCAGCAATCCCACTGCTGGGCATACACACTGAGGAAACCAGAATTGAAAGACACACATGTACCCCAGTGTTCATCGCAGCACTCTTTATAATAGCCAGGACATGGAAGCAACTTAGATGTCCATCAGCAGATGAATGGATAAGAAAGCAGTGGTACATATACACAATGGAGTATTACTCAGCCATTAAAAAGAATACATTTGAATCAGTTCTAATGAGGTGGATGAATCTGGAGCCTATTATACAGAATGAAGTCAGCCAGAAAGAAAAATACCAATACAGTATACTAACGCATATATATGGAATTTAGAAAGATGGTAGCAGTAACCGAGTATCAGATCAGATCAGTCGCTCAGTCCTGTCCGACTCTTTGCGACCCCATGAATCGCAGCACGCTAAGCCTCCCTGTCCAGCACCAACTCCCAGAGTTCACACAGACTCACGTCCATCGAGTCAGTGATACCATCCAGCCATCTCATCCTCTGTCGTCCCCTTCTCCTCTTGCCCCCAATCCCTCCCAGCATCAGAGTCTTTTCCAATGAGTCAACTCTTCGCATGAGGTGGCCAAAGTACTGGAGTTTCAGCTTTAGCATCATTCCTTCCAAAGAACACCTAGGGCTGATCTCCTTCAGAATGGACAGGTTGGATCTCTTTGCAGTCCAAGGGACTCTCAAGAGTCTTCTCCAACACCACAGTTCAAAAGCATCAATTCTTCGGTGCTCAGCCTTCTTCACAGTCCAACTCTCGCACCCATACATGACCACAGGAAAAACCATGGCCTTGACTAGATGAACCTTTGTTGGCAAAGTAATGTCTCTGGTTTTGAATATGCTATCTAGGTTGGACATAACTTTCCTTCCAAGGAGTAAGCATCTTTTAATTTCATAGCTGCAGTCACCATCTGCAGTGATTTTGGAGCCCAGAAAAATAAAGTCTGGCACTGTTTCCACTGTTTCCCCATCTATTTCCCATGAAGTGATGGGACCGGATGCCATGCTCTTCGTTTTCTGAATGTTGAGCTTTAAGCCAACTTTTTCACTCTCCACGAGACAGCAAAAGAGACACAGATGTATAGAACAGTCTTTTGGACTCTGTCGGAGAGGGAGAGGGCAGGATGATTTGGGAGAATGGCATTGAAACATGTATAATATCATATATGAAACGAGTCGCCAGTCCAGGTTCAATGCATGATACCAGATGCTTGGGGCTGGTGCACTGGGACGACCCAGAGGGATGGTATGGGGAGGGAGGAGGGAAGAGGGTTTAGGATGGGGAACACACGTATACCTGTGGTGGATTCATTTTGATATATGGCAAAACCATTACAATATTGTAAAGTTAAAAAATAAAATAAAATTAAAAAAAAAAAGAATTGATGCTTTTGAACTGTGGTGTTGGAGAAGACTCTTGCGAGTCCCTTGGACTGCAAGGAGATCCAACCAGTCCATTCTAAAGGAGATCAGTCCTGGGTGTTCATTGGAAGGACTGATGTTAAAGCTGAAACTCCAGTACTTTGGCCACCTCATGTGAAGAGTTGACCCATTGGAAAAGTCCCTGATGCTGGGAGGGATTGGGGGCAGGGGGAGAAGGGGGCAGAGGATGAGATGGCTGTTTGGTATCACCGACTCGATGGACCTGAGTTGGAGTATACTCTGGAAGTTGGTCATGGACAGGGAGGCCTGGCGTGCTGCAGTTCATGGGGTTGCAAAGAGTGAGACACAACTGAGCCACTGAACTGAACATTTATAAAAATACGGTTGTCTTAATTGACAGCATTACCAGAATGACCTCTTGGTGCCTTATCCCACAGGGATCTGTGATCATGCTCTTTTTTGACAGCATGACTGCTTTTTGGGAGGCGGACATTTGAAACTTAGAAAACTGTGTAACTGATAAGCTGAAGGCTGGTGTTGGATCTCCGTATGGAAAATTGTTATAACTCATCTGGTCTTCAGACCTAAGTTCACATATCCTGAGCATTTGGATAGAAATGGAGGCTGAATCTCTTTGGCAAAGGACTTGTAACACTACTTATTATAGACTCACCCCAAAGAAATTACTGCCATTTAGTAGAGTAACTATATTTGGAAAAATAATATGCAAAATTCTTTTTTTTAATTTATGTATTTTAATTGGAAGCTAATTACCTTACAATATGGTGGTGTTTTTTGCCATACACTCACATGAATCAGCCATGAGTGTACATGTGTTCCCCATCCCAAACCCACCTCCCACCTCCCTTCCCATCCCATCCCTCAGGGTCATCCCAGTGCACCAGCCTTGAGCGTCCTGTCTCATGCATCGAACCTTGACTGGCGATCTGTTTCACATATGATAATATACATGTTTCAATGCTATTCTCTCATATCACCCCACCCTTGTCTTCTCCCACAGAGTCCAAAAGTCTGCTCTTTACATCTGTGTCTCTTTTGCTGTCTCACATATAGGGTCATCGTTACCATCTTTCTAAATTCCATATATATGCATCAATATACTGTATTGGTGTTTTTCTTTCTGACTTACTTTGCTCTGTATAATAGGCCTCATTTCATCTACCTCATTAGGACTGATTCAAATGCATTCTTTTTAATGGCTGATAAATATTCCATTTTGTATACATACCACACTTTTCTTATCCATTTATCTACAGATGGACATATAGGTTGCTTCCATGTCCTGGCTATTATAAACAGTGCTGTGATGAACATTGGGGTACACGTGTCTCTTTCAATTCTGGTTTCCTTGGTGTGTATGCTCAGCAGTAGGATTGCTGGGTCATACTGCACATGGTGATTGCAGTCATGAAATTAAAAGACACTTACTCCTTGGAAGGAAAGTTATGACCAACCTAGATAGCATATTCAAAAGCAGAGACATTACTTTGCCAACAAAGGTCCGTCTAGTCAAGGCTATGGTTTTTCCAGTGGTCATGTATGGATGTGAGAGTTGAACTGTGAAGAAAGCTGAACACCGAAGAATTGATGCTTTTGAACTGTGGTGTTGGAAAAGACTCTTGAGAGTCCCTTGGACTGCAAGGAGATCCATCCAGTCCATTTTAAAGGAGATCAGTCCTAGGTGTTCATTGGAAGGACTGATGCTAAAGCTGAAACTCCAGTACTTTGGCCACCTCATGCGAAGAGTTGACTCATTGGAAAAGACTCTGATGCTGGAAGGGATAGGGGGCAGAAGAGGAAGGGGATGACAGAGGAAGAGATGGCTGGATGGTATCACTGACTCGATGGACATGAGTTTGGGTGAACTCTGGGAGTTGGTGATGGATAGGGAGGCCTGGTATGTTGTGATTCATGGGATTGCAGAGTTGGACAAGACTGAACAACTGAACTGAACTGAATGGCAATTCAATTTCCAGTTTTTAAAGAAATCTCCACACTGTTCTCCATAGTGGCTGTACCAGTTTGCATTCCCACCAACAGTTTAAGAGGGTTCCATTTTCTCTGTACCTTCCCCAGCATTTAATGTTTGTAGACTTTTTGATAGCAGCCATTCTGGCTGGCATGAGATGGTACCTCTTTGTGGTTTTGATTTGCATTTCTCTGATAGATAATGTGTGATGCTGAGCATCTTTTCATGTGTCTATTAGCCATCTGTATGTCTTCTTTAGAGAAATGTCTGTTTAGTTCTTTGGCCCATTTTTTGATTGGGTCACTTGTTTTTCTGGAAATGAGCTGCAGGAGTTGCTTATATATTTTTGAGATTAATTATTTGTCAGTTGCTTCATTTGCTATTATTTTCTCCCATTCTGAAGGCTGTCTTTTCACATTGCTTATGGTTTCTTTCATTGTGTAAAGGCTTTTAAGTTTAATTAGGTCCCATTTGTTTATTTTTCTTTTATTTTCATTACTCAGGGAGGTGGGTCATAGAGGATCCTGCTATGATTTATGTCAGAGAATGCTTTGCCAATGTTTTCCTCTAGGGGTCTTATAGTTTTTATAGTTTCTGGTCTTACATTTAGATATTTAATCCATTTTGAGTTTATTTTTGTGTATGGTGTTAGAAAGTGTGCTGCTGCTGCTGCTAAGTTGCTTCAGTCGTGTCTGACTCTGTGTGATCCCATAGACGCCAGCCTACCAGGCTCCTCTGTCCCTGGGATTCTCCAGGCAAAAATCCTGGAGTGGGTTGCCATTTCCTTCTCCAGTAAGTGTTCTAGTTTCATTCTTTTACAAGTGGTTGACCAGTTTCCCCAGGACCACTTGTTAAAGAGATTGTCTTTCCTCCATTGTATATTCTTGCCTCCCTTGTCAAAGATAAGGTGTACATAGGTTCATGGATTTATCTCTTGGCTTTCAATTTTGTTCCATTGATCTATATTTCTGTAATTGTGCCAGTACCATACTGTCCTGATGACTGTAGCTTTGTAGTATAACCTGAAGTCAGTCAGGTTGATTCCTCCAGTTCCATTCTTCTTTCTCAAGATTGCTTTGGCTATTCGAGATTTTTTGTATTTCCATACAAATTGTGAAATTTTTTGTTCTAGTTCTCTGAAAAATACCATTGGTAGCTTGATAGGGATTCCATTGAATCTATAGATTCCTTTGGGTAGTATACTCATTTTCACTATATTGATGCTTCTGATCCAGGAACATGGTATATTTCTCCATCTATTTGTGTCATCTTTGATTTCTTTCATAAGTGTTTTAGAGATTTCTATATATAGGTCATTTGTTTCTTTAGGTAGATTTATTCCTAAGTATTTTATTCTTTTTGTTGCGATGGTGAATGGAATTTCCCCCTTAATTTCTCTTTCTGTTTTCTCATTGTTAGTGTATAGGAATGCAAAGGGTTTCTGTGTGTTAATTTTATATCCTGCAACTTTACTATATTCATTGATTAGCTCTAGTAATTTTCTGGTGGAGTCTTTAGGGTTTTCTGTGTAGAGGATCATGTCATCTACAAACAGAGTTTTACTTCTTTTCCAATCTGGATTCCTTTTATTTCTTTTTCTTCTCTGATTGCTGTGGCTAAAACTTCCAAAACTACATTGAATAGTAGTTGTGAGAGTGGGCATCCTTGTCTTGTTCCTGACTTTAGGGGAAATGCTTTCAATTTTTCACAATTGAGGATAATGTTTGTGGTGGGTTTATCATATATGGCTTTTATTATGTTGAGGTATGTTCCTTCTGTGCCTGCTTTCTGGAGGTTTTTTTTGTTTTTTATCATAAATGGATGTTGGATTTTGTCAGAGGCTTTCTCTGCATCTATTGAGATAATCATATGGTTTTTATCTTTCAATTTTTTTGATGTGGTATATCACATTGAGTGATTTGTGAATATTGAAGAATCTTTGCATCTCTGGGATAAAGCCCACCTGGTCATGATGTATGATCTTTTTAATGTGTTGTTGGATTCTGTTTGCTAGAATTTTGTTAAGGATTTTTGCATATATGTTCATCAGTGATATTGGCCTATAGTTTTCTTTTTTTGTGGCTTCTTTGACTGGTTTTGGATTTAGGGTGATGGTCGCCTCACAGAATGAATTTGGCATTTTACCTTCCTCGGCAATTTTCTGGAAGAGTTTGAGTAGGATAGGTGTTAGCTCTTCTCTAAATTTTTGGTAGAACTCACCTGTGAAGCCATCTGGTCCAGGGCTTTTGTTTGTTGGAAGATTTCGATTACAGTTTTGATTTCTGTGCTTGTGATGAGTCTGTTAAGATTTTTCTATTTCTTCCTGGTTCAGTTTTGGAAAGTTATACTTTTCTAAGAATTTGTCCATTTCTTCCAAGTTTTCCATTTTATTGACATATAATTGCTGATAGTAGTCTTTTATGATCCTTTGTATTTCTGTGTTGTCTGTTGTGATTTCTCCATTTTCATTTCTAATTTTGTTGATTTGATTCTTCTCCCTTTTTTCCTTGATGAGTCTGGCTAATGGTTTGTCTATTTTATTTATCTTGAAAAACCAGCTTTTAGCTTTGTTGATTTTTGCTATGGTCTCCTTTGTTTCTTTTGCATTTATTTCTGCCCTAATTTTTATTATTTCTTTCATTCCACTAAGCCTGGGGTTCTTTATTTCTCCTTTTTCTAGTTGCTTTAGGTACGAGGTTAGGTTATTTGATTTTTCTCCTGTTTCTTGAGGTAGGCCTGCATTGCTATGAACCTTCCCCTTAGCACTGCTTTTACTGAATCCCATAGGTTTGGGGTTGTTGAGTTTTCATTTTCATTCATTTCTATGCATATTTGATTTCATTTTTTATTTATTCTGTGATTTGTTGGTTATTTAGAAGGGTGTTTTTCAGTCTCCATATTTGTATTTTTAATAGTTTTTTTCCCCTGTTGTTGACATCTAATCTTATCACATTGTGATCAGAAAAGATGCTTGAGATGATTTCATTTTTTTGTTGAATTTACCAAAGCTAGATTGACGGCCCAGCATGTGATTTATCCTGGAGAAGATTCCGTGTGCACTTGAGAAAAAGGTGAAATTCATTGTTTTGGGGTGAAATGTCCTATAGATATCAAGTAGGTCTAACTGGTCCATTGTATCACATAAAGTTTGTGTTTCCTTGCTAATTTTCTGTTTAGTTGATGAATCCATCATTGTGAGTGGGGTATTAAAATCTCCCACTATTATTGTGTTACTGTTAACTTCCCCTTTCATATTTGTTAGCATTTGCCTTACATATTGCAGTGTTCCTATGTTGGGTGCATATATAATTGTTGTATCTTCTTCTTGGATTGATCCTTTGATCATTATGTAGTGTCTTTCTTCGTCTCTTTTCATGGCCTTTATTTCAAAGTCTATTTTATCTGATATGAGTATTGCTACTCCTGCTTTCTTTTGGTCTCTATTTGCATGAAATATCTTTTTCCACCCTTTCACTTTCAGTCTGTATATGTCCCTTGTTTTGAGGTGGGTCTCTTTTAGACAGCATATATAGGGGTCTTATTTTTGTATCCATTCAGCCAGCCTTTGTCTTTTGGTTGGGGCATTCAACCCATTTGCATTTAAGATAATTATTGATAAGTATGATCCCATTGCCATTTACTTTGTTGTTTGGGGTTCGAGTTTATAAACCTTTCCTGTGTTTCCTGTCTAGAGAAGATCCTTTAGCATTTGTTGAAGAGCTGGTTTGGTGGTGCTGAATTCTCTCAACTTTTGCTTGTCTGTAGAGCTTTTGATTTCTCCTTCATATTTGAATGAGATCCTTGCTGGATACAGTAATTTGGGTTGTAGGTTTTTCTCGTTCATCACTTTAAGTATGTTGTACCATTCCCTTCTGGCTTGAAGCATTTCTGTTGAAAGATCAGCTGTTATCCTTATGGGAATCCTCTTGTGTGTTATTTGCTGTTTTTCCCTTGCTGCTTTTAATATTTGTTCTTTGTGTTTGATCTTCATTAACTTGATTAATATGTGTCATGGGGTGTTTCACCTTGGGTTTATCCTGTTTGGGACTCTCTGGGTTTCTTGGATTTGGGTGGCTATTTCCTTCCCCATTTTAGGGAAGTTTTCAACTATTATCTCTTCAATTTTCTCATGGCCTTTCCTTTTGTCTTCTTCTTCTGGGACACCTATGATTTGAATGTTGGGGCACTTAACATTGTCCCAGAGGTCTCTGAGGTTGTCCTCATTTCTTTTAATTCTTTCTCCTCTCTGCTTCATTTATTTCCACATTTTTATCTTCCACTTCACTTATCCTATCTTCTGCCTAAGTTATTCTACTGTTGGTTGCCTCTAGAGTGCTTTTGATATCATTTATTGCATTATCCATTATTATTGACTCTTTTTTATTTCTTCTAGGTCCTTGTTAAACTTTTCTTGCATCTTCTCAATCCTTGTCTCCAGACTATTTATCTGTAACTCCATTTTGTTTTCAAGATTTTGAGTCATTTTTACTATCATTATTCTGAATTCTTTTTCAGGTAGACTCCCTATCTCCTCCCCTTTGGTTTGGTGGGCTTTTATCATGTTCCTTTACCTGCTGAATATTTCTCTGCCTTTTCATCTTGTTTATATTGCTGTGTTTGGGGTGGCCTTTCTGTATACTGGAAGTTTGTGATTCCTCTTTATTGTGGAGGTTCCTCCATGTGGGTGGGGTTGGACACGTGGCTTGTCAAAGTTTCCTGGTGAGGGAAGCTTGCATCGGTGTTCTGGTGGGTGGAGCTGAATCTCTTCTCTCTGGAGTGCAATGAAGTGTCCAGTAGTGAGTTTTGAGGTGTCTATAGGTTTGGTGTGACTTTTGGCTGCCTGTGTTTTAATGATTGGTTATGTTCCTGCATTGTTGGAGAATTAGCTTTGTATGTCTTGCTCTGAAACTTGTTGGCTTTTGGGTTGAGCTTGGTTTCAGTGTAGGTATGGAGGCTTTTGGATGAGCTCTTGTCTATTAATGTTTCCTGGAATCACGAGTTTTCCAATGTTCTCAAGTTTTGGATTTAAGCCTCCTGCCTCTGGCTTTCAGTCTTATTCTCACAGTAGCCTCAAGACTTCTCTATCTATACAGCACTGATGATAAAACATCCAGGTTAATGGTGAAAAGATTCTCCACAGTGAGGGACGCCCAGAGAGGATCACAGAGTTACATGGAGAACAGAAGAAGGAAGAGGGAGATAGAGGTGACCAAGAGGAGAAGAGGGGGAATCAAAAGGGGAGAGAACAGTCTAACCAGTAATCAATTCCCTACTTACTCTCCACAGTCTGGAACACTCAGAGAGTTTCATGGAGTTACACTGAGAAGATAAGAGGGAGGAAGGAGATAGGTGACCAGGAGAAGAGGAGGGTGAGTCAAAAGGAGAGAGACCAATCTAGCCACTAATCAGTTCCCTAAGTGTTCTCCACAGCCTGGAACACCCAAAGAGATTCACAGAGTTAAGTAGAGAAGATAAGGAGGAGGGAAGAGATAGAGGTGACCTGGGGGAGAAAAAGGAGAGTCAAAAGGAGAGAGAGAGCAATCAAGGTGGTAATCACACCCCTAAGTAAAAACGGGTACTGAGGATTGGATTCTTAAAGGTACAAAATTAATAACAAATACAAAAAAGCAAAGATTAAAAATCTAGAGTAGAGGTTAGACTCTCAAAAATACAATATTAAAAAAAATCACAAAAATTATTAAAAAATATATTATATATATATATGAAATTTGCTTTAAAAATAGGGTGTTTTTTTGTCAAGGTAATAGTAGGTTTTAAAAATGAAAATTAAAGGAGTAATAAAGAACTTAAAAGTAAAATAAATTTAAAAAAATTAAAAAATGATAATAGTAAAATATCTCTAGGAATTTCTCTGGAGCTGTTGAGGGCAGTGTGGGGTCAGTTCAGTTTCAGATAGCTCCTTGTTCCAGCTTATACTTCTCAAGGTCTATAGGCCCTTTTCAATGTAGTCAGTGCTAACCACAGGGTTTTAATCTGTTGCACCTTTCTCTTCCAAAGCAGTTCCCTCTTCTTTGTTTCTTTTGGCTTCCTCTATTTGCAAGTCTCTTCAGTGTCTAATTTCTGCCCTGACAGAAGGGGGCAAAGGTGGTCACTTATGTAGGCTCACTTGTTCAATTGTGTTGCATGGAGGGAGGAACACTGCAAACAAATATCACTGGTGTGTGTGTGGAGTGCTCACAGTGTCTGGGCCACACTGGGTTTGCTCCTGCTCACAGTAAGTGTGCTTTCCCGGTCTACACTGCTCAGGCTCTAGGTTGCTCTGCAGGGGAACTGTCTAATGCAGGCCCTGGGTTGTGTGCACTTCCCAGGTCTAAGCTGTTCAGGTTCAGGTTCTTGGGTACTCAACAAAGGCACAGACTCGGTTGGGCCTGCGTTTTGTGCCCTTCCCAGGTCTGGACAGTTCAGGTGACCAAGTGCTTGGTGAGTGCACACTCCCCAGTTGGGGCAGTGCATCTTACCACATCCCCCATCCCAGCCTCTGACTTTCCTTGGTTGTGCAGCAGGAACACCATCTCAGGTGTGGCATGTGTCTCCTCTAGGGAACTGATCTCTGGCTGTGACTCTCCTTGTGGATGTTGATAGTCCAGGATCCCAGGAAGACTTGGTTAGCAACTGCGAGCCTGCTCCGAGTTTGGTAGAGGATGCTGTCTCTGGGCCCAAGTTTACCCCTCGCCTTCCTGCTCTGGCTGTTGCCTGCCTGCCTCTCTGCCTCCAGCAGGGGATGGGCCAGTTCAAGCCGGCTAGCTGTCCTCTGATACTTGCTCAGTCCTTTGTTCTGTGAGTGGGCCAGCAGTGCCTTAGGTGAGAGCTTTTCACGGGAAAGTTCTCTCTCTTTCTCTCTTTTTTTCCCCCCCCTCTCTCTAGCTATCCCACAGTTTGGGTTGCTATCCTGTGTTAGCTCCCTCAGATTGTCCTCAGGGCATTCAGGCCTGTTCCTTACCCTAAGCAATGCAGCCCATGCCTCCCTGTTCAGCCCCTGCTTGCTGGTGGCGGATGCAAGTGTCTGGGCTACTTCTGCATTGGGTGTTGTGGTTAGGCACATAATCTGTGGGTTTTATTTATTTTTTCCTTCTGGTTATGTTGCTCTCTGAGATTCCAAAACTCCCCACAGACCCGCTGGTGAGAGGGTTCCATGGTGTTTGGAAATTTCTCTTTTATGACTCCCTCCCTGTGAGGGGTCTCCATCTGTAACTCTTTTGTCTCTCTTTTTATCTTTTATATTTTGTCCTACCTCCTTTTGAAGGCAATGGGCTGCCTTTTTGGGTGCCTGGTGTCCTCCACCAGCGTTCAGAAGTTGTTTTGTGGAATTTGCTCAGAGTTCAAATGATCTTTCGATGAATTTGTGGGGAGAAAATGGTCTCCCCATCCTATTCCTCCACCATCTTAGGATCGCCCCTGCAAAATTCTTTCATGTGCTATTAGATATTAGCCATTAACTGACTCTGATATCAGAACAGAAATACCATCATTATTTCTTAGTTTCCAAGAATCCATATTAGGAATGAAGCACTAAACAGATGTCAGATTTGCTACAGTGGCATCTGCTATAGCTACTAGGAGTCTATATCAAAAAGGGCAAAACAAAACCCTTCAGCATTCCTCACCAAGTGGGTATTAAGTGTTGGTTTATAGATGCTCTGTACTTCCATGTTTAAGACAATTTTTACATGTGTTTTGTAAAACATAGGCATGTGTCACAGGGGTTTGCAGCAAAATGGACCATCTATTGTTACAAAATAGCGTTAATCTCAGTTATACTTCCTTTTAAAAAAATTTTCCTTCTTCTGTATCATGCTGCCAACCCCCTAATTTGTATATATGAGATTACCACCAAATAAATATAACACAAGAGAATCGTAAGAATTGTCTCCAAACATGGACTTCCTGATTTTCAAGAGTTAATAATTTGTTTTCTATTTTTTTATTTTATAATATTAATTTTTTAATCTTTCTACTTTCTTTAGGTTTAATTACTTTTATTTTTCTAGCTTACTTGATAATTAATGAGCTCATTGAGTTTTAAGCTTTTTTTTTAATGCACTAAAGGCTGTTGATTTCTGTCTAATCAAACACACAACATTGTGTATGTTGAACTTCCATTCATTACTGGGCTAAATATTTTCTAATCTAATTTCTATTATAAATATAAAATTTAATTACCAAACATTTGGGAATTTCCTAATTATGTATTTTTTGTTGTTGATTCTAACTTAGTTTCACCATGGTCATATTATATATTTCATGTATTTTCATACCATGGAAACTTTTTGAGAAATGATTTAGAAGCTAACTTGAGATCTATTTGGTGAAGTGCTTCATAGTATGTGAAAATAATATTTATCTGTACTATTAATTACAGTGGTCTATGTATGTCAATTAGATCAGGATTATATATCTTGAACTAACTTTCATAGTTTTTGTGGGTTTTTTTTGGTCTGCTTATGCTTATTCTGTCAATCACTGAAAGAAATTTGCTAAATCTCACATTCTGATTATAAATCTATTAATGGTTCTTTTAGTTATGTCAACATTTGCTTTATATATTTTGAAACATTTAAATGGGTACATACTCATATAGAAATTCTATAAATTTCTGATATATTAACTTCTTCATTATATTGAAATGTCCCTCTTCTTTTCCAGTAATGGTTTTTGCCTTAATATCTACTTTTCCTAATACTAATATATAAAAGCTATATTTTAAAATTAGAATATGTTGATATATATTTGTTAATTTCATGCATATTGCATATTGATTTCATATTTGCATACATTATGGGATGATGACCACAATAAGTCTAGTAACCATGTGTCCTATACAAAGTTACTACAGTATTATTGACTGTTTTCTTTATGGTGTTTTTTATATCTCTGGGCTTACTTATTTTATAACTGGAGGGTTGTAACTCTTAATCCCCTTTACCTGTTTCACTCTGATCTACCCTCCTTTGCTCTGGCAACTCCTATTTGTTCTATGTATCTGTGAGTTTTTGTGTTTTAATTATTTTTTTGATTACACACATAAGTGAGACTATATGATATTTGGCATTGGCATTGGTAATGCCAAAGAATGCTCAAACTACAGCACATTTGCACTCATCTCACATGCTAGTAAAGTAATGCTCAAAATTCTCCAAGCCAGGCTTCAGCAATATGTGAACCATGAACTTTCTGATGTTCAAGCTGGTTTTAGAAAAGGCAAAGGAAACAGAGATCAAATTGCCAACATCCACTGGATCATGGAAAAAGCAAGAGAATTCCAGAAAAGCATCTATTTCTGCTTTATTGACTATGCCAAAGCCTTTGTATGGATCACAATAAACTGTGGAAAATTCTGAAAGAGATGGGAATACTGGACCACCTGACCTGCCTCTTGAGAAATTTGTATGCAGGTCAGGAAGCAACAGTTAGAACTGGACATGGAACAACAGACTGGTTCCAAGAAGGAAAGGGAGTACGTCCTTCTCTGTATAAGGCTGTATATTGTCACCCTGCTTATTTAACTTATATGCAGAGTACATCATGAGAAACGCTGGACTGGAAGAAACACAAGCTGGAATCAAGATTGCTGGGAGAAATATCAATAACCTCAGATATGCAGATGACACCACCCTTATGGCAGAAAGTGAAGAGGAACTAAAAAGCCTCTTGATGAAACTGAAAGAGGAGAGTGAAAAGGTTGGCTTAAAGCTCAACATTCAGAAAACGAAAATCATGGCATCCGGTCCCATCACTTCATGGGAAAGACATGGGGAAACACTGGAAACAGTGTCAGACTTTATTTTTCTGGGCTCCAAAATCACCACAGATGGTGACTGCAGCCATGAAATTAAAAGACGCTTACTCCTTGGAAGGAAAGTTATGACCAACCTAGTTAGCATATTCAAAATCAGAGACATTACTTTGCCAACAAAGGTTCATCTAGTCAAGGCTATGGTTTTTCCTGTGGTCATGTATGGATGTGAGAGTTGGAATATGAAGAAGGCTGAGAGCTGAAGAATTGATGCTTTTGAACTGTGGTGTTGGAGAAGACTCTTGAGAGTCCCTTGGACTGAAAGGAGATCCAACCAGTCCATTCTAAAGGAGATCAGCCCTGGGATTTCTTTGGAGGGAATGATGCTAAAGCTGAAATTCCAGTACTTTGGCCACCTCATGCGAAGAGTTGACTCATTGGAAAAGATTCTGATGCTGGGAGGGATTGGGGGCAAGAGGAGAAGGAGACGACAGAGGATGAGATGGCTGGATGGCATCACTGACTCGATGGACATGAGTCTGAGTGAACTCCGGGAGTTGGTGATGGACAGGGAGGCCTGGCATGCTGCGATTCATGGGGTCGCAAAGAGTCGGACACAACTGAGTGACTGATCTGATCTGATCTGATCTGATATTTATATTTCTGTTTGATTCATTTTTCTTTAGCATAATACCCTCTAGATTTATCTATGTTATCCCAAATGACAAGATTTTATTCTATTTTCTGTTGCTGCTGCTGCTGCTAAGTCACTTCAGTCGTGTTTGACTCTGTGTGACCCCATAGACGTCAGCCCACGAGGCTCCCCCGTCCCTGGGATTCTCCAGGCAAGAACACTGGAGTGGGTTGCCATTTCCTTCTCCAATGCAGCAAAGTGAAAAGTGACAGTGAAGTCGCTCAGTCGTGTCCCACTCTTAGCGACCCCATGGACTGCAGCCCACCAGGCTCCCTCCGTCCATGGGATTCTCCAGACAAGAGAACTGGAGTGGGTTGCCATTGCCTTCTCCACTATTTTCTGTTAGTAGTATTCAATTGTGTATATACTACATCTTTTTTATCTTTCCATCTGTTAACGGATATTTTGATTCTTCCATATTTTGGCTATTGTAAAGATACAACAGACAGTGTTGTGCATGTATTTTTGCAAGTTAGTATTTTTGTTTCTTTGGATATATACTCAGGAGTGGAATTGCTGGATCATATAGTAGTTCTGGCAACCCACTCCAGTGTTCTTGCCTGGAGAATTCCAGGGATGGGGGTGGGGGGTGCGGGGCTCGTGGGCTGCCGTCTCTGGGGTTGCACAGAGTCGGACACAACTGAAGCGACTCAGCAGCAGCAGCAGCATAGTAGTTCTAGTTTAAGCTTTTTGAGGAATATCCACACTGTTTTCTCCAGTGGCTCCACCAGTTTACATTCTCACCAACAGTGCACAAGGATTCCCTTTTCTCTACGTTATCAATATCTGTTGTGTTATTTTTGTTGATAGCCATTTGGACAGGCATGAGATAATATTTCATTGAGGTTTTGACTTGCATTTACGTGATGATTAGTGATGATGAACATCTTTTTGTGTGTCTGTTGGCTATCTGCATATCTTCTTTGGATAAATGTCTATTCAGGTTCTCTGCCCATTTCTTAATTGAGTTGTTCTGAGTTTGATATTGACTTCTATAAGTTTGTTGCAAATTTTGGGTATTAACCCCTTAATATAATTTTTTGCAAATATCTTCCCCCATTCAATATGCTGCTGTTTTGTTTTATTGATATCTTCCATTGCTGGGGAAAAGTATTTTAGTTTGATGTAGTCTCATTTGTTTACTTTTGCTTTTGTTTCCCTTGTCTGTGCAGAGAGATCCAGAAAAATATTGGTAAGACTGATGTCAAAGAAAGTACCATCTATGCTTTCTTCTAGGAGTTTGATAGTGTCAGTGATTACATATAAGACTTTAATTCATTATGAGTTTATTATATATATGTATATATATATATGTATATATATACTTTTGAGAAAGTAGTCTAGTTTGATTCTATGCATGTAGCTATCCAGTTTCCCCAAAACGTTTGTTGAAGAGGCTGTACTTTTCTTATTATATACTTTTGCCTTCTCTGTCATAGATTAAGTAAACATAAAAACGTAGGATTCTTTCTGGTTCTCTCTATTCTGTTCCATTGATTTATGGGTCTGTTTTTGTGCCAATCTGTTTTTGATTATTGTATCTTAGTAGTACAGTTTGAAACCAGGAAGCATGATACCTCCAGCTTTATTTTTATTTTTCAATATTTCTTTGGTTATTGGGGCCGTCTGTATTTACATACAAATTTTAGAATTGTTTGTTCTAGTTCTGTGAAAAATTTTTGATAGGTATTGCAATAAATCTGTAGATTGCCTTGGGTAGTATGGTTATTTTAACAATATCAACCCTTCTAATCCATCAGCACAGTGTATCTTTCCATTTGTTTGAGTCATCTTCAATTACTTTCATCAGTGTATTTTAGCTTTCAGAATACAAGTCTTTCACCAGTTTGTTCAGAGTTATCCCTAGATATTTTATTGTACTTGATGTAACTGTAAATGGGATTGTTTTCTTATTTTTTCTAATAGTTCATTATTAGTGTATAGAGACAGATTTGATTTTGTATCCTGTGACTTTACTGAATGCATTTATCACTTTTAGCAGTTGTTTATTAGAGTTACTGCTAAGTTGCTAAGTCACTTCAATCGTGTCCGACTCTGTGCGACCCCATAGACGGAAGCCCACCAGGCTGAGCTGGTGAATCCCCTGGGATTCTCCAGGCAAGAACGCTGGAGTGGGTTGCCATTTCCTTCTCCAGTGCATGAAAGTGATAAGTGAAAGGGAAGTCACCCAGTCGTGTCCAACTCTTTGCGACACCATACACTGCAGCCTACCAGGCTCCTCAGTCCACAGGATTTTCCAGGCAAGAGTGCTGGAGTGGGTTGCCATTGCCTTCTCCAGTTAGAGTTAATTAGTCCAATAATTAGAGTTATTAGTCCAATAATTAGAGTTATTAGGGCTACTTTTTATACTATTGCATCATCTGCAAATAGTGACAGTTGTAGTACTTGCTTTTTTATTTGGATGCATTTTATTTCTTCTTTCCTAATTACTATGAATAGGACTTCTAATACTAGGTTGAAAACAAAGTGGATAGGGTGGACATCCTTGTCTTCATGACTGTAGAGTAAGTTTTCAAATTTTTGCTATTAAGTATGACATTCAGTGTGGGTGTGTCATGTATGGCCTTTATGACACTGAAATACATTTCCTCTATACCTACTTTGTTCAGAAGGTTTATCATAAATAGAGTTGAATTTTGTCAAATGCTTTTCTCTGCATCCATTGAGAAGATTATATAATTTTTATCCATTTTTTAATATGATGTATCATCTGCTTTATTGACTATGCCAAAGCCTTTGACTGTGTGGATCACAATAAACTGTGGAAAATTCTGAAAGAGATGGGAATATCAGACCACCTGATCTGCCTCTTGAGAAATTTGTATGCAGGTCAGGAAGCAACAGTTAGAACTGGACATGGAACAACGGACTGGTTCCAAATAGGAAAAGGAGTTCGTCAAGGCTGTATATTGTCACCCAGTTTAACTTATATGCAGAGTACATCATGAGAAATGCTGGGCTGGAAGAAACACAAGCGGGAATCAAGATTGCTGGGAGAAATATCAGTAACCTCAGATATGCAGATGACACCACCCTTATGGCAGAAAGTGAAGAGGAACTAAAAAGCCTCTTGATGAAACTGAAAGTGGAGAGTGAAAAAGTTGGCTTAAAGCTCAACATTCAGAAAACGAAAATCATGGCATCCAGTCCCATCTCTTCATGGGAAATAGATAGGGAAGCAATGGAAACAGTGTCAGACTTTATTTTTCTGGGCTCCAAAATCACCACAGATGGTGACTGCAGCCATGAAATTAAAAGACGCTTACTCCTTGGAAGGAAAGTTATGACCAACCTAGATAGCATATTCAAAAGCAGAGACATTACTCTGCCAACAAAGGTTCGTCTAGTCAAGGCTATGGTTTTACCTGTGGTCATGTATGGATGTGAGAGTTGGACTGTGAAGAAGGCTGAGAGCTGAAGAATTGATGCTTTTGAACTGTGGTGTTGGAGAAGACTCTTGTGAGTCCCTTGGACTGCAAGGAGATCCAACCAGTCCATTCTGAAGATCAGCCCTGGGATTTCTTTGGAAGGAATGATGCTAAGACTGAAACTCCAGCACTTTGGCCACCTCATGCGAAGAGTTGACTCATTGGAAAAGACTCTGATGCTGGGAGGGATTGGGGGCAGGAGGAAAAGGGGACGACAGAGGATGAGATGGCTGGATGGCATCACTGACTCGATGGACGTGAGTCTGAGTGAACTCCGGGAGTTGGTGATGGACAGGGAGGCCTGGCGTGCTGCGATTCATGGGGTCCCAAAGAGTCAGACACAACTGAGCGACTGATCTGATCTGATCTGATCTGATCATGTTGATTGAGTCATGAACTCGTAGAATTTAAAAAATGAAAGTAAACATATCAGTGACAACTGGGACAGTATCAAGGGATAATTGGAATTTTAGAAGTTGAGAAAGAATAAATTTTTAGAAAATGGAGTAAATAATGACAAACATTTTTCCAAATATGTAACAAATGTAAACTCACAGATTTAGGAAGCTCAAAAATTCTGAAGTAGGATAAATATAAAGAAAATGATATCCAGGCACATTACAGTCCAACTATTGAAAACCAAAGATAAGAAAATCTTAAAAGCAGCATATAAAAGTGACACATTATAAGATGAAAATTACAGGTAACTCACCATCATATAAAATGGGGTCTAGATGACAGTGCTAAAGCATTGTTAGAGAACTGAAAGAAAAAACTATCAATGCAGAAATCAATGAAAGCATAATTTGATGAATCAAAAGCTTAGAAAAATTTGAGTAGAATTGTGCTTCCAAAAATGCTAAGGGGAAAATTAATCAGATTGTAAAGAATAGAAAATAGTGGGGTTGGTGAATAAAGTTATACTGTTGCAAGTTTATATATTTTATTTTATACAGTACAATGATAATCTTAAGTCACCTATAATATATAATAAAATATAAATGGTAATTGCCAGAGAAAGTGTTTAAAATACAGAGGTATAACTGAAAAGACAATAATAAAGGAAATAAAATATATACCAAACTAATTTTATTAAACTAAAAGAGGTTAAAAAGGAAACAGTAGAGAAAGAAAGAAATGGAATTGATAGTAAAAAAAGCAAAATGATAGTGTTAAATGCAATCATTTAAATAATTATATTGAAAAACAAATGAACTGATACTCCAATGGAATGTATATTTGTCAGACTGGCCAAAATGCAAGACGAAAATATATTCTTTTTACATGAGGTGAGCTTTAAATAAAAATGTATAAATAGATTTAAATAATTATATGGGAATAAAATTTCAGGTAAACACTAATCATAAGAAAGAGTTAGAATGTCCAACAAGAGCAGAAACAGAAATTAATGAACATAGTCCTAGGCCATGACAGTAAGTGTATAGTCAAGCTCATCTTTTGTGAATATGACCTGCTTCTGTTCCTCCTTTCTTAAGTCAACTGAGCAAGGGGTTGCATTTGATAAATCAGTTGCTGCCTGTTCTCTGAGATCATCAGATTATCATTAGCTGGGTTCCATGTTTGTCTGGACTCTGCATTCAAGAAGGGTTGTTGATCAGACTGGGCCTGATCAGTCTGGGCCACTGGCTGTGCTCCTTGGTCTGATGGAGTCTCTAGCAGAGCTCTGCAGTCATCTCTGGTCAGGCAAGACTATGTTCCCTTACAGGGTGGTGACACTTGTTGGACTCCACTATTGGCAGGGTTTTGAGCTGAGCTCTGCAGTTAATTCTGGTCTGGTGGGGTCTTAGGCTGTGCTTCCTAACCAGATGGTGCCATTGACTGAATTCTGTGTCCAGGCAGGGCCACAGGCTGGGCTTTATGGTAAAATAAGTTCTCAGGTCATATTCTGTGATCAGATAGAGATGCAGACTGTGCCCCAAAGTTAAATGAGGCTGCAGGATGCACTTTGTGGCCAGATAGACATCTGGCTGTACTCTGCTGTTGGGTGAGGTCACTGGCTGTGTTCTTTAATTGGGAGGTGCCTGCAAGTGTATCCTGCAGCTGAGTGTGCTAGAAACTGTGCTCTGAGGTCGGATGGGATCATTGTTGAGACTTCCTAGTCAAGTGGGGCTGTGAGCTATGTTCCATGATAGTGCAGGTCATTGCCTGTGGCCTTTCTGGGCAAGGCCACAGGCTGTCTTCAACAATCTATCAAAGCTATAGGCTGGACTCTTCTTAAGCTGGGTTTTGTGGCTGGGCAGAACCATAGTCTGGGTTATGACATTGTTCAGGGTCACTGTTTAGACTTTGTTATGTGGGGCCAGATGCTATACTTAACAGTTGTGCAGTTCTGTTAGCCTAGCTCCCTGTCCAATGTGTCTGTAAAGCAGACTCTGTGTCTGCCTGGGGTCTCTGGTCAGGTTTCTTTGTTGAGCAGGACCTGAGGCTATACTTCAGATTTGCTTCCCTGCCAGGGTGGGAAGTCACATCGTCTCCAGATCCAGTAAGACTTGTGCTAGGCACCTGAGTCAGGCAGAACTATCCACTGAGCTCCTTGGCCAGATGGGGGCAGGCCCTGGCTCTGCTCTGCAGATGGAAGAGCTACTTGTGGGAGCTCTGCTAAAGCACCACTGCAGGGAGGAATGCAGTCTGAGACCTGAACACTATTCACTTTAAACCCTACCCCTTCTCCATCTCTTTCTGCTCTCCAGAGGTGAAGATTAGCAGAGTTTCTAGTGATCTCTGTGAAATGAGATCTGGGTGGGCCTCCAAGGAAGCATATTGCAGTGCTGACAAAGCAGGAACTGAACTTAGGCTTTCTTTTTCCCGCTGGAGAGACTAGGTCCAGAGAGGCCCTCTTGGTGTGGTGCTGTGCAGCCTAGCATAGGAGCATGCAGAGTGTAACCACTTTTCTTACTCTTCTAATGTGGTCTTTCTCCATCTCTGTGGTTAGGGGAGTGCCTCAGTCTCATCTCTGGGTACTGGGATTTCCTCAATGGTGCCTTGTCCTTGGGTAGTTGCTAACTGATCTTAAGAGAAGTGAAGTCAGGAACAATCTGTGTCTCCATCCTGATGATGTTGCCCAGAAATATTATTTTCATGGTAAAAAAACAAAACTAAAATAAACATGAAATAAGCATGAAACAAATGGAATTTCTATTTCATTTTGAAATGAAAATTCAACATAGTCACTATCCACTGAAGACAAAAACCTTAATTTGTTATAGCATTGTGAATAGAAATTTTAATTCTTATATTGAATATTAGATAACTATGTACCAAATAATGTGTTGGTTGATTAGAATGCTCATTCTGACCTCTCTACCACTTCTGCTCAAAGATTTCCATTTTTTAATTTAATATATAAAATGTACTAAATATGAATGAAATTTGGGAATTGACGAATGTGACTCCATTCAGACCATAAGGTCATTGGAGTAATCATGCAAAATTAAGTCAGTATGTATGGCTTTGAAACTTGTTTCTATTTATTCTTTGTGTAGTTTAAGTTAGTCATGAGACTAGCAACCTCTCTGAATTGGCTTTCTTTTTAAGATGCATAGCAGACACATGTTAATATGTCTAAATGGTCCTTTTTCCCATTTTCCTGATTTTTGATTCATGTGCAAAATTGTGAATCAGATTGAATTGCCTAAATGAATCCTCACACTCCTGCAAACTTCCTGTGTGTTTGCACCCTGTCTGTTTGAACGTTTATATTTAGAATTCTCATCATGCCCAGGGAGTAAGAAATATACAACAGAAACATCTGTTCCTCTTGGCAAAATTATTTCATGCTTTTTTACTTTTGCAGGGTCAAGAAAAATACCTAGGGATTACTTTCATATCTGAGGGGTTTAACATTTCTTCTTTGTAATCTTAGCCTTATTGCAATGATTTAAACACACACACAAACACACACACCCACTGTACACATGAGACGGAGAAATGCACACAATGGTGAGATCAATAGAAAAAATTGTTTTCCTTTTTTAGATATGTGATTTTTTTTTTTCTTAGCAGTTTTCCCACCTTATTAAAGAGTAAAGAAACCACTTTTTACTGACCCAGCCCATGTTTCTGCTGCTTCATTCCCACTCTCACTCAGGCCACCTTTAGATTTTATAATTATGAAATAGATATTTTAAAAATAAAAGCAAATATTCTTTGACATCAGCTTATCTCGTTTCTCCCCAGTTACCTAAGGTCAAAACTCTAAAGCGTATTTATATACTTCGGCAGAACTGGAGGCTGAATTCACTTTTTAGAAATATGATACAGATCACAGCTGAATGTGGTATGGTTTTCTGTTAGTTCTTGCTGGGTAAGGCCTGAAGCAGAGTTCCCTTTCTAAGTGGCTTTTGACACGAGTGCCCTCGGGAAAAGGAAAAAGTGATAATTTTAACATCTTTCCTCCCTGTCTAATCCCTTCTTCAAAATTTTAAATCCATCTAAGCCTGCAGGGCCAATTAATTTTTTTGAAGGCTAAGGATAGCCCCGAGACAAGATAAAGCCTTTAATATTATTACTTATTTTATAGTGAATATCTCTAATGTATTATTATCTTTTACTTGATAGAAATAAAGTTGTTGCCAACTCTGCTGGAAATCACAAAGGTCTTGCTGATGGGAAATGGCTTTAAAAGTTAGAAGATGTGAATATTAAATTAATTACGGTTTAGAACCTTAAATTGCTAGATTTAAAATTATTGGGTGTAAGAATTATTAATTCAATATTTATCTAAGATGTTAAACAACAATAAGAAGGTGGTGTTAGTGTTGTTGTTCAGTCACTGAGTTGTGTCCCACTCTTTGTGACACCATGGATTAATAGCACACCAGACTCCTCTGTCCACAGGGTTCTCTAGGCAAGAATACTGGAGAATACCAGGTTGCCATTTCCTTCTCTGGGGCATCTACCCGGACCAGGGATCAAACCAAGTCTCCTACATTGGCAGGCAAATCATTTTACCACTGGCCACCATGGAAGGTATACCAGAAGCAAATTTTAATATCAGAGTAAAATAAGACTGTGATGAAAAACATCTATTCCAGAAGGAACATATTTAGAATATTGTTGTTGTTCAGTCACTAAGTTGTGTCCAACTATTTGCAACCCCATGAACTGCACTATGCCAGGTTCACCTGTCCTTCACTCCAGGAGTTTGCACAAACTTATGTCCATTGAGTCATTGATGCCGCTCAACAATCTCATCCTCTACTGCCCACTTCTCCTCTTACTTTTCAATCTTTCCTAGCATAAGAGTCTTTCCCGGTGAATCAGCTCTTCACTTCAGGTGGCCAAAGTATTGAAACTTCAGCTTCAGCATCAGTCCTTCCAATGAATATTCAGGATTGATTTCCTTTAAGACTGACTGGTTTGATTTCCTTGCTGTCCAAGGGACTGAAGAGTCTTCTCCAGCACCACAATTCAAAAGCATCAATTCTTTGGCACTCAGCCTTCTTTATGGTCCAACTCTCACATCCATACATGACTCCTGGAAAAACCATAGCTTTGACTGTATTGACCTTTGTTGGCAAAATTATGTCTCTGCTTTTTGATACCCTGTCTAGGCTTGCCATGGCTTTTTTCCCAAGGAGCAAGTGTCTTATAATTTTGTGGCTGCAATCACTGTCTCTAGTGACTTTGGAGCCCAAAAGAAGAAAATCTGTCACTGTTTCCATTTTTTTCCCATCTATTTGCCATAAAGCTCTGGGACGGATGCCTTAGTTTTTTGAATTTTGAGAGCTTTTTCACTCTCCTGTTTCACCTTCCTCAAGAGGCTCTTTAGTTCCTCTTAACTTTCTGCCATTACAGTCATATCATCTGTATATATAAGGTTATTGATATTTCTCCTGGCAATCTTATGCCAGCTTGTGGAATGTCTTGCATTATAGAATGTGTTTTATTCTATGGCACTCACTTTAAAAAATATATTTAGCAGCTTTTTGAGATATAATTCACATGCCATGGGGCTTCTCTGGTAACTCAGATGATAACGAAACTGCTTGTAATACAGGAGACCTGGGTTCAATCCCTGGGTCAGGAAGATCCCCTGGGGAAGGGAATGGCAATCCACTCCAGTATTCTTGCCTGGAGAATTCCAAGACAGAGGAGCCTGGCAGGCTAGGGTCATGGGGTCCCAAAGAGTTGGACACAACCGAGCAACAAACACAATTTACCCATTCAAAGTGTTTAATACATTGGTTATAAAACATCTGGAAGAAAACATAGAAAATATTTACTTTGGTTTAGGTAAAAATTTCTTAGGTATGGAAACAAAAAGGAAAATTGTTAAATCTGACTTCACCAAAAAAAAAAAAAAAACAACCCCAAAATCTACTCTTTGAAAGTACCTAATAAAAGCATGGAAACATAAACCATAAATGGGAACAAAATATTTAGAATTCATATAATTCTGTGGTCTCCAATCTTTTTGGCACTAGGGACTGGTTTTTTAGAAGACAATTTTTCCATGTACCATAGGGTAGGGAGATGGTTTGGGGATGATTCAAGTGCATTACATTTATTGCTCACTTTATTTCTATTATTGTTGTATCAGCTCTACCTCAGATCATCAGACATAGATCTCAGAGGTTGGGGACCCTAGATATAATATGTAAAAGACTTTTTATCACATATGAATATTTAAGAAAGGCTCTCAAAGTATAATAAAACAGAATGTAAATTTTTTAAATGATGAAATATTTGTAATGCTTTATTTGAAAGAGTCCATGAAAATCCAAGTAGTGAAATGATACTCTACATCATCAGTCATTTAGGTAAATACAAATTCAAATCACTTTTATATATCATTAAAGACCTCGTAGAATGGGTAAATTTTAAAGAATGACAATGCAAGTCATTGAAACCATGGGACATTAAAAATGGTACAACCACTTTGGAAAAAAGATAGCAGTTAAGTTTTTAAAAGTTAAAAAGCAGTTAGCTTTTTCTAAAGTTAAATCTCAGTTCAGTTCAGTTCAGTCGCTCAGTTGTGTCCGACTCTGTGACCCCATGAATTGCAGCACACCAGGCCTCCCTGTCCATCACCAACCCACAGAGTTCACTCAGACTCACGTCCATCGAGTCGGTGATGCCATCCAGCCATCTCATCCTCTGTCGTCCCCTTCTCCTCCTGCCCCCAATCCCTCCCAGGATCAGAGTCTTTTCCAATGAGTCAACACTTTGCATGAGGTGGCCAAAGTACTGGAGTTTCAGCTTTAGCATCATTCCTTCCAAAGAACACCCAGGACTGATCCCTTTAGAATGGACTGGTTGGATCTCCTTGCAGCCCAAGGGACTCTCATAGTCTTCTCCAACACCACAGTTCAAAAGCATCAATTCTTTGGCACTCAGCTTTCTTCACACAGAATGTGGTCCTCTGGAGAAGGGAAAGGCAAACCGCTTCAGTATTCTTGCCTTGAGAACCCCATGAACAGTATGAAAAGTTAAACTTACTGCTACCATAATAGTCATTCCACTCTCCACCACTTGAGAGGCAGGTAAGCATATGTCCATACACGGGGATATTCACATATATATGAACATCCATACATGCAAACATTTACAACAGCTTTATTTATAATGGCTCAAAACTGGATAAAGCTCAAATGTCCTTCAACAAGTGAACAGATACACAAATTGTGGTATAGTTGTGCAATTGATTTAACAACTGGTAGAAACAAAAACTATTGATACACAGTCAATATGGGTACATAATCTCAAAATAATTATGCAAGGCCAAAAATATCTGTATGATTCCATTTATATAAATTATCTTAAGTACAAAATAACTTTTAGAAAGAGAGAAAGGATGGCATATATTTGCTCAAAAGTTGGTAGCTGTATAGTACTTCTCCTCCCTGCAAAATGTTAAATACATAACCACATGCATCTGAATAACTACAGATACAATTGAGACTTAAAAATTTATTCAGCTAATACCATCAAACTCTAAAAGTCAAGTCATCTGAGAAAAGTTTTTTTTTTTTTTTTTCGAAATGTTTTTCAACTCAGTTATTGAATGATTATCATCCCAGTATATTTCAGAGCTTTTCCAACTCTTTACTAAGTCTCCTTAAACTTTTGGTGAGTTCTGAGCACCAGACAAATGAAAAGGACAATAAAGAAGACCATATTTAGGCACTAAAATTATGGAACCGGAGTTAGAACTCTTTGAAGATTTAAAACAGGTGGGGAAAAGAATGAAAATACACTCATAAATATATTCCCAAGTCAAAATCAGTCATTCAGTTCAAAAAGTATGCATGAAAGCCTGAATGATTTCTAGTACTTTTAGCATCTGCTGATACTACTAATTGAAGCAGGCAAGCATTGTTATTTCCATAATAATGACTTTTGAAAGTGGGCATGACCATAAGGTAAGGTATTGGATCAATGAACAGGTACACACAGGAGACATATTTTAAAGATTTTTTCTCTGTAACACACAACCAATTTATAGGCTAAACTGCAAAGAACTTGTTAGTGTCCAGTGATATGCAGCATGTAAAGCAGCAAAAACAACATATGGTGGTCAAGAGCAGCCATTTAAAGTAGCAGGGAGTGAATGAGTGAGAGGTGTATTTGCTTTTTATGAATATAGTAATGACTATATATTTGTCATACTTTTCACTGAATTTAATACTGCTCTGTTTAGCCCTTAGTCTTTTTGAATATTGTACAGTGAGATTTAGAAGCACATCCTTAATATCAACTCTTTACAGCAATTGGAAAATAGAAAGTATAAAAATTGAATAACTAATAAAGATAATATGGACATTAAAAGGTTTCTATAATATGAAAAAAACACAAAGGCAAATATATTCCAATAATTAAGTAACAGACAATAAACATTAAATAATTCTTAGAGTTTTCTCTCTCAACAACAATGATTTTTCTTTCTGGGAATTGCATACAAAGAAGACAAGGAAAATAACTTTAGTGCATTAAAAGTGATATTAGAAAATTATGTAAGCTTTTTTTTTTTTTATAAAGCAGAGAAGCTATTTTCACTTAGCTATTTAATCATTATCTGTTCTTGCCACAGATTCACACAGTAGTTTTTATGAGGCTGATTATGTATTAGAGACACTGTAATAAGTCTGCTTCTTCCTTCATCCCTCTAATCCCTTCTCCATGATTTAACAATATGGCTGTTCTTCCTTAATCAGACTGCTTGCCTTGCTCTCTATTTTCTCTCTAGAGCCTCTGCCTTCTCCCTCTCTGCTCTGAATTTCTTTCTCTTTACCTGTATGAGATTTTAATACATACTTTATCATTTTGATCCCCTCATTTCATATACTAGTCTTGTCTTGCCTTCAGTTCAGTTCAGTTGCTCAGTCATGTCCGACTCTTTGCAATCCCATGAACTGCAGCACGCCAGGCCTCTCTGACCATCAGCAACTCCTGGAGTCTACCCAAACTCATGTCCATTGAGTCAGTGATGCCATCCAACCATCTCATCCTCTGTCATCCCCTTCTCCTCCTACCCTCAATCTTTCCCAGCATCAGAGCCTTTTCAAATGAGTCAGCTCTTTGCATAAGATAGCCAAAGTATTGGAGTTTCAGCTTCAGCATCAGTCCTACCAATGAATACCCAGGACTGACCTCCTTTAGGATGATGGACTGGTTGGATCTCCTTACAGTCCAAAGGACTCTCAAGAGTCTTCTCCAATACCACAGTTCAAAAGCATCAATTCTTTGGTGCTCAGCTTTCTTTATAGGCCAACTCTCATATCCATACATGACTACTGGAAAAACCATAGCCTTGAATAGACAGACCTTTTTGGCAAAGTAATGTCTTTGCTTTTTAATATACTGTCTAGTTTGGTCATAACTTTCCTTTCAAGGAGTAAGCGTCTTTTAATTGCATGGCTGCAATCACATCTGCAGTGATTTTGGAGCCCCCGAAAAATAAAGTCAGCCACTATTGCCACTGTTTCTCCATCTATTTCCCATGAAGTGATGGGACCAGACGCCGAGATCTTCGTTTTCTCAATGTTGAGCTTTAAGCCAACTTTTTCACTCTTGTCTTTCACTTTCATAATGAGGCTCTTTAGTTCCTCTTCATTTTCTGCCATAAGGGTGGTGTCATCTGCATATCTGAGATTATTGATATTTCTCCTGTCAGTCTTGATTCCAGCTTGTGCTTCTTCCAGCCCAGTGTTTCTCAGGATGTACTCTGCATATAAGTTAAATAAGCAGGGTGACAGTATACAGCCTTGACGTACTCCTTTTCCTATTTGGAACCACTCTGTTGTTCCATGTTCAGTTCTAACTGTTGCTTCCTGACCTGCATACAGGTTTCTCAAGAGGCAGGACAGGTGGTCTGGTATTCCCATCTCTTTCAGAATTTTCCACAGTTTATTGTGACACACACAGTCAAAGGCTTTGGCATAGTCAGTAAAGCAGATATAGATGCTTTTCTGGAACTCTCTTGCTTTTTCCATGATCCAGTGGATGTTGGCAATTTGATCTCTCGTTCCTCTGCCTTTTCTAAAACCAGCTTGAACATCTGGAAGTTCACGGTTCACGTACTGCTGAAGCCTGGCTTGGAGGATTTTGAGCATTACTTTACTAGCGTGTGAGATGAGTGCAATTGTGCGGTAGTTTGAGCATTCTTTGGCATTGCCTTTCTTTGGGATTGGAATGAAAACTGACCTTTTTCCAGTTCTGTGGCCACTGCTGAGTTTTCCAAATTTGCTGGCATATTGAGTGCAGCACTTTCACAGTATCATCTTCCAGGATTTGAAATAGCTCAACTGGAATTCCATCACCTCCACTGCTTTGTTGATAGTGATGCTTTCTAAGGCCCACTTGACTTCACCTTCCAGGATATCTGGCTTTAGGTGAGTGATAACACCATTGTGATTATCTGGGTCGTGAAGATCTTTTTTGGTACAGTTCTTCTGTGTATTCCTGCCACCTCTTCTTAATATCTTCTGCTTCTGTTAGGTCCATACCATTTCTGTCCTTTATCAAGCCCATCTTTGCATGAAATGTTCCCTTGATATCTCTAATTTTCTTGAAGAGATCTCTAGTCTTTCCCATTCTGTTGTTTTCCTCTATTTCTTTGCACTGATTGCTGAGGAAGGCTTTTTATCTCTCCTTTCTATTCTTTGGAACTCTGCATTCAGATGCTTATATCTTTCCTTTTCTCCTTTGCTTTTCACTTCTCTTCTTTTCACAGCTATTTGTAAGGCCTCCCCAGACAGCCATTTTGCTTTTTTAAATTTCTTTCCCAAGGAGTTGGTCTTGATCACTGTCTCCTATACAATGTCACAAACCTCCGTCCATAGCTCATCAGGCACTCTATCTCTCAGATCTAGACCCTTAAATCTATTTCTCATTTCCACTGTATAATCATAAGGGATTTGATTTATGTCGTACCTGAATGGTCTAGTGGTTTTCCCTACTTTCTTCAATGTAAGTCTGAATTTGGCAAGAAGGAATTCATGATCTGAGCCACAGTCAGTTCCCGGTCTTGTTTTTGTTGACTGTATAGAGCTTCTCCATCTTTGGCTGCAAAGAATATAATCAGTCTAAATTCGGTGTTGACCATCTGGTGATGTCCATGTGTAGAGTCTTCTCTTGTGTTGTTGGATGAGGGTGTTTGCTATCAGTGCGTTCTCTTGGCAAAACCCTTATTAGCCTTTGCCCAGCTTCATTCTGTATTCCAAGGCCAAATTTACCTATTACCCCAGATGTTTCTTGACTTCCTACTTTTGCATTCCAGTCCCCTATAATGAAAAGGACATCTTTTTTGGGTCTTAGTTCTAAACGGTCTTGTAGGGCTTCAACTGTTCAACTTCAGCTTCTTCAGTGTTACTGGTTGGGGCATAGGCTTGGATTACTGTCATAATTGAATGGTTTGCCTTGGGAACAAACAGAGATCATTTTGTCATTTTTGAGATTGCATCCAACTACTGCATTTCAGACTCTTTTGTTGACCATGATGGCTACTCCATTTCTTCTAAGGGATTCCTGCCCACAGTAGTAGATATAATGGTCATCTGAGTTAAATTCATCCATTCCAGTCCATTTTAGTTCTCTGATTCCTAGAATGTCAACGTTCACTCTTGCCATCTCCTGTTTGACCACTTCCAATTTGCCTTGATTCATGGACCTAACATTCCAGGTTCCTATGCAGTATTGCTCTTTACAGCATCAGACCTTGCTTCTATCACCAGTCACATCCACAACTGGGTATAGTTTTTGCTTTGGCTCCATCCCTTCATTCTTTCTGCAGTTATTTCTCCACTGATCTCCAATAGCATATTGGGCACCTACTGACCTGGAGAGTCCCTCCTTCAGTATCCTATCATTTTGCCTTTTCATACTGTTCATGGGGTTCTCAAGGCAAGAATACTGAAGTGGTTTGCCATTCCCTTCTCCAGTGGACCAAATTCTGTCAGACCTCGCCACCATGACAGGTCCATCTTGGGTGGCCCCCCCACAGCATGGCTTAGTTTCATTGAGTTAGAGAAGGCTGTGGTTTGTGTGATCAGACTGACTAGTTTCTGTGATTATGGTTTCAGTGTGTCTGGCCTCTCGTAACACCTACTGTTACTTGGGTTTCTCTTACCTTGGATGTGGCGTATCTCTTCAGGGCTGCTCCAGCAAAGCGCAGCTGCTGCTGCTCCTTATGTTGGACTAGGGGTATCTCCTCAGGGCTGCCCCTCCTGACCTTGAACGTGGAGTAGCTCCTCTTGGCCCTCCTGTGCCCAGGCAGCTGCTGCTCCTTGGACGTGGGGTAGCTCCTCCTGGCCGCTGCCCCTGACCTCGGGCATGGGGTAGCTCCTCTGGGCCGCTCCTGTGCTGTCCCAACCTGGAGCTCTCGGCTGCCGTCCCTCATCTCAGAAGTGGTGTAGCTCCTCTCAGCCGCCGCCACTGACCTCGGACGTGGGGTAGCTACTCTTGAACGCTGCCCCTGACCTTGGGCGAGGGGTAGCTCCTCTTGGCCATGCTTGTGCGCCATCCATTGCAGTATCAGTGTGCTAATACAAACATTTAGGATGGCGATATGAAATGTTGTTGTTTTAGTTGCTAACTTGTCTCTGACTCTTTTGCAACCCCTTCGATGGTAGTCCACCAGACTTCTCAGTCCATGAGATTTCCTAGGCAAGAATAGTGGAGTGGGTTGCCATTTTCTTCACCAGGGGATCTTCACGACCCAGAGATAGAACCCACATCTCCTGCACTGGAAGGCAATTCTTTACCACTGAGCCACTATGGAAGCCTGACATGAAATATTATAAAACACATTTTGCAAATGAAACGTACAATGAGGCCTCTATGTTTTCCATTTGTCCACTTTAAATACTATATGCTTTGAAATAATTAAGAGTATTCAAATTTCCTTCATAGAATACTTGCATGCAAGAGCTACTAAAGATTGATATAATTGTGTTGATTAACCACATGAATTTTACAAATTGTGTTGACATTGATGTTGCAGTATTCTGAAATAATGAAACAAATTAATAAACTATAAGCAAAATTCAGTCTTATTTAGATTTACATCATACTTACATTCCTGAAAATTATAGTTTATAAATCCATCAAAAAGTATAAGCTCAAGAAATTATAAAATGATTATTGAAGTGACAGTATGTCACATCATGTTGAAACTATGGTGGCTCAGCTGGTAAAAATCTGCCTGCAATGCAGGAGACCTGGGTTTGATCTCTGGGTTGGGAAGATTGCCTGGAGTAGGGCATAGCAACCAACTCCAGTATTCTTGCCTGGAGAATCCCCATGGCAGAGGAGCCTGGCAGGCTACAGTTCTTGGAGTTGCAAAGAGTTGGACACGACTGAGTGACTAAGTGCTCAGACACGACTGAGTGACTAAGTGCACATACACACTCTTACTGCCAATACTATATTAGAGTGACAATAAATAATTTAAATATATATGTGTGTGAGTGTGTGTACATAGCCACACATGTATAAATACACCAGGAGAAAAGAGAGAATAACTCGTAAGAGATTTCAAAATAGTTAAAAAAAAAAAGCGCATTAAATTATTGGAGGTGTGGTTATAAATACAACCAAAGCAAGGAAGCTAAACTTGGATATATGTAGAATGTGACACCAAAATAAGAATTTAAGTCAAATAATATGTTCCTTGACAGTGGAATGAACTATAAGAATAATAGCAGAAAAATCTAGAAAATGTCTACATAAAACTATAGCCATAGAATTATTTAAATAAACACTCATATTACTCATGGGTTGAAATCGAGAGGAAAATTTGAGAGTGTTTTGAATCAAATGAAAATAAAAACACTACATGTAAAAAATGTTGGATCCTACTAGAGCAGCACATGGAAGGATATTTTAGCGCTAAAAATGTTTATATATCTGAAAAAATTGTCTAAAATCAATAATCATAATTTATACCTTAATAAATCCAATCCTGATGCAATCTCCGAGTAAAATGAAGAATAAAGGGTAGTTTCTTCAGTCCCTTGAAAGCACCAATGAAAAATCTACAGTTAACAATTGAGTGGAGAAAGACTTTTTTCTAAGATGGAAATTATAGAAAAAATGGTGTCTGCCCTCATAACTTCTCATTATATTTGGGATTTAGCTAGTACAGTAAAATGAAAAAGAGTTCAAGGCAACCAGATTGGAAAAGAAATGGTAAATCTAGCTTTATTTGTGAGCAAAACAAATGTCTATATAGCATATCTATTGGAACCTGCAAAAAACCAAATAAGCTAGCTCTGGTTACCATACCTCCCAGAGCTATGAGGTGATCTTAGTGAGCTTTCAGGATATACAATCAGTATATACAATCAGTATAAAATAACCACATGTACTACTATAAATAGCCAAACAAACAAACAAAATGAAATCAATTGGACAATTGAAATTAAATAATATTATATAAAAACATAATGTACTAGAGACATGTTACAAAATACATACAAGTTCTACACGTTGAAAACAGACACTGATTAAAAAATTCAGGGTCTAAATACAGAGAAAAATGTACTATATTCAACTGTGAGAAATTTCAAAACTATTAAGATGTCAAGTCTCCAAGTTGATTAATAGGTTTCATGCAAGTCCAGTCAAATCCTAACAGGATTTCTTTTTGTGGAAAGTTGAGAAAAGATTTTAAAATTCACATTAAAAATGCAAAAGACCTAAAAGAGTCAAAACAACTTTAAAAAAGAACATATTTTGAAGATTAAAATTATATTATTTCAAGTTTTATTCTGTTCCTGTGGCTCAGGTGGTAAAGAATCTGCCTGCAGCATAGCAGGCCTGGTTCAATCCTTGGGTCAGGAAGATCTCCTGGAGGGGAGCATGGCAACCCACTCCAGAATTCTTGCCTGGAAAATCCTATGGACAGAGGAGGCTGGTTGACTACAGTCTATGGAGTTGCAGAGTTGGACATGACTGAAGCAACTTAGCACATTATAGTCATAAAAGTTTAGGACTGATATAAAAGATAGGAAAATAGATCAGTGGAGTAGAACACAGTGATTAAAAATAGAAGATTCATTAAAAATAGAATGGGTTTTCAACAAACTTTTAAAGATTATTCATGGGAGAAAGGTTAGTCTTTTCAGTAAATGACAGTATAAAGCTGTATGTTTTTATGTATATATGTAAAACAAAACAAACAAAAAAGAGGGAACTGTAATCCATACTTCACATCTTATATAAAAATTATCTTAAAAATGATCATAGACCTAAATATAAAATTAAAATTATACTTCTATTACAGCACATAGGAGAAACTCTTTGTGTAATTGGGTTTAATGATTTCTTCATATGAGACCAAAAGCACAATCCATAAAAGGAGATAAAACATATATTGCTTATCATGAAAATAAAACTTCTAGCTGTTAAAGACACTAAAGAGGATAAAAGACAAATTGCATATTGACAGAATATGTTTGCAAATTGTATACCTGATAAAAATACTTTTATCTAGAATATATAAAGAACCCTTAAGATTTAATGAGAAAACAAGCAATTTATTCTGCAATATAGTTGAACAGAAACTTCAACAAAAGTAGACATATGAATAGCAAAAGTGCGTATTAAAAGATGTTCAACATCATTAGTAACTAGGAAAATCCAAATTAAAACTTCAGATTGATACAATGATAAATATATTCAGTTCATTTCAGTCGCTCAGTCGTGTCCGACTCTTTGCGACCCCATGAATCGCAGCATGCCAGGCCTCCCTGTCCATCACCAACTCCCTGAGTTCACTCAGACTCACGTCCATCGAGTCAGTGATGCCATCCAGACATCTCATCCTCTGTCGTCCCCTTCTCCTCCTGACCCCAATCCTTCCAAGCATCAGAGTCTTTTCCAATGAGTCAACTCTTCGCATGAGGTGGCCAAAGTACTGGAGTTTCAGCTTTAGCATCATTCCTTCCAACACCACAGTTCAAAAGCATCAATTCTTCAGTGCTCAGCTTTCTTCACAGTTCAACTCTTACATCCATACATGACCACTGGAAAAGCCATAGCCTTGACTAGACGGACCTTTGTTGGCAAAGTAATGTCTCTGCTTTTGAATATGCTATCTAGGTTGGTCATAACTTTTCTTCCAAGGACTAAGCGTCTTTTAGTTGCATGGCTGCAGTCACCTTCTGCAGTGATTTTGGAGCCCCCCAAAATAAAGTCTCACTGTTTCCCCATCTATTTCCCATGAAGTGATGGGACCGGGTGCCATGATCTTAGTTTTCTGAATGCTGAGTTTTAAGCTAACTTTTTCACTCTCCACTTTCACCTTCATCAAGAGGCTTTTAAGTTCCTCTTCATTTTCTGCCATAAGGGTGGTGTCATCTGAATATCTGAAGTTATTGATATTTCTCCCAGCAATCTTGATTCCAGCTTGAGCTTCTTCCAGTCCAGTGTTTCTCATGATGTACTCTGCATAGAAGTTAAATAAGCAGGGTGACAACATACAGCCTTGACGTACTCCTTTCCCTATTTGGAACCAGTCTGTTGTTTCATGTCCAGTTCTAACTGCTGCTTCCTGACCTGCATATAGGTTTCTCAAGAGGCAGGTCAGGTGGTCTGGTATTCCCATCTCTTTCAGAATTTTCCACAGTTGATTGTGACACACACAGTCAAAGGCTTTGGCATAGTCAATAAAGCAGAAATAGATGTTTTTCTGGAACTCTCTTGCTTTTTCCATGATCCAGCAGATGTTGGCAATTTGGTCTCTGGTTCCTCTGCCTTTTCTAAAACCAGCTTGAAAGTCAGGAAGTTCATGGTTCATGTATTTCTGAAGCCTGGCTTGGAGAATTTTGAGCATTTCTTTACTTGCGTGTGAGATGAGTGCAATTGTGCGGTAGTTTGAGCATTCTTTGGCATTGCCTTTCTTTGGGATTGGAATAAAAACTGACCTTTTTCAGTCCTGTGGCCACTGCTGAGTTTTCCAAATTTGTGGGCATATTGAGTGCAGCACTTTCACAGCATATTCTTTTAGGATTTGAAATAGCTCAACTGGAATTCCATCACCTCCATTAGTTTTGTTCATAGTGATGCTATTAGGTAGATACAAAGACTGACCATACCATCTATTAGTGAGAATATGAACTGGGACTCTAATGCACTGCTAGTGAGAACTTGAATCGCACAACCACTTGGCAAAACTGACAATTTCTTTAAAAGTTTAAGAAATACATACTATGTGATGTGGCTCTTATACTGCAAGATATTTACTTAAGAAAATTTTTTAATTGTCCATAAAAAGCTTGTATATGTGTATATTCGTAGAAATAGAATTTAAAAATTTTTTGCATTAGCTAAATCTGAAGCAACCCAAATGATCATTAATAGATGAATAGATAAATTGTGACATGTTGTATTTGTTCAATTGCTAAGTCTTGTCTTACTCTGCAACCCCATGAATTGAGCATGCAGGCTCCTCTGTCCTCCACTATCTCCCAGAGTTTGCTGAAATTCATATCCTTTGATGCTCCTCTGCCACCACCACGTCCTCCTTTTGCCTTCAATCGTTCCCAGCATCAGGATCTTTTCAAATGAGTTGGCCCTTTGCATCAGGTGGCCAAGTATTGGAGCGTCAGCATCAGTCCTTCCAATGAATAATCAGGGTTGATTTCTTTAGGATTGACTAGTTTGATCTTCTTGCAGTCCAAGTAACTCTCAAGAGTCTTCTGCACCACAATTGGAATTGTGATATATCAATACAATTAAGACTTTCTAGCAATAAAAAGAAAAAGGCAATTATTACACATAAAAGCAGTGATAAATTTCAAAATAATTTTTCTGCAGAAAAAAATCCAGATAAAAATACATACTCTATGATTTCAATTTGTAAATTTTCAAAAAATGGAGACTAATATGTAGTAATAAAAAAGAGATTGGTGGTTTCCTAGCTATGTGTGGGGTAAAAGGAGGGAAAGGAGAGATTACAAAAAAGCATGAAGGAACTTGGGGGAGTAATAGATATCTTTATCTTGATTGTGTTGATCATTTTCCAGGTATGTATGTAGCTATGTGTATAAGTATGTATCTTTAATTACACATTTAAGATATGTGCAGCTTATTGAATATTAAAATACATCAAACAGAATTAATTGTTGAAGACAATTACCAATAATTTTCTGAAACTGATGAATGCAGTACCTTTGTGCCACACATTTAATAAAGATAAACTGAAACAAGTAAACACACAAAGAACCTGGTGCATCACAGTAAAATTGCTTAAGTTAAATAAAAAGAGAAAACCTTAAAAGCAGTGAAGAAAAATAGAAACATCATCTTCAGAGGAACACCCATCATATGCGGGAAGACTGACCAACAAAAATAATGGAGCCATAATCTGTGTGATGTTATCTTTATGATGCTGAAAGAAAAAAAGAAAGATGCCATCCTAAATTTCTATACCTAGCAAATTGTTGGTTAAAAAGTGTCCAGCACATTGATAAAAAAAATAGAAAGATTCATCAGTATACTCTCAATATATTTCCTCATGACCATTTATAATCTTTCCTTTCCACCCGTCTCCCTATAAAATCAGTGATTTACTTTCTGTTATTATAGATTAATTTGCATTTTATAAAACTTTATAAGTTGGAATCCTAGAGTATATATAATTTTATGTGTATTATAAGTACAGGCAGAGGAAATAGTCCCATCCTTAACTAAGGAATGACAGTAATCCTTTTGTAAACTTTTCCAGAGAATAAATTAAATTAATGAGAAACCACCCACCAACTTAGCTAAAATTAAATGAGTGGCAACACTAAGTTATGACAAAAAATATAGGGAAATTGGAACTTTTTATATATTCCTGGTAGAAGTAAAAATTAGAATAATCACTTTGGAAAACTCACAGAATTTATTATGGCTTATTTTATAACCCAGTGATTTCATTTTTAAATATATTTCTAAAATAAATACAGACATATGTCCATAAAAGGGCATGCATAAGACTATTCATTGCATTGTTATTTAAACTAGCTAAAACCTGGAAATAAATCAAATGTCCATTAGTATTAATATGGATCACAAATTGCAGTATAACAGGTGATAAAGGTAACAAATATGAATTAACTATAGCTACTCACAACATAGATGAATGTCACAAATACTATTGAGTAAAATATATATATACTTATGATTTTATATATGATTTTACTTATGTAAATTTTGAAAGGGGCTGAAGATTTCTTGTTTCTTAGAAGTTGGCATGGTGGTTTCTACTGATACTAGAGGATGGAGTGGTTAGTTACTGTTTCCTGTGTGTGTGGGAGGAGGGAGGGGGTTGTGCAGTGCTAATTATCCTGTCTTTTGATTTGTGTGGTGGTTACACACATATTCCAATTGTAAGTGTTTATTGAACTATACATTATGTGTGTACTTTATGCTACATTTCAATTATTAAAGTTTAAAAAAAATGACATCTTAGTATGAAAAAGATCAATCAAATAATAAAAAAAGTTCTTGTAAAATGAACATACAACAGCAAAGAAAATCAATAGAACATTTTAATGATAAAGTTCAGAAAATCTCACTGAATTATAACAAAATTAAGTGCTATAGAAAATAAATGTTAAGAAAACTAGAGTACTGATGAACCTATTTGCAGAGTAGCAATGCTCTGGAACAAACCAGAAGAGTAGGATGGAGTGGGAGGTGGGAAGGAGTTTCAAGAGGGAGAGGACATATGTATACCTATGGCTGATTCATGTTATTGTATGGCAGAATCCACAATATTATAAAGCAATTATCCTTTAATCAAAAATAAATTTTCAAAAAATTAAAAAAAAGAGAAAATTCAGAGTATTAGTGCAAGAACCAAGATCTAAATCCAGAGATACTAAAAAAGAAAAATGGAGGAAAATTATCAAAACATTAAGGTTAAAAAATTAGAATTTAGGGCCATGTCTCTGCCAGTTAAAAAGTCTCTTTGAGCCTTTAGTACTGCAGACGAAAAGGACTAGCAAGTCACAATGCTATAAAATTTCAGAATATCAAAATATAAAATTAAAATTGCAAAATTTTCCTAAAAGAATGAAATTACATACAAAATAGTTAGAATGGAATTGTTAATAATATTGTAATATATGACATTGGAAAAGCATTTAAAATCATATATTGAAATGTTTTAAAATATATATTCATTTCATACTAAAACTACCAATCAAGTTGAGAGTGAAAGGAATAATTTGTAGACATCAAAATTCTCAAAATATTTAGTTCTCATGCTAACTCTCTCATGTGATATAGAAAAATAGGAGTGTAAACCCAGTAGAAGGAATATATGGGATTTAGAATTCAGCATGGGAAAGAGATGAAGAAAAATATTAGAATGATAGCTGGGTAGCAGATATAGAGTATTCTGGTGAGAAAAAAGAGGGCTTTGGAAGTGGGGTTTCTGGGAAAGGAAATAAATAGATTTTTTTTTTCTATTAAATCAGTCAGTCAGTTCAGTCGCTCAGTTGTGTCTGACTCTTTGTGGCCCCATGAACCACCAGGCCTCCCTGTCCATCACCAACTCCTGGTGTTCACCCAAACTCATGTCCATTGACTTGGTGATGCCATCCAACCGTCTCATCCTCTGTTGTCCCCTTCTCCTCCTGCCCTCAATCTTTCCCAGCGTCAGGTTCTTTTCAAATGAGTCAGCCCTACACATCAGGTAGCCAAAGTATTGGAGTTTCAGCTTTAGCATCATTCCTTCCAAAGAACGCCCAGAACTGATCTCCTTTAGGATGAACTGGTTGGATCTGCTTGCAGCCCAAGGGACTCTCAAGAGTCTTCTCCAACACTACAGTTCAAAAACATCAGTTCTTCGGTGCTCAGCTTTCTTTATAGTCCAACTCTTATTAAATAACTTATTAAGTAAATAAGTTTATTTAAATAAAAATTAAAAAATAAATTAATTTTTCTAAATAGATAGATGTGATCAAGCACGCTGCTGCTGCTGTGAGGTTCAACACTTTGTGACTCCATAGACTATAGCCTGCCAGGCTAATCTGTCCCTGGGATTCTCCTGGTAAGAATACTGGAGTGGGTTGTGATGATCCTTCTGTGGGGATCTTCCCAACCCAGGGATTGAACCCACAGCTTCTACCCTGTCCCCTGCATTGCAGGCGAATTCTTTACCACTGAGCCAGTGGGGAAGCCTGTGATCAAATGTAATGACTTACCATATTAAGTAGAAGACAGAGGTACTGGAACACATTGAACAAAATTAAAAATGCAATAAAAATGCAGGACAGCTTGTTTTTAAGTGTACTTTTCAGATATTTCCTTATATCTTATGTTAAAAAGCCAACAACCCAGTACTTTAACCAAACTCCCTCTTTTTTTTTTGGATGTTTGCATTTCTTTTTCAATTAATTAATTTTATTTTAAGTGGAGGCTAATTACTTTACAGTATTGTGCTGGGTATTGATTCATTCATCGACATGAATCAGCCATGGGTGCACATGTGTCCCCCCATCCTGAAACTCCCTCCCACCTCTCTCCCAACCCTATCCCTCCATTAACCCTCCTTCTTTAACTGAGGATTACAGCTTTAAATACTACTGGGAAAATTTTAATGTTACTCTACATCCTAGACCTCTCTCATTAGCTCTAGATTCATACATCTAACTGTCCAGTCTACATATCTATGTGAATGACTAATAGACATTCAAAACCTAACATAACAAAATGAAATCATATTTCCCCCCAAACCTGCCTTATCTGCCATCTTCCTTAACTCAGTTGATGGCAATTTTATCTTCCAGTTGCTTCAGGAAAAAACTCAAAGTAATACTTGATTTGTCTGTGTATCTTATACTCCCAAATTCAACCCATTAGCATACCTCTCATAGCTAACATTAAAATTTAACCCCAAATCTGACCATTTCTTAATGGAACATCTCTCCTTCTTCTATTGGACTCCAAATACCACTGAAATGTCTTCATAATTGATATTCTTGCTTTAGCCCCTGACTTACCTTCATTCTACACATAGAAAACAGCAACTTTCTAAATATAAACAATTATAACATTTATCTGCTAAAAACTATGTATAAAATCTTTTTCTAGATCATATGAAGCATCCCCTGAGGTCTGTGCTAGTTATTCCCTTACTATCCAATCTAATGGAGAAGGCAATGGCACCCCACTCCAGTACTCTTGCCTGGAAAATCCCATGGACGGAGGAGCCTGGTGGGCTGCAGTCCATGGGGTCGCTAAGAGTCGGAACACGACTGAGCAACTTCACTTTCACTTTTCACTTTCATGCATTGGAGAAGGAAATGGCAACCCACTCCAGTGTTCTTGCCTGGAGAATCCCAGGGACGGGGAGCCTGGTGGGCTGCCGTCTATGGGGTCGCATAGAGTCGGACACCACTGAAGTGACTTAGCAGCAGCAGCAGCAGCATCCTATCTAAAATGCCACTTGCCTCCAGCATCCTCATAATACCACTTCCTCAAGTTAAGTTACATATTGGGGTTTGTATTTTGTTTATTGCTGCCCCTTTCTCCTCAATTCAAAATGTAAGATCTTCAAGGAAAGAATTTTATCTCTTAACTGTTGTTTCCCTAGTGTTCAGTACATATAGTAGAAATCCAGTAAACATTTGTTGAATAAACCATTTTGTTCTCTCTCATCTTAATGTAACATGTAAATACGACCTATTCTTTTGTTTTCTGTGATTAAGAGCTAGTTAGAAGCAAACAGCCTCAAAGTTTTGCTCTATGAAATTGAAACAGAATAACTAAAATTGTTTCAGAATTTCCATGCTATTGTATAAGGAGAGGTAAGAGATAGTTGTATCAATCATTTAGATGGGTGATTATGTAGAATGTCACACAGGTAAATCAATATTTATCCAATTTGTGAACACATTCAGCTAAAGTAAGTTTTGATATGGCTTTGTGGGATAGGCCTTATGGGTTTTTCTCCTTAATATTCCATAGACTCAGTCTTGAGTACTAAGGGGTTCAAGTATGAGAGACAATCAATGGGAGCAAGTAAGTCAGATAAGAACAGAGCCTTTCAAATAATCTGATTTCCAAATTATTAGGTATCTGTGTACCACTCAAACATTTATATATTAAAGATACAATAACCAAAATCTGGATTTCTATTTCAGTTCAGTTCAGTCACTCAGTTGTGTCCGACTCTTTGCCACCCCATGAATTGCAGCACGCCAGGCCTCCCTGACCATCACCAATTCCCGGAGTTCACTCAAACTCATGTCCATCGAGTCAGTGATGCCATCCAGCCATCTCATCCTCTGTCATCCCCTTCTCCTCCTGCCCCCAATCCCTCCCAGCATCAGGGTCTTTTCCAATGAGTCAACTCTTCGCATGAGGTGGCCAAAGTATTGGAGTTTCAGCTTCAGCATCAGTCCTTCCAATGAACACCAAGGACTGATCTCCTTTAGGATGGACTAGTTGGATCTCCTTGCAGTCCAAGGGACTCTCAAGAGTCTTCTCAAACATCACAGTTCAAAATCATCAATTCTTCGGGGCTCAGCTTTCTTCACAGTTCAACTCTCACATCCAAGCATGACCACTGGAAAAACCATAGTCTTGACTAGATGGACCTTTGTTGGCAAAGTAATATCTCTGCTTTTTAATATGCTATCTAGGTTGATCATAACTTTCCTTCCAAGGAGTAAGCATCTTTCAATTTCCCGGCTACAATCACCATATGCAGTGATTTTGGAGCAAAAAAAAATAAAATCTGACACTCTTTCCACTGTTTCTCCATCTATTTCCTATGAAGTGATGGACCAGATGCCATGATCTTCGTTTTCTGAATGTTGAGCTTTAAGTCAACTTTTTCACTCTCCTTTTTCACTTTCATCAAGAGGCTTTTAAGTTCCTCTTCACTTTCTGCCATAAGGGTGGTGTCATCTGCATATCTGAGGTTATTGATATTTCTCCTGGCAATCTTGATTTCAGCTTGTGCTTCTTCCAGCCCAGCGTTTCTCATGATGTACTCTGCATATAAGTACAATAAGCAGGGTGACAATATACAGCCTTGCCATACTCCTTTTCCTATTTGGAAGCAGTCTGTTGTTCCATGTCCAGTTCTAACTGTTGCTTCCTCACCTGCATACAGGTTTCTCAAGAGGCAGATCAGGTGGTCTGGTATTCCCATCTCTTTCAGAATTTTCCACAGTTTCTTGTGATCCACACGGTCAAAGGCTTTGGCATAGTCAATAAAGCAGAAATAGATGTTTTTCTGGAACTCTCTTGCTTTTTCCATGAGCCAGCAGATGTTGGCAATCTGATCTCTGGTTCCTTTGCCTTTTCTAAAACCAGCTTGAATATCTCGAAGTTCACAGTTCATGTTTTCTATTTGCTGCTGCTAAGTCGCTTCAGTTGTGTCTGACTCTGTGCGACCGCATAGACAGCAGCCCACTAGTCTCCTCTGTCCCTGGGATTCTCCAGGCAAGAATACTGGAGTGGGTTGCCATTTCCTTCTCCAATGCATGAAAGGGAAAAGTGAAAGGGAAGTCACTCAGTCATGCCCGACTCTTAGTGATCCCATGGACTGCAGCCTACCAGGCTTCTCTGTCTATGGGATTTTCCAGGCAAGAGTACTGGAGTGGGGTGCCATTGCCTTCTCCATGATGTACAAATCCATTGTCCTGTTTCAAATAGATCTCACTTATTCTTAAACTGGAGAAGGCAATGGCAACCCACTCCAGTACTCTCGCCTGGAAAATCCCATGGATGGAGGAGCCTGGTAGGCTGCAGTCCATGGGGTTGCACAGAATCGGACATGACCTAGCGACTTCACTTTCACTTTACACTTTCATGCATTGGAGAAGGAAATGGCAACCCACTCCAGTGTTCTTGTCTGGAGAATCCCAGGGACGGGGGAGCCTGGTGGGCTGTCGTCTATGGGGTTGCACAGAGTCGGACACAACTGAAGCGACTTAGCAGCAGCATTCTTAACCTAATGTTTTATTTGATGTATATAAATTAGTCATTTGGAAATACTGCAATATTGAAACAACTTAAAAATACTTCAAAAGTAGTATCCAAGATATTAGACATTTTCTTGATTCATATAATTATATAAAAATCTGGAGAAGGAAATGGCAACTTACTCCACTATTCTTGCCTGGAGAATCCTATGGACAGAGGAGCCTAGCGGTCTACAGTGCATGGGGTCGCAAAGGGACAAATATGACTGAGTGACTAACACACACACATACAAAAATATTATGCATGTTATTCTCTGGTAGATTAAAACGGGGTGAGGAGAAATAGACATACATCATTAATATTTAGAAGTAGTAAGAATAAAATCAGTTATACAAATAGATAAGTAATTTGATTTAGTTTTCCTTTCTGAAATACATATAATATAGCACAATGTTTTTATTCCTCCCTAGTGCTTTAACTATTTCCTGATCTAATATTCTTGTCACTTTGTTTACCAATGAATAGTAAGGTCCTTAAAACACTTTTAAGTTGTTAACTTGCAAATAGTTTTCTCCTAAAGAAAAAATAGTTTTATTCTGTCCCAATGAAGTTCCTACACTTTTGCAAAAGTCAAAATCCACAAGAACTCATAAACTCTATAACACTGATAGATAAATGAAGATAAAAATGTACCAATTTTGGCGATCAAAAACATTGTCTTTGTTTTTACCTCCTTTTGTTTTCAAATGATTACTTCAAATTCATTATAGAAATTTGCTGCATTGTTGTATACAGTTACCTAAGTGAACACTAAGCTTAACTTATGCCATACTGTGTAGAGATATTGTGCCATTATTAGAGACGTTCTCTTGGTATCCTGAATATATTGTTGGTGAGAAACAGTTTGAAATAATTTGATGAAACCAGATTGATTTGTCACATAATGTTGAAACATTGCTAAGTGGCAGTTATAGAGAGTGAGATGTTTTAATTTTTTTCTCTCCTTTTGAGGCCAGAAAAATATGGCATTAAGGGGTTTATGTGTTTCTCAATCAACTCTGGGGTTTAGTTCTATGAGGAAATATTTACCAAGAACGTTTAAATGGATATAGCCCTCATATATCTCTGTTTTAAAATGTTTTTTTAATAGATCTTAGATTATGGATGCCAGTCTGTAAATCTCTCAATATGGTCATTCGTATTTCCTCAGTCTTCCCACTAGAGACTTGTGTAAGTTAGGAAAGGAGACAAAATTTAGAAAACTGAATTTTCCTGAAAAGAGGGGAATAAAACCTCACTGATGTGTGTGGTATCTTAGAAGGCAATGTTAAAATGAAATGAAAGCAGTACACACTTTTCTTTCTGGGACAGTGCAGTAAATTGGGGAGTCAGACTCCATTATGTGGTGTGACTTGCTTCTTGGAACAATGTTGTCTGCTACTTTTTGTATTATAATAATTTTTGATAATTGGAGCTATGGAAGAACCTACTAATATCATGTTTGACACAGAATTTGTGCCCCCAAATTACTTGTTAAATCTATTGCTGAATCTGGCTCTTTATCTGTCCTATGTTAAGAAAAAAAAATAGGCTTACCTCATCTTCTATTTGTAGAGGATTCAATTTCTTCCAACAGCTGTGCAATGCAAAATTTCTACAATTGCCGTCTGGAGAATTTTGATCAATTTCATATAGGAATGTCTCAGTATAATAGACTTCAGTTCAGTTCAGTTGCTCAGTTGTGTCTGACTCTTTGCGACCCCATGGACTGCAGCATGCCAGGCTTGCCTGTCCATCACCAACTCCTGGAGCTTGCACAGACTCATGTCCATTGAGTTGATGATGCCATCCAATGATCTCATTCTCTGTCATCCCCTTCTCCTCCTGCCTTCAATCTTTCCCAGCATCAGGGTCTTTTCCAATGAATCAGTTCTTCTCATCAGGTGGCCAAAGTATTGGAGTTTCAGCTTCAGCATCAGTCCTTCCAATGAATATTCAGGACTCATTTCCTGTAAGATGGACTGGTTTAACTCCTTGCAGTCCAAGGTACTCAAGAGTCTTCTCCAACACCACAGTTCAAAAGCATCAATTCTTCATATAACAGACTACTCAAAGACAAATTAAAATTTTAAATACAGAATAGTTATTAAATATATCTCTAAGAATTACAAATTATACTGTTCATTTCAATGATACAAAACAGTATTCTAAGATTGGGCCTGTAACAAAGTTATATATTCCATACACTTGAATAAATAGTGAAATATAGTAATTTTGGAACAACATCTCCAAAAGTACATTCCACAGAGTTAATAACTGAAAGACACTCTTAAAAACCTCTACAGTCAAATAGATTTGGCTAATGCTGAATTAAATAAAGTTAAATAGTTGATTTTGCAATATGACCTCTCAAAGTTGCTAATCCATTAATACACATTTGAGTATACAGGTAGAGTTTTAAGCAATAAGCAAAACTTTTGATATATATTTGATCAAAAATCAATTTTTAGATGCAAATCTTTAATACTGGAGTTTTAAATTGAAAAAAGCCTTTTATCTCCCTCTTCTAAAACAGTTTTCAATCACTAGTCAGGCTGTCTTCCCTATAGCATGGTGCTTGCTATCTAGTTGATGTAAGGTATAGCTACATATGCATATCAGAGATCTAGTATGATATTTGCAGTCAGTTCTGCGACTTTGGGTTAGGCTTTCCTGACACTGAACACTCTCTTGAGATTGTCAGTATGCAGCTGTCTGTTTACTCATAGGTGAACCACTCTACAAGCATCAGTTTACAATTTAAGAGGATCAACTCTGATCATTCATTTTTATTTGTTGGTATTTGATTTTATGTGCTTTATTATTTTATTTAAATAATTTTTATTCAATATTGGGGTATATTTGGTTTACAATCCTATGTTAGTTTCAGGTGTATGGAAAAGTGACTTAGTTATTATGCATATATATTTATTCTTTTTCAGATTCTTTTGCCATATATGTTATTACAGAGTATTGCATAGAGTTACCTGTGGTATGCAGTAGGTCCTTGTTTATTATCTATTTTATATATAGTGAGATGGCTGGATGGCATCACTGACTCAATGGACATGGGTCTGAGTGAACTCTGGGAGTTGGTGATGGACAGGGAGGCCTGGCATGCTGCGATTCATGGGGTCGCAAAGAGTCAGACATGACTGAGCAACTGATCTGATCTGATCTGATCTGAGTGTGTTTATGTTAATCCTAACTTGCTAATTTATCCCTCCTCCCCTCCTTTCCCATTTGGTAACCATACAATTTTTCAGTCTGTGAGTCTGTCTGTTTTGCAAATAAGTTTATTGGTATATATATAATACATATATATATATATATATATATATTTTAGATTTTAGTGATATTATGTGATATTTCTCTTTGACTTACTTCATTTGGTATGATAATCTCTAGATCCATCAATGTCACCACAATTAGCAATTTTTCAGTTCTTCTTATGATTAACATTCAATTGTGTATTGAGCTATTTCAAATCCTGAAAGATAATGTGTGAAAGTGCTGCACTCAATATGCCAGCAAATTGGGCAGTGGCCAGCAAACTCAGCAGTGGCCACAGGACTGGAAAAGGTCAGTTTTCATTCCAATCCCAAAGAAAGGCAATGCCAAAGAATGCTCAAACTACTGCACAATTGCACTCATCTCACACACAAGTAAAGAAATGCTCAAAATTCTCTAAGCCAGGCTTCAGCAGAACGTGAATTGTGAACTTCCAGATGTCCAGATGTCCAACTTCCAGCTGGTTTTAGAAAAGGCAGAGGAACCAGAGATCAAATTGCCAACATCTGCTGGATCATTTAAAAAGAAAGAGAATTCCAGAAAAACATCTATTTCTGCTTTATTGACTATGCCAAAGCATTTGACTGTGTAGATCACCAGAAACTGTGGAAATTCTGAAAGAGATGGGAATACCAGACCACCTGACCTGCCTTTTGAGAAATGTGTATGCAGGTCAGGAGGCAACAGTTAGAACTGAACATGGAACAAAAGCCTGGTTCCAAATAGGGAAAGGAGTACGTCAAGGCTATATATTGTCACCCATGCTTATTTAACTTATATGCAGTGTACATCATGAGAAATGCTCGACCTGATGAAGCATAAGCTGGAATCGAGATTACCAGGAGAAATATCAGTAACCTCAGATATGCAGATGACACCACCCTTATGGCAGAAAGTGAAAAAGAACAAAAGAGCCTCTTGATGAAAGTGAGAGAGGAGAGTGAAAAAGTTGGCTTAAAGCTCAACATTCAGAAAACTAAGATCATGACATCTGGTCCCATCATTTCATGGAAAATAGATGGGGAAACAGTAGAATCATTAACAGACTTTATTTATGGGAGCTCCCAAATCACTGCAGATGGTGATTGCAGCCGTGAAATTAAAAGACTCTTTCTCCTTGGAAGAAAAGTTTTGACCACCCTAGACAGCATATTAGAAAGCAGAGACATTACTTTGCCAACAAAGGTCTGTCTAGTCAAGGCTATGGTTTTTCCAGTAGTCATGTATGGATGTATGGATGTGTGAGTTGGTCTGTGAAGAAAGCTGAGCACTGTAGAACTGATGCTTTTGAACTATGTTGTTGGCAAAGACTCTTGAGAGTCCCTTGAACAGCAAGGAGATCCATCCAGTCCATCTTAAAGGAAATCAGTCCTGAATATTCATTGGAAGGACTGATGTTGAAGCTGAAACTCCAATACTTTGACCACCTGATGAGAAGAACTGACTCATTTGAAAAGACCCTGATGCTGGGAAAGATTGAAGGTGGGAGGAGAAAGGGACAATATAGGATGAGATGGTTGGATGGAATCACTGACTCAATGGACATCAGTTTGAGTAAACTCCAGGGATTGGTGGTGGAAAGGAAGGCCTGGCGTGCTGCAGTCCATGGGGTCTCAAAGAGTGGGACAGGACTGAGCAACTGAATTGAACTGAGGTATTCTTTGGAGAAATGTCTGTTTAGGTCCTCTACCCTTTATGACTGGCATTTGTGTGTGTCTATGTGTGTGTGTATTAAACTACATGAGCTACTTCTATGTTTTGGAGTTGAATCCCTTGTGGATTTCACCATTGCAAGTATTTTCTCCCCTTCTTTTTCATTTGGTTTGAGATTTCCTTTGCTGTGCTGTCGGGAGCTGCATTAGGCATTACTGACAAAATGGAGGCATGGCCCCGCTCCTTTTCCTTGTCCCGCAGGCACAGACCCAGGATGAAGGAGTTAGGCCTTGTGATTCTGACTTGTTTTTTCCTCTCCTCGGCTGAGTTGACTGAAAAGAATATTAAGGTGCTTATTGTTCTTGATAGGAGCATGAGAAGGCACAAAGCCTTCTGCAGCTGTGCTCAGAGAATAATTCATAAAGTTAATCATTGACATTCATTCAAGGACCCTTATAGAAGAATGTTCCAGGATGAGCACGTAGGCCACAGCTTGAGGCCATGGGAGGGATTGCTGTCTGAAACCTATTTGTGAGGGAAATGTGTATGGCAAAAGAGTTTGCTGAATTTCGGGCTTAGGGATAATTAAAATAGATAGAAGCTAAAGATTTAAGGAATGTTGTAATGTACTATAGCTTATAGAGATTAGGATTTTGGAGATATTAGTGGTTAGAAACCTTTTTAGAGAAAGTGAGCTCAGCATACTAGGGGAAAACAGGATTTAGAAAGATAAGAAATAAACAGGAATGTGGTATGCAGCCCAGACATTAGTATGAGTTACTATGTATTCACAAGGACACATGAGAAGAAGTAGATAAGAGAATCACTGAGGCAGGAACTCCTTTTGAGGAACAACAATGATTTATGGAGACAACAAATCTGGGTCAGGGGGAACTGTCAAACCTCTGACATAATGCTTTTGTAAAAGTATAACAGAGAATCTTAAGCTTGAAATAAACATGCAGTCCAAGAAAACTGAGAGGCTGCATCATTACTCGCCGACACTGCCCATCCCTTCAGGTTGATTCCCTGGCTGCTGGAGCTGGACTCTGGCACTGTGCAAAATGTTTTAAGATTAATCAAGTCCTCTTTGTTTATTTATTTTTTTTCATTTTTCTTACTCTAAGAGGTGAATCCAAAAAAGTATTGCTGTGATTTATGTAAAAGATTGTTCTGCCTATTTTTTCCTCTAAAAGTTGTATAGTGTCGGGCTTTACATTTAGGTTTTTAATACATTTTGAGTTTATTTTTATGTAGGGTGTTAGAGTATATTCTAAATTTCATTCTTTTAGACATAGATGTCCAGGTTACCAGCACGATTTATTGAAGAGAATGTCTTTTCTCCGTTGTATATTCTTGCCTCTTTTGTCATATATTGATTGACCATAGGTGTGTGAGTTTATTTCTGGACTTTCTTGTCTGTTCCATTGGTCTGTAAGTCTGTCTTTGTGCCAGTTCTTGTTCAGTCACTCTGTCATGTCCAACTCTTTGTTACCCCATGGACTGCAGCACACCAGGCTTCCCTGTCATTCACCATCTCCTGGAGTTTTCTCAAACTCATGTCCTTTAATTCGGTGATGCCATCCAACCATTTCATTCTCTGTCATCCCCTTCTGCTTCTGCCTTCAATTTTCCCCAGCATCAGGGTCTTTTCCATTGAGTCAGCTCTTCACGTGAGGTGGCCAAAATACTGCAGCTTCAGCTTCAGCATTAGTTCTCCCAACGAATATGCAGGGTTGATTTCCTTTAGGATTGACTGGTTTGGTTTCCTTGCTGTTCAAAAGACTCTCAAGAGTCTTCTCCAGCACCGCAGTTCAAAGGCATCCAGTTCTTCAGTGCTCAGCCTTCTTTATGGTCCAACTCTTACATTCATACATGACTACTGGAAAAACCATAGCTTTAACTATACACACCTTTGTCAGCAAAGTAGTGTCTCTGCTTTTTAAACTTCTGTCTAGGTTTGTCATAGTTTTTCTTCCAAGGAGTAAGTGTCTTTTAATTTCACAGCTGCAGTCACTGTCCACAGTGATTTTGGAGCCCAGGAAAATTATCTCTTACTGTTTCCATTGTTTCCCCTTCTATTTGCCATGAGGTGGTGGGACTGGATGCCATGATCTTAGTCTTTTGAATGTTGACTTTTAAGCCAGCTTTTTCACTCCCCTGTTTCACTTTCATCAAGAGGCTCTTTAGTTCCTCTTTGCTTCCTGCCATAAGGGAAGATGTTATCTGCATATCTGAGGTCATTGATATTTCTCCCAGCAATCTTGATTCTAGCCTGTGATTCATCCATCCTGGCATTTCATATGACACGCTCTGTACATTAAAAAAGCAGGGAGACAATTTATAGCCTGGACATACTCCTTCCCAATTTTGAACCAGTTCATTGTTCCATGGCCCGTTCTAACTGTTGCTTCTTGACCTGCATACAGGTTTCTCAGGAAGCAGGTAAGGTGGTCAGATATTCCCATATCTTTAAGAATTTTCCACAGTCTGCTGTGATCTATGGGGTCAAAGGCTTTAGCATAGTCAATGAAGCAGAAGTTGGTGTTTTTCTGGAATTCTCTTGCTTTTTCTATGACCCAACAGACACTGGCAACTTGATCTCTGGTTCCTCTGCCTTTTCTAATCCAGCTTGTACATTTGGAAGTTCTTGACTGACATATTATAGAAGCCCAGCTTGAAGGATTTTGAGCATTACTTTGCTAGCATGTGAAATGAGTGCAGTTGTGCAATAGTTTGAAATTTTTTTTGTATTGCCCTTCTTTGGGATTGGAAGAAAAAACTGACCTTTTCCAGTCTGTGGCTACCATATTGTTTTGATTACTGTAGCTGTACAGTATTGTCTGAAGTCAGGCAGCTTCATTTCCCCAGCTCTGGTTTTCTTTCTGAAGATTGCTTTGGCTATTTGTGGTCTTTTGTGTTTCAAAACAAATTTTAAGATTTTAGTTAGGTATCTTCAAAGAATATCATTGGTGTTTTGATAGAGATTTCATTGAATTTGGAGATTACCTTGTGTACTTTAATAATTTTGACAATATTGATTCTTCTTTCCATCTCTTAGTGTCATCTTCAATTTATTTCATCAATTTCTTATAGTTTTCTGAGTACAGGTCTTTTGCCTTCTTAGGTAGGTTTATTCCTAGGTATTTTATTCTCTTTGATGTGATGCTAAATGGGATTGTTTCTTTAATTCCTCTTTCATCGTTCATTTTTGGTGTATAGAAATGTGCTTAATTTCTGTGTATTAATTTGTTTCCTGAAACTTTACCACATTCACTGATTGCTCTAGTGTTTCTGGTTACATCTCTAGGATTTTTTTTTGTTTACTCTCATGTCATATGCCAACGGTGATCATTTTACCTCACCATTTCCAATGACATCATTTCCATTTCAATTCTTATATGAAAAATATATTGCTAATTTTAATTCACATCTATAAGCTATTGAAAACATTCCATTTGTCTTGATAAGTATTTTAAAAATTAAAATTATTCCATGTATTATGCCATTTATTGAAAATCTTAAATATAAATAAATCCAAAACTTTCCTCTTATGATATGTACAAGACTTATACTAAATAATTTATCTATTTTTGGAATATGTTCAGGTATTCTTTTTCATTGTTTACCTGTCAAATTAAAAATGCATACCTTTTATTCCCAGTTTATGAGTTAGCACATATATGCACAAGGCATTTGAAATCCTATTCAAGGCAATTACATGTATCCATGTGTCTCAAAAGTTTACCCTGTACTGTAAAATGAAAACATTTTTGTTCTGATAGAATATATTTTTCACAAAGCAATGTTAACTTGAAATTTCTTCAATGTTTGCTTTCTAAGATTCTATTATATTTTTATGTAGGTAAATGAGGTTTATAGAAATTGAACATGCTTTTCCATTTTATAAAACATACTATAGGATGCTTCCAAATTTCTGATTAAGCATGTAAAGCACTTACTATCTCTCTTCCTCAAGTTAATAAAAAAAATTAGCAAACTGAAAATCAACCTGGTTTTTTATAGCCATCAGAAAATTGGGAAGACCACAGTCCACCAAACTGAAGAAAGAGGCAAACACAGAGCTTCACAGCTTACTGGGAGCAGAAGCCACCACTAGAGGCCAGTCAGAACAGTTACATGGTAATGGACTAATTGCTGGAAACTGAGCATGAACCAGCTTGGGAGATAAAAGCTAATGCATTATCTTATTTCATAAATTTTACTTCTGGGAGCCCTGACAAAGAGAAACAAAAAGTAACCATTTCAAATACATCAAGAGTCCTCCATTTTCCTTAGAAAAACTTGCCCTCAGTGAATATATCTTTAACAGAGTCTAACTAAATTGAGGGAACAGAAGTACCCAACTCCAGCCTCTACTTTCCTACCCCTTGGGTCTTACCTAAGTTGGAAGAAAAAGTTCAGTAGGTCATGAACAACAGAGCAGAGAGAGAGAACACAAGCTCATGACAGAGACCAAATTTTATGGGATTATATAATGCTTCCTCTCTCCTCAAAGCATGTCACTACACACCTCAATCCTTATCACCTTATCATCACAGTTCAACTCAGTTCAATCACTCAGTCATGTCCAACTCTTTGTGACCCCATGGACTGGAGCACCCAGGTCACCCTGTACATCATTAACTCCCTGAGTTTACTCAAACTCATGTCTATTGAGTTGGTGAAGCAATCTAACTATCTCATCCTAACTTATCCCCTTCTCCTCCAACCTTGAATCTTCGCCAGCATCAGGGTCTTTTCAATTGAGTCAGTTCTCATCAGGTGGCCAGAGTATTGGAGTTTCACCTTAAGCATCAGTCTTTCCAATGAATATTCAGGACTGATTTCCTTTAGGATGGACTGGATTGATCTCCTTGTTGTCCAAGGGACTCTCAAGAGTCTTCTCCAACACCACAGTTCAAAAGCATCAATTCTTCAGTGCTCAGCTTTTGTTATAGTCCAAGCCTCTCATCCATATATGACTACAGGAAAAATCATAGCCCTGACTAGATGGACCTTTGTTGGCAAAGTAATGGCTCTGCTATTTAATATGCTGTCTAGGTTGGTCATAACTTTTCTTCCAAGGAGCAAGGGTCTTTTAATTTCACGGCTGCATTCACCATCTGCAGTGATTTGGGAGTCCCCAAAAAAGTCTGTCACTGTTTTCACTGTTTCCCCATCTATTTCCCATGAAGTGATGGGACCAGATGTCATGATCTTGGTTTTCTGAATGTTGAGTTTTAAGCCAACTTTTTCACTCTCCTCTTTCACTTTCATCAAGAGGTTCTTTAGTTCTTCTTCACATTCTGCCATAAGAGTGGTATCATCTGCATATCTGAGGTTATTGATCTTTCTCCTGGCAAACTTGATTCCAGCTTGTGCTCCATCCAGCCCAGCGTTTCTCATGATGTACTTTGCATATAAGTTAAATAAGCATGGTAATAATATATAGCCTTGACATACTCCTTTTCTTATTTGGAACCAGGGTTTTGTTCCATGTCCAGTTCTAAATGTTGCTTCCTGATCTACATACAGATTTCTCAAGAGGCAGGTCAGATGTTCTGATATTCCCATCACTTTAAGAATTGTCCACAGTGTGTGGTGATCCACACAATGAAAGGCCTTGGCATAGTCAGTAAGCAGAAATACATGATTTCCTGGAACACTCTTGCTTTTTTGATCGTCCAACGGATGTTGGCAATTTGAACTCTGGTTCCTCTGCCTTTTCTAAAACCAGGTTTAATATCTGGAAGTTCACGGTTCACGTACTGCTGAAGCATGGCCTAGAGAATTTTGAGCATTTCTTTACTAGCATGTGAGATGAGAGCAATTGTGTGGTAGTTTGAGCATTCTTTGGCATTGCCTTTCTTTGGGATTGAAATGAAAACTGACCTTTACCAGTCCTGTGGCCACTCCTGAGTTTTCCAAATTTGCTGGCCTATTGAGTGTAACCCTTTCACAGCATCATCTTTTAGGATTTGAAATAGCTCAACTGAAATTTCATCACCTCCATTATCTTTGTTCCTAGTAATGCTTCCTAAGGTCCACTTGACTTCACATTCCAGGATGTCTGGTTCTAGGTGAGTGATCATACCATCATGTTTATCTGGGTCATGAAGGTCTTTTTTGTATAGTTCTCTGTGATTCTTGCCACCTCTTCTTAATGTCTTCTGCTTCGGTTAGGTCCATATCTTTTCTTTCCTTTATTGAGCCCATCTTGCATGAAATGTTCCCTTGGTATCTCTAATTTTTTTGAAGAGAGGTCTAGTATTTCCCATTCTATTGTATTCCTCTATTTCTTTACACTGATCACTGAGAAAGGCTTTCTTATCTCTCCTTGGTGTTCTTTGGAACTCTGCATTCAAATGGGTATATCTTTCCTTTTCTCCCTTTCCTTTTGCGTCTCTTCTTTTCTCAGCTATTTGTAAGGTCTTCTCAGACAGCCATTTTGCTTTTTTGCATTTCTTTTTCTTGGGGATGATCTTGGTCCCTGTCTCCTATACAGTGTCACGAACCTCCGTCCATAGTTCATCAGGCACTCTGTCTATCAGATCTAGTCCCTTAAATCTATTTCTCATTTCCACTGTATAATTGTAAGGGATTTGATATAGGTTATACCTGAACAGTCTAGTGGTTTTCCCTACTTTAGTCAATTTATGTCTGTATTTTGCAATAAGGAGTTTATGATCTGAGCCACAGTCAGCTCCTGGTCTTGTTTTTGCTAAGTATAGAGCTTCTTCATCTTTGCCTTCAAAGAATATAATCAGTCTGATTTTGGTATTGACCATCTGGTGATGTACATGTGTAGAGTCTTTTCTTGTTTTGTTGGAAGAGAGTATTTGCTACTATTAGTGGATTCTCTTGGCAAAACTTTATTAGACACTGCCCTGCTTCATTCTGTACTCCAGGATAAAATTTGCCTGTTACTCCAGGTGTTTCTTGACTTCCTACTTGTACATTCCAGTCCTCTATAATGAAAAGGACATCTTTTTTGGGTGTTCGTTCTAGAAGGTCTTCTAGGTCTTCACAGAACCATTCAACATCAGCTTCTTTAGCATTACTGCTCAGGGAATAGACTTGGATTACCCTGATATTGAATGGTTTGCCTTGGAAACAAACAGAGATCATTTGATCTTTTTGAGATTTCACCCAAGTACTGCATTTCGGACTCTTTTGTTAACTATAAAGGCTACTCCATTTCTTCTAAGGGATTCTTGCCCACAGTAGTAGATATCATGGTCATCTGAGTTAAATTCACCCATTACAGTCTATTTTAGTTCACTGATTCCTAAAATGTCAATGTTTACTCTTGCCATCTCTGTTTGACCACTTCCAATTTCCCTTGATTCATGGACCTGACATTCCAGGTTCCTATGCAGTATTTCTCTTACAGTATTGCTCTTTATCATCACAAGGCTTTTGCATAATAACAGAGGACCATAGATAAAACCAGGCTTCCCACGTGGCATAGAGGTAAAGAATTTGCCTGCCAATGCATGAGACACAAGAGATGTGTGTTAGATCTCTGAGTGGGAAGTTCCCCTAGAGTAGGAAATGGCAACCCACTCCAGTGATTTTGTCTGGGAAATCTCATGGACAGAAGAGCCTGGTGGGCTACTGTCCTTGGGGTCACAAAAAGTCAGACATGGCTGAGCACACACACACACACACATACAGATAAAAAACTACAAGCCTCAGTCCCTATTTAACAAGGCTTTCAATTCAGTTCAGTTGCTCAGTTGTGTCCGACTCTTTGTGACCCCATGAATTGCAGGACACCAGGCCTCCCTGTCCATCACCAACTCCCGGAGTTCACTCAAACTCATGTCCATTGAGTCAGTGATGCCATCCAGCCATCTCATCCTCTGTCGTCCCCTTCTCCTGCTTTAGGAAAACTCAAAGACAGTAGAGGAGACAAAAGGAAGGACAGTTTAGGAAATTTTGTTAACCAGTAAACAGAGCATAATGCCAACCACATAAACATAAAACCTCACACTAGAGTTCTATATCCGGAGAAGACAATGGCAACCCACCCCAGTACTCTTGCCTGGAAAATCCCATGGATAGAGGAGCCTGGTAGGCTGCAGTGCATGGGGTTGCTAAGGGTCGGACACGACTGAGTGACTTCACTTTCATTTTGACTTTCATCCATTGGAGAAGGAAATGGCAACCCACTCCAGTGTTCTTGCCTGGAGAATCCCAGGGAAGGGAGCCTGGTGGGCTGCCGTCTATGGGGTCGCACAGAGTCGGACACGACTGAAGCGACTTAGCAGCAGCAGCAGCAGCAGAGGCCTATTTCACCTCAGTTCCTTTTATCTAATACATCAGGTTTGTCTTTGAACAAAAAATTAAAAGGCAAAATCAATCTCAAGAGAGATAGTAATCATCATATCCAGAGAGACGATTTGGAATGTTCAGATCAGAAGTTTAAACAACTATGATTAATATGCTAAGGACTCTAATACAAAAAGTAGACAACATGCAAGAACAGATAAATAATGTTAATAGAGTGATTCAATCTCCAAGAAAGAATCAAAGAATCAAAAGGCAAAGCTAGAATTTAAAACACTATGATAGACATGAAGAATGATTTTGATGGGCTCAGTAGCAGACTGGGCATGATCAAGGACAAACTCAGTGAGCTTGAATATATGTCAATAGATACTTTACAATATGAAAAGCAAATTGAAAAATTAATGGAAAAAATCCATGGGTCGATTATGATAGAAAAACCCTATCATTAGTGTTACAGAAATACCTTAAGAAGAAGAAAAGTAAAGGGAAGATAAAATAATTGAAGTATACTAAGACTTTTAATGATAGATATTAATATTAAACCAAAGATCAAGAACCTCAGAGAGGAAGCTGGATAAATACTTACCCACTTAGATGCTGGTCTGGCCCTGAAAAGTTTCAAGACATGAAGAGTTTACTCTTCTGTCACTCAGTCTCCTGGCCTTCCATCCAGTTCATTTCTATGTCAGCCCCCATATTCAGGTCCATAACACTAAAACCTTAACAGAATAGTTTGCATCTTGATAGAAATTCTTGCATCTAGGAAACAAATATCTGGTACCCTTCTAGACATCATACAATCTGGCTACCACTGCTGGCTGATACTCCCTTGGGGTCACTCCCACATAACTATTGAGGAAATTGAGAGAGCCAAGGAAGGTAAGGAGAAGTAGTAGAAAGATAGTAACAAGAGTAACTCCAGGTTCTGGCCACTGAAGAAGTTTGCCAATGAGTGGCACCTCCATTGCAGAAGAGGGGACTCAGATTAAGGGACTGCTCCCAAGTAGGTGTCAGATTCTAGAGGATTCTTAGATCATGGTTTCTCTTTTTCATTATTCCTATTGAATTTTGATCCTATCTAATGTGTTTGGTAAAACCATCAAAAGCCTCATCCTTCATAGGAATTCAGTTCAGTTCAGTTGCTCAGTTGTGTCCAACTCTTTGCAACCCCATGGACTGCAGCACGCCAGGTTTCCCTGTCCATCACCAACTCCCAGAGTTTACTCAAACTCATGTCCATCACGTCGGTGAAGCCATCCAACCATCTCATCCTCTGTTGTCCCCTTCTCCTCCTGCCTTCAATCTTTCCCAGCACCAGGGTCTTTTCCAATGAGTCGGTTCTTCACATCAGGTGACCAAAGTATTGGAGTTTCAGCTTCAGCATCAGTCCTTCCAATGAATTTGTAGGAATTAACAGACTTTGGCTTTTTATCAATAAAAGGAATATCCAGTTGTTACAGAGGATTTGCTCTATGCAAGATACTGCAATAGATTTATATTAAATAATAAGAATACTGTGAAAGTGAAAGTTGCTCAGTCGTGTCCAACTCTCTCTGACTCCATGAACTATACAATCCATGGAATTCTCTAGGCCAGAATACTAGAGTGGGTAACCTTTCCCTTCTCCAGTGAATCTTCTCAACCCAGGGATCAAACCCAGGTCCTCCCACACTGCAAGTGGATTCTTTACCAGCTGAGCCACAAAAATACTATAGTTTTAGCTTATCCACATTTATAGGTGAGATAATTGAAGCATAAAGAAATGACTTAAAATATAAGTAGCAGAGCTGGAATTGAAATACATTCAGCCTAATAACAGAGTCCAGTCTCTTAAATGCCACACCACTGTAATTCTGCAGGTTTAGCTTTCAGCCAATTAAGTATGGCAGTGTAATAAAATACTCTCATGACTCTTTCAATAATAGAGATGTTGAACATTAAAATAATTACAGAACAGATCAGATCAGTCGCTCAGTCGTGTGTGACTCTTTGAGACCCCATGAATCACAGCACGCCAGGCCTCCCTGTCCATCACCAACTCCCGGAGTACACCCAGACTCACGTCCATTGAGTCAGTGATGCCATCCAGCCATCTCATCCTCTGTCGTCCCCTTTTCCTCCTGCCACCAGTCCCTCCCAGCATCAGAGTCTTTTCCAATGAGTCAATATTTCACATGAGGTGGCCAAAGTACTGGAGTTTCACCTTTAGCATCATTTCTTCCAAAGAAATCCCAGGGCTGATCTCCTTCAGAATGGACTGGCTGGGTCTCTCAAGAGTCTTCTCCAACACCACGTTCAAAAGCATCAATTCTTCGGCACTCAGTTTTCTTCACAGTCCAACACTCGCATCCATACATGACCACTAGAAAAACCATCGCCTTGACTAGACGGACCTTTGTTGGCAAAGTAATGTCTCTGGTTTTGAATATGCTATCTAGGTTGGTCATAACTTTCCTTCCAAGGAGTAAGCGTCTTTTAATTTCATGGCTGCAGTCACCATCTGTAGTGATTTTGGAGCCCCCCAAAATAAAGTCTGACACTGTTTCCACTGTTTCCCCATCTATTTCCCATGAAGTGATGGGACTGGATGCCATGATCTTCGTTTTCTAAATGTTGAGCTTAAGCCAACTTTTTCACTCTCCACTTTCACTTTCATCAAGAGGCTTTTTAGTTCCTCTTCACTTTCTGCCTTAAGGGTGGTGTCATCTGCATATCTGAGGTTATTGATATTTCTCCAGGCAATCTTGATTCCAGCTTGTGTTTCTTCCAGTCCAGCGTTTCTCATGATGTACTCTGCATATAAGTTAAATAAACTGGGTGACAATATACAGCCTTGACAAACTCCTTTTCCTATGTGGAACCAGTCTGTTGTTCCATGTCCAGTTCTAACTGTTGCTTCCTGACCTGCATACAAATTTCTCAAGAGGCAGATCAGGTGGTCTGGTATTCCCATCTCTTTCAGAATTTTCCACAGTTTATTGTGATCCATACAAAGGCTTTGGCATAGTCAATAAAGCAGAAATAGATGTTTTTCTGGAACTCTCTTGCTTTTTCCATGATCCGGTGGATGTTGGCTATTTGATCTCTGGTTCCTCTGCCTTTTCTAAAATCAGTGAACATCAGGAAGTTCACAGTTCACATATTGCTGAAGCCTGGCTTGGAGAATTTGAGCATTACTTTACTAGCGTGTGAGATGAGTGCAATTGTGCGGTACTTTGAGCATTCTTTGGCATTGCCTTTCTTTTGGATTGGAATGAAAACTGACCTTTACCAGTCCTGTGGCCACTGCTGAGTTTTCCAAATTTGCTGGCATATTGAGTGCAGCACTTTCACAGCATCATCTTTCAGGATTTGGAATAGCTCAACTGGAATTCCATCACCTCCAATAGCTTTGTTTGTAGTGATGCTTTCTAAGGCCAACTTGACTTCACATTCCAGGATGTCTGGCTCTAGGTCAGTGATCACACCATCGTGATTATCTGGGTCATGAAGATCATTTTTGTACAGTTCTTCTGTGTATTCTTGCCATCTCTTCTTAATATCTTCTGCTTCTGTTAGGTCCATACCATTTCTGTCCTTTATCGAGCCCATCTTTGCATGAAATGTTCCTTTGGTATCTCTGATTTTCTTGAAGAGATCCCTAGTCTTTCCCATTCTGTTGTTTTCCTCTATTTCTTTGCATTGATCGCTGAAGAAGGCTTTCTTATCTCTTCTTGCTATTCTTTGGAACTCTGCATTCAGATGTTTGTATCTTTCCTTTTCTCCTTTGCTTTTTGCTTCTCTTCTTTCCTCAGCTATTTGTAAGGCCTCCCCAGACAGCCATTTTGCTTTTTTGCATTTCTTTTCCATGGGGATGGTCTTGATCCCTGTCTCCTGTACAATGTCACAAACCTCATTCCATAGTTCATCAGTCACTCTATCTATCAGATTTAGGCCCTTAAATCTATTTCTCACTTCCACTGTATAATCATAAGGGATTTGATTTAGGTCATACCTGAATGGTCTAATGGTTTTCCCTACTTTCTTCAATTTAAGTCTGAACTTGGCAATAAGGAGTTCATGGTCTGAGCCACAGTCAGCTCCTGGTCTTGTTTTTGCTGACTCCCGTAGTTGCTGTTAAATTAAGTGGAAATGAAAGTTGATTTGGTACCTTAATGGTAAGAAAAATTCTTTAGCTTTTGATGATACAAATAACCTAATAATCTTCCATTTAATGGGGAAATTTTAGGAAGAACTTAATATACTCTGTTGTCAAATAATTGCATAAAAGCACTAGTTAGCTCTCTATTCACACAAACAAACACCCACACTATTCAAAGAAAATTGACTCTAACCTATAAAAATTGATTGATTTTACTTTTTTTAATTTGAAACATGTATTTAAATGTCCATAATAGATCATGATATAAACAAATTTATTAACTGTGACACATTTTGTCATATATAGATTATTTAGAAAATTAAATGCTTATTTATTAACTTTTATATATATTTATTTATAGACCTATTAATATTAATTTACTAACTGTTAAATATTTGAGTATTACTGTTTTCACCAAGAAAAATGATATTACCTTGTATATCGTTTTAAATCTTATCAGTCAGTTCAGTACAGTGGCTCAGTCATGTCCAACCCTTTGTGACCCCATGAACTGTAGTACAGTAGGCCTCCCTGTCCATCACCAACTCCCGGAGTTTACTCAAACTCACGTGCATTGAGTCGGTGATGCCATCTAACCATCTCATCCTCTGTAGTCCCCTTCTCCTCCTGCCTTCAATCTTTCCCAGCACCAGGGTCTTTTCCAATGAGTCTGTTCTTCACATCAGGTGACCGAAGTATTAGAGTTTCAGCTTCAACATCAGTCCTTCCAATGAACACTCAGGACTGATCTCCTTTAGGATAGACTGGTTGGATCTCCTTGCAGTCCAAGGGACTCTCAAGGGTCTTCTCCAACACCACAGTTCAAAAACATCAATTCTTTGGCACTCAGCTTTCTTTATAGTCCAACTCTCACATCCATACATGACTACTGGAAAAACCATAGCCTTGACTAGATGGACCTTTGTTGACAAAGTAATATCTCTGCTTTTTTAATATGCTATCTAGGTTGGTCATAACTTTCCTTCCAAGGAGTAAGCGTCTTTTAATTTCATGGCTGTAGTCACCATCTGCTGTGATTTTGGAGCCCCCCAAAATAAAGTCAGCTACTGTTTCTCCATCTATTTGCCATGAAGTGATGGGACCGAATGCCATGATTTTAGTTTTCTGAATGTTGATCTGTAAGCCAACTTTTTCACTCTCCTCTTTCACTTTCAATGAGAGGCTTTTTAGTTCCTCTTCACTTTCTGCCATAAGAGTGGTGTCATCTACATATCTGAGGCTATTGATGTTTCTCCCAGCAATCTTGATTCCAGCTTGTGTTTCCTCCAGCCCAGCGTTTCTCATGATATATTCTGCATGTAAGTTAAATAAGCAGGGAGACAATATACAGCCTGGATGTACTCCTTTTCCTATTTGGAACCAGTCTGTTGTTCCATGTCCAGTTCTAACTGTTGCTTTCTGAACTGCATACAGGTTTCTCAAGAGGCAGGTCAGGTGGTCTGGTATTCCCATCTCTTTCAGAATTCTCCACAGTTTATTGTGATTGCACAGTCAAAGGCTTTGGCATAGTCACTAAAGCAGAAATAGATGTTTTTCTGGAACTCTCTTGCTTTTTTGATCTGATACTGAACACCTTATTCCTTCATCTAAAAATATGGAGACAGAACCATGAATGATGAAAAATTTAACTATGACACACATAAAACAGAAAATATTAAATTGCAAGGAATTTGTGAACTGGAATGCAGTTATTACCAAAAAAAATCTTAAATATACTAGATTTATAAAGAAAAAACAGAGTGCAGTTTAGCTATCAAGAGATACAGTTCTCTGCCTCATTAGAAATGAGGCAACTACAGTAATAATGCAGTAGACAAAATTTTAGTGTTATTAAACATTAAATTGTGTTGGAATATCAAGGATCTTCTACACTGTATTGTGAAACAAACCAAAACAGGCTTAAAGACAGAGTAAAAAGTTATATGCATTGATGATAGACTGTGGTGTTATCATATTCCTGTTATAGAATCTCTACAAAGCAATAATACAAAAAAATTTCTATTCACATTTTAAATTGAAAGAATTGTCCATGAAGAATAAATGTATAAAAACTTTAACTTATATGCAGAGCACACCTTGTGAAATGCCGGGCAGGATATATCACAAGCTGGATTCAAGAGTGCTGAGAGAAATATCAACAACCTCTAGATATGCAGATGATATCTCACTGATGGCAGAAAAAGAAGAGGAACTAAAGAGCTTCTTGATGAGGGTGAAAGAGGAGAGTGAAAGAGCTGGCTTGAAACTCAACATTAAAAAAACTAAGATCATGGCATCTGGTTCCACCACTTCATGGCAAATAGATGCAGAAACAATGAAAAAGTGAGAGACTTTACTTCCTTGGGCTCCAAAATCACTGCAGATGGTGACTACAGCCATGAAATTAAAAGACGCTTTCTCCTTGGAAGAAAAGCTATGACAAACCTAGACAACGTTTTAAAAAGCAGAGATGTTACTTTGCTGACAAAGATCTGCCTAGTCAAAGCTATGGTTTTTCCAGTGGTCATATACAGATGTGAGAGATGGACTATAAAGAAGGCTGAATGCTGAAGAATTGATGCCTTCAAAATTTGGTGCTGTAGAAGACTCTTGACAGTGCCTTGGTCCGCAAGGAGATAAAACCAGTCAATCCTAAAGGAAATCAACCCTGAATATTCATTGGCAGGACTGTTGCTGAAGCTCCAATACTATGGCCACCTGATGTGATGAGCTGACTCATTGGAAAAGACCCTGATGCTGGGAAAGATTGAAGGCAAAAGGAGAAGTGGACAGCAGAGGATCAGATGGTTAGATAGCATGACCAACCCAATGGACAGGAATTTGAGCAAACTCTGGGAGATAGTGGAGAACAGAGGTACCTGGCACACTGCAGTCTACAGGGTCGCAAAGAGTCAGACATGATTTAGTGACTGAACAACAACTCATTCTTTTCCCACCATACCCTCCTCTCCCCACCCTTGATTGTGGAGTTGAGTTCCTGAAAATGAGCAGGTCTTTCTAAGTCTCTGAAATAAATGAGTAATCAGAGTGAATTAAAAAAAAAAAAAACTATACCTAGAAACATCTGATAAATTTTAGAAGGTCTGGGGCAAATGGGAAAAAAATCTCCAGGTGAAAACAGAAAGACTACCAGCAAAGAAAAAAGCATTAGATTCTCTTCAAATACTGGGTCAAGAATGACCTAAAATTTCTGAGAAAATATTCTTTTTGAACCTGGGATTCTGTGTCTAGCAAAATGATCATTTTAAGTGTGAAGTCAAAATAAAGACTGATTCATTCAAGGCCTCAGACTGTTTAGCATTCAAAGCTGTATTTACATGTTGTGAAAGAACAATTTAAAATATAGATATACATACACATGCTCACACAAAAAACCAACACAAGAAAAGATATCAGTAAGCATATAGTCCGTCCTGAATACTGAAGAGTATTTATGAAGCTTAATATAATTAAGGAATTATTCTTAGAAAGAAGGTAAAATAACAAAATTGGTGAAAACTGGGAATTAGAATTGAATTCTAGCTAATAGGAAACAAACATATTCTAACCTGGTATGAGTCCTGTCTGTATTCTGGGTGAAGGCACTGTAGACACTGCTTCTTATTGTGATATTAAAGAGAAGTTTAAATATAGGTATTCACATTTGGGCTTCCCTGGTGTCTCAGGTGGTAAAGACTCCACCTGCAATGCAGGAGACCCGAGTTCAATCCCTGGGTTAGGAAGATCACCTGGAGAAGGACATGGCAACCTACCCTAGTATTCTTGCCTGGAGAATCCCATGGACAGAGAAGCCTAGCGGGCTATAGCCCATGGAGTCACAGAGAGTTGAATGTGACTGAGTGACTAACATTTTCACTTTTCTGAACATTTAAGATTATCTACTAAGCCAATATACAAATAAACAAAGGTACAGCTTCGAAAACACTAGGGGGAGAAAATAACTCTGTAAACGAAAGGATAATAGATAACAAACAGAAAACAACATTATCAGTTCAGTTCAGTTCAGTCACTCTGTTGTGTCCGACTCTTTGTGACCCTATAAACTGCAGCATGCCAGGCCTCCCTGTCCATCATCAATTGCTGGAGTCCACCCAAACCCATGCCCATTGAGTTGGTGGTACCATCCAACCATCTCATCCTCTCTTGGTCCCTTCTCCTGCCTCCAATCCCTCCCAGCATCAGGGTCTTTTCCAGTGAGTCAACTCTTGGCAGTAGGTGGCCAAAGTACTGGAGTTTCAGCTTTAACATTAGTCCCTCCAATGAACACCCAGGACTGATCTCCTTTAGGATGAACTGGTTTGATCTCCTTGCAGTCCAAGGGACTCTCAAGAGTCTTCTCCAACACCACAGTTCAAAAGCATCAATTCTTTGGCACTCAGCTTTCTTTATAGTCCAACTCTTACATCCATACATGACCACTGGAAAAACCATAGCTTTGACTAGATGGACTTTTGTTGGCAAAGTAATGTCTCTGCTTTTTAATATGCTATCTAGGTTAGTCATAACTTTCCTTCCAAGGAGCAAACGTCTTTTAATTTCCTGGCTGCACTCTCCATCTGCAGTGATTTTGGAGCCCAGAAAAATAAAGTCACCCACTGTTTCTACTGTTTCCCCATCTATTTGCCATGAAGTGATGGGCCTGGATGCCATGATCTTCGTTTTCTGAATGTTGAGCTTTAAGCCAACTTTTTCACTATCCTCTTTCCCTTTCATCAAGAGGCTCTTTAGTTCTTCTTCACTCTCTGCCATAAGGGTGCTGTCATCTGCATATCTGAGATCATTGATAATTCTCCCAGCAATCTTGATTCCAGCTTCTGCTTCCTCCAGCCCAGCATTTCTAATGATGTATTCTGCATATAAGTTAAATAAGCAGGGTGAAAATATACAGCCTTGACATACTCCTTTTCCTATTTGGAACCAGTCTGTTGTCCCATGTCCAGTTCTAACTGTTGCTTCCTGACCTGCCTACACGTTTCTTAAGAGGCAGGTCAGGTGGGGTATTCCCATCTTTTCAGAATTTTCCACAGTTTATTGTGATCCACACAAAGGCTTTGGCATAGTCAATAAAGCAGATATAGATGTTTTTCTGGAATTCTCTTGTTTTTTTGATGATCCAGCAGATATTGGCAATTTGATCTCTTGTTCCTCTGCCTTTTCTAAATCCACCTTGAACATCTGGAAGTTCACGGTTCACATATTGCTGAAGCCTGGCTTGGAGAATTTTGAGCATTACTTTACTAGCATGTGAGATGAGTGCAATTGTGTGGTAGTTTGAGCATTCTTTGGCATTGCCTTTCTTTGGGATTGGAATGAAAACTGACCTTTTACAGTCCTGTGGCCACTGCTGAGTTTTCCAAATTTGCTGGCATATTGAGTGCAGCACTTTCACAGCATCATCTTCCAGGATTTAAAATAGCTCAACTGGAATTCCATCACCTCCACTAGCTCTGTTCGTAATGATGCTTTTAAGGCCCACTTGACTTCACATTCCAGGATCTCAGACTTTAGGTTTGTGTGAGTGTTCACACCATTGTGATTATCTGGGTCCCAAAGATCTTTTTTGTACAGTTCTGTGTATTCTTGCCACCTCTTCTTAATATCTTCTGCTTTTCTTAGGTCCATGATATTTCTGTCCTTTATTGAGCCCATTGTTGCATGCAGTGTTCCCTTGTATCTCTAATTTTCTTGAAGAGAGCTTTTCAGAAAGCCTCTTGAAGAGACTTCCCAGTCTATTGTTTCCCTCTATTTTTCTTTGTACTGATCACTGAGGAAGGCTTTCTTATCTCTCCTTGGAATTCTTTGGAACTCTACATTCAAATGGGTATATCTTTCCTTTTATCCTTTGCTTTTCTTTTCTCTTCTTTTCACAGCTATTTGTAAGGCCTGCTCAGACAGCCATTTTGCATTTTTGCATTGCTTTTTCTTGGGGATGGTCTTGATTCCTATCTCCTGTACAATGTCACAAACCTCCATTCATAGTTCATCAGGCACTCTATCAGATCTAGTCCCTTAAATCTATTCTCATTTCCACTGTATAGTCAACTCCTTATTGCCTTTATTCATTGTATCATGAATTCCTTATTGCCAAATTCAGACTTATGTGAAGAAAATGGGGAAAACCACTAGACCATTCAGGTATGACCTAAATCAAATCCCTTATGACTTAACAATATGATAGTGGTATTTAAAAAATATAGTGCAATGGCACCCCTCTCCAGTACTTTTGCCTGGAAACTCCCATGGATGGAGGAGCCTGGTGGGCTGCACTCCATGGGGTCTCTGAGGGTTGGACATGACTGAGCAACTTCACTTTCACTTTTTCACTTTCATGCATTGGAAAAGGAAATGGCAACCCACTCCAGTGTTCTTGCCTGGAGAATACCAGGGATGGGGGAGCCTGGTGGGCTGCCGTCTATGGGGTTGCACAGAGTCAGACACGACTGAAGTGATTTAGCAGCAGCAGCAGTGTTTATTAAATTGAAATGGATAAATTCCCCTTATAAGATGGTCAGCCCACTAAATTTGATCAGTGTAGATGTTGAAAAGCCCTGTAACTGGGCTCCAGGACATCCTAGCCATAGTCAGTGAAAAGCCTTGTCAGTAGTTCAGTTCAGGCACTCAGTCTGATTCTTTGCAACCCCACAGACTGCAGCACTCCAGGCTTCCCTGCCCATCACCAACTCCTGGAGTTTACTCAAACTCATGTCCATTGAGTCGGTGATGCCCTCCAACCATCTCATCCTCTGTCCCCCCTTCTCCTCCTCCTTTCAATCTTTCCCAGCATCAGGGATTTTCAGCAGGTGACCAGGCAAAAGACAATTTCCTCTGTGTCTCTGGAGGTCCTGAAAGGCTCTACATTTGGTTCTGTGCACCTTAGATTTTTATATTATTTAAGTCTCTCACAAACCAATGGAGAAAAAAAAGTCACTTTCATTTTCTAGATAAAGAAAATGAAACAAATAATTCCATAATTCCATCAATATCATACAGTGTACAAGTGGGAAAGATGGGTTTAAGAACCTAAGGAATTTTGGCCTGCACTCTTAAACCTGAAGTTACAATACAATTTTATTTGATTGTTTTTTCCCATATACTATCTTAAAAAAACAAAGATAAAAAAGTGATTTTGAAACTGAGTATCAATGCCTGCTGCTGCTGCTGCTGCTAAGTCGCTTCAGTCGTGTCCGACCCTATGTGACCTCATAGATGGCAGCCCACCAGGCTCCACCGTCCCTGGGATTCTCCAGGCAAGAACGATGGAGTGGGTTGCCATTTCCTTCTCCAATGCATGAAAGTGAAAAGTGAAAGTGAAGTTGCTCAGTTGTGTCTGACTCTTAGTGACCCCATGGACTGCAGCCCACCAGGCTCCTCCGTCCATGGGATTTTCCAGGAAAGAGTACTGGAGTGGGTTGCCATTGCCTTCTCCAATCAATGCCTAGATGGGATCTAATATCTACTCTGTGTTTAAAAAAAATGTAGTAATATGGCCTTAAAATTCAGGGACAACTATCTACCAATAAAAAAGACACACTTTATAGACACATCCAAATGCCTTGAGCAGCCATGCAATGAAGTCTAGGCCAATCGAACATGAGGTAAAATGCAGCTTTTAAATTATGCTCCTAAAGAACACATGGGTGCTCTTTTATTTTCCCAATTTTGACTGGTTGAAATATCTTGCTAAAGAATCTCCTTGGGCATGTGAGCAAAGGCAGCATCTTAAGGGATGACAGAACAATAAAATGGAAGACTAGTCCTCTATCTCTGGAGTATTTTCATTTGTTATTGTTCTAGAAATAAACATATAACTTTAAAATCTACTTTTAGTTTTATATTGTAGCATGATTTGTAATTATAAGAAAGTTTTACAGAATTTGATTCCAGATGTAGAGCTACAGTTACAAGTCTCAAACACCAATCATCAGCTTGTTTGTGTGGCAGTCCCAAGCACACAGATGTTGTAAGCAAGAACTTTAGTTACCTTTGTTGTGTAAAACAAAATATTTGTCACCAGCCTTATACAATAGAACTTCCTGTGATGTTAGAAATTTCGGAAGTCTAAATACCAGACAAAAGTGTCTATGGCTTAAGGGGGTGGGACAGGGAAAAAAAAATCCAAATATTGAAAAAGTGTTGCTTTCTTAGTAACATTTGTAGCAAGATCTTGTTATAGAGACAGCATCCTGAAATAGTTATGGAGATTTCAAAGAAGAAAATACTTGAGAACAACAGTTTTGATAAGGGGGATTGTTGTGGTTGTGGCCTTTTTTTTTTTCAACAATTCTGGGGTCCTTTCCAATGAGTCCGTTCTTCACATCAGGTGGCCAAAGTATTGGAGTTTCAGCTCAGCATCAGTCCTTCCAATAAATATTCAGGACTGGTTTCCTTTAGGATGGACTGGTTTGATCTCCTTGCAGTCCAAGGGACTCTCATGAGTCTTCTCCAACACCACAGTTCAAAAGCATCAATTATTTGGTGTTCAGCTTTCATTATAGTCCAACTCTCACATTCATACATGACTACTGGAAAAACCATAGCTTTGACTAGGCAGACCTTTTTGGCAAAGTAATGTCTCTGCTTTTTAATATGCTGTCTAGTTTGGTCATAGCTTTTCTTCCAAGGAGCAAGTGTCTTTTAAAATCATGGCTGCAATCACCATCTGCAGTGATTTTGAAGCCCCCAAAATAAATTCTCGCACTATTTTCATTTATTCCCCATCTATGTAATCAAACCCCATATCCTCCAAAGATGCTTGGAGAGCTCAAACAAAACCCTGGGTACACCAGGAAACCCCACAGAGACTGGGCCAGACCTGCCTTTGAGTGTTTAAGTGTCTCCTGCAGAGGCACAGGTCAGCAGTGGCCTGCCCCAGGGGTAGGGGCTCTGGGTACAGCAGACCTGGGTGTGACCTCCTTAACCCCACCATAGAGCTGCCAGAACTTATACAAGACTGGGAAAACAGACTCTTGGAGGGCACAATCAAAACCTTATACCCACCAGGACCCAGGAGAAAGGAGCAGTGACCCCACAAGAGATTGACTCAGACTTGCCTGTGAGAGTCCAGGAGTCTCTGCTGGAGTTGTGGGTTGGCAGTGGCCTGTTGCAGGGTCAGTGGCAATGAGTGTGGCAGTGTATCCATAGGACCTTTTGAAGGTGGTCACCATTTTCTTCATTACCTCCGCCATAGTTTGGTCTCAGGTCAAACAACAGGGAGGGGACACAGCCTCGCCCATCATAGAAAATTGGATTAAAGATTTACTGAACATGGTCATGCCAATCAGAATAACACCCAGTTTCCCAGCAGTCAGTCTCTCCAATCAGGAAGCTTCCATGAGCCTCTTATTCTTATCAGTCAGAGAAATGAAAAAATAAAAACCACAATCACAGAAAATTAATCAAACTGATCACATGGGCCACAGCCTTGTCTAACTCAGTGGAACTCTGAGCCATGCCCTGTAGGGCCACCCAAGACAGACAGGTCATGGTGAAGTGTTCTGACAAAATGTGGTCCACTGGAGAAGGGAATGACAAACCACTTCAGTATTCTTGCCTTGAGAACCCCATGAACAGTATGAAAAGGCAAAAAGATAGGACCCAGAAAGATCAACTCCCCAGATTGGTAGGTGCCCAATATGCTACTGGAGAAGAGTGGAGAAATAAGTCCACAATGAAGACACATCCAAAAGCAAAAACAGTGCCCAGCTGTTGATGTGACTGGTGATGGAAGTAAAAGTCCAATGTGGTAATGAACAATATTGCATAGGAACCTGGAATGTTAGGTCCATGAATCAAGGCAAATTGGAAGTGGTCAAATAGGAGATGGCAAGAGTGAACATTGACATTTTAGGAATTGGTGAACTAAAATGGACTGGAATGGGCAAATTTAACTCGGATGACCATTATATCTACTACTGTGGGCAAGGATCCCATAGAAGAAGTGGAATAGCCCTCATAGTCAATAAAATAGTCCAAAATGCAGTTCTTGCATGCAATCTCAAAAAACAACAGGATGATCTCTGCTCTTTTCCAAGGCAAACTGTTCAGTATCACAGTAATCCAAGTCTATGCCCCAACCAGTAATGCTGAAGAAGCTGAAGTTAAATGGTTCTATGAAGACCTGCAAGACCATCTAGAACTAACACCCTAAAGAGATGTCCATTTCATTATAGGGGAGTGAAATGCAAAAGCAGGAAGTCAAGAAATACCTGGAGTAACAGGCAAATTTGGCCTTGGAGAAGCTCTATACAGTCACTAAAAACAAGACTGGGAACTGACTGTGGCTCAGATCATGAACTCCTTATTGCCAAATTCAGACTTAAATTGAAATCCATCATCACCTGTGCCAAATTTATCTCTTGACTGGATCCTTTTTCTGTAACCTTATAATTTATCTCTTCTATATACTCTCTATAGTCTGTTTTTGGAGAATCTGCTGGAGAAATCATTTTAAGGAAAAGAATGATAAAATTATCACACTCTCTGCTCAGAGATCATCAGTTGAGTGCCTACACATTTGAATCACATAAAAAGCCCTTCTAAACATTGACAAAGCTCTACGTGGTCTCACCTCAGTTTCCTCTTTGACTTCATCTCCTATACCACTCTTTATTTACTTGGCCGCAGCCATGCTTGTCAGTTTACTGTTCTTCAGAGTACCAGATCCTTAATTTTTAGCAAAGGTTCTTTCCTTCCTTTGAAAGAACTTTTCTCCCATGTATCCAGTTAGCACAGATGTCATTGTGTTATATATCTGTTTCTAATCATGATATCAAAATCTAAAACCATACCTTTCTTGAAGTCCTGTGATATGCTGGAGTGAACTCGCACAGTTTCATGATAGTCAACTGTTAATATTTTAGAAATTTTGCAAAATGGTTGATATCACATTGGTAGCTAAAATTGTCTGTGGTGTGGGATTATTTACTACATGGAAATTGGAAAATGCTACAAATTAGAAATTATTTTCACATCTGGTTATTAAACATTGCCAGCACATTACTATCAATCTCTTTTAATTCCTCTATTTCTATAGTACTTATAATTTTCTAAAATGCATCTTAATATATTTAATTTTATGTTTATTATTGTCACTCTTCTCTATTAAATTATAAAAACAAGGATAGACATTTTTATTTTCACACATGTATATCTAATGTATCTGTACTTGGAAAAGTGTTGATACCTAGGATCTATTCAATAATACTTGTGGAATATATAAGCCATTAACAATATAAATTCTTTGATAGGAGACAGAAAGAAGTACATCCAAAAGAAAGGTTATATTTCTCAGATTCCTTTCAAGTTAACCATGGTTAGTAATCATCTTCTGGCCCATAGAATATAGCCAGAAGTGATGTGTTCAGATCTTGCACTAAGCTTTAATAGGGTAGGAATGAGCTTTCAAGCAATTTAGAGCACAGGGTAGGAACGAACCTTTTAGCAAGTTAGAGTACAGCTATAGTCATGTACCATCCTGGATAACTTGTATGAGTCAGTACTTTACAGATGTCAATATAAAGTGGTTCTAGATCCCTAAGGCAGAGGTGATGCAATTTTAGCCCTGGATTGATCATGCTTAGATTGTTATTAAAGAAGTAAATAAAATTCTGTGTTATTTAAGCCAGTGCTTGACACTATATTTAACCTTATTGCACACATGGAAAATGCTGTTTGTATAGCATGCTGGGCATACAGATGAGTTAAAAAGCTCATTGGTTTCTGCTACCAGTGGCATGGGCTTCCCTCATGGCTCAGCAAGTAAAGAATTTGTCTGCAATGCAGGAGATCCAGATTCAATCTCTGGGTGGGGAAGGGGAGGTAATGGCTTCACATACCAGTATTCTTGCCTGGAGAATCCCATGGACAGAGGAGCTTGGAGGGCTATAGTCCATAGGGTCACAAAGAGTCGAACACAACTTAACGACTACTCATGTATGCATCAGTGACATATTGTCCGTGACACAACTCTTGCAATGATCTGCTTTCTACCAATGTTATTTGGTTTCTGTTAGGGTAGCCAGACCTGTATTAATAAAGGAAATCATCCATGTTGTTGAATAATCTATTTGTCTAGAATAAATTAATTACAACTACTCCCTTTGTTATTTATAATAATATTGGATTATAAATAGAAAATTTAGGTACCAGGTTTCTTTCACGTTGGCTATTTTTACTTGCTGACTTCTTTACTTATAATATAGTGTAACTTCATTCTCTTTTTCCCAGTTAATTTCTACTCATTCTTTAGATATAAGTTCAAATTTCACTTCCTTAAGAAAGGTTTCTCTGATATTTCAGGAAAGATCAGTTTCCCCCAATTATATGTACTTTCATGCTTTTTTGGTTATATTGTTTAAAACAACTTTATTTGTGTCATTGATGAGTGTGTTTGTATCATAGAGGGTAAAAGGGAACATACATGTTTTGCTCATTTCCTGGCACCTTGCAAGTATCCAGTTAACATTTGCCAAAGAATGAATTAGCAAAGTAACTTAATATTCCTGAAATTGATGTTCTTCACTAAAAAATGACATAATAAATTAATATATGCCATGGTAAGCTTGAAGTGTTTATGTGAACATTAACTGAGTCAATAGTTGTTATGGCATTTTAATAATTGTATGCATGTATGCTAATTTGCTTCAGTCTTGTCCAACTCTTTGCAACCCTATGGACTCTAGCCCACCAGGCTCCTTTGTCCATTGGCTTCTCCAGGCAAGAATCTGGATATGACAAAACTGAATCTTGTTGCACATGATACATTATTAAGAAATAGGGTTTGCATGTTTTTTATTTCATTAAATGACTTAATTTTGCTTACTCATATACTCATTAGAAATAATAATAAAACTAGATAGATTTTTAAATTTCATTCCCATTTTTAAAAGTCGACATGGTTCTATTTTCATAAACACACGATTCTGTTATTTATAGTCAAAGCAAGATTTGGGGTTTGATAAAATCTCAAATTAAGATAAGATGGAGTTATTGACCTTTATAAGTCTCCAAAGAAAACATTTGATTTTTTATAAACAAGATAAACAATTTTGAGAATTAGTGAAAAGCTTTGGAATGTAATAATTCCCCTTAAACCAGTATTTTGGAACTAAGTATGTGTGGATCTCATTCCAGATGGTGACCTTTAATTTAAAACTTTCTGAGTTTATGCAATTTGAGCTCCTGAGAATTGCTGTCTACCAGCTGGTAGCAGGGCACCATTACAGAGTTAAAGACAATCTAACTTCATTTATCACAGTTCCTAGGACTCATTTCTACATGGTTCTATCCATCCTGTCAGGCGCCAAGTATTTCATTAATACCTACTTTTTTTCCAAGCATTGTACACACACCAGTGAATGTCCCTGTGTTCTCAGGTGACCTAAAATCTATTGTAGAGTACATGCAATGAATGAATAAAATGAAACAAATGCAAAACATAAATATGATAGTTCCACAGTTAGCAGTTAATTCAATGAAAAAAATTAAATGGGACAGAGATTGGAGTAATATTTCTGCAAAGACAATGCAAAAGAGACGGCTGCATGAAAATCTGAGTAAAGTGCATTTTAACGTTTATTAAGCGGTCATTAAATATTTGTTAAGTATGAAAGGAGTGTACAGATACAAATTACATAAGGCAATAGTTGTGCAACATATGGATAGGCAGGAATGAGCAAGTTAAGTTCATTAGAATTTTGTAATTTCAGGAGTCAGATAGAAAGAGGTTCCAATAGCATTGGAATCTCAGCTTCTTCCATCAAATAGGAATAATATCTAAATTCGTAGTATTGTTGTGAGCCTATACTATCTTATGTATATAAAGCAGCTAACAATAACTAGCATATACTAGCACCTGCTTTTGAATATATCATAATCTCTCTTTCCTTTTCTTTGGATTTGCTGTAGTATAGTATCTCTGCTGGTACATATAGTGAGTATTTTCCCAAAGGAAGAAAATGTAAAGCATATAAACGAAATTCCTGGCTCCCTGTTTTTTTTTTTTTTTTTTTTTTTAATACCTTAAGCACTATACATAAAGTAGATGTAAGAAATTGTTTCTAAAACTTTTTAAAAAGAGGACTTGTTGGGTAGGTAAAGTTTTTTGTTTACTCAATTTCCCTGTGTTTTCCCTCTGAGTTCCAAATTTTTGAGTAGCACACTTAAACAATGATACATTGCTGTATTCAATCCATGAGGACAGGCCTGCATAGTTTTAAATTGGTCCCAGTGGAACTAATAGTAGAGTCATTGGAGACTATGTCACAAAAAAAACAGAAAAACAATTCTTTGGCCAAAGGTGTGATGCTAAGCAACTTGCTTATGTCTAGCATGTTTAGTAAGAATATTAAAAATGTAAAGTAATATACATATTACATATATATTACATATTTTATTGCATATGTTTAAAGAAATTATTTAACTTAAATTGTTAAGTAACAATAATGGTGCCTAGAGGTAGTTTTACAGTATCATTGAATGTCTTCTATTTTGTAATTTCATTATATACACAAAGGAATATTGGAAGTGTTGGTGTCTGTGTATTGGTCTATACATAAAATATGGATATAGATAAATAATAGATATATAAAATATACAGCAAAAATAAATATGTTAAAGTATGTATTTGCACACAAATGTAACATAAACACATCAAATACTCCTAATTTGGACTTATGAATACACAGGTTTTACTTTAACCTAATGTTAATTAGTATTTTGTTAGTTTTCAGTGTAGGTAAAATATAGCCAAGTGAGAAAGTCAGCCTTTGAGAAAGAATATCTGGTTTGTAGAACCAAAAATTTAAGTGGTGAGTATGAAGATATTTTAGCTAAAACTGGAAAGGCAAAACATACTATAATTGCTCTAATAGTGCAGGCATTGACATTCGTGTTGAGTTTTATGATCAATATTTTAAAAATTCACAATGTGTAATCGTGCTTTGGTAATAGTAATAGCTTTTCCATTCCTTTTCAGAGAAAGTAATGATCTTTCAAAATCAGAATGAAAAGAAACTTTAAAACAATAACTTTCAAATTTCCTATTTTAACAAAGGCTTACTTGCCAGATGTTTTTTCTGGTTAAGGAATGAAACAATCAAATAGGCAGTTCAGAAAACTGATGCTGCCTGTAGAAATGCCATTGTCTTCCACACAGAGAATTGTCTAATCTATTTCTGGGATCAAAGCTAGTGTTCATGATTGATATCTGATTAAAGACAGCAATATATACATATATCACATGAACCATAAAGAGAATTAATAATTATAAAGAAACTGATATATTATTTATAAAGGAAAGTAATCTACAATGAATGTGAAATAGGTTGCTTTTTCAGTTGTAATATTATATACACTTATTTTAGCTCAGGAGAAAATGAAAGTTTTAACTAAAAACTGACAGGTACATCAGAATCATGCAACGTTGATAACCTTGTTATACAGAAATTGTATTTCTCAAATATTTGATATTTCTAATCTCTACAGTGAATTAATGATAAATTTAATTTTAAAAAAATAGTATAATAAAGATTTCAAATGAAAAATTTATAAATTGACAGTTTTTTGGGCCTAATTTTTTCTTCTGTGAATTCATGAAAAGATACCAGTATTAAAGCTAGAAGAACAGAGTTATAGAAACATAAATGTTTTAAAAGATCAGAAATCAAGTTCTAATTATAAATGAAAAAAATTTTTTATAAAATCTAAGGTAGACATTGTACCTACTTTTATGTTGTATAGTTCTGAATGTAATTCATTGGTTCAAACATAAATGGAAAAGATTTAATAACTATGAAATAAAAATAGATTATAAGAAAAAAGGAAATAATGTGTTAATAAAAACAAAATTTCTATATTCCCATTTTGGTTTTAATGTCAGTAGTGATTAACTTCATTGTACTTTTTATATTCATTCCTTACTCTTCTCCTTTTCTCAAACCCTTTTATTATGTCTTTTGATCAAAATAACTAACTTGTTTTTCCAAAAAAAAAACACCTTTTATAGCTGTATACTTCCTTTCATTTTTTCTGAAATAGACAAAGTGCATAATTACAATATTATTATTTCAACATAATCCAACTGTATGAAATTAAATAGAAGGAAATATATGTATATATATGTGTGTGTGTATACATATATATATATGTATATGGAACAATTCCAGTATAATTCACAGAGATCTTTTCTGTAGCTGAGAATGTCTAGATTGAGAGTGTCTTTACTTTTTTAGATATCTTAATAAGAATTTAGTGCGTAAACATCTTTCTTAGTTATCTGTTCCTGTATTACAACTCATTCAAAACTTAATGACTTAATCTAGCAGTGGCTTATCATTGCTCACAATTCTGTGCCTTGGTTGGACATAGCGGGTTTGTTGTGCTGCTGCACTAGGGTTGTCTGTAATCAATCTTTGGGCCCTATACAATGGGAAATTTTGGTTCTGCTTGAATATACAAGATGGCTTCATTCAGATGTCTGATGTCTGAGTTGGAATAACTGGAATAAATGTGGTTTGCTGTCTTTTCTCTAGCAGGATAATTGACTCCTTAAATGTTCCACCTGTAGCTCCAAGATAGCAGAAGTGGAAGTTGTCAAGCATTATATGCGCTTTGTCTGGAATTGGTGCATTATCACTATTCTACATAGTATTGGTTAAAGCAAGTCACAAGGCCAGACTAGATTCCAAAGGTAGTAAAAGAATTCTACCTATTGAAGAAAGAACTAGAATGACAATATAGGGATGGAAAAATTCTTGTTGACCATCTTTGGAGGTGATCTTTGCACATATGATAAGTTGACCATAAAAAGATTAACAAAACAAATCATCAGTATCCCTCACCAGACAAAGGATAAGTAAGTAAGTAGGTGTTAGTCACTCAGTTTTGCCCAACTCTTTGCTACACCAGGGACTGCAGCCCACCAGGCTCCTCTGTCCGTGAGATTTTCCAGGCAAGGATACTGGAGTGGGTTGCCATTTCCTTCTCCAGGGGACCTTCCCAACCCAGGGATCGAATTCGGTTCTCCCGCACTGCAGGCAGATTCTTTACTGACTGACCTACAAGAGAAGCCCAAGAATAGGTCCCTTCTTTTACTCAACAGAAATCATCAAATGATCAGAAAATTAAATCTTAGTTCCCAAACACTACTGCCACCAATGTGAAAGTCATGTTTAAACTAGAATCAAAACTACACTTGGCCAAAAACAATGAACAAATGAAAACAGTCAGAAGTGAAAACAGAGAATCAGAGAAGGCAGCAGAAGTAAAATTCTTTTGCTGCTCTGGTTTCCTTGAAGAAGAAAAAATATATATACACGCCTGGATTTAAACAGCATGTAAAGTACACTTTTTTGGGCTACATGGTTTAATTGTCTTCAGCAGGTGATCCTACTTGGATGTCTTATGTTAAAGGATAATTTTTTTTTTAAGTTAAAAACCATTACACAAAGAGTCAGTATGTTTTAAAGATTTATTTAATTCATAAATGGGGAAAACAATAAAATGGTAAGACTGATTTTGGCCATATAGGCTTTAATTATATAAATGAAGCTACTGCATCTTAGCAAAGTTATTTGCTGAAAATCACGTGGACAGTAAGTGTTAGATATGAGAATAAGGTACTCTTAACCAGTTAGTTCTGTGCTGTTTAGGGTTCTAGTCCAGGTAAGATAAGCCAAATTTAATTTGGAGGAAAGAGAGCCATAATTTAGGCTCAGTTCAGTTCAATCACTCAGTTGTGTCTGACTCCTTGCAAGCCCATGAATCACAGCACACCAAGTATCCCTGTCCATCACCAACTCCCAGAGTTCACTCAAACTCATGTCCATTGAGTTGGTGATGCCATCCAGCCATCTCATCCTCTGTCGTCCCCTTCTCCTCCTGCCCCCAATCCCTCTCAGCATCAGAGTCTTTTCCAATGAGTCAACTCTTCGCATGAGGTGGCCAAAGTATTGGAGTTTCAGCTTTAGCATCAGTCCTTCTAATGAACACCCAGGACTGATCTCCTTTAGGATGGACTGGGTGGATTTCCTTGCAGTCCAAGGGACTCTCAGGAGTCTTCTCCAACACCACAGTTTAAAAGCATCAATTCTTCGGCACTCAGCTTTCTTCACAGTCCAACTCTCATATCCATACACGACCACTTGAAAAACCATGGCATTGACTAGATGGACCTTTGTTGGCAAAGTAATATCTCTGCTTTTCAATATACTATCTAAGTTGGTCATAACTTTCCTTCCAGGGAGTAAGTGTCTTTTAATTTTCTGGCTGCAGTCACCATCTGCAGTGATTTTGGAGCCCCCCAAAATAAAGTCTGACACTGTTTCCACTGTTTCCCCATCTATTTCCCATGAAGTGATGGGACCAGATGCCATGATCTTCGCTTTCTGAATGTTGAGCTTCAAGCCAACTTTTTCACTCTCCACTTTCACTTTCACCAAGAGGCTTTTTAGTTCCTCTTCACTTTCTGCCATAAGGGTGGTGTCATCTGCATATCTGAGGTTATTGATATTTCTCCCAGCAATCTTGATTCCAACCTGTGCTTCTTCCAGCCCAGTGTTTCTCATGATGTACTCTGCATAGAAGTTAAATAAGCAGGGTGACAATATACAGCCTTGATGTACTCCTTTTCATATTTGGAACCAGTCTGTTGTTCCATGTCCAGTTCTAACTGTTGCTTCCTGACCTGCATATAGGTTTCTCAAGAGGCAGGTCAGGTGGTCTGGTGTTCCCATCTCTTGAAGCATTGTCCATAGTTTATTGTGATTCACACAGTCAAAGGCTTTGGCATAGTCAATAAAGCAGAAATAGGTATTTTTCTGGAACTCTCTTGCTTTTTCCATGAGCCAGCGGATGTTGGCAATTTGATCTCTGGTCCCTCTGCCTTTTCTAAAACCAGCTTGAACATCTGGTAGTTCACGGTTCACATATTGCTGAAGCCTGGCTTGGAGAATTTTGAGCATTACTTTACTAGCATGTGAGATGAGTGCAATTGTGCGGTAGTTTAAGCATTCTTTGGCATTGCCTTTCTTTGGGGTTGGAATGAAAACTGACCTTTTCCAGTCCTGTGGCCACTGCTGAGTTTTCCAAATTTGCTGGCCTATTGAGTGCAGCACTTTCACAGCATCATCTTTCAGGATTTGGAATAGCTCAACTGGAATTCCATCACCTCCACTAGCTTTGTTCATAGTGATGCTTTCTAAGGCCCACTTGACTTCACATTCCAGAATGTCTGTTTCTAGGTGAGTGATCACACCATCATGATTATTTTGGTCGTGAAGATCTTTTTTGTATAGTTCTTCTGTGTATTCTTGCCACCTCTTCTTAATATCTTCTGCTTCTGTTAGGTCCATACCATTTCTGTCCTTTATTGAGTCCATCTTTGCATGAAATATTCCCTTGGTATCTCTAATTTTCTTGAAGAGATCTCTAGTCTTTCCCATTTTGTTGTTTTCCTCTATTTCTTTCCACTGATCACCGAGGATGGCTTTCTTATCTCTCCTTGCTATTCTTTGGAACTCTGCATTCAGGTGCTTATATCTTTCCTTTTCTCCTTTGCTTTTTGCTTCTCTTCTTTTCACAGCTATTTGTAAGGCCTCCCCAGACAGCCATTTTGCTTTTTTGCATTTCTTTTCCATAGGGATATTCTTAATCCCTGTCTCCTGTACAGTGTCATGAACCTCCATCCATAGTTCATCAGACACTCTATCAAATCTAGTCCCTTAAATCTATTTCTCACTTCCGTAATTTAGGCTACTGTTGCCTATATAAGTTTACATCATACTTCTGGTAATCTTAACCCCTCTGTATAGTAATACAAAATGTTGTTTCCTAGGTATATCTAAAAATGTGTTTACTAAATAGAGTATCATATAATATGCCATTCCAATCACTATTTGTATGAGTGAGAAGACACTACTGAAAATTATACTCAGAAAACAATTGCTTATAGATCAAGAAGGTATTTTTATCCAATTAATAAGTTGTTTCCACTGTAAGAAACACAAGCTGGAATCAAGATTGCCGGGAGAAATATCAATAACCTCAGATATGCAGATGACACCACCCTTATGGCAGAAAGTGAAGAGGAACTAAAAAGCCTCTTGGTGAAAGTGAAAGTGGAGAGTGAAAAAGTTGGCTTGAAGCTCAACGTTCAGAAAGCGAAGATCATGGCATCTGGTCCCATCACTTCATGGGAAATAGATGGGGAAACAGTGGAAACAGTGTCAGACTTTATTTTGGGGGGCTCCAAAATCACTGCATATGGTGACTGCAGCCATGAAATTAAAAGACGCTTACTCCTTGGGAGGAAAGTTATGACCATCCTAGATAGCATATTAAAAAGCAGAGACATTACTTTGCCAACAAAGGTCTGCCTAGCCAAGGCTATGGTTTTTCCTGTGATCATGTATGGATGTGAGAGTTGGACTGTGAAGAAGGCTGAGCGCTGCAGAATTGATGCTTTTGAACTGTGGTGTTGGAGAAGACTCTTGAGAGTCCCTTGGACTGTGAGGAGATCCAACCAGTCCTTCTGAAGGAGATTAGCCCTGGGATTTCTTTGGAAGGAATGATGCTAAAGCTGAAACTCCAGTACTTTGGCCACCTCATGCGAAGAGTGGACTCATTGGAAAAGATTCTGATGTTGGGAGGGATTGGGGGCAGGAGGAGAAGGGGATGACAGAGGATGAGATGGCTGGATGGCATCACTGACTCAATGGACGTGAGTCTGAATGAACTCCAGCAGTTGGTGATGGACAGGGAGGCCTGGCGTGCTGCAATTCATGGGTTCGCAAAGAGTCGGACACGACTGAGCGACTGAACTGAACTGAACTTCCACTATTCTATGTTAGTAATCTGTATGATACACAGTATATAAGAAGACCTCAAATTCTTAAGTCATCAGGACACTGATATACTTTTTCTAGAAACAAAAACTATTTTACTAGAGAATATGTGTTATAAGGCATTCAATGTGTTCAAGGATAGTGGTACTCACATAAGCATGAAAACCAGAGGCAAAACTCATTCAGAAAATACAGTGCCATTGCTTCTTTCTAAAACCTCCTTGTAATCAAATGTCCAGTCTTTTTCTTTCCAAGTTCCTCATTATTCAGTACATTTTGTCTTACCCTTCGAGGCCAGGCAGAACCAGGCACAAACCATAATATATACTCACTATAAGTCATTCATTCTTCTAGGATAAGCAGGCAAAATGGCCATGTGAAAGATTGACTGTCTCCATTGTCTTCAAGAAACATACCTAGATGGGAAAGACATGCTACAGCAGTCTATTTACGAAAGTGAAAATGAAAGTTGCTCAGTCATGTCCTGCTCGTTGCTGCTCCCCACGCCATGGTCTATATTTGTGCCCTTAGAAGCAACCATAGTAAGCAGAATACTTAAGGCATCTGTATGAAAGTGAAAGTTGCTCAGTTGTGTCCTTCTCTTTGTGACCCCATGGACTATACAGTCCATGGAATTCTCCAGGCCTGAATACTGGAGTGGACAGCCTTTCCATTCCCCAGGGGATCTTCCCAACCCTGGGATCGAACTCAGGTTTCCCACATTGCAGGTGAATTCTTTACCAGCTGAGCCACAAGGGAAGCCCAAGAATACTGGAGTGGGTAGCCTGTCCTTTCTCCAGTGGATCTTCCTGACTCAGGAATTGAACTGGGGTCTCTTGCATTGCAGGCAGATTCTTTACCAACTGAGCTATCATTTATAGCTGGTGACAGATATTATGCAAAGTCATTGGTAAGCCAGGCTCAAGCTGTTTCCTCCTCTTTGAGCTGGTTATAGAAATCTCTCTATGAGGTCATATTTATGGCTTGAGGTAGGGGCTGCAATGTGGTGAGACATAGATATATATGGAATATGAGAGAAGTTGAATTTTACTTTATTTGTTCCTTTAGTATATGCCTAGACTCATCCTTATCCTTGCCTGATTACTGAGGCCTGATGGGCAGGCCTAACCTTGGTGGTTGTGGTGATTTAGTCACTAAGTCATGTCTGATTCTTGTGACCCCATGAACTGTAGCCTGCCAGGCTCCTCTGTCCATGGGATTCTCCAGGCAAGACTACTGGAATGGGTTGCAACTTCCTTCTCCAGAGGATCTTTCTGACTCAGGGATTGAACCCAGATTTCCTGTATTGCAGGTGGAATCACACCAACTGAGCTATGAGGAAAGCCCTACTGGGTAAGTCTAATTCAAGTGAGGCAGTATAGGTCCCCTTGGTCATCTGGTATCCTGGGGCCCTGTAGCAAGCCAAAAATTATTTCTTAAATAGCAAGCTCCTGGAAATATTTTTAAATTTCTTACATTGAACTCCAAATTCACTATTCCATTCCAGGGTCTTTCTGGAAGAGTTGGAAAGTACATTATTGTCAGTCAATAAAATTTGCATAAAAAGGATTTTGGATCTTTACATGACTATAGCAATACTTATGGAAACACCTTGAGTGAAACCACAGAGTTGAACATTTATGCTTTCTGCTTGAGACCACAGGAGGATTAATGACATAAAATAATAAAGAAGCAGAAATATTCAAAGGATATACAGGTCAATATTGCCCATTTTAATGCACAGTTATCATTTTATGCAACAGGGAAACCAGCCCTGTTGCATAAAATGACAAGTTTTCCCTGTTGCATAAAATGATAAACAAAATTTGTTTACAATGTGCTTGGCTTGGCCTTTGCTGTACAGTGTAACAATGTATTTATTATTGAAATGAGAAATTTGGAAATTTGGTAAGGTTTATAGCATATGTTCTGCTAGAGAAAAACTCCCCATTGATGTTCAGTGTGGTGAAATATTTTGAACCCCTTGGAGACTCATTGATGTTCCTGGAGTCTGAGGCATCAGCAATAACCACGAATGTCTCCGTTCATTTGTAAAGTGCTCCAGCCAGAAAATTAAGCTGCAAGATGAAGATCTTGCTTCAGTGATCCATACTTTTGACATATTCAGCCTTTCAACCTAGTATATTTCAAACCTCTTTATTTGAATCTCTCCAGGGAAGCTAGTCAAAGAATAAAAATGGCCCGTAAAATAGCAGACTTCTTTTTGAATTGAACAAACAGCATTCTGCAGTGATTTTCTTTACCCTTTTCTCATTGCCAGGATACTTCCAAATATAGGAAAGCCCTTTCTTCTCATTTTCAAAGCATAACACAAGATAAACCCTAGCTTCTTCAAACAGCATCAAACTCCACACTGTTATATCTGAATCCAGAATAGCATTGAACCAAAATGGCACAAAATTCCTAGAATCCCAGATGTTGGAACTTTCTATTAAAAGGTCATGGGGGAGAAAAAGAGAGCAAAGAATTCCTCGTACACTAAGACAAGTACCACAGAATAATAATTTAGACAACTAGTGTGATAAATATAAATTACTTACTGTAGTAATAACTATAAGTTTATACATTTTTATATATATGTATATATAATTTTAACTGTAGTAAATATGTTAGTGTTATGTACATATCAGGGTATGAAACATCACTCTGTGTAAAGACATTGTTATAAATTATATGCAAAATATTATAAAATGTTTATATTGTAGGTTAAATTGTGTCACATCTGTATATATTGGATGTCTAGTATGTATCACATTGAGCAAAAAAAGTAGATGTCTTTTATCTCAGGTTTTAAACAATCAATATTGAATCATTTCTCAATATATTCTATATATTAAGACTATAGTAGGCAAAGTGAGGTCATGTTAATACAAAGGACTGAGTTGTCAAGCTGATTTATGCAAGTTATACTTCTTACCCAATACCAAACTTTACTAATGATTTCAAGGACATAAGATAGAAATAAGTACATTAATAGACATTTTCTGGAGAAAGCCCCATCCATCAAATACAGCTTCCCCCAAATGTCCCCTTTTCCTATATTACAGGTGGTTTTTGGATTCAGATAAACAAAAATTCTGAACACTATATACAAGACCATTGCTACAAAGGAAGCAATTTTGTATTGGGAATCCTGTGTGTCTAATTCATTTGCTACATATACAGAACAATATATTCTCCTTTTTTCCCCAGCTAACCATGAAGAATCCATAAATATAGGTTTGCTTATAATAAGTGATCCAGACAGACCAGATATATCTTGCTAGAAAGCATTTTTAGATAGGGGCATCCCTATCCTTCTTGCAAATGATATTAACATGTTTACAAGGAGGTCTGGTCAAGATCATTAGATGTCTCATATAGAAAAGAAACAGAGAGTGAGTTATAAGCTGAAGTTAACCCTTTTCCTTTCAGAAGTAAGAGCATAAATGAGGTAATATAAAGTCCTTGAAACCTAAAGAACTCATTTATCCTTTTCTTCTTTTCTGATCTGTAGTTGCTTATCTTTTAAAGAATTTGTCCTTTTCATATGGACTATCAAATATACTGACCTAAAATTGTTCATATTTCCTTATTATCTTTTGCATATCTATAGAATCAGTAGTTATATTACCTCTCTTATTGCTGATATTATTAAATATTGTTCTTTATTTTTTTTCCTCCCTAATCAGTCTGGCTTGAGAGTTACCAATTTTGTTAATATTCTTAAGAACTATCTTATGCTTTTATTGATTTTCTCTAATATTACTTTTTCTATTTCATTTATATTTGCTCTGTTCTTTATTATGTTCTTCTGCTTACTTTGGCTTTAATTTGTTCATCTTTATCAGTTTCTGGTTGAATTGATTTGAGACATTTCTTCCTTTCTAAAATAGTCATTTAGTTGTGTATGAAGGGAGATAGACCAAAATGGTATAGTAAGAGGGTGTGGAGTTCAGCTAAACCAAGGAACATATCAAAAATATATCTACATATGAGATAATTCTCATTAAAAACTAAAAAAAATGGCAGAAGGACTCTTGTACAAGCCAGGGTGTAAGAAAGTTGTACATATAATATGGTAGGAAGGGAAGACAAGCAATAAGGTTGGGCTCAGGGCTCCTGCAGTGAAAAAGGAAAAAATACACAGACAGAAACCTACCCTGGGGACTGAGCAGTGAGAGCTGCAGACTGGGTACTCTAGTCCTGGGATCTGATGTGGGTGTTGTGTCCATTTGGCTGGTTGAAAGATGGACAGGACTAACAGGAGGGCTGTGGGAAGCCTGGACTCTGCTCCTGAGGAGCACACATGTGCTGGTTTTCTCCCAAGACAGGGCAGAGAGAGGTCTGCTTTAATGACTTCCATTTCCCATAAACACCTTAGTTCCCACCTCAGCTCCCGTGGTCTTAAATGATGTAATAGATTAATAGCTGGAATTAATAGATATTCACATAATATTAGGCTTTCCTGCTGTCTCAGATGGTAAAGCGTCTGCCTACAATGCAGGAGACCCAGGTTCGATCCCTGGGTCGGGAAGATCCTCTGGAGAAGGAAATGGCAACCCACTCCAGTACTCTTGCCTGGAAAATCCCATGGACAGAGGAGCCTGGTAGGCTATAGTCTATGGGGTCGCAAAGAGTCGGACACGACTGAGCAACTTCACTTTCTTTCACTTTCACATAATATTACATACCCAAATAGTAGAATACACATTCTATTTAAAGGACATAAAAACTTTGGGTGGATCACATGCTAGGCTATAAAATAATTATCAACAGAGACTGAGACAGAACTCTGTTTGAGTGTCTGCTATGAAGGTATGGGTCAGCAGTGGACTGCCGCAGGGGGAGGGGCTCTGGGGGCAGCAGATATGGGTATGGGATAAGCCCTCTTGTAGGAGGTAGCCAATAACCCACCATAGAGCCTCCAGAACTTACACAAATAGGGAAACTGATTCTTGGAGGGAAAGGACAGAACCTTGTGTGCAGAATCCAGGAAGAAGGAGGAGTGACCCCACAAGAGACTGACCAAGACTTGCCTGTGAGTGTCCAGGAGTTTTTGGTGGAGGCGTGGGTTGCCGGTGGCCAGCTGCAGGGTTGGGGGCACTAAGTGTAGCGGTGCATGCATGGGACCTATGAAGGAGATCACCATTATCTTCATTACCTCCTCCATAGTTTGGCTCCAGGTAAATAACAGGGAGGGAACACAGCCCCAGCCATCAACAGAAAATTGGATTAAAGATTTACTGAGCATGGCCCCACCCATCAGAACAAGACCCAGTTTCCCCAGCAGCCAGTCTCTCCCATCAGGAAGCTTCCATAAGCCTCTTATTCTTATCAGTCAGAGGACTGACAGAATAAAAACCACAATCACAGAAACCTAACCAATAACATCACATGGACTACAGCCTTGTCTAACTCAATGAAACTATGAGCCATGCCCTGTAGGGCCACCCAAGACAGACAGGTCATGGTGGAGAGGTCTGACAGAACGTGGTCCACTGGAGAAGGGAATGGCAAATCACTTCAGTATTCTTGCTTTGAGAACCTCATGAACAGTATGAAAAGGCAAAAAGATAGGACACTGAAAGATCAACTCCCCAGATTGGTAGGTGCCCAATATGCTACTGGAGAAGAGTGGAGAAATAAGTCCACAATGAAGAGACATCCAAAAGCAAAAACAATGCCCAGTTGTTGATGTGACTGGTGATGGAAGTAAAGTCCAATGCAGTAATGAACAATATTGGAGAGGAAAATGTAAAGTCCATGAATAAGGGCAAATTGGAAGTGATCAAACAGGAGATGACAAGAATGAATGCTGACATTTTAGGAATCAGTGAACTAAAATAACTGGAATGGGCGAATTTAATTTAGATGAGCATTATACGTACTACTGTGGAGAGAATCCTTTAGAAGAAATGGAGTGGTCATCACAGTCAACAAAAGAGCCCAAAATGCAGTTCTTGCATGCAATCTCAAAAATGACAGAATGATCTCTGTTCATTTCCAAGGCAACCATTCAATATCACAGTAATCCAAGTCTATACCCCAACCAATAATGCTGAAGAAGCTGCAGTTGAATGGTTTTATGAAGACCTACAAGACCTTCTGCAACTAACACCCAAAAGATGTCCTTTTCATTATAGGGGACTGGAATGCAAAAGTAGGAAGTCAAGAAACACCTGGAGTAACAGGAACATTTGGCCTTGGAGCACAGAATGAAACAGGGCAAAGGCTAATAGAGCTTTGTTAAGAGAATACACTGGTCATAGCAAACAACCACTTCCAACAACAGAAGAGAAGACTCTACACATGGACATCACCAAATGGTCAATACCAAAATCAGATTGATTACATTCTTTGAAGCCAAATATGGAGAAGCTCTAAATAGTCAGCTAAAACAAGACCAGGAGCTGACTGTGGCTCAGATCATGAACTCCTTATTGCAAAATTCAGACATAAATTGAAGAAAGTAGGGAAAAACACTAGACCATTCAGGTATGACCTAAACCAAATGCCTTATGATTATACAGTGGAAGTGAGAAATAGATTCAAAGTATTAGATCTGATAGACAGAGTGCCTGAAGACCTATGGAGAAAGGTTCATGACATTGTACAGAAGACAGTGATCAAGACCATCCCCTAGAAAAAGATATACAAAAAGGCAAAATGGTTGTCTGAGGAGGCCTACAAATAGCCATGAAAAGAAGAGAAGTGAAAGTCAAAGGAGAAAAGGAAAGAAATACCCATTTGAATGCAGAGTTCCAAAGAATACCAAGGAGAGAGAAGAAAGCCTTCCTCAGTGATCAATGCAAAGAAATAGAGGAAAACAATAGAATGGGAAAGACTAGAGATCTCTTCAAGAAAATTAGATACCAAGGGAAAATTTCATGCACAATAAAGGACATTAATTGTATGGACCTAACAGAAGCAGAAAATAGTAAGAATACACAGAAGAACTATACAATAAAGACCTTCATGACTGAGATAACCAGGATGGTGTGATCACTAACATAGAGCCAGACATCCTGGAATATGAAGTCAAGTGGGCCTTAGAAGTATCACTATGAACAAAGCTAGTGGAGGTGATGGAATTCCAGTTGAGCTATTTCAAATCCTAAAAGATGATGCTGTGAAAGTGCTGCACTCAATATGCCAGCAAATTTGGAGACTCAGCAGTGGCCACAGGACTGGAAAAGGTCAGTTTTCATTCCAATCCCAAAGAAAGGCAATGCCAAAAAATGTTCAAACTACCGTACAGTTGAACTCATCTCACATGCCACTAAAATAATGCTCAAAATTCTCCAAGCCAGCCTTCAACATATTGTGAACCATGAAATTCCAGATGTTCAAGCTGGTTTTAGAAAAGGCAGAGGAACCAGAGATCAAATTGCCAACATCTGTTGGATCATCACAAAAGCAAGAGAGTTCCAAAAAAACATCTACTTCTGCTTAATTTACTATATCAAATCCTTTGATTGTGTGGATCACAACAAACTGCAGAAAATTCTTTAAGAGATGGGAATACCAGACCACCTGACCTGCCTCTTCATAAATCTGTATGCAGGTCAGGAAGCAACATTTAGAACTGGACATGGAACAACAGACTGGTTCCAAATAGGAAAAGGAGTACATCAAGACTGTATACTGTCACCCTGCTTATTTAACTTATATGCAGAGTACATCATGAGAAATGCTGGGCTGGAAGAAACACACATTGGAATCAAGATTTCCGGGAGAAATATCAATAACCTCAGATATGCAGATGACACCACCCTTATGGCAGAAAGTGAAAAGAAACTAAAGAGCCTCTTGATGAAAGGGAAAGAAGACAGTGAAATAGCTGGCTTAAATCTCAACATTCAGAAAACGAAGATCATGGCATCTGGTCCCATCACTACATGGCAAACAGATGGGAAACAATGGAAATAGTGACAGACTTTATTTTGGGGGGTTAAAAATCACTGTAGATTGTGACTTCAGCCAAGAAATTAAGAGATGCTTGCTCCCTGGAAGAAAATTTATGACCACCCTAGACAGCATATTAAAAAAGCAGAGACATTACTTTGCCAACAAACGTCTGTCTAGTCAAGGCTGTGTTTTTTCCAGTGGTCATGTATGGATGTGAGAGTTGGACTGTGAAGAAGGCTGAGAGCCAACGAATTTATGCTTTTGAACTGTGGTGTTGGAGAAGACTCTTGAGAGTCCCTTGGACTGCAAGGAGATCCAACCTGTCCATCCTGAAGGAAATCAGTCCTGAATATTCATTGGACAGACTGATGTTAAAGCTGAAGGTCCAATACCTTTGCCACCTGATGCAAAGAATTGACTCATTTGAAAAGACTCCCAAGCTGGGCAAGATTGAAGGCATGAAGTGAAGGAGATGACAGAAGATGAAATTTTTGGATGGCATCACTGACTCGATGGATATGAATTTGAGAAAACTCTAAGAGTTAATGATGGACAGGGAGGCCTGGTGTGCTGCAGTCAATGGGGTTGGAGTCGGACATGACTGAGTGAATGAACTTAACTGATAAGGTGATATAAATAATTTCCATCATTTTTTCAAACAACAGTAATATGAAACTATGTCAATTACAGAAAGAAAAATAGGAAAAGAAGAAATATAAACAGTATGCTATTAAAAAACAAAACAGTGGGTGAATGAAAAAGTCAGAGGCAATCAGAAAAATACATCAGAGAAATGAAAATGGAAATACCATTTAAAAATCTATGAGATACAGCACAGAAAAAGGAGCACTGGCTGCGCAGTCACAGGAGGGCTGAGAGGAGGTACTCCACATTCAAGTTCAGGAGGGGTGACCTCATCCAAGGTAAGGACTAGCGGTTGCCCTTTGCTGGAGCAGCCATGAAGAGATACCCCACGTCCAAGGTAAGAGAAACCCAAGTAAGACACTAGATGTTGCGAGAGGACATCGGAGGGCAGACACACTGAAACCATAATCACAGAAAACTAGCCAATCTGATCACATGGACCACAGCCTTTTCTAACTCAATGAAACTAAGCCATGCCAAGTGGGGCCACCCAAGACGTACGGGTCATGGTGGAGAGGTCTGACAGAATGTGGTCCACTGGAGAAGGGAATGGCAAACCACTTCAGTATTCTTGCCTTGAGAAGCCCATGAACAGTATGAAAAGGCAAAATGATAGGATACTGAAAGAGGAACACTCCAGGTCAGTAAGGGCCCAATATGCTACTGGAGATCAGTGGAGGAATAACTCCAGAAAGATGAAGGGATGGAGCCAAAGCAAAAACAATACCCAGTTGTGGATCTGACTGGTGATAGAAGCAAGGTCCGATGCTGTAAAGAGCAATATTGCATAGGAACCTGGAATGTTAGGTTCATGAATCAAGGCAAATTGGAAGTTGTCAAACAGGAGATGGCAAGAGTGAATGTCAACATTCTAGGAATCAGAGAACTAAAATGGACTGGAATGGGTGAATTTAACTCATGACCATTATATCTACTACTGTGGGCAAGAATCCCTTAGAAGAAATGGAGTAGCCATCATGGTCAACAAAAGAGTCCGCAAAATGCAGTACTTGGATGCAATCTCAAAAATGACAGAATGATCTCTGTTCATTTCCAAGGCAAACCATTCAATATCACAGTAATCCAAGCCTATGCCCCAACCAGTAATGCTGAAGAAGCTGAAGTTGAATGGTTCTATGAAGACCTACAAGACCTTCTAGAACTAACACCCAAAAAGATGTCCTTTTCATTATAGGAGACTGGAATGCAAAAGTAGAAAGTCAAGAAACACCTGGAGTAACAGGAAAATTTGGCCTTGGAGTACAGAATGAAGCAGGACAAAGGCTAATAGAGTTTTGGGAAAAGAATGCACTGGTCATACAAACATCCTCTTCCAACAAAACAAGAAAAGTCTCTACACATGGACATCACCAGATGGTCAACACCGAAATAAAATTGATTATATTCTTTGCAGCCAAAGTTGGAGAAGCGCTATACAGTAAGCAAAAACAAGACCAGGAAATGACTGTGGCTGAGATCATGAACTCCTTATTGCCAAATTCAGACTTAAATTGAAGAAAGTAGGGAAAACCACTAGACCATTCTGGTATGACCTAAATCAAATCCCTTATGATTATACAGTTGAATTGAGAAATAGATTTAAGGGACTAGATCTGATAGACTGAGTGCCTGAAGAACTATGGATGGAGGTTCATGACATTCTACAGGAGACAGGGATAAAGACCATCCCCATGGAAAAGAAATGCAAAAAAGCAAAATGGCTGTGTTAGGTGACCTTACAAATAGCTGTGAAAAGAACAGAAGTGAAAAGCAAAGGAGAAAGGAATGATATAAGCATCTGAATGCAGAGTTCCAAAGAATAGCAAGGAGAGATAAGAAAGCCTCTTCAGCGATCAATGCAAAGAAATAGAGGGAAACAACAGAATGGGAAAGACTAGAGATCACTTCAAGAAAATTAGAGATACCAAAGGAACATTTCATGCAAAGATGGGCTCGATAAAGGACAGAAATGGTATGGACCTAACAGAAGCAGAAGATATTAAGAAGAGGTGGCAAGAATACACAGAACTGTACAAAAAAGATCTTCACGACTGAGATCATCACGATGGTGTGATCACTCACCTAGAGCCAGACATCCTGGAAGGTGAAGTCAAGTGGGCCTTAGAAAGCATCACTATGAACAAAGCTAGTGGAGGTGATGGAATTCCAGTTGAGCTATCAAATCCTTAAGGTGATGCTGTGAAAGTGTTACACTCAATATGCCAGCAAATTTGGAAAACTCAGCAGTGGCCACAGGACTGGAAAAGGTCAGTTTTCATTCCAATCCCAAAGAAAGGCAACGCCAAAGAATACTCAACCTACCACACAATTGCACTCATTTCACACCCTAGTAAAGTAATGCTCAAAATTCTCCAAGCCAGGCTTCAGCAATACGTGAACTGTGAACTTCCAGATGTTCAAGCTGGTTTTAGAAAAGGCAGAGGAACCAGAGATCAAATTGCCAACATCCGCTGGCTCATGGAAAAAGCAAGAGAGTTCCAGAAAAACATCTATTTCTGCTTTATTGACTATGCCAAAGCCTTTGACTGTGTGGATCACAATATACTGTGGAATATTCTGAGAGATGGGAATACCAGACCACCTGACCTGCCTCTTGAGAAACCTATATGCAAGTCAGAAAGCAACATTTAGAACTGGACATGGAACAACAGACTGGTTCCAAATAGGAAAAGGAGTACGTTTAGGTTGTATATTGTCACCCTGCTTATTTAACTTATATGCAGAGTACATCATGAGAAACGCTGGGCTGGAAAAAGAAGAAGCTGGAATCCAGACTGCTGGGAGAAATATCAATAATCTCAGATATGCAGATGACACCACCCTTATGGCAGAAAGTAAAGAGGAACTAAAAAGCCTCTTGATGAACGTGAAAGAGGAGAGTGAAACAGTTGGCTTAAAGCTCAACAAACCGAAAAGATCATGGCATCTGGTCCCATCACTTCATGGGAAATAGATGGGGAAACAGTGGAAACAGTGTCAGACTTTATTTTTTTGGACTCGAGAATCACTGCATATGGTGATTGCAGCCATGAAATTAAAAGATGCTTATTCCTTAGAAGGACCACCCTAGATAGCATATTCAAAAGCAGATACATTACTTTGCCAACAAAGGTCCATCTAGTCAAGGCTATGGTTTTTCCTGTGGTCATGTATGGATGCGAGAGATGGACTGTGAAGAAAGCTGAGCACCAAAGAATTGATGCTTTTGAACTGTGGTGTTGGAGAATACTCTTGGGAGTCCCTTGGACTGCAAGAAGTTCCAACTAGTCCATCCTAAAGGATCAGTCCTGGGTGTTCATTGGAAGGACTGATGTTGAAGCTGAAACTCCAATACTTGGCCACCTCATGCGAAGACTTGACTCATTGAAAGAGACCCTGATGCTGGGAGGGATTGGGGGCAGGAGGAGAAGGGGACGACAGAGGATGAGATGGCTGGCTGGTATCACCAACTCGATGGACATGAGTCTGTGTTAACTCCAGGAATTGGTGATGGACAGGGATGCTTGGTGTGCTACGATTCATGGGGTCGCAAAGAGTCAGAGACGACTGAGTGACTGAACTGAACTGAAAGAAAAAGGAAGCCTTGTATACTGTTGGTGGATATGTAAATTGGTACAGCCACCATGGAGGTTCCCCAAAAAACTGAAAATAGAACTACCATATGATTCAGTACTTCCACTCATTAGTGTATATATGGAAACAATAAAAACACTAGTTTGAGAAGATAAATGCAGCCCAATGTTCATATCATCATTCTTTATAACAGCCAAGATTTGGAAGCAACCCCAGTGTCCATCAACAGATGAATGGATAAAGAATGTGTTATATATGCACAATGGAATATTATTTCACTGTAACAGTAAAACTGAAGTTCTACCATTCAGCAATGTGTATGGACCTAGGGAATATTATGCTTGATGCTATAAATCAGACAGAGGAAGATCAATACTGAATATCACTTTAAAGTGGAATCTAAAAAATAAAACATATATATAACAGTAGAGAAACAGACTTACAGACACAGAAAACAAATTAGGGGTTATTAGTGGGGAGATGGATGAGAGAGACAATACAGGAGCATGGCATTAAGAAATACAAACTACCATGTACAAAATAGATAAGCAACAAGGATACGTTGTATAGCATGGGGAAATGTAGCCACTATCTGGTAATAACTTTTTAAAATTAAAGTATAGCTGATTGACAATATTGTGTTAGTTTGGGTATTCAGCAATGTGATTCAGTTACATATATTTTCCCCATTATAGGTTATTATAAGATACTGAATGTAGTTCCCTGTGTTACATAGTAAACCCTTTCTGCTTACTTATGTATAATGTTTTGTTAATTTCATACTCCTAATTTATCCCTTTCTCTCCCTTTATGCTTGGTGACCATAAAGTTTCCTTCTTTTTTTTTTTTTTTTAATTTTATCTATTTGTGGCTATGCTGAATCTCCATTGATCTGCAGGCTTTTTATACAATTGCAGCAAACACGAGCTGTTCTCTAGCTGTGGTGCTCAGGCTTCTCATTGCAGGGGTTTCTCTTGTTGTGAAATATGGGCTCTGTGATTCATGGACTTTGGTAGTTATAGCACACGGGCTCAGCAGCTGGGGCTCCTGGGCTCTAGAGCACAGGCTCGCTAGTTGTAGCACTAGTTGCTCCATGGCGTGTGGGCTTTTCCCAGACCAGGGATCAAACCCATGTCTCCCCGATTGGTAGGGGATTCTTTACCACTGAGCCACCAGTGAAGCCCATGTGTTTTTTTTCTTTTCCTTCCTATGTCTGTGAGTTTGTTTCTGTTTTGTGAATAAGTTCATTTGTATTATTTTTCTTAGATTCTATTTATAAATTATGTCATACAATTCTTACTTGACTAACTTCACTTGATATGTTTTTCTTTAGATATATCCATGTTACTGCAAATGGCAAAATTTCATTCTGTTTAATGGTTGAGTATATATGAAGATTGATAAGAAAAAAAACCTTGTGTATTTACCCATGAAGTTACCATTTCTGGTACTCTTCTTTTTTTTTTTTTGTAGACTAGAAATATTTTGATTTCTTATGATTTAAATTTTAATCTGGATCATTTTCCTTTTGCCCTAAGAACTCATATGTGGTGGGTCTGCTGGCAGTGATTTTTTCAGCTTCTGTATGTCTTTAAAAAGAATCTCTAAATTTATTTCAAAGGCATATTATTAGGTATAGAATTCTGGGTGTACACTTCCTTGATACTTTTAAAGATGTAGTATGTTCTTCTTACTTGTGTTGTTTCCAGTGATGAATTTGTAGGCATCCCTCTGTTCAGAATGTATTTTTGTTCTTCATAATTCTAATACAATTTCTTCTTTAGTATTGGTTTTGAGGAATTTGATTACAGGGCGCTTTATTATAGATTCTTTCATGTTTTTTGTGCTTGGAGTATGTTGAGCTTATTGTGGGCTTATAGGTTTCATTTCTTCAAATTTATAAACTATTTGGTCAGTATTTTTTCAAATATTTTCTGTGACTCTTTTGTCTTCCTTATCCTTTCGAAACTCCAGATTCAAGTATATCAGAACACTTGAAATTTTCCCACAGAACACTGATTCTCCATTCATTATTTTTCTGTCTTTACCCTCATTTTCTGATGGTTTCTACAGTCAGCTAATTATTTTTTCACAATGTATACTTTGATGTTAATCCTATCTAGTGAATTTCTCATTTTAAAATCTGTAAATTTCACTTCTAACTTTGGAAAAATGTGGAACATATTTATAATAATTAAGTTCTCTTTTCCCCCTCTAATTTTGACACTTGTATCCCTTCTGGATTGATTTCAATTGATTGACTTTTCATTATATATCTTATTTTATTGGGCTTTTTTATTAGATGTGAGACATTCTATATTCTGTCCTGCTAGATATTAGGTATATTTGTATTCCTATAAATATTCTTGAACGTTGTTTTTGAATGCAATTAAGTTACTTAGAAACAGTGTGATCATTCCTGGTTTTGTTTCTAAGACATATTAGGTGGGATAGGAACAATGCTCAATTTAGGACTAAGTTTTTGTACATATATGAAACTTAAGAAACTTAAGGTATCATCTACCTAATTATGAGATGTTTTCAGTCCTGTATGAGAACCAGCTGCTACTCCTTTGGTTTGCTTGTTTATTTCATTTTCTTTTCCCCTTGGCTTTGATTAGTTTCCCTAAATAGGCATGCTGATGAATATTCAGCAAAATATTCAATTGTTGTTGTTCAGTCTGCTAAATTGTGTCTGACTGTTTGTAACTCCATGGATTGCAACATGCCACATTCCCCTGTCCTTCACTATCTCCCAGAGTTTGCTCAAATTCATGTCCATTGAGACAGTGATGTTGTCTAACCTCCAGCTCTTCCTTTGCCACCCCCTTCTCCTTTCGCCTTGTCTTTCCCAGCATCAATATTCAAAGGGAGCTTTTACAAATCTCCAACTAAACATGGACATCACCATAGGGTCAATACCGAAATAAGATTGATTATATTTCTTGCAACAGAAGATGGAGAAGCTCTATACAGTCAGCAAAATTAAGACCAGATGCTGAGTGTGGCTCAGATCATGAACTCTTTGTTGCAAAATTCAGACTTAAATTGAAAAAAGTAGGGAAAACCACTAGGCCATTCAGATATGACCTAAATCAAATACCTTATGATTATACAGAGGAAGTGACAAATTGATTCAAGGGATTAGATCTAATAGATGGAGTGCCTGAAGAACCTGGATTGAGGTTTGTGACGTTTGATCACTGTGATGGAGGCAGTGATCAAAACCATCCCCAAGGAAAAAAATGCAAAAAGGCAAAACTGTTGTTTGAGGAGGTCTTACAAATAGCTAAGAAGAGAAGCAAAAGGCAAAGGAGAAAAGGAAAGATATATCCATCTGAATCAGAGTTCCAAAGAAAAGCAAGAAGACATAAGAAAGCCTTCCTTAGTAATCAATGCAAAGGATAGAGGAAAACAATAGAATGGGAAAGACTAGAGATATCTTCAAGAAAACTAGAAATACCAAGGGAACATTTCATGCAAAGATGGGCACAATGAAGGAAAGAAACAGACCTAACAGAAACAGAAGATATTAAGAAGAGGTGTCAAGAATATACATAAAAACTATTCAAGGAAGATTTTAATGCCCAGCTAACTATGATGGTGTGATCACTTACCTAGAGTTAGACATCCTGGAATACGAAGTCAAGTGGGCCTTAGGAAGTATCACTATGAACAAAGCTAGTGGAGGTGATGGAATTCCAGTTGAGCTATTTCAAATCCTAAAAGATGATGCTGTGAAAGTGTTGTGCTCAATAGGCCAGCAAACTTGGAATACTCAGCAGTGGCCACAGGAATGGAAAAGGTCAGTTTTCATTCCAATCCCAAAGAAAGACAATGCCAAAGAATGTTCAAACTACTGTAAAATTGCACTCATATCACATGCTAGCAAAGTAATGTTGAAAATTCCAAGCTAGGCTTCAATAGTACATGAACCGTGAACTTCCAGATGTTCAAGCTGGATTTAGAAAAGGCAGAGGAAGCAGGGATCAAATTGCCAATCTCGAAAAAGCAAGAAAATTCTAGAAAAAAATCAACTTCTGCTTAATTGACTATGCCAAAGCCTTTGACTGTGTGGATCACCACAAACTGTGGAAAGTTCTTAAAGTGATGGGAAAACCAGATCACCTGACCTGCCTCCTGAGAAGTCTGTATGCAGGACACAATAGTTAGAAGTCTGTATGTCAAGACACAACAGTTAGAACCAGACATGGAACAAGGGACTGGTTACAAATTGGGAAAGGAGTACATCAAAGCTGTATATTATCACCCTGCTTATTGAACTTATATGCAGAGTACACCATGTGAAATGCCAGGCTGGGTGAAGCACAAGCTGAAATCAGATTGCCAGGAGAAATATCAATAACCTCAGATATGCAGATGACACCACCCTTATGGCAGAAAGCGAAGAGAAACTAACGAGCCTCTTGATGAAAGTGAAAGAGGAGAGTGAAAAAACTGGCTTAAAACTCAACATCAAAAAACAAAGATTATATATTGGTCCCATCACTTCATGGTAAATAGATGGGGAAAAAATGCAAGCAGTGAGAGATTTTATTTTCTTCAGTTCCAACATTGCTGTAGATGGTGACTGCAGCCATGTAATTAAAAGACACTTGCTCCTTGGAAGAAAAGCTGTGACAAGCCTAGATAGCATAATAAAAACAGAGAGATTACTTTGCTGACAAAGGTCCATATAGTCAAAGATATGGTTTTTCACATAGTCATGTATGGATGTGAGAGTTGGACCATGAAGGCTGAGCTCCGAAGAATTGATGCCTTTGAACTGTGGTGTTGGAGAAGACTCTTGAGAGTCCCTTGGACTGCAAGGAGATCAAACCAGTCAGTCCTCAAGGAAATGAGTCTTGAATATTCATTGGAAGGACTGATGCTGAAGCTGAAACTCCAATACTTTGGTCACCTGATGCAAAGATCAAAGATCTGACTCATTAGAAAAGACCCTGATGCTGGAAAAGACTGAAAGAAGGAGGAGAAGGAGATGACCTAGGATCAGTTGGTTGGATGTCATCACTGATTTGATGGACATGAGTTTGAGCAACCTTTGGGAGCTGGTGTTGGGGAGGGAATCCTGGTGTGTTATAGTCCATGTGGTCGCAAAGAGTCGGACATGACTGAGCGACTGAACTGATAGTAGGATAAATCTGATCTTTGGTACTTCATTTTGGTGAGAAGTGGTAATCAACTCGGAAAAAAATTAATATTCACATATTCTGGCTTTATATATATTTGAAAACTTTAGAGCTTAGAGTGAAAGAATTTTCAAGTCACATATCCAACAAAGGTCGTATATCCAAAATATATTTTTAAAAAATTCTACATCCATCAGTAAGAAAACAATGAACCCAATAAAGAGATAGACAAAGGCCTTGAACAGATAATTCACTAGAGAGGATATACTAATGGCAAATAAGCACATGAAAATGCTCAGCATCATTAGTAATTAGAAAAATGCAAGTTAAAACCATGATCATATACCACTGCCCACTTATGAAAGTGTTAATCACTCAGTTGTGTCCGACTCTGTGACCCTATGAACTGTAACCCACTAGGTTCTTCTGTCCATGGGATTCTCTAGGCAACAATAGTGGAGTGGGTTGCCATTTTCTTCTCCAGGGGATCTTCCTGACCCATGGATCGAACCTAGGTGTCCTGTATTGCAAGCAGATTCTTTATCATCTGAACCACCAACAAAGCCCAACTCACCTATAAGAATATTTAAAGTCTGAATATATCAAGTGTTGCAAAGAATAGAGAAAACAGAGTTCACGTACATTGTTGGTGGAAATATAAAATAATGATGACTTTAGAAAACAATTTGATAACTTCTTAAAAAGTTAAACATATGCCTACAGAGCCATTCCACTCAAGGTACTTATCCAAGAAAAACAAAGCATTTTTCCATAAAATTATTTATACATGAATATTCATAGCAGCTTTATTTGTAATAAGCAAAAGCTAGAAATAACCTAAATGTCTGTTAATAGAAGACTGGGTAAGCAACCTGGTAAATCCACAAATAGAATACTGCTGCTGCTGCTGCTAAGTTGCTTCAGTCGTGTCTGACTCTGTGCGACCCCATAGACGGCAGCCCACCAGGCTCCACCGTCCTTGGGATTCTTCAGGCAAGAACACTGGAGTGGGTTGCCATTTCCTTCTCCAATGCGTGAAAGTGAAAAGTGAAAGCGAAGTCGCTCAGTTGTGTCCGACTCTTCGCGACCCCATGGACCACAGCCTACCAGGCTCCTCCATCCATGGGATTCTCCAGGCAAGAGTATTGGAGTGGGTTGCCATTACCTCCTCCACAAATAGAATACTATTCAACCCTAAAAAAGGGGAAAAAACTATTTAAAAATAATTATGCTAAGTGTAATAAGCAGAGTCATAAGATTCCATATTATATAATCACATTTATTAAAATTCTAGAAAATTTAAGCTAACAGACCTTCACAAAACATACACCTATGGTTGTGGGTCATTGACAAAATGTGGGTACAGGTGTGAAAAGATTAGAAAGTGACCTGAGGAAATTTTTGACTAATATGTTGATTATCTTGATTCTAATGATGGTTTCATAGTACATATACATATCCAAGCTTGTCACATTGTACATTTTAAACATATATAGTTTATTTTGCACTGATTTTATCTCAAAATGCCGTTTCAAATATTTTTAAAAATCATAAGGCAGTTCTATTTCCAGTTTTTTAAGGAATCTCCACACTGTTCTCCATAGTGGCTGTACTAGTTTGCATTCCCACCAACAGTGTAAGAGGGTTCCCTTTTCTCCACACCCTCTCCAGCATTTATTATTTGTAGACTTTTGGATCGCAGCCATTCTGACTGGTGTGAAATGGTACCTCATAGTGGTTTTGATTTGCATTTCTCTGATAATGAGTGATGTTGAGCATCTTTTCATGTGTTTGTTAGCCATCTGTATGTCTTTTTTGGAGAAATGTCTATTTAGTTCTTTGGCCCATTTTTTGATTGGGTCGTTTATTTTTCTGGAGTTGAGCTGTAGGAGTTGCTTGTATATTTTTGAGATTAGTTGTTTGTCGGTTGCTTCATTTGCTATTATTTTCTCCCATTCTGAAGGCTGTCTTTTCACCTTGCTAATAGTTTCCTTTGATGTGCAGAAGCTTTTAAGGTTAATTAGGTCCCATTTGTTTATTTTTGCTTTTATTTCCATTATTCTGGGAGGTGGGTCATAGAGGATCCTGCTGTGATATATGTCGGAGAGTGTTTTGCCTATGTTCTCCTCTAGGAGTTTTATAGTATCTGGTCTTACGTTTAGATCTTTAATCCATTTTGAGTTTATTTTTGTGTATGGTGTTAGAAAGTGGTCCAGTTTCATTCTTTTACAAGTGGTTGACCAGATTTCCCAGCACCACTTGTTGAAGAGATTGTCTTTAAAAAACTGGAAATAGAACTGCCTTATGATCCAGCAATCCCACTGCTGGGCATACACACTGAGAAAACCAGAAGGGAAAGAGACACGTGTACCCCAATGTTCATCGCAGCACTGTTTATAATAGCCAAGACATGGAAGCAACCTAGATGTCCATCAGCAGATGAATGGATAAGAAAGCTGTGGTACATATACACAATGGAGTATTACTCAGCCATTAAAAAGAATACATTTGAATCAGTTCTAATGAGGTGGATGAAACTGGAGCCTATTATACAGAGTGAAGTAAGCCAGAAGGAAAAACATAAATACAGTATACTAACGCATATATATGGAATTTAGAAAGATGGTAACAATAACCCGGTTTACGAGACAGCAAAAGAGACACTGATGTATAGAACAGTCTTATGGACTCTGTGGGAGAGGGAGAGGGTGGGAAGATTTGGGAGAATGGCAATGAAACATGTAAAATATCATGTAGGAAACGAGTTGCCAGTCCAGATTCGATGCATGATGCTGGATGCTTGGGGCTGGTGCACTGGGACGGCCCAGAGGGATGGTATGGGGAGGGAGGAGGGAGGAGGGTTCGGGATGGGGAACACATGTATACCTGTGGCGGATTCATTTTGATATTTGGCAAAACTAATACAATTATGTAAAGTTTAAAAATAAAATAAAATTCGAGGAAAAAAAAAAAATTAAAAAAAAAAAAATTTTTAAAAATCAGAGCTTTCTACAACTAGGTATTATGAGGACAATCGGTGTACAGGGTTAAACAAAGTAGCCATACTCTCTTTTAATATTAATGTGCAGCCTGTTCGAAGTAAAAGATATATAATTGCGAGTTTTGATTACTGCTATGCATGGGGGAGAGACTTTCTATATTAAAGTCCATATTGTAATGTTACTTTGCCAACAAAGGTTTGTCTAGTCAAGGCTATGGTTTTTCCAGTGGTCATGTATGGATGTGAGAGTTGGACTGTGAAGAAGGCTGAGCACCGAAGAATTGATGCTTTTGAACTGTGGTGTTGAAGACTCTTGAGAGTCTTTGGACTGCAAGGAGATCCAACCAGTCCATTCTGAAGGAGATCAGCCCCGGGATTTCTTTGGAAGGAATGATGCTAAAGCTGAAACTCCAGTACTTTGGCCACCTCATGCGAAGATTTGACTCATTGGAAAAGACTCTGATGCTGGGAGGGATTGAGGGCAGGAGGAGAAGGGGATGACAGAGGATGAGATAGCTGGATGACATCATTGACTCGATGGACATGAGTTTGGATGAACTCCGGGAGTTGGTGATGGACAGGGAGGCCTGGCATGCTGCAATTCATGGGATCGCAAAGAGTAGGACACGACTGAGTGACTGAACTGAACTGAACTGAACTGATGTCCTTGAAAACTGGAAAACCACTTACCTTTTACTTTTTCATATCTGGAACATTACATGCTATAGAGCAGCCACTCAACAAACACTTTTTGAATTAAGTTAATAGTGTTTCATGGATGAAAAAAAGATACTGTTCTAGTTCCCTGTAAGAGTTAATCAATGATATTTAGATAAAATTACATGATAATATCATAAATTTTATGACTAATACATGCCTAGCATACAGGGGAAAAACAAGGGGCCTAATTTATATTTGCAGGTCAGGAAGTAATTCTTGGAGGAGCATTTAGTTGAGCTTTAGTTGACAAATAACATTAGAGGAGAAAGATAGTGGGCAAGAGAGGTTTTATAAAGAATGATTAATATGTTCAGAACCATAGAGGTGAAAAATATAGGCTGTATTATTAAATCTGATATGGCTGAGGTTTGAATTGCATTTGGTAAAACAGCAAGATATGAAGGTCTAGAGTTAGTAATAAGCAGATAAAGGACTGTGTGCTAAGTTATTAATCTATATTTCATAGCCAAAAGCCAGGAGGAGCCAGTAATAACTTTAAGTAGGGGAATAATACAATGAAATTTGCATTTCATAGAATCATTCTGGCATTGAAGAGAATTAAGACCCTTGTATGGGGACTGAGTATGACATTTTTGTAATAATGTAGTGATGAAGTTCAAACCTATAGCTGAGGCATTGAAAATAAAAAAGAATGGAATAGATTTGAGATGTATTAGAATAAAAATTGAACTTGGGAACCAATTGAATTATGGTAGTAGAGCAAAGGAAGGAATGACTTAGGTGACTGAATAGAGGAGGATATCACTCATGGAAATAGATACTAAATAAAAGTGGCAGGTGATGTGCAGGAGAAATAGAATTAAGTCTGACCTGGTTGGTGGATTTGAAGATACCTCCCTAAAACTCCTAAGCCTTTTTCACTTGCTGGTAAAGTCTTTTCCTGCAGAAATTTAGTAGTAGTAGTTTTCCAAGTGTTTAAGAATGCCCTGGCGTATCAGTCAGTTCTAACATAAAGGAGCTGTTGGGTTTCAGAGAAAGACTTTCCTGCCCCTAAATAATCAGGTGAGGAGAAGCTGCTCCCAGTTTCTGTCTTTGCAACATGCTCTATGTCAACATGCATCTTGGGTCTTCAGATTATGAGATGCAAGCTTCTGAATCAAACATGACACTTTGAGATGATGGAGCATAAAAAAGGAAGTACTTAGGTTTTGATTAAAAAATTTTAACTACTTCACTAACGTTGAAACTGCTCTTTTTCTGTGTGAGGTAATGATGCATCTACATTGTTTAAGTCACCTTTAACAGGGTATGGTGTTTTGTGGCAGCTGAAAACACTCTGATACAAAGGCAAAGCCTGGGAGCTTGGAAAATAAAAAATAGATTAAAAAATACAAAGATATTAGTATCTAAATGATGAGTTCATTATTACATATAATCCATTTTTAATAGAGAATGCATATCACATGTTATGCATTCCACATCCATTCCACCCTCCTCTAGCTTGCTTTCCTATAATACAGAGGCCGGAAAGATATAAAATGCATTTTCCAAACTTATTGGGCTCCGATTTCTAGATGTGATTTAGATTTGGCAGATCATATGAACACACAAGACATTGGAAGACAGAAGTGAGAAGCAGGCCATATGGCAGCTTCTTTTGCTATTTCACCTGGCAAATACAGATACTGAGGCATTTGCTGTTTTATGCCACACCACAACAGTTGTGCCATAGTTCAGTAACTGGCTCCATGAAAGCAACAGACAGGGTACACACACCAAATTTTGTTGATGCAGGTTGTAGTAGGTACAGTGTGGTTCTGGAGACAAGAGCAAAATCTGTAATTTTTTCTTTCTTTTCTTTTTTTTTCCTGTTTTTTGGTCACGCCATGTGGCTTGTGAGATCTTACTTCTCCAACCAGGCATCAAATCTGGGTCCATGGCAGTGAATGTGCTGAGTCCTAACCACTGGACTGGCAGGGAATTCCCTGTAATTTTTTCAACAGTGGTATCCTGAATATCTGTAGGCATGTGAATATGGGGATTCCTAATTATGGTACATTTTGATTTTTCATAGTTGCTGGTGACAATGTAATGTGGTTCTAGTGTTTAAAATTTATAATCTTAAAAAGAAACTTCCTTGGCATACTGATCCCCTAGAGTGATTTGAGTAGTTGTTTCTGAAACTCAACCTAGCATCTCCTCCTTAAGCCTTCTCACTGATTTCTTAAGCCTTTTAATATACTACAATGTTTTAGTCACTAAGTTGTGTCCGACTCTTTGCCACCCCATGGACTGAAGCCCTCCAGGCTCCTCTGTTCATGTGATTTTCCAGGCAAGAATATTGGAGTGGGTTGCAATTTCCTTCCCCAATATACTACAACAATATCCAATTAATATATTTTAATATTCTGAAACAAATTGCCTCTTTCTTAAACTAGTATAGAAATATAAAAAATATAAGTAATCATTATATACACATTTATTCATTAATTGTATGTTTTCTATGACTGTCTTTTTTCTAGTATCTAGCAAAGTGCTAAGCACATGCAATTCATAATTTTATACATATAAATATACAAATAAAAATAAATTTATGAACAACCTAACATCATATTCATGTTGTGTTTATTTCCAAGTATCTCTTTTTACTGGATTATAAAAATAGCAATAAGAAAGTATGTTATACATTCATTGTGAATATTTTATGATGTAATGCAAAAGGTGAACCGACATTTAAAGTAGAAAATGTATATAGACATTCATTTAGAGAAGATGTAGACTACATAGTATATGCATCGTTAATGAGAGGTTTTTTAATTCAGTTCAGTTCAGTTGCTCAGTCATGTCCGACTCTTTGCAACCCCATGGATTGCAGCCCACCAGGCTTCCCTGTTCATTACCAACTCCCGGAGCTTGCTCAAACTTATGTCCATTGTGTTGGTGATGCTATCCAACCATCTCTGTCGTACCCTTCTCCTCCTGCCTTCAATCTTTCCCTGTATCAGGGTCTTTTCCAATGAATCAGTTGTTCACATTAGGTAGCCAAAGTATTGGAGCTTCAGCTTCAGCATCAGTCCTTCCAATGAATATTCAGGACTCATTTCCTTTAGGACTGACTGGTTTGATCTTTCAGTCCAAGGGACTCTCAAGAGTCTTCTCCAACACCACAGGTCAAAAGCATCAGTTCTTCGATTTTTATGATGTCAAAAACAATCTTTTTACAGTGAATAAATTGGTGAATACAGATATAGTGCCTGACCTAATCTCACTCTATGTTTATCTCCTGTTCCTACATAAATTTTCCTATTAACTTGCATAGAGTTTCTGTCCCCAGACTTCCCCATTGACTATTTCTGGTTTACTTTAAAATGTATTCTTCATCTTTCTAAATTCCATATATATGCGTTAGTATACTGTATTGGTGTTTTTCTTTCTGGCTTACTTCACTCTGTATAATAGGCTCCAGTTTCATCCACCTCATTAGAACTGATTCAAATGTATTCTTTTTAATGGCTAAGTAATAGTCCATTGTGTATATGGAATTTAGAAAGATGGTAACAATAACCCTGTATATGAGACAGCAAGGGAGACACTGATGTATAGAACAGCCTTTTGGACTCTGTGGGAGAGGGAGAGGGCGGGATGATTTGGGAGAATGGCATTGAAATATGTATAATATCATATATGAAACGAGTCACCAGTCCAGGTTCGATGCACGATACTGGATGCTTGGGGCTGGTGCACTGCGACTACCCAGAGGGATGGTATGGGGAGGGAGGAGGGAGGAGGGTTCAGGATGGGGAACACGTGTATGCCTGTGGCGGATTCATTTCGATATATGGCAGAACCAATACAATATTGTAAAGTTTAAAAATAAAATAAAATTAAAGCCTGAAAAAAAAATAAAATGTATTTTTCAACTTAATGTGAACAATTATTGGAAAGAAAAGAAGAACCCATAGAGACAACATATATAATGTTGTTCACAGATAGCCATAGGTTGAGTGTTAATAAATTTCTGCTTAACACCTATTAGTTTATTAGTCATCAGAAACACAGGACTATCCTTGGAGTAAGTAGTATTCAATCTAGTTTTATTTGAGGAATTATGCATAGTTCCTGAAATTACAGCTGTCTCTGGGCTCTGACTATATTGGTTCAAATCTTGAAATCTATCACTTACTAACCAAGAGATCCTGAATAACTAAATTAACTTCTCTGATGTGGAATTTCTGCATGTTTTAATTATCTGTCAATTATTCTACATATATTCATGCTTAATATAGTTATGTTTAATAATAGTTATGCTAGCATAGACCTCATAGGAGTTACATAAAGATTAAGCAGGATTTGTTTGCTCCTAAAGTGCTTAGCCTAGTATTTGTCACATAGGTATATATTCAATAAAGGCTAGTTTTTCTTAATTGTTGAGGAGCATTTGGGGCTCTCCTATTTGAAACATTTCTCTGACAGGTCTTTGAGTGTTTCTAATGAACAATTATAGCCTTAGTGTACAAAAGTTATCTAAAAAAGATATGCATTTTAATTTTGTATGGGCATGAAATTATAACAAATGCATTAATTAAATGGCTCTAAGTGTTTATGTCAAAGAATATAATATCCACCTTGCAGAAAATAAGGATGATATGGTACAGGCATATATATTTTGACTAGAACAAAGGAGAGTGACAATATATTATGATAACTATAGAGTTGTGAAAGAGAATTTCAGAAAAGTGAGAAATGATAGGTCATTTTTAAAAAGTAGTAAATTAGTTCTGCCATCTAACTCAAGCTTCTTAAAAAAGATATTAAAAATTTTGAATGTCTAAACAAATTTAACCAAAAAATATATCAAAAGTATGATTGCAATACTCAGAAAACTTAATTTAATGCATGATAGCAAACTGTGATATCTTTGATATTTCAAATATAAATGTTAAGAATCATTGATCTGATAATCAAATGTACAAGATGTCTTCCTTATTCAATCATATGAATATTTACACAAAAAGTTTATAATGATTTCAATTATTCTTTTAGTTGACTTTTTTGCATTCCTTTAGCCAGACTTAATTAGCTTTCAATAACTTGCATGGAGCACTTTTTAAGGTATAGTAGATATTACAGAGGCACTGAATGCATTAATTTTGTATGACTTGAGCTATTAATATATTATTCCAGCAAGGTTTTTGGACAGTTAATTAAAAATGTTTAACAAGGCAGCACATTGCCAAGTACTTAAGATAATCACCAAAGTAAGACACTTTAATAAAAATACAAAAGAAAAAAAAAAGACCTTTATCATGGCAACAAAATAATATCTTTGTTACTCTAAATAATATGTATAAAATATTATTCCAGTTTCTAATATTATTGGGTACTATCAGTCACAGTATGGATTTCATCCTAAGCGGTGAACTGGTATTACTGTAAATGTGTTATGTTCTGATAATACAGTCAGTAACTAGTGTTGCCACATGACAGAATGTGTTAGAGATATAACTTAATTACCCTGTGTCTCCATTTACACTTTCTCAATATGTTCAATCATAATTTTAAAAAATATCAGTCTCAATATCACATTAATTTCTTTCTTGGAACAAGATATTTATACTCTATCTGTCTTCTGGGGGCCCATGTCATTAATATCTTTGAAAGCTGGGTGTATGTTCTGGAGAGAGAAATGACTGTAAACAAGTGCTTGCAGAAATTTATATCACGTCAGTTGATTTAGAACATGCTTATCATAACAGATCAAAGAGTGTAATTTAGTTCTTCATAGAAAATTATAATTTAGATTCAGAAAATGTCTTGAAAATTTATGCTTATAAAAATTTATTGAGGGAACCAAAAGACTGATTTTGCAGAGGATGTGCAGAGATTTTAGTTTTGTTCTGATATACCAATTATACCTCACTAAAACTGCGAAATAAAGGCTGAATCCAAGGGAAAGAAAATTGTCTATATGCACAACTAGCACTAAAGCAGAGACCTTCATTCCATGTAACTTTTCAATATAATTTCTACTTGTAAATTATAGTCCAAATGATTAGTAACAAAAGATAATAAAGCTTGTTCAAAATGCAGTGTAAGAATCACTGTATAAAAACTTAAGGCAAGAGCATTTAAATTTCTAGATTCTTGTTTCTATCAGCTAAAGCAGGTAGATTATGTTAAAAATTGAACATTTTTGCAGTTTCTTTGAAGTACTCAAATGATCATGATATTAAAGATGCAATTTAAGATTAATTTTTAAAAAATCATAAGGGTCTGCATAAACTTACTTGTAAGGGATTATGATTCACATTGTAGAAGTTTTTTTCTGCTTATGTTCTTTCAACTAGAAACATCTCCAGAGTCAGTAGTTTTCAACAACAGGCATACATATTACTTTTACAGAAATTATCTTAAAAGCATAAATTGAGTCATACCTACATATAGGGTAAAATGTATGGATCCAGAACATAGTTGTGTATTGCAAAACTTTTTTTTACCATTTTTTTGAGAAACAAAATAAGTATTTTTCAATATAGGAACAAAGGTTATAAAATCATGGTTTGTTTATTTAATCATCATACAGAGACAGTTCCTTCTTGCGTAATGTTCAGAAGGAAATTTTAGAGGGCATCTTTTCTTTTGGGTAAGCCAATATATGTGGATATGATAAACAGTAAGGCCAAAATATTGTGATATTACAAAGGAGATTGAAGATAAATGAATTTCTTCTTTTAGAAATGACAAAATGATTTTTACCATGTATCATTATTCCAGCAACACAGAGAAAAACTGAAAAATTACTTAGGGCCCATGCCATTGATTTAATTAATCCAGTTTGTGACTAATTTTCATGAGTTACAGAGGTAGTTACTGGTGATAACAAGATAAAAAGCATAATTGTTTTCTTGAAGTTGTAGGAGAGGAATAAGTAAAAAAGAAATTTGAAAACAGTGTGCTATGTTCCTAGAACTGAGAGATCCCCAAAAAATGTCAACAAAACACACACTGCTGAACATCATTTGAAATTCTCACAGCAATATTTGAAGGAAGTAATGACTCCCTCTTTGTAGAAGTTAACCGCTCAAACAGGCGAAGTGTCCTTATTTATCTGAGATTGCAACTAATAAAGTTTGATTTCAATCCCACCTTTAACAATAAAAACTCCTTACACTTTGGTCTGACATGGTTCAGAAATTTGTATCCCATATTCATCTTATCTTTTTTACTTGGTTTTACTTCATTTACTCTTCTGCAATTATCAAGTCAGAAAATCAAGTTAGGAATATTTCTAATTTAAAAAATCTTAAAGTAATAATATTTTCTGATTAAGAGTATTTAAAATCTTTTTCTCTCTTACACACTGGTCAATGTAATATATAGGATATAGGAAGTAATGCTCTAAGGGACATTAAGATAAAATTCTATAAAAACTCATTAAAGCTACCAAAACACTAAACAAACTGAGAATTGTTTATGAAGCCTTTTCTTTAGTACTATTCCCATCATCTTACATGTCCAGAAGGAAAAAGGGCTTGACTAAGTACCACAATAATGCTCAATTAAGTACTACATTGAGTAGCTAATGTGGACTACACTTGATTTTCCTAGAGTATATTATGATGCATGTGTTCAATACAAAGTATAGTATTTCATATTCTTATTCTTAAAACACAAAAGAAAACAGGATAAGAGGTCAAGAGCTAATAAAAGAAATGAAGATTTCTGCTTCTGGGAATATGGAGTGAAAGTGAAAGTCACTCAGTCATGTCCAACTCTTAGTGACCCCATGGACTGTATAGTCCATGGAATGCTCCAGGCCAGAATACTGGAGTGCATAGCCTTTCCCTTCTTCAGGGGATCTTCCCAACCCGGGCATCAAACCCAGGTTTCCCGCATTGCAGGCAGATTCTTTACCAGCTGAGCCATAAAGGAAGCCCAAGAATACTGGAGTGGATAGCCTATCCCTTCTCTAGCAGATCTTCCAGACCCAGGAATTGAACCAGGGTCTCCTGCACTGCAGGCAGGTTCTTTAGTAGAAGTCTTTTTTCTCCCTCTTTCTCCCATTAACAATTAGCAGTGTTGAATACTGCATATTATACAAGAAAGATATGAAAATTCCTAAAGGTATAGAGGAGGAGCCTGACTGGTTGAGACCTCAAGACACAAAGGATGGCACATGAAACTCTTTTTGACTCATTTATCTAAGATCACCCCACTCCAGTACTCTTGCCTGGCAAATCCCATGGACGGAGGAGCCTTGTGGGCTGCAGTTGTTGGGGTCGCTAAGAGTCGGACACAACTGAGCGACTTCACTTTCACTTTTCACTTTCCTGCATTGGAGAAGGAAATGGCAACCCACTCCAGTGTTCTTGCCTGGAGAATGCCAGGGACGGGGGAGCCTGATGGGCTGCTGTCTACGGGGTCGTAGAGAGTCAGACACGACTGAAGTGACGTAGCAGCAGCAGCTATGAAAAAGCTGGAAACCTAGAATTGCCAGCAGGCACAACAAAAAGTAAGCTCCAACAAAGGCCTTTCTAATCAAAGGATCAACAAAAGGGAAGCCTAGGAAGACAAAAAGTTTTAGAAAATATTCACTGCACTACAGCCAGACACCAAAGCAAAAGCCGTGGGCCCCACCTGCATCCATGGCAGCAAAAGCTGAATGGGGAGCCAGGAGTTCTAACCTTGCCATGCTGCACTGAAATGCTCAAACTCTGCTACAGTGGTGTCAGGGAAGCCAGGTAGGAGTCAGAGCTTCCATCACAGAAGATAGGGCCTCCAGTGTGGCCCAATTCTGGTGACAGAGAAGACCACAGAAGGGCATGGAAGCCCCCCCATCCAGAAGTACTGTGACACACTGTCACCTCTCCTTCCTTGTGGGGTGGTGTCAAAGGAGGTCTAGTGGGAGTTAGAACTCTATCAGTCAGTAGAAAATGGACCATCATCTCTTCCTTCATGTGTTATCAGGGGACACCATTTGGCCTGTGGTAGTGAAGTACTTTTATCCTTTTTAACCAGAGTTGAACCTGTGGAGGCCTAGTGAGAAACTAAGGTTCTCACTCCAACCTACAGAACCTTCCCCTCAGGCATCATTGGAGGCCAAGTGGAGAATCTGAGCTTCAGTCCAGCCTTGGTCATGACAAGCAAGGCCTCCCACCCAAGCTAGAACAATGTCTGAGGAATATGTCAGTCAGTTCAGTCGCTCAGTCATGTCTGAATCTTTGCAACCCCATGAATCACAGCATGCCAGGCCTCCCTGTCCATCACCAACTCCCGGAGTTCACCCAAACTCATGTCCATCGAGTCAGTGATGCCATCCAGCCATCTCATCCTCTGTTGTCTCCTTCTCCTCCTGCCCCCAATCCCTCTCAGCATCAGAGTCTTTTCCAATGAGTCAACTGTCCACATGAGGTGGCCAAAGTATTGGAGTTTCAGCTTCAACATCAGTCCTTCCAATGAACACCCAGGACTGATCTCCTTTAGGATGAACTGGCTGGATCTCCTTGCAGTCCATGGGACTCTCAAGAGTCTTCTCCAACACCACAGTTCAAAAGCATCAATTCTTTGGGGCTCAGCTTTCTTCACAGTCCAACTCACACATCCATACATGACCACTGGAAAAACCATAGCCTTGACTAGACGGACCTTTGTTGGCAAAGTAATGTCCCTGCTTTTCAATATGCTATCTAGGTTGGTCATAACTTTCCTTCCAAGGAGTAAGCACCTTTTAATTTCATGGCTGCAGTCACCATCTGCAGTGATTTTGGAGCCCCCCAAAATAAAGTCTGACACTGTTTCCACTGTTTCCCCATGTATTGCCCATGAAGTGATGGGACCAGATGCCATGATCTTTGTTTTCTGAATGTTGAGCTTTACGCCAACTTTTTCACTCTCCTCTTTCACTTTCAACAAGAGGCTTTTTAGTTCCTCTTCACTTTCTGCCATAAGGGTGGTGTCATCTGCATATCTGAGGTTATTGATATTTCTTCTGGCAGGTTTAAAATTAGATCCAGCCTGATCGGGCGCCACCTGCTGGGGTCCAGCCCCAGCTGATCCAGGGTATTCGAAGCGGGGACGGCGTCGGCGACCTATTTATTTAAATATTTTATCAAAGATATAAAGAGTAATAGGATGAGGATAGCTCAGTAGGAAAATTCAGTGGAGAAAAGAGGCTGAGTAGCTTGGTTTACACGGGAGACCAATAAAACTTCAAGACAAGAAGTTTGTACCACTTGCGTAGGCCGCAGGCGTCCTTCTGTTCTCCCGAAGGAGAGGAGACACTGAGGCCTCCCTGGTCGGATCTTAGAAGCCCAGGCATAATTAGCAAGCATGGTGGGTTCCGCGCTCCAGATGGAGACTCAGCCAGAATTTGAGAGAGAGAGTGACACGGGGAGACCAAGTTTCGGTGAACAAGGCCCGCACTTCATTTTCCAAAGTAGTCTTTATACCTTAAATTGTGCATAGAGGATAATGGGGGAAGGGGTGGAGTCATGCAAGGACAGCAGCTCCTGGTCCTAATCGATGCCAGGCTTTCAAACTTATCATATGCAAAAGTTCAGGTGAATTACATCATCTTCTGGCCAGGAGGCCTGTTAACATTTTAAGAAACTTATCTTTCTCTAAAGGTGATTATTCCAAAGTCAGGCACCAGCCTCCAAAAAAGCATTGGACAAAGCTGCATTCCTATAGGGCAAAGATGAGGTGGGCTCAATCAAGAAAAGAATTAACTCAAGGATCCAAGGTTACAAACATTGAGGCTACTACTTACATTTCTATACACCCATTATATCAATCAATACACTGCCAAGGACACAATGGGTAAGGAGTATGGAGACTTAGCAGCAAACATTGGCCCAGTAAGTGAAAAACCCTTCACCAATACAATTTCTAATCCATCTTTTAACTACTCAAAGGAATCTGTGTTTAGACAGTTTAGAACATCTCTGCCTCTCACAGTTGGGAGGCTCTGAACAATCACACGTGGCCGGAAAAACCTATTCAGGCAGGCTAGAGGATTTCCAAAGGAGTTTGTAGGTTAAACACTGTCACACCCAGGAATTATTAACTGGAGCTGTAAGCTAACTCTTGTTTCAGAGAGAGGTAGTGGGGGACAGCCCCCTGTAAAGTCAGAGGTGTAGGTGAAAGCACAAAGCAGAAAGTAGGCAGACTCTGGTTTTGGGGGTAGATACTCGCGAATTTCCAGGGGGACTTCTGAGGCTTGATCCCGCCTTTGCGTATGCTGAGCCTCCTTCCTCACGACCTTTGTCATGGGAGGAGTTCCTCATGCTGGCTCCCGGCAGTGAGGAACTGCCAGTTGAGCTATTCCAGATCCTGAAAGATGATGCTGTGGAAAGTGCTGCACTCAATATGCAATATGCCAGCTCCCAGCAAATGCCCCCAAGTTTTTATGTTTCAATCAAAATAAATGTGTCATACCAAGAACTAGGAAGGTCTCAAACTCAATGGAAGAAGACAATCATTAAAGCTAACACCAAGATCATAGAGATGTTGAAATTATCTGACAAAGATTTTTAAGTAGCCATCATAGGAATGATTCAAGGAACAATTACAAATATATTTATTGAAGTAAAATAGATTCTGTAAAAAATTCCAATAACAACAGAATTCCCTATGCATGTTGATATGTAGCATAATGTATGGGTAAAATAATTATTTGATCAATTCAGTGGAAAAGTTGTGAAAACCTGAAAGTCAGTCGAAAGGCCAAACTTTGAAGGAGATTTAAGCAGATTGTAGAACACTGATACTGTGTAAAAGTGCAACCCTCTAAAAGGAATGAGGCAATTTTATTTAAATTAAAAGAATTTTACCATATGAGTAAATTAAGTATAATGCAGAAAACTGTATAGAATGAAAAGTAAATATATATCTCTAAAGTATAATCATTTAAACATAGTTTTAAAATATATTTGGGTTCCCCAGGTTGGCTTGGTGGTGAAGAATCCACCTGCCCATGCAGGTGACACAAGATATGTGGGTTCAATCCCTAGGTCAGGAAGATTCCCTGGAGGAGGGAATGGCAACCCAGTCCAGTAGTCTTGCCTAGAAAATCCCGTGGACAGAGGATCCTAGTGGGCTACTGTCTATGAGGTTGCAAAGAGTCAGATGTGACTGAACACATATACATATACACATGTACACACATGTCAGTTACAACTATATTTTGCTTCCCTTGTGACTCAGCTGCCTGCAATGCGGGAGCCCTGGTTTCAATTCCTGGGTTGGGAAGATCCCCTGGAAAAGGGAAAGGCTACCCACTCCAGTATTCTGGCCTAGAGAATTCCATGGACTGTATAGTCCATGAGGTCACAAAGAGTAGGACATGACTGAGAGACTCTCACTTTCACCTTAAGATATATAGAGATAATGACTTAAAAATAGCTATACACATAAATACCTATTCACACTTAAAACAGTTCTAGGAGAGTGTATAAGACACTGACACTAGTGGCTGTAGGGGTGCAGTGAGTATATGTGTGGGCGAGAAACGGGAGTATTTATAGAATCATGGTCTATCTTCAGTTGCAAATCTTCATTGGAATGTGAGTGGTATGGGCCATTAACATGATTGTTCTGTACTGATGTCCACTGATGTTTCTGCTGTTTTAGGAGAATAATTATGTTTGTTGCTGATGTTTGTGAGCTCTGCTTAGCCTCCAGTAATTTTAGTCTCCCTTTTAATTGTCCCAAGTCTCTTCCAGACCTATTCTTGTTGGACAAGCATCTCTCCACCTCCCCTCAAGATGTTGCAAGCACACGTCCCAACATCAATCTGGACATGGCACTGTATGAACACAATTTCTTCTCCTTTGCCCTAGGAAGCAGGATTCCCTAAATGTAACAGAATAATTCTACATCTCCTATTTCCTGGTCTATGACCTCAACTGTTGGAAGATTCAGGCTAACTGAATCTCATCTCCTGTCTGTCTTCTTTTCTGTCTCTCTTTGAGGTATCTCCCTGGAAGCAACTACATCAGTCTCAGAAAGATTTTATTCTTGTAGATTGAGCATATCCCTTACTCATCATTTTATAAGGCAGGGTTCTCCAGAGAAACAAAACTAACAAGCTGTGTGTATATATAGAGAGAGACACATTTATTTTAAGGAACTGGCTCACACAATCATGGAGGGATAATTCCAAATTCTACAGGGTATATTGGTGGGCTGGAGACCCAGGGAAGTGTTACAATTCAAATTCAAAAGCAGTCTGCTGGCAGGATTCCTTCTTACTTTGCAGGATCTCAGTCTTTCTTTCACTGAGGCCTTCAACTAATGGGATGGGCTCATCCATATTTGCTTTACTCAGGATCTACTGATTTAAATTTTAATATCATCCAAAAAAACACCTTCACAGAAACATCCAGAATAATGTTTGGCCAAATATCTGGACAGCTTGGCCTGGCTAAGTTAACACATATGATTGACTGTCACACTTGAATCTTTAGTTCTTCCTTGTGTAACATGATTCTATGGGAAACCTTCTAAATTTCATCACAAATGTGTATGTTCAGCAAGTGATAGAATTTATACAGACTATTTATGTTTTAAAACAAAGATAGGTTTTTGATAATTTCAGTATGGAACTAGCAAATTTGTGGGAAGCAACACTGAAATATTATTTAGGGAGAATGATAAATAAATCAGCTTAATATTTTCAAAATATTATTCATTTTTAGAAGCATACAGATATGTAAAAGTGAATAATAACCAAAATATGTTGAGATTCTGTCTTCTCTCTGAACCTTATGGTTTTCCTATTTTAAAAACTTTTTGATGGGAACATATGGTTGATTTTATAAAGAAAAATAATATGAAATTAAAATATGTATTTCTAAAAAAAATAAATAAATAAAATATGTATTTCTGATACAAAGTACATTAGGAGCTTTTGAAAATATAATTGAACATCTATTTGAAAATTTTAAACAAAAGAGAATTTATTCTACAAATTGTTCTATTTGGAGTTTCACCAAGTTACATAGTTATGGGACCTCTGAACTAGATTATGTGATTGATGAATTAATACCTAATAACATCTTCTTTGAGTAGAAGAAAAAATAATCTCCCTGACATGCAAACTCATCAATGCTACTGGTTACTTTTGCATACTTCCACTTGTCCCTTATAATGAATTTTCTGCTTGGAGATTTTTTTTCCCACAATAGAGACTGAAAAGCAGGTGATATATATTAGACATTGGAACTTGGTTATGGCAGAGGCATTTATTTTATGATCCTTATAGCAGAAGTGGCTAGGAAGTGATAGTCCAAGGTCAAGCTTCAGTCTTCTCTGAAAAGTAAACAATGAATCTTTTTGAAGCATTTTGACAGGGAAACAATTGTTTCCAGCTGAAAGGACATAAGTGTGGGATGTGTACATTATAGTGCACATGTCAAAATTCAGAAATGATAGTGGCTTTACCTCTAACATAAGTAGCCCTGTACTGATGGTTCAGGGTATTTTAACTGAAATCATCAGAATGCACTGTTCCTCTCCTTTTTTCTTGTGGGAAGACTTGTGGCAATAAGTCTTTTTGCAATAAGAAGTCTTTTTGCTCAGTCTTTTCTGAAGGAAGAGTCACTCTCTAAAGATTGATTGACACAAGTCAGCGTGTAAAATTTAAGTTTTTGACTTTATATTTTCTACAAAATGCAAACTGTTTTACCTAATAAACAATCTAGTTCCAAAAGCATGAGAGGATTTTTGTATATTCAGATCTTGATACAATGTTTGATATACAGTATGTGTGCTTAGTCGCTCAGTCGTGTCTGACTCTTTGCAACCTGATGGACTGTATCCCACCAGGCTCCTCTGTCCATGGAATTTTCCAGACACAAATACTGGCTTGGGTTGCCAGTATTGCCAGTATTTCCTACTCCAGGAGAATCTTCCTGACCCAGGGATCAAACCAGAGTCTCTTGAGTCTCCTGCATTGGCAGGCAGATTCTTTACCACTGTGCCACCTAGGAAGCCCCTTGACCTAGGGTAGGTTTCCAAAAATATTCATTCAATTGAGCTGAATTTGTGTGTTTTGTTCAAAAGTAAATTAGATTATCCTGTTTATAACTTTCAAAAAGAACATAAAATATATGTGATTAAATATAAAGCAGGAACAATGAAAACAGTTTGATATTCTGTGTGGTATTTATTCATTCTAATATGTGAAACTGGAGAACAAAATGTTAAAAGTCTCAAAAAACTTATGAAAGCTTTTAGAGCCTAAAAGCCTATCCTAGTGCAGGCGAAAAATCTCAAAGTGAAGGCAACAATAATGCATAGAATTAAAGGAGTAATTAGCAATAAAGAGCTTTCATTGGACACACAAGTAAAACAAATTAAACAACAACAATCTCCTAAGATTCAAAGTTTTCTTGGCCCAAATATCTCATTTTTTTTCTTATTTTTCACTTTAACAGATGTCCCTTTCATCAAAGCCTTCTTAAATACATTGGCTTTGTGCATGTGAACTAATTCTACAAAATATAAATGACCTAAATGTCATTTTCTTTCATTAAATTATATATTATTTGGCACAGGTGAATACTATCCTGGAGATAGTATTTGAAGAGAAGGAAATGGCAACCCACTCCAGTGTTCTTGCCTGGAGAATCCCAAGGACGAGGGGAGCCTGGTGGGCTACCGTCTATGGGGTTGCACAAAGTCAGACACGACTGAAGCAACTTAGCAGCAGCAAATACTATCCAAATTATTCTCAGAGATTCAGAAACATAATATAATAAAAATATATTTATATTAGATGGCTAAGGCAGTAAATGAGGTTGAGATGTTTGAACGGTGTCACTGATTCAGTGGACATGAATTTGGGCAAACTCTGGGAGATAGTAAGGTACAGGGAGGCCTGGCATGCTGCAGTCCATTGCCGGGGACCAGCCCCGGCTGATCCAGGGTATTCGAAGGAGAGACGGCGTAGGCGAAGATCAGGAAACAATTGCTTAATTAAACGTTAATTAAGGATATAAAGAGTGATAGAATGAGGATAGCTCAGTAGGAAAATTCAGTGGAGAAAAGAGGCTGAGTAGCTTGGTTTACGCGGGGGACCAATAAAACTTCAAGACAAGAAGCTTGCACCACTTACGTAGGCCGCAGGCGTCCTTCCGTTCTCCCGAAGGAGAGGAGACACTGAGGCCTCCCCGGTCGGATCTTAGAAGCCCAGGCATAATTAGTAAGCATGGTGGGTTCCGCACTCCAGATGGAGACTCAGCCAGAGTGAGAGAGAGAGCGACATGGGGAGACCAGTATTTCAAGAAACTGATCCCAATTCTTTATTTTCCATGGTCTACTTTTATACACTGAGATGTTATGCAAAAGTCACGCGGGGTCAGCAGTCCTGACTTTTATCAAAGTCAGGTGCTTCATACAAATGTATACAGAGGTCTTAGGGGTGTTACATCATCTTCTGGCCAGGGGGGCCTGCTGACAATTTACGACCCTCTCCTTGTGACAGCGGTCAGTCAATCAGGACACTTATTTCTCCAGGGCTGATTATTCTCAAAACAGACGCCACCCAAATAAAGTTACATTCCTACAGGGTGAGGGTGTAGTGGGTTTTAGTTAAGGAAAGAATTTACTTAGCCTAAGGTCTAATGTGATTAATATCAAAGGTTAATTCTATATATTCATTAATGTGTGTAAGGGCAGGGGATATGGAGACTTAGCAACAAACATTGGCTCAACAAATGAAAAACCCTTCACCAACACAATTTCTAATTAGCCCACTATACTTATACTTATAGTTTTCTAACTTTTCTAAGGAACCTGTTTTTAGAAGGTTTAAAGCATCTCATGCCTCTCACGGTTGGGAGGCTGTGAGCAATCACATGTGGCCGGACAAGCCTGTCAGGCAGGCTAGAGAACCTTCAGAGGAGTTTGTAGGTTAAAACACTCTTGTCACACCCAAGAGTTTTTATTGACTGGAGCTCTAGGTTAACTCCTTCTCCGAAAGAGGTGGTGGGGGACAGCCCCCCGTAAAGTCAGAGGTGTAGGTAAGAGCACAAAGTAGTAAAGTAGGCAGGCTCTGGTTATGGGGGTAGACGCTCAAGGATTTCCAGGGGGACTCCTGAGGCTCGATCCCGCCTTTGCGTATGTCGAGCCTCCTTCCTCATGACCTTTGCCATGGGTGGAGTACCTCACTCTGGCCCCCAATAGTCCATGCAGTTACAAAGAGTCAGACACAACTTGATGACCTAACAACAAGGCAGTAAAATTCATGAAAAGTCACTTTTCAAATAGGGTTTATGAACCCAATGTGGCCTTTTATGTTCCTAGATTTGATAGGTTGTCCATAAACACTCTAATTTATGAATTTTAATGAATGCTTATAAGCTTAGGTCAATGAATATTTCATGAATCTTCACTAATGATTCATAAGAATTTCACTTGAAAGTGAAAGTGAAGTCATTCAGTCCTGTCCCACTCTTCCCAACCCCATGGACTGCAGCCTACCAGGCTCCTCCGTCCATGGGATTTTCTAGGCAAGAGTACTGGAGTGGGGTGCCATCGCCTTCTCCGTGAGGATAGAGACTGTACCTATTTTTCCTGTTTCCCAGGTTCGCAATAATAACATCATTCTGGTGGGGAAAGCAGACCAGTTTTGGCAGCCCTGGTGGGAAAGGTGAATCTTGCATTTACCTAGGTTGGAGGCGGGAGGACCCTCTCTGGAGGGAATGCTAAATGGGTATATATGAGTGAGACAGGAGGCTCTGGGTTTACACACCCCCATGACAACAGGGCAGGCTGGGGTGGGGGCCCTGCCCTTGAGTTTCTGAAGCCCCGGGGGCTCTTGCTGCCTGAAGTGTGGGCTGTGATTATTCAGGAAAACAGTCTTCCTTCCGAGGCCCGGGGTGGCCAGAAGACCGGCTGTAAAATGCCAGTGGGGAAGGGTGAGGGGGCCTGGCTGGGGAGCTTATGCTCCACAGCGAATTGTCCGGAAGCCAGGCAGTATGGCTTTTCCAAGTAGGTAGATGTCCTCGTCTGTGCTGAGGTTGAGATGCTTCACCATGTTCTTCTCAAAAAGGAGTGGGTGGTAGGCACCCATTGTGCAGGCACTTTCGAAATACCTCTGATAGTAGTAGCACACGTCAGTCTTGTGCTTGGATGGGAGGAACTTGTAAATATCCACCTGGTCACACAGTGACATCATCATAATGGCAATGCCGAGTATCCCAGAGGATGGGGGATTTGGCTGGATCAGCTTTGAGTCCCACAGCTCCCAAGGCATCTGGGGCTTGAGGATGTAAAAGGGCTGATCAGGATGCAGCTTATGATAGCTCTTGAAGTTATTGAAGAAACTGTAGTTGGGATTCCTGTACCACTTTGGGATATCTGAATGCTAAACAGTTGGGTCCCACACAATTAGGATTTCTTCATTGTACAAACTGTCTTTGAGGAAGCCTGCTTCTGTGGTGACCAACTGCTTCTAGCTAGTCCCCCTGGGCTGCAAGCCCTCCAGGTCCTCAGGAATGAGCACTCTTCTCCATGGATGTCTATTTTACTGGGCCTGGAGGCCAAGGCTCATTCTTCTCAGGATGATCAAAAACCATCCCAGAGCCTAGTAAAAAATCAGCACGGGTTGTTTGCTTATATGTGGGAAACAATAGAAAAGAAAAGAAAAAAAAAACTCTCCTGAAAAAAACACACAAGTCCATAAACTATCACTTTCCTAGAGCCACCCAGGACAATGAAGAAAGATCCTATAGCCAGGTAACTGGATCAGAAAACAATGAAGCCAGACTTCCAAGGCAGCTCCACAAACAGTGGGAGGGGGCTAGTATCAATTTTAGAATTTTGTGTAGGAATTATTTTAGAATAGATGTAGTAATACTACAGTTTTTTAGATGAAGTATATATGCTAATTGCATTATATTAGCTTATATAAAATACTAATTTCTTCCATCAACTATGTTTTAGTTAACAGAGTCAGAGTAAAAATACTCAGCATGAAAATCTGCTTACTTTGCTGTATATACCATGCAATCAAGAAGCCCATAAAAATCAAGTTTTTAGACTCGTGTCCCTATGCATACTTATATGAAAATATCCTGGTCCAATAGTTTGGCCACCTCATGGCTGACTCATTGGAAAAGACCCTGATGCTGGGAAATATTGAGGGCAGGAAGAGAAGCGGGTGACAGAGGGTGACTTGGTTGGATGGCATCACTGACTCAAAGGGCATGAGTTTGAGCACACTCTGGGAGATAGCAAAGGACAGGGAAGCCTTGGGTGCTGAATTCCATGGAGTCACAAAGAGTCAGACATGAGTTGGCAACAGGATAACAATATCCTTGTCTTATGATTTAATTGTGTATTTAGACTTTCTTTCATTGCCATCTACTTCCTTATTTTTAATCTCTATTTGGTCCCTTCTTCTGTCTTACAAGGAGGAATTTAGGCTAAATGCAGTCTCTGAGAAGGAGAAGGAAGCCTCCAAGAAGTGTGTCATGGCATTAATGCGGATTGTATTTTTTTCTTAAATTTGATAAAACTGACAGGGGAACATTCACTCATTGAGCTATCATTTTATTTTGTTTTTAATATAAATTTATTTTAATTGGAGGCTAATTACAATATTGTAGTGGTTTTGCCATACATTGACATGAATTTGCCACAGGTGTACATGTGTTCCCCATCCTGAACACCCCTCCCACCTCCCTTCCCATACCATCCCTCTGGGTCATCCCAGTGCACCAGCCTCAAGCACCCTGCATCATGCATTGAACCTGGACTGGCTATCTGTTTCACATATGATAATATACATGTTTCAATGCCATTCTCGCAAATCATACCACCCTCGCCCTCTCCCACAGAGTCCAAAAGACTGTTCTATACATCTGTGTCTCTTGCTGTCTCACATATAGGGTTATCGTTACCATCTTTCTAAATTCCATATATATGCTTTAGTATACTATATTGGTGTTTTTCATATGGCTTACTTCACTCTGTATAATAGGCTCCAGTTTCATCCACCTCATTAGAACTGATTCAAATGTATTCTCTTTAATGGCTGAGTATTAATCCAAGTCTACGCCCCAACCAGTAACGCTGAAAGCTGAGGCTGAATGGTTCTATGAAGACCTACAAGACCTTTTAGAACTAACACCCCAAAAAGATGCCCTTTTCATTATAGGGGACTGGAATGCAAAAGTAGGAAGTCAAGAAACACCTGGAGTAACAGGCAAATTTGGCCTTGGAATATGGAATGAAGGAGGGCAAAGACTAATAGAGTTTTGCCAAGAAAATGCACTGGTCATAGCAAACACCCTCTTCCAACAACACAAGAGAAGACATGGTCAACACCGAAATCAGATTGATTATATTCTTTGCAGCCAAAGATGGAGAAGCTCTATACAGTCAACAAAAACAAGACTGGGAACTGACTGTGGCTCAGATCATGAACTCCTTCTTGCCAAACTCAGACTTAAATGGAAGAAAGTAGGGAAAACCACTAGACCATTCAGGTATAACCTAAATCAAATCCCTTATGATTATACAGTGGAAGTGAGAAATAGATTTAAGGGCCTAAATCTGATAGATAGAGTGCCTGATGAACTATAGAATGAGGTTCGTGACATTGTATAGGAGACAGGGATCAAGATCATCCCCATGGAAAAGAAATGCAAAAAGCAAAATGGCTGTCTGGGGAGGCCTTACAAATAGCTGTGAAAAGAAGAGAAGTGAAAAGCAAAGGAGCAAAGGAAAGATATGAGCATCTGAATGCAGAGTTCCAAAGAATAGCAAGAAGAGATAAGAAAGCCTTCCTCAGCGATCAATGCAAAGAAATAGAGGAAAACAACAGAATGGGAAAGACTAGAGATTACTTCAAGAAAATTAGAGATACCAAGGGGACATTTCATTCAAAGATGGGCTCAATAAAGGACAGAAATGGTATGGACCTAACAGAAGCAGAAGAAGTTAAGAAGAGGTGGCAAGAATACACAGAAGAACTGTACAAAAAAGATCTTCATGACCCAGATAATCATGATGGTGTGATTGCTCACCTAGAGCCAGACATCCTGGAATGTGAAGTCCAGTGGGCCTTAGAAAGCATCACTACGAACAAAGCTAGTGGAGGTGATGGAATTCCAATTGAGGTCTTTCAAATCCTGAAAGATGATGCTGTGAAAGTGCTGCACTCAATATGCCAGCAAATTTGGAAAACTCAGCAGTGGCCACAGGACTGGAAAAGGTCAGTTTTCACTCCAATCCCAAAGAAAGGCAATGCCAAAGAATGCTCAAACTACTGCACAATTGCACTCATCTCACACGCTAGTAAAGTAATGCTCAAAATTCTCCAAGCCAGGCTTCAGCAATATGTGAACCGTGAACTCCTGATGTTCAAGCTGGTTTTAGAAAAGGCAGAGGTACCAGAGACCAAATTGCCAACATCTGCTGGATCATGGAAAAAGCAAGAGAGTTCCAGAAAAACATCTATTTTTGCTTTATTGACTATGCCAAAGCCTTTGACTGTGTGGATCACAATCAACTGTGGAAAATTCTGAAAGAGATGGGAATACCAGACCACCTGACCTGCCTCCTGAGAATCTGTATGCAGATCAAGAAGCAACAGTTAGAACTGAACATGGAACAACAGACTGGTTCCAAATAGGAAAAGGAGTACCTCAAGGCTGAATATTGTCACCCTGTTTATTTAACTTATATGCAGAGTACATCATGAGAAATGCTGGACTGGAAGAAACACAAGCTGGAATCAAGATTGCTGGGAGAAATATCAATAACCTCACATATGGAGACAACACCACCCTTATGCCAGAAAGTGAAGATGAACTAAAAAGCCTCTCAATGAAAGTGAAAGAGGAGAGTAAAAAAGTTGGCTTAAAGCTCAACATTCAGAAAACGAAGATCATGGCATCTTGTCCCATCACTTCATGGGAAATAGATGGGGAAACAGTGGAAACAGTGTCAGACTTTATTTTTTTGGGCTCCAAAATCACTATAGATGGTGACTGCAGCCATGAAATTAAAAGATGCATGCTCCTTGGAAGAAAAGTTATGACCAACCTAGATAGCCTATTCAAAAGCAGAGACATTACTTTGCCAACAAAGGATCGTCTAGTCAAGGCTATGGTTTTTCCTGTGGTCATGTATGGATGTGAGAGTTGGACTGTGAAGAAGGCTGAGTGCCAAAGAATTGATGCTTTTGAACTGTGGTGTTGGAGAAGACTCTTGAGAGTCCCTTGGACTGCAAGGAGATCAAACCAGTTCATCCTAAATGAGATCAGTCCTAGGTGTTCATTGGAAGGACTGATGGTAAAGCTGAAACTCCAATACTTTGGCCACCTCATGTGAAGAGTTGACTCATTGGAAAAGACCCTGATTCTGGGAGGGATTGGGGGCAGGAGGAGAAGGGGACAACAGAGGATGAGATGGCTGGATGGCATCACCAACTCGATAGACATGAGTCTGGGTGAACTCCGGGAGTTGGTGATGGACAGGGAGGCCTGGAATGCTATAATTCATGGGATCACAAAGAGTTGGACACAACTGAGCTTCTGAACTGAATTGAACGGAATTTGTATTATTATAGTAACCTTTGATGTCCATTAAAAACAAGATAACAAAATTTCCTTCTGGCTTCCAGAAATCTTAGCAAAAGACTCTACATGGATTTCCAATGCATTTTCTTACCTCTTCACCCCACAAAAAGAGACCTTAGTTGCTTCTACTTAAAACATAAATTTTATTTTGTTTGTTTTTTCATTCCCCAAAATATTGATCCCCATCATAAAAATGTATTAGGCAATGTTTGCTTTGAAAATTTGAAAACAGGCCCAATGAGTGAGAGATTTTATGAGTCACCATAGAAACTATGTTGTATTAATCACCTTTAGCTCTACAGCAGATCACTCACAAATCTAGTTTTTAAACAACTGCCATTTATTACTTCCCACAGATGTCTGTGTCGATTAGACACTTTTGCTGATGTAGGGTATGCTTTGCTGACCTCAAGTCCGTCTTGTCTAGACATCAGGAGGTCATCTAGGACTGGTTGGTCTAGGGTGGCTCATTCTTATGCCTGGAAACTTGCTACATACTAGTTGGAGTTACAGGGGTGATGTGATCATTGTGTTTTATCAGGTGACAGGCTACTCTAGGCTTTTTTTTTTTTTAATATATATAAACTAGATTGCTTATTTCAATAGCACTAAGATAGGGAATGTCTCAGTGAAGATGCAGTTTTCTTCTTTCTGCTTGTGCTACATTTGCTTCTTCACTATTAACCAAAGTGATCTGCATGGCTGTGCTTAGAGTCAGTATAGGAGGCAACCCTCTGGACAGGGAGGACTGAATAAATTATAGCAATCTATGAGAAATTTTATATCTGAATAGTTTTGATTTCCTCCACAAAGATACACAATATCAAAGATTTTATTTTGCAAAGACTAGGTTAGTATGGAAAGGAAGGCTATCGGAAGAATTGGCTTCAACTACAGAGAGAGTGAAATTAATAAGAAAAAATGAAGCTAACATTACTGGGTATTGTCCAGGGCTGGTGTACACACTGATGTTTTCCTTCAAAATTTGTTTTCTTCTCCATTCTGGTCCCCGTGTAAACATTTATAAGCTATTAAGTGCCTGAGTGATTTGAAATACCAACTGATCCAAATTGTCAGTGCCAACAGGCTAGAAAATAATAGCTAGCTGACCAAATATGGTATGAAGATAGAAATAAATTATGATTTTTGAAACTTCTGCATACTTTTTGAAAATTAATTTCAGAATAAAATGGTGAATCTGTCCAGATGGCATCTAGACAATTAATAATGTCATAAATCATTACTTTTTTTATGTGAGAAAAAGGTTTACTACAGTCCAACATCATTATTCAGTAAACAGTGAAACTTTATAATGGTAGAACACAGAATAAACACTACAGCCATTCACTTTTGTTTAAAAATTCACATTATTTTGATACATTTATATTATTCAGTGTCTTTATGCATAATTTGCATAATTAAAATATGAGTGCTGACTTATAGGATAATTGGTGGAAATACTTAATGAAATTTTACAAAATTTTGAAACTGAACAGTGCTATACATCTTCTATTCCACTGCAGTTAGATAGGTGCATTCTTAGAAAAAAATACATTGTTAAAGCAATACTATTATATAAATTCTTTCAGTAGAAAAAAGACTGATGAAATATAGAATTTTTTTTTTTACCCATTGCTATGGTTAAAAATATTCAGGCCACTCTGACATAATATACCTCTGAGTCATGACACAGTATTTTTTCCAAATTAGGGTTAGGGTTTCTAGCAGATAGTTCCAAATTGAGTAACATCAATAGTGTTTAGTATAATCAAGTCATCTTACATAAGTAATGGATCACATTATAGCGAAATTTCTGTGACACAACAAAGCATATTCTAACATACAGAGTAATAAGCAACTACTTGAAATGTTTGTTTTTATGGCATTCCACTAATTACAATTTCTGAGACTTCAGAGACTGTATTTCATCATCAGTTTCTAAATATATACCATATAATATTATGAGAGTATCTACATTTTAGACTTTTTACCCAAGAATAAATATTGATGAATATTTGTGAATGATCCTCAAAAGTCATTTGGGAGAATGATTTTTTTGTGAAAATATGAGAGCTTTAAATAAAACAGTGTTTTCGAGGGAATGTATTTGTATGTGTGTTTGTGAGAGAGAATTTCACTTATCTTAACAAAATGTTAGTGCTTAATATGTATTGGACTGTCAGCACTAGAAATATTATCTCAAAATTATCATAATACACTTATGAGGTAGTATATTAATATTTCACCCACTTCACAATGAGAAAATTGAGGTTAAGCCTTTGCTTAAATTCACATAATTATTACACATTGATACAAAAGTTGATTTTTGAGTCTTTTATAAGTAGTGTTTAGTTTGAAATTAAATAGTTTATTTGTGTGATTATATCCCAACCTTTGGTCCATTGTTCCTTTCTGAAATGTTTCTATTGTAAAAATACTTAGAATGTTTTGATTATTTTATTCTTTTCTTCCCCAGGTCTGGCCTTAAAAATTCCCCATATTTTAAGAGTTTTCTGATTCATCAAACAGATTTTTTTTCTTCAAATTTTGTCAAATTTTTCTAGTTGCTCCTGTCATTAGGTTAGCATGCAATACTGTTCTTTAGGGCTTCCCTGGTGGCCCAGTTGGTAAAGAACCTGTTTGCCAATCCAGGAGATATGGGTTCACTTCCTGAAAGATCCCCTGGAGAAGGAAATAGCAACCTGCTCCAGTATTCTTACCTGAAAAATTCCATAGACAGGAGCCTGGTGAGCTACAGTCCATGGGGTAGCAAAGAATTTTCCATGACTGAGCATGTATGTATACATGCTTCATTACCATTCCTAGGAGCAGAACTCTTGTGATCTATTTATATAATAGGATTTCATATTTTAGCTAGACAACATTTCTCAGTTACCAGTAGTCCTATGAGCATGAATCTCTCTCTACTATCCATGAAGGTAATTAGCCACTGTATTATCTCAGACCATCTATTGCAGATATCAGCATTGGACTGTGCTTAAGGAGATATATTTAAGAAAATAAACCCCCTAAGATAAAGAAGAGGAAGAGCAAAAGTAGGCAGAGAGACCTTGCAGACTGCAGTCTTGGTCTGACATTTGTTCATGAAGGGAAGAAAGGAGCACTGAGTAGAAAGAGCCGTAGACTGCAGTGCAGCCTGGTGAGAGTCTCAGCCAGGTCAATAAGGAGTCCCAGGACAAAGATTACCTATTAGAATTGTCCCAGATTAGGCAGGGATGGCTCAGTTTTAGGAATCCCACCAGGCTCAGTCACTGGCTGGGAGCACCCAGGGTGCGTGGCCGTGGCCTTACCCAAGGGGATAGTGTAACCTAGAAGGTGGAGCAAGTGAAGGCTGTTGATTCTCTATATTCCATGCAGCAAGTTTGTCCTGAAGGAAGACCTGGACTGTGAATTTCTGTGGTTGCCACAACTGCAATTTTACCAATGTTCCCCTGTTTTAGTTAGGTCTTTTATGATTCATTTTCTCTAAATAATGAGATAAACTTAAGTCCTGATTTTTAAGGTTAATGAAAAATCAAAGGAAAAATAGAAATGTATTATGAAAACTTACAGGTGCTATAAAAATACCACTTTTATGTCATCCCTTAGATATAGTTCCTTACCAAAATATTCTATTATTAGACTTAAGAAAATAATAAATTTGAGTCATAGCAAACTATTATCCATTTTGATATGCTAATGATATATACGGTAAAACATTTCTAATAGAAGCAATAGTACCGAAGGCATACTCTACCCTAACCTCATGATTAGAATTTGTCATTGTTTTCCATACATGCAGTTAAAAATATTTAATAATGTGATTTTCAATGACCAGCACTTAATTGAGAAATTTTAAATGATTCCAAAATTGTAATCAGCCTTGAATTTCTAAGAAGAAAGTTGCCTCTGAGCAGGTACAAATTCTTGTGAGAGTATACATCATCAACAGAAAATAGGTAAATACATAAAATATGTAGATGAAGGTTCTTCTTTTCAAACCACATGTAATTATTTTGGTTAGATGAAACTGTTTTTGAAGTCATTTACATTTTAAGAAAATTAAGAAATTAACTAAAATGTTAATAAATTATATAAAATAAACTTTATAATCATAGATATGCATTCCAATTAAAAATCATAATTTTCCTCTACCTATGAGTTTGTGACACTAGATTCTTTGCTTATTAATACACATATATAAATATTTGAAATGGTAAAGATTATATTCAGTTGGAGACTGATTATTCCTATATTAAAATCACTTTGATTATAGTTGCTCTGGGGTGAATTTAGTAGATAGAGTAGAAGAGGGAAAATTAAAAATTTATGACTAATATGTAATATCATATTAAAATACATTGTTTCAAAATATTGATACTATTAAATCCAAAAATAAAAACAACTTGGCACATGTATTTTAAATATTTTCTATCTTGTTTCACAGCATAGGAATAAGCAAGTAAAACTAAATAACTCCAAAACCAGTTTATGGTTTCCTTGTAATAAATTATTAGTCCTGTGGAACCTCCAAACCACACTTAGAAGTACACATTTATTATTATTTCAAAGGTTTAAGAGAAGTAAATGAACACACATATGAAAAATTCCCATTTGTTGTTCCATTGCTAAGTCCTGTCTGACTCTTTGTGACCCCATGAACTGCAACACACCAGGCTTCCTTGTCCTTCCTTATCTCCCAGAATTTGCTCAAACTCATGTCCATTGCATTGGTGATGCCATCTAGCCATCTCCTCCTCTGTCACCCCCTTCTCCTCCTGCCCTCAATATTTCCCAGGATCAGGGTCTTTTCCAATGAGTTGGCTCTTTGCATCAAGTGGCCAAAGTATCGGAGTGTCAGCATTAGTCTTTCCAATAAATATTCAGGGTTGATTTTCTTTAGGATTGACTGGTTTGATCTCCTTGCTGTCCAAGAGACTCTCAAGAGTCTTCTCCAGCACCACAAATTGAAAGCATCAGTTCTTTCAATTGCTCAGCTTTCTTTATGGTCCAGCTGTCACATTTGTACATGACTACTGGAAAACCTGTAGCTTTGACTGTATGGACTTTTGTTGGCAAGATGATGTCTCTACTTTGTAATATGCAGTCTAGGTTTGTCAGAGCTTTTCTTCCAAGGAGTAAGTTTCTTTTAATTTTGTGGCTACAGTCACCATCCTCAGAGATTTTTGGAGCCCAAGAAAATAAAATCTGTCACTGTTTCTACTTTTTCTCCATCTATTTGCCATGAAGTAATGGGACCAGATGCCATGATCTTAGTTTTCTGAATGTTGAGTTTTAAGGCAGCTTTTTCACTCTCTTTTTTGACCCTCTTCAGGAGGCTCTTTAGTTCCTCTACATTTTTGCCCTTTAGAGTGGTATCATTTGCATATCTGAAGTTGTTGATATTTCTCCCAGTAACATTCATTCTAGCTTGTTTCATCCAGCATGGCATTTTGCATGATGCTCAAGAGGCAGGTAAGGTGGTCTGATATTCCCATCTCTTTATGAAGTTTCTACAGTTTGTTGTGATGCACACAGTCAAAGGGTTTTGTGTGGTCAGTGAAGCAGAATTAGATTTTTTTGTTTTTGGAATTCCTTTGCTTTCTCTATGATCCCATGAATGTTGGCAGTTTGATCTCTGGTTTCATCCAGCCTGGCATTTTGCATGATGTACTCTGGATATAAGTTAAATAAGCAGGATGACTGTATACAGCCTTGATCTACTCCTTTCCCAGTTTTGAATCAGTCTGTTGTTCCACATCCATTTCTAACAGTTGCTTCTTTGCCTGCATGCAAATTTGTCAAGAGGCCAGTAAGGTGGTCTGGTATTCCCATCTCTTTATGAATTTTTCATAGTTTTTTGTGATCCACATAGTCAAAGGCTTTTGTGTGGTCAGTGAAGCTGAAGTGGTTTTTTGTTTTTGTTTTTGGAATTCCTTTGCTTTCTCTATGATCCAATGAATGTTGGCTATTTGATCTCTGGTTCCTCTGCCTTTTCTTAACCCAGTTTGTATGTCTGGAAGTTCTCAGTTCATGTACTACTGAAACCTAGCTTGAAAGATATTGAGCATTACCTTGCTACTGTATAAAATGAGTACAATTGTACAGTAGTTTGAACATTCTTTGGCATTGCCCTGCTTTGGGATTGGAATGAAAACTGATCTTTTCAGTCCTGAGGCCACTGCTGAGTTTTCAAATTTGCTGACATATTGAGTGAAGCATTTTAACAGCTTCGTCTTTGATGATTTGGAATAGCTCAGCTGGAATTCCATCACGTCTACTAGCTTGGTTCAAGGTAATGATTCCTAAGGTCTACTTGACTTCACACTCCAGGATGTCTGGCTCTAGATGAGTGACCACATCTTTGTGGTTATCCATGTCATTAAGACCTTTCTTCTATAGTTCTTCTGTATATTCTTGCCACCTCTTCTTAGTCTCTTCTGCTTCTGTCTTTCCCATTTCTGCCATTTATTTTGCCCATCTTTGCATGAAACGTTCCTTGATATCTTTAATTTTCTTGAAGAGATCGCTAGTCTTTCCCATTTTACTGTTCTCTTCTATTTACTTGCATTGGTCACTTAAGAAGGCTTTCTTACCTCTCCTTTTTATTCTCTGGAACCCTGCATTCAGATGGGTATATCTTTTCCATTCTCCTTTACCTTCCATGTCTCTTCTTTTCTCAGTTATTTATAAGGCCTTTTCAGATGACTATTTTCCCTTCTTACTTGTATCTTTAGGATAATGATTTTCAACTTTTTGTATCCTTTTGTTATACTTCTGATTACCAAATTTATAGTATATTATTTAATTAAGAATGTTTATTATATATTGGAGCATAGCAGATTAACAATGTGTTAGTTTTAGGTGTACAGCTAATTGATACACTTATGCATATGCATTTATCTATTTTTTAAAAAATTATTTTCCCATTTAGTTTATTATTGAATTTTGAGCAGATTTCCCTGTGTTGGTGATTACCAAATTTTTTATAATAGATGAATCAAGTTAAATATTTTTACACAGTATATAAAAATACTGAAGATCTATCAATAATACAATAATTTAATGTTGTTGTTCAGTTGCTAAGTCATGTCCTACTCTTTGCAACCACGTGGACTGTAGTACATCTGGATTCCCTGTCCTCTACTATCTCCCAGAGCTTAAAGTCCATTGAGTCAGTAACGCTATCTAACCATCTCATCCTCTGCCGCCCTCTTCTCCTTTTGATTTCAGTTTTCCCAGCATCAGAGTCTTTTCCAGTGAGTGGGCTCTTTGCATTAGGTGGCCAAATTATTGGAGCTTCAAAATATGCACTATTAAAAAAATTTGTATTGATTGCCTTCTTCTTTTTATATACCCTAAGCATTCTCTTACATTTTGAATAGAATTCTTGCCCTGGATACTTACATGTATCTGTAACTGTAAGATCTTTTTTGAGTGCAAACTTGATTCTGAATCAAATTTATCTTTTAGAGCCTTAAGTAGTATGCTACATTCTAATGGATGGATATCCGTGTAACACTACACATATTCACTATAGAAAATTCTTAAAAAATTGACTTGATTATACGTTGAGAACCTATGCCTATGTTATGGATATTCAGCTATACTTCACTCACTTCAATTATTATATTATGGTATCTTGAAATCTTTATAGAAACAATCTTTAAGGTAATGCCAAAAGTTAAAGAATAAAAAGTCCCTACTTATTCATTATCCTTCTTTTAAGGAATGATTCTGTGTGCTCATTTTTAAAGGGATGAAAGCTTTCAAGCAACGAATAAGAAATTTAAATTTTTTGGTGCTAGTATCATTATAGATTAAAGTGTTTTCAGAAAACTGACTATCTGCCAAAAATCAAGCTAGCCATATAACAAATTATTAGCAAGAAAAATGTACTCTCCTTTGAAAATTTCCTACAAGATGAAGTATTTAGGAAATAAGCTGCAATATATATATATATATATACACATATATATATACACACACACACACACACATGCATTGAATATATTATTTCGTTAGTTTAGTAAGATGGGGTGGTGTAAAATTTATGTTAAATAAAAATTATAACCTGTTAGTAATTTATGACCTAAAATATAATCAACATTAATGAAATAAATGTGGTAAGTTTTTAAGTATATATGCCTAAAAACTGATAAGCTTTTATCTCCCCATTTTGCCAGAGTTGTTTCTAATATTGATGATCAGCGAAAACACATGCTGACTAGGAAGAGGGCATAGTGAGTGTTAAGAAATAGAGGCTTTTGTGGAGTGGTAGTATCATAGCAAGAATAAATTTAAAATAACAGTAAGGAAGAAACTGAATTTGCTATATGTTATCTGGGAACTGTCTTTAAAGCCTTGGCTTCATTTGTAACAGAAAATCTATTTAAATTTCTCAAATACTTGTATATAATCAGCTCCAAACCTAAAAAAAAAATTTTTTTTCTAGTCATAAAATAACTTGGCTTCTGGTATCATGAATGAGTTTAACAAGAGAGGAAAAAATGTCAAAGTTGTCAGGACTTTAAAAACTAGATATTATCCGTTTAATCAACTGACCCTAGACCACATAGGAATTTGTATTAGAACCTGGAACATACAGGGTTTTTGTTCAAGATGTTGACATAGAAAAATCCTTGGGACTTCCTTGGTGGTCCAGGGCTAAGACTCCAAACTCCTAATGCAGCGGATCCGAGTTCAGTCCCTGGTCAGGGAACTGGTTCCCACATACTGGGACTGGAAGCTTGCATACTGCAACTAAAAAAGGATTCTGCATGCCACAAATAAGAATCCACATGCTGCATCAAAGATTGAGGGTACTGCATGCAGAAGCTAAGATCTAGCATGGCCAAATAAATAATATATATAAAAGAAAATTCCTGGCCTCACATGTGTCCTGAGACATGCTGAATCTATAGGTATACAGTAAATGGAACAAAACCCTCTGAAAGTAAACCCTGAAATCTGTCAGGATGACCTCTTCACAAGGGCAAATGACACTGAAGCAAATAGAAATGGCTGAGATACATTTTTGTTTTCCATAAACACCATCCCCAGCCTAGAGTTTCTATCTTGCATCAGGCACCTCAGCTTTTAAGCTGTACACCTGTGGCTGATTCATGTCAATGTATAGCAAAAACCACCACAATATTGTAAAGTAATTAGCCTCCAATTAAAATAAATAAAAATTTTAAAAAATACCAGCATTTGAGAGAACTGGGAACATACAAACTGAATCAAAATTATGTAATAGGAAAGAAATCTTACCATTAGTTCTAAGAAAAAGTATTGAAATTTCAGCACACTAAAGTATAGTCAATATGAATTGCTTTATTCCCAAATATAGTTTGTCTAGTGCTTTATGGTCCTGTTTGATCTAGGTAAAATAATTTTTTGATCTAAGTAAAATAATTTTATAACACACTATTTATAAGTGCATTCCTTTATCTGGATTTTATAAAACCAAAGCTAAAAATATGAATTTGAGTAAGGAAAACAAAAATTTTAATGTTGACCCATATCTTTTGGACGGAGTAGCCTGGCAGGCTATAGTTCATGTGGTTGCAAAGAGTCGGACAACTAACATATATGTTAGAGCAGAGCAACTAACATATATTTTGGGGGATGTATATAGCTCAGTTCATTTAGGGTTAAAAACAATTTTAAAATATAAGTGATGACAATAGCCTTTCACAGAGTAATAAGACTTCAGCTTTTAGCACTGCATTTTTCAGTCCTTGACCCAAAACCTTGATGAGAGGGTTACAACTGACATGAGGAAGTGTTATTTAAGTACTTGCACAAAAGATATCTATTGTTGAGGAACAATTTTTGAGTGAGGATTTTATATAGTATCCTTTTATAATCCATAATAAAACTCATGATTGTGTCTGTCATTCCTCAGCAGAGCTAAAAATTATAGTCTAGAATCTGATCAATAGTATACTTAAGAGGGAATAAAATGTGGTATATCAATATTTTCACTATCATTATTTTCTCAAAACCCATTACCTAAATGTGTGGTAGTTACAGAAGAAAAATACAATATATAAGTTGCAAAATGATATATAACATAACATATAATGATGCTATTCTAAGGCATTTCTAATCAAGTTTTTGCTCTTTTCTAAATTTTATGTTTTTCTGATATTAACTGCAATGTTGCAAACTGGAAGTAAAGCACACAATGTAAATGATTCAAAATTTCTCTCATTGTCTTCAAATACCTTCTTGCAATCTGATTTCCACTGGCCTAAACTGAAAATGAAAACAGCAGTTATGAGGAATGGGGAGCTTCATTTCCTTAGATTGCTTTTAACATATATACATCTTGTTTACTTGCTAAGTTGTCCTACTGTCTGCAACCCTCTGGACAGCAGCCTGCCAGTCTCCTCTGCCCATAGGATTTCTCAGGCAAGAATGTTGGAGCAGGTTGCCACTTCGCTCTCCAGGGGATCTTCCTGACCCAGGGATGAAACCCATGTATCCTGCATTGGCAAGTGGGTCCTTTTACTGCTGAGCCACCAGGAAAGCTCATATGCATCTAGAAGATTTTTATTTCATTACTATGGGAATGGCTTGGCTAACAGAGGAACAAGCACAAATTTAAGAAAGGACTTTCTCTCTTTTGTTATTTATAAGTACTATCTTCGGGAAGGAGTTTCTTTTTATGGACTTCTGCTGAATCAGAGAAATATTCAGAGGATACCAGTTATA